>NC_091791.1:168462500-169865833 GCF_041296235.1 Equus asinus
CCGCCTTGTGGCCTTCTTTGTCTTTGGAGCCGCGCTGTGTGCTGAGAGTGTCAACAAGGAGATGGAGCCACTTGTGGGACAAGTGCAGGAGTGGATGGTGGCCTACCTGGAGACTCGGCTGGCCGACTGGATCCACAGCAGTGGAGGCTGGGTAAGAGGCTTCTCAGTTGCTGCTCTGCACATCCCTCTGCAAAGCTGGTCTCCAGGGAAGAGATGTGGGCTCTGGCTTGAGTCTAGGGGGCAGTTCTGCTGGGAATGAGGTATAGGGGCTGAGTCTCGCTATTTGGGTGGAATCAGATGCCCTCACTATGGGCATCATGCTGGCCTCTGCACTCCAGGGCTGCCATGCAGTCATCACTGGATGGGCTCATGCGGAGACCAAAGCAGAGACCAGGATACACAGTACCCAGGGAGTACCTGCAGGGAAATGGCATCCAGCCGTCAGGAACTTTTACGCCTAAGGACGTGGCATGGGGGGGGGGTGTCAGGGATGGGTGGTGGTCAGGCAAGCCTTGGCAAATGATGCCAGTTCTGAGCAAAACTTTTGGCCAAGGAAGGGATGGGATTCACTTGAGGCAGAGAAGGCAAATGAGCCAGGCGCTCATGGAGAATCAGAGGGGCTTTTAGCCAAAAGAGCTTTGCCTGGAGAGGAGATGGGTGTGGGGTAGTGCTTGCAGTGGATGGAACTGGAACTCTTCCTCTCCTCTTTTCTCCATTTTTTCCTCTCCTGATATCCCTTTCTCCTTCTTTCTCTCCTACTTCCCCTTTCTCCCACAGGCGGAGTTCACAGCTCTATACGGGGACGGGGCCCTGGAGGAGGCGCGGCGTCTGCGGGAGGGGAACTGGGCCTCAGTGAGGACAGTGCTGACAGGGGCCGTGGCATTGGGGGCCCTGGTAACTGTAGGGGCCTTTTTTGCTAGCAAGTGAGAAAGTCCAGGGCCAGGTCGGGCTAGGTGTGGCTGGGGGATAGAAGAGCAGGAACAGAACAGAGAAATGCCCTTGGAAGAAGTGGGGTCACTGGATGGGCATGGAACGGGGATGGGAAGGGGCAGGGTAGTGTGTGAGGGAGGTGAGTGTGCCAGGCAGGTGGCTGGAAGAATGAGCTGGAGACACTGGGAATGTATTTGGAAAGTCAAGGGGCCAGGAGATGGAGTCATTCCAGGGTGGGGGGAGGTGGGAGGGATCACGCCCATAGGTGTAGGCACACGAAATGACACCTGGAGCCCGATTTGCAGCCCTGAGGAGCATGGACTTGCATAAGGGATTGTGCCTCCATTGGAAGAGTGGGATTTGGGGAGAACGCAGAAGGCACATCCCTTTGGAATGGAAGCTCGGGGTTCTTAGGTGATAGGGAGAGGTGGCTGTGACTGTGGGCTGCTTGGACATGCGTGTGCATGTGCACGCGTGCTCATATGCATGCTGGGTTGCTTGTCTAATCTGGTGGCTGTGGTATTCTTCAAGGAGAAAACATTCCCTCTTGCAGTGGCAAGAACAAGGGGCAGTTCTCTGCTCCTCCTCCCAACCCTGCCTCCCCCCTCCCCTTGTCCTGATGCCTCAAGGCTAAGGGAGAAACACTGTATCCAGACCAGGGCTTCAGGAGCTTCTTTGCAGAAAGTCAAAACGTTGTTTGCAGGGCTTTGGAGAGAAGAACGGTTCTGTAGCTGGCCTTGTTCCTTCATCGTCCCCCTTCCCTGTGCATCACGCACTTGCTGCTGCCTCCTGGGCTCTGACAGAAAGGCAGGGCTGTGGAGCCTGCGGTGGCTAGAGGCTCGGTAGCTGGACCTGCTGGCCGCCCTCCTCTTCCACTGGGGCACACGGGTGCCTCAAGTGTTCCCTATCTCTGGGACCTTCTGTACCCAAACTTAAACTCTAAATTGGGGCTCTAATTGATTTTCCTTTTGAGTGTGTGGACGTAAATGCTGATCTAGAATACAGTCTGGTTCCTGCACTGGGTCTCAGTGAGACTGTTGATGCCTTGAGAGGAACATTCCAGCTCTGAACCCCATGGGTGTGAGGGGGACGTGTACTCCGTGACTGGCCTATTCCGTGTGGTGGGCTTTGGTGCTGCTTTATCAAGGGCCAAGTGTATGGGTTCTAGAGTACCTACCATGACCTACAAGCATTTACATTTTCTTTGAAGACACGCTGTTTGCATGGGTGTTACTGTCTGTACCTCCGAGTCTGAGGATATTAACTTTGGAGCTCACAGTCCTCTAGAACAGATTCTGATTATAGCTTTTTCTTTTGAGGAAGAAATGATTTCACTCCAGATGCATGCCCTGAGCCAGACCTCACTGCTGCACTTTCCAAGGTGCTAAAATTGCTGCTCTCGATGCTGTCTGCAGACGCAGTGCTCTAGAACCCTGCCCTTGAACCTGAGCACTGATTAGCTTAGCTAGACCATGGTTGACTCTTCTTGGAGATTTTCACTTGGTCCCAGAATGTGGCAACATAGTTGTACTCACTAGAATGTGGGACCAAAATTGGCCTCAGGTGTTCAGCCCACCCTTTTGCTTTTGAGAGAGGGCTGCACTTTTTAATGGTATTTATAGGGGAGGTGGTGGACTGCAGGCGCCACTTGCTCTGTCGTGAGTATGCTGATAACCAGAAACTCAGAGCTGGTCTGTGGCAGGCAGTTGGGGTGGGGGTGTCTCTGACTTGCTCAGGACAAACTAGGCCAGTGGTTTTCAAACTGCTTGGCAGAGCCCCGACGTTTCCTAGGGGTTGCCTCAGGAGTCCTTGGGGGAGATGAAGGGGGGCACTGAGCAGGCTGGGCTACTTGCCCTCAAACAGAACAGCTCCCCTTGTAGCTGTCTTACATATCGGGGTTCAGGGTAAGATTTTATTTCCATTAAGGGGTTTGCTGCTGAAAAAAAGTTGGAAAACCACTGACTAGACCATCAGCTTCAAATTGGAGCCTGTGCTCCCCCAGGTCTGGGGCAAACTCTTCACCCTGCCCTCTCCCACAGGACACCTCGCCCTGTTAGCTCTTCTGGGGGCCTTTAGCAAAGAGGGGCAGTAGGGACTGTGGCCAGGTTACTGAAAAACCCTCTCTGAGGCCTTCGCATCTGGGTGGGAGGAGAGGCTGTTTTCTGAAAGGGTAGAGGGCTTGGTCTGGATTCCAGAAGCATAGCTTGGATGGGATCACAGTGGGCAATGTCGACCTGTCCTGCCCTTCTCAGCTTGAGGGGCAATGGAAACCCCAGAGACTCTTCTGTCAGGGAAAACTAGAGACTCTCTTCTAGAGCCATATAGTTCCTTGGGATTAGCTCTTGGCCAAGAAGGCTGAGTATGGCTCCCAATTTTTAAATCCATTTCATTTTTTAAAAAATAAGGGGAATAAATATCTAATTGCCATTTTTCAGAGATTAAATAGGTGGAGAGGGTGTGTCTTGCTCTCCAGAGCCCAAAGGGACAAATAGGAACTTTGCTTAGGCCAAGGAAGGCGCAGAAGTAGGGCAACTAGGTCCTGTGATTATTAATCCCACTCCCCACTTCTCCTAGGGCATACACTATTTTACTTTTTTAAATCATAAAATGGCGAGAGAACAGATTGGTTAGTTTAGAAGAAAAGAAAAAGCTCTATAAATATAAATATATATTCCTGTATTTTTATTTAATAATTTATAAATACCAAGTTCATTTGACTTTTATTTTTGTGTAATATGTAATGGTCGTATTAAAAAAAAATAAATAAAGCCCAGAAGTTTAATGAGAAGGACTGAGCAGGGTTTGTGACTTCTACACTGTATAGCTTGGGGTCAGGACATTTCTTGATCCAGTCATCTCTTCATGACTTTGTTAAGGGCAAGAATTAGAGTAACAAGGATTTGGGAAGGTGTTGAGATTAAAAAAAAGAGAAAAGCAATTCAGAGTTGTTCCCCCATTCCCCCACCCTGGCCAAATGCCCAAAGCCAAGAGCTCCATCTATGCCAACCCGAGCCTTAAGGGGGTGTGTGTATACAGTACTTTGGGATGGCCATAAACAACCACAAACCAAAACAAAGAAAACTTACCAAAAATCCTTGTGTGATGGTAATCAAGTTCCCAGTTGTGGTTCAGCCTCTCACCAGAAGTGTGTGATAATGAGCATTTCTCCCCAATACCCGCTGCCTACTTCAGACTTAAAATAAGTCTGGAAAAAATGGAGCCCCTGCTTCCTTTCCTGCTCCCCTGAGACATTTGGTTTCAGCCATTTTCATGCAAACTGCTAAATTGGATGGAATCTACAGAAACTATTCAGCCCATCCCGCTGTACTTCTAGTCTAGGACCACATCAAAGTCATGCCTGACAGGAATAGTGATCCTAATTTTAAATTACAAGCAGTAATATCTAGTCTTTCTATAATCCAGTGCAATAAAATGGCATTTGGGTTTATGTGTTAAATTGTAGTGAGAAATGACACTGCTTAGAGGAATCCAGTGTTGAATTTCCATTCTTTCTCTATGGAAAAATCTACAGAACAAGCCATATTAAAATCAGAGTGGCTTGGTGAACAGGGTGTTAGGGAAAAGGGAATTAGTTGCTCCTAATAGCATCAGGCTACTACAGCTAGTGCATTTATCTCCACTGCAGTGTGATTGGTTTAACGATTGATTGGTTTATATTTGCCTAGTTCCAGAAAGCATATGCAACATCTTACCACAATACACAAAGGAGGAACCAATAGGAAAATTGGTTCCTATTTTTAAAGATTTTTAAAGTAGGGGTAAAGGGTAAATGGAAATATTACAATAGATGACACCAAAAGGAAAATTAAGGCACGGAAAAGCATTCTATAAGCAGTATTCCCAAATACTAAAGCTAGGCTATGAATTCAGCGTTGAGCTACCTGGCAGCTAAAGAAATTGGAAAACACACTGAGATTCACATTGCTCTTAGGATTTATAAAAGCCTATCAGTTCCTCAAGATGGGCAAAAAGTTTTGTGGCTCTTCTGAGGTGATAGGGTGGACACCACCCTCTATAACACCTGACAGCAAATATGATGTTGAATTATATACTACTGTTGCTTATACGAACACCAAAGGGAACAGACGGACACAAATTTCTGCCCTCATGTCACTTACATTCTAGTAAGGGAAACGAAAACGAACGAACGAAATAAATACATACATTCATTTCATAACATTCATTAATGTAGAAGGTGGTAAATGCTATGAAGAAAAGTAATTCATTAGGGCGAGACTGGGAAGGTGTATGTAAAGATTTCAGTATCAGGAAGCCCTCATTTCTAAGGTGACTTTTGAGTTGTCATGAAAAATGAAATTGGAAAAATATTTTTATTGATATGGAAAGATGTTTCTGTATCTTACAGAGTAAAAGAGAAAATAAATTAGAAGATAATATATACAGTATGGTCCCGTTTTGCTAAAATATTTATATATATGTGTGTGCCTCTATATGTATTTGTGTATTGAAAATTTCAGAAAGGTCATATGCCAAAATATCATTAGTGATTATCTCTGGGTGGTGGATTTTATGGGTGATTTTACTTTGTTATTTTTGCTGTGTTTGCTGATTTTTAACTGAAGAACACATTTCCGGTATAGTATATTAAAACAAGTTTTTCAGGTACAAAGCTTTAAAAAAGTTAACCAAGCAGAATGGAAATTAAGCAGCCCAACAGACGCTCCTTTTCATTTAAATGACCACCCCACTTCCATGCAAGGGCAGACCTAGGGAGTCAAGGCCAGTAGGGCCAGACTTTGCATTAGACAACAATTGGAGTCGGCTCCAAAACAGAGGTAAGTAAATGATCAAGGTCCAAGCTTCTAGATCAGCACTGTCTGCTAGAAATATAAGGCAAGCCACATAGGGAGTCTTACATTTTCTAGTAGCCTCATTCAAAAAGCAAAAAGAAACAGGCAAAATAAATTTTAATAATATTTTATTTAATCCAGTATAAAAAAACTGTTATAACTTCAACCTGTAATTAACATTAAACAATTATTATTTTACAGTCTCTACAGATTTTTCATACTAAGTGTTTGAAATTTGGTGTAAATTTGATACTTTCAGCACATCTAATGCAGACCACTCAGGTTTCAAGTGCTCAAGCCATGTGTGAGTAATGGTTATCATATTAAACAATGTAGTTCTAGGTTACAGAGAATTACTGTGGCTGGTAAAAATTTCAAAGCAGGAGTTAAAAATAGGGATGAAACTCCAAGAAGCCACGTATTTATGTTGTTTAGTGAGAAAACTCTTGCCTTCTGGATAGACCTGGAGACGCCCTTATCCACTTTTACTGATTTAATTCTCCTTTTCTCAGCTCCACTGACCATTCACTTCTATTAACACATTTTTCTTCCTTCTAGGGCACATCACCACTGAGTTTCAGTTTTCCCAAAACTCCATGATCCTCTGTTGATTATTACTGAAGGAAAATTATAATGGGTCAATCTCACATCATTACATACTAATTTTTTAAAAACTCATTCTCAGAGGGAAACTTCTCTCTTTGATATTCTTTATCCATCAACAACAGGCAAGATATTAAGTAAGATTGTCACGGAAGAGCATTCATTCAGTTAGCATTTATTGAGCACACAGTGATAGGCACTGGGAGTACAAATAGTTTTGAGATGGTGCCTGCCTTTTCCAGTTTGCAGTCAAATAGGGAAGTATCATACTTTACAAGTTGCCATTCAAATATATATATGTATGTTTTTGATGAGGAAGATTGGCCCCGAGCTAACATCTGTCGCCAGTCTTCTTTTTGCTTGAGGAAGGTTGTCACTGACCCAACAACTGTGCCAATCTTCCTCTATTTTGTATGTGGCATGCCGCCATAGCATGGCTTGATGAGCAGTGTGTAGGTCCATGCCTGGGATCCGAACCCACGAACCCTGGGCTGCCAAAGTGGAGCACGCGAATTTAACCACTTTGACACCGGGCCAGCCCCCAAATATTTTTTTAAATGCATTTGTTCGTAAAAGTAATCACACTTATGACAGTAAGTTTAGAAGCTGTAGTGTTGTATTTTTATTTTAAGTAAAAATAATATATGATATTGTCAAAAAATCATAGAACATAGAAAATTATAAAGAAGGTCAGTCATAATCCCTCTGCCCAGAGAGCCACTATTACCATTTTGGCATATTTCTTTTTTTGTTGTTGCTGGGGAAGATTTGCCCTCAGCTAACATCTGTTGCCAATCTTCCTCTTTTTGCTTGAGGAAGATTTGCCCTCACTAACATCTGTGCCATTCTTCCTCTATTTTGTATGTGGGTTGCTGCTCCAGGGTGGCTGCCGACAAGTGGTGTAGGTCGACACCTGGGAACTGAACCCAGGCCGCTGAAGCAGAGCCTGCCAAACTTGACCAGTAGGCCACAGGGCCAACCCAACCATTTTGGCATATTTCTTTCCAGGCTTTTATCTGTGCTTATAGTTTATGATCATACTGTATATACAATTTTGTCTACTGCAATTCTGCTTACCATCATATTGCAAACATTTTTCCTTGTCATTAAAAATGTTTTGAAGGCATACTGACTACATAAAATTACATCTATGTGTGTACAATAATTTTCCTGAAAATGCTCACTTGGACATTCAAGTTGTTTACGTTTTTTTACTTTGCTGAACATCTTTGTTCTCAAATGTTTCTTCAGTTTTTAGATTATTTTTTAGAGCAGATCATAGGAAATACAGTTACTGGGTTAAGCATCTCAACATTTTGAAAGCTTTTGGTACATACTGCCAAAGAAAAGATTGTACTGGTTCTTGTTCCTCTTTTTCCCCAATGCCCAAGTTGTTTTTTTAAAAAATCAGACATAATTTTAATCATACTTTATATACAATTTTACATTCCACTACTTTGGCCTAACACAATTATTTTTTCATGTTATCATACACTGTGTGTAAACCTTTTAATAGGTGCATAATAATCTTTGGATGTAACTATAATTTGCCTAATCATTTGTCTATTGTTGGACTTTAGTCTTTTTCCAATTTCAGCATCATACATGATGTAATTTTTGTATATTAAAGGAGACTTTATAGTAATTTTGATCTTAGTTGTAAAGCTGGCTTTGAATTCCCTGTTCACTTCTAATTAGTTGCATGACTTGGGCAATTTACTTCACTCTTTCCTCGTCCCCAAAAAGGTTATAGTTTTGGAAATATTTACTTCATAGGGTTATTGTGAGAAGTCAGTGAGATAATATAATAAGGAGTCTAGGATAGTGCCTGTTACAAAATCAAGTGCTCAACAAAATTAGGATTCAAAAGCGTTATTTAAAAAATCACATTTCCTTAATTGGCTTACTTAGTTTAAATTAGGTACCAATAAAACTTGCAAATCTTGATTAGGTTAAGATCAGTAGAAAAGACTTTTCTTCCAGGGAACTCACAACCTCTTAGAGCTTATCTTCCGTGCTCAATTTACTTCTCCCAGTCCACTGAAGCTGAGATGGCTGATGAAATAATTTTCAGTGAAATTTTAAGCAACTGTGACTCTGCTCCAAGATCCTGTTCCTGAGGTAAGGATTTGTGAGAAAAAGTGAGGGTGAGGGGAAGGACTGGTACACTGATAGGATTTTGACTTTTTGGTTTGTTAATAGAGATCTCCTCAATGTCCAAATCACGCCCCCCTCCCCCAACCATGCACGCCCTGTTGGGGTTGTTTAACTACTTGGTTGGACTCATTTGAATCTAACTCTCAAACTTGGTCTGATTACAAATAGCCCTCTTGCAAATGTAGTACTGCCGTTCCTTCCTTTTTAATAAATGCGTAGGATCACTACTAAAAAAATGACAACCCTGCCTTCCAGGAGTGGGTCTCATTGGTATCTCAGAGTACCACGGTGTAGTGGGAGCCTGCTGGAGAAATTCCTTTGGGATCTAAAGGACAGTTTGGAGGCCTGGAAAGCGCTGAACCTGAAGGGTGGTACCCAGATCCCCAACCAATGCATCCTTCAGTCAGCAAACTTTATCGGACACTTACTATGTGCTAGGCATACTGCCTCACGTTGGAGACGCAAATATAAATGGGATCTGGCCTCTCATCTCCAAGCTCTCACACCTAGTTAGGAAACAGCGCAAAAATGATTAGGCGCACAGTGGAGGTAGGCCCGCTTGTCATGGGAGAGGGGAGGCTAATAGAAGGCTTCGCAGGAGAAGTGATGCTGGGGTTTGCAGTGGTCTGGTTGAGGAGGGACTGCATGTACAGAGATACCGCCCTGGGTGCAGGAACACCACTGGAAGGAGTGTGGAAATAACATCAGCGAAGTAGCCTGGTCCTGAGGTCTCTAAGGCCACGGTAAGGAGTTTTGAGACTTTACCTGGCCTGCAAAGGGGAGCCAGCTCGGTCCGGCAGCCACGCAGAGTGGAGGGGTGACACTGGAAGCTGAGAGACCCATTAGGGGGCTGTAGCAAACAGTCCAAGCAAGAGAAGAAACAGGCTGAAACTGGGGCATAAGCAGCGTGCTTGGAAGGTATGCCTGTGTAGGAAGACAGAACGGACAGGACTCGTTACTGGTACCTCTGGAGTGATGATTCCTCCCTGCTTTCTGGTTTGGGAGACCTAGTGGATGGTGGTGCCAGTAACCTGAATGGGAAAAGTAAGCTCTCTCCTGGAGAGCTCCATTCGGAACCCTCCATGGCCAGCAACATCCCATTTACTGGTGCTTTCCTAGTCAGGAGACCAGTTTCCAGAAACCGCGCCAAAGTTTCTATCCTCTGCCTTCCAACAGCTCATTAGTTGGCAACCAGTAGTATCAAGATGGCGGCCCCCTAAGGACTAGTCATGTGACCTCGGGTTTCCCTTGCTGGAAGCCCGCAGTCCGTTCGGGGGCAAGGTTCACCTGTCAGGAAACGAGTGTCAGCCCTTCTAATCTCGCCAGCCAATCGGCACCTCAGAATGGGCCACTGCGGCGAGGCGATCGGAAGATTGGTCCTTTCCGCTCGCCTAGCCAGCGGCCAATCACCGAGCATCATATACTTTACGGGCCCGCCCGTAGGCGGGGGAGAAGCAGGAATGTCGTCACAGCGTGGCAGTATTGTTACCTAAAGGCTTGAGAGGAGGTGGGACGTGTGTTGATTGACAGACTGATTTCCCCTACCGGGATTTGAGAATTTGGCTCAATGCCCCGCCTTGGAGGTGGGGTCTTATTTGATTGCCAAGTAATATTCTCCAATGGAGTGCTAGCTCGTGGTGACGGGCAGGCTGCTTGACTAATGAATCCTCGGCGTGGCCGGCGCAGCTCTCCAATCGCTGGGCAGCGGGCCCCAGTCTGAGCGGCGATGGCGGCGGCGGCGGCGGCGGCAGCAGCAGCGGGGGCTGCGGGCGGTCGGGGCTCCGGGCCGGGGCGGCGGCGCCATCTTGTGCCCGGGGCCGGTGGGGAGGCCGGGGAGGGGGCCCCGGGGGGCGCAGGGGACTACGGGAACGGCCTGGAGTCTGAGGAACTGGAGCCTGAGGAGCTGCTGCTGGAGCCCGAGCCGGAGCCCGAGCCCGAAGAGGAGCCGCCCCGGCCCCGCGCCCCCCCGGGAGCTCCGGGCCCTGGGCCTGGCTCGGGAGCCCCCGGCAGCCAGGAGGAGGAGGAGGAGCCGGGACTGGTCGAGGGTGACCCGGGGGACGGCGCCATTGAGGACCCGGTGAGGGAAGGAGGGCGAGCGAGCAGGCCGGCGAGCGGCCGGCCGGGTCACGGGAGGCCCAGAGCTCGGGCGAGCAGGAGGCAGGCGGGGGGTGGGGTGGGCGGGGAATAACGTGGCTGGGGCCGGGCCGGAGACGGATCCTCGCCGGCCAGAAGGGGTCCAGCCGGGTAGATTGGGGCGTCATGGGTGTCTAGTGGTCTTCTAGAGAAGGTAGCTTACTTTTCTTTTGGTCGTGCTCCTCGCGTGGGGCGAGGGAAATGGCTCAGCATGGCTGGGGCCGCGCGCGGCCCGAGAGCAGGGCACGGCCCCTGCGTTGGTTCCTCTTAAGCTCTTCTCCATACCCTCCCCACTCATTGTAGGAGCTGGAAGCGATCAAAGCTCGAGTCAGGGAGATGGAGGAAGAGGCTGAGAAGCTAAAAGAGCTACAGAACGAGGTTGAGAAGCAGATGAATATGAGTCCACCTCCAGGCAATGGTGAGTAACTGGCGGTTGCACGCGGAGCCCGGGTCCTCGGATTGGAAGGGTTGTGGGAGCACGGGTTATATGCGATTAGATGCTGGGGACCTTGGAGCTGCTGTCTGAGCAATTACCGGGCAGGTGCCGCGGTCATAGTCCATTGTGTGTTCCTCTGACCTTTGTCAGACACAACCTCTGTTTGGGTGATGGTAGTCTTGTTACAAATGTGTTGCTCTTTGTTCTTAGTCTATTTCTACCCTTTGTGGAGGTTGCCAGCTGGCATTTGACCTTCAAGTCTAATAGTTCTTCCTTCAGTTGGAGACCCTTTAATTTGGAGTCCTAAGAGAAGCTGCTCAGCTGCAGGGGGCTTCCGCTTTAGTCTAGAAATGTCGCTTTAGTCTAGAAATGTCCAGTCTCAATCCTCTTTATTTTGTTCCTTTTTCAACTCATTTCATTCAACGCTATTAAACAGGGACTTGATTTTGGGGGCGGAGGGAATTCCTGTGCTGTTTTCTTTGAACTTTAAGAATGTGTTAATCTAATCCTTAATTTGTCAAATATTTAGTGAGTACCTACTGTATGCGAGACACTATTTTAGCTAATGGGTACAGCCCAGAACAGAACAGACCAAAATCTTTGCCTTCACTGGTGGTGGTGGTGGTGGTGGTGGTGCATATATAAGTCAAATAGAGAACAAGCGTTTTTCTTGTTTTTCTCCAAAGCTGGCCCAGTGATCATGTCCATTGAGGAGAAGATGGAGGCTGATGCTCGTTCCATCTATGTTGGCAATGTATGTACAAGGGCCCTGGTTAGGGTTTGGGGAAGCTCTTATTTTGGGGAGTTATTTGATAGGAGATTTGAAAGGAACATCTCAAGGATAGGTGGTGGATTTGGGAAATTGAAGGAGGCTTGGGAGGAGGTAAAAGATAATAGTGATCAGCAGAGGCGCTCTGGGGTTGGGAAGAAAAAAGATTAGTTCCTTAGAGAACCAGATCTGACGTGCCTTGGTGTATATGGACGGCCCAGGCCAAAGGCTGGGCAGGGTACCTGTTGAGACAGACGTTTGCCCAGTACCTGTGAAATGTGTCCCTCTTCCCCATAGGTGGACTATGGTGCGACAGCAGAAGAGCTGGAAGCACACTTTCATGGCTGTGGTTCAGTCAACCGTGTTACCATACTCTGTGACAAATTTAGTGGCCATCCCAAAGGGTAAGTAGAAAAGTAAGTTAAGATCATTTTAATCACAGTTTAAAAATAGATTGTTTTATATTGAGCAGGATGTTAACGTGTTGAAACAAGTGGTCTCTGTCTTTTAAGATATGGCATTAATCTTGGTATGTATCAGGGGTTGTACATAAATGCTTTCAGAAGCCAGACAGATAAGAAAGATGAAAGCTAGGTGTGGGTGGAGTTACGAACGAGAAGGGAAGGGGCAGCTTCTACTAGGCCCCAGCTGGTTCTGCCATATGGAAGTCTAGGCCCTGTGTATCCTATTTTTAATAATTTTCCAAGAGTAGCTGGAAATTTTGATTAGAATCTTTCATTTAAAAAAAGTTTTGCCAGGGGCTGGGCCTGTGGCCTAATGGTGGTTTGGCACAGCCTGGATTCGGTTCCTGGTCACGGACCTACACCACTCGTTGGTGGCCATGCTATGTCAGCAACCCACATACAAAATAGAGGAAGATTGACATAGATGCTAGCTCAGGGCAAATCTTCCTTGACAAAAAAAAAAATTGACAAATAATTAAAAATGTAAACATGTACTCAAAGCATGCCTGCAAGTTGGATTTGACCTGTTAGCTGCTGTTTGCAACCTCAGATAAAGTGACAATTATTCTTTTCAGGTTTGCATATATAGAGTTCTCAGACAAAGAATCAGTGAGGACTTCCCTGGCCTTAGATGAGTCCCTATTTAGAGGAAGGCAAATCAAGGTAAGCCCCATGCCCATTCCTGTTCTAGTTCTGTGTAAATGCTCCAGGTTGCTTCTTAGGCTTTCTGTTATATATGCCTCACTCGCAGGTGATCCCTAAACGAACCAACAGACCAGGCATCAGCACAACAGACCGGGGTTTCCCACGAGCCCGATACCGTGCCCGGACCACTAACTACAACAGTTCCCGCTCTCGATTCTACAGTGGTTTTAACAGCAGGCCCCGGGGTCGCGTCTACAGGTCAGGATAGATGGGCTGCTCCTCTCCCCCGCCTCCCATGAGCCCTGTATGCTTCCTTCTCTCCTGCTCTTGAGGAACCTCCTTCCCATACCCTCCCCTCGGTCTCCAGGGACTTGGTCTCCTGCCTGTGCGGGGTGAGAAAGGTAGTTGCAGGCCAGGAGGCCAGTCTCATCATCTTTTTCTGGAGCAGGAATTGCTGATAAGGGCTGGGTCTCTCCACTCTGTTTGGGGAGATGCTGCTTCCCCCAGCCTTTTTTTCCTTGCAAGTTGGTGGCAGTGAAGGTGTTTACACAGGAGGCCAGGAGGAATGGCCTCAGAGCAGTGAAGGCACTGCTTGGACATTTGCCACTTTGCCCAGATTTAGGGGGAGGTTGAAGTTTGAACAGCTCCCTTGAGAGAGTACCAGAGGCTGGTCGATCCTCCTCAGCAGCTATGTGGGAGGATGTTGAAATATGTCCTCTTTAACTGAGCCAGTCTTCTGCAGGCTTAACTTTCTCACTGGGCCTAGTGTGGTGCCATGTTGTTGCTTCACTTCTGTGTCTTTACATTTAAATAGACAGGTTAGGCATATAGACCTTGGCTTTTCATAAGATTTACCCATCTGCTCCCAGGAGTTAGGGAGGATCTGTGGTGAGGGCCTAGGGTTTTAAGAGCTGTGGAGAACTGCAAACTGAATAAACAATGAGTCCTTTTTCTTGCCCCTATGTCTCAGATTCACTTCTTTATCGCCATGGTTTGGCGAAGTATTCTGTTAATTCCCTCCTCCCGTTTGCCTGATGTGTCAATGTTTCGGGATTGTGGGATCAGTTTTAGGACACTTGGAAACTTCTTTCCCCCCTTCCCTTCACAGTAACTGGGGCAAGGGCCCGTGGGGAGGGGCTTGTACTGAACTGTTTAGTGATCATGTTAACACCTAACTCTCCTTCTTTCTTCCAGGGGCCGGGCTAGAGCGACATCATGGTATTCCCCTTACTAAAAAAAGTGTGTATTAGGAGGAGAGAGAGGAAAAAAAGAGGAAAGAAGGAAAAAAAAAAGAATTAAAAAAAAAAAAAAAGAAAAACAGAAGATGACCTTGATGGAAAAAAAAATATTTTTTAAAAAAAAAGATATACTGTGGAAGGGGGGAGAATCCCATAACTAACTGCTGAGGAGGGACCTGCTTTGGGGAGTAGGGGAAGGCCCAGGGAGTGGGGCAGGGGGCTGCTCATTCACTCTGGGGATTCGCCATGGACATGTCTCAACTGCGCAAGCTGCTCCCCTTGTTTCCCTGTCCCTCTTCACCCCCTTGGGGGCTGCTCAAGGGTAGGTGGGCATGGGTGGTAGGAGGGGTTTTTTCACCCAGGGCTCTGGAAGGACACCAAACTGTTCTGCTTGTTACCTTCCCTCCATCTTCTCCCTAACTTTCACAGTCCCCTTCTGCCTGCTCCTGTCCTGCCAGGTCTGCCACCTCGCCACCCCTCTTTTCCGGCTCCCTGCCCCTCCAGATTGCCTGGTGATCTATTTTGTTTCCTTTGTGTTTCTTTTTCTGTTTTGAGTGTCTTTCTTTGCAGGTTTCTGTAGCCGGAAGATCTCCGTTCCGCTCCCAGCGGCTCCAGTGTAAATTCCCCTTCCCCCTGGGGAAATGCACTACCTTGTTTTGGGGGGTTTTGGGGCGTTTTTTGTTTTTCAGTTTTTTGTTTTGTTTTGTTTTCCTTTGCCTTTTTTTCCCTTTTATTTGGAGGGAATGGGAGGAAGTGGGAACAGGGAGGTGGGAGGTGGATTTTGTTTATTTTTTTAGCTCATTTCCAGGGGGTGGGAGTTTTTTTTTTAATATGTGTCATGAATAAAGTTGTTTTTGAAAATAAAAAATTATTTGGCCTTTTGGGTGTAAGGATTATTTATCTGTCTTCCTATTCTCTCTTAGATCCCAGATGGCTGTTAATTCTCCTTTGTGGAAGTGCTGGTGTTGTGGAGGGGAAGTTCCCACTTAGGAATTAAGGAGTAGGAGTTAAAATTACGACTAGCAGGAACATTATGTGTTTAGTTGAGGATGATGGGTTTTCTGGATAGCATGTAGCCTGATTGGCATTTGAAAGGTGAATTAATGAGCCTGGGAAAGTAAATGAATGGCCAGATTAGAGTGATCTAATAGCACTTCGGTATGTCCTCCTGACAAAACTTACATGTGGGTGAATTATCCACATCAGTACCACTAGATTCTTACTGGCCATTTGTATATCCTCTTTGAAGAAATGTCAGTTGCCTTTCTTTTCTTCTCTACCCCAAGGTAGGCTCAAAAAAAGAAAGGGCAAAAAACCCGTTGTGCTAAGAAAGACAGTTGGAAAGCTCATGTTGTCTTCTCTAGCCAGGCAGTGACCACTCAATATGTTCAACTAACTTTGGATCATTCCATTAATTAGGACCTAACAACTGACTTTCGTGGTTTTAGTACCCTTAAGTTTAGTTACTTGGTCATATTAATAACCTAATTTAGCCATTTTATATTCTAATGTGAGATTGGTCTTGAAATCCTTGGGTGCTCCGTCACGTTCCCTGCTCAAGGCTTCGTAGACTCTCCATCACAGGGTTTCTAAGTGTTTAAGCCTCCACGTGATGCTCTTCACCATTCACTTCTGTTCCGAGGATGTTTTGTTCAAGATTGCCTCTGACCTAGATGCTCTCTTCAGTAATCTTAGGTTAAAGAAACGGCTCTGTTCTATATACATGCAGCCGTAACCCACGTCTCACATGGCTTTGTATTCTGAATTCTCAGGTCAGTGTTGTACTACCTCCTAGAGTGTCATTTGTTAGGCATTGGGTGGTCTCTTTAGTTAGATTCAACCAGAATAATGCCTTGTCATTGTGGAGACTTCTGCAGAGGCTGATTAGCAAGAAGCTGGATAAAGGGTTGAGTGTTAACTATTTTTACTAGAAGAATGTGAAACATCCTGAGTGGCTTGATGCTGTTAATGCTGGGAAGGTCTCATCTATCCACCAGGGGGCACTGAATGGTTATCTGAAAAATCCCTATAAGTAGTTGGAGAGTGAATGTCATTTTGACCCTTCTTTGTTTTTAATTTTGTATGTGCAGTCATTCGTACTCAATATCCTGTCCATTCTCCTCTCCATTCTACTTTAACTGCTTGAGCAATTCCCCATCTTTGCAGTGGGCTCCTGGCAGATGTCTCCAAACTGTTCATGTTGCCACAAAGACCCCTATGCTGCCACCAGTAAGTACAAACTCAGGTGTGGAACCAAGGCCTTTCCCAATTTGATCCTGATTACATTTCCCTGCCACATCCTGCCGTACATCTGATGCTCTGCATTTCACTTGAGTTTGAATTTTCATGTGTTGCTCATGCTGTTCCTCCAACCTGCTATGTCCATCCCATCTACTCTGTCAGGGTCATAAGATGTAAGCCAGGTACCACGGCTAGAACAACTTTCTTGATTCCCTAGTTGGAATGAATCACTTCTGCACTCAGAAAATTTCTCCTGTCTCTCTACCACTTAATGGTTTTATAATTAGAATAGTTACATCCCTCTCTCCCCACTAGACTGCAAGATCCTTGAGGGCATGCATTGTGCCTTTGTATGACCTCACAGTGCCTGCCACTTAGTAGGGGCTCAGAAGGTATTAATTCACCTTGGACAAGGGAAGTCCCCTTGTCCTGGACCTGCTGGTTCCTCTCCCTATAGGATCTCCTATCCTATCTCCTATTTTATGATATTTTCATTTCTCTTGTGTTATCCTCAGAGACTTTAGAGGAAGTGGCGTGGAAAGAAGATTGTTTTCCTTGGGAAAGATTGGTTACTTTTCTGTCAGTCATTCTTGATAAGCTCCCTCTTAATTGAGGGATAGGAGTGAGCCCAGTCTCACTGGGGTCTGCAGGAGGTAAGTGTCTTTAAGGAAGAGAGACTGGGGGAGCCTGTCTACAAGATTTCTGCTCAAGTGAGAGTTTGAGTCAGAGATCCTTAGACTATGAGTGATAGAAAATGAATGAAGACAACCCAGATTTGCCCAACTTGACATCAGGAATAGAGAAAAGCAGTTGCTGGTTTTTTTCAATAATATGACAGCTTTCCTTGCTTTTATATGTATGGTTAAAATGAGTAGCCTTTCTCAAATCATGATCTAATTTTAAAATGCCTTTCAACCCTGCTAATTTCTCGTGCCCCTTTTCTTTATGCCTATGGTAATTGTTCATTCAACAGACAGACATTTACTGAGTAATTACTAAGTGCTGGGCAGTGTTCTAGGTGCTAGAATTTGTTAGAGAAAAGGGAGTCACTTAGTACAGGAACTTTTATTTGCTGGAGAAAAGTGTTGGTTTGCCATACTTCTGACTTGCATCCCACCAAAAATCTCTATGGAGTTTTTTTTGAAGATATAATTAAAATACCGTAAAATTTACCTTTTAATTGTACCATTCAGTGGTATTTAGTATGTGTATATATATATTTTAGAGCATTCTCATCACCTAAAAGGAAATCTTACACCCATTAACAAGCACACCCAATTTTCCCTTTCCCCCAGCCCCTAGCATTCGCTGATTTGCTTTCTGTCTCTATGGATTTGCCTATTCTGGATATTTCATATAAGTGGAGTCATACAGTATGTGGCCTTTTGTGTCTGGCTGCTTTCACTTAGCATAATGTTTTCAAGATTCATCTGTGTTGTGTATATCAGTACTTCGTTCCTTTTTATGGCTGAATAATGTTTCATTTTTTCATATACCACGTTTTGTTTATCCATTCATCAATTGATATGCATCTGAGTTGTTTCTGTTTTTTGACTATTGGGAATAGTGCTGCTGCAAACACCTGTGTACAAGTTTTTGTGTGAACGTAAACCTCTCGGGTATATGCCTAGGAGTAGAGTTGCTAGGTCATAAGGTAACTATGTTTAAACTTTTGAGGAACTTCCAGGGTGTTTAACAAAGCAGGTGCATCATTTTCTATTTCCACCAGCAGTGTATGAGGGTTCTAATTTTCCACATCCATACCAGACTTGTTATTGTCCATCTTTTTGATTATAGCCATCCTAGTGGTTGTGGAGTGGTATCTCCTGTTTGTGATTTGCCTTTCCCTAATGACGTACTAAGCATCTTTTCATGTGCTTACTGGCCATTTGTATATCCTCTTTGAAAAAATGTCTATTCAGATCCTTTGCCCATTTTTTAATTGGGTTATTTATCTTTTTATTGTTGATTTATCGTTGAGCTGTAAGAGTTCTTTAAATATTTTGAATACTAGACTGTTATCAGATATGTATGATTTGCAAATATTATCTCCTATTTTGTGGGTGGTTTTTTTTACTTTCTTGATAGTGTCCTTTTAAGCACAAAAGTCACAGAGGTTTACGCCTCTGTTTTCTCCTAAGAATTGTATAGTTTTAGCTCTTATTTAAGCCTTTGATCCATTTCAAATTAATTTTTGTATATGGTGCGAGGTAAGGTTCCAACTGCGTTCTTTTTCTTCTGCGTGCAGATTTGTCGCAGAACCATTTGTTAAAAAGGCTATTCTGGGGCTGGCCCCATGGCCGAGTGGTTAAGCTGGCGTGCTCCGCTTTGGAGGCCCAGGGTTTCGCCAGTTCGAATCCTGGGTGTGGATATGGCACCGCTTGGCAAGCCATGCTGTGGTAGACGTCCCACATATAAAGTAGAGGAAGATGGGCACGGATGTTGGCTCAGGGCCAGTCTTCCTCAGCAAAAAGAGGAGGATTGGCAGCAGATATTAGCTCAGGGCTAATCTTCCTCAAAAAAAAAAAAATATATATATATATATACAACTATGTACCGGGGGGCTTTGGGGAGAAAAAGGAAAAATAAAATCTTAAAAAAAAAAAAGACTATTCTTTCCACATTGGATGGTCTTGGCACTCTTGTTGAA
Organism: Equus asinus; assembly: GCF_041296235.1. Classification (NCBI taxonomy): domain Eukaryota; kingdom Metazoa; phylum Chordata; class Mammalia; order Perissodactyla; family Equidae; genus Equus; species Equus asinus. The sequence continues at coordinate 168,481,599 of NC_091791.1, forward strand.
AATCAGTTGACCATAAATGTGAGGGTTTATTTCTGGGGTCTCAGTTCTATTCCATTGATCTGTATGTCTGTCCTCCTGCCAGTACCACACTGTCTTCATTACTGTAGCTTTGTCATAAGTTTTGAATGTGGAAGTGTGAGTCCTCCGATTTTGCTCTTTTTCAAGATTGTTTAGCTATTCTGGGTCTTTTATACTTCCAGGATGAATTTTAGAATCAGCTTGTCAGTTTCTGTAAGAAAGCTACAATTACTTTGACTCCGTGGATCAATTTGGGGAGGATTGCCATCTTAACGATATTAAGTCTTCCAATCCATGAACACAGAGTGTCTTTCCATTTGTTTAGGTTGTCTTTAATTTCTTTCAACAACGTTTTGTAATTTTCAGTGTATAAGTCTTGTACTTCTTTTATTAAATTTAATCCTAAGTATTTTGGTTTTTGCTATCTTAAATGGAATTGTTAATTTTGTTTTCAGGTTATTGATTGCTATTGTATAGAAATACAGTTGATTTTGTATGTTAATCTTGTATCTTGCAAGTACAATTGTAAGTTTAGCAGCCTTGCTGAACTTGTTTATTTAGTTCTAATGGTTTTTGTGGATTCCTTAGGATTCTGTATATACAAGATCATGTCATCTGCAAACTTAGAGTTTTACATTGTCCTTCCCATTCCGAGTGCCTTTTATTTAATTTTCTTGCCTCATTTCCCTGGCTGGACCCTCGAGTACAATGTTGAATAGAAGTGGTGAGGGCAGACATCCTTGTCTCGTTCCTGAGCTTAGGGGGAAAGCTTTCAGTCTTGCACTGATAAATGTGATCTCAGCAGTGGGGGTTTTTCATAGATGCCCTTTATTCCATGGATATTTAAAATAAACACTTGTGTTCTCCATGTACACCATGTTCTGTCAGGCCTCTAGGCTTCGCACTACTTCTTCCTCCTTTCTGTCCCTGGCAAATTCAAGACGACTACTTTAAGCTTCAATCCAAATATCTGAGAGGCTTTCCTTGACTGCCTCCCATGGAGTATATCCTTCCCTTCTCAGAGCTGCTACAGCACTTTTCACATGTCTCTGCATTTTCCATACAAGGATTGTCATTATTTGTCTCTCAGTTTTCTGAGCTTTTGCAGGCAAGGACCATGTCCCACCCCCCAGACATGAGGCAGCACCAGACGGTGGATAATCAGTGAAAATTGGTTGCATGGTGGCCAGGCTAGGTTGACTGAATGAGAGGAACAGGAGTCGCCTTCATGTTACTTCATGTAACTTTTCAAGGTGAGAAATGTACCCCATATACCCTTTTAACTTCCCTTCAGTAATCCTTTACAGCTCTTAGTTGTGAATCCAACTAAAATATTGCTAAAATCTGTTCAGGTTTTAATCAGTACCATCTCTCCAAGGAAAGTAGTCGTTTCCTTATTTGTTTGAAAACTGTGTCCAAGTTCTTAGAGTATCTTCTAAACTTAATATTACAAGGTAAGTAATACTTTCTTTCATTTTCTATCTGCTATGCAGTAAGAAGATTGCAGGCTCTCAGTTCTCAAGATCTGGCTACTCTAGTTATTTACCTGTCACATAACCTTGAGTAAGTTACCTCTCAAGCCTCAGTATCCCCATCTATAAAAGCCTTAAAAATAACTTTCATGGAGTTATTGATGAGGATCCAATGAGATCATGTGGTTGGTGACTTTTAGAGCAACTGACAAGATGCCAGTTGTTTTAGCTACACACATTGACCTTTTCCATCTGGACTATGAATCACTTGGGGATGAGGGACTGTGTCTTCCCTTGTGCTTTGTTGATGATTCTTGAATACTCCTGGGTTTTTTTTGCCTTCACCTCTTCGGTTGAAGTCAGAGAATCTTCCTCTCTAGCACTTGCCCTCCTACCAGAGCTGTTCTAGCTTTCTGAGTGCTTTAGCTTTCCTTTCCTAGACCTTTTCCCAGTGGTGTACAAAGAATGGGTTCATTGAAATGTCCCTTTGACACCATTCCTCACAGTGTGTATTGGACAGTGTCATTAGCATGTAAATAACTCCTTGGCTTTACATGGGCTCTACCAAAAAGTACAAGTGCTTATTTACCATCCTTCTGGTTTGCACAGAATCTCCAGAGACAGCTGTGAGTATGATCTGTTTTATTGTTGGCTAACTAAAACTAAACAGTCAACATTGGAGTCAGTTAAAACTCCACAGACATTATTCTACAGAATGTGTGCTACAGAGTGTATAACTGAAGGAACGTGGTGGAGTAGAAGGAGCAGCCAGAAACCCTGGGTTTGCGTCCTGGCTCTGCCACTTGATGGCAGATCTCTCAATTTCTTTTTTTTTTTTATTGAGGTCACATTGGTTTATAACCTTACATGAATTTCAGGTGTGCATCGTCACATTTTGACTTCTGTATAGACTGCATCACATTCACCCCCCAAACACTAGTTGCCATCCGTCACTGTATGTATGTGCTCCTTTACCCGTTTTGTCCTCCCACCACCCCCATCCTCTCTGGTAACCACCAATCTATTCTCCTCATATGTGTGTTTGTGTTTTGTTTATCTTCCACATGTGAGTGAAATCATACAGTATTTGTCTTTCTCCACCTGACTTGTTTTGCTTAGCATAACACCCTCAAGGTCCATCCATGTTGTCAGGAATGGCAGGATTTCATCTTTTTTATGGCTGAGTAGTAGTCTATTGTATATGGATACCACATTTTATCCATTCATCCGTTGATGGGCACTTAGGTTGTTTCCATATCTTGGCTATTGTAAATAATGCTGCAGTGAACATATGGGTTCATGTATCTTTTTGAATTAGAGTTTTCGTGTTCTTTGGATAAATACCCAGAAGTGGGATAGCTGGGTCATATGGTATTTCTATTTTTAATTTTTTGAGGAATCTCTGTACTGTTTTCCATAGTGGCTTCACCAATTTACATTCCCACCAGCAGTGTACAAGGGTTCCTTTTTCTCCACATCCTCTCCAACATTTATTTCCTGTCTTTTTAATAATAACCATTCTGATGGGTGTGAAGTGATATGTCATTGTAGTTTTGATTTGCATTTCTGTAATAATTAGTAATGTGGAACATCTTTTCATGTGCCTATTGGCCATTGTTTATCTTCCTTGGGAAAATGTCTGTTCATGTCCTCTGCCTGTTTTTTGATTGGGTTGTTTGTTTTTTTTGTTGTTGAGTTGTGTGAGTTCTTCATATATTTTAGATATTAACCCCTTATCGAATATAGGACTTGCAGATATTTTCTCCCAGTTGGTAGGTTGTCTTTTCATTTTGCTGATGGTTTTGTTTGCTGTGCAGGAGGTTTTAGGTTTGATGTAGTCCGGTTTGTTTATTTTTTCCTTTGCTTCCCTTGCCTGGGGAGACATGATATTCATAAATATACTGCTAAGACTGATGTCAGAGAGCATACTGCCTGTGTTTTCTTCTAGAAGTTTTAGGTTTCAGGTCTTGAATTCAAGTCTTTAATCCATTTTGAGTTAATTTGTGTGTGTGGTGTAAGATAATGGTCTTTCATTCTTTTGCACATGGCTGTCCGGGTTTCCCAACACCATTTTTTGGAGAGACAGACTTTCATTTCTCCGTTGTGTTTTCTGGCTCCTTTGTCGAAAATTAGCTGTCCCCTCAATTTCTTTTATTTCCATTTCCTCAGTAATTAAATAGGATAAAAATAATACCTATTTCAGGGGGCTGTGAAGTTGAAATGAGAAAGATTCTTAGGAATTCTCCAGTAACATTATGATTATTGTTGAGAGCCCAGTAGCATGGCTTAGTTCTTAGAGCTTTGGGCGTCAGACGTGGACTGGCAGAGGGTAAGGAGATAGGAAGACTGGTGCTACAGGAATCTGTGGGTAATGGACCTGCCTTCTCTGGAAGAGCCTGGCCTCAAGACTTTTTTTTCCTTTTTCTCCCCAAAGTCCCCCAGTACATAGTTGTATATTTTTTGTTGTGGGTCCTTCTAGTTGTGGCATGCGGGACGCTGCCTCAGCGTGGCTTGACGAGCAGTGCCATGTCCGCGCCCAGGATTTGAACCAACGAAACACTGGGCTGCCTGCAGCGGAGCGCGCGAACTTAACCACTCGGCCACGGGGCCAGCCCCAAGACTTTGATTTCCCTAAGAATCCCTCTCTCCAGGACCACCTCACCCTTTCCTACCTCCAGGCCTCTGCTCTCCCGATGTCCTTTGAGTTGAGAGCGCTGTACCTGTGTCCTAGGACCTTGCTTGGGGGCTTCCAGCCTCTCTCAGAGAGGTCTTATGTCCTGGATGCAGCCTTTTGGTGCTCCAAACCACCGACCTCTCTTCTTCCTCAATATTGCTAGTGTTAGATGGATTTTAAGCTTTTTGAAGGATGGCCTGTGCCCTAAATATCCAGGATGGTGCTGGTCTGTAAATTGGACACAGTAAACATCAGCTGAAAGAATGAACAAATATTAACAACTTTTTGAAGATCTATCGTGTCAGGCTTTGGTGCTTCAAAGTTGAGTAAGACAAAATTCCTGCTCTTAAGGAGCTTACCATCTAGTGGGGAGTTTAAGAGGTACTTACGATACATTATCTTGTTTAATCCTCATAGCAACCGTTGAAGGAAGCTGAAGGTTAAGAAATTTGCACAAAGTGGTAAAGCCAAGCCAGAGCTATTCTGAGAGGCAGGCCCTGGCACTGAGGTGGAAGTCCTAGTCCCCTGCTGCCACCTCCCGGGGTGCCTAGAGACTCACTCCTCGCTTCCAAGGCTAGTGCTCAAAGATGGGAAGGAGTTGAAAAGGTGGCCACAGTGTGTATCAATGAAGAGCTCCAGTTCCAGGATCTAATCATATCCTAGCTCTGTTTCTCATTAACGGTAACCTTGGGCAAGTTACTGAGTCTCTCTGAGCGTCAGTTTTCTCATCTGTAAAAGAAGAGCACTGTAGTGGGTGTCCATTGCTTTTACCTGCACAACATCCAGTCTAACTTCTGCTCACAGCACTCGGGTGGTGGTCTCCCTCTCCCCAGTTGTCAGTTATACGGGTGAGGGTGGCGTGTTACTCAAGCTAGCCAGTCACTTGCTCTCTGGAAATGAATCTTCAGTGGGGTGACCCAAAGATTGAATCCCACTGGAGTTATTCAACCAGGTGAAGCCTGGACAAAAATATTACTGGTTCCTACTCCCTGGACTAGGGGCCTCTCTGGTTCCTGATCTTTTATGACTAGTTCTGCTTTTCTCTCCATTCAGTGAGCCCCCCACCACAACCTGCCCCATCATATCCCTCTAACAAATTCCGTTTTTGCTTAAGTTCATTAGAGTCATTTTCTATTGTCTGCAACAACAAAAAACTTTAATTGATCCAAACACCTACCTTGCAGTCTTGTAAGGATTAATGGTTAAATGGAGTTTGTGAGGTGCCTAGCCAGTCCTAACAGCATAGCGAGCAGTCAGGAAGGGGTGGTAATTGGAAGTTAACACGCAGTGGGAGATGGGGGGGCAGGGCACAGGGACGGGGAGGGAGATAGTTATTGGTTTTGGTTCCACTGAGAAAAACCTTCCCCCAAGAGACAGAAGTACAACAGAAGGGAGGGAAGTCCAGGCTATGGTATGCTCATTTATTCAAAATGTCTTTATTGAAACAGAATGATAGAGCAAGAAAGAATGAGGTCTGGGAGGATGTCTTTGGGCACAGGATGGAGCCCAGACCTAGTGGTTACAATGTGGAGCTCTCTCCCTGTCCCCTGACTCTTGCCAAGGACATGAACACAAAGCAGTAGGGAGGAGATGGGGGTGGGGACAGTCCTCTGAGCTCTCCTTGATGGCTGGCATGAGGTGTCTCTGAGCCTTCTGAGCAGCCCTGCCTTCCCCAGTCCTCCTGATCTCCTTGCCAGGGCCTTATGCCACCTTTCTGTACAGGCCAGCCTCCTGCCAGGTGCTCAGAGGCCACTCAGAGGGCAGGGTTGGGGGTAGCAAGCAGCGGGACGTGGTCACAGCGGTTAGGGGGTGGCTGCCGCAGCAGAGAAGGCCGGCGGCACAGCTCTCCATCCCGGAGCACCTCGGGCAGGAGCTTGCGCTTGGTCTCCGGCAGAAGCATGATGCTGAGGATGCAGAGGAGGGCACAGGCTGCCAGCACCACATGCTGCAGGAAGGCTCCGTGGCCCATGTGGAGACGCTGGGCTGGGCCACTCAGTCCTCCAAGTGCCCCTAGTGCCATGATCAGGCCCAGGCCTCTGCCCCTGGGGGAGATGTAGGAGGCACTCAGCCTTGAGCTGTGGGCCTCACCCCACACCTTCTCCAGCAGCCTTCCCTCCTTTATCCCTCAGGCCTTGTCCTCAGCAGAAGGCCTGGAGGCCTGGCCTTGCCCCTGGCAGCACCCCTGCTCTCACCGGACAGTGGTAGGGATGACTTCAGCAGCAAGGAGGGTGCTAAGGATGCCGGCAGCTTGGGAGGAGAAGAGGCCGAGAACAGAGAAAGTGGTGATGGCGGCCTCATTCAGATCTGGAGGACCAAGAGGGAGGATGTGAATGGAGGTGGGGAGATCATGCTTGGCCTAGTCCCTGGCGTCATCCCCTTGCCTCTCTGATCTTAAGGCTCTAACGGGTGGGCTCTGGGCATTCACTAATTGGTTAGGAGAACAGACAGGGTTGTGTGGCCTGGGGAGGGTTGTGTGGCCAGGGTGAAAGACCTGGGCAGGGTCTGGTCTTGTCTTGGGAGGCCTGTGCCAGGAGCAGTGGCTGGGCCTGTCTGAGGCACCTCTGCTGGGGTTCCTTTGCTGAGCCCACACTGTGGAGAAGGGAGGATGCTCACAATCCCACAGGCCCAGCAGGACCAGGGACGCGATGCCAGTGAGGGTCATTGAGAGAAGCAGGATGCCCCGGCGGCCAAATCGGTCCACGGTGACCCCCAGGAAGACGCAGGCCAGGGCTGCTGTGCCGCTGGCCAGCAGGGAGCACAGGTAGAAGTCCGATGGGCTCCCTCCTCCTCCCACAGGCTGGTAGCAGTGGCGAATGGCATGGGCAATAAAGCTGTGAGAAGGGGTGGGAAAGCAAAGGATAGTGTCTGAATCCCCATCTGCAGCGTTCCACAGCCCTGGCTGCTTCTGCATGGGTCCTCAGACCTTCTTCACCCAGCCAGCCCCCATCCCAGCTACTGGCCTGGCCCTTGGCTCAGACACCCAGGCTCACTTGGTGAAGCCCAGGATAAGCAGATTTTTCCAGATGTTGCGGTAGTTGAGAAGGGAAGCGAAGGAAAAGGAGGATGTTCCAGGGAGAGGGCAGGTGTTCTCCAGGTCTTTGGGAGAGAGAGAGGGGCTGTTAGAAGAAACAGCTGAGAACCCAGAGTCTTCCCACATCGGTGGTTGGGACCCTGGGAGAAGGTGGCACAGCTACAATCATGCAGAGGGCACTGTCATGTGTGCACGTGAGGTTATCACCTGTAGGGACCTCTGTCTCTTACCCTGAAGGGCCTCCTGGGCCTCCTCTCCCAGCATCTGCCCATGGGGCCGGTTCCGCTCAGCCAGGATTCTCAGCACGGATTGGGCCTCCTCAATCTGTCGCTTCACTATTAGCCACCGCGCGGACTCCAGAAACAGACCAGGCCAGCTGGGGATGGGATGGCGGGGTGCACTGTGAGCCCTGACCCAGGGATGGGAAACTCCCATCTCTGAGGGGCTGGGGCTGGGGCAGGCCTGGATGAAGGGAAGTGGAGAAGAGGAGGGGTCTCCAGGCTAGAGATAGGCTGGAGGTAGAGATGGGAATGGCCAGACAACAGGTGGAGGTGATACTGACCCATAAAACAGGAAGAGGATGCAGGGAGCGGTGATCATTCGCTGCAGAAATCGCCAGTCCTTAGAGACAAGGGCCAGGCCCAGGAACAGGAAGTGTCCCCCCACCCCCACCAACTCCCCTGCCAGGGCCACCCGAAGCCTCTGGGTTGGGTCGCACAGCTCCAGGCCTAGAGATACAGCAGGGACAGGGAAGAGAGGCCAGGGAAGAAGAGGCATGGGAGGGAAGAGGAGGGAGGGAGGGAGGAGGACAGAGAGCGAGGTCAGACCCTGCGTGGAGGCTGCAGCCATCACCTCCCACAGACTAACCTCTGAAAGGCAAAGAGTGGAGAGACTGTTTAGTCCTTCTCCTCTCCTGCTCAAACCTGGGAGGGCTCGAGGTTCAGAGTCCCTGGTGGGTGTTCCACATTCCCAGTTTACAGGTCCTTTCACATCAGACCTCTTATTTGATCTTTATATCAACCCTTGTTCAAGGTCACAAGCTAGTCAGGATTTCTTTTTTTAAATAAGGCTCTATTCCCTGACAGCAGTAAGTCCAGGGGAATGAAGGCCTTAAAGATTGCGGGGCGAGAGGGCTGTGGAGAGAAGCAAGATCCCAAGGTCCTTCAAAGGCCTGAGCAGAAAGACAGCTGAGATTCTGGACAGCTGAAATTTGGGGCTGAGGAAGGGACTAAGGGGACCCTAGGGGGCAGTAAGAATGGCCTGGGGATGCAGACAGGCAGGCATGAACCCCAAGAGAAGGACCTCTGGGAGGGTGCCACTCACGCATCAGGTAGACACCAAGGTCAACGCCGGCAAGCAGAAAGCCCAGGAGGAATCGGAGGGCCATGACACCTGTGGAGGAGCCTGCAGCAGCCCCTCCTACTCCACAGGGGCCCACCAGCCCCAAGGTCAGCAGCACGATCCCACGACGGCCAAACCTGGAATAAGGAAGGGCCTCTGGTCATCCAGACTCCCTGAGGGAGGAGTTGCTGGGTGGGCCCCAGCTGCTCACTTCAAAGCTAGAGGTATGAGGATGAGGCCCTGGGAGCAAGTATTGGACTGAGGCTAGAGAGGATGGGAAAGGCGGGGAACATTTCTCATCTAGTTATGATGTCTAGTTGCTGGGCACTGGGGCGTGGCTATGGTTCTGTGGGGGTAGGACCACTGATTCTTGGGAATGGGGCTACTGGTCAGGGATGAGGGCATTTCTGCATGGAAGAGAGACCAACATCAGAGGGGATGAGATATTGCTTAGGGGACTAGGAGCCACTGATCCTTTGGGATAGAGCTATTGGTCAGTGGGGATGGACCTTGTCTTGCTCAGACTGGTCATAGGAGATGGGGTCATTGATATATGGGGTTGGATCTATCAATCTTAGGGGACTGAGTAATTGATTTTGGGGGATGAGGCTATTGTTCCTTGGAGTTGGGGTATGGGTCTATTAATCCATAAGGATGGTCAGTGGGGATGGGGCCACTGGCCAGAAGATGGAGCCACTGATCCATGGGAATGGAGCTATTAATCCATTAATCCACAGGGTAGGACTATTGATCAGTGGGGAGGATCACTAATCTTTGAAGATTGGACAACTGATCTTTGGGGTTGGACCATTGATTTATGGGGTGAGGATCTTAGTCCATGTGGGCTATTGGTCAGTGGGGTTGAATCTATTAATCCATGGGGATAATCAGTAGGAATGGGGTCACAGACCAGGAGAGATGAGACTATTGGTCAGTGATGAAGGTCACTGACTATGAATGGGGACAAGGCTACTGATCCTTGGATGCCAGGCTATTGATCTTTGGGGATAAGACCACTGATATATAGGGATAAAAACTGGGGTCACTGGTCATTGGGAAGGGGGCACTGATCCCTGAGAGTGAAGCTACTGACCCAATGGAGTTGGGTTGTTTTTCCATGAGGATGAGCTTATTGGTTAATGAGGCTAAGGTTCCTGAATTTAGGGGACTGAATTATTGGTCTTTGGGGATGAGGCTATTATTCCATAGGAATGATGCTACTGTTTGGTGGAAATGAGGCTATTGATGCATGAGGATGGGCTATTGACCTGTGGATTTAGAATCAGTTGCCCACAGGGGTGTGTGACTACTGGGTGTGAGGATAGGTATTGATTTCAAGGAACTGGATTATTGAATGTTGGGTTGCCTTTGATCCATGGGAGTTGAGCTATTAAGCCATTTGGATGGGACTGTAGATCAGTGGAGATGAGTCCAATAATCCATGGGGATGGTCAGTGGAGATGGAGCACCTGGTCAGATGGTGTCGAGACTCAGAGGAGATGGGAGTTTTGATCCCTGGGGAGAGCTACTGGTTGGTGAGGATGGACCGTTGATCTTTGAGGTGAGGCCACTGATTCATGGAAGTGGGGCTTTTGATCTGACAGGATCTGAGAGCACTGAAGATCCATGAGGATGGGACTATTAATCTCTAGGAGGGTGCTGTTGTGGTCATTGATCCATGCAGGTTGGACTGTTGACCCATGAGGGCGGAATCATTTGTCTGTAGAGTTAAACCATTGGTCAGTGGGAGTGGGACTGTGATATTTACGAATTAACATAATGATCTTTAGGAATCAGGCCACTGAGATGGAGCTAAGGGTCCATGTGGATGGGGCTATTAGTGGGGATGAGTCTGTTAATCTATGAAGATGGTGAGGGAGGTGGTTAGTGGTGATAGGGACAATAAAGGAGGAGTTAGAACTTTTGATCTGTGGAGACAGGGTTTTTGGTCAGCAGGAGTGGGGCTACTGTCTTTGGAGATGAGGCCCTTGATCATGTATATGGGGGTGGAGTTACTCCCCTGCACAGAAGAGGTTTGGAAGGAGTATTTCCTGATGGGGAGTGAAGTTGAGATGGAGGTGGGGCTGCATATCACTGAACAGAAGAAGTCCAGAGAAGATTGCAGAGTCCAGCGAATCCTCTTCTGCCTCTTGCAAACGCCAGCTGCCTGGGCTAGACTCCTTAGCACCCCCTCCTCTCTATTCGCCCTGTCCCCACGGCAGCCCTCACCTGTCTGCCGGGTAGCCCAGGAATAGGTAGCCGGAGGCAAAGCCCAAGATGAAGAGGATCTGCTCCAGGATCACCTGCCAGCCCAGGTCACACACCAGATCCCACTGGGGATGTGAGAGGGATGGAGTGGGTGTGAGGCCCGGCGCTCGTAGCTCTTGGCCCGCCCCCAGACCCGCGGCCCCACTAGGCCGCCTCACCTGGCCGATGGCGTTGGTGGTGAGCACGGGCAGGCCGTTATAGTCCCAGTCCTTGAGGCAATGGTTGAAGTCCGGCGGGGCGAAGCCGCTGCACGAGGGGTCTGTACTGGTGGCGACGCGGCTGGCGGCGCTGGCTGCTAGGGCCGCGCTGGCGACGCTGACGCCGCTGGCGTTGGGGGGCTGCTCCCAGCCAGAGGCATTGGGGGCAAAGCCCCCGTAGTGGCAGTGCAGTGGGGGCGCCAGCGTGAAGATGGGGTCCGAGGCCATGCCCAGCGCCACGAAGAGCACAGGCAGGCAGCAGAGGCCGAGCTGCAGCTGCTGGCCGCCGCCCAGCGCCCCAACCTGGGCGAGCAGCGCCTCAAAGCTGAGGGGGCCGGGGGGCACGGCCAGCGACAGGCTGCTGCCCATCCCGTCGCCGCCCGCGTCGCCCTCCCCCTCCCGCTCGCGTTCGCGCTCCCGCTCACCCTGCAGCTGCTCCGTGGGCACCGCATCTCCGAGGGTCCCGACCTGCTGTGGGGGTGGGGGTGGGGGTGGCAGGAGATGGTTGAAGCGGAGAAAACCGCAAAGCGAGGCAAGAGGGCGGGCGCGAGCGCGGGGAAGGCAGTCACCGGCGCGGATACGCGGGAGGAGAGGGCCAGGCGCTTGGCGTGGGTGCGGGGAGACGATGGCGTAGCCCCCCAGGGCGCCGGCACTTACTCCGTTGGGGCTGGAGGTGATCTCTACGGTGCTGTCGACTTTGCTGCCGCCCCCGCCATTGGGCTCGGGGGTCCCGGTGGCCACCCGGGGAGCCAGCTTGCCGACCGCAGGGGCCCCGCCGGCCCGCACCGAAAGGATGCGCTGTCCTCTGGCCCAGTGGCGCGCCCAGTGCCAGATACAGAGGCCGGAGAGACCCCGCTTCGCAGCTCTGCAGCCAGGGGCGCCTCCTTCGTCTCTGCGATCTCTGCGCTGCTTTCCCCTCCCCTTCCTCCAGACTCTCCTCCCCTTCCCACGTCAGCAGAACCTTGGGTCCAGACTCTTCGTCAGAGAGAGGAAGGGGGGCCAGGGCCCAGGCGAGGAGGGGATGGGGCTCTGTCTCTGTTCCCTGGGTCTGCGGGTCATTGCAGTAAAAAGGGGAAAAAAGCTGAAGGATAGTAGCTGGCCCAGGCAGATGCCAGAGAGTCCTTCTTTGCTTCCAATTCTTCTTCTTCATTCGTTCATCCATCCATCCATTCCTTCACTCACCAGTAAAATTTATTAGGCTCTACTATGTGCCTGGCCTTGTGCTAGGCTTTGGGGCTAACAGGATGGACAAGACCCACTTTGGAGGAGCTTACTGGGGAGAGGACATGTATACTAGCAATTACAGTACAGGGAATGCATATGGAGGACCAGGTTGGGCACTGGACTCAGTCCTGGCCTCAGTCCTCAACCAGACCACTTCTCTGGGTTCCACCACCCCCACCCTGGTTGAGTTGCTATCATTTCCCAGCAGCGTTTCGCACTGTTGACCACCTCTTCCTCTAAACACTTTCTCTCTTGGCTCCTCTGCCCCATACTTCCCTGGTTTTCTTTGTCTTGCTCCTCTTTTCTCCATTGCAAGTTCATCCTCCTCTTCCTCACTATCATCCAGTGTCTGCAATCCTCCGAGACTTGGTCCTATGCCCTCCTCTCATCTCATACTGCTCTCCCCACCTTGGATCTCATCAATGCCCATGGCTTCAGTCACCCCTAGTATCAACAATGCAAACCAACCAAAACCTGATTCCCAGATTGACATCTCCAGCTCCCATCTCTCTTCTGAGCCCCAGACCCGTGAAGCCACGTCTTATTTGACCTCCTGTCTTGGATGACTCACAGGGACTCAAACCCAATACGGCCAAGACCACGCTCACGCTCTTCCCCCCTGTAACCTGCTTGTCTTCTAGTGCTTCTTTCCTCAGCAAGTGGCACCCTCGTCATCCAGTGGGGGCCAGATGCTCAGGTGACAGCCCTTAGAGCACCCTCTGCCTTACCCCCATGTCAAATCCTTTACAAAATCCTCTCTATTTTACTTCCTATACAGTTCTCAGATATTCTGCTTCTCTCCATCTCTACCACCATTAGTCAAGCTACCTGTTACACAGACTGCTTTAGCCTCTGAATTTCCAACTGGTGTTCTGCATTGGCTTTGTCTCCATCCCCTGCCCCCATCTGTTATTTATAGTGCAGATGGAGTGATCTTTTCAAACTGCAGATCTGTTGATGTCCCTTTCCTAGTTAACAGCCTTCAATGGCTTCTCCTCATCGTCAAGGCAAATACTAATATCCTCCGTACCTTGTACATGGTCCCATGCTCTCTGCAGCTCCATCCCACTTCTCTCTCCACTCTCTGCACTCCAGTCACACTGGTCTTTGAGTTTTTCTGATGCCACAGGGCCCTTGCACAAGCTGGTCTTTATGCCTAGGCTTCTCCTCTCCTTTTAGTCAAGTCCTCCTCATCCTTCAGCTGTCAGCCAAAGCATATTTGCCTCAGAGAAGCCTTCCCTAACTCCTAGAATTGCCAATTAAAGTGTGATCGACAGACCAGCAGCACCCATATCACCTGGGAGCTTGTTAGAAATGCAGGCTCTTGAATCATCTGTTTTTACCAGATCCCTAGGTATATGTACATTAAAGTTAGAGACATATTTCTCTAAGAGATTTGATACCTTATAGGGACTTTATTCTCTAATCTCAGGTGAGGGCTGGAAAGGAGTGTCCTGACAGTCTCAGACAGGAAATCCATTCCCTCTTCTCTCTACCAGCCTCACTGCTAATTTGTCTCCTCTGTTCTGAAGTTTTCCAAATACGGGAAACTCTTCTAATGCATTAAGCAGCCTCCCATCACTTCCCCTACCCCACATCATTTCAGCATCTCTTCAGGATTTACTTTGGTGCTGTCACAGCCACAGTCCTGGGGGATTTATTTGTCTGTGTCCTTGTGTCTATCCAGGAGTTATAATTCCTTAGCTGTATGTGGTGTAGGGCTGTCGTATGTCCTTATTAGGGCCTCACAACAGCTCTGAGACCACGATGATCATCCTCACGTTACAGATGGAACTGGGACTGAGGGACTGACAGGATGCACCTGTGGACACATAGCTACTTGGAAGATCTGGGACTTGCACTGTGACCTCTGACTCTAATTCCAGGCTGACTTCTTGAAATTCTTTTTGGAAGATGATGGAGGATGGCCCCTGTTGTAAGTCTTCAACATACAGGGTGAATTTTGGTGACCTCAGAATCTGGAAATGAGTTTTCTTTTGAGAGTGAAATAAGAAAGAAAGAACCAAAATGGAGGAGGCAAGTGCATAGTGGGTGCCATGAGACTAAGATCCTGACTAGTTTGGGGTGCCTCCAATCCAGTCAATGGGCCAAGGTATCATCTTAGGAAAACACAACTGAAGAAAAAGGACCTGTGGCTTGGGCTTTTTCCCCTGTGGTGAGTGGCTGGAGTGATCCCCCATCCAGGCCATGGCTCATCAAGTTCACCAGAGCCCTGAGGACTATGGACTCCAACGCATTGCATTCCCCTGTCCCTCCACTCCTCTAAAAGATAGTGTCCAGAAGGACGGCCAGCAGGAGGCCCAGGAAGGGGTGTTTAAGGACTGGACTCTTGGGGTTAACCTAAAGGGGAGGGTGCCCTGGCTGGCCCGCAGCCCTCTCCCGTTGGCCAGAGCTGTCCTGTGGTGCAAAGGGGAGGATGGGCCTTTAGCAGGGGGGAGCTCTTCAGGACGGCACCTTTCAAGGCTCGTGTGGCCACCCTCTCCACATGCGCACCTCTCTAATGACATCACCTGACAATGAGGTCTTGGAGGAAAGGCCCGCCAGTCAGTAATCAGTGTCAGCCTTCCTGGAATGCTAGTTCTCAGGCCCTTCCTGTTTCTGTCACCCTTGGGGTTTTGGCTCAGGTATCAGCCCCCAACCATCCTGGCTAAAGTCTCCTTCAGCGGCCTCTCCCTCATCTAGTTAGCCCTTCACATCACCCTCTTTATTTCCCGTTGCCAGCAAGTGTCAAATCTGTGGCAGATTCTTTATTTACTTATTTTAATTGACTTGTTTATATCCATCCCACCCCCACGATGCACCTTCAGACCTGTGCCTGGCACGTCATGGGAGCTGAAAATGCGCTGAAAGAACAGTTGTTGAAGAAACAGCAAAATTTCCCCAAAAACCCTACAGGCATCCTGCCTACAGCATGTGTCCCATTGGGCTGAGGGGCATGAGGCCCGCCCCATCCAGGCTCCCAAGAAGCAGAGGCAGGGAGCCAGACAGCCGGGTTTATTGACGTGCGTGCCCAGTGCCCGAGGGCCAGCTCTCTCCCGCCCTGGCCTCTCCCAGACCTTCACATTCTGGGCAGTCAATTCCCTGCCCTTGCGCTCAGCTGACAATGAGGCACTGATGTTCTAGAGCCAAGAAACAGGACAAGAAACGGGCCCCGCGTGGCCCCAGGTTTCAGCCACCTGATTCTCTGTGGGGCCAAACTTCCAGAGGTGGGTGGCAGTGCAGTGACCAAGAATCTCCACCCCAGGCTGAGGGAGGGGGAGAGTCCAGTTCCTCCCTGCCCTGGAGGGCAGGGTGCCTGCCCCTGACAACGCAGGGAATAACATTAAATATAAATAATTTATACAAAATGGCTCGTACAAAAAGCTGCGGGGTAGGGGGAGGAGCCACCCCGGGTGAGGGACTGAGATGACTGGAAAGGGCGGAGAGGGAAAGAAGACCTCCACCACTCCCTGTCCCTAAAATAGAGCCCCCCAGCCACCCCAGGCCTGGAGGGGAGCTCTGGCAGGCAGGGAAGGGGCAGAGTGGGGCCAAGGGGCCCTCAGGGGGCCAGATTGGTGAGCAGGGTGGTGAATTGCAGGGCCCGCCCTGCCAGCTCTGCCACACACTGTGCCATCTCTTGGGCCGGGGGGCCTGAAGGGTAGCCCAAGGCAGCCCCCTTGACGGCCAGCACGGTGGCCTGCAATGCCTGGCCCAGTGCTGTTCCTGCAGCCCCGACCTGTGCTCGCAGTGGGGCGGAGGCCGCCAGCCGGCCCAGGGTGTCCCCAACAAACACCAGGCGGTGAGCGGCCACCACCACCCGCTTGCTGTGGGGCACGAAGAGGTGTGGAGGCTGGTTGGCCTGGATGCTGGCCATCAGGGCCGCCACGGCCGCCTGGAGGGCTGAGTAGTGGCTCTGGCATTGCCCTGCGTAGAAATGCAGTAGCTGGAGGTCTCTGGCGGGCAGGAGCAGCGGTTCCCCTGGGGACAGGGCCTCCTGAGGGTGAGAGGGGCGGTCAGTGGGGACACTCTCATTACTGCCACTTCTGCTCTGGCTTCCTCTCTCCTTCCCTCCCTCTGTTTCTCATCCTGAGTGCAGCCTCTATAGCTCCTAACTCTGCCATCGGAAAACTTGATTCCCATAGCGAGCGGCAGGAAAGTGCCCAGAGTTGATGTCAGACAAATCTGCATTCAAATAACCTCAAACAAGTCTCTGAACTTCTTTGTTTCCTTATCACCAAAATGGGGAATCTGGTACTGCACTGCCTGATACAGTCATGTGCTGGATAATGGCGTCTTGGTCAACGATGGACCGCACAATGGGCCTGCCGTAAGATGAGCAACAGAGCCTCGGTGTGTAGTAGGCCGTCCCATCTCGGTTTGGGTAAGTGCGCGCTAGGATGTTCGCACAATGAGGAAACCACCTAACCGTGAGTTCCTTGAATGTGTCCCGTTGTTAAGCGACACATGACTGTATCAACGTTATTCGAACCACATGTGTAATTTTTAAATTTTCTAGTAGCCACGTTAAGAAAAGTAAAAAGAAACTAGTATATTTTTTCTAACTCCAAATATTAAAAATGTTGTCATTTTGGGGCCGGCCCCGTGGCCGAGTAGTTAAGTTCGCGCACTCTCCTTTGGCGGCCAAGGGTTTTGCGGGTTCGGATCCTGGGCACAGACATGGCACTGCTCATCAGGCCATGTTGAGGCAGTGTCTCATGTGCCACAACTAGAAGGACCCACAACTAAAATATACAACTACGTACTGGGGGGATTTGGGGAGAAAAAGCAATTAAAAAAATTTCTTTTAAAGTCATTTTACTATGTAATCAATATAAAAATGGAGATTTTCTTTTCATACTAAGTTTGCAAAATCTAGTGTGCATTTTATATTTACAGCACATTTCAATTCAGACTAGCCCAGTTTTGGGTGCTCAACAGCCACAGGTGGCTCGTGGCTAACACAGTGGATGGTACAGTCCTGGGAGCTGCCTCCTGAGGCTGCAGTGAAGATTAACGGACACGGGTATATAGAAAGAACAGATCATGGCACACTGTAAGCCCCATACGAGGACTATGATTATGATCAGTGTTGACCCATTACAGGGTCCCGCCCTTGGGACATACCGATAAATGGTAGCTACTGTGCTTAGGACCACTCTGGACAGAGCTGTGGAGCCTGCCTCACTTTCCTGAGGCCCAGAGAGATTAACAGGTGGCTCCTGAGCCCTGGCTTCTTAGTGGTGGAGCTGGGATTAGGGGCCAGGTCTCTTAGGAGCCCAGGAATTTACAGTTGGAAGGAGCCTCAGCAGTCACCAGCCCAGCTCTGACCCACAGTCCAGAAATTCTGCTCCCTGGCTGCTTTGTTTCCTGACTTCTCTCCAACACATTCTTTCCCCTCTTTCTGAATTCCTGATACCTTTTCTAAGTTCCAGCTCCTTCCTGTTGACTAGTAACTCCTCTCTACCCTACTCCTCCCCTTTCACAAACTCTCCTCCCACCCTAATCTATTTCCCTTGAGGGTTCAGTGAAGAATACGCCTCCCTCCAAGGTGCTGTTCCCCCTCCCCTGCGCCCCTTCTCCGGCACGAGCCCTGCAGGCTTACCTGCTGTTCCGGCGGCGCCCCCTCCAGCAGTTCGGGATCCCCCGTGATGGCCTTATCCAGGGGCCTGGATCCCTGAGCTTTATCCATGCCCTGCAGGAGGGGATCAGGGCCTCAGCACAGAGGTCTTCCAGCCCCTCCCTGCCCCGCCCCTTCCCCAGGTCTCTTCCGCCATCAGAGTCCCAGGCCCTTGACTCCAGGTCTGTGAGAGCCCCGGTGCAGGCCGGAGGGCTCAGGAGGCAGCTCACCTTCAGGTGGACGTAGTCGTACTCCTCGGCCAGCGGGATGCCCTCATACTCATTGTGCTGTCCTGCTGGGTCGTCCTCCACCTCCTCGCCCTCTGGATCCCCCTCCACCTTGGGGCCCCCGAAGCCAGACAGGCGGGGCGGGGGTGGGGGCAGAGGCCGGTCCTGGATGCTGCCCTTCCGGCCTGGAGCAGGAGAGGGAGCCGGGGAAGGGCTGGGGGCCTCAGGGACAGGCAGGGCAGGCAGAGGGCGGCGGGACAGACTCTCAGCTGAGGGCAAACGCGGCCTGTGTGGGGTTGGGGGGCTTCTGGCCAGAAGCAGGGCCAGAGTGTCCTGGTCATTGGAGGCTGAGGCTCCTGGGGGCTCTGGAGAAGGGGGTGTCTCTGGCCCCAGCAGGGGCACGTCGTAGATGCCCTCGTCAGTGCCCCCCCCTTCCCCGTCTGCTAGCAGTTCCTCAGGCGCTTCGTACAGGTTGAGCAAGGCCGATGCCCGTTTCAAGTTGGAGGGGGCGGCGTAGAGGGGGGGCCCTGGTTCCCGGCCCCCCTCCCACTCCAGATCCGGCTCCAGCTCTGACGGGGGCTTCGGGGCCAGAGGCACGTCATAGGGAGCTTCGTCCTCTCCGGGAGGCCGCAGGGCAACCAGCGCCACAGGGCGGGAAAAGGAGGCGGGGGAGTCATAGGGGCTGCTGGTGGGAGCTCGGAGGGCAGCAGGGGGCACGTCGTAGACCTGGAGAGGGAGCAGTTCGTCACCCTCAGGCTCAGCAAGGGGCCCCCTGACAGCCTCTGTTCCCTGCCCGATGCACACAGACCTCCGGCCCTCACCTCCAAGGCGTCTCCAGGGGCAGCCAGTTGGGTCCCATTGCCTCTGGGGACCTTGTAGATGGGGTCAGGGGAGGGCGGGCAGGGTCCAGCTGGAGGTCCTAAGGTAGGACAGGGCCGAGCTGGGGGTGGTACCACATACACCTGGGGGATCAAGACAGGTGGGTGGGTCAGGAGTGGGCACCAGGGACAGATGACGTGTGCCTCAAAGGAGCTTAGCCACCTTCCAACCCCCTCCCTGCAGTCAGGGAAGAGCTGCGGTCTCAGGGCTCTCCCGGCTTGGGGGCGAGAGGGCTCCAGGTCTCACCTCCTGGTCCTCGTTGCTGTGCTCTGGGGCTGGAGATGGTGAGCCAGGCTGGGTTGGGGGTACCTGGGAGATGCCGGGCTTGGGTGCTGGGCCAGCAGGAAGGAGCTTCACTCTGTTGGCGGGCACAATGCCCTGCTGGCCATGCAGGGAGCACAGGCACCAGCCGTCCAGCCCGCCAGCGCCCTCCCTCTGCAGCACCCGTAGAACGTCCCCTCGGCGGAAGGACAGCTCCTGGGGGGACTCGGCAGTGTTGTCATAGAGCGCCCGGGCCAGCTGGGCCTGGTGGGTGAGGTGGGAGCAGGGAGAGGGGTCTTCACACACAGATCAGGTCAGGTCACCCCCTGCTCAAAACACTTCAGAGCTCCCCATTTCCCTCAAGCTAAAAATCTGACCTCCTGACTCAGCTCTTTGTGACTGGGCCCTGCCTCATCTCCAGCTTCTTCCCCTGCACTCTCCCTCTTCC
This sequence comes from Equus asinus, assembly GCF_041296235.1. NCBI lineage: Eukaryota > Metazoa > Chordata > Mammalia > Perissodactyla > Equidae > Equus > Equus asinus. Next base: position 168,501,256 of record NC_091791.1, read on the forward strand.
TTTCTGTTCCTTGAACTAGGCAAGCTCTTTCCTACCTCAGGGCTTTTGCACCTTCTGTTTTCTTTACCCAGAATGCTTTTCCCCTGACTGGCCCTTATTCATCCTTCAGTTTTGCTTAAGTTTCCCCTTCTCAAAAAGTTCTTTTCTGCAGTCTTCTCCCCAGCCCATTCTGTGTCTGTCTCCACCCACTGTTTCCTTTATAATACTTTACACTATTTGCCTGTTTACTTTTTTATTATCCATTTTGTCCCTGACACTAAGCCCTGTGAGAACAGGGACTGCTGTGTTCCTAGCCCTGCCATAGGGCCTGACTTGGAATCAGTCCCCAATAAACCTACATTGAAAGAACTTCCTCCAAAGCCTCATGAACACAAGGCAGCCCTGCTAAGGTCTCCCACAGAATCTCCTTTACGTTCTCGCTTCCCAGGCAGCATCCCCCACAAGCAAAAGGTTAGATCAAGCAGCTGCAGAGACCCCTCATCCTGAGAGACGGGGAGAAGGCCAGCCCGGACAGTGCCCAGGCCGAGGGAAGAAAACAGAAGCCAAAGCAACTGTTTTGTTCTCAGTCTGAGCAAATAAGGTTCTACCGGAAGAAGTTGAGTTTACCATGGAGAAGAGAAAAGTGTATATGCCTCTGTGTGTGTGGGTGTGTGTATGGAGCGGGGCTGGCGGACCAACCAAGAGCATTTACCAGCCTGTTTCCAGTCCTGTCTGGTGGGGACATCTAAGCTTTTACTTTCAAGGGTCATACGCTCAGGTAATAAGTGACAGGTACAAGCAAAGAATATGTATCCAGACACCTTGCAAATCGTTGCACTCATCACCTCATCTCATTTAATCCTCACGACCACCTTAGGTGTGAGGAGCCGTCCTTCTCCCCATTTGGAAAGGAAACTGACCAGAGAGGTTAGTACTTTGCTCAACAACACACAGCTGGAGCAGCGTGATTTCCACCTGCGGCTGTCGGATTCCGAGCCCGCCCTCTCCCTCACTCCTCAACTACTTCTCCACAATCACCAACACAAGGACCTACTTTCTTCTTATCATAGTAACAGAGCTTCAGTCTAGAGGGTCTATGACTCAATCATGACTCAAGCGCATGTGCAGTCTTCATTAAACCCAAGCTCCCTTCACAGGGCTCTGGTCTCACGAGGTCCTTTGGTAGAATCGAGCTTAAACCACTCACAATATCAAAATCTACTCTGCCTCAGTTGTGTCTGTTAATGACCGCCCCTGGCAGCAGGACCTCGGGCAGTGGTGACGGAGAGCAGGAAGGCAGGCAGTACTGTGCAGGTGGCCTTGTGGGCTGACTAATTCAGTAGACATCTCAAGCTAAAGGTCTCGGGCAGGCTGGGTTTGGCCTGCAGGCCCTGGTGGCCACGTGTCGTGTTGCCCTCAGGCGAGAGGCTGTCCGGCCCTTCATGACTGGGTGACTTTAACAACAAACAGACTTCTCCTCTTGCCTGATTCCAAACTCACCAAACCATTTTCTGATTATATTTTGGCTTCTAAAGGATATTGCCCCACAGAAAGAAAACCTGCTAACCAGATGATGCCCATTCCTGGCTAGCTCGGCACCTTGCTTTCTAACTGTAGATTCTAAGCGTTCTGGGTCTGTTCTGCGGTAGACACACGTGGGGTGGGTTTGAGTCCTGGCTCTGCCTCTTTCTAAGTCTCACGGGATCATTCTGAGGACTGGATGAGATAATGTGTCAAACAATAAGGACAACGAGGACGAGGACAAAGCTTAGGGCCAGTAAGCGCTCAATAAATATTGGCTGTTATTAGGATCCTGAGTCTAATTACCATAAATACCTCTCCACACCCACCCTCTGGGTGGAAAGGAAAATCGAACTCCTGGGACTACAAAGCTGACCGGCCCGGCTTCGGAGCCAGCATCTTTCCGTCAGAGTCCCCCCACTATTTTCAGGACCTCTCCTGGCTCCGAGCTAGGGTCTTCTCACCATCACATAGTTTGAGGAACTAAAAGGAGTTCGGTCTGAGAAGGAGTGGAACTCGAACTCGTCCTTGAGGGTTACGGGAGGATGTCAGGAGCTACGCTTCTCTTTCCAGCCTCACAATCCTCCTTCCCAGAATACCCTTCAGAGGGGCCAGAAAGCAAGAGGCAGCCTCGCCTTTCCTGGGAAAGGGTGGAAGGGGGCCAGGATTGCTTGGATTCAGGCTACAAGGAGTGCAGGGCAGAAAGCAGAGGTGGGGCTGTGGAGAGCTCCTCCCTGAGTTAGGTTTGAATTCTGTCCAATGGGGCCAAAGCTGTGCAGCTCACGATGTCAGAACCCAGGCCAGAGCTGCTGTTAGACTGATGGATGTTGGGTGTGGCCATCCCTGCTCTACCCCCTCCTCAGGGGCCCAGCTGACTTGTGAGGGAGTGGCTGCCTTGATTGGGGTGGCAGTGGGCCACAGGCTCTCCGGGAGGCCTCCTCCCACTGTCCCATCTTGCCAGCTGTCTCCTCCCTTTGTCCCCAGTCCCCGGAAAGTGGCCAGAGGCTGGCTGACATCACCTCCCCTCCTCCCTCTATATTCTCTTTCTCCCTGTCTGATCTCCCTCCTGCTCTATTTCCCCCCTTTCCTCCATCCTTCCTCTAGAGAAGGGCCTCTCCCATTTCCCTGGAGCCACCTCTGTTCTTTCAGCTCCCTCCCAACCTTTTACTTGCCTCCCAATCACAAGCCCCTGCCAACCACCAGTGGCCATCTGTTCCCGCCCATAAAAGAGCAGACAGGACTCGGGCTGGTCTCGCCCCCTCCCCTCCATCCAGGGGCAGCCTCTAGAAAGAAAAAGAGGAGAATGGAGAGGGGGGCAGAGAAGGGGGAGCCCAGACCCAGAAGGAGCTAGGGGTGAGGAGTGGGAGGGAGAAGGGGAACAGAAGTGAGAGGCGGGGGACACAGGCTCCTGGAGAAGAAAGGGACCAAGGAGAGAGACAAAGAGAAGGCGGAATAAAAGTGACAGGAGTGCAGGGCAGGCTGTGGAGGTCTCTGCCCGGCAGCCTCCTCTCCCTGGGGGACTCACCGACGTGGCTACCGCCATGGCCTTGGCCTCGCGCGCGGCCTGCTCCGGGCCAGGCTCGGTTTCGCTGACTTCAGCAGCCGCTGCCCCGCACCATGGAGGCGGCCCCCGGCTGCGGCGCCTGAGTCGTGGCCTCCGTGGAGGTTGGAGGAGGAGAAAGAAAACCCACAAAACTCCCCAAATGGGAGGCAGCTTGGCCGGGCAGGAGGAGGAGCGGGGCGGGCCGGGGCGTCGCTGCGGGACCTCATCCAAGGGCGCGCGCTCTACTGTCCCCGCGGCCTCCCGAGGGCCGCAGGGTTGGCCAGGCCCGGGGGGCTGGCTGCCCTAGGCCGCGGGGGAACCCCGGGTCCGCATGGGCCGAGAGCCCCCTTCCAGGGCCGGGGCCGGCGAGGCGGCGGGGGCTGGGGCTGCGCTCGACGTCTCTGCAGGCCGCTCAGGGCGGCCCCGAGGGCAGGGAGAAGCCGCCGGGGCGGTTGGGCCGGACGAGCGAGTTCAGGGCCCACCCCTCCACCAGGGGGCCGCGCCGGCGAGCGGTGCTCCCAGGGCTGTGGTCGGGGCCCCGGGCGCCGCGGCGGCCCCGCTGCGACGGGGGCAGGGAGGGAGGGGGAGCGAGAACTGCGACGCTCGTCCCTCTTCAGACTCGCCCAAGTTGGCGAAGGAGGCCGGGCTGGCGCCAGAAGCCCCCGAGAGCGCGGCCGCTGGGCTGGGCTGCCCGGGGGGCTGCTTTCGGCCCGGACGCTCGCAGCTGCGGCGGAGAGGGGGGTGCGCTCTCACGCACTCGCCCTCGGCCCGCCCGGGGATCCCGGGGCCCCGCGACGGCGCCTCGCAAGTCGCACGCGGCCCGGCTCGAAGGGGCGGGACGGCCTCCCAACGCCGCCCTCCTCCAGCCTCGGCGCGGCGCGCGGGGCCGCGAGCTCCCCCGCCTCACTGCCCTCCCCCAGGCGCCGGCCCCCCGCCCCGCTCACGCGCACCCTCGCAGGGCCCCCCGGCGCGCCCCAGAGCTCAGGGCAGCTCCCCGTGTCCCTGGGAAGGGAGAGAAAGGCCACAAAGCAAAAGGAGGAGCAAAGAGGAGGCGAAGGAGGGGTAGGGGTCAGGGTCCTGCGGACTCGCCTGGAGGTGGGGGGCACTGAGCGGGTTGGTAAGTCTCCAGGGTCGCGCGTGGCCTTCAGGCTCCCCCCACCCCCCGCTCGCGGCTCCCCGTCCCCGCCCCCCGCACCCGCGCTCCCACTCCCTCTCAGTGCGGCTCCTTTCTCCTCCCCCGGGCCCTCTCCGCTCCGGCGCGGGGCTCGGTCCTGGGGATTAAGAAAGGAGGGAGGGGAAAAGGGAGGGGAGGGGAGGGAAGGGGCGGAGGAGAAAGGAGGACGATCCCTCCGAAGGCGGGTGTTGAGTTTCAGCTCGGGACCCTCGGGCCAAACTGCGCGTCCCCTCCCGGCCCCTCTCCTCGGCGCCTTCTTCCTCCCGACGGCGCGGCGGACCTCCCCGCGGTCCGATCCTCTCCCTACTGGGAGCTCCTGTCCCCTGCCGCGCCCCCGCAGCCCCGCGCCTCTTTCTGCCTCCCTTTTATTAGCCCCACATCTGTCTTTCCCGTGGGAGGGAGCGCGCTCCTCCCGCCTTTCTGGGGTCCTCAGCGGAGCCTCTTTTCTCCCTTAGCGTTGTCTCTGCAGGGGTGGCAGGGTTAGCCTGGCCGTTCCTGCCGGGGACAGGCCGGGGGGTCTGGGGCTGGACGGGGACTCTGGCCCTGGCGAGAGAAGGTGAAGCCTGAGCGTCCCAGAGCTGCGGGCGGGCGGGTTGTGCCGCCTCTTACACTCCTCTGCCAGTCTGGGCCTGTCCCCTGCCCTGGCTCTGGCTCACTTCTGCTGTCACGAGCAGGAGTGGGGACTGTGGGCCCATCAGGGCAGGACTCTTTCAGCGGAGCTGGATCTTCGCTCAGGAGTTTCAGCTGGAAAGACAGGCGATCTCGGGTCGCACGCCTTTCCTGCACTCTTAACTTCTTAGTGCGCGCTGCCTGCCTCCAGCTACCCCTCCCCCTGGCTCTTCCTTTGGGGGCACACATCAAGGCCTCCAGAGGCTCTAGGGAAGCCTTCCTTCTTCCGTTTTTGAGGTTCCTGGTGTTTAAAAGTGAGAGGCCAAACAGGATTGAAAAGCTGTAGTGTATTTTCAGTGTTTACATAGAACAAATTAACATTTCAAACACATGGAACAGACAAGGACTCCATGTATAACGTCATTTGGAGATAACATCAGAAGTCTAATTTAAGCCCCTTTGTGAACCTGGGGCCTTGGGCACATGCTCCCCTCCTCCCTCCCCACATTCCACAGGCCTATAATCTAGGCATTTCCAGGAGGGGAGGGGGAACACCTGTCCTGGAGCCTTCCCCTCCCTGCTGCCTGGGCACCTATAAGAGCCCTCTGCAAAGGGGAAGGGTGGAATTTATGGGTGGAATAGAGAGGGATTCTGGGGTGAATATGGGGATGGACAATATTGGTTCTGGGCTTGGCTCAGAGATGGGGTGCAGACATGGGCGTGGGGCTGGGAATCCTGTACAGACCTAGGCTCCCTTAGGACGTAGAGGAACTTTTAAATTTCCAGATGCGTCTGAAGGGAGAGCTTCCCTATTCCAGCTCCATCCTGGTCCAACCTCCTTCAGACCCCAGCCCTGGCAGGCCTGGCTTCCTGCAAGACAGACATTCAGCTGCTGGAAAGTGACTTGATATGATCTCTGCCCAGGGGACTGCCAAGGCACACTGGGGTCCAAGATGGAGGTGGGCGGGAAACCCAGTTCCCAAAGATGAACGCTCTGACTGGCACCAGGGGGAATAGATGGAGGCCAGAAAAGGCTTAGCAGGAAATAATTGCTGGGACCAGGTAAAATGGTGGTTTGGGAGGTGGGTGATGGGGCTCCCTGCTCAGAGCTCAGTGCCTGGAGAAAGGTAGTGGGGGGAGCAGAGAGCAAACCTGACGGAAGACAAGACTGTGCTGCTGGCATGCCCACACATGGAATGGAGCTAGTCGGACTGGGGAGTGAATCCTGGTTTATTAGCTGGGTGACCTTGGACAAGTTATATAACAGCTGAGTCTGATTCCTCATCTCTAACAGTCACTTCGGTGAGGAGTGCCCAGCACAGTGATGCCCTCCTGTCTTTTCAACTTCACCTTGGCTCCACCCCCAACTCCCCCTAATTGTGCTTTCATGAAAGCTGACAATGTTTCTTTGTCCAGGGCAGAAGGAGCCTTTTCCCTGTCCTTATGCTTCATCTCTGCCCTCTCCTTCAGAGGAGTTAAAGGTGATTCTAACCTGTTCAGGGAGAGTTCTGGGCTCTAGGCAAGGTTGGGAAAAAGCCAGGGTGGGCCAGTCACTAAGACTGTGGGTGGGTGGCAGCCTCAGGCAGCCAGGCCCTCAGCTTCGGGTCTTGCCCCTAACGTACTCAAGGGGTAGAAAGGAAAGGAACCCCTCCATCTGGCTTTCTGGGTCCCAGGCTTCTTTCCCCTTCCCAGCAGCGTCCACTGGCTGGTCTCTTCCTCTTCCCCCTGTGCCTTCCTTGACCTGTTCTGGTCTCTCCTGCTAATCAGAATGTCTCAGGTGCTCACAGATTCTCCCAGTTCTCCTCTAGAACTGGGAGTGCCTGGGTTCTAATCCTGATTCCGTCACTAGCCAGTGACCTTGCAGGCTCCATGACCTCTTGGAGCCCCTGCTTCCCTGTCTGTGAAGTGGGACAACTATGGAACCGACCACGTGAGCTTGTTGTGAGGGTTCAGAGAATCCTGAGAAGGTGCCTGGCCCATGATGAGCAGATGTTGGATCAAAGCAACTGTCAGGATTGTTATTTGATGCCAGCGCTGTGCAGGCAGCAGAATGTTGAGGCGAGGGTGCCCGCCCTCGAAGAACTCACATCACGGATATCATGCTTGATTCTGGTCAATACCTTCCCACTGACTTTGGAATAACAACCAAATGCTCCACCGCAGCCTCTAGGATCCTATGTGATCTGGCCCTGCCCACCTCTTCATCTCATCTCATCCTGCTTTCCCCTTAGTCTTTGCTCTCCATCCCCACTGTCCTTTCTGTTTCTCAAATACGTGGAGCTCTTCCCCACCTCCAGGACTCTACGTGCCCTGCTCGCTCGGCCTGGACCACTCTTCCCTTTTCCCTCAAACGTCAAATTCTGCATCCTCAGGAAGGCCTTCCCTGGCTCTCCAAGTTAAAGTAGCCCCTCCGTCTTCTCCCTCCCCCTCATAACTGCTTATCTCCTAACACTGTTTCATTTTCTTCATACCACTTATTATTATCGGAAATTGTCTTGTTTCCATGTTTATCATCTGTCTTCTCCTTAAATGTAAGCTTCACAAGGCAAAGACCTTATCTGGCTCGCCCTCCTCTGCATTCCCAGGTTTTAGAATAGTGCCTGGTGTGTAGTAGGTACTCCATAAATATTTGGTGAATGAATCAATGGACAGGGCTGCTGTGACTGGAGGACGAAGCTGAGTAAGCCGAGGGCTCTCAGTGGGGAGGCACGGGGCACATGGTGGGGGAGGGAGTCGTGGGGCTTCTTGTCCTGTTCACTCTGATTCTCTGGGAGTTTCCCAGGCCAGCCTGGGTTCTCTTTGAAGGTAGGCTTCTGAGCCTCAGCATCTTTGTAACTAAAGGGGATACTACAGGTAACTAGCAACCAGTACCATTTTCACCCACCAATCCTGGGGCATGGGAGCAGTGTTCTGGAGGCCCCCATCTGGGCAGGGCATTCACCCTTTAGTTGCTGGACCACAGGGAGGTTGTGATGGGGTTGCCCCAGGGCTGAGGACAACATCAATGTACCAGCAGAGGCGGAAGTATGGCGGCGTTTTAACCACCGGTGCCTCCATCTCACATCAGGTGAGTGTGATGAGCTTCAGCAGACCCTGCTGAGGCCTGTGGTTTCAGCTCTACCTCAGGAGCCGAGGTCCAGAGCAGCTAAGCTGGTTGGTGCTTTTGTTTTCGTCTGGATTACCCCACTTGCCCCCCAAAAAGCACATACACACTTCTATAAATGAGGAAAGAGGACCAGAGAGGGCCCACAGTCTAAAGCTGATCAGAGGCAGGGTCAGGACTTCCTGGCAGCAGGTGGGGATTTGAATGTCCTTCTGAGAAAGGGCAGGACCCCCATATTCTGGCTTCCTGCAAGCCTCTTGAGCCTTTCGTGGTCGCAGGTGGGAGTGTTTTCCACCCCTACGTCTTCCCTGCCCTTTCCTGCCAGGTGCACGGCGCTCCTCCCAGCACTCCGGGGTGGGACTCCCAGCAGGTCCCCTCTGGTTGCCAGGTCGGGTCCAGGCAGATGAGCTCACAGTGGAAGGCACCCTTGATGTCAGGTGCTGGGCGAACTTTCCTTTGCTTCTGCCTCCACCATTGTCCCCTTCGCCACCCCCGTCTCCCCACACCCCCAGGGATTCTGTGGAAGCCGACGTGACTCAGGGATTCCAAAACTAGTCACCCCAGGAGGAAAACCCTCTGGAAAATGTTTCTCATGGCAGGGAGTCACCCCAAGGAGTTCCACAGAGATGCCACTGAGATAAGGGCAGAGCCTAAGCAAACGGGAGGACGCAGGGGGCGTGTGGCTCAGAGCACAGGTTCCCGGGTCAGGCCTGATCATCACGGGGGGGAAAGGCCAACCCTGGGGGAGACTTGTGCTTGGAGGGGCCCTCCCTCTGCCTTTTGGGGCTTCCTCAGAGGAGGTCCCGGTACAGAGGTAGGGGGACCCCCCAAAGGCCTCTCCTAAGGGCAACATCCTGGGCAACAAATGTGGGTCCTTTTGCAGCATCAGCAAATGAAACAAGTAGCTGGGGTCCCTTCCAGCTCTTTCGAGCACCCCTCCTGGATGGGGGCCAAGATCAGGGGAGCTGGGCCAATGTCAGGCTCTGAGGCTCTGATTGGTTTGGGGGAGACCCATAGGGATCCAGCTCTTCTGGAAGAGCACTGCCCCCTCAGAGGCTTTTCTGGGGTTAGGGTCTTCTCCGGAACAGCAGAAGCCATCCTGGGGCCACATGCCAGACCAAAGACTGGGGAATAGGAAGCTGGAGCAGTGGACCCCAGCCAGCAGGGCAGGACGCCTGAGTGGGCAGGTGAGAGCTGTCCCAGCTCCAGCCCGGGTGAGTGGGAAAACACTTACTGAGGGGGCTTCCCTTTCACATGCAGTCGACCAGGGGTCAGCACAGTGTGGTGCCTCCACGCCAGGAGCTCAGATGTGGAGTTGGTCAGGCTGGAGTGGAAAACTGGCTCTGCCTCTTCCTAGCTGTGCAACCCCGGGGAGGTTGCTAAATTTCTTTGGCGTCTTAGTTTCCTCACCTGTAATATGGGGATAATAGTTTCCATCTCATGGTTTATTGTTAGGATAAAATGAGCTGATGCATGTGCGGGGCTTGGCACCAGCCTGACACATGACACACAGGAGCTGAGGTCGTGGCGCGTGGGAGTGAACGGGCGTGGGGGGCTCAGGGTAGAGAGCAGGGGGCGGGGTGAGGTGTTCCTGACCTCAGGACTCTTCTTGAGTGTCCTGCTCCCCCAGCCACTGTCTGTTTCCCCTATGTCTGCACCCCACCCTCACTTCTGGCCCCCCAAAACTCACCAGAGCGGCTTCTCTCCCATTCTCCAGCATGCCCCCTGACCTCATCCTTCCTCTGCTTTGGGGCCACTTTGCCATAAAACCTTCGAGGGATTCCTCCTCACCCTGCACTCTGGGTGATCCCTGGTTCCCGTTGTTTATGTCCTGAGTCCTTGGTTACCAGAGGAGTATTTTCTAAGGGAAAGCACATGCAAATCAGGAAACAGCGTTCTAGAGACGATGTCTGTGTCTGAGTGTGTTGGGGAGGGGGGTCAGGGTGGGGGTGCGGGGTAACGGGGAAGGATGAAGGGAAGGGAGGGAAGTAGGCTCTGGGCTGCTTTCAGCACTGCGCCTCCCAGGTGAGGTGGCCCCTGGCTGACCGGCGTCTTTGGGGTCAGGCCCAGCTCTGAGCACACATACCTGCTCCTGGCCAACAGTGGCCCATGGAGCTGGGGGGCTGAGGCTGGGTGGGCTCACCCCATGGCCTGAGAGTGGCAGCTTTGCCTGCTATGGCCCTTGTCCCCAAGGCCCTGTGAGTGGGAGTGGGGACAGGCTGGTCTTGGAGCTGGGACCTCCCTGGGTCTGAGGTGAGGCTGCCGGTGCCTCTCCTCTTCCTGGTGTCACCTTCTCATTTGGGCAATGGGACAGTAACCAGATCTTCTTCCATAAGACCCTGTGCATCCAGCCAACAAGCTATGGGGTTGGGGCCTTTCTGTGGTGCTGTGGGGTTAGGCCTATATCTCTAGCCCAGAGGAGGTCAGGAAAAGGGCGGGGATGGGTCGGAGTGGCCACTGGAGAAGACAAGGGGAAGTTAGGGAGTCAGTAAGGGACAGTGGAGAAGAAGTCATAGATGAGGAGGTCATAGAAATTGGGGTCATCCAAGATGAGGAAGGGGGCAGAGAACAGAAGGGTTGAGGGTCAAAGGAGATAGAGGGGAAATGTTCACTAAGGTGGGTGATCAAGGGAAGTCTGAGAAGGGGAATGGTGGAGACAAGGCCCCGGGTGGGAGCAGCAGAGACCACGGAAATGAGGCCTCTTAAAGATAGGCCAGATCTGTTCCCTAATTTTGGGTACCAAGCCAACCAGCTCCCAAAGGCTCCAAATAGCAGGATACTATTGCTTTGACACCTGAAAAAAAATGCAAAGAACAAAAGTTTACCCAATACGCTTCCAGGGTAACAATAACGTTAATCACAACTTCCATGAACATTTTAAGCAGCTTTTGGAAACACTTTCAGCCTTCTTCTTTTTTTTTTTTTTTTTGGTTTTGTTTTTTAATCTCAGGTCACTCCCTCTAAAGGTAGTGGAAATAAATTTGAATAAACAAAACAGGTTTGCTGAAAATAAAACCAGGACTCCTAGACTGCTCCAGTCAGCCTGCTCCCACAAGGCCTACCTGTCAGCCAGTGTGACACCAGGGCTGGACCAGCAGCAGAGCAGCATCCGGCATGTACCAGGTGAGGGTGCAGTGGCCTGGCCAGGCACTGACAGCTCACAGGAAAGGAGCAGAGAGTTGCTGAGGGTGGAGGGAGGCTGGGCTCCTAGTTTTGGGGCTGGGGACCAGGTGGAGGCTCGAAACCAGGATCTCAGGGAACCGCTGGGGGAGCTGCACTGAGTTTAGATGAGAGCGGTTCCCCCCCTGGGAGGAGGAGGGAAGAAAAGGAGAGAACCAATATTTTCTGTACTGAGTACAGATTTTACATATATTATTTCATATGATCTGCCATTTTCCCACAGGTGGTTGTGTTTTTGGCAATGGTCATGGGAACCCCCACCCTCAGTTTGTGGCACAAGGAATGCACCCATTGGCCCAGCTGCTGCCCCAAGAAAGGACAGGACCCCATTGAGGAGTGGCTGAAGTGGAGCACTGCGCACGTGCCTCCCCCAGAGACTGCTAACCTTGCCCACCACCCAGAATCCTGCAGGGCCAGTGAAGACGGACCTCTCAACAGCAGGTCCATCTCCCCCTGGCGATATGAGTGAGTCTGCTGTCCCCTCCTGAATGCCTGCACGTGTGCTGGTCAGGGTGTGTGCCAGGGCCAGGGCGGTTCCACCCAATGCCAGCCTACCTGCCCCCTTTTATCTCGGAGAGGCCATAAATATTTGGGTGTTAGACAAGGCCTAGCCTGGGTCCTAGCTCTGATATTTATTGGGTGACCTTGGGCCAATTACTCGAGGTTTCAAAGCTCAGTTTTCTTTCATCTGGAAAATGAGATAATACCCCATAGGCTAATGTGCAGATCAAATGAAATAATATATGTAAAATCTGTACTCAGTACAGAAAATATTGGTTCCCTCCTCTTCCTCTTCCTCCTCCTCCTCCTCATTTTCCTCCCCTCCTCCCCCTTTTCTTCTTTTGTCCCTACAATGGCCTTGTTTTTCTAACTAAAATATCAGAGAATAATGATATGATACAGTCACGAAGCATCCCAATACTAAACACTACTGCCTGGCCGTGATTGGGTTGTAATGGTGCCAAGATAGGGAAACCGTCAATGCCTGGGGGCAGCTGGGTGGCTGAAGCCTTGGGCTGGTTATCTTTGATCATGAGCAGTCTTATTTTTTCACCCAGTGTGCCACACAAATATTATATTTCTCTATTTGTGCCATGATGTAAAAACTATTAGGAAGCACTGAAATTGGGACAATGACACCAAATATTAAAAATTAGGCCCTTAGGGATCCCAAACATATTTCTCCTTCTGTCTTGTGTCCTCATGGGCAGTGTGTGTTCCCACTCCCCGTTAAGTCTAGTTCTGTGTTAGCCCTGGCTTTGGAGATGGATGGAGAAGCTCAGTGGGGGGCGGGTGGGGGGGGGGGCGTCAGCTCTGATTGAGACTAGATCTGGGGTGGAGACTCCAGGTCACTGTGCTTTGAAGTGGTCTCAGAAGGCTGGCTGAGGGGCCGGCCCCGTCGCTGAGTGGTTAAGTTTGCGCGCTCTGCTTCGGCAGCCCAGGGTTTCGCCGGTTCGGATCCTGGGCGCGGACATGGCATCACTCATTAGGCCATGTTGAGGCGGCATCCCACATACCACAACTAGAAGGACCCACAACTAAAATATACAACTGTGTACTTGGGGGGGGTGGTTGGGGATAAAAAGCAGAAAAAAAAGAATAAAAAGAAGATTGGCAACGGCTGTTAGCTCAGGTGCCAATCTTTAAAAAAAAAGATTTTTTTTAATGTTGGCTGGGTTCTGGGCTAAATTCAAAGAGGTGGGAACCCCTTTGGGGAGGCCGGGTGCTAGAGGGCTGACTGGGCTGAGATCCAGACCTCTTGTTGGGAGGCTGTGAACCCCTGATAACCATTTGGCTGGTCTTCCCCAAAGTGTTTTCTTTGCAACACTCATCCCACAATCTGCTCCTCAGAAAAAAGTGACGATGTCAAGTAAGTGTGGGAAAAGATGCTCCAGCCCTCACCCCTTCAGGATTCACAATGTACTCAGCACATTCAAGTCTGGAAGAAAAGAAAGTCCCAGAAAGGAAACCATTAAACTCAGAGTTTCCCAAACTCATTTGGCCACAGACGCCTTCTCTTGCAGGATACTTATTAGGGAACCCACTTTGGGAAGGGCTGCACTAGCTGAGCCCGGCTTGTGAGGGCTTGTCTGTATGGAGAACAGCCTTACAACCCAGCAGCTGTTTCCTGCCAGCCTTTGGGGGTCCCAGACCTTGGGATCATCTACTTTTCAAGTTGTTTTTGGCCATGAAGTCCTTTCAGAATAAGCCTCACCGTGCACCCTTGTGTGTGCTTATAATATGTGCGTGGGAAGTGTCTGGAAGGATGCGCAGGAAGTGGTTGACAGTGGCTCCCTCTGGGGTCTGGGAGTGGTGGGGAGACACACTGTTAGTCTTCACTTTATACTTTTTAATTCTTGGGTGTAAGAACAGGTTTTACTTTTATAATAATAATAAAAAAAAACCCTGAAACCGTAATAACAATTACAAAAAAGAAGCCTCGTGCCAGAGCCCAGCGTGTGTATCAGATGGAAGGCGAGCTGGTCTGGCGAGGCTCAGCCAGGAGGCTGCTCACCTTCCCCGGCCTCCCCAGGGCTCCCAGGACCAGTTGGAAAGCCGCTCTTCCATTCTCCACATTTGCTTACAGTTGGGGAAAATAAGTCTGGAGAGGAGGGGGTGACTTCTTCAAAGTCACACACAGCTGGGACAAGAAGTCAGCTGCCCCCCCCCCCGCCCCCCACCCCCCACATTTCCTTCCTCTGGCATTTCTCCCACCTCCCCCAGGGCTCCCTGCTTTTGGCCCGTCCCCTGTCTGCCCTGCCAGCCTCCCTCCCGGGCCTGACGAGTGCCACCCCCACAGGTTGGACAGGGACTTGAACCGGCTCCCCCAGGACCTGTACCACGCCCGGTGCCTATGTCCGCACTGCGTCAGCCTGCAGACAGGCTCCCACATGGACCCCCTGGGCAACTCGGAGCTGCTCTACCACAACCAGACTGTCTTCTACCGGCGGCCGTGCCCTGGGAAGCGGGGCGCCCACGATGGCTACTGCCTGGAACGCAGGCTCTACCGCGTCTCCTTGGCTTGCGTGTGTGTGCGGCCCCGTGTGATGGCCTAGTCGTGCCACCCGTGGCCGGTCCCTGGTCGGAACGCTGGAGCTGGGTGTACAACCACCTGCCACGGTGAGCCAGGACGCCTGAACGCTCAGCCCCTCCAAAGCGCCACCTGGTGCAATGGGATCGTGGGACAGGCTGGGGGACTCGGGGGCAACCACACTTTGCACTTTTGGGAGTGGATGGAAATGCAGGGTGAAGCAAAGGGAGCCCAGACTGCTATGGCCTCTGGAAGCTGGTGTCCTGGCATTTCCTCTCGGGAACGGTGTTAAATCTGCCCATTTCTGGAGGCCACCACCTGACTCTCTTACTTTCCTCCCATCCCTGACTGCCCTGGTGTGGCACGTGGACTTTCTTGATATTTTCCCCATTGCTAATGGAGAGCCCCTCATTTCATTTCTTCATTTGTTCATTCATTCATTCATCAACCACTCAGTGAGCATCTACTTTGCACACATCCTGGTGTAGTTACTAGTCTTTTGGCATGGGCAACTCTGAGGAAAAGGCTGTTATTGAGCATGGAGAGACTTATCCAAATAAATAATCTGTATTTAAAAGTGGCCTAATTTGTCTTCGGCATCCCTGGTGCCTGAACAACTTGTGGTCCCCAGCCGGCTCCCTTCCTGTCCCCTCCATCAGCTCTCACCTACTGCCCTCTCCCTCTGCGCTCCCGAGTTTCCGCTGCGGCCTCCCATCCCTCCCCTTCTCTGGCTCCCTGGCCCGCCCCTGAACACCGGGGTGGGGTCCGGCCCCCCTCCTGGCATGCTGGAGGGACAGAGGCCCATTGAGGCACTGCAGCAGGCACACAGCGCCCCCTTGTCCCCCCAACAATCTGCCTTTGTCCTCAGTCTTGGCTGCTACAGCTCGGTCTTGGGGGTGCTGCCTGGGCCGGGCTCCAGCTCCCACCCTCCCTAAAAGGAAAAGAGAGAAAGGACCGGGCCAGGAAGAGGGTTAAGTTTAGGGGAGGGGGACATAAACTTCAGGCTCAGGTCCTTGGGGGGCTCCTACCTAGTCCAGCCCGTTTCTCAGCTTACCTCCCAGCTCCTCCCAGTTTCTCCGTGGATCTCCTCCTCTCCCCTCTCCTCCCTTCTCCCCTTCTCCAGGCTTGGTTGGGCTCTGACCACTCCCCTTCCTTGGCCCTCCCCTCTCCTCCCCATGTGCCTCCTGGGGGGCTGGTGCAGGCCCCGGCAGGGCCACTCTGGGCAGCTGGGTGAAGGCCCATCTGGGTGAGCCTCCCTGGGCGGCCCCACGGCAGGCCTGCCCGCTTCACTTTCAGGTTTCTCAAAGTGCCTTCCTGCTCCTGTCTGCTTCCCCATCCTGCCAGGTTTCCGTCTTCCTGTTTCCCTTCCTGGGCTGGTGGCAGTGGGGGGCTGTGCCTGGTGGGCCCCGTGGAGATGCTCAGTGCTTGGGATCGCCGGGACCGGCCCCCTGAAGAGGGGGCAGCTGCAGGGCTCCAGGGCTTCAGCGTGGACAAGACCTTCCTCTCCTCCCTCAAAGGCATCCTGCTGGAAACTGAGCTGGTAACAGCCGCCTCCCCACCTGGTGCCTCCATCCCTCCCGGGATGACCCGCTGCTCCCCTCCCCCAGGGCTCACCCCTCGGCAGGCTCCCTTCCCAGGCTTTCTGGACCCCTCCTGCGCCTGGCCACCCCGCCCTCGCCCTCGTCTCCTGCCCTGCCTTCTTGCTGCCTCTCCATCTGGAGGCAGTTACTGAAGGCTCAGCAGCAGCAGGAAGGAATGAAGTTAGAAGAGCTTTCTGGGACCCGGGGGGAGTGTGAGGCACAGGGATGGGACGCCAGCCTGTCTTTCCCTGGGCTCTAAGATGGCCACTTCTTGGCCTGTCTAAGAAGTCCAACTATCACAAAGCTTCCTGCAGCCCCATGTTTATCCGTCGTCCACTCCCCACGAACATCTGTCCTCAGGAAAGGAACTTCCCCATGTCACTTAGCAAGCCCTTAGTGTAAATGCCATCCTATGTCGCCAGAGCTTCAGGGACCCCCAGAGTCCTCCGTGGAGCATCTGCCTCCTATGTCTTGTCTCTCCGTATGGAACCAAAGGCCCTTGGTGCTCGTTAGAGGAGTTTTAGGCATCTGGGGGTGGGGAGAGTATTATGGGGCAGCGGGGCTGCTGCGGGCATGACCCTGGGAGCTGGCGTGCACACTGTACTCTGTGCATCAGCGGGAGGGACACGTCCTTCGTGGATTCCTTAGAATGGTGCCCCTGGAGCTGTGCAGCTTGGCCAACGGCTGCGGCTGCTGGGACCCCAGGGCAGGGGCGGCCTGGGCTGGCAGAGGCGGGAGGCTGGAGACGCCCTGGCATGTGGCTCTCACCACAGGGATGGGGAGACCTCCAAGGCGGGTGGGGGGGCCAGCCAGGGGGAGCTCCCGAGGAGGGGAAGGCAAGGCCTGGCTGTGCCTGTGTCCCCTGCCTGGCAAGCTCTGTACACTCCGTCCCGCAGGCCCTGACCTTCATCATCTTCATCTGCTTCACGGCTTCCATCTCGGCCTACATGGCCGCAGCGCTGCTCGAGTTCTTCATCACGCTGGCCTTCCTCTTCCTCTACGCCACCCAGTACTACCAGCGCTTCGATCGGCTGAACTGGCCCTGTCTGGTGAGGGATCCTACCTCCCCCACCTCATTCTGGTCTCTTTCTTCTCTGAACGCCAAGTCTCCCTTTCCTCTCCCAGCCTCTCTCCTTTCCCTGGGTCAGTAGGGGGCCCAGCCCCCACACTCCAGCTGGGCTTCGCCCCAAGCTGTGCCCCACACTCAAAAACTGCTGTGATCTACACTGATCTCACAGCTACTGGGTCACGGACATCGAGGACGCACATCCCTTAGGTCTGCTCTCCCACTCACCAAAGGTCTGGCCTCAGCCCCAGTCCCACCCCAGGCCCCTGGCTTCTCACCCTGGTCGCTCTGCACTTATCTTATCCCTTCCCTGGGGAGCAGTGTGGGCCTCTCTCCTCTTTCTCTCTCAAGTGCTTTACATTGCGTCCAGGGATATCTCCACGTAGAGATTCACAGTACCTGAGGCCCAAGCCACTGACTAGCCTAGAAAACCTCGGGGTGATGCTCCCCTGCCCTCTGACTGCCCTTTGACCCTGCATCCCTGACCCCCTAGGACTTCCTCCGCTGTGTCAGTGCCATCATCATCTTCCTGGTGGTCTCCTTTGCGGCCGTGACCTCCCGGGATGGAGCTGCCATTGCTGCTTTTGTGAGTCCAGCCCCACGCAGCTCTCTAGCCCCCCGAGCACCTCTGCCTGGTGGTTGCACACTTTCTGTTCCTCCCCCAAGTCCAACCAGTGCCCAGGGTTCTGGCTCACATCTTGTCCCATACCACCCGCCTCCCTTTCCCTAATATCTGATGGCCTGATGGCCTTTGTTGTGCCATCCCTGCCCCTACTCCTACAGGTTTTTGGCATCATCCTGGTTTCCGTCTTCGCCTATGATGCCTTCAAGATCTATCGGACTGAGATAGTGCCCAGGGCCACCCAGGGTGAGTGGCTGTGCTCTGGGGAGAGGAGAGGTCCCCTCTACCCCCTGCCCCAGCTACCCTATCCTGACATGCCCTTCCCTGCCTGGCTCCATCTTCACAGCGGACCAGCAGTGACCCTGGGGCTACCTGGCTTCCGGGCTCAGCCAGACAAAGGGGACGATGAAGCCCAGACACATCTTTGGATTTGCTGGCACCCCAGCCTACTGCCCCCCACCCCAGGCCTGCAGAGATGGAGCCTGGTCTGAGAAGTCACCGGGGACTTGTCTGTGGAGCCTGGCGCTCTGAGATCTGGCTCCTGATGAAGCTCAGCCAGGGAGGGGGTGTTGTGGAGGGAGGAGGATTCAGGAGGAAGCTCGTCATTCCCAAATTAAAAGATTCGAATCCTACTGGTGAGTCTTTTTCTTCCCCAGAAATTAGGCAGGTCAGGCATGCCAAGGAGTATTCACGGAACTGTTGCCTGGAGCAGGTCATGGTCCCTTCTCTGGGACCAGGGTGAGCACTGAGGACGTGGGGGCCTAGACTGAAGATGCTGAAGACGTCCCTCAACACAAAACTTCTGTACCGCAACTCTCAATGTACAAGGCCACTTTGTGGTGTGCCTGGTGGCTGGGCATCCGGAGTTCTGTGTCTGAGAAGGCACAAGCCTTCCCGATGTGAGTAAGGGCCCACCACCATACCTGTGCACACACTTAGTGGGTATAAGGCGAGGTGCTTCCCAGGGGCTTGTGTAGAGCGCCCCCTTGTGGTGTGGGGAGGACTTGGCCCACAGGCCACATGGGAGAAGTCAGCCTGTGGCACCAGATGAGGGTGGAGATTCACAAAAGGCCAGCGCTGGAAGAGCCCTTAGACGTCAGCTGGTCCAGTGCCCTCATTCCACGTAAGAGAAAACAGGCCCAGTTAGGGGAAGTGACCTCCTTACTTGTGACAGACCTAGGGCTAGAGCTCAGCGCTCCTAACACCCAAACAGGTGTTCTGGATGCTGTCCTGAGCCCCTCGTAGCTCAGAAAAAATGGCCCAGCCTCATCTCCAGCTCCCTCCACCAGTGGGTCCAGCTTCCCAGCTCGCCAGCACCTCAGCAAGCATTTCCTGAGCATCTCCGGTGTGCAGACCCTGTGCTGGGCCCCAGGAATGCAGAGGCGACAGGCGGGCCTATCTTGAGCACTCACAGACCAGGGAGACAGGCTGGTGAAGGGCAGCCATGGCTCCCCACAGCGAGCGCCATGGAAGAACTTGGCTCAGGGGGTTTGCAGCAGGCACCGCTGCAGCCTGGGAATCAGCCCTGCCTGGCCCATGACAGTCCAGAGCAGCCAGGACATCCCTGCCCCACCCCACAGAGCCCAGCAGGGCCCAGCTCAGGGGCTCATCCAAGCTGACTTGCTGTCCCCTCTCCCCACTGCCTGTGTGTTCCTGCCCTGAAATACCTTCCTTCTTCTGGGGTGCTCCTTCCCAGAAGGAGCCTCAGCCCCCAAGCCCAGCTGAACCTGGAACTTTGGTAGTGATGCTCTGTTCCCATTGGTGACAACCGTGAGTATCTCCTGGTCTTTTTCCTGCCTCCCACTTCCTGTTCTCTTGTCCTCGTGTCCTGGCTCCTCACCAGGCCTGGCAGCCCCTGCAGGGCTAGAACTAACTGGATTTTGTGTTTCTCTGGTCTCCGCTCACAATTCTCAGGGCTTTATGCACAGTCCATTCTCATGACTGGTGACTGACCTTGGAGGAGGTGGAGTCAAGGCCTCTGAGGAGGATAGAAGGAGCTTAGCTGGGGGAGGCCAGGAGACGGGGAGCCAGGTGAAGGGATGAGAAGGTGGTCAGGAGAGCCTGGCTGTAGAGCCCAGCAGGCGGCAGGGAGTTGCTTGGGGCAGAACGGAGTCAGGACCAGCCCTGGCCCCAGAGCAGCTGCGTGATCCGGGCCAGACTGTCCCTGGTGGGAGCTCAGAGACAGCAGAGTGTGATCTGCGTGGTGTGTACCTGCACATACACCTGTGCTCGTCTGTGTCTGTGTGAGAGGTCAAAATGAGACAAGCCATGCCTGGTTTTGGTCCACATTGCACCCGGGTTTTGGCTCAGCATTAGCTGGCCTGAGTCTCAGGATGCTGTTGTGGTGAAGCGCTGACCCACAGAGGCTGGCGTGAGAGCCAGGTCCCGCTGATGTACCTGGGGATGATGGGAAGGGGGACTCCCTGTGGGTTACTTCTAAGGGGCTGACCAGAATGCGACCAACCCCTTTATCTGCACCTCCCTCCCCAGCCAGCCCTGAGCCTCTCTTGGCATCAGTGGGAAATTCATTTTGGAGGGACTGGGTGTCTCAGGACTCCTTTAACCCCTGCAGCCTCAGGTGGGGTACGGCAGCTTCAGCCTCAGCTGTAAAAACCTCTCTCCCGGCGGCTGGAATTGGCCCACCTTCTGTGTCTTTGTTTTCTCCACTTTTGAAACTTCTCCCTCCCTCCATCATATGAGTGACCGAGCAGAACTGGAACCCATGGCTGTGCCGCCTCGGGAAGGACACCTCCCTCCTCTGGACCTGGATTTTCTCCTCTAAGGATGTGGATGCCTCGGCTCCCAGGGCTCTGATACAGGGGCGGCCCCCCCTCCTCCAACTCCTGGCTGGCCGGTGCCGGGGAAGGACAGGAGCTCAGGCAGCGTCTGGCACTCGGATTTATTATGGGTTAGCAAGAGCGAGAGCGGGGTTCTGGAGGCAGCATCACTCCTCGTCGTGCATTTTTTGCTGAGAAAGGAATAAGAGGTGTGAGGGGGCAGCTGGCAAGAGGGAGGAAGGGTGAGGCGAGGAATCTCTAAGGCTTTCGGGGGCCTGGGGAGATGTCTTTAGGGGGAGAGGTTCTGGTCTCAGGGATCTTGGGGTCCCTTTTAGGGGTCTTGTGGTCTGGGCAGTGGGACTGGGCTTTCTGCAGAGGATCCAGTCTGTAGGGGCTGCTCGGAGCAAGATGGGGGATTCTCAGGTCTGGGTGCTATGGGTCCTGCAGGGCTGTCCAAATACAGGGAAAGAAGTGTCCGCTCGGGGGGCACTGATGGCAGGGGGAGGTGAGCTGCCATAGGGGTGACTAGCCAGTCCTGGGGGAGGGACCCACCTTGGCACCGATGTCACGGCTCTTGGCCCTCAGCTTGTTGACCTGGGACTCGGCGATGTCCGCCCGCTCCTCTGCCTCATCCAGCTCGTGCTGCACCTTGCGGAACTTGGACAGGTTGGTGTTGGCCTGCTCCTCCTGCGAGGTCCAGGGAGTGGAGAAGGAGGTGAGACAGGGTCAGGAGGGGGGACTCCCAGCCTCCTAGTGGGTGGGACTCCCTGTCCCTAAACCAGGGGCTCAGAGATCTCACCCCTCACTGATGTTCATGCAAGAGCCTCACCAAAGGTATCCTGCTCCTAGCTTAACACCCTTGTCAACTTGCCCCGCACTCCGAATTCTCCGTGGCTACCCACTGCCCACCATGGATCCCGTGCTGCCTGGTCCAGGCCCCTCAGACTCCAGCTTCACGGCACCTGTCCAGCTGTGACTCTGACAGACCCTCCCCAGCCCTGGGGTTTCCTGCACAGGTGTGCTCATCAATTCCTCACATCCACACTTTTCTGCCCACCCAGAGGTCCTCCCCACTGCCCTAAGCCTGGTCAGGTCCCTTTCCAGGCCCAATTCCACTGCCGCCTTCAGCACTGGCTAGCCACCCATCCTGCATTAGCAGCTGGGCTACCTTCTCTTGGGCTTAATGGTGTACAGATTATAAGCAGATTGTGGGCAGGCCCTGAGTTAAATAAGCTTTGCTTTCGTTAACTCAGAGTGCCTGACGCAGCTCTGAGCCCACTGGACACGTGTAACAAATGTTTGAGAGGTAAAGTGACTCTTTGTCCAGGCCCCACGTGGGGGCAGACACTCGTCAGTTCTCACCCATAGGAGGTGTGTTGATGAAAGAGCGGAGGAAACCACGAACTCACCGCCTCCTCGGCCTGGCGCTTGTAGGCCTTGACCTTTAGCTGCAGCTTGTCCACCAGGTCCTGCAGCCGCAGCAGGTTCTTCTTGTCCTCCTCCGTCTGGGGGTGGATGGGCGGAAGAAGGCAGTTTTGGGGGAGGAGTGAGTGGTATCATCTTCCCCTCCCTCACCATCCACTCTCCTGTGCCTCAGCTGCCCCTCCCTCCACTGGGCCAGGTCAAAGAGGTGGTGGGCAAGAGAACATCTCTGATGCTACTTGTAGGTCAGAGCCAAGGTCCTCAGTCCAGGATCTAAAAAGCAATGAGGGCTGTGGCCCTAGAGCTGGAAGTGGGGGGAGGGGCTCAGAATCAAATGGAATTCCTTCATGTGATAATAAGGAGACATCGGGCTGTTCTAGCTCCAGCCTATCAGCTCCACCACAGATGCTCTTGGCCTGTGGTTCTAGAGTGACCAGAGAGGAATAGTGAGGAATGCAGAAAGAAGGGGTATTAGCATAGCCCAGCTCATTCTAATCTATCATAACCCAATATTCTAACATATTGTGCTGGGCCAGATTTGGGGCATCAAGATCACTGGCTCCCATGTCACTTGATCAGTCTTATCTCCACATTATTGTATGTACTCAGATGCCATTTCCAGGTCTGTCCACAATACATCTGCATCTCTTTCCTGTGCCTCTCATATCCGGCCTTCAAATGGACCATTACCCCTTTCTCTGTCTTTCCTTTCCACATACCCTGTAAAAATAACAGGTCAAGGGCAAAAGCTCTGAGCTATGCAAATAAAGGTCTTAGAACATTCTGGAATCTTCTTTGTCTAAGGCCTTGTATCTGTTGTCCCAGAAGTTCCATGGAAGATCTGCATCTTTTCCCATCCCCAACTTTTATCCCTAAAGTGCCACACCGTGTCTCTCCCTCTCAGGCAGGTGTAAAGTGGAAAGATTCCTTTTTCTGTCTCATGCCTTCATGGTAGCGCTTCAGGTTATTAAAACCCTGGAGAAATGCTGTTAAAAGAGCTTTCAGGAGATACAAGTAGATTCTCCATTTGCTAGAAAAATTCATGGCCCCCAGCCCAACTGACTCCAGAGAACATGAAAGAAAATTAATCTAAAGACAGCTTCTCAAGGAGCAGGTGCCAGGAGGGCGGGGTGGCATTCCTGGAAGGTGGTTCTGGAGGAGCCCGTGTGGGCCAAGAGGTGGGGCTAGGGAAGCGCGTTCACGGCCACTCCCAATCACCCGCACCTGGTAGGTGAGCTCCTTGATGCGCCGCTCGCTCTTCCTCATGCCCTTGACCGTCTCCACGTTGCGTTTCTGCTCAACCTCCAGCTCATTCTCCAGCTCCCGCACCCGGGCCTCCAGCTTCTGCAGCTGCTTCTTGCCGCCCTTGAGGGCGATCTGCTCCGCCTCGTCCAGCCGGTGCTGCAGGTCCTTAATGGTCTGCTCCATGTTCTTCTTCATGCGCTCCAGGTGGGCGCTGGTGTCCTGCTCCTTCTTCAGCTCCTCCGCCATCATGGCGGCCTGTGGGTGGAAGAGAGCTGATGCACCGGCGGGCTAAGTCCTCACGCACTCACTGCCCGATCCAGGGACACCTGGGCCTGGAGCCGGCGGGGGCGGCGGGGGCGGGGCGGTGTGTGCTGGGTGGGGGGACTCACGTCTGTGATGGCCTTCTTGGCCTTCTCCTCGGCGTTCCTGCACTCCTGCACCATCTCCTCCACTTCTGACTGGAGCTGGGTCAGATCCGACTCCATCTTCTTCTTCTGGTTGATGAGGCTGGTGTTCTAGAGATGAGTAGAGAAAACTCTCACATCTATACTTTCTTTCTCACCTGACTCTACACCTCTATCCAGAGAGAATTAAAACTGGTCATTTCTTAAAAACACGCCTTGCTTTTAGCATAGTCCTTATTTTGCATGTGCTTCCCCTTTTCCTGTGAAAATAGATATGTTCGAGATGTTATATCTAAAATTACTCAGCTCTGAAGAAAGACGTGAAGCAGGAAGGGTCTGCAGTTCTCCTGAGCTCTTTAGTAACATATCTATGCAGGAGCATGGAAATATTCTGAGGAAAATGGGAGCAACTTTTTTACCAGGACAATATGCTGGAGATGATTGTAGTTACAGAAAGAATGAGGTGGGGGAAGGAGGAGAGAACCAGGTCAGTGGAGGACATCATTCTCACATATACTAGATCATGGAACTCCTCGGGGCACTGCAAGAGATGGGCACAAAAACTCCTTGCAGAGCGTAGCTAAAGATAGTGTTGATGCGATTGCAGAAAAATGGTCTTCTATTGAGAATCTGGTTTGCAAGTAGATGCAAACTGTACTTCCTTAAACTGCCAGAGTCCCATTTTCACAGAGTGAGCTGGAAGCTGTCTCCTACATCAAGGATATTGAATAATGCAGGCATCCCACTACTTCCAGATTTGTGACTTTGGCAGGCATCACCAATCAATTGTGACACTCTTAGCTTTTCAGTGTAGACCCCCCTTCTCAAGGTGGTGGTTCCTGCAGCCACAAATAACAGATGAGAGTTGGCCTAAGAGATGAAATAATTTGTGATCCTGGTTGGACATGCTCACTCAGAGCATCTGGCTCAGAACAACTATAGATGTCCCGGGCTCTGGCACGCAGCAGGTTATACTGTGGTGGCCCCTGACCTCCTCACCTGGGAGTGCAGCAGCTGCACCCGCTCGCTGGTCTCGATCAGCTCCTGCTCGGCCAGCTTCCGAGACCGCTCCGTCTGCTCCACCACGGCCCGCAGCTCCTCCAGCTCAGACTGCAGCAGGGTGTTTCGCCGCTCCACGATGGCGATGTTCTCCTTCAGGTCATCGTTGGCACGGACTGCGTCATCCAGCTGGATCTGGGTGTCCTGTGGGGAAAAGAGTGATGTAGAGAGGCCTGGACCCCATCCCATCAGGGACTCCCATTCAGGATCTGATGCTCCTTATCCCACACTTACAAACCTCTTGTCAAGTGGAGGGCAAAGGAGCACATTCCCTCATCTCTTCTCTAGGCCTAGAGGCTGGACTGGTCCAGGACATGCTTTAGGGTCTGGTCAGTTCTCCTCCCTTACGCCTCCAAGTCCGGAAGGTAGGTGGCTCCCACTTTCTCATATTTGTTAGCCCAGGACCCTTTTCTCTGGCCCTCACCATTCCTCTGGGCTCACCTTGCTTCTGAGAGCCCCAACTTCTGTTACCTTCAGATGGCCTTGGGCAATCTTCAGGTGCTTCTGGGCCTCCGAGGCTATCCTGTTAGCCTGGCTGAGCTGGATCTCCATCTCATTGAGGTCGCCCTCCATCTTCTTCTTCACCCGCAGCGCCTCGTTGCGGCTGCGCGTCTCCGCGTCCAGGGAGGTCTGCAGCGAGTCCACCACCCGCAGGTGGTTGCGCTTGGCCTGCTCCATCTCCTCGTCCTTCTCTGCCAGCTTCCGCTCGATCTCTCCCTTGATCTGGTTGAACTCCAGCTGTGCACGGAGGATCTTGCCCTCCTCGTGCTCCAGGGAGGCCTGGGAGAGGGGTGGGGAGAGAGGGTCTGAGGCAGGCAGTCAGGGCACAGGGCCAGGGGAGGGAGGCAGAAAGGATGCAGGGTGTCAGCCAGGATATAGCCTGGAGAGGACGAGGTGGGAGATGGGACCTGCCTCCCAGCCCACCTGGGTGCTGTGGGGAGGAAGTGCTGGATGCCATGGGCTTCCTCTGTCAAGGACAGAGTTTACACCTCACAATTGCCAAGGTCCTCCAGCCCCAACATTGCATGAATTCCTGACCCATCTAAAATATCATAGAAAAGGGAGGGATTTTTATAACCACAAATTCAAAGCTTTATCTTTGTTTCCCAAGTCCCTCACCCTTTAGTGAAAAAAGTTAGAAATCCCTAAACTCAAGGCTATCCCTATGTTCTTAAAAATGAACAGTAACAATAGCTAATATGTATTAAGTGCTTAAGGGTGTTACCTCAGTTAATCTTCATAATAATCCTACATAAAAATCTTAGGAGGTATGTACAATTAGTTCCTTTTTTTAAAAGATTGGCACCTAAGGTAACATCTTCTTGCCAATATTTTTTTTCCCTTCTTCTCCCCAAAGCCCCACCAGTACATAGTTGTATATTCTAGTTGTAGGTCCTTCTGGTTGTGCTGTGTGGGACACCACCTCAGCATGGCCTGATGAGTGGTGCCATGTCCACGCCCAGTATCGGAACTGGTGAAACCCTGGGCCGCCGAAGGGGAGTGTGCAAACTTAACCACTCGGCCAGGGGCCCGGCCCCAAGTTAATTCCATTTTACAGATGAGAAAACTGAGGTACAGAGAACTTAAAGAACTTGCCCAATGACACTGTGGAGGTCCAGAAGCCGAGTTTCAAACTTAGGTCTGTTTGACTCTGGAGCCCATGTTCCCACCCACTGTCTGAGGTGTTAAGATGATGGACAGATCTCAACTTTTTTTTTTCTGCTTTATCTCCCCCCTCCCCACCCCCGTACACAGTTGTATATCTTAGTTGCAGGTCCTTCTAGTTGTGGGCTGTGGGACACCACCTCAATGTGGCCTGACGAGCGGTGCCATGTCCGCGCCCGAGATCTGAACCCTGGGCCGCCACAGTGGAGCGCGAACTTAACCACTCGGCCACGGAGCCGGCCCCTCAACTTTATAAACCCGGTGGGAAACAAAACCTATGGCCTGTGATCAGACTATGATGTTTTCCTTTGTGCAGACACTAGCTCTGGAAGTGGTCATGGGTAGTGGGTAAGTGTGTAGACGACCTTGGATTAAGAATAAGGAGCTAACAGAGTCAAGGTCACCCCCAGGTGCAGGAGAGATGGGGAGTCAGAGACAGTAGAGAGGGTGGGCGGGCTGTCCAAGGCAGGGGTGCGCGCAGAGCCAGGCCCTCACCTCGGCCTCCTCCAGGGCCGACTGCAGCTCCAGCTTCTCAGCCTCCAGCTGCTTGCGGACCTTCTCCAGCTCGTGCACAGTCTTTCCTCCTTCTGCCAGCTGCTCAGTCAGGTCAGCGATCTCCTCTGGGGGTCAGAGGGCCAGAAAGCTCAAATCCTGTCTTTTCCCTGCCTCAGTGCTGCCCTCCCTGCTCCCCCCCCCGCCTCTCGGGCCCCAGCGCACCCTGGAGGTTCTTGTTCTCCCGCTTGAAGGTCTCCAGGTGCTCCAGGGACTCCTCATAGGCGTTCTTGAGCTTGAAGAGCTCGGTGCTGAGGGAGCGCGCCTCCTTCTGCGAGGCCTCCAGCTCCGACTGCGACTCCTCGTACTTCTGCTTCCACTCGGCCAGGATCTACAGGGATGGACGGGGCTCACTTGCAGCCTCAGACCCCGTCCCCACCTCCAGGGGCTGCCCAGGCCCCTCATCTGGGCTCAGCCGCCTCCCCAACGGAATGTCCTCCTTGGAGGACACCAGCCCCCCTGCTCTGCCTCCTGGCTGTGGCCCCCGACCCCAGCCCACCTTGTCGAAGTTCCTCTGCTTCTTGTCCAGGGCCGCGGCGGCTGCGTTGGAGCGCTCCACATCCACCATCAGGTCCTCGATCTCATTCTGCAGCCGGTGCTTGGTCTTCTCAAGAGACGAGCACTTGGCATTGACGGCCTCCACGGCCTCCTCGGCGTCCTGCAGCCGCTGTGCCAGCTTCTTCCTGCCCGGGGAGATGGGTGTGTGTGTGTGACTCTACCTGGGAACAGCGGGACCTTGGGACCACCCTCTCCCCACAGCTCCTTGGGACGCTGAGCAGCCCTTCAGGCCCTGGAACCCCATCCTCAAGGGAGCCAAGGCTGCAGGTGCCTAGAACAGTTTCCTCCCTACGTGCAGCAGCATCTGGGTGGCAGACCTCACCTCTCCCCACCCAGGCTGATCGTCGATAGCTCCTCTGACCAACAAGCTTTTTGCTCGTCTTATACGTGAGCATCAGGTATAACCCGGGCCAAAAGCTCGCCCGTCACAGGAAGTGAGTAAGGGCCAGCGGGGTTCACTCAGAGCGCAGGATCCAGGCTTCCTTTCAAGCACCTCTACTGCCTAATACATCTCTTCCACCCTCCGTTCTCCCCCCTCAAACCATCCCATGCCCACTCTGCCTGCCCCACCCCAGGTCCTCTTGCTCCTTCCTCTCTTAGAATCAGGGCGAGGGCTGCCTGGGACTCACTTGGCCTCCTCGAGCTCCTCGGTCCTCTGGATGGCGTCTGTCTCATACTTGGTCCTCCACTGGGCCACCTCCGAGTTGGCCTTGGAGAGGACGCGCTGCAGCTCGGCCTTGGCCTCTATCTCCTCCTCGTACTGCTCCCGCAGCAGGTCACAGTCGTGCCTGGCCGACTGCAGCGCGTGAGCCAGGGCATTCTTTGCCTGCAGGGCAGGCACCGGGAGGTGGGCTCAGCTCCCAGGAAGGTGGGAGGGAAGGCCCTCCCCCCATTCTCCAGGTCATTTTCATGTCTACAAACTTCAACCAAGCCCCAGCCTCTTTCAGGATGAGGGCTGGTGTGGAATCTCAACTGTCCTGGAGTGGCTTCCCAGCTAGCCCCCTCGACCTCCTTACAAATAAGAAAAGAGGCTTTAGATGACTTTCCAGTGTGGCTTAGCTGAAGCGGAGAATGACCTAGCCTGGAGGTCTTTCCATTACAGAGGCCTCTCTCCAGCCTCTGGGCTCCATTGCTGGCATTGATGTTAATGGCCCCAGGGCTGCCATCAAGCCTGCCCTACTGCCCTCTAGCTGGGCCTCACCTTGCCCTCCTCCTCCAGCTGCCTCTTGAGGTCCTCCATTTGCTGGGTGTAGGAGAGCTTGCCTCGGGTCAGCTGGGAGATCAGTGCCTCCTTTTCCTCCAGTTGCCGAGACAGCTCTCCTGGAGGTGGGCATGGGGGTTTGTGGGTCACAGAAGAGGGCAACCAGTGCCCTATCTGGGGCAGGTACAGGGCTGGTTAGAAGCACCCACCGTTCTCCGTCTGCAGCTTGGCTCGCTGGGTGGTGAAGTCGTTGAGGGAGCGTTGGGCCTCTTCCAGCCTCGTGCGGTACTCGTTGGCCTGGTCCTCCAGCGTCCGGGACACCTTCTCCAGGTTTGCCTTCAGGCAGGAAGGGACACAGAAAGGGTGAATGCAGGAGGGGCTGGAGTTGTTGGGGAGAAGGGGCTGGGTTGAGCAGAGGAAGGAAAGAAGGGCTAAGGTGGAGAGAGCACAGAGGGCAGGGGGGTGAAACGGGTCGGTGCTGGAGGGACACAATCTGAAGAGGGCACAGAATTGAGGAAGGGAGGGATGGTGAGGAGACAGACTGGGTGGAGGGTGAGGGAGGGACAAGGGAGAGAGGGAGAGGCTGAGAAGAGAATTCTGAGAGACGGCAACTAGAGAAAGTGGAGGAAGGCGCATTGTGAGGCTGTGAGGGAGAGGAGGGTGAGGAGAGGTGAGTGGGTAGCCCACCTTGGCCTTGATGATCTGCTCCATGTTGGAGGTGACATCGTCCAGCTCCAGCTTGAACTCACTCTTCTCCTTCTCCAGCTTCTGCTTCACGCGCTGCAGGTTGTCGATCTGCTCGCCCAGCTCAGCCACGCTGTCGGCGTGCTTCTTGCGCAGGGCCGCCGCCGTGGCCTCGTGCTGCAGCGTGGCCTCCTCCAGGTCCCGCCTCATCTTCTGGAACTCGGCCTCGCGCTTCTTGTTCAACTCGATCTGCACGGATGTGGCCCCGCCAGCCTCTTCCAGCCGCTCGCTGATCTCCTCCAGCTCCCGGGACAGTTCTGAGCGCAGCTTCTCCACCTTGGCCCTGGCAGTGCGCTCAGCCTCCAGCTCCTCCTCCAGCTCCTCAATGCGTGCCTGGGAGCGGACACAAAGGGCTCAGCCCCACCGCCTGGAACCCTCTCTTGGAGCCCCCTCCCAGGGCTCTGGAAATCTCCTGGCCCAAGCATCAGGTCCTGTAGAGCAGTGTCCCCTGCCAACCCCAGGGGACAGTTGGCAATGTCTGGAGACATTTTTGATTGTCGTGACTTGGGGAGGGGGTGTTGCTGCTGGCATCTAGTGGGCAAGGCCAGGCTTCTGCTAAACATCCTATAATATACAGCCATCAATAGGAATTTGGTTGAAGCCAAATCTTCAAGCACTTCCCAGGGGCACCTTGGACCCAGTCTGAGCATCTACAGCCCTGAATCCTGAGAATCTGCATTCAGAGGAGAATCTTGAGATCCCTGAAACTCAGAGATTCCTCAGATGCACTAGGCTCTCCTCTGCTAACCATAAGGCAGGAGAGCAGGTGCTTTTATTTTACAAGTATTTGCAACAATATGCATCAAATAATCAAAAATTTTTGTAATCTTCTGAGTTAACCGCAAAGTCCACAAAGTCAACCATATTCCTCACTCTCCACAGCTTGCTGTATTGATGCCCAGGGCTGGGTTCCAGCTTGACTGTTCCCTTCCAGGCCAGCCAAGTGCTAGCAAAGTGCTCCCCTCTGCGTCATCCTCTACCTCATTTTTCTGGCCTTAGCCTTGGCCTTGACTAAATTGGGAGAAAGTCTCATCTGCCATCTTAATCTGTTGTCTGACTAGCCAGGAGCCTCAGGGAGGATCACTAAGATCCCTTCATCTGTGGCTGTGGACAGTGTTAATGGAACGTGCAGGGTGGTCCATGCCTCTGCTCCCAGGATGGAGAAGGTGGGATTGTGTGCAAGAGCTTGGGCAGGAAGAAGGAGGAGCCACAGCCCATGGCCAAGCCCTGATGGAGATGACAGTACTATTGTTCTGAGTCTAAGAGTCAAAGTTGCACAGAGCCAGGTAGAAGAACCTGGGGATGTCCTAATATTCTGGCTAAAACCCAGAAGCGGCGCCAACCAGACAGGAGGGCAAATTATCACTGACGGCAGGCCAGCCCCTGAGCAGCCCCCAGGGGAGTGGAACTGTGTTCATGCGTCATTTGCAGCCTGGGCCATGGGCCCTGAATACCGAGAGGAGGTTAGCTCTCTTCCTCAGCCGCAGTCTGATGAGAAAATGACAGGATAAGGCCCTGCCCACAGTAGCTGAGTGTCTGTTGCCCTTGGGGTCATTATGTCCAGTCCTAGCCATGCAGGTTCTGCAGCTAGAAAATGAGGATGACAGTACCTGCCTTCCTTGCGTCCAGGGCACTTTTGACAAACATGGGACCAAGAGTGCATTAAAATTCAGGGTGCATTAAAGGTAAGGGAGACTATGGCTGTTAATTTAATCTCCTTCTGCAGAGGGAGGAGAAAGCTATGGGGAAGACAAAAGAACACCTCTTTGCTAGTGGCTTGCTGACTTCTCTAACCTGGACTATATTAAAATAACGTTTATATAGGGCTTCCTAGTTGACAAAGTGGTTTCCTACACATTATCCCCTCTTGTCCTCTGTAAGGCAAGGGTTATTAATCCCATTTTACAGATGAGAAGAGAATCTGTGGTTCAGGGAGGGGAAGCGAGTTGCTCAAGGTTGTGGGAGTTGACTTAATCATGGGGACTCCATGGGGACTCAGCCTGGGTGAGGGGCTGGGTCAGGACCCGGGAAGAGTATGAATGGAGCACCCCAGAGGACAGTGCTCCATGAAGCTCCTTCTCAGCCCCAGGCAGCGAGAAGTGTCAAAGGAAGGATTAGAAGAGAATCGAACCCTAGCATTTATCCCAGAGCAGAAAACCCATGAAGCAGAGCATAGCTCAAAAAGAGAAGTGCTTTTAGCAGGTATGAGAACCCCCTCTACCCCTGCAATAGCCTTGTTGAAGCAAGACTTTATTGCCCTAATGGGGGAGGGCCGGTGTTCCCAATGCCTGTGAGTCAGGGCTGGGGGATCTCTGGGGCGGCTTGGAGTTCCAGATACTGTCTAGAACCCTAAGCAGCTCCTGCAGCCTCAGCTGACTCAGGGCCACTGAGCTCCCCCTTGGCTGTGCCCCAAAGAACTTCACCTGGTTTTCCTTCAGTTTCTTCTGCAGCTGAAGGGCCAGTGCCTGCTCATCCTCAATCTTACTGTTCAGCTGATTAATTTCAAACTCCTTCCTGGAGGAGAAGGGAGGTGACAAGTGGCCTTCCTTCCTCTGTGCCCATTCTCTTCTCTGGCTTCAGCATGCCAGCACCAGTCGTCGCCCCCTCAACCCACCCTGGCCCAGAGGGTGAAGGTGGAGGGCTGTGATTGACCTCCTCATGCCCACTGTGCCCAGGGCAACCACGGCCAAAGAGGGGCAGAACCCCGGGCTTTAACCCTCAGGGCAGGTGCCTCCATTAGCCCCTCCTGGCCCCTACAGGCTCCTACTTCTTAAGCTTTTCTTCCAGCTGCAGCTTGTCATTCTCCAGGTCCATGATGCTCTCCTGGGTCAGCTTCAGGTCACCTTCCAGCTTCCGCTTTGCTCGCTCCAGGTCCATGCGCACCTTCTTCTCCTGCTCCAGGGACCCCTCCAGCTGGCGGAGAGAAGAAAACAAAGAGGGTGTAGAAAACCTGAGATCCACAGTGCATGCTCTTCTGCTCCCTTCTAAGCTCAGTCCAGTGGGATTGGAAGTCAAACCAGCAGAGAAATCTCTGCAAGCACAAAGAATTCAGAGTCGCAGCCCAGGGAGGAACTGCAGAGAGAAAAAGGCCCCCGGGGTCAGAGAGGTTAATTCTAGGGATCAGGGACCCCTTGGCCATTGTGTTGCCTACAAAATCCTGATCTGAGAGAGATGGAGCTTGGTTTTTACTACTCACATCATCCACCTGCTGCTCCAGCTTGACCTTGGCCTTGGTCAGGGTGTTGACCTTGTCCTCTTCGGCCTGGAGGTCATCCAGGGCCTGCTGGTGGGCCTCTTGCAGAGCTTTCTTCTCCTTGGTCAGCTTGGCGATGATCTCATCCAGCCCAGCCATCTCCTCTGTCAGGTTCTTCACCTGCCGACCAAGAACCCCGTCCCCTTTAGGTTCAGAGGTCACCAGCCTGGAGATATCTATGGGGACCTCCAATGCCAAGGACCAGGGCCACATCCTGGTCTGGGAATACTGGAAAGACCTGGGCTGGAGTCACAAAGAGCTGCCCTCACCTTGTTCTCTGTTGCATGCTTCTCCTTCTCCACCTTGGCCAGTGTCAGCTCCAGGTCATCAATGTCCTTCTTGAGCTCAGAGCACTCATCTTCCAGCTTGCGCTTCTTGGCGGTGAGCTCAGCGTTCATCTCCTCCTCATCCTCCAGCCTCTCGGTCATCTCCTTCACCTTGGCCTCCAGCTGGATCTTGTTCTTGATCAGCTGGTCACAGCGCTCCTCCGCATCATTGAGGTTGTCTTGTTCCTAGAAGAGGAGGACAGAGAGCAGAGCTGGTGGTTAAAGAGATGAGAGATCCAGGGTCTTCTTCTCTGGTGATGAGACGGGCTATAATCTAGGGGAAGGGAGAGGAGAAGTGAAGAGACAATCACGTGGCCTCACCGCCTGCACTTGGAGCTGTAGGTCATTCTTCTCCTGCAGCAGGGACACCATCTTCTCCTCCAGCTCCTTGCGGCGAGCCTCAGACTTCTCCAGCGACTCTTTGATACGCCCAAACTCCTCCTTCATGGTGGCCATCTCCTTCTCTGTCTCTGCGCTCTTCAGCAGAGGCTTGATCTTGAAGTAGAGCTTCATCCAGGGCCAGTTCTTGACCCCCATGAAGGCCCGAATGTTCCACTGGATTACCAGCAGGGCATCCCTGGCAAGGAATCATGGAGGCGGGGAGGAGCATTATCAACGAGCACTTCCTAGTTATGGGGCAACTGCACTCGGTTCCCAGCCTGTCTGAGCAAGTTTGTAGGCACCTGAGGGCAGGAGCCCTGTCTCGTAGCCTTGAGATGCACCCCACCCCAACATTACCACATGGAACATGGAACTGCTCAATAAATATTAATTGATAATTCAAGGGTAGTTTATATCTGCCATACTGGGGCATTAGTAGTAATGGAAGCTACCAGCTATAGAGTGTCTATTGTGTTCAGTGTTTCTAATCTCATAAGAACCTCAAATATGTTAAAAATGGTGGTATTTTATAGATAGGAATATCCATGATATATACATAAGTTGCAAAGCATGAAACAAACTGACTCTCCGTGAACCTATTGCCCAGACAGGAGCTAGAGCATTGCCGCTGCTGGCTCTGCCTGTGGACTCCTCTCCGTCTCCTTTCCTGGTCCCCGCACCAGAATCTTGTGTTTTTCATTTCCTAGCTTTTTCGAAAAATACTTTAACCATATATGTCTAAATCTTTAAACAATACGCTGCTATTTTTTGTTATTATTTCTCAGCTTTATAAAAATGGCATCACATTGTGTGAATCCTTCTGTGACTTGCTTTAGTTCACTCAACAATCTGCTTTTAAGGCTCAAACACACTAGCAGGTAGTCGTAGTTCCCTCCTTTCATTGCTTTATAATATTCCACTTAATGACTATCCTACTATTGACCCATGCCCCTGTGGGTGGAATTTGGGTTATTTCCAGATCTTTGCTATTTTGGCCAATGCTGCTATGAAGATTCTTTTTCATCCCGCATGTACTCTTGTGCACGTGCAGGAGTTTCACTGTGGGAGGGCACTCAGGAGTGGAATCAAAAGGTATGCAATCGTTCATCTTTAACAGATGATAAATTCTTTTCCAAAGAGGTTGCACTAATTTACACACCTGTAAACAGTGGGCCAGACTTGTTGATTTTTGTCAATCTAGTGTCTTAAAAAATAGTATCTCATTGGAGTCTTAATTTGCATTTCACTATGGGAATTTTCTTTTTTTTAAGAATTCAAAATGAGACCCAGAGTGGTCAAGTCACTTGCCCAGACCAACTGGTAAGTGGTGGAGTCAGGATTTGAACTCTGGTCTTCTGACCCACGCCGGTTGGTCCTGCTTGTCTACCTCTGACATCTCCGGGAGTGCCTCTCCCTTCCCTCGTGCCTCACCTGCGCTCCAAGATCTTCTTGAACTCAATGCGCATGAGCTGGCCCCGGGACTGGGCTTGGATGCGGGTGAGGATGCGGCTCAGCCTCTCGTCCCGCATCTCCTCCAGCAGTCCCAGCAGCCCCGCCTTGAAGAACACCTGTGGGCAAAGGGAAGACCAAGGGGCCGCAGCCTCAGAGAAGGGTAGCCAGCGTGTTGGAAGAGGGCAGGAGACCCCGGCTGAGCTCCCAGGGCACCCACCACCTGTGCGTCCTAGACCTGAGAGTGAAATGTGACAGACAGCAGAAGGGAAGCCTGGGCATCAGCCCTTGGGTTGATACAGGAAGCCAGGAATCAGGAGTCTGCCTTCTGAGCTCCCAGCTGCCCCACTCAACATGCCCACACGTTCTGCAAATCCACCCCATGGGGCCCTGGACTCACCTTGGTGTGGCCAAACTTGTACTGGTTGTGGTCAATGTCCAGGGAGCCCAGCAGCTTCTCTGTCCCTTTCCTGCTGTCAATGAACTGACCCTCAGGGATGGCTGCTGGGTTCAGGATGCGATATCTGGGGAGGGAGGTGCCTGGAGTCACCCATAGTTCTGCATTGATCTGCTCTGCCTGCAGAATTTGGGGCCACCTGCAGAGTCCTCTCCCCAACAAGGCCACACAGGCTTCCTACGTTCCCTGAGTTCTGGGACACCCCCTACCCACCTCTGCCGGAAGTCCCCATAGAGGATGCGGTTGGGAAAGCCCTTCCTGCAGATGCGGATGCCCTCCAGCACACCGTTGCAGCGCAGTTGGTGCATGACCAGGGGGTTTTCCATCACCCCTGAGGCAGGAGGGGAAGAGAGAGGTGTCAGCTTCAGGGCAAGTGGAAGCCAAGTGCCCTCCTCAGACTAGACCGTTCTCCATCGCTCACCCGGAGCCTTCTGTTCATTGGGGATGATGCAGCGCACAAAGTGAGGGTGGGTGGTCCTCAGGTTGGTCATCAGCTTGTTCAGATTCTCCTGGGGGTGGATGAGAGTGGGACGTCAGGAGCCACAGGGACCATCCTTTTGGTTCGTGAGCTCTGGGCCCCAGACAGCCTGTTGCCAGCACCCTCCAAGGGAGGGGGAGCTGACACATAATTTACACCTTGAGTTCAGACTTGTGTAGAGTTTATATGCCAAAAACGACCATGTAGCTCTAGCTTCTTTCCTCCCCAGACTCAGAGCTTCAGGTCAGGGTGCTGCAGCCAAGGGGCTGGGCCTGCCCATTGCAGGTCTCCTGGCATCTCTGGGCCCTTCTTACCCGGTGGAGGGCCGACACGGTCTGAAAGGATGAGCCTTTTTTCTTGCCTCCTTTGCTTTTACTGCTGTCCACTAATAACAAGAGAAAGAATGATGAACAAGAGCTTGAAAATGGAGGAGCCCTCGGGCAGGGGCAGGGTTCTGCTGCTCACTGGCTAGGTGATTTCATGCAAGTTATTCTCCAAGTTTAGGTTTTCCCATGAGGAGGATAGGAACTACCTCTAAATGGTGTGAAGAAGATTAGATAAGACCGAGTGAGTAAGGCCCTGAGCAGTGCTTGCCACAGAGCAGGCGCTGAAATAACAGCGTTCTTCCGCCACCCTCGCCTCACCCCACCTTCACTCTTGGCATCTTTCCACCTCCTACTTTTCTTCTTGTGCTTCCTCCTCCTCATTTCAATCCACACCTTTTCCCTTCCTTCTCTGACCTGCAGGCTCCTCTGTTCTACTGTTTCTTCAGCGATCCTCTTGGGGTTTACTGAGACCTCCTGCGGGCACAGCTGTATGCTGTGCCAGGTACAGAGATGCCTATGTCCCCTCACTGACCCCCAGTTGCTCACAGTATGGAGAAGACATGTGACACATGCACCAATATCCATAACCCAAAGTGGAAAGTGGCACTTTCACAGAAGGGGTGCAGATGGACTGCTGTGGGATCTCCTGACCCCCACCCCTGGCCCACGGGCTCCGTCCTGGCTCTAGAGTCATGTGCTTTACAGCAGCGGGACCCTGGCTTCTTATACCTCCAGAAGTTACCTTCTTATACTGGCCCAGTACAGGGGCTGCCCTCTTACCAGAATCAGCGGAAGTATACGTGGAGAAGAGCGTGGCCAAGAGCTTGAGGGAGGACTTCTGGTACAAGCCCACCACTGTCTCATTGAGTGGGTCTTTGTTTTTCTCCAGCCAGCCCAGGATGTTGTAGTCCACGGTGCCAGCGTAGTGGATCAGGGAGAAGTGGGCTTCTGGCTTCCCCTTAATATTACGAGGCTTCTGGAAGTTGTTGGACTTTCCAAGGTGGTTGTCGTACAGCTTGGCCTTGAAGGTCATGTCGGTGGCCTTGGGGAACATGCACTCCTCCTCCAGGATGGACATGATGCCCATGGGCTGAGAGCAGTGTGGGGAATAGAGAGCATCACTCAGTGCACCCCCAGGCTTCCAGTGTCCCACACTCTGACAGAGGAAAGACTACAGCCCACTGGCTGGCGTGCCACAGAGAGCCTCTTGTCCCAATATAGGTAGTCAATATTCCTGGAATTAACCTAAATCCAATTACATTCAGATCTGGCCTATGTAACCTCTTTCTGCCCCAGGGAATCCAGCAAAGAGCCATGTACTCCCAGTCATCCTGCAAGGCCCCCATGGCCTCGCAACACAGCCCCTTCTTCCTGGATGGCTCCCCGCCCCTGAGTGGGGTCAGGGCAGGGACAGATGTGTGTCAGAGATGCCAAACTGCAGGGCAGACCAGACCCCTGACTATATGATAGGCAACACTTCTTCAAGGGGTGGTTCTGCACATCCTGCTCTTCAGAAAGTGTGGGGGTTCTTGACTTTTCTTGGGGGAAGAATCCCGTTGAAAATTTGATGAAGCCAAAGACTCCCTCCCCAGAAAAATGCATGTACACACACACGCATATGCACACGCACACACACACACACACACAAACATACATCCACGTCTCTTTTCCATACAGTTTCAGGGCACTCTGAGGCCTCTGGAAGAGCAGCACCCTGGATAACCACCCAACATTTTCTGAAGGGCAGTGGCTGGACTGAGTGAGGGTCAGCCACTGCAGGCTCTGGCTATTTCAGCAACAAACACAGGTGCCCTGAGAGCAAGGCAGTACTTTGAGGCTTCCGCCAGCTCCATCCTTGTCTCCTGAGTCTACAGGCAAGAGTGGCTGAGGACGGGCTTATTTTCAGAGAACAGGGAGAAGATGGGAAGCCAATGTTTCAGCCTAGGATCTTTCCATGAATCGCCCTTCTCTTGGGGTGTCAGAAGTGCTAGGAGTCCTCTCCTTCACTACGTCCCCTTCTTAAGGCACTATGAGGTGACCACCCTAGAGGACAAGGTCTTAGGTCCTGGGGAGAGAAGGAAGGGGCTCATCCTGTGTAGCCTGTGACTGCACGGTGGGTGGAAGCTGGGCCTGGAGAGAGGCTGGGGATTCTGGGGACTCTAGTTTCTTGGGTGTCGAAGGGGTGGGGCTGCCACTTTGTCTGGGATGGCAGAGGATGGGACGCAGGTGGTGGGGCCAAGGCAACACCTTCTCGATGAGGTCGATGCAGGCCTGCAGGTCCATGCCGAAGTCGATGAACTCCCACTCGATGCCCTCCTTCTTGTACTCCTCCTGCTCCAGCACGAACATGTGGTGGTTGAAGAACTGCTGCAGCTTCTCGTTGGTGAAGTTGATGCAGAGCTGCTCAAAGCTGTTGAACTGCAGGGAGAGGGAGGGAGGGCAGGAGCGGTCAGGTAGGCAGGTGGCTGAGTGGCCAATGGGGTCAGCCCCAGCCCAGCAAGGGGTGTGGCTGGTCCCCTCCCATGTCAGGGCAGGGAGGCAGAGGCCCCCTGAAGACAGGTTAATGACTGCCTCCATCACTGCTGAACCCCCCTGCCTTTCCCACGCCCGGCCTATAGCTGGCTCTACAAACAGTTGTTGCATGTGTGAACGAGTGAGTTACTGTTCTCACCACCCGCGGGGCTCCCCTGACTCACGTCAAAGATCTCAAAGCCAGCGATGTCCAGGACTCCTATGAAGTACTGGCGCGGCTGCTTGGTCTCCAGGGTGGCGTTGATCCGCATCACCATCCAGTTGAACATCTTCTCGTACACTGCCTTGCCCAGGGCCCCGATGGAGTAGTACACCTGCTGGACATTCTGCCCCTTGGTGACGTACTCATTGCCCACTTTCACCCGAGGGTGGCACAGCCCCTTGAGCAGATCCGCTGAATTCAGCCCCATGAGGTAGGCAGCTTTGTCGGCATCTGGTGGAGACAGAAAGGAGTAAGCAAGCACTTTCGACAGACCCTCCTTCCTGGTCCCAGGGCCAGAGCCTTTCGGATGCACTAGGTCCAACCCCCTCTCATTAAAGAGTTGCAGATCAAAGGCCTGGACCAGCACAAGGCTTGCCCAGGGTCACCTTGTGCCCAAGGTCACACAGCCAGTGTGTGCCCAAGTCAGGCTGGAGCCTGGGCCTCTTCATCAGCCCAGGACCTCCCACCACACACAGGTCCTCCTTTATGTCTGCTGCATGTCTCTGGACCAGCCCTTGCCCAGCACTTCTGTAAGCCTGTCCCCTGCCCTCACTGCACCCTCTCGTCTCTCCAGGGCAGGGACTGGCTGATGGGACCGGCTGTGCTCTGCTCCCTGCCTCCTTTGTTCCCCACCCCAGGATGTAGCCCGGGACTGAGCACGCTCTACTCTCAATCCACGACCACCAATTTGACTGGCTGGGAAATCAAGGTTCCCAACAGCATGTTGGCCAGCCACCCTCATCCCAATCCCAGCTCTCCAAAGATGCTGTCCAAATACCATCTCTATTTAGAGGGAATTTACTTGGTTTAATTTGAAGAGTTTTGTGATAATGTGGCATGCTATCATGAAACCCAGGCTTGGCATTTTGATTTGGGCTGACACAGAGAGAAGGGATCCTCGAAGGTAAGTCAAGAGGAATGTTGTTGAGCATTTGTCTAGCACTGTTTACACCTTCACATCTCCTTCTCAAAGGATTGTCGAAACAGCCCTGCCTGGGAAGGACTGTCACTCCATTTCATTGAGGAGGAAACTGAGGCCCAGGGAGGTGGGTGGCATACCAATGCCCTCAGCTGTGTCCTGACCCCTGACCTGCTCCTCCCAAACAGAAGGTGGCACAGAGCCTGCCGGGGGGCTCACAAGGGCTGGGTGGCTCACAAGGGCTGGGCGGCCTCCCGACCCTGCATTAATGACAGGGAGATGCAGAGCTTGGCGTCTGCCCTTTCCTGGACTTGGGTGAGTCTTGGGCACGGGAGGAAAAATCTCCAACTTACTTCTGGTCAGTGCAGCTGGGCTTGAGAAGTTGGTGGGATTGTGGGGGGCCCCTCGGTCTGCCCTCCTCTCCCGTGTTCCTGCACACCCCAACCCTCACCCTACCCATCTACCCCACAAGCCTCAGGTCTTCCGGGAGCCAGCTTGTCTGCGGATGGTGGGTACTCAGAGGCCTGGCTCAGCTCCAAGGGAGGAGAAAGCCTGGAGGCAGGGCCGATGGGGTGGGGTGGGGGCAGAGCCTGGCCCTGGGAAGAGGCCCCGCGCTCTGACCACTGCTTCTCACACTTTTGGTTTCCTCCCACTTTCTCTGTCACGGTCCTGACAACACTGGTGGGAACCTAACTCCTTAAGAATTGTTGAAAGGCACCAGTTTTGGATGCAGCATGGGAGACCCTGCTCCCAGGGGGCTGCCTTTGGCATGACAGGTAAACCAGCACCTCAGGTCTTTCTGGCCCCTGCCTCCTGCCCCTCAAACCTTCGGTGCCGTCTGGCTCAGCCTGCTCCTCCCGCTGCTTCTGCTTGAACTTCATGTTTCCGTAGTGCATGATGGCGCCCGTCAGCTTGTAGATGCCAACTTTCTCCTCCTGAGTGAAGCCCAGCACGTCAAAGGCATTCTGGGATGGGGTGAGAGAGGCAGGGAGGGCGGTTGGAGCGGGTGGCGCATGGGCCCTCGGGAGCCCTCACACTGCCTCCTCACTCACATCTGTGGCCATGAGCTCCTCGGAGTCATCGATGGAGGCCACGGACACCTCTCCCTGAGACACGAAGCCGTAGTCGTAGGGGTTGTTGGTGAGCAGCAGCATGTCTGTCCAGGCAAGGAACAGGGCAGGGGACAAGGGGTGGGAGAAGGCAGGGGATGGGCAGAGAGGGGTCAGGAGAGGGGCGCAGGGAAGGGAGAAGAGGACCGGAAGCAGAGAGAGAGGTGGAGAGTCAGCCAGGACCAAGGAGAGAATCCAAAAGAAATGAAAAAGTAGGAGGTAGGGGGTACCTGGGGCAGGAAGAAGCAAGGTCCTAGGCTGAAAAGCAGAGGGAGGATAGTGGGGGAATGGCCCCTGGGAGAAGGGGAGGCACATATTGAGGAGCAGGAGGAAATCCATACGGAGGAGGAGGAGAAAGATGACAAGGAAGGGTAGAAAGGGAGGAAAGGGGAGCCGCAGGCAGGTCCAAGGTGGGGAAGGAAGAGAGAGGCGCTGAGCAGATGCAGGGAGGATGGATGAGCAGGGCAGGCAGAGTGGGGAGGAGGAGGGCGCCCGCCCTGCACACAGGCGGGCTCAGCGAGGGCAGCGGGGCAGCACGGACATCAGTTCAGCTCACCCAGAAGCTCTGGCTTCTTGTTGGACAGGATCTGGTAGAAGATGTGGTAGTTCCTCTCAGCCTTCAGCTGGAAGATCACCCGGGACTTCTCCAGGAGATCTGAAGAGAGGAGAGAGGAGAAAGGAAAGAGAGTTGATCCAGAAAAAGGGTGCAGATCAGGGGAGAAAGGTTCCTACTGCACGATAGAGAGAACCAGGAGAAAAGACATGGTTTAAAGAAGAAAGGATCCTAAAGCCAAGAGGCTAATGTAGACAAAGAGGATGAAGGGGAAATGATGACATAGGGCCGCCCGGCTGGGAAAGAAGGCAGAGGTGGGGACCCGGAGGGTGGGCAGGGCTCCCTGAGTACTCACAGGTCTCTATGTCTGCAGAAGCCAACTTTCCAGTGGCTCCGAAGTGGATCCTGATGAACTTCCCCTGGGGGCAGATGGGACAAAGTGTGAGGGAACTGGACAGAAGGGACAGAATGGGGATCTTGGACCTCAAGGCAACCCAGAGTGCCCTGGAAATGTGAACGACCTATTTGGCGTCCCAGTTTAACACGAGTCAAACAGGGAAAAGATGCCCATCTCCACATACCACCAGGGTTCTCCAAGCAGACACAGGCTACGGATGAACCCAGATAGAATCCTCCTGTTTGTACTTCTGATAGGATCTCGTGTAATCCTCCCAATAACCAGCAAGGTATATATTACTACTCTGTTTCACAGATGAAGGAACCGGGGCTCAGAGAGGTGTGGGGACTTGCTGGGCAAGTGGAAAGCCAGGAAATTGGCTCCAGTGTTTATGCTCTCTTCCCACTTCCAATGTGGAAGAGCTGTGGTAATAGTCATAAGGAAAAATCTAGAAAGTGATTGAAATCAGTTCCATTACTTGGCTATGGAACAGCTGTGGTGACTCTGGGTCTCTTTTCTTGAGTTCCCAGAACTCGAGGAGCCAGGCTGAGTCGGGAGGGTTTAGAGTGAGAGTGTGTGTGTGTGTGTGTGCGTGCGCACACACACTGATATTCCAAAGCCAAATAAAGTACAATTGACTGGATGTGCTGTCTGTTGGCAAAACAGCACCCTCCTTTTTTTGTCAAGGCCAGACGGGGCCAGTTGGCAGTGGTCAAGGGCACTCACGAAGCGGGAGGAGTTGTCGTTCCGGACGGTCTTGGCATTGCCGAAGGCCTCCAGGGCGGGGT
Source organism: Equus asinus (assembly GCF_041296235.1). NCBI lineage: Eukaryota > Metazoa > Chordata > Mammalia > Perissodactyla > Equidae > Equus > Equus asinus. Next base: position 168,543,461 of record NC_091791.1, read on the forward strand.
TGGCCTGGATGATCTGGTCCTCCAGGGTGCCCTGTGAAGGGAGCAGAGCAGAGGGGGTTCATCTTCTGTCCACCTCCAGGTGGTGGTGGGGAGGGCAGGGGGCTGCTCTGGTCCTGGGGGATGGGGGTGGGGCTAGATGGCCTGCTGATGGGTCTGAGGCACCAAAGGGCCGTATTTAGACCACAGAGTGCGTCTCCTGCCAAGAAGGTCTTCAGTACTGGGCTCAGTGGTTCTGTGCCCACCTCTCCCCAGGACAGGGCTAGGGATCACCAGGTCAGTCTGCCCTCAGACCCTCTCTGATGAGCCTGTGGCCCACCATGAACCTTGTTTGCATTGACGTTGTCCTTCTTGCTGCGGTCACCTATGGCTGCGATGCTGGCAAAGTACTGGATGACACGTTTCGTGTTCACAGTCTTCCCTGCCCCAGATTCTCCGCTGGAGGCAATAGGGACTGATCAGAACCCAGATTTCCACTGTTCCCCGTTCGGAGCTCAGCATGCACCCTCCTTCCTGAGTGCCCCGGCCATCTGACCTCCTCACTGGGGTCCAGCTCCCTGCGGAATTGGCCCATCATCGTTGGTCACCCCTGCACCCCTCTAATGAGAGCCAGCACACCACACTCCTTGCAATCACAGCCTAAACTTTTCCTCCTCCCTGCCCCCCAAGGACTCAGCCTGGGTCACCCCTAAGCCTCTCTGTGGATGACAGCGCCCACTCACGTGATGAGGATGGACTGGTTCTCCCGATCTGGAGGAGGAAAGAGGAGAGGCTGTGGGTCAGGGCTGTGGGCCCAGGTCCACATGAGCGTGGGGTGAGGGGACACAGGTCGGGGCTGCCCGGCTCACCTGTCAGCATGTACTGGTAGGCGTTGTCAGAGATGGAGAAGATGTGGGGCGGCGCCTCGCTCCTCTTCTTGCCCCGGTAGGCGGCCACCACCTCCGCATTGTACACCGGCAGCCACTTGTAGGGGTTAACGGTGACGCAGAAGAGGCCGGAGTAGGTCTGGATCAGGAGACAGGGCAGGCATGAGAATCAGGAGGGGAGAGCCCAGGATGAGCGGTGGCAGCAGGCAGGAGAGTCCCTGGTCATCCCAGCTGGCTCCTCTCTTTCTGCAGCTGACCAGGAGGGAGGGGTGGGGGAAGGTGGGGGGAGGGGAAAGAGGGAGGGGGGAGGGGGGCTGGCGGGGCGGGTGGGAGGTACTGGGGCCCCTTGGCAGTGTTCTGACTCCTCCCCTTGAGAGAGTTCCCTGGCCACTTTGCTCTCCGTCCAGCACGGGGGCCCTGCGGTGTGCAGGCTGCACTCACATAGATCATCCAGGCCGCGTAGCGGTCCTTGAGGTTGTAGAGCACCGCGGGCTCGTGCAGGAAGGTCAGCATGGCCATGTCCTCGATCTTGTCGAACTTGGGCGGGTTCTGCTGCAACACCTGATCCTCCTTCACGGTCACCGTCTGGGGAGGAAGCATGGGCAGTGGGTCAGGATGACCACACTCCCACCAGGACCTTGCTGGTCTGGCTTGCCAGCCTTGCCCACTCACCTCCTCCCAGAACATGACCCCCGCCCCCACCTTGCTCCCTGGCTCTTCTCTGACCTGTGCCTGGCCTTACCCCATAGTTCCTCCAGGACACTGTCCCCAGATAATTTACCCACCCGCTGTCTCTCCCATCCTGGGGACTGCCCGAGAGTCCCTGTGTCTTGTTAGCACTCCAGATCCTGTGCCCATGAGCATCACCTTTCAGTCTCTGCCTCAAGTGTCTAGGGACAAACTCAGAGGGGCTGGCAGCTCTCCCATCTGCCAGCTTTATCCTGACCCCAAGGCTGTCTCCTGGGAGCAGTGCTTGAGGGCAAACCTTCGTCCCTAGTGGAAAAACATCTCGCCCATCTACTCTATACTCCCCATCAGTCACTGTCGGTGTGGTTTGATTGGCCCCATGGAGTTTTCCATGCCCTGACATCATTAGTTCCTGCAAGTAGGTATTCTAGAATTTTTTTACAGTAGAGGAAGCCGTGGCTTGAAATAATTAAATGAATTGTTGGCACGGTGGTGAGTTAGTGGCAGAGTCGAAGTCCCCGGCAGGTTGTGGCCTGTTATTTCATTCCTCAAAGGGACACGAAATTCAGTCAGTATGTCTGCAAGGCACACGGTTCTGAGCCACTGCTGGTGACCAGTGGCAATTCTCACGGCTGGCGTGAGGGACTGGGGACTGGGCACTTCTGAGTGCCAGTCACCAGCCCAGGACTGAGCATTCTGCTCAAGAGTTCTCTCTCTTTGTGTTCATCTGGGTCTAAGAGTTTGCTCTTGGGTTGGGTGAGGGGGATTTGGGAAAGTTGGTCCATGGAGGAAACCAAGGCATAAAGGAGTGGGGTACAAGTATGATAAGGGAGTTCCATTCGATGATGTGTCTGTGCCCTCTTTATCCACAAGACCCACTGAGGAGGAAACAGGCTGGGGCTCTTGCCAACATCCTCTCTGGCAAGGGGTGTGCTTCTCTGGGGTGGCGCCCTGTTGCACCTGCTCAGGTCCATCTGAGAAATGTCAAGAGTTCACCCTCAGATGCTGGACTCTTTGAGGGGGGCATGTCCTGCACCCCCGATGGCTTTGGCTCTTCTCCAGGGTTCCTCAGATCCCACTGTAAGTGACTCCACTCCTGCACCCTTCTCCCAAAACCTTCCCTCCCCTCCCCGGGGGCTGTGCTCCACGCACCTTGCCATTCTCAGTCTCGGCAGTGACCTTGCCCCCCTCCCGGGACACGATCTTGGCCTTGACAAACTCCTCCTTGTCATCGGGCACGAAGCACTCAGTGCGGATGTCAAAGGGCCGGGTCTGGGCCTCCAGACGCTCCTTCTCTGACTTGCGGAGGTACTGGGCCGCTGCCCCAAAATCGGCCATCTGGCTATCGCCCATCTGGGTATCAGTCATCTTGTCGCTCCTCTGCAGCTGAGACACAAGAACCCAGGTCTTAGTGGGTGACACTGCCCTCCACACCCCATTCCATGCCACATCCCCTCACCACCTGGGTCCTACTGCTCTCTCTGCCACTGAGAAGCACTTGGCCTGGGTCCAGTCTTCCCAGCTCAGGTTCTGCTTCCCTTGTCCTCTGACTGGATGCTGAAGGAGAACCCCTGTGGGGGTCTGTGTAGAGTGGAATTGGCTGGAGTTTGCTAAGGGGAGGCGCTGAGCTGCTCAGAGGAGAGACAGTGGGACCCTGGTCCAGCACCCTGGCTCCTAGGAGGAAATTGGGGTGGTTCTCACCTGGTTATCTCTTCACAGAGAATCCTGAAGACTCTGGACCATGAGTGGAGCCACAGAGGTACAGCCAGGTAGAGAGAGGAACGGAAAAAGAGAATGAAGAACAATGGAGGGAGGCAGTGAGAAGTAAGCCAGCGGGCTTGCCCCAGAGAGCCAGACAAGAGCAGGACAGACCAAAAGGGGGAGGCAGGGAGAGAGAGAGGCAGAGAGGCAGGAAAAGAAAGGATGCAGAGTTAGTAAAAGTGCAAGGGGTGGATGTGGGCTCAGAGTCGGAAACAGAGAGAGGCAGGGAGATTAGAACACACAGCCAAGAAGGACGGGCAAGAGGGAGAGACAGAGAAAGAAGTGTGACAGCGATGAGTGTTGACAAAGACCAAGAGGTAAAAGAAAGCCGAGACAAAGAGAAGTAAGCCGTCCAAGGAGGGAGAAAGATGGAGACAGTGTGCAGAGGATACAGAAAGCAGGAGAGGACAGATGCAGGCAAAGAAACACAGATCAGAGAAGAAAAGAGTGTTCTGGTTTTTCCCTTGGAACCTCCTGTCTGTCAGCAGGAACTCCCGGGGGGCTGGAGAAAGACAGTTCTAGCAGAACCCTTGGGCCTCTGACCGACCTTCCCCCCACTGCTGGTGAAGGCAGAGCCCCTCAAGGTGGGGCCCTGAGGGCTGGCCACAGAGCCTCTGCAGCTAAACCCTCTCTCACCTGGTCCAGAGGAGTGTCTGTCCGTCCTCGAGCCACTCATTTATATCCTGCTGCCCCCACCCCCTGCCTAAATTTGGAGTCCTTCCGGAGGGACCCTCCCTCCCACCTCTCTCCCCTCCCAGCTCCTCCTCCCTTGATCCCTTGGCTCTGGAGGTGACAAGAGGACAGCAGGGCCTCCAGATTTGCCCATGAAAGGTCTGTCGCCCTAGCCCCTCTGGCTCCAGGGCCTTTTTTTAGTCCTTGGGCACATTCCTCCTCTCCAGAGTACTGATGGGCAGAGAGTGGGAAGACAGGGCCTTCTCAAACCACCTCCCCCACCCACCCAGGCCCTTACCTTGGTTATTTTTAACCTGAAGGGTGAGTTGAGCACACTGGGTGAGGGTCACCTTATCCCGCAGGCCAGAGGCTTGTCCTACCCCCTAACGGGCTCCCCTCCCTTCTTCTCGCCTTTCCTTTCCACTCTGGCTTGTCCTCACAAAGCCCCAGGCTGGGAGCATCTCCCCACTCTCTAGGGCCTGGAGTCCCACAGTGTGAGGAACTGAGAGCTGGAGCCAAGATGCCCAGGGAGGGGATCTTCTGCCCAGTGCCATGACTCAGTTTCCTTTTTTTAGGAGAAGAATTTCTGTACTGCCCTCTCTCTCCACAAATTCCGTGCCTGGCTTCCTTCTGGTCCCCATGTCTCCAGGCAGGTGTCCTCCTGCCTGTGCTGAGGCTGTGCTGCTTTGGGCACACATCTGGAACCCCTCTCCTGATGCTCCTGATACAGTGGCCACATCCAACCCCCTCCAATAGGGGAAGGTATTCCCCAGTGCCACAGCCAAGGATTTGCACTCTGACCCACAGTCCAGTACCTTCACATGTCCATTCTCAGCCACACACACGCAGATTTGCACGCACATTCAAGCTTGCGGATTTTCCTGCTTGCTCTTATGCACACTGATAAACACATTTGCACAGTCACATTTGCACACATAAACTTTTACCCTCCCACTGCCACCTTCTGCTCCTGGTGTGGGGCAGAGCGGGGGTGGGCAGAGGCAGGAGGCGTTAATCCGGGGACCTGAGGGAGGAGGGGTGGGGGTAGGGGGCTGTTCCCTCGTGCCTCTCTGGGCTGCCAGAGGGTACAGGTGCTGCTGAGGCTGGCGGGGCTGCCTGGCAGGCCAAGGGATTTACACCAGCTTGGCCCCAGGCTCTGCATTCCATGGGGTGGGGGTGGGCGTGGGGCTCTGCTGCCTGCTCCCCCTCCACAGGTAGAACTCTGGCGTCCCTTCCCCCGAGCCTCCTGGAGCTCGTACTCACATACCCTTCCTTGTGGGTGACCCCAAGTGCCCCAGGCCCTCCCTTAGCCTCCCATGATGCCACCTTTCAGAGGCTGTAGGTGTCCGGTCTTCAGCAGGCCGTGCTTGTTATGACTAAGTGGACATTGTGTTCATGAAACAAAGCCAGACTCCCCGACTCTGGCTTTCCCTCACACCCTCACACCCAGGAGCACTGTCCCAGCTTCCCCCTCCCACCCCATCTACTGTCACCTCTCAATATAGCTCTAGAGTGTGGAGGTGGGTAGGACAGACAGGGGTCAGCTTCTCCGGGTAGAAGAGCTTTCCACTAAATATATGGCTTCTCCCCCAAGGTCTCCAACTGCTTAGCACCCTCCACAGCCCCATTACTGGACTCAGGAACACACATCTCTCTCCAGGGGACTTGTACCCTGTATCCAGTATCCTTGGAGGGACCTGAGTGAACCCCACATCCCCATCTCCTGCAGGTGTCTAGGCCAAATCATTACTCCCAGGGGATGCAGGCCACCTGTCCCCAGCTCCAGGTCACTCGAGGCCCCAGTGTGTAAGCTAGGGGGTTAGCCCATGGCCAGTGCGTCACTGCCTGGTTCCCATTGCCCTGGAGACGTGATAAGGGGCTGAGAACACCAGGTCAGGCTGGGTCAGGTCCAGGTGACAAAGACCAGGCTTTGTCCTCAGGGAACCCTGTGTTCCAAGCTGGCCAGACTCAGTATAGATGGAGAGGGGGTGTGGGGTAGGCAGGCAGTAACCCATACCGCCTGTAGAAGGAGGAGGAGGGATGGGGTTAACTTGGTTCCAGGGCTCTGCCCCCTGTGTGGTCTGGTTTGCCCTCCTCTTCCTTTCTGAGGCCCCCTTTTCTCCCCTGGCTCTCACATCCATCCCTGCTCTCCATCCTCCCTCAGCTGCTCCCAGACAGCTCCTCATTCTGCTGGAAGTCCTGGAGAGCGAGGGCACGGGATGGAGACTCCTGCCGCAGGTGAGGGGACAACGAGGCAGGGGCAGCCTCCTTGGCACCGCGTCGCCTCTCTTTGCCTTGCTCCCTGTATCTCTGTCTGTCTGTGTCTAACCTTCCTTTCCCTCTGCCTGGTTCCCTGTCGCAAAGTCGGACCTGGCCTTCATGTTTCTGCCTGTCTCAGGGTCTGCCATGCCCACATTCCCACTAGCGTCTGCCTTCTCTAAGCCCGATCTCCGCCTGACTGCTCTCTGCCTCTATGTCTTGCTCCAGGGTCTTGTCCACCCCTCTCCAATCAGCTTCCCTGACTTTCCTTGCATCTGAAGGTGACCCAGGATTCTTTCCTTCGCCCAGTATCGCCCCCTCGGCTCTTCCGGCTTCTCTCTCCAAGGCTCACCCGTCTTTATCCTCTCCCATCCCCTCTGGTCACCCTCCTTCTCCTGGGGCTCAGCTGCCAGTCTTTTCTCGCACCCCCCTGTCTGCTGTGTTCTCTCAGTGTCTAGATCTTCTGCTCTGGGAGCTTAGATTCTCTAAGTGTCCCCTGCATCCCCCTTTTCAAGTGTGTCCCTCCCTTTTCTCTACTTATCTCCTCATTGCTTTCCAAGTCCTTGAGAGAAGAGGAGTGTCCTAGGTCGGGAGAGTGGAGGGGGTGTGAGGAGGGAGGTGGGACCGCCTCTGGACCTCTCCTCCTCACCTCCTGTACCTCTTCTCTTTGTGGGTTCCCTTGGTCACCGTCCTCCAGTTTCTCAAGCTCTCTCCCTCTCTCTCCACTGCCACCCTCCCTAGGTCTTTCCTTTTCCCTCCCTCATTTCCTTTGTCCCCCTCTCCTCTCCTCCTGTTCTCTAAGACTGGCATCCCCTCCTTCCTGGGATAGGCCCTCACTCTTGGCTGCTGCTCAGAGTGGGGGATGGAGCACGAGGTTGGTTGGGAGTGGCTGTGTGTGGTGGGGTGGTGGTGGGGAGATTCAGTCCAGGGCTGCACCAGGGTTCCAGGAGTCCCAGGGGGACAGTCCCATTGCCTCCCAAGCCCCTGCTCTCTATGGCCCACAGTCCCAGGCCTTCCCTAAGCAGCCCACCCATGTGTAGTATGACTCTAGGGGAGCTGGGTTTGTTCAGTTGGAGGGGGCGCTTACAATTTCCTCCACTTCCCAGCCCTGCAGAGCCCCTTCCCCAGAGTCCTGCTCGCACCTGTGACTCTCCCCAGTCCCGCATCTGCCTGCCTCCCCTCGAGATGGTCTGCCATAAATGGGCCAAAGAACCCCCATCTTCCAGCAAGCCCAGACGAGAAGGGTCTTGGCAACAGAAGTTACCGTGGGAAGAAACGAGGGAAAGAAAGGAGCACCCTGGACGGAGGGGCCGACCCGAGAGGAGACGAGGAGGAGAGGGAGGTGGGCTAGGGTGCAGTGCCCCGGGCTGTCGGGGGAGGAGGTGCGGGCCTCTCTGGGTGGTTGGAGATGGTGGTGGCCGTGTCTGGAAGGATAGTTGGCCACTGCAAGTCCTCAGCCTCTCAGAGACTTGCCTTGAACCAGGACTTGGGGGTCATTACTCCACCTACCCAGGTGGCTCACACCTCAGAGGGCACCCCTACAAATGTCCTCCCCACAGCCGAGCCCTGGGTGTTATCAGGTGGGGCTAGTGTTCATCAGAGCCAGGGTGCCAGTCGGGGCAGGCTCACATGATCTGGCGAGCCTTAAGTGTTTTCCTAAATTTCCTTCAACCCAGAGTGTCTCTGAGCCAGAGAGGGGCTGGGAGGAGAGGGCTGGGAGGGGGAGGGGAAGGGGAGCACACGGGCAGTGCTGCACCAGGGGTCTCAGAGCCTCACAGGCTCCCCAAGGAGGCCTCCTTGGTCTGGCCTGTGAAGCTGTCCCTCCTCCTCTGGAGCCCCACCTCCTCTCACCCCTGTGTCCCACCCGCATGTCCCTGACCCCATGTTCCTGTGGCTGGCAGGCAGTGAAGAAGAGTCTAGAGGCAGGATCTCACTTCAAGGAAAATTGCTTTATTCTGCTTCCTCCAAAGGGGCTGCTATTTGCGTTCCGGGACTGGAACTCCATTGGCACCCTCAGGACTGGGCAGGTCAAGAAGATGTGGCACAGCTACTCCTCATTCAAGCCCTTTTGAAAGGAAACAAAGTCCAAATTAGTGCCAGAGAGGTGGGTGTGGGGCAGAGCTGGGCACAGAAGACAAAGGGGGGCTGGGGAACCTGACGGGTGGAAGGATGCTGTGTGGCCTGATGGGCCCCCATGGGTGGCGGATGTGCCCTAGGGATCAGTGTAGAGGGAAAGTTCCGGAGGGTAGGGCTCTGGGGCCAGCCGGAGGGAGCTGCCTGGGTGAGGACAACGGGGTTCCCTGGGATGTCCATTTTAGGTTTGAGTTGTGAAGTTGTAAGCCAAAACTGGGGGGAAGAGAAGTGGAGACTAGCAGTTGGGGGAAATTGAGACACCCTGGGTCCTATCAGTTGGGGTCATCGAGGGGAGGGTTCCCAATCACCCGAGGGCTGGAATTCACAAAGTCATTGAGAGCTAGAGCTGGAGGAATCTTCAAAATCCCAGAGGACTGAATTCCCTCCCCTCTGGGGCTTTGCAGTCAGTTCTAGGGATGAATGAAGAGGCACCCGTGGTGTGAGGGGGCTCTGCCTGAGGACACTGATGTTGGGGGGCGGGGATGCTGCCATGGGGGCAACTTGCGAGACCTGGGGTGTGGGACGACCCACCTTGGTGCCGATGTCGCGGCTCTTGGCCCGCAGCTTGTTGACCTGGGACTCGGCGATGTCCGCCCGCTCCTCTGCCTCATCCAGTTCGTGCTGCACCTTGCGGAACTTGGACAGGTTGGTGTTGGCCTGTTCCTCCTGTGGGGCCAGGGAGCAGAGAAGGAGGTGAGACAGGGTCAGGAGAGGGGATTCCCAGCCTCCTAGTGGGCAGGACTCCCTGTCCCAAACCAGGGGCTCAGAGATCTCACCGCTCACCAACATTCATGCAGAGGGGAGCAGAGGAGGAGGTGAGAGGGCACCCAGGGTGCTCAGCCCCCCAGCCTGGGGCACCGGCTCCCCTGTGTCCCTTCTCCAGGTTCAGGCCCCGGCGTGGTCACTCACCGCCTCCTCGGCCTGGCGCTTGTATGCCTTGACCTTCAGCTGCAGCTTGTCCACCAGGTCCTGCAGCCGCAGCAGGTTCTTCCTGTCCTCCTCCGTCTGGGGGTTGGGGTGGTCAGGAATGAGGACAGGATGGCACCGTCAGAGGAGGCAGCATGTCCCCTCCCCCCACCTGTCGTCTTTACCCTGAATGTAATATCCTGACCCAAGTCTACTTTCTGACCCTCACCAAACACTTGGATTCTCGTAATTTCTTACCAAAAAAAAGATGAATATTTTTAATGCTTTGTACCAGGAAAGAGTCTAGGGAGCTTATGGGACTCCTGAAATTGTGCACAAAACCGCATGTGCACACTGTGCCGGGAAGCAGGGGGCACGCCGTTGGGAGTCCTGGGGCCCCATGGAGGATAAGCTCCCCTGTTCTAGAACCCAGGAAGCACTGGTGGTAACTGTGGATGGCAGGCGTGAGGGGATTTCCTTGGCTGCAGGGAAATAACACAGACTGGATGGAGGTTAAGGACAAGTGTGCATAGACAGAGGGTTACTTTCTGGACTGGAAGAGAAACAAAATCGAACTGAGAGTCTGATTCTAGAAAAACACTATGGAAAGCTCAAGCCTACACCTCCCTGGATAACTGAAAAGTTTGGAGATTTGTTTTAATGACTTTGGTATATTTTTGGTGTATTGAGGTGGTGATGGCACCAGGCCAAAGCTTGGCCACATATTTGCTTTCTGGTGATCTGTGCTGGTGAAGGGCTGTCGGAGCTCCGGGTGTGCCCCCAGGGGACAAGCTGAGGGTGAATGTTGAGGTGGAGCTCACAGGTGAGGAGACTCAGAGACTGACCAGGGGACACTCAAGGTAGAACAGGGTTAGGCAGAGTGGAAACCAGGCCACCAGGGGCTGTGCTCCCACCCCTAGCCCTGGAAGAGGCTGAGGGAAAACACAACATTCCTCTGAGGGGGTTGCCCCCCTGGCTTCAGGCCATGATGCAAAGGGCCCGGCCCCAGAGCAGCTGCTGCGCCCGCACCTGGTAGGTGAGCTCCTTGATGCGCCGCTCACTCTTCCTCATGCCCTTGATGGACTCTGCATTGCGCTTCTGCTCAACCTCCAGCTCATTCTCCAGCTCCCGCACCCGGGCCTCCAGCTTCTGCAGCTGCTTCTTGCCGCCCTTGAGGGCGATCTGCTCCGCCTCGTCCAGCCGGTGCTGCAGGTCCTTAATGGTCTGCTCCATGTTCTTCTTCATGCGCTCCAGGTGGGCGCTGGTGTCCTGCTCCTTCTTCAGCTCCTCCGCCATCATGGCGGCCTGTGGGCGGGAGAGAGCTGATGCACCGGCGGGCTAAGTCCTCACGCACTCACTGCTCGATCCAAGGACACCTGGGCCTGGAGGCGGCGGGGGGGCAGGGGGGTGGGTGAGGGGACTCACGTCCGTGATGGCCTTCTTGGCCTTCTCCTCGGCATTCCTGCACTCCTGCACTGCCTCCTCCACTTCAGTCTGAAGCTGGGACAGGTCTGCGTCCATCTTCTTCTTCTGGTTGATGAGGCTGGTGTTCTGAGGAGTGGGGTAGGCAGAGCATGAAAAGCGCTGAGCAGGCTTGAGTAGCTCCCAAACCTCACCTGCTGGGAACTGCCAGTGGGGCTTCCCTCCAGGAATGCCCAGGGGAGCCACTCACCTGGGAGTGCAGCAGCTGCACCCGCTCGCTGGTCTCGATCAGCTCCTGCTCAGCCAGCTTCCGAGACCGCTCTGTCTGCTCCACCACGGCCCGCAGCTCCTCCAGCTCAGCCTGCAGTAGGTTGTTGCGCCGCTCCACGATGGCGATGTTCTCCTTCAGGTCATCGTTGGCACGGACCGCGTCATCCAGCTGGATCTGGGTGTCCTGTGGATCAGGAGGATGGGAATGAGAGAGGGAACTGACCTTTGGGCCCATCAGAAGGCTGTTAACGCCAAACTGGATGCTAGTGGAGAGCCCATTGCAGTGGCTCAGGAGGGTCCAGTGGGTTGTCTCTGCAATGGCCCAGGGGCAGGAGGGATCTGGTGCAGTGAGGGGACACTACCACCTAACTGGGCCACGTGGAGGTCAGTCCCTTCTCTAGGTGAGGACTTCCTGCTTCCAAGAGTCTCCATGTACCTTCAGTAAGCTCTGGAGGCTCTTGACTTGCTTCTGGGCCTCTGCAGCCATGCGGTTGGCATGGCTGAGCTGGATCTCCATCTCGTTGAGGTCGCCCTCCATCTTCTTCTTCACCCGCAGCGCCTCGTTGCGGCTGCGCGTCTCTGCGTCCAGGGAGGTCTGCAGTGAGTCCACCACCCGCAGGTGGTTGCGCTTGGCCTGCTCCATCTCCTCGTCCTTCTCTGCCAGCTTCCGCTCGATCTCTGCCTTGATCTGGTTGAACTCCAGCTGTGCACGGAGGATCTTGCCCTCCTCGTGCTCCAGGGAGGCCTGGGAGAGGGGTGGGGAGAGAGGGTCTGAGGCAGGCAGTCAGGGCACAGGGCCAGGGCAGGGGTCTGTCCATGAATCGTGGATACAAAGCGAGTTCAAGAGTGGTGTAAGTGGTTCAGTCAAAGAAGCAGAAGGGAGAAGAAGAAAAGAGAATTTAAAAGAAAAAAAAAAACAGGCCCAAGAGAAGGTGATTCAGGCCCTCACAGATGAGAGCGAGCTATGAAGACAAAGAGGAAAACGAAGAGAAAGGTGTTGCCAAGGAAACAGAGGCAATCAGGCAGAGAATGTAATCCGAGGAGGGAGGCGGAGGAGGGAAAGGGGAGGGGAGTGGAAGCAGGAAGTCTTGTCTAAGACGGAAGCGGTAAATGTGTGGAGGGAATGGAGTGAGTCGTTCATTCATTCACTCCACAACCTTGTCAAGGGTCTGCTGTGCGCAGGCACTGTTCTAGGCCCTGAGAATGCCACAGTGAATAAAACAGGGGCCACAGCCTGGAGCTCGGCCTCCTCCGCCCCCAGGCCCTGCGCAGACACACCTCAGCCTCCTCCAGGGCCGACTGCAGCTCCAGCTTCTCAGCCTCCAGCTGCTTGCGGACCTTCTCCAGCTCGTGGATGGTCTTTCCACTGGAACCCAACTGCTCAGTGAGGTCGGAGATCTCCTCTGCGGGAGAGGCCAAGTGCCTCAGTTGGGGGCTGCCACTGTCCAAAGGGGGGGGGGGGCACGCCTCTTGGAGCCCCTAGGTGGCACCATATGTGGACACTACCCCTGGCCCCTCCCCGGCCTCTCGGGCCCCAGCGCACCCTGGAGGTTCTTGTTCTCCCGCTTGAAGGTCTCCAGGTGCTCCAGGGACTCCTCATAGGCATTCTTGAGCTTGAAGAGCTCAGTGCTGAGGGAGCGCGCCTCCTTCTGCGAGGACTCCAGCTCCGATTGCGACTCCTCGTACTTCTGCTTCCACTCGGCCAGGATCTACGGGGATGGACGGGGCTCACTTGCAGGCCCAGCCCCCGTCCCCACCTCCAGGGGCTGCCCAGGCCCCTCATCTGGGCTCAGCCGCCTCCCCCACAGAATGTCCTCCTTGAGGACACCAGCCCCCCTGCTCTGTCTCCTGGCTGCGGCCCCCGACCCCAGCCCACCTTGTCGAAGTTCCTCTGCTTCTTGTCCAGGGCCGCGGCGGCTGCGTTGGAGCGCTCCACATCCACCATCAGGTCCTCGATCTCATTCTGCAGCCGGTGCTTGGTCTTCTCAAGAGACGAGCACTTGGCATTGACGGCCTCCACGGCCTCCTCGGCGTCTTGCAGCCTCTGCGCCAGCTTCTTCCTGCCCGGGGAGATGGGGGTTGGGTGGGAGAGGGTGGGGAGGATGGAGGGTGCGGATTTGGACAAGGGGAAACCATGTGAGTCTTCTAGAAAACAATCCTTGAAAACTCAAGCATTGTTGGAGAAGCCTGAGGACAGGTAGGCAGAGGGTCTCCTGACAGACGTGAAGACCCACAGCACCCAAGAGGGCCTTCTTGTGGCGTCCCTTTGACCCTGGGCCTGCCTCTGGTCTGCAGACATGGAGGTCACACGGGCTTCTGCAACTCACCCACCGCCCTCTGCCACAGCGCCCTGCCCCGGGTGGGAGCACTCTGCCCTCAGACAAACCTTTTGTTCGTCTTATATTCGGATGAGAAACATAACGCGAGCAAAAAGCTTCCCTGAGAGGAGAAGGAGGGGGCAGGGCAGGGTCCTCCCGTGCTGTCAAAACCTCGCTGAACCTCCATTCCGGGGGGCCAGATCTACTGAAGCGGGCCGCCCAGGACTCACTTGGCCTCCTCGAGCTCCTCGGTCCTCTGGATGGCATCTGTCTCGTACTTGGTCCTCCACTGGGCCACCTCTGAGTTGGCCTTGGAGAGGACGCGCTGCAGCTCGGCCTTGGCCTCCGTCTCCTCCTCGTACTGCTCCCGCAGCAGGTCACAGTCGTGCCTGGCCGACTGCAGCGCGTGAGCCAGGGCATTCTTCGCCTGGGGGGAGGCGGGCCGTGGGAGGTGGGCTCAGCTTTCTCCATAAGACCACCCTAGCCCTTGCCCATCTCCTCAACCTATTTCAACATCCTCCCCATGGCCTCAGCCATCTCTACCTCCTCAGTGGACCTGGAAGAGTTTCCTGAGTACTAAGAGCTAAGAAGGCCCACGCGGCACCACATGACTTAGGAAACGCTTCATGCCCACCACCCCTGTGCCCCTCCCTGCAGCGGCCATATCACCCTCACCCGCCTTTACAGGGGAGGAGACAGAGGCTCAGAGAGGCTAGGTGATTTCCCTAAGATCATTAAGCTATAAGAGGTCCTGGCCTTTCTAAAGTCATATTCTTTCCCCTTTTTCATGAGCCCAGCAAAGTGCTAGGAATAAGTTCAGTTGAGTTTCTTTCTCCAGTTTTCAGATTGCTCTGCTAATCCCAGGACCCACTTGTGCATCTAGCATCCCGTGCCTGTGCCCAGCCAAGGCCATAACACATCTCCCTCGTTTATTTCCTCTCCTCCACGTCACTTCCCCTCGACCAAGGCACCCTTAGCCCATGCCCTCCCTCTCTGTCCAGGGAGGCAGCAGAAAGGCAGAAGGCCTCGCCTGGGGAATAGACTTAGGAGGTGTGTGGTGGGTTCTGGGATATTATTTCTTTTGGAATTCTGGGAGAATCAGACAGCAAGCCTCATTCTTGGGAAGAGAAGTGATGTGGATCAAGGCCAGCTGGTGTGCTCCTTGCCTGGGCCAAATGGCGTGAGTCTAGGTCTCACCTTAACCTCCTCCTCCAGCTGCCTCTTGAGGTCCTCCAGCTGCTGCGTGTAGGTGAGTTTGCCTCGGGTCAGCTGGGAGATCAGTGCCTCCTTCTCATCCAGCTGCCGAGACAGCTCACCTGGAGAGGCACCAAGGCCCACTCAACTCTTCAAGGTCAGTCACTCGCCTCTCCCTCCAGCCACTCCCCTAACCCTCAGGCCCCATTCTCTGGAGAGGGGTGACTGTGTGTCTACCCAGAGCTGGGGTGGCTCAGGAAGTCAGGGGAAACTGAGGTGGGGCTTACCATTCTCAGTCTGCAGCTTGGCCCGCTGGCTGGTGAGGTCGTTGACAGAACGCTGGGTCTCCTCGGCCTTGCTCCGGTGCTCATTCATCTGGTCTTCCAGGGTCCGGCACATCTTCTCCAGGTTGGCCTGAGAGAGGAAGGAGAGTCATATGATGGCTATAGGGGACACTGAAAGGGGTGCCATTGAAAGAGACAGGAAGAGGGAAGGCATGGAAAGCAGGAGAGGATTGAAGAACCGGGTAGAAAGGAAGCAGGAAAGTGGACCATCAGAGAAGACAGAAAGAAAGTGGAGGTGGGTGGAGGGACATGGAAGAGAGGAGAGGCTGACAGGCTCACCTTGGCCTTGATGATCTGCTCCATGTTGGAGGTGACGTCGTCCAGCTCCAGCTTGAACTCACTCTTCTCTTTCTCCAGCTTCTGCTTCACGCGCTGCAGGTTGTCGATCTGCTCGCCCAGCTCAGCCACGCTGTCGGCGTGCTTCTTGCGCAGGGCCGCCGCCGTGGCCTCGTGCTGCAGCGTGGCCTCCTCCAGGTCCCGCTTCATCTTCTGGAACTCGGCCTCGCGCTTCTTGTTCATCTCGATCTGCACGGATGTGGCCCCGCCAGCCTCTTCCAGCCGCTCGCTGATCTCCTCCAGCTCCCGGGACAGGTCTGAGCGCAGCTTCTCCACCTTGGCCCTGGCAGTGCGCTCGGCCTCCAGCTCCTCCTCCAGCTCCTCAATGCGTGCCTGGGAGCGGACACAAAGACCTATCACCTGGGACCCTCCCTCAGAGCCCCCTCCCAGGGCTCTGGAGTCTCCTGGCCTGTGTGGAACAGCAAGTCAGTTTAGTTCTCCCGGTGGAACTAAGTACTGAGAAATAGAAATAAAAAGATTTAGGGGAGGTGGTTTGGACAGCCAAGGTAGCCTTCCTTTAGGCCAGAACGTCATACTTTTTCTTTATTGGAGGAAAGTGGTTGAGGCTTGCTCTTGAAAAGGGACAGAAAAACCTAGGTTCTATGGATATTTTAAGCAGTAGAGCAGCAAAAATTATAAAAGTTAGAATGAGAGAGCCCTGTTTGTCTGACCAGACAGCTAAAGACCTAACAGTGTCTGCTCTAAAGGTAAGAACTTAAGTCATAGACCATTAGGGATAAAGGGACCATAAAAGCCACTAGGTAGCAGGGGAGGACATGGAGACTCAGAGATCTGGAGCGGGCTCCCCATAGTCACTGGCTAAACCCAAGCTGAGAGAGGAAGCCGGGATTTCTGCCCTCCAGACCTGTGAGGTTTTCAAGGTCTCTTCCTAGGTCATCATTGGATCGCCCACCCCTCCTGGAGGGGCTCCGTAAGGTTACTGTGATGGCGAAGCATCTCCCCCATAGACACATAGCAAGTGCCTGTAATGCTGGGGAGAGGACAGCATGGAGGAGGGGATTGGGAAGTTGAGAACCAGCCTGGACTCCAGTGCCAACCCTGGGCATCTCAGACCTTACCTGAAGCTCTTTGAGCTTCTTCTGCAGCTGGCTGCCCAGAGCCTGCTCATCCTCAATCCTTGCATTGAGGGCGTTCAGCTCAAAGTCCTTCCTGTGGGGGAAGGAGGGAGGGTGAGGCAAGAGAGGCCCATTAGGCTCCAGGGGGCCCACCAGCGATTGGAAATGGTAATAAAACAAACGAAGAGCAGGATTTCATCATAAAAGCAGCTTCCAGGGGTGACGTAGGGTCCCTAAAGGTATATCACCTGCTGGAGAACTGAAATCCAACAGGAAATGTACTGGGGAAAGCACTGTAGGTGGAGCACCAGGCCCTGGGCTCGGAGGGGCTCCCTCTTTGGTCCGTAAACTGTGGGGGCTGGACTAAATGGTTCCAAAAGCCCCTTTAACTCCGATGATCTTTAATTCTGTCACTGTTACTTTGGGCAATTTGGTGAAACTTTCTGAGCCCTCGTTTTTTCTTTGATAAAGTGGGGCTAAAAATACCATCTTTTGAAGGTGGTCTAAGGCTCAGGGGGTCCTATACTTGTTCATCCCTTCAACAATACCGTGTCTGGGGAAGTGTGGAGACTCCTGGGCAGATGCAGGCCCGACGAGGATGGAGACCATGATGCTTCACAGAGCCTTGCAGAGTCCCTGAGCCCAATGAGCTCCTCGGATCATTCAAATATGTCCTGCAGGCTCGCTGTTTACCAAGTCTGGAAAGTGGATCTATACATTTTGGAAGGACTTGCAATAAGAATCGCAACCTTGAGTTCATCGGAACAAAGAAATGGCCCAGCCCCCTGCACTGCTCAGGCTGCGGCTGGCCCAGTTCTCTGTGGCCCTCTGGGCTCTCTGGGAAGGACCCTGAAGGGACTTTCCTGAGAGGCTTTTGTGCGGATGCTTCCTCTGTGTTGAGCAACTAGTCTCCAAAGAGCCTTGTGTACTGAGGGGGCGAGCTGTTATTGTCCATCCCTTTTGAGCGCCCAACAGGAAGAAAGGGCTTGAGGGATCCAAGTTAGACTCTCTCTAGGGAGAACTGCCAGGCCCTGATGTGTGTGTCTGGGGAGGAAGGCCCTCCTCTTGTAGGCCTTTGCCCACTTATCGAGGCTGCATGAGGCTGTTGGCTGTGAGAGGGGATGTCTTGTGTCAGCTTGTTCTGCCCACAGAACAGGCTGCTGGGCCAGGGAGGGGGGAAGGCGAGAGGGAGGGGGAACACACTACTTTTTCAGCCTCTCATCCAGCTGCTGCTTGTCGTTCTCCAGGTCCATGATGCTCTCCTGGGTCAGCTTCAGGTCGCCCTCCAGCTTCCGCTTAGCTCGCTCCAGGTCCATGCGCACTTTCTTCTCCTGCTCCAGGGATCCCTCCAGCTGGAGGAAAGAAGGACCAGCGTGCCCCATGAAGCCAAGTATCTTGTTTTGGTAATCTGGGAGCTCAGTTGCTTGAGGGTTGAGGAATCCTAAGAGATGTCCAGGACTTTGGAAAGCTTCCCCAAAGTGGGCCACACATTACCAGTGAGCTGTGAGACTGCCCAGCACGGAGCAAAGCTCAGTAACTATCTGATAAATGAGGGAACAAATGACTGTAGGATGAAACCCCAAATCTACATGAATTCACTCAGCATCCTCTAAACACCCACTGGGGTCCAGGCTCTGTGCTAGGTGCTGCAGACACAAAATTGAATAAATCCAAGTTCCCACCTAAAGGCAGCTTACAGTCTTATGGCTGAGACAGTTATTTCCATAATGACAACACAGAGAGATACATGATTCAGCAGAGATATGCACAAAGGACTATCTGTGAGAACAACGATCACTGACAATCAGATCATGCCTAAACTCTTAGAAGTCCAGAGATCCTCCTTGAGGAGCCTCACAAAATCCCCAGAGAGATGTATCATGTTCTTATGAGATAACCCTCTAAATTCTGTGTTTGAAGGTAGAG
The DNA here is from genome assembly GCF_041296235.1 of Equus asinus. Classification (NCBI taxonomy): domain Eukaryota; kingdom Metazoa; phylum Chordata; class Mammalia; order Perissodactyla; family Equidae; genus Equus; species Equus asinus. The sequence goes on from NC_091791.1 coordinate 168,561,628, forward strand.
ATATACAGGCTTGAACCTAAATCGAAGTAAGGAAGCCCATCTCTGTTGTTGACCTTATCAGTGAGATGAGATACACAACTCAGAATTGACCATCCTTCCACTGTTTTATTCCCCAGCTCCCTTCTAGAAAGGCATCAGAAGTAGCACTCCCCAACTCCATCTCCCAAACACACAGACACACACAAGCACAGATGGACATAGTGTAGTTAGGCCCTGTGATAATCTACTTACATCGTCCACGTGCTGCTCCAGCTTGACCTTGGCCTTGGTCAGGGTGTTGACCTTGTCCTCTTCGGCCTGGAGGTCATCCAGGGCCTGCTGGTGGGCCTCTTGCAGAGCTTTCTTCTCCTTGGTCAGCTTGGCGATGATCTCATCCAGCCCAGCCATCTCCTCTGTCAGGTTCTTCACCTGCCGACCAAGAACCCCGTCCCCTTTAGGGTCAAAGGTCACCAGTCTGGCGATATCTTGGGAGACCTCTAACATTAAGGACCATGCTGCTATCAGGATCTCCTGAGTGGCCTGGCCTGGGTTAAGGTCAGTGTGGTCTTGGAATCTTGAAAAGACCTGGGCTAGAGCCAGAAAGAGCTGCTCTCACCTTGTTCTCTGTTGCATGCTTCTCCTTCTCCACCTTGGCCAGTGTCAGCTCCAGGTCATCAATGTCCCTTTTGAGTTCAGAGCACTCATCTTCCAGCTTGCGCTTCTTGGCAGTGAGCTCGGCATTCATCTCCTCCTCATCCTCCAGCCTCTCAGTCATCTCCTTCACCTTGGCCTCCAGCTGGATCTTGTTCTTGATCAGCTGGTCGCAGCGCTCCTCCGCATCTGCCAGGTTGTCTTGTTCCTAAAGGCAAGGCCATTCAGTGGGTGAGGTACTTGCCCTGGCAGGTGGAGGGAGGGGGAGGCTCAGGGCTCAGGATAGGAGGGGATCTCCAGGATATCCTCAGCTAGAAGAATCTCAGAAGGATGAGGATAGGAAGAGTTCTAGGGAAACATGATGGGAGCACTGGGGGACAGGAGGAGAGAGGAAGGGAAAAAGGAGTCTCTTTATCTGGCCCTCTTCTTCTGGTCTCCCCCATTGAAGGAGGAGAACTGCATCTGTTGATGCAAGCATGTTACATATTTCCAACCGAGTAGGATGGGCAGCTTTATTCCCTGTCTGTCTAGAGATGAGGACATTGAGACTCAAAGATAATGCATGGTTTGCCCAAGGTCACAAATTATTAAGCTGTGGATCCAGATTGAACCCAGATGGAAAGCCCGTGTTTTTAAAAGTTGTTTTCTTTTCCCCCTTCCCTTTCCTTCTCTTGAGGGATTTCTTTGGAGGTCTTTGGAAGTGGTGATTCCAGAATCCTCCGCCTGTGAGGGGCAAGATGGTGAGCCCCTGGGTTGGAGGCGCAGGGTGTGTGGGAGACGCAGGCAGAGCAGGGTGGCAGAGCCAGCAGAGACCCAGGAGCCTCACCGCCTGCACTTGGAGCTGTAGGTCGTTCTTCTCCTGCAGCAGGGACACCATCTTCTCCTCCAGCTCCTTGCGGCGAGCCTCAGACTTCTCCAGCGCCTCTTTGAGGCGCGCAAACTCTTCCTTCATGGTGGCCATCTCCTTCTCTGTCTCTGCGCTCTTCAGCAGAGGCTTGATCTTGAAGTAGAGCTTCATCCAGGGCCAGTTCTTGACCCCCATGAAGGCCCGAATGTTCCACTGGATTATCAGCAGGGAGTCTCTGCAGAGGCCCAGCAGGAGGGGTGGTGAGAGAGCCCTCCTCCCTCTTCCTGTCCCGAGGCCCTGACTCCTAGGTTACGGCCCCTTCCTTCATCCACCTCGCACTCCCACCACCTACCAAGCCCACCCTGTGTCCGTATGAGCTCCTCTTGCCGGTCTTGCTATTGAAGACCAGATGAGCTCTTTCTCCTGCCCCTGACCCAGCCTGGGCCTCAGATGGCTGGGAAGCTCCTTTTGAGATCTCTCACCTGCGTTCTAACAGCTTCTTGAATTCCATTCTGGCGAGCACACCCCGGGACTGGGCCTGGATGCGGGTGATGATTCGGCTCAGCCTCTCATCTCGCATCTCCTCCAGCAGCCCCAGCAGCCCTGCCTTGAAGAACACCTGCGAAGAAGGTGTGTGTGGGCATGACCAGGACGGGGCAGGAGGGGAAAGAGGAAGGGGGTTACCTTAAGGAAGACAACAACCTAGGAAAGAACTATGGGGAGAAGGTCAATGGCAGCTGGGCCTGGGATGGGGGAGTGGTGAGCATGGTCCATGGGGAGGGGTAGCATGTGGTTCAGAGATGTTCCTGAGATGATTGGTAAAAGGAAAGGAGCCATGAGCTGAGGAGTCAAAGGACAAGAGAGGTCTCCCTGTAATCAGCTTGTCTCCTCCTTTCCTCACCTTGGTGTGGCCGAACCTATACTGGTTGTGGTCAATGTCCAGAGAGCTCAGCAGCTTCTCTGCTCCTTTCCTGCTGTCAATGAACTGGCCCTCGGGGATGGCCGCTGGGTTCAGGATGCGATACCTAGGGAGGGAGGTGCCTGGACTCACCCATGTACTGCATTGATCTGCTCTGCCCACAGAATTTGGGGCCACCTGCAGACTCCCCTCTCCACAAAGGCCACCCAGGCTCCCCCTGTTCCCTGAGCCCCAGGGCACCCTGGTACGCACCTCTGCCGGAAGTCCCCGTAGAGGATGCGGTTAGGGAAGCCCTTCCTGCAGATGCGGATGCCTTCCAGCACGCCGTTGCAGCGCAGCTGGTGCATGACCAGGGGGTTGTCTATCACCCCTATGGCAGGAGGGGAGGGGAGAGGAGTGTGTAGAGAGAGCACTGGACTAAGAGCCAAAATTTCTGGGTTCTGCTCTTGGCTCTGCTACTTATTAGCTGGAAATCTTAGCAAGTCTGTTAATATTGATCCTTTATTCTTTTCACTTTTTTCTAGCCATACTTTTAAGAGTAACCAGAAGGTTGTCACATTCTTAATTTTATATGGTTTATGCCTATTATCATAGGCAGTAGCCAGGGCAGATATATCCCATTTTCTAGAGAACAAACTAAGCCCAGAGAGGTTAAGGGACTTGACCAAAGTCACTCAGCTGATCAGAACAGAGCCAGCCCTTGAACCCAGGCCCCTGAGCCTCCATCTCCTTATCAGTCCAAAAGGGATAAACAATGCTTATATGTCTCATTGGGGATTGAAGGGCACTCGTGAGGTAACGTCCATCAAAGTGCTTAAGCATTACCCTGAGTTACACATTCCAAGTGTTAGGTAGCACGTAGGGGGAGGGAGGTATAATCTCTGAGACCTCATGGAGGATGGGGGGAGAAGAATGTGGCTTGGAGAGCACCATGGTGGGAGATGAGGAGAATTTAGAAGGCCTTGTCCCTGGCAGTGCACTTCCAGCAGTGGGCTGGGCCCAAGTCTGGGGCTCACCTGGAGACTTTGTCTCATTGGGGATGATGCAACGCACGAAGTGGGGATGTGTGGAGCGCAAGTTGGTCATCAGCTTGTTCAGATTTTCCTGTGGCCCAAAAAAACAAAAAGGAAAAGTAAAGAAAGTCAAAGAAAGAGAAGTAACAAAGACAGAGCAGAGGAATGAAAGGGAAGAGGGATGAGGAGAATGCAAGGAGCTAAAGAGAGTGAAGGAATGCTGGGGGAGGATAGAGGAGACTGGGCTAGAAGGCGGGAGGGAAAGAGGAGAGGTAAGATGGGAAATTGAGTAAGAAAGGACGTCAGCAGTGAAGCAGAGGAGAATGGAGAGGACGAGAAGCTCAAGAGTGAAGAGGATCAGGAGTGGACTGAGGAGCCAGGCATGCGGGAAGGCAAGGACGAGCAAGGCAGGGAAGAGCCGGGCTGGGCTGGCTTCGGGAGCTGCATGGGGCTGGGGCTGGGTCACACTCACCCTGTGCAGAGCTGACACGGTCTGAAAGGATGAGCCTTTCTTGGCCTTGCCTTTGCCCTTCTCAATAGCTGAGGGGAGGAGAGTCAAGAAAAGGAGCGTGAGTGAGGATGGGGGGGCGCCAGGGCAGGGTGAAGAATCACAGCCTCACTGGCATTAGGCCTCCAGGTGAGGGTTTCACTGTGGGTGCCTTGGCTTCTCCACCCAATTCTATCTCACTGAGAGTATAAAGCTTGGGGCACAGCCTGACATGGAAGTGGTGGGGTATAGCCATTGACCTGCCTCAGAACCATGGCAGAAACCCTGCTCCTCAGTCCCCTGGGTCCCAGTCTCGACTTACGTGCATCAGCCCCAAGATAGTTGGCAAACAGGTTGCTGAGCATCTTAAGGGAGGACTTCTTGTATAAATCCACCACGGTCTCATTGAGTGGATCTTTGTTCTTCTGCAGCCAGCCTAGGATGTTGTAGTCCACAGTGCCGGCGTAGTGGATCAGGGAGAAGTGGGCTTCTGGCTTCCCCTTGATATTGCGTGGCTTCTGGAAGTTGCTGGACTTTCCCAGGTGGTTGTCAAACAGCTTGGCCTTGAACGTCATGTCGGTGGCCTTGGGGAACATGCACTCCTCTTCCAGGATGGACATGATGCCCATGGGCTGAGGGTGAAGGGGAGAGCATCAGTGAGCATGCTTCATGCAGATGGAGATGGATCCTGCTCTAGGGTCAATATTTGCTTAAGGAGATACCCCTTTGGGCATTAACATGTCAGGCTCAGCTCCGAGTACAGTTATCTACAGAGTGGCACCTGTTTAAGCCTTCCCAAGGTGAAAGACTTTGTTTGATTTCAGAGGGACCCTTGTGAACATCTGGGGATGTGGATGCCATAGGTGCCTTACACACCACTCCATCCCCCAGATATTGGGGTTGAAAATAGGTGCACTCTTACGATCTCCTACCCCACCTTCAACTTCCTGCTCCTTGGATGGGTAAACCAGGGCCACTAAACACATTGGTGTGGGAGGTCATCCTGGAGGTGCCCATCCTCCATGTGTCCGCTCTCAAGCCCCTGAGATGGCTCTCCCAGATGCTACTCTGTCTTGGGTGGCCAGAACAAGACAGGGCTCTGGAAACTAGGCCTCTGGATTCTTCTGATATAGATCATGTTCCCCAGAAGGGTGAGGGGCTTCCATTTTGTCTGCAAGATTCCTGTGGGGTGTGAGTGAGGAGTTCAGGTGGTGGGGCCGGGCAGCACCTTCTCAATGAGGTCGATGCAGGCCTGCAGGTCCATGCCGAAGTCGATGAACTCCCACTCGATGCCCTCCTTCTTGTACTCTTCCTGCTCCAGCACGAACATGTGGTGGTTGAAGAACTGCTGCAGCTTCTCGTTGGTGAAGTTGATGCAGAGCTGCTCAAAGCTGTTGAACTGCAGGGAGAGGGAGGGAGGGCAGGAGCGGTCAGGTAGGCAGGTGGCTGAGTGGCCAATGGGGTCAGCCCCAGCCCAGCAAGGGGTGTGGCTGGTCCCCTCCCATGTCAGGGCAGGGAGGCAGAGCCCCCCTGAAGACAGGTTAATGACTGCCTCCATCACTGCTGAACCCCCCTGCCTTTCCCACACCCAGCCTATAGCTGGCTCTACAAACAGTTGTTGCATGTGTGAACGAGTGAGTTACTGTTCTCACCACCCCCGGGGTTCCCCTGACTCACGTCAAAGATCTCAAAGCCAGCGATGTCCAGGACTCCTATGAAGTACTGGCGCGGCTGCTTGGTCTCCAGGGTGGCGTTGATCCGCGCCACCATCCAGTTGAACATCCTCTCATACACTGCCTTGGCCAGGGCCCCTTTAGCATATGCCACCTGGCAGGCAGGGAAGAGACCCAGATGAGCAGAATTGTTGGGAAGAGTGAATTCAAAAGCTCCCACTGCACCATGCCAGCCCCCCACCTTATCTTCTGAAGATGACCCACCTGCTGGACATTCTGCCCCTTGGTGACGTACTCATTGCCTACTTTCACCCGAGGGTGGCACAGCCCCTTAAGCAGGTCGGCTGAGTTCAGCCCCATGAGGTAGGCGGACTTGTCAGCCTCTAGAAGGAAAGGGAAGGTAGCGAAGTGGGTAAAGGGATGACTCCTCTGCAGACATGGCCCCCAGTGACTCCACAGTCGCCCCCCAGCCTCCAAGAGCCCTACCTTCGGTGCCATCTGGCTCAGCCTGCTCCTCTCGCGGCTTCTGCTTGAACTTCATGTTTCCGAAGTGCATGATGGCGCCCGTCAGCTTGTACATGGAGTTCTTCTCCTCTGAAGTGAAGCCCAGCACATCAAAGGCGTTCTGTTGGCAGCCCCGTGTTGGTAGACCCCAGAAAAGGAAGTATGGCAGGTAAATGAGATCCCTCTACAGTTGGAGAGAGAGCTTGTCTCCTGACTCCCTATGGGTTCTGAGACTCCCATACCTGGTGGGGAACTCTAAAACAAAACTTGGAGGTACTGGAGCAGGATGGGGTGTAGACAGCCTCAGCCAGGCATCAGTGGTCACAGCTGTCCTTTGGAGCTGCTCTGGGTTACCCGTTCATGTTTCCTCCTGTTGCCCCCCTTCTAGGCCTTACGCTTGCTTCTCTGCCTGGACTTTCCATACCTGGGTGTATCTGTTCTTCACATAACAGCCTGCCCCAGCCCCATGGCATCTGCATGACCCTCCCCTTCCTCTTTCTCTTGGTGATGCCTTGTTTCTTGTCTTATCTGCTTCTCTGTCCCTGGCTTTCAGCCTTCTCTGGTGAGAATGAACAGCAAATACTGGCTAGCCCCGTCTCATCACACCCATGCCCCAGCACACCCAGGTCATAGGGCACATTCTGGCCCTTGGACAGGGCCATACCACTTTGAACAACAGGCAGCCAGTGTCTTAGCTGTACTCCTGGGCCAGTGAACCGGCCTCATTTGCCCCTCACCACCAATCCCCTCACCTCTCAGCTGTGTCCTCACACACTTACATCAGTGGCCATGAGCTCCTCAGCGTCATCAATTGAGGCCACAGTGGTCTCTCCTTGGGAGATGAATGCATAATCATAGGGGTTGTTGGTGATCAGCAGCATGTCTGTGGGGAGAAGATATGGTTAGGATGTGGGCACAAACCCCTGGCTCTCATTGGGGCTGCCTCCCACAGCACATGGCCTGTGGGAGAGCACATGACAGAACTTAATGGGGTCCTACATCCCCCAGAACTGAATCCAGCAGTGCCATAAACCCAGGGCATGCCAAGAAGCAGCTGCAAGCAGAGGGAACCAGGTTGCCATGGAGATGGTTGGTCTCGATTGGTAGCTCTGACTCACCCAGCAGCTCAGGTTTTTTGTTAGACAGGATTTGGTAGAAAATGTGATAATCTCTCTCTGCCTTCAGCTGGAAAATAACTCTGGATTTTTCCAGAAGGTCTGTGAACAGTAGGGGAGAAGAAAGAGAGAAAGAAAAGGTTAGAATTTAGGTACAAGGAAACAGAGGAAAATGAATGATAAATGTAGCAGCAAAAGGCAGAGAGTGAGGGAGAGACAAAGAGAGAGACTCAGACACAGACACACGGAAATCACACTCAGAGATGGAGATGGAGACAGAGACCAAGGAAGAGAGAAATAGTCTCAGAGAAAATTCCCAGAGAAGGACACAGACATGAAGAGACAGAGGAGAAAGGCCAGAAGGAGTTTCAGAGAGAGACGAATATATAGCCCTAGGGACATAGAAAGACAGAGACAGAAAGAGAGGGAGAGAGACTGAGGGGCAGAGACCTAGAGAGAGATAGAGACAGAGAGGGAGGAGAGAGCGAGAGGTTGAGCTTGAGATAGTTAGAATAAGGGAGAGCTCAGGCTGAGCCCCAGCAGATTCACGGCACTCACAGGTCTCTATGTCTGCAGATGCCAACTTTCCAGTCGCCCCAAAATGGATTCGAATGAATTTCCCCTGGAGAGATGGAGAAGAGTGGTGATGAGTTGAGGGAAGGCTCATATTTGATACCATCCCTTGACCAGCCCAGATCTCAAATCCAAGGTCAGGGACCACTCACGAAGCGGGAGGAGTTGTCATTCCTGACGGTCTTGGCATTGCCAAAGGCCTCCAGGGCAGGGTTGGCCTCGATGATCTGGTCCTCCAGGGTGCCCTGTAGAGATCAAGTAGGATGGTAGGTGGGAGGCCTCCCCCTCCATTTTTCAGTGCAGGCCCTTGGAGGACAACAGGCCTACCTTGCCTGAGGTCTGATCCTTTTTGCTGCGGTCCCCAATGGCGGCGATAACAGCAAAATACTGGATGACTCTCTTGGTGTTGACCGTCTTCCCTGCCCCGGATTCTCCGCTGTTGGAACAGTCAGGGGCTCATTAGGCAGTGAACAAACACTGCTTGAGACCAACAAGCCTCAAGTCAGGAGAGAATGCCTGGCCCTACTCAATAGCGGAAACCCTGACGCAGGAATCTGCCGGGTAATACTCATCCCAAACACACAGCTGGTCTCTGACTTGTGTAGGGTCAGAGTAGCAACCAGGAAGGATGCCACAAGGAGGGGCTGGGTTTGGGCAGGTGGAACCTGGTCTTAGCTGGACCAGGTCAATCAGAGGATATGGGCCAGGGCTGTTTTGGCAAAGAACGGGTGGGGCTGGCAGAATGGGGAAGGTTTCTGAAAGGAAAGACAAAATAAAATTAAGAGGTGAGGAAGACATGGTGATCCTGGGCTTATGGATAAATGAGTGTCGAGTTGGAGGAGAGTGGGTGAAGGAGATAGGAGAGAAAAAATAAGAGAGGGATGGGAAGCAGAAAGGAAGGGGGAGAGCAGACAGAAGGGAAGGGGAAAGGGCAAAGAAGAAGTCGGTGCTGGCATGAAGGTGGAGGGAAAGAGAGCTGTGGGTCTAGGCACAGGGGCCAGGGCCCTGATGGGGGCTGCGTCAGGGAGACTCTAGAAGGGAACAGGGTGGGAGCCACACTCACGTGATCAGGATGGACTGGTTTTCTCTGTCTGTAGGGAGAAAATGGTTAGGGAAAGTCAGGAGCTGCACAGGATGCTCTCCTCTGGCTTCCCCCCACCCCATCTCCTGCCTCTGTCCAGGCATCTCCCAGCTTTCCAAACCCCTTGGGAGGAAGGAGAGAGCTATTGTGTGTGTTCCCTCCAAGGGGGCCCTCAGGAAAAACCTTCGCTTGGGGCCTGTCACCTGTCAGCATGTACTGGTAGGCGTTGTCAGAGATGGAGAAGATGTGGGGCGGCGCCTCGCTCCTCTTCTTGCCCCGGTAGGCGGCCACCACCTCTGCAGTGTACACCGGCAGCCACTTGTAGGGGTTGATGGTGACACAGAAGAGGCCGGAGTAGGTCTAGGGTAGAAAAAAAGGAGTGAGTTGCCAGGGATGAAAGTGGAGGGATGGCAGTTTTCAGAGTTAGAAAAAGATCCCAAGAGAGGAAGGAGAGAAAGGAAAATCTCTGACTGCACTAAATCTGAGTAATCCCAGCTCTGGGGTATTAGAACTAAACCGAGGAGATAGGATAGAGTGCAATACTGCCTGGGCGCAAAGAACAAACTCTTGGCTCCAGGAGGTAGACATGTATACACCAGGAAGCTACCAGAGTCAGAGGGATAGCGTAGGTTTCGCACTCACGTAGATCATCCAGGCCGCGTAGCGATCCTTGAGGTTGTAGAGCACAGCGGGCTCGTGCAGGAAGGTCAGCATGGCCATGTCCTCGATCTTGTCGAACTTGGGTGGGTTCTGCTGCAACACCTGATCCTCCTTCACGGTCACGGTCTGCAACAGCCCACACAGGCCCTCCTGTCAGCCCGAGCTTTCCCTCCTCCCTCAGCAGGGATAGGAGTTAGGAGAGTTATAGGACAACCATGTTCAGGAGAGAAGGAACCAGGTCTCACAGAGAAGATGGACTGAATGTCGGGAATGAGCAGGGCTATTTGGAGAGTTTGGATCCCTACCCAAAGGAAGGGGAAATTGGACGGTCCTCAGGTCTGAGTGGGGTGGATCCTGGTGTGACCCCTCTCTGTCTACACTAGGTGTGGGGTGCGTCGCGGGTGGCCTCTCAAGCCAGCCCTGCCACCTACCTTGCCATGCTCAGTCTCGGCAGTGATTTTGCCACCCTCTCGAGATATAATCTTAGCCTTGACGAACTCCTCTTTGTCATCAGGCACGAAGACGTCCTTCTTGAGGTCGAAAGGCCTGGTCTGGTCTTCCAGCCGCTCCTTCTCTGTCTTGCGCAGGTATGGGGCGGCGGACCCAAACACAGCCAACTCCGCGTCCCCCATGGCTGCACCTGCAGTGGATGGGAGAAGGGGCTGGCTGCCCTCCCTTCCACTCCCCTCCTCTCCCTGGGCTCTCCCCTTCAGTGGGAGCCTCAGCGCCTGGCACCATGCTCAGGAGTCAGGAGGGGTCACTGGCGAGTCCCTCTTTCCTTGAGCTTATCCCTTAACCCAAGAATGGCCTAGAAAACCTGTCAGGGCAGACGGGGAGGCTAACTTTTGTTCCACTTGGGGCTCTCCTGGAGGAGGGAGGAGCATTCTGGGCTTCTTGTGGGAGCAGGAAACTGACTATACCCATCTCTGACCCTCATCCTCCCCGGCCCCTCACTAGTCACAGGTAGGGAACTCTTGGTCACCAAGACATTCTCCCCAAGGCAAGATAGAAACTAGAGTTCCATATCTTCCCAGAATCCCTCACACCCCATCTTCAGCTTTCCTTACCTTGGCTTCTCAAATGTGTCTACAAGAAAAGAAGCTCAAGCCTGCAGGTGACCTGGAGAGAGGGAAGGCTGTGTCAGGGCCACCTCTCTGCTGCTCCCTGGCTCTCCCCCTCAGCAGCCACCCCTCCCCCAGGCCTGAAAATGGGTGGGAAGTGGTGGTCAGCTTCTCTGGCCCTGTCACCTCTCTCAAACACTATTTCCTTTTCCCCCTGAGCACTAGTTCTAACAGTTTCCTGATATCAACCCAACTCTGAGTCCTAATCCTCCTCATTCCTGTCTACCCTCTCCCTACCCTTATCTACACCCATGTAGTGTGACTTGTCTTCTTTGAGCCACCTAAGGAACAACTGATGGTCACATTTGTTCGGGGCTTTACAGCCTACAAAGCAGTTTTATGTGAAATCTCTTACTCAATCCTCACCCCATTCTACAGATGAGGAAATCAAGGTTAATGGGCTTGCTTGTCTAAGAACACATAACTATATGTGGTGGAGCCAGGACTTGAACCCAAGTCTCATGACTCTAAAGCCAGTTCTCTTCCATCCTGTTCCCAGTTGGTTGGCCATCTTGGTGGACATTCTCAGAGAGCAGACCCTGTAGGCATCCTCTCAGAGACACATCCATCACGCAGCTGAATGCTCTCCATGTGTTCTCTGATGAACACCCACACCCACTGCTTGTGCACACAGTTCACGCAGACACGCTTCCTTCCTATACCTCGGCACACACACCTCCCCCAGTGTGCCATTATGCCTCGGCAACAGACTTGCACGTTAAATATGTGTATAGCCTAAATAGGCACACATCGCTGTACATTGTCGAATATACAAAGATCTGGAATTGTGAGCTCCTTTTGCAAGGTGTACATACACTGTGGCAGTTGCGACTCCTAGATGTGTACCCGAGCACCTCCATGGCATGGACACGGGTAGTTACACATTGCAGACCTCACAGAACCAGCTTTAAGCCTACATACTCCCTAAGTAATCTTCTCTGCCATCCTCTTCCTCCTTTCCCCAAATAGGCCTGCTTGTCCTCAGGCATGATCATAAACATGTCTTCCATTTGATATTTCTGTGTCTTGGGCAGTGAGGTACATACCCTCCCTCACCATGCATTCAGACCGTGTGTGCTTGTACACAACACACACACACACACACACCTCTAATGCATTCTGTCCCACACACTCAGATGCAGATACTGCCCCCCCCATAACACACGAGCCCCCTACTCCCACGGCACATACACGCATGTTTAGACCTGCACATGTGTGCTCAATGACCAGACCTGGTAGTCCACATGAAGGCTGCTATTCCTAGAGGAGGCCCTTCCTAAACCTGGGGTCCCCTTATCCCAGAGGAAGGCCTCCAGCTCCACACTCCTACCTGAGAGCGGCAAAGACAGACAGAGCACAGGAGAGAGCTGCGGCGCCAGACCTGGTCAGGGGCTGTATATATGGGGCAGCAGGGCGCCCCCACCCCCACCTGCGCCCAGTCCCCAGCCGGATTTAGAAAGGGCTGTTGTCACTAGAAGCATTTCCCCCAGGCTCCCCCCCCTTCCCAAACAGTGCTCCCCCCGCCCCACCCCAGCTAGGAAACAATTGGAAGTGGTCGTCATTGTTATGGCATGGAGTATGCAGGGTCTGAGTTCCAGGGGGCGGGGATGGCTCAAACCGCAGCCAAAATATCTCCCAGGCCAGGCCTCGCATTCCACAGCTGGCAGGAGAGGAAACTGACCACGACCACCGTGACCTCAGGCAGGCAGGGCCCTGGCCCTTCCCCACGGCTCTCCTGGACCCTAATACTGCTGCCCGGTGGGCCCCCTGCCCCCAGTGCTGGCTTAGTCCCACTCGTACAGTGTCCACTCTGCTCCATGGCCTGGGTCCTACATCCAACTGTGGGATGGGAAGGGGCTCATTGTCAGCAGCAGAGGGATGGGGCAGAGCTGGGGGCATGGCCTCAGGGTGGGGGCTAGATGAGGCAGCTGGGAGGAGGTTTCCCAGCCAAGTGGCAAGAACAACGACTAGGGAGCTTAGAGATGGGGACTCTGTCTCAGGCACTGATTATCTGGAACCAGCCGGGGGATATGTTGAGGTCACTGAGCCTCGAGCCAGACAGGCTGTTAGTGATGGGTCCAAGTCCTTCATTTTATGGAGAAGGGAAGTGCCTTCTTTAAGGTCATGCAGCCAGTCAGGGCAGCAGGATTCAAGGGGGGAAGCTTAGCAGATGGGAAACGGAGCCCAGCCTGTGGAGGGAGTTCTGGGAAGGAGGGCTGGGAGTCTAAGGAGGTGGGGACCCACTGCGTGTGGAGAGCAGGACCCGTCTGCCTGATGGTCCTAGTTTGTAGCCTTTGCTTGGCTTGTTTTCCCAGCTCTGACTGCAGGTACCAAACGCCCTAGTCCACAGTCAGACACTCTCGGAGCCATAGATAATACAGCTCCTCTGAGTAGGAGACTCCTAAGCAGAACAGCTGTGGCCTGGCCCACCCACCCTCTCGTGTTCTGTGGGGCGATCTCTGTCCAGACCTGGTGAGACTGGTGTTCTGGCGAGTGGGGCAGAGGTTCAGGAAAGATCTCCCCCTTTCCTATAAGCCTTAGGAGCAGCCACAGAGGAGGTGAGGAAAGAGAGTTGGGGCTCAGCCTGTGAGCACAGAACATAGCCGACCGATGTCACACTCTTCCAGCAACGGGGTTCCGTGTCCAGGCAACCACTGCGGGGGTTTGGTTTGAAATCCCCCCTCCTTCCTGGGCACAGCTTTTCAGCGCATGCGGGTTAATCCATCTGATTAGCTGACAGCTTGGAAGGAGAGCGGCAGACCTGGGGGATGGGTGCAGAGAAGTTACACTTTGAAGGTGGGGCCAGCACAGCAGGGAAGGGCACATCCAGGTGAGGGCTCAGCAGGGGCCGCTTGGAACCAAGGCGCAGTCTGAGGGCACTGAGCAGATGTGGGGGTGGGGGAAGGACGCACGCAAGTGTGGGGTGGACCAGGAACCGCAAGGGCAGCTCTGTAGTGCCGGGGTACACAGCTGCTGCGGCAGCCCCGTGGGCCCCAATGCTAACACATGTAGCAGAACAAACTCGGGGTGGGGGTGGGAGTCCAGACCAGGCCCTGCCAGGTGCTGAGAAATTAGGCCCACCTTTAGGGACCTCAGGGATTGGCGATGAAGGGCAAGAACTCTTTTCATCTACCCCTTCCAGCTTTCCAAGCTCAAATCTGCCTCTCTCCCTGATTTCCCAGGGCTCAGTCACAGACGCAGGCAACTGAGATGCACAAAGGATGCTTGGGACGTGGCTGAGCCATTTCAAAGCCAGTGTCTTCACCACAGGCCAGCCTCTTTGGCTGTGGAGTTGGGAAGCCACTGAGAGTTCTTCATATTTAGCAAATCCATTGCACTTTGTTCCCTCCTGTCGGGTTTGGGGGTCGCTGGCCTGTTGGTGGTACAGTGTTTCTATTCTTCATGCCCCCTTGCAGAATAGAACTCACCTCCCTGCCCCTAGGCTCCCGCTCCCTGTCTCCAATCTGGAGACAGAATGGAGAGTCTGATGTCCTTAAAGACTCCCACTCATTCCCAGCCTCCGGCTCCTGCTCTTGACTTCACCATGCTTCTCTTCCTTCTACTCGCTACTGTCTGAAGACTGATTCCTTCATTCAGCAAGTATTTATTGGGCCCCTACTGTGTAGCAGGCATTGTTCTAGTCAACAAGAATCTAACAGTGATCAAAATGAAGACCCCTTCCTCTGGGCAGCTCTCTTCAACTGTGTGTAGAAGTGAAATCCAGGCCTGAGCTTACAGCCAGTGCCGTTGCTCACACTCACATTCCTGCGAGGGGGAGTGGGGGGCCAGGGCCCCACTGTGTGGGGGTGGGTGGGGATGGTGCAGAGTGTACTACAGAGTGATAGCAGACAAGACAAAGGAGGGCAGAGCAAAATGCTAAAAATAAAGAGGGGCTGGAGGGAGGGCAGCTTCACCAAGGTAGACCAAATAAGGCCTGGAGTGGAAGGAAGGTGATCCAGCTCCCCTACCCTCGCCTCTCCTCCCGGCATCGTGCCTGCTTTGTCTGGGCTCTGTCACCAACCTGATCAAGTGTCAGGCCCGAACAGGAGCCATTTGCTGTGAACATGCCAGCGGGAGTTCAGAGGAAAAGTTACTAAAATTACTACCAGGAACGGGGGGCGGAGGGTTGCGCTAGGGTGAGTGAGAGGAGGCCTCAGCATGGAGAGAGGGAAGTCAGGAAGGAGCCCCAAACTCAAAGGGGCAGGAGAGAAGAGGGGCGGAAGAAGCAGGGGGCTTGGCCCAGGAAGAGGAATGGGGCACCAGCTCTTTGCTCCCATGGGAGAGGGGACCCACCCTAGAGTGGGGCCAAGCGCTCCCACCAGCCTGCCCCTAGAATCCCTGACCTTGGGGGGGCCCCTACCCTGGCTCCACACGAGCCTGGGATTAGGGCCTGAGCTTTGTGCCTGTCTCAGGTTTCCCTTTACAAACAGCTGCTCCTTCTTGTCACTCTTTTGTCTTCTTCCTGGCTCCAAAATCTTTTGTATCCCTCTGCACCCTGCTCCCACTCCTTAGTCCAGAGTCTCTGCTCTCTGAGGGACAGTGGACAGCTGGAAAGAAGGGAGAGGAGGGGGTGGGGCTGGGACTGGCACCGTTGTTTGGGATGTTTGGGAAGGTTCATCTTGCCTTCAGGGAGTGTTTGGAGGGGCCCAGCTCACCAAAAGGGAGGCCTTGTGTGCGTGGCCATCCTGGATCCAGGGCTAGAGGCCTCAGAGGGCATGCGAGGGGCAGCCTGGTGAGCTTTGGGGTCAGTCACAAAGATCCACTTTGAAAGCCAGTGCCTCTATTCTCCAGCTGTGTGATCTATGTCAGTCACAGAAACTCTCTGAGTCAGTTTTGTCATCTGTAACATGGGGACAGTCACATTTACCTTCTGGGGCTATTAAGCCCACTAGAGTTTGCACAGGTAAAGGGTCCAGCACAGCCCCAGGCACAGTGGGCCCTCACTAAGTGGCAGCCTTTGTTGTTAGGAACACAGACTCGACTGCAGGTGGGCAGGGAGGGTTACCTCAATAAGTTCTTTGCCCCACATCTCCATCAGCCCCACTGAATCAGCCTGGTTCAAGGGATGGTTTGGGACAGGGTGGCTCAGAGATCCAGCAGTCCTATGATCTCTTCTGATCACATCGTGGCTGCTCTTGGGAACATCATGACCAGGAGGCCAAGTCCACAGGCCGTCCTAGGCTCAGTCCAGGCTCACCGCCCTGAGGTGGGCGAGCACCACTGCCTGACTGTGGCCCATGGACTTGCCCTTATAACAGGCCAATGTGCTGAGCTGAGGCCCACCAGGAGTCACCCGGCGTTAGCCAAGGACACCTGACAGGAGCAGAGGCCCTAAGGTAGAGGCTATTTGGCCATTAGAGCCAGACATCAGCTAGATTTTTTGTGTGTCCTGCCTGAAGATCTTAGGGATCCTGGGTGGAGCTTCCTGGTGGAGCTGGGCTGGCCCTAGGGAGTGGGATTTGGGGTGTGAATGGGAGGCAGATTAAACTGAGGCCGTCAGAGACAGGGCTGCCCAGGGTTTATTCAGCAGTACCAACCACCTCTGGGCTGGGGCCAGACTTAGGACGCAGAGGGCCTAGAAACCTCTAGAAGGAGAATGACCAAGGTATTATGTTATGAAATAATTGGGCAAACTGAAAGATAGCGTCTACTAGACACTGTGGTGTCTCGACCTGGAGTCTTGCACACTGCTCTCTCTATGTTGGACCCCAGCGGGGGACCCAGGACAGGCCCCTGCTCCTCTACACAAGGACCTCTGCTCTGTTCACAAGCCTCCCTGGGGCAGTATCCTATGACTGCCAGGCCTGGATCAGCCAGGATATGGAGAGACCATGGGATTTACTAGGAGTGGATGATAATTGCTCAATGAGGAGCCAAGAGGCTGGAGAAGGGATTCTGTACTTCATTCCTTTTGTCAGAGGCCCCAGGTCCTTAAGCAGGCCTCCCTGGGGCCGGCACCTGTCTCCGTACCTCTACCCCCCACCACCAATGCAGGTAAGTGCACACAAGCACACATGCCTACAAACACGTGCACTATGTGCGTACGCAGACATCTCTGCACAAACATCTGTGGCACAGAGTTTGAGCTACCTTCTGCAGCCAGTCTCAAGACAGAGCAGTGGTGTTTGATGAACTTGCCAGAGTGCCTCCCTCCCAGCTTCTAGCCTATCTCATTCTTCCTTCCACCCCGCGGCTGAGTGCCAGTCAGTCACTTAATCAGATGCCTTCTGAGCCTGCTGTATGCCCAGCTCTGTGGGGGCCACAGGAGGATCACAGGGCCTCTGACTCACAGGCATTCCCATTAGCTCGGGAAACCACAGGTATCACACTGGAAACCAGAGGAGGATGGTTCAGGGCTACACAGAGTGGTCCCTGTCCAGAACCACCCAAGGCAGAGAAGCTCTTGTTCAGGGTGGGCTGGATCGGTCAAAGGTTTCTAGATGGGGGCCCGAAAGTGGGGCTTGAAGGGAGGGTAGGGCTTTGAGAAACACGGGGAAGGGGGCTGTCGTTTAGGTGGTGGAATGATAGCATGACCAGCGGCATGGCAGGGGAATGGCATGGTGAGGTAGTAAGGACTCAGGATGTTTGCCTGATTGGACTATGGGGGATCTGGAGATTTCAGGTGGGGCCACATTGTGGAAGTGGGGACAGGGATGCTCACATGCAGAGTGCCTACCTGAGCCCGGCACCTCTCGCAGAGTTTGACGCATATCATCTCCCTAATGCTCACATTGGCCTGTCAATTAAATTGCACTTTATGATTAGCAATGGGGTTCAGAGAAGCTAAGATGTTTGCTCAAGATCAAGCAGCAAGTGTGGTGCTGGGATTTAAACCCAGGTCTGTCTACCTCCAAGGTGCTTTCTATCGACCCTGCTGTGTTTCCCAGATCAGCAAAATGGACAATATCCTGGAGGCACTGAAGAAGGACTCAAGCTCTGGACCAGGGGCAATTGCTGTGACGTCCTGACAGCAGGCTTTGAGGGGCCTCGCAGGGATATTATTGGGCACTTTGAGGGAGAGGAGGCTGGAGGCAGGGAGACTTGAGAGGAGGATAGGGTAGCAGTCAAGGGTCAGAGGAGAGTGCGGCCAGCATATATGAAGGCCTGGAAGGGTCTCTCAGGTAGAGATAAAATGCCTTTCTGACACACCAGACACAGGAAACGAGGAAAGAGGACTCCTGACTGCACAATGTTGGCAAGGATGGGGATGGTGGCAACAGGGAACAAGCTCTTAGGCAGGTGGGAGGAAGCACAGAGTGTTTGGGTTGGGGGGGGGGTTGGAGGTAACAGTGGGCATCTAGGGCAAAACATTTTGCATCCTTGTAGGGAGTTGGACTTATGGGACTGGCAGCCAGGGGTGGTGACTGAGACCAACTGCCTTGGGGATTGTGGAAGCAGCCATGAGATGGGAGAGGAGAGGAAAAGTTCGAGGAGACACCCACGGTACAAAGATGGGAGAAGGAAGAAAAGCCCATAGACAAGGGAGAAGGCAACTCAAAGATAGCCACGGAGCACCAGAAAAGGGCAGTTTCCTAGAAATCAGAAGAAGTGTTTCGAGAGGAGCAGGTGGCCGTAGTGTCAGATGCCAAACAAAGACTGAGTGTTGGGAAGACGGGGAAGAACACTTGGGTGATCTTGGAGCAAGCGCCTTCTGCAGAGTCGCAGGCAGAGCCAGGCTGCAGGGAGGTGCTAAGACAAGGCTGAGTGGACAGGAAGTGGAGGCAGTGGGTGTAAACCATGCCTTGGAGGAGCTTGGCAGTGAAATGAAAGAGATTAGATAGCAACTAGAAGGGGAAGGGGGCCAAGTTGCGTGGTTTGTTTTGTTTTTAAGATCGGGCAACCCTGAATGCGTGAAGAGGGGGTGATAAAAGATGCCCTTGTTTTGTTCCCCATTCCCTTTTACATTTTCTGGTTCTGTTTTCTCCTTCCTGTCTCTCTTTTTTTTCTGTTTTCTTATTTCCGTCTCTCTTTCTGGAAGCCTGAGAGGTGGTTTGGGAAAACTTGGAGAGTTGAGGTGCCCACCACCATAAGGTAGGCTTGCAAACGAGAGACTCAGCTGGCTCCTTCCTCATTTCCAGATTCCCAGTAGGGAGCTTGGAGCAGAGCTTGGGGCAACCATGTGCTCAGCCCTCATCCACCTGCCTGAGAAAAGGTCTTGGCCTCCTGCGTTCCACAGTATGAGGACTAATATAGGGCTGCAGGGCAGGGAGTAGCTCTAGAGAGTGATCTGGAAACAAAACACAAGTGGCTTCTGTGACTCAGCTTCTTTTGCTTGTTTATGCCTCAGTATTTTAATTTTACCTAGAAAGGTGATGTGCCTGGTTTGATGGTGCAGGTGCCTCTACTTGCCCCCAACCCATAACCCTGGGCTTGGGATAACTGCTGGTCTCTTGGAGCAGGGCTCCTGCTGGTGTTCCGAGAGGATGGAGGGTGGAAGGCCGACCCTTCTCTGATGTTCTTGCGCTGGAGCGCCATGCAGCATTCCTGCTGCTGGGTGTGCAAGCCCGGGTTCAGTGCAGGACTTTAATTCGAGTCCTTTGCCACACACGCCCCAAAGTTCTACACAAATATTAGAAACTGATTAAGAACACAAAGAGATGTGCACATTGTTGCAGGTCCTTCTGGCCCTGGAGGAGGGCGTAAATGACCTCCCCGGGTCTGATCTGGAACGGAGGAGCCGGGAGAGCTGGCTGCTCTATTCTCCCAAGGGAGCTTTACAGGGGCAGCAGGCAGCCTGACTGCCAATCGCCTGGGATCCATGGATCAGGCTAGGGACTGAGAGCTGGTCAGGTTTCTCGACGTCTGAAGGGACCAGAGCTGGGGGCTTAGCTTCCCCACCTGCAGCAAGGAAAGAAGGGCCTTTATAAGAGGACTTTGGATTTACTAAATAAAAAGAGCCAGAACCATTCTGAGCAGGAGTGGGAAGGAAGCAAGATGGTGAGGTCGCTGGTTTATTGGGAGTAGGAAAGAGCCAGGAAAGGGTCCTTGGGAAGCTGGAGAGAGGGGCGGGCCAGGAGGTACAGTGGAGTAGCAGGGGTGGGGCTGGCAGAGCTGAGGTTCAGCTGTGGAGTGAATAGGCCAAGACTGAAAAAAGAGTGGCAGAGCTATGTGTCTGTGTGTCGTGGGGGGAGGTGACCTTGCCCCAAGGGCAGAGTCTCATGGTTCTGAGAAGGCAGGGCAGGGGGCACCAGTTCCAGCCCAGCCTCCCCGTGCCTGGGCCCCTTGTCTCTGAGATTACAGCCTTGGCTGCCAAGAGCAGCTCCATGGGGGTGGTGTGAAACAAAGCAAAAGGCCCTTTTGTGGTACCAGGTTCCTAAGAATAGCTGTGGCTGGGCTTGGGGAGGTGTCTCCTATGGCCTACATGTCTTGTTCTCAGAGGTGTCCCTATGTCTGGTGTCTGATAGTGATGATTTCTAGTTATTAGTGGAGCAGAGGCTGTCAGCCCACCTCAACCTCTGTTACTTGTGCTTGTCCAGCTCAGCTTTGAGGGAGGGCATAGCAACTGGATAGAGGGAAGAGTGGACCAGAAACTGGCCCAAATGCGTTAGAAAAGGGGAGACAGAGACCACCAGCCTGGAAAACAAACCAGCGCCTGAAGCTGAAGACAGTGAGGAGCCTGGCAGGAGAGGGGGTGGGGCAAAGGGGCCAGGAGGGAGACAAAAGTGGGGAAGAAGGCTAAGTGGGAAGGACTTGTGGGAAGTGGTGGACAGAAGCAGATGAAGGCAGAGAAGTAGGGAAAATAGCTGCAGAGGACAGGAACATGGACAGAAGAGGGAGGAGAAATTAGGAGGGGCTGGAGAGGAAGAGGAGGGGGAGGGAATGGATGGGGGTAACAGAGAAGAGCAGATGGAAGAAGAGAAAGAAGTGGTGAAAGGCCATGAGCACTCCTGCAGACATGGGCAGAGGAGGGGGTGGTGCAGCTCTTGGAAGAGCTTGGAGAAAAGGCTCTCAAACGCCATTCCTGTGAGATAACAATGCAGTTGAAATCCATCCCTAATCTCCCCTCCTATTATTAGCCCTGCGTCCTCTCAGGGAAGAGGCCACAGGGCTCCGGGCTCTGTCCTTTCCCCCATGCCCTTGGCTAGAATTAGAGCAACGTGCCTACGTGGTCATCTGCTAACCCTGGTCCTTCTGGCCTCTGGCAATGTCAGAGGAGAAGAGCGTGGAGAGGTGTGGCAAGGGCACAGGAAGGTCACACCCTCTGTGGACCAGGCAGCACCCAGACACCCAGAGGGGTAAAGAGGCAGGTCAGAGGCCTCAGAGTTTTCAGATCAACGAACACACAGCCAAATGATCACAGGCCCAGAGTGACAATAGTTAACGTGCAAAATACCTGAAAATTTGAGTATATAACACAGAAAAGCAGAAGCGCAGTCACTGAGGGCAGAGCAGGGAGGGGAGAGGGCAGTTAAGGAAGGTTCTTGTGGAAGGTGAGTCCTGAGAGGGCCGGGTCTTGAGCAACCACATCCATGGCCACTGGCCAATGCCGTGAGCATTCTGGAGGAAATGAGGGCCACCAAGCCTTCTACAGCAGCTTTTCTGGCCCAACCTGTAGGGTACGAGGTTGTCACAGCTTGAAGGAAGAGTAGCAGCCTCCGGGGTTTTTAAGCAGACTGGTATTTGTTGCTATTTGCTTGAAACTGCTGCTTCTTTCTTCCCCACATATTCTTTTTATGTTTTCCACTTGCCCTCCCTCTTGCCTCTAGTCTCCCTAAATATTGTTCATTGTTTTGATATCTCAAATGGGCAAAAGTTATTATGTATATTTTTGTCTTGAGCTCTTTCAACTCTGACAAATCTGAATAAAATAAACACATGATGCATAATGTGCCAAAGGGAGTGAGCAGCTGCTGTTCTGTTCCTCTGAGGGCTCCAACTGCTACTGCAGGATGGGGCATAGATGAGATTCCCTGGATCCTGCTCAGGAGAGGGCGGAGGGAGCTCCTCTTCCTTCCTTTCTCTCTCTTTCTCCCTTCCTTCCTTCCTCTTTCTTTCGCTCTTTGTTTTATTTGTCTTTACTTCTCTCCCAAATCTCTTTCTCCTTCCTTCTTTTCTCCCTTTGTCCTTCTTTCCTTCTTCTCAAATTACAAAAGTAATGCTCATTACTTTAAGAATTCAAACAATGAATCTTCTATAAGGCAAAAGAAGCGAAGCCTGAACTTCTACCATTCACAGTCCCATTCTGCAAAGGTAGCCATGGTTCATAGTTGGAGTGTATCCGTCCAGACCCTTCTATGTGTATGTATAAAATACACATTAAGATGTTTTTCTTTTTACTGGGATATACAAAAATGAAGTGTCCATAGTTCCTGAAGGCTTCTCAGGTCATGGATGATTCCAGCGTCCCTCTTCAAGTAACCTGCATTTGGACGGTTACCAGAGTCTCTAGAGACGAAACAGTAATCAGCTCTCAACAATGAACCAACATGAACTCAAAAATGAATCAAAGAAGCCGAGGAAGGGTAAGAGGATGCTGACAAACACCCCCTTTCTGCTTCAGTTCTTCCTTGCCCCTGGACATCCTCCTCTTGGGAGAAGGTGTCACTCAGACAGAGAGACTCTACCTAGGGGCAGAAGTGACAGTAGGTGGATAGTGGGCTCTCAGTCATGGGGAGTGGGAAATTATCCTAACATAGCAGGGGCTATTATCTGTCTCTGTTGTGAAAAAGAGTTTCTTTCACAACAGTAACATTGACATAATGATGTCTGATTATTTCTTTTGCAAAGCCAATTCTGAATTGTTCCATTTTTCATGCTCAGAAATTTTTCTGGTCATTTATCTGTTTGGAGCTCTGTAACTGATCCTTTAGGTCACATTTGTATCTGTCCTTTGTTGTGGAAGTTCTGAAGTGGGCTTTAGCCAAAAGTCAGTCAAAAGTTCTGACCAAGATCTTAATATAGTTGATGACTCTGATGCAGCCCGAGCTGACAGCTGCTGGAACGTGGATGGCTGGATTCCTGATGTGAAAGCATAGGCCCAGAAGCATCTGAAATAACCCTGCTGCCTACTCTCATCCTGCTCTGTGCTGCTCCTATGGGCTCCTCACTCCCTACTGCAGACCCCAGACTGAGTGAATACTAGTGCCTCTGGTTTCTGCCACTTCCCAGAGACCTATGCCTTGGCCAATTGAAGGGAACAAATCAGGATGGAAGAAGGAAAGAAAAATCTAAGGCAATTGTTGCGGATCCTGACAGAGCAAGGTCAATAGGATAAGGGCCTGAAATATGGGACCATCCTGACAGGCAAACAGGGAGTGTGCATGCGGAGGACTAAGGAGGGAGGAAGGCTTGAAATCAAGTAAACGGAGGGTGGAAAGGAGAGTGCAGGGAATGGGTCTACAGCCCCAAAGGATACGGGTGAGCCCTGGAAGCCCAGCCTCTCCGAGCAGTGCCAAGGATTCTGGGGAGGAGAGTATGTAGGGCAGCCTGCCTCCCAGCCCCTCCATCCGTTTTCTCCTCTCCCCTGCTTCGTCACACGTGCAGGGTCAGTCCTGCCCCCAGGTCTGGCCCATGTCAGGCCCCAGGCAGGAGGAAGAGAAGGAGCTCTTACCCACACCTGGAGTCTCAGCATCAAGTCATCCTCGATGCTGTGCTCTAGAAACTCAGCTTCTATCTGTTTCTAAGACTTTGGTCCCACCCTGTGCCCCAGTCTGGTAACTGAGCCCTGGTCTTTTTCCCTCTGTCAGAGGTCCAGTCTTGGTAACTCTCTTAGTTTTTCTGGCTCCCGTCTATTTCTCAGGGACTAGATTTTTCCCTTAAGTTGGGGGAAGTTGGGGGACCTGTTTCCTGCTAATCGAGGGAGAAAGCATATCTTAATAGCCAAGAGCATAGGTTTTGAAGTCAAATAGACCTGTGTTCAAAAACAGCTGTGGACCAGCTGTGTGACCTGGGTGAGTTACTTAACCTCTCTCAGAAAAAAGAGAAGTATCACGCAGAGTCTTGTGACGCCAAATGTGATCCATGGACTGATGCATCTGCATCAGTGGGAGCCTGTTAGAACTGCAGAATCTCAGGACCCAGCCGGGCGAGTTGAAACTGAATCTGCCTTTAAATAAGACCCCCAGGTGATTTAATACACATTAAAGTTTGAGAAGCACTGATGTAGAGGAAAGAACACAGGCTTTGGAACCAGGAAGATCTTGCTGTGAATGCTCACAATAAACCTCAATCTTATCTGTAAAATGTGGATGGTAATACCTACCCCATATACTTGGCCTAAGAATTATGTATATGGGGGCAGCCCTGATGGCCTAGTGTTTAAAATTTGGTATGCTCTGCTTCGGTGGCCCGAGTTCAGTTCCTGGGCGTGGAAGCACATCACTCATCTGTCACACACACACACAAAAAGTGGGGCTTCCCTGGTGCTGTAGTGGTTAAGTTCGCATGCTCTGCTTTGGTGGCCTAGGGTTCCTGGGTTCAGACCCTGTGTGTGGACCTACACACTGCTCATCAAGCCATGCTGTGGCAGCATCCCACATACAAAATACAGGAAGACTGGCACCGATGTTAGCTCAAGGCCAATATTCCTCACCAAAAAGGAGAAAGCAAAAGAATTACGTACATGAAGTTATAAAGAAAAATTGGTACAGCCATATGGAAAACAGTATGGAGGTTCTTCAAAATATTAAAAATAGAACTAACATATAATCCAACTATTCCACTTCTGGGTATATATCCCAAAGAAATGAAATCACTATCTTGAAGAGATATCTGCACTCCTGTGCTCATTGCAGCATTATTTCCAATAGCCAAAATATGGAAACAGCATAGGTATCCATTGACAGATGAATAGATAAAGAAAATGTGATATATATACACAATGGAATATTATTCAGCCTTAAGAAAGAAGGAGGAGGTGGCCCAGTGGTGCAGCAGTTAAGTTCGCATGTTCTGCTTTGGCGGTGGCGGCCTGGGGTTTGCTGGTTCAAATCCCGGGTATGGACATATGCACTGCTTATCAAGCCATGCTGTGGCAGGTATCCCACATATAAAGTAGAGGAAGATGGGCACGGATGTTAGCTCAGGGCCAGTCTTCCTCAGCAAAAAGAGGAGGATTGGCAGCAGATGTTAGCTCAGGGCTAATCTTCCTAAAAAAAATTTAAAAATACTATTAGGGGCTGGCCCCATGGCTGACTGATTAAGTTTGTGCACTCCACTTTGGCGGCCCAGTGATTCGCTGGTTCGGATCCTAGGCACAAACATGGCACCGCTCATCAGGCCATGTTGAGGCGGCATCCACATGCCACAACTAGAAGGACCCACAACTAAAACATACAACTATGTACTGGGGGGATTTGGGGAGAAAACGCAGGAAAAAAAGAAAGAAAGAAGAAAATCTTGTTATTTGTGACAACATGGATGAACCTGGAGGACATTATGCTAAGTGAAATAAACCAGACACAGAAAGACAAATACTGCATGATTTCACTTGCATGTGGAATCTAAAAAAGTCAAACTTTTAGAAGCAGAGAGTAGAATGGTAGTTACCAGCAGCTAGGGGTGGAGGAAACATTGTTCAAAGTTTCAGGTATGCAGGATAAATAAGTTCTGGTGATCTAATGCACTGCATGGTGACTACAGTCACAGTACTGTATTGCGTACAATCATGCATTCTTAATGACAGGGATACCTTTTGAGAAGTGTGTCGTTAGGTGCTTTCATCATTGTGTGAACATCATAGAGTGTGCTTACACAAATCTAGATGGTATAGCCTTCTATACATCTAGGCTATACAGTACTAATCTTATGGGACCATTGTTGAATATGTGGTCCGTCCTTGACTGAAATGTCATTATGCAGTGCATGACTGTACGTGAAATTTGCTAAGTGAGTAGACCTTAATTGACCAAAAAGGAAGGAAGAAAGGAAGGAAGGAAGGAAGAAAGGAAGAAAGAAAGAAGGACATAAAGAAAAAGGTAAGTAAATGGGATGATAGATATGTTAATTAGCTTGATTTTGGTAATCATTTCACAATGTATACATACATCAAAACATTATGGGGCTGGCCCAGTGGTATAGTAGTTGGGTTCACGTGCTCCATTTCAGCAGCCTGGGGTTCATGGATTCGGATCCTGGATGTGGACCTACACACCGCTAATCAGGCCATGGGGCATCCCACATATAAAGTGGCGGAAGATTGGTACAGACGTTAGCTTAGGGATAATCTTCCTCAAGCAGTCCTCACAGATCACTGTGGAGGGGCAGACAAGCAGACAGGAAGTGACAATATAGTGTGACAGGCACTATGATAGAGGAAGTACCAGGTGCGATGATGGAAGAAGTCATGGAGCATAAAGCAAGGCCACCTAATCTGGACTAGAGATCAGGGAAGGCTCCCTGGAGGAAATGACTTTTTTTTGGTGATGAAGATCATTGCTGAGCTAACATCTATGCCAATCTTCCTCTATTTTTGTATGTGGGATGCCACCACAGCATGACTTGATGAGTGGCGTGCAGGTCTGCACACGGGATCTGCACCTGAGAACCCCAGGCCACTGAAGTGGAACATGTGAACTTAACCACTATGCCACCAAGCCAGCCCCAGAAAAATGACTTTTAAGGCGAGCCTTGAAGGATGAGCTGGAGTAGGTCAAGAAAAGAAGGAGCTGGGCAGAGAGACCAGCATGTCCAAAGGCCTGAAAGGAACAGAAATGAATTCAGTGTGGCTAAAGTATAGGAGTAATTAGGGGAAATATGGCCAGAGAAGAGCCTGGAAGGCAGGTGAGGGCTGGTCATGAAGGACCTTAGGAACCAAGTTAAGGGAGTTTGGACTTTAACCTACAGGCACTGAGCAGTCCTTAACGTATTTTAAGAGAGGGAAGTGCTATGATCTGATTTTACAGAATAGGTTGTATAACCAGTCGTTCTTGGAAAAGTGACATTTAGCTTTCTAATTCATTTGTATAGGGGATTCTAGATTTGTGGTCACAGGTACAGAATGAAGAGTTCGCGCGCTCCACTTTGGCGGCTGGGGTTTCACCAGTTCGGATCCTGGGTGCGGACATGGCATTGCTCATCAAGCCCTGCTGAGGGGGCATCCCACATGCTACAACTACAAGGACCCACAACTGAAAATACATGACTATGTACCGGGGGGCTTTGGGAGAAAAAGGAAAAATTTTTTTTAAATCTTAAAAGAAAATCCCTAGGTTAGGCCCCTTTTCACGTCTGGATAACTGCAACAGCATCTTGACTAGTCTTTTAGCTGCTCATCGCACCAAATGGCTAGCAGACTCAATTTTCTAAAGTACCACTTCTTACATATCTGTCATTCATAGACATTCGCAGGGCTCCCTGTTGTCTCTGAGACAAAGCCTGGCCTCCTCTGGCTGGCATTTAAAGACACTTCACAAACCGGCTGCGGATGGTCCCACCTTATCCCTCCATAAACTCCCACCTCCAGGTCTGGCTGG
The DNA here is from genome assembly GCF_041296235.1 of Equus asinus. NCBI lineage: Eukaryota > Metazoa > Chordata > Mammalia > Perissodactyla > Equidae > Equus > Equus asinus. The sequence continues at coordinate 168,588,663 of NC_091791.1, forward strand.
TCTACTAAAGCCCCCTCACCCCAGGCTGGGCTTTCCTCCCTGACTGACTTGGTCGGGACTTTTCCTGCCTGCCCCTCCAGGCTCAGCTCAGTGGCTCTTCTACGAAAGGACTTTCCAGTTCAACAGGGCTGCTCCTGAAACACAAAAGCAAACAAACAGAACTTTGTTGAAACTCTGCAAGTACAAAAATGACACCCAAGATCTCCTACCCAATCACATTAACTATTCTCATTTCTCTACTTCTTTCCAAGGGGCATGTGTGTGTTACAAGCATCATATATATTGTTTATATAGCTGTAGTGTATAGGTACAATATGTACATAAACTTTTATTCTATCAATGAGCATTCCATATTTCTACAATCTTAGATTTTATCATTTTTATGACTATAGATATTCCACTAATGTCTGTAAAATGGGGACAATAATATTGCCAACCTTACGGGTTTGCTGTGAGAAGTAAATAAGTTCACACAGAGATGTTCAAACTTGACCAGGCTGCCCAATCACGTGGACGGCTTGTTAACACAGTTTCTTAGGCCCCAGCGACAGGGATTCCGATTCAGTAGGTCAGGGTAGGGTGCCCAGATCTGCATACCTAATGCTACTGGTGTGAGGACCACAATCTGAAAACCACTGAGTTAATACACATAACATGTTCAGAATAGTTTCTGGCATATAAATGGAGCTAGGAGGCTATGTATTTGCCATTTCTGAGTTAAAATATGAAAAGTTACTTGTTTGATATTTAGATTGTTTATAGTTAGCATAACATCTTTATTGAGACATAATTCATATGCTATAAAACCCACCCTTTTATAGTGAACAATTCAGTCGTTTTTAGTATATTCAGAGTTGTAAAACCATCACCACTATCTAATTCTAGAACATTTTTATCATCTCCAAAAGAAACCCCATACCTATTAATAGTCACTCTCCAACCACATCGTTGTAGTTTTTTGAACTTATAAATAATGTCTCTGTAAACATATATACACATGGCTTCTTTTTCCTTTGAATGATTTTGTCAGCACAAATTCCAAGAGATCAATTCCTGAGTCAGTGATTATGAGTATTTTATGTATAGTGTGATGGTTAATTTTACGTATAAACTTGACTGAGTCATGAAGTGCCCAGATATTTGGTTAAATACTATTTCTGAGTGTGTCTGTGACGGTGTTTCCAGATGACATTAGCATTTGAATCTGTAGACTGAGTAAAGCGGGTTGCCCTCTCCATGTGCCTAGGCATCATTCAATCTGTTGAGGCTCTGAAAAGGACAAGAAGGTGGAGGAAGGGATGTTGGTATTCTCCTGCCCTCCGACTGGGATTTACATGATTGGCACTCCTCGTTTTCAGATCTTTGGATCTAAAACTATAAAACTTTTAGAAGAAAACATAGGAAAAGTTTTCAGTTAGGCAATAAGTTCTTACATGTGATACCAAAAGCATAATCCATAAAAGAAAAAATTGATAAATTGAACTTCTTAAAAATTAAAAACTTTTGTGCCTCAAAAGACACCATCAAGAAAATTAAAATCCAAGCCACATACTGGGGGAAAATATTTGCGAATCATATTTCTGATAAAGGACTTGTTTTGGGAATATATAAAGAACTCATACAACTCAATAATAAGACAACTGAATTTTAAAGTGGTCAAAAGATTTAAGTAGACATTTCAACAAAGATATAAAATGGCTAATAAGCACATGAAAAGATGCTTGACTTAAATTCAAATTAAAACTTCAATGAGACACCACTTCACATCCACGCTTCACACCCATTAGAATGGCTATAATAAAAAAGACAAAGAGTAATGTCGGTGAGGATGCAGAGAAAGCAGAACCTTCAAACACTGCTGGTGGGAATGTAAAATGGCATAGCTACTTTGGTAGCTTAAAAAATTAAACATAGGGGCTGGCCCTGTGGCCAAGTGGTTAAGTTTGCATGCTCTGCTTTGGTGGCCCAGGGTTTCGCGGGTTTGAATTCTGGGCGCAGACATGGCACTGCTCGTCAAGCCATGCTGAGGAAGCATCCCACATACCACAACTAGAAGGACCCACAACTAAAAATACACAACTATGTACCAGGGGAGTTTGGAGAGGAAAAGGAAAAATAAAATCTTTAAAAAAAAAAAGTTAAACATACATGTACCAAATGCTCTAGCCATCTACTTCTAGACATTGTCCCAATGGAAAAGAAAGCATATATCCACACAAAGACTTGTATGAATATGTTCATGGCAGCATTATTCATAGTAGCCAAACAGTAGAAAAAATCTAAATGTTCATTATTTCATGAGTGCACAAACAAAATGTAGTATATCCATACAATTGAATATTATTCAGCAATAAAAAGAAACAAAGTACTGATACCTGCTACAACATAGATGAAACTCAAAATCATTACGTTGACTGGAAGAAGCTAGATGAAAAAGACTACATCCTGTATGATTCCATTTACATGAAGCGTCTAGAAAGGAAAAATCCATAAAGACAGAAAGTAATGGTTGCCAAAGGCTGAGAGTAGGGACAGTGATAAACTGCAAATGGGTGTGAGAGATTCTTTTGAGATGAAGGAAATGCTCTAAACTGGATTTTGGTGGTGGCCACACAACCTTGTAAATTTTCTTTAAAAATCATTGAATTGTACACTTAAAACAGGTAAATTTTATGGTATGTAAATTATACCTCAATAACGCTCTTTTAAAAAAACTAAAGCAGTGTAAAACACTTTTCTATAAAATACAGCTTTATTATTTTGGTAAGATTATGTTTTACTTTAACCAATCAAATAAGATATTGTTGTAGTTTGGCAAACATATCAAGAGTATGTGTTGTTTTCAGTATTACACATAAACACATCACCAATCCAGCTGGTGTCAAAAGACTGATTTATTCAACGCTTTTTTCTCATACTGATGTAATATTACAATGTATTTATTTGAATATTTTACGCAGATAGCGCAAGTTACAGTGATATCTATGTAAATCATAAATGGTAATTGAATTGAAATATTATTTTAATTATAATACAAATAATTTTTCTAGCTAAAAATACATATAGACAACATTTTTAGTTTAAAATGAAGGCATATTACTGATGTGGAATCTAGTAAATCTTGCAAAACGTAGGGCTTGTAAGTTGTCTCTCCTGTCCTCTCAACAAGAAAAAAGTTGAACTGAAAATCAACAGGTTTTCTTAGATCCACTAGAGAACTGAGGTCACATGACAAACCACCATTCTGAAAAGCGGACAGACAGGTGACTACAGAGAACACAGATCAGCTTACCTGAAGCAGGAGCTGCTGGAGCCAGTAACTGATAGGAACACTTAAATGGTGACTTTGACAAACCACTGGAGGCTGAGTGTGGCCTAGCCTGAGAATTAAAAACTCCTGGAAGCTCCCACACCACTTTTGTGGGTTTTACCTCCAGGAGCCCCACCAGGTTCTCATGGTGAAGACTGGAGAAAAATTCCCTCATGTTTAAGCCGTTGGGGGCGGGGGGTGAGGGGGGTGGGGGGGCGGGGCACAAGGTAACAGAACCATTTTGAAAAAAACCCAGAGCTTTCTCCATAACAAAAGCCTGCCCAGCAAGGGAAAAACCTTCATCAAAGCCATATCTGACTTGGGGGAAGAGAAATTACCCAACTCCAGTCCCCTCTAGGCTTCCTGTCTCACAGAAGGAGTAAAAAAACTGAGAAGCACTCATTAAGGTCACAGCCCAGGGCCACAAGTCCACTAAAATACTGAGACCTAATTGAAGAATGATAGAATGCTTCCTCTCTCCGCACGGCTCACTACCACATCAATAGAGCTCCTGTGTAATCACAGTGGCTTATAGCTGAAAGAACTGCAAGGTTTGGATTCTACTTAAGAAGTTTCTGGGTAAATCCAAAGACAACACGAAAGACAAAAACAAGGATGTCAGAGGAAACTGAAATCTCGAACACCTGCAGCTACAGCAAACAGTAAACACAGTCTAACTCCCACCCAGATAAGCATAAAATTTCACATGAAAGACCTATCTACCTCAGTTCCTATTATCCAATACATCAGGTCTGCTTTCAACAAAAAATTACAAGTCATGCTAAGAGGCAAGAAGGAACACAATTTGAGGAGACAAAGCAGCATCACAACGAGATTCTGATATGGCAGGGATTTTGGAATTATTAGTCTTCAAGTGTACCCACGGATTTTGTTTTAATCAGGTGTGGTAAGATGACAAACACAGACACAGCTGCCTTGAAAGAAGAGTTTATTACTCACAGTTCCCAAGAGGAGGGGGCACACCATACCACACAGGGCCACATGGGGAAGCACCAGAGTCACTCAGGGGGCAGAAGGAGAGGAGAAAGCCTGGGCACCAACCTTTATTGTGTCTTCTGCAGGAAAGGCAAGGCAGGGCAGGATAAACATTTTAGGATTGGTTAGTTTGAATAATTTTAGCAGGCTCTTGGCTATAGGTGGTCTCATTGTTTGGGATCTGGCCCTGGGATCACTTAGGGCAGAAGAAATATTGGCTTGATGCTGAGAGTTACATAAAGGAGGTGGTTGGAGGGGCTGGCCCCGTGGCTGAGTGGTTAAGTTCGCGCGCTCCGCTGCAGGCGGCCCAGTGTTTCATTGGTTCGAATCCTGGGCGCGGACATGGCACTGCTCATCAAACCACGCTGAGGCAGCATCCCACATGCCACAACTAGAAGGACCCACAACGAAGAATATACAACTATGTACGGGGGGGGGGGGGGGGGGGGTGGGGCTGTGGGGAGAAAAAGGAGGTGGGAGGTGGTTGGAGACATGGGCTTGGTATTGGTTGGTTTACATATGAAAGGTGTGCTCACAGAAAGTTGTTTGCTATCTCTAGAATTTAGCTAGCCCTGGGAGGGGCAGTCTCTCCAGGATTAGCAAGGACCTTAAGAAGTGAAAGCATCATAAAATACAGATAACAAAAAGCATGATTAATATATTATTGAACTTGGAATTTAAAATAACTATGATTAATATGCCGAGGGCTCTAATGGAAAAAGTGGACGATATGCAAAACAGATGGGTAATGTAAGCAGAGAGATGGAAACTCTAGAGAAAAGTCAAAAGGAAATGTTAGAAGTCAAAAACACAGTAACAAAAATGAAGAATGTCTTTGATGGTCTTATCAGTAGACTAGACACAGCTAAGGAAAGAATCAGTGAGCTTAAAGATTTGTTAATAGAAACTTCCCAAAGTGAAATGCAGAGAGTAAAAAGAATGGGAAAACCAAAATGGAACAGAATATCCAAGAACTTTAGGACAATTACAAAAGTTGTAACATATGCATAAATATATAATGGGAATACCAGAAAGAGAAAGGAACAGAATAAATATTTGAAGTAACAATGGCTGAGAATTTTCCAAAATTAATGACAGAAACCAAACCAAACCAGAGGCCAGCCCCATGGCCGAGTGGTTAAATTTGTGCACTCTGCTTCTGTGGCCCAGGGTTTCACCCATTGCTAGTTTGGATCCTGGGCACAGACCTAGCACCACTGATCAAGCCACACTGAGGCGGTGTCCCACATAGCAGAGTCAGAAGGACCTACAACTAGAATATAAAACTACGTACTGGGGGGCTTTGAGGAGAAGAAGAAGAAGAAGAAGAAAAGATTGGCAACAGATGTTAGCTCAGGGCCAATCTATAAGACAAAAAAAAAAAAAAAAAAGAAACCAAACCAGAAACCCAGGAAGATCAGAGAACACCAAGCAGAATAAATACAAAAAAAGCTACACTTAGACATATAATATTCAAACTGCAAAAACCAAAGACAAAGAGAAAATTCCAAAAGAAGTTAGAGAAAAAAAAATCTTACTTAACAGAGGAATGGATAGGAATTACATTGAACTTCTTGTTAGAAACCACACAAGCAAGAAGAGAGTGAAGTATTTAAAGCATTGAAAGAAAAACAACAGTGACTGAGATTTTTTAATCTAATGAAATTATCCTTCAAAAGTGAAGAAAAAATAAAGACTTTCTCAGACAAACAAAACTAAGAGAATCTGTCACCAGGAAACCTGTCTTGCAAGAAAGTTAAAAGAAGTTCTTCAGAGAGAAAGAAAATGATATAAGTCAGAAACTTGGATTTTTGCAAAGGAAGCAAGAGCATCAGAGAAAGAATAGTCAAGCTAAAATAAAATCTTTATTTTTCTTATTCCTATTTGATCTAATAGATAACTGTTCAAAATAATAATAGCAACAATGTATTGGGTGATTTTAGCATATGGATAAGTGGTGAAAAGAATGGCAGCAATACCATAAGGGATGCAAGGGAGGAACTGGAAACACTCTGTTACAAGGTACCCCCACTACCTGAGAAGCAGCAGTGTTATTTGAAAGTGGGCTTAGATTAGTTCTAAATGTATACTGCAAACTCTAGGGCAACAATTAAAAAATATTTCTTTTAAGAAGTATAATTGGTATGCTAAGAGAAGAGAGGAAATAGAATCATATAAAATGCTCAATTAAAATCAGAGAAGGAAGATAAAGAGGTAGGAAGAATTAAAAAAAAAGAAATAGAAAACAAGTGCAATGAATTCAAAATGGTTACAAACATGTTAGATATTAATTCAAAAATACCAATAATCACTTTAAATGTGAATATTCTAAACACACCAATTAAAAGACAGACACTTCAGAGTGGATAAAAAACAAGACCCCACTATATGTTATCTACAAGAAACATACTTTAAATATAAAGATACAGATATATTAGGGGCTGGCCCCGTGGCCGAGTGGTTAAGTTCGCGCGCTCCGCTGCAGGCGGCCCAGTGTTTCGTCGGTTCGAATCCTGGGCGCGGACATGGCACTGCTCGTCAGACCACGCTGAGGCAGCGTCCCACATGCCACAACTAGAGGAACCCACAACGAAGAATACACAACTATGTACCGGGGGGCTTTGGGGAGAATAAGGAAAAAATAAAATCTTTAAAAAAAAAAAAAAGATACAGATATATTAAAAGGAAAAAGATAGAGAAAGATATACCATACTAATACCAATCAAAAGAAAACTGGAGTGGGGCCAGTCCGGTAGGACAGCAGTTAAGTTCACACACTCCGCTTTGGCAGCCTAGAGTTTGTGGGTTCAGATCCCAGGTGCAGACACCAGCACTGCTTATCAAGCCATGCTGTGGCAGGCATCCCACATATAAAATAGAGGAGGATGGGCATGGATGTTGGCTCAGGGCCAATCTTCCTCAGCAAAAAGAGGAGGATTGGCGGTGGATGTTAGCTCAGGTCTAATCTTCCTTAAAAAAAAGAAAAGGAAAGAAAACTGGAGTAGCTATATTAATTTCAGACAAAGAAGACTTCAAAGCAAGGAAAATTATCAGGGATAAAGAGAGGAATTACATAATAATAAAGGGGTCAGTTCTCCAAGAATATATAACAATCCTTAATGTGTATACATCTAACAACAGAGCATCAAAATATATAAGGCAAAAACTGATAGAGCTGCAAGGAGAAATAGATGAATACACTGTTATAGCCAAAGACTTCAATATCCTTCTATTAGTAAATAACGGATCCAGCAGGCAGAAAATCTAAGGATATAGTTGAACTGAATAGTACCATCAACCATCTAGACCTACTTGACACCCATAGACTATTTCATCTAAGAACGGCAGAATACACATTCTTCTCAAGCTTGTGTATGGAACATTCACCAAGACAGACCACATTCTGGGCCATAAAACATATGTATTCAAATGTAAAAGAATAGGCATTATATGAAACACGTTCTTAGGCCACAGTGGAATTAAACTAGGAATAAGAAACAGAGAGATAACGGGAAAATCAAAATATTCGGAGGGGCCGGCCTGGTGGAGCAGCAGTTAAGTTTGCACGTTCCACTTCAGCAGCCCAGAGTTCACCGGTTCGGATCCCGGGTGTGAACGTGGCACCGCATGTCAAGCCATGCTGTGGTAGGCGTCCCACATATAAAGTAGAGGAAGATGGGCACGGATGTTAGCTCAGGGCCAGTCTTCCTCAGCAAAAAGAGGAGGATTGGCAGCAGATGTTAACTCAGGGCTAATCTTCCTCAAAAAACTATATATATATAGTGGGAGATTAAGCAACACACTTCAGAATAACAGATGGATTAAAGAGTAAGTCTCAAGAAACAGTTAAAAAATATTTTGAATTAAATGAAAATACACCCTATCAAGATTTGTGGCATGTAGACTCTAGTGGATTTTCAGAAGTTAGTATGATCACAGAAACAGTAAAGAAAAAAGTATGTTGCAAATCTCACCATGAACAGCAATAGCAATTTGCAACAGCAAAGAAAAAAAAGCTGTCGTGCAGGAAACATTTTAAAATAATAAAATGGACAATACTGAGAGACATTTTCAACAAATACATAGTGAATTTGATACGAAGTTTCCCCTTAACAGTCAAAAAAGAATTTATGAAATTGGTCTTTTGAAATCAAAATTAAATGTCTAAAATTTAAAAAAAATTCTTTAACAAGATCTGAGCTTGTCACTTTATCCAGCTATAAAATGGCTTAGATTCTCACACAAAAAAGAAAATCATTTTTAGATGGAGATATGGTAAAAGAATCTATTATTTCAGTTATGGAAGTTTTGTCAGAAAATTATGAGGAAAGGCTAAAAAAAATAAGATATTTTAAAAAACCCCTGAAAGATAGTCAGTTTAAGCCACCAAACAGTTACCCATAGAATTCAAAACATTTCTAACATTATCAGAATTCAACTAATTCAAAATGTCAAAAGTTGCAAGGACCTTTCTCTAGCTTTAGATGAGTCATGCAATATAAAAGACACTGCCCAATAAATACTTTTGGCTTTTTTTGAGTATTTGTGTCTCAAAGACTTCTAAATTTATAAAGAAATGTTGTCAATTTGTGCTCCCCCCCAATCAAGCTCATGGCATAGATGAATTTCTGCTAGATATGAAAAACTTAGTTTCTATCAAGAGGGAAGGTGCCCTTGCCGTGTTAGGTTAACAGCCTGAATTTATTGGAATTTTAAAACAAGAAACTGATGTTTCCGTTATAGTTTTATTTCACCATATGACACATATTTAAAATATTTGTGCTCACTTTTCTGAAGCAGACTCTATGAAAAATGTCATGGATATAGTTGTTAGAAATTGTTCAGCATTTTCCAACTGATTCTATGAGGCCAGTAAACCAAAACTAGTCAAAGACATCACAGGAAAAGGAAAATAAAGAGCAATATTTCTTATGAAAATAGCTTTAAAGATCCTCAACAAAACACCTGCAAACTGAATCCAGCAACATATAAAAAGGATTATATGCCATGACCAAGAGGGACTTATTCCAGGAATACAAGGCTGGTTTAACATCTGAAAATCAATGTAATGCACCATATCAACAGAATCAAGGACAAAAATCACATGATCACCGCAATAGACGCAGAAAAAGCTTCTGACAAAATCCAACACTCCTTCATGCTAAAAACATGCAACAAACTAGATAGAGGAGAACCTCTTCAGCCTGACAAAGGGCATTTATAGAAACCCCACAGCTAACATGATACTGGTGAAAGACTTAATGCTTTCACCCTAAGATCAGGAACAGGATGTCTGCTCTGGCTACTTCTATTCAACACTGTACTGAACTCGGCCAGTAGGCACAAAAATGAAATCAAAGATGTCTAGATTGGAAAGGAAGAAGTAAAACTGCCTTGGTAGACGTGATCTTATAGGGATCATGGACATGATCTTACATGGAGAAAATTCTAAGGAATCCACTAAAAAATACTTTGAACTAATAAATGAGTTCAGCAAAGTTGCTGGGTATACGATTAATATATAAAAATCAATTGTATTTGCATATACTAGCAATGAACAACCTAAAAATGAAATCAAGAATGAAATTCCATTTACAATAGGGCCTGCAGTAGGCTGACTAATGGCCATCCAAAGATACCAGGTCCTAAGCCCTGGAACCTGTAAAAGTTACCTTGTAAGGACTAAGGGTCTTTGCAGATGTAATTTAACTAACGACCTGGAGGTAGAGAAGTTATTCCAGGTATCCAGGTGGGCCTGAAATCCAGTTACAAGTGTCCTTGTAAAATAGAGGCAGAGAAGATTTGACACATGGAAGAGGAAGCAATGTGACCAAGGAGGCTGGAGCTACCAGCTTTGAAGAGGCAAGGAACCCCCTAGAGCCTCCAGAGGGAGTGAAATCAACACCTTGATTCAGACCAGTGAAACTGATTTCAAACTTCTGGTTCCCTGAACAGTGAGAGAAAACATTTCTCTTGTTTTGTTTTATTTTATTTATTTTTCTTGAGGAAGATTAGCCCTGAGCCAACATTGCTGCCAATCCTCCCCTTTTTGCTGAGGAAGACTGGCCCTGAGCTAACATCTATGTCCATCTTCCTCTACCTTATATGTGGGACGTCTAACACAGCATGGCTTGCCAAGCAGTGCCATGTCCACACCCGGGATCCGAACCGGCGAACTCTGGGCCGCCGAAGCCGAATGTGCACAGTTAACCGCTGCGCCACTGGGCTGGCCCCCATTTCTCTTGTTTTAAGCCACTAAGTTTGTGATAATTTGTAAAAGCAGCCACAGCAAACTAACACAACTTGAAAAAGATAAAAATCTTAAGAATGAATTTATAAAAGAACTGCAAAACTTATACTCTGAAAACTAGAAAATACTGTTGAAAGAAATTTTAAAAGACCTAAACAAACAGAAAGACATCTCATGCTCATGGATCAGAAGGCTTAATATTGTTAACATGGCAATACTCTCCAAACTGATCTACAGATTCAACACAACCTCTATCAAAATTCCAGCTGGCTTTTTTGCAGAAATTGACAAACTGATGCTAAAATTCATATAGAAATGCAAGGGGCCCAAAATAGCCAAACAATTTTGATAAAGAACAAAATTGAAGGGCTCACACTTCCCAATTTCAAAACTTATTACAAAGCTATAATAATGAAGATAGTATGGTACTGGTTTAAGGACAGACATATAGATCAATGGAATAGAATTGAGAGTCCAGAAATAAACCTGTATATTTATGGTCAATTGATTTTCGAAAAGGGTGCCAAAACAATTCAATGAGGAAAGAATAGTTTTTTCAACAAATGGTGCAGGGACAACTGGACATTAATAAGCAGAAGAATTAAGGTGGACCCCTACATCATACCACACACAAAAATTAACCCAACAGGGATCAAAGACCTACAAGCAGCAGCAAAACTCAGTAGAAAACATAAGCATAAATCTTCATGCTCTTGTCTTAGGCAATGGTTTCTTAGCTAAGGCACCTAAGGCACAAGCAACCAAAGACAAATTAGATAAATTGGACTTCATCAAAATTAAAAACTTTTGTGCTTCAAATGATACAAATAATACACATCAAGCAAGTTAAAAGACAACCCATAGAATGGGAGAAAATATTTGCGAATCATATATCTGATAAACGACTTGTATCCAGAATATTTAAATAACTCTTACAACCAATGACAAAAAGACAAGCCAATTAAAAAATGGGTAAATGATCTGACCAGAAATGTCTTCAAAGAAGATATACAAATGATCCATAAGCACATGAAAAGATGTTCCATATCATTAGCCATTAGGGAAATGCAAATCAAAATCACAATGAGATACTACTTCATACTCACTAAGGTGGCTATAATTAGGAAGACAAATCATAAGAAATGTTGGCAAAGATGTGGAGAAATTGGAACCTTCGTTCATTGCTGGTGGGAATGTAAAATGGTGCATCCTCTTGGGAAAACAGTCTGGCAGTTCCTCAAATGGTTAAACATAGAGTCTCCATATGATCTGGCAACCCCACTCCTAGGTATATACCCAAGACAAATGAAAACATATTTCTCTACAAACACTTGTATACAAATGTTCATGGCACACTATTCGTAACAGCCACAAAGTGGAAACAACCCAAATGTCCATCAAGCAATGAATGCATAAATAAAATGTGGTATATCCATAGGATGAAATACTATACATCAATAAAAGGGAATAAAGTACTGATACATGCTACAAGATAGATGAACCTTGAAAACGTTACGCTAAGTGAAAGCAGCCAGTCACAAAAGACCATGTATTGTATGATTCCACTCTTATGAAACGTCCAGAATAGATAAATCTATAGGAACACAAAGATTAGTGGTTGCCTAGGGCTGGGGGTCGGGGTGAGGAGAAAAGGGTGAGTAACTGCTAATGGGTAAATTTTTTTAGGGACTGATAAAAATGTTCTAAAATTGATTGTAGTGATAATTGCACAACTCAGTGAATATACTAAAAATCATTGAATTATAGTCTTTAAATAGGTGAATTGCATGGTATGTGTATTAAATCTCAATGAAGAGGTTAAAAATTTTGCTCAGTTAATAAGTGCAAATGTCATGAATGATCACCAGTTTATAGAACCGTTGAAAGAAATAGTAAACAACAAATTTAATGATTTTGTGTTCTTTGCCAATACTTCTTAGTTCACCCCTGGTAGAGTTTTACAAAGATTTACTGTACTGTAAACTACAACATTTTCTTGTAAGGAAAGGAATAGCTGACAAGCATTTACTAATCAAAACAAAACAAGGCAGTGTAATTTGTTTTCTCATCAGTATATTATGATACTGGTACGAAAAGACTACGCATATGAAAAGACTAAATTTCAAGTTTCAAGGAAAGGAAAAGCTTATTTGTGACCTAACTAGACCACTTTGAGAATTCCTGTTGAAACGGAAGCTTTTCATAATACAAATCTTGATAAATGGCACAAAAGCTACTGGTTAATTGACTGAGTAGGTTGTCCAGGCACCCTGAGCTTACATGCTCAGCCTGAAGCAGCAAATCAATGTTAGAGGCCTGGGGACTGGATATCCCCTTCCTTCTTCTTCCTCAGCTCAGCAAAAGATTGAGAGACCAGTTTTTCCCCCACTCTGGCTCCATTTATTCCAGAAGCCCGCTGCAAGTCAGGTCAGATTTCTAGCCCTGGGTCGGCTGGGCAGTTGCAGGGCAAATTCAAGACCATCATCTGCCCTTACAGCGCTTACCTTCTAAGGGAGATGATGGAACACTTAATACCCATCCAACTTATTCACCAGCCTGTGAGAAACAGAGTGAGCTGACATATTTGAAAGTACGAGAAAATATGAGGCGGGTATCATGAAATATGCACAGGCTGGGTTTGAACCAAGGTCTGCTGCAGACCCGTGACTGGGGTCAAGTCACGTAAATCTGAACTGGCTTCCTCCTTTGTAAAACGCACTCCCTTTGACGTTCACACACTGGCAGGAGTGTCGGGGCGGCATCTGGGGGTGTTTCCGCGGTGCCTCCCGGTGCACACGATGATGGCCAGTGCCCTGGTTTTTCCGTTTCTAAACCCTGGCTCTGGGCTTCTCTGGTCTAACTCTCCTATCTGCAGATGAAAAAGCCTCAGAGACCGAGTAGTCACATATGACTACTGTCACAAAATTGACCTAAGAGCACTGAGGTCTACGAGAAATCTCGCGCAGCCCGCGATGGAGCAGCAGCCAGCAATGGCGACTCCGCAACGCGGTCCCCTCAGAACGAAGCCAAAGCCTGTCACCTAGCGGCCGGTTCTGGCCACAGAAGGGAAAAGTCGTGAAAAAGGCTCTGGGTACTGCGGCATCCAGGAGCCAATACGCTCAGTTCACTCAGCTAACTCTTTTCTTCCATTGGGCCCCTTTAACTGTCAATCAACCACCTGCCCCGTTTTCATTGGTTTAGGTTCAATCATTCTACTCAACCTACTAATCACTTGCCTCTTTCCAAGAGCATCTTTACGTCATTAGATCGCCTCCTAAGTCTGACGAATTTAGCCAGTTCTCCTATTCCATTGGCTGGACCCGGCCCCTCCTCTCGAACATCCTGTTCGGGGCGGAAGTGAGGGAGTCCCTATTCCTATTGGCTTAAATTTGCAGACGGCAGTTGTCTATCAAGATAACTTCGCTGTCAGGAAGTACAGCCCCGGAAGGGGCGGGCTCATGCCAAGATGGCGGCGTCGGTGAGTGTCGCGTTTTATTTCTCGCGTTGCTATTGTGGACGTTTCCTTTTCTCTCTGCTGCTAGAGGCATATTATTGGCGCGAGGGAAGGGTAGTGATGAAAGTAGCTTTAGGAAGGCGACTTCCCTGGCCTAGCTGGGCAAAAGCAGTAGTAGGGAGACGGAACTGAAGTTAACGCTCCTCTACAGTAACCAGGAGGCCTGGCCGGCTGTGAGGCGAGGCTGCATGTGCCCCACCCGGAGTGGGAAGGCCGGGAAGTCTGGTGTGTCTGAAGGAGAGAGAGGGATTTCCACGTCAGTCGCCCCGTCTTTTCATTATCCTGGGGGAAAGAATGGGTTTTCTTTACTCTCCTTCTCCCTTCTATAGGGGGTGGTAGAGTCAGACCTGCAAAGTGCCGTGAGACTTCTGAAGAACCTTCAGGAGCAGGTGAGTAATGTTACTCCTTTGGAATGGATCAGTCACGGATGGGCTTTGGCTTTGTGTGCCTCGCCTTCAGACTTTGGTGACTTGGGGGCATATATTTGAATGCTACCAAATACCATAAGAGGAAAATGATTTAAGGAAAACGTTTTTAGGTTAGAATGCAAAGTATTTGATTTCTGCATCCAAAGGAATAGAGACAACTCCGAAAAGAAAACTGAATCCGTTTCCTTCATTCTTAATAGCTAAGGACACCGATAGAGAAAAAGGTGATAGGATTTGCTCTTTGGGTGCTGGAAAGTATACATTTATATAATTCGATGCCTTGTAAGTTCAACCCGTATAGATAAAGTTACAGTCCCCCCATCACCACTGTCCCAGTCCTTAGCCCCTCCCCATGGTTTCTTTAGTTTAAGAAGAGATGGAAGGCTTTTTTTACCTTTTGGAGAAGTATCAGAAACCATCTCTTCTATACTTTCCCAAAACTAGAAAGAAGATAGTACTGTACTTTAGGCAGTGTTTCAGATAACTTTTAGGCGGCATTGTTTAGCTTTTGCCCTTCATAGCTCACAGAGATGACTTGATATATTTTGGTAAGCTGTTTTATTTGGACTGATTTCAGGTGACGGCTGTAACTGCACAAGTGCAAGCTCTGACGAAAAAAGTTCAAGCTAGAGCCTTTCCTACAGAGAAGGTAAGTCATACTTGAAGAGTAAGCATTCCTTGACTTGATGTTCTCAGCCATTCTTTCATCATAGATTTGAGTATCTTGTGTGTCCTAAGTGCTGGAGCTTCAAAGATGAATAAGATCCAGTTGCTGTGCTTAAGTCTAGTGAAGACAGAACAAAGCAATAGGTATAAGCAGTAACAGTCATGTTACAGAGACATGTTGAGTGCTGTGCAAGCCAAGGAGAGAGATTAAATAATTAGCAGAGGAAGTCAGGGAAGGCTTCTCAGAGGAGGTAACAGGATTGTGAAGAATAAATAGGAGTCAGAGGGACAGAAAGAAACAGCGCATGCGTGACACAAATACTTGGAAGCATGGTCATGTTCTGGGGAAGGAGGTAAGTCATTTAGTGTAGTCAGATGTAAATTTTGTGTGTGTGTGTGTGTTTTAGGAGTAGGAAATAAGGCTGGAAAAGTAGTCACTCTGTGAAGGGCCTTGTAGGCCAACTGAGGAGTTAATATTGTATTTCATCTAACCTAAGATGCTGGTAATTAGAGACATACCAGTTGTTTTATATACTAGGAAAAAAATGCAACCTGTTAATCTATTATATAATGCTAAGGTACTGTTGATTAAAAGATGCATCCTGACTTCAGAGATATTAAAATATGAAAATGATGTGCATCTTAAAATTGAAATATGGTAGTTTTCAAATTAAGGTCTTAGAAAACCTTCTAGGGATCATTGGGTGTGGGGCAGTATAGGAGGAGGACTCTGGATCCCTCATATCTGTTTGAACTGGAACACTCTGGTGTTACTCATTTTATTTATTGAGCTTTAGTCCTAAGATACCATTTAAGCAAAACATGCCATCAGCGTGTGTGTGAAAATTAGCAAAAGTGTGAAAATCATTGTAGTAGCTTAATAAGAATCATTGAAGGATTTTTAAGCATGGAATTTACAGCAGATTTGTGCTTTAGAGAGATAGCAAACAGCACTTTAATATCTTCTCTTTTTGCCTTTTCTTTCTCATCATTAAATTTTATTATCTTTTTACTTTTTCTGACTTTTTTTAATCTTTGCTTTTTCTTGCTGCTTTGTTTTTCTTTCATATGCTTGTAACCTAGTTTCAACTTGACAGTGCCCAAGCGTGTCTGAAGAGCCTACTTCTCAAATTCTTGGCTGTCTTTAGTCTGGGTGCCATGCTTTGGCCTATTTTTAATGCCTTTTTTTTTTTTTAAAGATTTTATTTTTTTCCTTTTTCTCCCCAAAGCCCCCTGGTACATAGTTGTATATTCTTCGTTGTGGGTCCTTCTAGTTGTGGCATGTGGGACGCCGCCTCAGCGTGGTTTGATGAGCAGTGCCATGTTCGCGTGCAGGATTCAAACCAACGAAACACTGGGCTGCCTGCAGCAGAGTGCGCAAACTTAACCACTCGGCCACGGGGCCGGCCCCTTTAATGCCTTTTTGAGATGGGCTTCCAGTATCTTAGATCACTGTGTGTTTATTCATTGAACAGATGTTTATTAACTTATCTTTCATGACCAAGACTTTTACAAAGTGTTTTACAGGTTACACGTTGCTCAAGCAAATATTATATAGTATATTCTTTTAAATAAAAGGAAGTAACCTGTGAGCACTGACTTAAGTTGTAGTTACTAAATAAATTTTTAACAAAGAGTCACGTTATCTTATTTGAGCCTCATAATTACTCTTTGGGGCAGGAAAGAAGTACTGTACATATTACAGATGTGAACACTGAGATCATAAGGTTAAGTGACTTCCCAACATTTGACTACCAGATGCCTAATTCAGAACTTAAACTCAATTTGTCTGTTTTTAAATCCTTTGCTCATCCTTCTGTAGCACACTAGTGCTGATCTCAAGGCTTAACATGTTGGTTTAAAGATATCCAGGGCTTAGATGTTGGAGTCAGACTGAGTTTGAATCCCAGCTCTACTCCTATTACTCTGTAATCTTGGGCAGAATATTTAACCGGTCTGAAATAGGTCTTCCCAGGGCTGTGGACTTTTTCAGTTTTATACAGTCACAGTGACTCTTTTCTTCTTTTCTTTATTTAATATCTAACTTAAGTCAATGCTCACACGTGTTACTTTGTTTTATTTAAAAGGATAAACTATAACATTTGCTGGATTTTTCTGCCTGTAAATATAATACACTTTTAATTTTAGAAAGTTTGGAAGATACATGAAAGCACAAAAAAGAAAATTAAGAACTAATATAATCACCATTCTGAGATAACTACTGGGGTACATGTTTTGGAGATTATAGAAATTATATGTGTTTGATGGAAAAACACTTTCACAGTACAAGCACTCCATTTCTTCCTTTTCCTCATCTTGATCCCCAAGGGTAGCAGTTGTTAATTGTGTGTCATACTTCCTTCCCGCTTAATTGGAACCATATTAAGCACACTTTTAAAAAAACCTTGTGTTGACATGGACTGAATTGCATGTCTGCATGTATAGATCATTGTTTTACTTGTATCATGTGGTTCCGTTGTATGGGGATAAAATCATTAATTGTTTTGATTAATTTAATTCAAAATTCAACAATGTGTGGGGACTGTTTTGATTGTCACAATTTGGGGGGGCATCAGTGGGTAGAGGCCCAGGATGCTGCTGAACATCCTCCAGTTCCTGGACTGTGCACCACAACAAGGAATTAATTATCTGTCCCCAAATGTCAGTAGCTCTGAGGTTGAGAAACCCTGCAGTAGTCATTTTGGGGGATACTTTGATTTTCCTACTCTTACTCTCTTCCAGTAATCCTCTCAACTTTGCTTCTCTCGTGTTAGCATAATTTTCTCTCTGGCCATTTTAGGTACAGCCACGTCCTTGAGACTACTCTAAATACCTTATATGAACTGATTGGGAAAAACTGGAAGTTGGAAAAAATTATCCTGTTTCTCCTAGGCTCGCCTCATGATTCTCTGGCTCAAACTGAATTTGCATCTCTTACGGTTTTATTCAACTCAGGGTCTCAGCCTCTTGGAAGTGAAAGACCAGCTGCTGCTCATGTACCTTATGGATTTGAGCCATCTCATCCTGGACAAAGCCTCAGGAGGGTCTCTTCAGGGACATGCTGCAGTTTTGAGACTGGTGGAGATTCGCACAGTATGAAGCATTTGGCATCTTAGAGTTCTAGGTTTCCAAATCCTGAACTCCAGGACTGTCACACAATAGCTCTTATTTAAGTGGGTGTTCCTATGTTTAAGTGAGGAAACCAAATGGAAAAAGTATTTTTCTCTTCATTTGCTGCACTTTGCATATTTTAGGTGCTTTATCTGTCAACTTAATATAGGAACTCTGGTGTGTGCTTAATTTTGGGAAGGGAATGTAATCCTTTTTAACCATGTTGTAGGTTTTAGAAAAGCTTCGTCCCTTGGACCAAAAACTGAAGTATCAAATTGACAAACTGGTCAAGACTGCAGCAACAGGCAGCCTCAGTAAGTGGGGGAAGCTATAAGGTTATGTGGAGACCATCATAAAGATCCAAACCTTAGAAAATCACTTGGGTTTTTTGTTTCAGGTGAGAACGACCCCCTCCGTTTTAAGCCTCGTCCCAGCAATATGATGAGCAAGGTAAGGGGTTGCATTATCCTGGTTTTCCTGAGGAAGCTAAGCCTGAATGAGCCTCCTGGTGATCCTGGGTCTCCTGGGATTCTCTTATTACTATTGATGCCCAGCTTGTGCCTTAAGACATTGAGTATTCCCACCTCCCCAGGTTACTCCAGCTTTGGTTTTTCTTATCACTTGTGTGACTAACACTTCCTTAGTTTGTGGACATTATGTTCCCTTTGTAGTTGAGCTCTGAGGATGAGGAGGAAGATGAAGCAGAGGAAGGCCAGTCTGAGTCTTCAGGAAAGAAATCTGTAAAAGGAACAGCTAAGAAATATGTTCCACCACGCTTGGTTCCGGTACATTATGGTATGAACTGTGAGCAGCTGCCTCCTCAGCATGAATTGTGTTTCTCTTCTCTGTTCTGGGATAACTCTTGCTGATTTTTATCACATAGATGAAACAGAAGCTGAGCGGGAGAAGAAGCGCCTGGAACGAGCCAAGAGACGGGCACTGAGCAGCTCTGTCATTCGTGAGCTTAAGGAACAGTACTCAGATGCTCCAGAGGAAATCCGTGATGCTCGGCATCCTCATGTTACTCGCCAGAGTCAGGAGGATCAACACAGGTTTGAGCCCTTCCAATTAGAAATTGTTTCTCTGCTGTAGAGACCTACCCTTGTGCTTTGGTTGAATTTAATTAAGTATGGTACCAAGAGAACTCACAGTATATAGAAAGTGGAGTGAAAAACTTGGAGTGACAGTTTCTAAGAATTAGGGGTTTGAGGTATAGAATAGGAACTAGGAAAAAAAACTTTTTTTCCTAATTGTTTAAGTTGAGCAACTGCTATATGAAGAAGAACATGCGCAGTTCCACCCAGTAGGGCTTTAAAATTCTGTATTATCACAGCTTTCACTTTTGTGCAGAGGGCAATAAAGGCAGGTTTTTGTGATGGCATCAACAGTGCTAGGTAAGTTCAGGGAAGAAAAGTAGAGAAGCAATTGTGACTCGAGTACAGATTAGTCAGCTTTGCTCAGGTGGCAGTCTCAGCAGTTGATAGATGTGAGTGAAAGGGCGTATATAGGGAGTCCTGTTTATGGAGCTGAAATATGAGAATTTTATGATATAATAGTTTAAATATTCCTTTGGATAGGCTGTAAGTTCGTTTCTAGGGAGGAAGGAAGTTCTGGCACAAAGAACGTTTCATTGAGGAAGCTCAGCATTGAGCATTCAGTATGTCCTTACTAAATACCATATTGATGTGCTATGAAATTTCTTGAGAACTGTCTGAACAAGGGATGAGTAAATACCTGGGCTCAGGTTCTTGGCTGCAGCTTTCTGTCTCTGTGGACTGAGTGTGCTGGAAACAGTGTCTGTATTTCTCTGGCAGGATTAACTATGAGGAGAGCATGATGGTGCGTTTAAGTGTCAGTAAGCGAGAGAAAGGACGGCGAAAACGAGCAAATGTCATGAGCTCACAGCTTCATTCCCTCACGCACTTCAGTGACATCAGTGCTTTGACAGGAGGAACGCCTCATCTTGATGAGGTGAGATTGTGATACAGTGGTGGAAGGTGACGTTCGTGCTTTCAGCCAAGTGTATGAGGGGCTTGTTACCATGAGGAACTTGGGGAGAGACACTAACACTTGGAAGCATATTGCCATTCCTTCACTTTTCCGTCTGTCTCCAGGATCAGAATCCTGTTAAGAAGCGGAAGAAGATACCTAAGAAAGGTCAGAAGAAAAAAGGTCAGTGAATGGTAGGACTTAGGTGGTCAAGTGCAGGGTGGGGAGAATGAACTAGGATGCCAACTCTCTGGATTTGCCATTCTGGGTCCTACCAATTCCAGTGGTTATCTCTTCCGTACTGGGCATTAATCTCTTTAGATGGGCTTTTATTTTTCTTCTTTCTGAAGCTGAAAATCAGCATCATTTACAAAAGAGATTTCTGGATTCCATCTCTCAGGTCCCACCACCCATTTGGGCTTCCTTAAGTACAGCTATAGAAGGATCGCTTGAAGGAACTGTTGTCCCATTTCACTTTCATTCCTACGTCTAGTCTTTTGTCCTGGGAGAACAGAGAGAGTACTGACTAGGGGACCTGCCCTATTGAGCCTTTCTGTGTAGATATCCTTTTTTTCCTGTCCCTTCAGCTTTTCCAGCTCTCTTTTGCCTCATTCTTGGTTTCCCTTCCTTTCAGGTTTTCGGAGGCGGCGGTGATTATGGGTGTACATATTTATATATATTTTTGTCATCCTGGGATGCTTCTAATTTCACTGTATGTAGGTTTTTTCCTTGGAATTCATTAATTGTTTGCCCTGGACATGTGGAAAGTTCTTTATTAATAAAAGTGATTGTACTTACGAATTGAAGGCCTTTTTGCACATGTATTGTATGACTGGAATCACTGGGTATGGGGTATTTCTGGTGAGAGGGTCATGAAAAGGGAAAGATGAGATTTTTGGGGAGTGAGTGAAGTTTGGCTTTATATAGTTTTCTTTGGTAATAGATTTTCCCCAGAAACTAGAAATTGTTATTTAACCAAAAAAATTATTGTGAGATTAGAAAAGTATGGTAATCTCTTTGACCCCACATTCCTCTGAACTTCTGTATGATTTGTTATAATACAGGTATCTCAAATACATGGATGTTAAGTTTTATTAATGTATCTTTCTGGCCACCAGGTGGCATTAGTGGTTCAGGAAACCTTTGGCGCTTGACTATAATTAAAAGTGAGATAGAGCCGTTCCTCATCAGCAAGAGTTATTCTTGTCTCCACTTCTCTGAATGTTTTTCTTTCTAAAATAGCGTGAACGTAGTGCTGATCTTTGGTCAGTAGAGTGTATCTGGAGAGAATAGTACAGCAAATGAGAAGACTAGGTATAGTTTTGTGTTTTTCAGCCTCTTTGACCTTCTTTCAACTAAAGCCTCAGTTTATCAGTCAGTAATGCCAGCCCTTTTACAAAGAGCTTGCAAAAGAATGCCAGAAAATAGGCAGACAGAAGATTCTTAGCTTGAAGACCAAAAGAATGAAAATTCTGCAGAAATACCAGCCCAAGTCAGGAGACTGGTGGGAATTACGAATCTGAGATCCTGTATTTTCCGGAGAATGACCTTCTCTGTTGGTGAGAGATCTCTCAGGCCTTAGATAATACAGGAAGTGAAAAAGGAACGGAACGAGAAGTTGAGGAGTCTGACTTAATTCATTGGAGTGTTTTTAAGGGCGTGGGGTCTCAGGAACACCTAATTTTAGTGTTTGGCATTCCTGATCATTGTCATGGAGAGGGATATGATTTGGGTCATTACATCACTAAAACCTATTGATTCCGAATCCTATGGATCTGGATTTATACTGGTCTTCCCAGTTGGGGCAGGGGTCTTTTCATTCAGCTGCAGCCTGATAGAAAGTAGTTAGGAGACAACTTAGTACTGTCTTCTATTAACTCTGGCCTTTAATTTTTCTCAGCTGAAAAATAAATGTGTTCGACTGAAGCACTGAGATTCCCTCCAAACCAAAGAGCCTAGAGCTGTTTTTCATGGATGACATCAAAATAGGTGTCTGGGGCCCCTAACTTTTGTCCCTGGCAGATCTGAGGGAGCCTGATGTGCCTAGGGCCTTCATACTTCTGTTTCCTCAAGTGAACCTAAGCAAAGAGCCACGAGAACAGATTTAGAGATTCCTTTCCTTTTCTGGCTGAATTAACTGGACAAGAGGTTCAGGTCAAAGGTGCTTTAATTAGTTAGGTCTTCCACATTAACTTCTTATTTAGGAATAGTAACTATTGCCTTTGTTTCTAATTTATTAAGATTTTTGGATTATGGGACCTGCCAAGGGAAAGGAAGTGCCTTTTTTTTAAGATCTTATTTTGTGTTATGTACTGACGTAAGTGCTTTACACTTGGTCCTTGTAAAATATATGCCATCT
Organism: Equus asinus; assembly: GCF_041296235.1. Classification (NCBI taxonomy): domain Eukaryota; kingdom Metazoa; phylum Chordata; class Mammalia; order Perissodactyla; family Equidae; genus Equus; species Equus asinus. Next base: position 168,611,286 of record NC_091791.1, read on the forward strand.
TTATTTTACTAGTGAGGAAGCTAAAGACTTGGGTTGTTTGCCCAAGGTGACATGGCTGTTAAGTTAGAGAACCAGTACTTGGGGAACACAGAAGATGGAGGACCTCAGGTGGCCTGGGGTTTATGAAAATCTTCAAGGTTTTTCTTTAAAAAAAGAAAAAAAAAACATTGGTAGGTAGATTATAACCCTTAGCTCCCCACTCCCCACTTCCCCATTTCTATTTGAGAAACCCCAAGTTTCAGATACTATTTTGGCCTCTTGGTATAGCAGTGAACTGAACGGACAAAAAATCCCTGCCATTGTGGATCATATAATCATTCAATCCAGTCTTTTATCCCAGGACATTTTGTTACCCCTAGCCTTCTAGGTGACAGGCATTATTTGAAAGAATTTTCCAACAAAAAGAGGAATAATTTCTGAGAATATTTGCACCAGAGTCATCAAACAGTGTTTAAAGTGCACTATTGACAAAGTTTTACATGGATTCTCGATGTTTGAAACAGACATAGAGGCGTGAGTGAGGTTACTTTGGTTGAGTGGGGATGGAGGGTTCTGGAGCTCCATCTTATGGCCCACCTTCTCCAAGATTTCTGAGAAGTGCGAGGGATCTTTATAGAATATAGTTTGAAAACCACTGTTAACAGTAGTAGAGCAAGGGAACTTAAGAATTTCAGGGTTTTTTTATAGCTGGTGGTGTTTGCATTTCTTTCTCCTATTTTTAGGCACAGATTCAGTTCTCTGATCATTTGGATCACATGAATGTCAGATTTCCTCAGTGCATTTCTAACAACAGATCATTTTCAATGTTCACTAAGTAATATCTGTCATTAGTGTACATCAGCACCTGTTTAGTTTTATCATGTAGTGGTAAGAGGAGTCTTGCTTTTGTTCTGGACAAATAATTTAGCATCTCTACCTTAGTTTTTTCATCTGAGGGAGTGGAGAATAGGGTTTGACCAAGGCTGTTTTTGCCTCTAAAGCTTTGTTTTATTGGAATTTTCTGAAAGCTTGGGGAAATGTTTGTCAGGAGTTCACAGCAGTCTTCATGGATACCTTATTAGAAAAATGTTTCATTTATGAGGAAACGATGACTTGATTGTGTCTGTTTTCAGCACCACGGAGAGTTCAAGTTGCCCCATCTCTTTCCTTATGTTGGGTTGGTGGAAGGTACATAGGGCTGTGTGCTGTAGACCTGCCCCTTTACAGAGCCCAGTTTCTCTGTCCAGTCTCCAGTTCTGACTGGTGTGGATTCAGTCAGAGCAACAGTCCTGGGTGTCCCTATCTTCCCTGGGATCTTTTAGGTGTGCAAACCTCAGGTTGATGTTTAGACTTATCCAGAGATTTGGCCAACTTGATGGAGTCATATGAGTGAAATCTGACTTCTGCTCTATTGGTAACAACATTCATATTGTGATGCACAAGATTTTTAACAGCCCTTGAGAAAGACTCAGTCTGTCCCGTACTCATCATTGCTTACAGACCCTTGAGGAGACTTAAAGTTGCTTTTCCATTCTTTGAGCTCAGCCTCTTTTTCTGCTTGTGCCATGGAGAAAGGCATCATTTCTTTGGCTCTCTGCCCAGTCTTGCTTTTGTATTTCTTTGATCTCATTGTTCAGAGGGTCGCAGAGAAGCCCCAAGAGCCATGCCTTTGCATGTTTAAGCTATTGATGCTTTTGAAATAACAGAGCATCGCTGTGTAAGAAGTGTATTAAAGGTCTATCTTGAACAAATTTGGGTCAATAGGTGGCGGTAGTCACCTAGTCCCGAGGCCCTGACACCCCCTGAACACAAGCACATTTGATGGCCATTATATTTAAGGCTGTGAGAAAGGAGGTCACATTGAAATAAAAATGGGGAAAAAAAGTAATCTTTTTTGGTGGAATCCAGGAGATGCTGAAATGTGCTGGACTACTGTGGGGGTGTTGGATGGGGAAGATTACTGTCAGCTGCAAAGGGCACTGGTAGGAGAGAGTGGGGCCTCAAGATTTGGGGGAGTGCCGTGTGGGTACTAGGGCTTCTGAGAGGTAGAGTGAGACTGTTAAATGAGGACCAGTGCTGAAAGGATAGAGTCTAGGGTTGGGGGTAATGGAGAGAGGGAGAGAGGTGGAGGCCAGAGCTGTGTAAAGGGACCATGGGAAGGGTGGGCTGTGATGGGGAGGACTGCAGTTAGAGGGGGAGGAGGAGGCTGCTGCAATACTGAGCCTGTCTAATGGGGGAGGGGAGGGGAGATACTGGTCTTTGCTGCAGCTGCATTGGCTCCCCTCCCCCACACTTCCCAAGGAGCCAGAGCAGTGCTGGCAAATCTGTCTTCATGTATTTATTATTATTAAAAATGTGACGGATCCTTCCTCCCTGGAAGCACAACAAATACCACTGAGCACATTTCTCTCTCCCCTCCCTCTGCAGAGCTTTTGCATTCTCTCTTTCATTCTTTCCACCCTCCCCCCAGGTCTCTTTGACTGGTGGGGGGACCCTTCTCTTTCCTTCTCAGAGCTTGGTGGCTCCCTGGGGGTTTCTAATGATAGTTGGGAGTTTCATGGCAATGCTGAGAGGAAGCAGCTGAGTGAGGGGCATCCATTGCCCCAGGGAGGGAGCTGTACTCCACCATCCAGTGGGGAGAGGAAATCACTTGGAAATAAAGATAAAATCCTTTCTCCAGCTAATGAAAGCAGAAGCAGGTGCACATGCTCATTTCAGTCCCAGCATTCCTCCCCTTTCATACCTTTTCTACTGCCTGGATTCTGAAGGGGAAACCCCCTTGGAATGGAAAAAGCCAGGAGTTCTCTGTCCTCCCTCCCTTACCTTGTTAAGTCCCTCTCTTCCCAGGAGAGCCATATAGAATTTATTCTTCTAGCCTGCATGTTATGTTACGGAGAGGTTTGAAGGGCAGAAGCTGTGGCTTCTCCCTCCCCACCTACACCCCAGACCCCCGTGCCCAGGTGGGGGCCTCTTTTGTTGCTGTCTGTAACCCTTCCCCATGCCCATAGGTGGTGCTGCTGTTGCTCTGTGAGCACGGCCCTCCTCCCCAACCCCATTCCTCCCCACCCCCTGGCAGCCTCCCCCTTTCCCCAGCCCTCCACTGCCTGATTGTTATTCCATCGACGTCTCCTCTACTGTTCCCTTCCTCAAATTAATTTTGTGGCGCTCTTTTTTTCCGCAGTGCCATCGTCCCCTCCCCCCTGCTCCAGCTTTCTTGCTTTCTCTATTTCTCTATTTCTCTCTCTGTCTGTCTGCAGGGTTTCCATCTCACTCCCCTATCTAAAATCTACCCTCTTCCTTACTCCCTTTCTTTTTCTTTATTTCTTCTACCATTGGCATTTTACAGATGACTCTCCTAATGAAAGAGGCTGTGGGTGAGAGGGGGTTAGAGGAGAACAGGGTGAGGGGAACTGAGGGGTCAGTGTGGAGGGCTAGGTCAGGAGCATGACGAGGCTCTGTGAGGGACATGAATGGAGATGGGAAAGCAAAGGTATCCTTTGCTGCCAAATCTACTCAGTTTCTGGATTTGGATAGTGAGAGTTCAGCTGGCAAGGGATACCATGTTATCTGAATCTGCAGAATTTGGTTCCACATGCTGGGAAAATGGGAGATACGGAGTCACAAGAATTCAGATAATAAGGGCTTCGTCCAAAAAGTTTTGGTGTAGATCACTAAGGATAGCTGTGCTTTTGTTATTCTGTATTTTGAAGACTCTGAAGGAAAACCATGCTTTAAAACCTGTTCTCTGGTCCCTCAGGTGATGTCCTGTTATTGATCTTTTGAGTCCTAAGAAGGTCCTTGCCAGGGCAGCTGTGACACCTGTTTGATGGGCATCCTGGCTGTCTGGTAGCTGCTGAGCACTATTCTGGCTGTAGGACCCCAGTTCACTGTTGTAGACTGCTTCCTGCTTCTGTCATTCCATGTCTGTCCTTTATCTCAGCTGAGTTCACGTGGTTGCCCCATTCAGCCATAGCTCCCTTTATTGTTTAGTCTTTCCAGAATGTAGTCCAAACTCATCAGACCATTACCCTAGCTTTTGCCCTACTTTGCTGCTTAACTTTATCTGGAGCCTGCTCATTGTGTGACCAGTATAACCCCTGGGCTACCTCAGCAGTGTTGTTGATTGTAAAGTTATCCAATTTCTAGGATGGCTAGTTTTCGTCTTATTGAGTTATTTTTATGGATTAATAGCATCCTAGTAACTCCTTGGATAACAGTGCTGAGTCTTTGCCTTGTGTATGCCCTAGGAAGTGAATTGTCCACAAGATGGACAGTTGGCCTCTTTCCTTTGTTCCTTGGTGGGAGGAGGTCTTCCTTAGCTTAAGTCCAGCCCCAGAATGACTGGCTTCCATTTCCCTAGCCTGTGTGAGTCAAAGCTGACTCCTGGACTAGGGACAGAGGCAGATTTGTCTGCACAGAAGAGCCCTGAAAAGAGGCACAGTGAAAAATGGGCTAGAAGGCCACACCCTTCATTTTATTGTCTGAGCCTTGGAGGTGCCTGTGGAAACCTCTTGCCTGCTCTTCTGCCCTCCTAAGGTGTGTACGTTGGTTGGAGGCGATGGGCCAGTGGCCTCAGCTGAGTTTCCTACTGCCCTTTTCAGAGGCCTCTTTGTCCTATTCAAGGGACTCTAGATGGAATCGTGGACTCATGTAACATACATGATGATCCCTGTTAAGGTCTCTCTCTTAAAAGCGAGGCTCAATAAATACTCGTTGCAGTGACTGGTAGGGACTTTTCAGCTTTAGTATCCTTTTAGAAGAGTCATTAAGTTTTAACTATTTCTTCTCAAGGTGCTTACGGTGCTGTAGCTAAAATTGGTTGACTTTTGTTTTCTTCCTCTCAGGCCCTATAGGGGGAAGTGAACTGTCCTGAACTGTACAGGTAAATCATTAGCAGAGCTGGCATTAGGATCTATATCCTCTCAGACATCTGAGTCTGACTTTTTGGGTGACTACTCCTTGGAAGCCAGTGTTCCCATTTCATCCCAGAGTCACTGACAGCCTTGAAGCCAGCAGCACAGTTAGCTTTTGTGTCTAAGCCAGCCTTGGTTTGCCTGCTGAGGGAGAGCATCAGCAGTGGGAGAGCTGGGGTGTGCTGGCCTGGTGAGGTGCCTGGCTCCCCGGGGAGGGACTCGCATTCCCCTTGGGGTTCCACAGTCCAGCCTCTCAGAGGGGCCTCGGCAGTGCCAAGGTAGGGAATATCCAAAGCCCTGTTTTCTATTTCCCATTCCAGATTTAATTTGACCTTCCTGCTAACTAATAGACCCCCAAAGCCTTTACCCCCTCAAAAATATTTTGGGGCTGGATAGTACATGGTGGTGGATGCTGGAACCTCTGGAGTCTCCGTTCTCACCTTGCTGCTCATTTGCAACTAACTCTTCAGTCCCAAGACCGCTAGAATAACAAAAGCCTCCATCACCACCTGATTCCTCCTACCAGCACTGATAGTCCTAAATCTAGTGTAAAACCCTCATTGTGGCTATATTAAAATGTTCTTATAGTTCTTACCTGTTAACTAAAACCTAGACTAGAAAACAGGCTCTGAAAGCATTTGTGTATTTCCACTTTGAGCCTGTAGCAACTTATTCTGAGAACTGCTTTATCTCATCTGCCAGCCTTGGGTTTAGCCCCACGGGTGAGCTCTGGAGAATAAAAAGCCCCTGAGTTTCTACTTCCTCTCTCCCAATTTTGATTCACTCACTGCTAGCTCTTATAGGAAGCTCTAGGTGGTAAAGAGATCAAATCAGAATTCCCAGCCAGGAAAACCCTGTCTCTTAGCTACAATGACCCTTGTCTGCCATTGCGTTCAGCTCTATGGCAGTTAACACCAGAAAAGCTTCATCTGGTTTCACACCCTCCTCCTCCATTTCTTTCAGTCAAGTCTTAGGTAATCTGTCACTGATGGCAGACTTCTTCTTGCCCTCCTTTATTCCCTCCTAAGGCTTTAAGCTCCACAGCTTCCTAGATGCCTCCCGCTAAACGGGTACTTTCTGAAACCCAGCCTTTCCTCTCTTTCTCATCCCTCAGATCCTCAAGTCAGTCCCCTAATGTATTTCCCTCAGAGTATCAGATGACACCCTTAGAGAGCCAGCTGGGTGCTGCTAAAAATCCCATTCCTCACCCATCTCCCCGCTGGAGCTCCTGGAATCGGATTCTGCAGCCTCCTGTCATCCTAGCCTCCTTTTCTGTTCATTTGGAAGCTTTTCTCCATTGCTTCTGATAAATTCCTGGTTTGGCAGAAATATCCAGTATTTAGGAAGGTCCTGTGGGACGAGTTCCCTGTCTCCGGCACCTTAGTTGATCCTCCGAAGGATCTGCTCCTGCCCCCTCCCTACAGTGCTGCCATCCCTCTCTGCCTGGCCTAGGCTGGGCGGGGTCAACACGTGGAAGTCCTCTGCACAGACACTCCGGCCCTCTTTATCCATCTTGGGACACAAAGCATGGCTCTGCCCCTCACCTCCTTCTCTTCCTTCTCCTTTATTTATTTCTTCTTCTTTGCTTCTCCCACTTTTCCCTTCCCTTCTCACGTACACCCTTCATTCCTCTTCCTTTAAATCTCCTTCTTGTCCATTTGCTCACCGTCGCCCATCTGTACCCACTCCCTCCGCCCCCCATCTTTTTCAACAGCTGTCTTCCTCATTGGCTGCTCATGCTGAGGAAAAGCGTGGTATGGGAAGAGTGGCTGCAGAGTGGGTCCCTGGTTGTCGGAATAAGCTATCCCTTTTTCTTCAGAAGGATCAGTGGCTATCTTTTCCCATCTTGTCTTCAGTGGTCCTTAGGAGCCAGGGAACCCCAAGATGCTGGCTCTCTTTTGGGATGAACAAGCTCTCCTCTTTGCTTCTTCCCATGTTGAAGAGAAGAGGAGTCATTCGTTGTGATGCCCCCTTGTTTTGCTCTTCCTGAGGGTGGATCTGTCTGTGTTTCTCCCTCCCTTTCTCTCGTTTTCTCCCTCTTTCTGTCTCTCCTCAGCACAAAGCAGCGGCAGGACTGAATGAGCCTGTCTAGAGGCTCTGCCAGTCTATGCCCTTCACTTTTGCCCCTCCCCCCTCGCCGTGCGTGCTGTTGGGGGGGGGGGTGGAGGGCGGTGGCATGGTGCCAGCCAACCCAGAACCATCTGCGGTGCCTTCTGTACTGAGGCGGGCTCTGTCTCTCTCACCCTCCTCTCCCTTTCTTCCTCTCCCATTTTTAATTAGCTGCTGAATTAATTAAATCCCACATGCTAATTAACATTCCTACAGGGAAGGAGGCCAGGTCAGGAAAGAGGGGATGGTAAAGCAAGGCTTGTGTCCAGTTAGGAGACTTAGGGATGGGAAGGTGGGGGAGGGGACAGAGGGTTGATGAGGAATGAACAATCCAAGAGTGGAAAGAAACCTGAGAGAGGGAGGAAGAGATAGAGAAGGGAAATCATGGAGAGTAGAACCTATTAAACAGGAAAATAATTAGAATTATTAACATTGGGGAAATGAAAGTGTCTTGAAGCCTCTAAAGGCTAAAGGTAGAGCTCTGGGTCTCAAACATTAGCATGCATGAATAACCTGAGAAATAACGATACAGAAGATGCTAATTTACTGCCTTGAATGTCTTCTAAAGAAATAAATCTCTATTTTAATAGGAGTGCTTTAGGTTAAAAATGAAGGAGAACTTCCTCCTTGCAAGGCAGTGGCATGCTCTCCTGAAGGAACTCTTTGGGAGATAAATTCTTACCTGTCTAGAATGGTTAAAGTTTGCCCAAAGCCAGGGGAGGTAATGAACTTTGAAAGTTTTCTCTAGATAGACAAATAATAATCCTTAAGTGTATACTGTGTCCTGAAGAACCAAGAAAATCCAGGATGGGAAAATCAGGATTCCTTCTGTTCCCTTTCTTCATTGCATTCAGGGTGAACTTTGAGTTTGCTCTCTGTGGTCGTGTCAACTTTTCAGGGATGAGCCTTCTCTTCAAATCAGATAATTACTTCCCTGGGAGGTTTAGAGCACTGATTCCTAGTGAGGACTTCAGAAAGATGACTGCCTGATGGCTAGCATGGCTTCTGTCCTTGACCAAGGGGTGGAGGGACAGAAGAACAGCTGGAGTTACATACGGAGCAGAAGAAGGGACGTTGGGTGTGAACTGACAAAGGTATGGCTGGCACCAAGGATTCCATTAAGGTCACTACTGTGGCTCAGCCTGGAAAAAGTGGGGCCAGCTTACTTGTCATTGCTTTTCTCCTCTGAAAAGTAATGAAAACTATATTCAGTATGGGTCTAAACCCCCTATCACGCTCCCCACCAAGAACTGAAGTCTGGAAGGAGTCCAATGGGTTAGCAGAGCCTCCTGATTGGCAGCTACCCCAGTGTTCCCCAACCTTTCAGTCTGGAATAGACCAGGAGCAAGTACTGTCTTGTCTACACCCCTAGCCACCATGCACTTAGATGGCATTCCCTGCCTTTACTCGTACTGTAATGATTAATTCACTCAAAGATATTTGCGTATTGGGGCTGGCCCTGTGGCCGAGTGGTTAAGTTCACGCGCTCCGCTGCAGGCGGCCCAGTGTTTCGTTGGTTCGAATCCTGGGCACGGACATGGCACTGCTCATCAAACCACGCTGAGGCAGCGTCCCGCATGCCACAACTAGAAGGACCCACAATGAAGAATATACAACTATGTACCGGGGGGCTTTGGGGAGAAAAAGGAAAAAAATAAATTCTTAAAAAAAAAATTTGCGCATGAACTGTGCAGAGCATAGAGTATCATTAATTTCAGACATATTTATTAAGCACCTACTATCTGCTAGACACACTAGGCATTTGGTTAGATACAACGGTAAGAAATGAGATAGAACTGCTCATCTGAGGGGTTTATATTTTGGTTCAGGAAAAGATGTATACAATGAAGTGCAGTAACTCACTCTGTATGTGTACAAATGCGTGTGAACTCCTCTAGCACTTATTGCCTGTGCTACTTTTGTGTCACCTTCTCTTGTTACTTATTCTTTGTTATGTGTGTGTCTCATTTGTCCACAGAGATGGAGCTCCTTGAAGGCAGGAGCCCAGGGCTGCAGAGTGCAGGACTCACAGCAGTAGCCTAAAGCCTCACATGTTCGCTATTCAGCAAACGTGTTGATTAACATACAGCCGTATATCAGGGCGTAACAGTTGCTTTAGAGTCTGTGACCTTCCTAGCTGTGGCAAATATCTGTCCTCTGAAGGGAGCTCTTATTTTTTAAAGTTACAAAAATATGACAGTGAGTAAGATAATTATGTGATGAGTAAGGTAGGTCACTCAACAGGACAGCAGTGCTTAGACTCCTCAGTAGGATTTGAAGCTGGTTCCTAAAGAGGCACAGGGCTGAGGAGAGGCAATGGAGTGCAGAGAAAAGGGCACAGGCTTGTTTTTATATGTATTGTATTTCGTTTAACTTTTTTATGGACATTTCCCATCATCTTCCCACTCCAAAATTATGATTAGGCCATTGTACACATGTGTACCCTGTTTTGTTCACTTAATATTATGCCAGATTTTCCTATGCTATTAAAAAATCAGATTAAAAAATACTTAACAAATATGTATTATCCCATTGTGGATATACCTTAATTTGTAAAACCATTTCTTATTGTTAGACATTTAGGATGTTTCCACATTTGTTGTTATTGTTGTTTCCTTCTATGATGGACACTCACGTCTTTATATATAAATCTTGCAGTTTTCTGAAATGGAATTTCTAGGGCAAAGGATAAAGACATCCATTCTAGTCTGTGGATCCAGAATGCATTAGATTCACCTGGGGGAGCTTATTTATTTATTTATTTTGAGGAAGATTAACCCTGAGCTAACATCTGCCAATTCCCCTCTTTTTGTTGAGGAAGATTGGCCCTGAGCTAACGTCTGTGCCCATCTTCCTCTATTTTGTATGTGGGATGCCTGTCACAGCATGGCTTGATAAGCAGTGCCTAGGTCTGCACCCAGGACCCAAACAGGTGAACCCTGGGCCACCGAAGCAGAATGTGTGAAATTAACCACTGCGTCACCGGGCTGGCCCCACTTATTATTATTATTTAGTTTTTAAAAAGGATTTATTTTTTGAGTAGGTAAAAAATTCATACACTACAAAGGGAATACAGTGACGTTTCCATCCACCTTTGTCCCTCATTTCCCTCCCCAGAGGTGTTCTCTGCATGTGTAAGCAAGCGCTTATAAAGTATAGGAGGTTTGTAACAAATAGAGATCATTCGATCCCACCTCCCAGAATTCTCATCCAGTCTGAAGTGGAACCTTGGAATGCCTCTTTTCCTCCTCAAGCTCTCTAGCTAATTCTACTGTGCAGCTAGATTTGGGAACCACCAAGTTAGATGAACTCTTGGGATTCTCTCCAGCTAAAATTTAATGACTGAAACTCACAGAATTAGTAATTTAAAAAATAATAATGATAAACGTTAAGACTAAATCATAATCAAGTGTCATAAAGATTCTCTTTGAAATGATCTCAGGGATCCAATTTTTGATACTGAATTTATTATTTTAATACAAATAATGGCTTCCATTTATTGAGTGCTGATCTGTGCCAGGCTCTGTGGAAGATACTTTAGACATTCTCACTTAGACCTCATAGCACCCATGAGCTAGGTAATTCTTAAACCAAGTCTTTGGAAAGATTAAGCAGCTTGCGTGATCAAGGGGCCATTAAGTGGCAGAGTGAAGATTTGAACTCAGGCCACTTACTCCAGGCTGATGTTCATTGCCCCCCACCGCCCACCTCCATCATGAGATTATACTAGGCCTAGTGTTTGGTAACTTGCTTTTTTCAATAAAAACATACCTTGAACATCTTTTGTTTCGTATATAAAGGTGATCTTTATATTTTAGTTCATTTTTAGGCTTTTTTTGAGTTATCATTCATTACCTGTGAATACATTTCTAAAACACATTTCAAACAATACAGATAAGCGATCTGTATCCTTGATCCTCACTCCCCAAATTCTTGTAACCACTGTTATCAAATTTGTGTGTATTTGGGCCCTCTTCTCTATGTTTATGTATATACAAAAATATGTGGTTTGGGAGTATTTTATAGTTATTTTATTTTTACATAAATGGGAGCATACTATACATAGGTTTTCATAACTTGCTTGCTTTTTTTTTGTGAGGAAGGCTGGCCCTGAGCTAACATCTGTGTGAGTCTTCCTCTATTTTTGTATGTGGGTTGCTGTCACAGCATGGCTTGATGAGTGGTGTAGGTCTGTGCCTGGGATCTGAACCCATGAACTGGGGCTGCCGAAGCCGAGTGCGCTGAACTTAACCACTATGCAACCCCTGTGACTTGCTTTTTTATCTTAATAATATATCTTGGAAATCTTTCCATGTCTCTACCTAAAGATCTTCCTCAATTTTTTTTACTGCTGTTAAAATTTAACTATAATGTCTATAGTTTATGTAGGTATTTCCCTAATGATGGGAATTATTATAAACACTGCTATTGTACAGAATATTGAATTATTTTTCTCATCAATTCCTAGAAGTAGAATTGCTGGATAGAATTTTTAAATGTTAATGGAGGCTGAAGTTGCCCTCCAAAAAGACTAACTCAGTTGATACATTCACCGTCAGTGATGAGAGGACCATTTCCCCTGCCAGCAACAGACACACTGCAGCTCTTCCCCTGAATTTGCTTTATGTTAATTGCTTCTCCTGGATGGTCTCTTGCAGAACAAGCCAAATATTGACAGATCTCTTTAGATTAAACTCTAGGGTAACTTTTCCCCTATTATTTCTGACCTCTGTCCTGGGCCTGTTCTCTGAGATACATAGACTTTTTTTTTAAGAGTCTAATTGTCTAAATCTTGTGTCTCTTCTGGAGTATCCTCATACCTGTCTGTATCTCCCTTTTGCAGTCACTAATATGTCTGAAATGATTTAGGCATAACCCTGCGTACAGCCATGGCACAGGGAGAGGCAAGTTGAAGAATTACACAATACTTTGTTTTAACAAATTGCTTATTTTCTGTTTGAACACTTTCTTTGCTTAGTAGCTATTATTTTTCCCTATTTGTTGTTTGTTTTAGAATGTGAGTCAGGCTACCTTGAGTGGTAGCCCCGAAGGGTAGTTCGTCAAGAGCCCTCTTTTTTTTTTTTTGAGGAAGATTAGCCCTGAGCTAACATCTGCCTCCAATACTCCTCTTTTTGCTGAGGAAGACTGGCCCTGAGCTAACATCTGTGCCCATCTTCCTCTACTTTATATGTGGGACGCCTACCACACATGGCTTGACACACGGTGCCATGTCCACACCTGGGATCCAAACTGGCAAACCCCAGGCTGCTGAAGCGGAACGTGTGAACTTAACTGCTGCGCCATGGGCTGGCCCAAGAGCCCTCTTGATTATAGGGCCGCATTGGCTAGCACCCAGAGTGAGAATGGGCTTGCCCTAATGATAGGGGCACAGGCAACTTCAAGCCCAACTGACTTTTGGGTCACATACACAGGATAAATAAACAACAAAGAAAAACAAACAAACAATACTAAAATTAAAGGAGAAGAAATAAACATTGCTGCGTTAGCAATTCAGTTGCCTTAATAGTTATTAGAGAAAAAATAAAGGAGATAGGCGAATTCAGGAAGCTGTTCCTTAAGGCCTTCCTTGATTTTTCTCCTGTGTGAGTAATGGAAGAAGAAATATGTGGAGCGGGTAAGAGGCTTCTTCCAGCCCTGGGGATCTAGGATCCTTGATCAATTTGGAGTGTTTGCCTCTGTGGCCATAGAAAGTACAAGTTGGGCAATTTAGCTTCCAGATCTTGATCTTGATGCCATGAACTGATGAATGAAATAAAAACTGACGATGAGGGATCATTCAACAAATTACAGAGCATTAGAGCTGAAAGGGAGTTTGGAGGTTATTTAACAAGGCATATGGCTTAGTGAGTTTTGGAGGCTGGAGAAAACTGACCTTGAAACTCAACCACTTCCCAGCTGCATAGCTTTTGGCAAGTCACCTGTTCTTTCTGAGCCTCAGTTGCTTCATTTGCAGAATGAAGTTAACAACTACTTCATAGGATTTTTATGAGACATAGAAATAAGTATGAAGGATTTCTTATAGTGCCTAGCATGTGGAAAGTACTTAGTGCATGTGGTTATCACATGGACCAGCACCCTCAGCTGCATCAGGAAACCAGCTCAGGGAAGTGAAGTGGACAGCCCAAGGTGGCAGAGCTTGTGAGTAGCAGAGCCAGGCCTTGGATTTAGATTTCTTGATTTTTTAGCCCAGTTTCCTTTCTACCACTCTACAATGCAGTCTTTTGTCATTCATTCTTTATTTAAAAAAGAAAAAAACATGGCACCACCCCCCCAATACACATTCTTCTTTGTCCTTTGTGTATAAAGAGATAATTGGGACAGGAACCCTACAGAGATACAGGATAGGAAGAAGTATTCAGTTGGAGAGACTTAATTGACCAGCTTATCAAAACTTCTTGCCAAGCTGGCAGTAAACCAGTGATCCTGGATCTAGCTCTGGCTGTAAGCACTGAGGAATGTACTTTGAGCTCCTCCATTGCCTCCCCCTTATTTCCTGTTGTGCTCGCAGACTCTGGTTGGCCAGTATCCTGTTGGCCAACTTTTGTTTCCTCCTAACCAGGAGCTGCTGAGAGAGGAAAATGGCTGGTTGGCCTTTGGGATTTTTCTGTAATCTGCAGAGGGAAGAAGGGAGGAGGAGGTGAAACTGGAAGGTCCAAGGCTGAGAGTCCAGCCTCAGCAAAAAGATGCAAGTATCTGGAATCCTTGGCTCCCTTATTGCTGAATTCCGTGCAGAGATTGCCCTGGATAGGTGCCGTTAGTAACACTTCCCCGCTCTGCTTCCTGAGCTTCCATCAGGGACTGTTGTATCTTGTGCTGACTAGCATGGCTGCCAGATCCCTCTTCATCGTGGCACCCTGTGCTCTGGACCTTTACCTGCCATTCATGATCATATTTTATTTTTTCCTACCCCCATTCCTAAAAGACCTTATTTCTGTCAGGAGACAGTGAATAAATGAAATCAGCTAATCACTGCTAATTAGTTTGATTTCTCATGGTGTCCTTCCCAGGTGACATAATGACTTAGCATGGGTAAGAGAAGCACATCTGTTTGCAGAAGGCCCTGAGGGAATGATTCCAGACCTGGGTAATTTGGGCAGTATGGTGTCTGGAACAGGTAGCATGTGCTAGGCATGCACTAACTCTTTCCAAGCACTGCTTTTTGTATTAGGCACAGTGCTAGGTGCTGGGATAAGACACGAGCCCTCTTATGGAGGAGTTCGCAGTTTGGAAGGCAGTCGGGCGTGTTCAAATAGTCATGATATAGGGTGTACTCTGGAGCAGGCCGTTTGTGTAAGGTCCTATGTAGGATCAATGAGTGGATCCATTAGACATGTCAGGGAGATTTCGGGGCCTCAGTCTGGGCCTGAGTGGTAGTGGTACAGGGCCTGCACTTTCATTGTCTGTGGACTCAGTATCACGTGGAAAGCTGATACTATGGTGGAGGCACAACTCTTCAGGGGAGTTAATACTGGAACAAGCACAGCCTTATGTCTAAGGAATTTTCTTGGTGGAGCAGAAGCCTTGCTAGCATTGTTCAGTCACACCTAGGTGTGCGGACGGTCTTTGTCTGCTTTCATCCACATCTGGCGTGGTGAAGTGGCAAGAACTCTCACAGGGGAATAATAAGTCAAGTCCTAATTTTCTTACCTAGAGCTGGATCAGTTAATCCATAGCTTTGTTGAGTACCTACCATGTGCAAGGGGAGAGTGTGGGAATCAGGCATATAGACTCCTTTCCTGACCCCAAAAGCCCATGGTCAAGGTTCAGGGCAAAGCTTGCATGGCCTAAAAAGGAGGAAGGAAAAGCGATTTAGTAATTATTGTTAAAACAACTTAATGGGAAGAATTGAATTATCTATAATTACATCTTTTTTTTTTAATAGATACTCTGTAGCTCCTTCCTTGGAGTGAGGTACTTAGCAAAGCCCTTGATAAATATTACTTGATTGACTAGGATTTGTCAGTGAAAGGAAAGCCGTTTCTGAGGACCTTGGTGAAGTGATGTTTTATCACTTAAAGAAACAAAACTCCCTCAGCTCTTAAATGTGTCCATAGTGCTCTAGAATCCTTGGAGGGAGATGGTGAACTAAATGCAAAATGCCATCCTTAGTCTGGCTCATGCCATTGGGAAATCCTTATCCTGTTATGAGATATGAGCTGCCCACGGCTTCGGTCCAGGCCATGTAGGGTAGAGAAAAGTACTCTGGACCATGAGTCAGAAGACCTGGGTTCTACTCCCTCTTCTTCCACTTACCAGCTGGCTGAATTTGGGGGAATCAGCCTGTCTTTCAGTCACCTCATCTTTAAGGAGGGAATAATATCTACCCCACATTGTATATAGAACAGGAAATTTCCAAAGCAAAGCTTAAAGTGTAATGTGCTTATATCCACAAAAACACTTTGCTCAGAGGCATTCAACCTCCAACCTTCAGGCAGGTCCTGAAGTATCACTATTCTACAGATGACGTAACTGAGGCCTAGAAAGGCCAAATAACTTGCAGATGATGTTTTGAGCTGATTTTATCTTTGTTTCAGAGAAATGTCTTTACTTAAATGTCACCTTCTCTGTGACCACCCTATTTAAAATTGCCCCTTGCCACTCCCTCTGTACACACCCCTATCCCCCTTCCCTGCCTTGTTTTTCTCCACAGCATTATCACCATTTAACATATTATATATACTTAGAGGTGGCTTACCTACTGAACATTGCCTTGTGGTATGTTGTAGGCTGGCATTTCAGAAGCAAAGGAATGAAGTGTAGCGATTAGAGTGAGCCCTGGACATTGTGGGTCTTGGGTCTTGTCTTCTGGCTGAGAAGGAATTCTGCCAAGTAGAAGGATCTTGGAAATCTGCTTAGCTGGGTTCAGCTTCTAAGTCAAGGATAAAATTAGTAGTAGATAATGTTTGGAAGAAGAGATCTGAGAGCTAGGAGTCAGGTTCCTTTGCTCTTGTGCTTGGTCCTGGGTTCTGTCACGCTGGGGAGGCTAAGAGGGTTCTGAGGGCTCAGGTTCCCTAGAGCAAATTCTCCTATAGGTTTGTCCAGTTAGGAATAAGGCTACTATATTAAAACTTCAGGTTTATGCAAGATATAATGATTAATGATAGAAGGATTATTTACTTATAAAAGGGTTCTGGGCATTGATGTGCTACAGGTGACAAAACCCTGGGCTGCGACTTAGCAGCCCTGGGTTCCAGTCTTGGCTTTGCAGCTAATTTTCTGGGTGTCCTTTGGTAAGGTACTTAACTTCTCTAAGCCTAGCTTTCCCTTTTTCTCTCTAGGTTGTAAGAATTGTGTGAGATCATAGGTTTAAAAGTCTTTAAAGCCCATAAAAGAAGGAAGGAAATGAATATTAGCATTTATTAGGTGACTCTTAAGAGCCAGCCATAGTGTAAGATTTTTTTTTTTAAGATTTTTAAATTTTTTTCCTTTTTTTCTCCCCAAAGCCCCCCAGTACATAGCTGTATATTCTTTGTTGTGGGTCCTTCTAGTTGTGGCGTGTGGGACACCGCCTCAGCGTGGCTTGACGAGCAGTGCCATGTCCGCGCCCAGGATCCGAACCAACGAAATACTGGGCCGCCTGCAGCGGAGCACATGAACTTAACCACTCGGCCACGGGGCCAGCCCCTAAGATGTTTTTTCATCAGGAAAATTAGCTTAGTTAATCCTCACAACCACTTGGACTATTTGGTAACCATTTTGCAGATGAGGGAACTGAGGCTCAGCAGGGACTGTCTTCAGAGAGTCAGTAACTTTTTCAGAGTTTTGGGTCCACGGCATGAGCTTCTTCCTCAGGTGTGAGTCTCTGCCCTCAAGAGACTTCCAAGTGACCCTGCCGTGGCTGCTCTGTGGAACACTGCTGTTTGTCCTGGCGTGATTCTCTACTGAACTTCAAGATGAATAAAGAAGTAGTTTCTGTTGTTCAGTGGCATTAAAATGGGGATCATGAAACGTAGCAGTCCTAGGCAGTGTTCTGGGTCAGCAGCCTGGGTGGGTTAGCTTAGAGTGGTCCCAAGGTCTTGAGCTTTGCCCACACCCAGTGGACCTCAGCATTTGACCTGTTGACCTCTTCTTTTTCAAACTCTTCTCCCTTAGCTTCTGGGACACACTCTCCCATTTGTATCTCTATGTTCCTTCTTGGTCTCTTTTGGCTTAAGCACCTTCTCTACCCCTTTAATGTTAAGAAATCTTAAGAGCCTGTGGTCTTCTTCACTTCTGACTCAGTATTTTCTCCCTGGTTGATGTCATTCATTCCCAAGGTTTCGACTCCACCGATTTCCTAATAATTCCAAAATCTGTATCTTCAGCTCAGATTTCTTCCTTGAGCTTCTGACTCCTATATTCAGCTGCCTGATGGGTACTTCCACCTGGATGATCTAAATAAACTTTAGCTTAACATTTCTAAAGACAACTCATTATTTTCCCATCAAATCTACTTCTTTTGTTTACTCTCCCAGTTGGTGGTTCCATTATCTTCCTGATCACTCAAGCATAGAACCTGGATTTTTTTCTTCACTCACACCTATTTACCATCAGTTAAGGAAAGCTGATATTACTTCCCTTTCCTATTACCACTGTTTTTGTTCAGTTCCTAATCCTCTCTAACCTCAACCAGCCACAACCTCCTGTTATCACCCCTGCCTCTCATTTTGTCCACATTCAAATCTAGCCACCAAAGTAATCTCTCTGAAGCACAAATATTACCATCATTCCCTTGCTTAAAAATCCTTCAGTTGCTCTTGATAGCTTTCAGAGTAACGTTTACATTCCTTAATGTGGTATACACGGAAGGCCCTTCGATCTGCCTCCTGTGTGTCTCTGCCTTATGCTTCATACTGCACAGCAGCAATCTCCTCGTAGTTCCTTGTTCTCACCGTTGCTCTTTTGCAGGCATAGCACAGTACCTGGCATGGAATAGGTGCTCATTAGGTGAACGATGGTGAAATGTATCTAGACCCACTGGACTAGAAGTATCCCAGGTTCAGAGCTTCTAGAATAGGATACTAGAGAACCAACTTAATTAGAGAACCTAGAAGTTCCCTTAACTGAGGGGGTGTGTGAACCTCACTGACATTATAAAATTCTTTTCTGCTCTTGGCTTTTTGGTGAGGGACTTGAACTGCAGCGCTGTCCTCGGGTTCAGGAGACTTAGACTAGTCTTCGATCTGTCACTTGGGGCAACTCCCAGCCCATCGTTAGGCCAAGAACCAGTGGGTGAGCAAGGCAGTTAAGAGAATGGGCTCTGGAGCCAGGCTGCCGGGTTGGAATTCTAGCTGCTCCTCTCAGTAGTTAACCTCTCCTTGTCTCAGTTTCTCTGTCTGTACAATGAGTGTAATAATAGTCCCTGTCTCACAGAATTGTTAAATTAGATCAGTTAACATAGTGCCTCATACAGAGGAAGTGCTGAACTGCCTAGATTCCTCTGCCCCTAGGCTCCCAGAGCCCTCATCTTGCTCCTAGAACTCCTGGACAGCCATAATATCCCTTCTTGCTCCTGGCTTGTTTCCATTCTCCCAGACCTCTATCTTTGAGAATCCAGGTCTGTGCTGAGGTCTGATTGATGATCATTGTGTCATCTCGTGGGAACATCTGCTTAACTGTCACCCTTCCTGGACAGGCAGAGTTGCCCCAAGAAGTTGTGCCCTTGGTAGTTGTAATGTTGAGTCTCTTTCAGTTCTGTCTGTTAGAGCCTGTCTGGGCAAAAGTCTTTTGGGCCCAGCCCTTGGAAGCACTCCAGCTGAGCCCAGGCCCAGGCCACTCCCCTGATTTATGCTGGATTTCCCCATATAAAATGGACAGAGGTAGATACTTCCATCATTCTAGACATGTTCATTTTTATCTGCTTACTTTCCAAGATGACATATTTAAAGTTAGCGCCTAAATGCTAAAGAGGCTGTCAAAAATAGAAGGTGCAGAGTCAAGACACTCTGGGACATGACCTTACCCATGAGATGTGCTTTACCCTAGTGCCACACTGCTGCCCTCCTTCCCTTCCTCAGTTTCTTTCCGTGTTTCTCCAAGTGGTATTTTAATTTTTTGCAACTCTGGTGGAAAAGAAAATGGCAAGCCCACCGCACAGGTCCATTTCTTCTGGTCCTAATCCTGGGCAGAGCCACTTATGTCCTGAAATTAGGTAGATTCAGAGAAGAGACAGCAATAAGGCTCACTTAATAAGTCACTTAGCTATCTGTCTGCACCAAAGTTCCTCAAGGTGTGACCCAAGCAATACCTCTTATTATAGTTACCTTGGGGAGTAGGAGAGTTGTTAAAATGCATATTCCTGCGTCCTTCCCTTATCCTATAGAACCAGTGGCCTGAGATTAAGTGTTGTGAACAAGCTTATTGGGTGACTCTTATGCTGACTGAAGTTGAGAATCATGGCCTTAGAGGTTGGGTTTCAGATTGAGATGGCCTGGATTAGGGACTGCAGTCTGGCGGAGGGCTGAGCAACCTTACTGAGTGCAACTTGGGAAGGTGGTTGGGGTTCAGCCCACAACATCCCACTTAAACATCCAGGTTTTCATAAGTAGCGTGTTCTTGAGACTGTGCTGGAGATGGAGGAGGATGTGGGGCATCCAGCAGCCATCCTGCCGGAAGGTAGAGAGCACAGAAGTAATGACCCGTCTTCCTGCCCCCAGCCGCAAGTGATGGAATTAGTCAGGTGGGTCTGACCCAAACGTGTACCATCCTCACCTTAGCTTCATTCATTCAGCAGATATTTTTTGAGCACCTCCTATGTGTCAGGCAGTTATTGGTGCTTGGGATACATTCACGAGCAAAGCAGGGATCCCTGCCCTTGTGGAGCTTACATGCCAGAGGTAAGAAATGGAAAATAAACAACAGACGTAATAAATAAGTTCAGTTGTATAGTATGTTAGAAGGTAATAAATGCAGTGGAAAAAAGGAAAAGTAGAACAGGGGAAAGGCAGTTATTGGTGCTTGGGATACATTCACGAGCAAAGCAGGGATCCCTGCCCTTGTGGAGCTTACATGCCAGAGGTAAGAAATGGAAAATAAACAACAGACGTAATAAATAAGTTCAGTTGTATAGTATGTTAGAAGGTAATAAATGCAGTGGAAAAAAGGAAAAGTAGAACAGGGGAAAGGGGCGGGGGGTGGGGGCAAGTGTCAGTATTAAACAGGGTGGTTGGGTAGGCCTCCTACCTGAGCACTGAGCAAAGAGCAGGAGCACAGGGAGCTGGCCGTGCCGTTGTCCGGGGAAGTGCCCAGTGGCCCAGAGAACAGAGTGCAGAGGTCTTGGAGTGGGAGCAGGTCTGGTGTGCCCTTCAGTCTGGGGCTCACAGTCCTAAACATTTTCCTAGAAAACTTACTATCATAACCCTACTTCTTTAGTGCTTAGGACCTAAAAAAATCTGACAGTAGCCTTAGCAGACATGTGCTAAGCTGCAGAATTAGAGAAGGTGAGCACTGGAAGGTACCTTAGGCACATTCCCTTCTTTTTAGCAGAAATGCAGGGAAGTGAAGTGCCACACTGAAGGTGTGGCAGAGATGGGACCAGACTAGGCCCCTTCCTCCTCACTAGTATTAGATTTTTCTGGGCAGTTTTGTTTGAGATTAACCCTCCAGAAGGACAGTGTCAGGGCAGTCTGAAGGGTTGAAGTAGGCTGGTTTGTGTAGGGGGCTATAGAAGTGGTGGGCACTGAGGACTTCTCATCTTCCCCAGAGTTCCCTGGCCACCTTTGGTTTTCCCTCTGCCTACTCTCCCTGCCCCCCAGGAGCCATCACCAACCAGTATCTCCCCCTTCTTTGTTGCTAATGGTGGGAGGCTTGGAGAGTGGCTGTCAGGCAGAGTGATGGTTCTGGAAGACAATATACAGTTTATCAATATTGAATTTTGTAGCTCGCCTCTGCCGCCACCGTTGTAGGGAGCCGGCCAGGCTTGGCAATGTTATTTGATAATAGAATAATCATCATTTATATCGCAGCTCTGAGTACCTCTGCTACTGACAAGGGCTCAGTGCCTGGGTATTAGAGAGAGAAAACAGGCTCTCGAAGGGAGAGTGAACTGGGTGGGAATCCATGATCCTGGAAAGCTGGACATTGGCCTCTCTCACTGACCACTGAGGGGGAGTAATTTAGCAAAGATGTGCCCCAGGGATAAAAGCAGCCTTCAACTGCTTTCTTTAAAAAATGCATCCTATGAGAACATTTAGGTTTACCTCTTGCTCCCTCTGGCTGCTCTCTCTCTTAACTCTACTTTGTCCCCTTTTATAAGGTGGTTTCTCAGCTAGAGGGGTAGTCAGCTGGTAGACAGTGGGTCACACTCTGAAGTGGCTCCAACAGCTCAGTGCCAAAGGACTATCCTGTCAGGAGCATGGGAGGGAAGGAGGAGATGGAGTCAGCCAGTGCGCTCATAGACTTCCAGAGCTACAAAGGACTTCATCGTTCCTGGATATTTGGATGTAGATCTCTTTGGCAAATCAAAATTGTATTTCAAAGCTATTCTTTCTTTAAAATAGTGTGGTGAGTTATCTTGTGAAGAGAGTCATCACTTTTGTGAAGTTGTGGGGGGGTCTGTATCCTGGGAGGAAGGGTGTGAAGTGGGGCAGGCTCACACAATAGGACCCAGAAAGCAAAAACAATTCAATAATGTTCTTCAACTTTTGAAATGAGCTAGACTCTACCTTTCTCCTTTGTTCTCCAGCTCCCCAAAGGGCCATGCAAGAAAAGGTGGGCTCACTCTGTGGCAGGAGGCTGAATGTTCAGAAGCTCAGGGAGGCTCTGGGCCCCGGCAGGTCTCCGAGGCTGGCTCTGGGATCTCCTCATACTAGTGAGTCATGTGTGCCTGCATGTTGAAGACAGTCTGTCCTCTTAGACCTCTGACGGAGAGGTTAAGTGACTTCAGGGACTCCAGATGCCAAAGTGAGAAGGACAGGAAAAGGGAAAGTTGCTAGGAAGACAGTAGGAGATATCCCCAGAGACATTTGGGGTTTCCTGACCAGAATGGGATTGAGGCAATGGAGTAGAAGTTTTGGGCTGATAGCAGTGGTATATAGTGGGGGGTAGGGGGCATCCTAGAAGAGAAGTTCTGAATCCAGGTCATCAGGAACACCTAGGAGATTTTGTAAAACATAAATTCTGCCCCCATCCCCACTACTACAGGAAGACAGAATCAACTCTCCAGAGGCATGTAGAGGCTGCAGGGTTCCAAAGGTGGAAATAAAGGCATAAAGCAGCAGTGGAAAAGACCAGGCCCAGGCCTTAGTCAACAGAGGGAAAGGGGTCTGCGTGAAGCTCTTTAAGGGCATATGTAACCGATAAACCCCATGCTGGCCTTGTCCTGGAGTTTTAGCAACAGAAAATAGAGAAATGGAGCTAGGCTAAAGGTCAGGAAATGTTGGTCCTAATGTCAGTGCTGTCATTTAGTGGCTCTGTGACCTTGGACAAATCACTTCACCTCTCTGAGTCTCAGTTGCTTGATCTGTAAAATTCAGGAATTAGACTTATTGGTTGCTAGGGTCTCTTTCCAGCTCTGAAAGCCTGGGTCTGTGACTCTAAAGAGTGATATGGTTTTGCCAGCTTTAGCTGGTGCATTATGTTTGGAGGACCAGAGCCTGGTGCCGCCCCTTGTTTATGGAGTATTGGGACTTAGCTGACCTGGGGCCAGCTAATCCATTTGCCAGCTTCCAGGCCAGAACCACCTCTGATCACTTGGTAGAATTTTCCCCAAAGCGGAACACTGCTTCTGTGGGAATAATGTTAATTAAGTTAGAAAATTTAGAAATGAGAGTTCTGTGGCCCATTGAGTTTGAGTATCAGTGAGTTAGACACATTCAACAGCTTTTTTTTCCAGGACTTCTCAGAGCGTCTCTCACCCCAATATGCATTTTGAATCTCTTAAGAGGGGGGAATACACAGTATTTCCCAAACTAATTTGATTGTGGGATCCATTTTTCTGAGGAGCATCTCATCAGATTAGTGTTTCATAGAGCACCTCCAGAAAGAAGTTTCACCTCTCTTTCTTTAAAAACAACAACAGAAAGTTAGATGGCCCTTACTCACTTTTTCCCAAATTCTTGACCTTCAAAAAGGGTAGAAATGTCCACTTTTTCTACTTGAATCCTAGAGGCTGGCAGTCTTGTCACAGTCTTTCTAGGGCAGCCTTGTAGGCAGTGCCAGTGATTTTGTGCTACTTGCTGTTGAATTCCCATTGAGTTGACACCCCTCCTGGGTCCCCAGATCAAACCCCCACGTCTCCCTGCAGCACATGCTCACCTTGACAGAGAGATGGAGAAGGGCAAGTCAACAGGGGCTCCTCTGAGCCTAGAGCCTTCTCTTGGTGACCTGGTCTGGGGGTCGCTGTGGCTGGACTAACAGGGAGTAGCTGTTGACTCTCTGGTTTGTGGTTGCTTGTCTATAAGAGACAGGAAAAAAGTTGCCACAGTCCCCCAGCCTAGGAATATATACTTCTCAAGGCTGGGCCAGGCTGGAAGGTGAGCTTAGGAATGAGGAATTCGCTGTCTTATTTGGGCAGGAAAGGCTGAGTTGTACTCATTTGGACTCGCACACTTTTTATACCCCATTTCCCATGCCCCAGTCTTGTCGTTCTGCCCTCTTTCTCCTTTGTCCTTCTTCTGGTTCTTACCATCTCCCCCCAGTTCTTCTAAGCAGACAGACTCTCCTTCCTCCTCCCCCATCCCAATCTCCCAATCTCTTCTTCACACCCCCTCTGCCCCCCCAGCCTGGCAGCCAGCCCTGTAGGAATGTTAATTAGCATTCACGATTTAATTAATTCAGTAGCTAATTAATGATTGGGGACTGGGGGGTGGGGAGCTGGGGTGCAAGGGAGATGGGGGCTGGAGGTGGCAGGGAGAAGTAGCGGAGGCTGCAGAAGGCATCGCAGATGGCTGTGCGGTGGCTGGCACGGTGCCCACCGCCATGGATGCACTCACTCACGCGCACGCACACGTACACACACACACACACACAGAAAGGAAAGGGTGATCGAGGAATAAAATAAAAGCAGGGAGAGAAGGGCACAGGGGCCCTGGGAACTGGGGGTGGGGAAGGCTCTAGATCTGTTTGAACCTGCTCCGGAAGTGGAAGAAGAGAAAAAAAGAAACCACCACAGGCGCAGAGAGAAGAGAGCTCTCCCGATACCCCCCCACCCCCCACCCCAGGCACCCCTCCTCTCTGGCATGGGATTCATGGGCACCAGCTGAGGACAGGGGCCCCTCCCTCTTCCTGCCATAAATATTGGCACAGAGGACTCAGTCTCAGAAGGACAGGACATTCCCAAAGAAAATAGTTTTCCTTTTAAGTTGCTTTTTAAAATATATATGTATATATTTTTTTAAAACATTGCACCCGTTTTGGTGTGAGGGCGAAGGCGAGTAAAAGAAGGTGACCGAGCCAGGAGGAGAGAGCACAGATGGCTTGGTGGTGGTATGGTGTGGTGAGTTGTGGGGAGGAGGAGAGGGGTCGGGCAGAGGTTGGGGGTGGGTGGAATGAGGACCCTGTTTTCCTCTTTTCGTTTTGCTGTGGATGAAGGAGAGAGAGTGAAAGAGAGAGAAAGGGGGTGGAGAGAGAAGTGAGACAGATGGCAGAGGGGAGAGGCGGCAGCCAGTGCCGGCACTGCCCAGCTTGGGCGGACCCAGCTCCCCCCGCCTGCCAGCTTTCCAAATGCCACCCTTCCCCCATCCTCCCCTCTCCCCATCCCCCCAGCTTGGCACTGATCTCGGAGAGAGAGGGAGGGAGGCTGGGCAAAGAGCATCTGTTCCCTCCATTCTCCCAGCTCCATCCGCTGCCAACCTAGGGCCATCGTCTGCCTCCATCACCCCTCCGCCCGCCTGCCCGCCCGCCTACCCACCCAATCCCAAATGGGTGCTGGATCAGGTGCCGAACCTGGCTGCCTCCTCGGGTAGACCAGTCACTATGCATTGCTGTGTGTCTGCCACCGCTGCCTGGCACTCATGGGGCCGTGTGTGTGTGTGTGTGTGTGTGCATGTACATGTACGCATAAGTGCGTGCTGTATGTGAGCCTCCTGGGCATGGGTGGGGGTTGGCACTGCGGTTGCCAATCTAGTGTCCAACCAGAAGGACAGAGGGATGAAATGGAAGAAGGAAGGGAGATGTTGAGGGCCTGGGAGGGCAGAAGGGTGCATGAGTTGCTCCACGCTGCCTGCTTAGAGGCATTGGCGTTGCAGCTGCCATCCTCGTGCCCGCGGAGGTGGGAGGAGGTGAACGGGGAGAGGGCGGCGGCAGGAGTCCTGGTGCTCTGGGAGGAAGGCTCAGTACCCGGGAGCCATTGGCATCACATTGCCAGGCTGGTGCCCTGAGCTGGGGCCGTGGCAACAGGGGCCCCAGCAGACAGAGAGGAGGGGCAGGGATGTGTTGCTGATATTGTTGTCCTCCTAGGGCACAGCTTTGAGAACTGGTTGGACTATGAGTAGTTAGTCCTCTTCCAGTTGGGGAAAGTAAAGTGGTGGAAAGAGTAGCCAGGGAAGTGCCAAGCAAGCGCCGAAGAGCAAGGAGGAGGGGTCTTGCCACTGCTCCCCAGGAGAGCGCGTGGGCTGGCAGTCTGGCCCTTTGTCAGAGCACTGAAGGAGAGGAAGGGGCCTGGGTGTGAGGTGTGTGGTGCTGGCACTGCCCAAGGAGCCTGGCACAGGCTCTGGCATTGTGTGGAATGGGGGAGGATGGCAGTGTCTCTTGCCAATCTGCTTGAGAGGGTTGTTGTGCCAGGACTGAGAAGGGAGGGAGCGAGATATTGGGGGTGGGGTGGGGTTTGTGTATGTGTGAGTTGTTTGGGAGAACAGACTTTTTTCTGCCAGGACCTCCTACCCGTTCCCTCTTAGGCATGGGAGTGGAGCGACAGACGGAGAGAGGCGTGAGGACACAAAGGAGGATGCGCGCCATTGCCAAGACCCCAAGGAAGAAGGATGGAGAGTGCTGGCAGTCCTGCCTGGCCCCCAGCCAGTTTCCTGCTGAAGATGGCCAAGTCCTCTTCCTGGTCTGTATATGTCACTATGCGGGCGTGGTATGGGAGGGAAGGGCTTGCTTGCTGAGCTGGGATCTAGAATGGGAAGGGCACCTTTCTGGGGATCCCATTCGGACTCTCCACTCTAACAAGTGAGGTGTCTGATTTTCTCCCTGGTGCCTTCCTCTCCTCCCGCTCCCTCCACTCCACCCCTCTTTCATCTCTCTATCACCACCTGGGTCCTACTGCTTGGCACCCAACCAACTAGATGCCGCCACACTTGGCAGTGCTGCACTGGCACGTGAACAGTGTCTCAGATCCTGGTACTGCGGCAAACCCAAAGCCGCCAAACATGCTCACGACCGCCACTTGGTGGTAGAGAGAGAGAGGGGTGGCGCCTCTAAGTGTGCCAGGCACTGGGTGGTGCTCCATGCTGGGAGTGGCATGGGAGGATGCCCTCAACAGCTGGGCTGCATCATTGCTCTCTAGCCAACCCCAACTCTGCCTTCCTCCCAACTAGATGCCCACCTCCCTCCCACCCTCACTGCCCCCAAGAAAGGGATTTAGATGGTACCACACTCAGTGTTTGAGCAGCTAGTCCAAGGGAAGCTGGAGCACAGAGGGACAAGGGCACAGGTGAGAGTCACACCCAAGTCTCCAGGCCAGTGGACTATATACCTCTTCAGGCAGCAGGGACAGAGAAAATCTTGGGAGGGCGAAATGAGAGCCTGGAGAGAGGCCAGCCAGTTGTGTTGTCACAAAGATGGTGGCAGAAGAGATTGGGAGGGAAAATATAGGAAAGAGAGATCTTGAGGCCCTGCTGTTGGGTGGTGGGATGGTTTGTGCTTGTATGTATTTTGTTCTGCCCTGTGCCTTGTGATTAACTGAGCTGTGGTTGAGACAAACCAATTCTTTCTCCCTTGTTAAAAGGCCTATGTTCAATAACAATCCTAGAAAGATGGAGAGGTGCTCTAGGCCTAGAGAGGTGAGCAGGTGTTAGGAAGACAAAGGCACCTGGGACTTGTCCTTCCAGAAAGACTATTCAAGGAGATTTTGTGTTTGGAAATTTCTCAATGGCACCCCAATTAGAGCTGGATAAATTTCCCTATCTTTGAAATCCACCCCCGGAAGGGAGACCATGGATCAGCAGGGAGCCTTGGTAGAGAGGAAGGCCCCTAGGAGGAGAGTCCTCAGCATCTGTGGTGACCAGCCCTATGTTTCCAGAGGCACTGCCATTGGCAGTCCCATAAAACTGGACCTTCAGCCTCCATCTGGAAGGACTTCTAGCAGGTTGGGCTCTCCTTGCTTCCTAGGTAGCCAGAGGCTATGGGTCAGTGACTAGGAAGATCTTGGGATAGAAGATTTGGCTCTGGGTGATGTCGGGGGAGGCTGGGTGGCTTTGAATGGGGATAGGACCTGCCTACAGGGAAGCAAAGCCAGTGCCATGCTGAGCTGAGCTGCTTGGGGCTGGGGCAGTTCTGATTTCAGCATCTCTGGAAGTGGATGGCAGCTTCAGAAGAAGCAGGGTGGTTTCCGCAGCAGAGGAAGCAGGGGGCACGCAGCCAAAGGGTGAGTGGATAAAGTTTGTATCTTCTCCTATTCAAGATCAGCTAGCATAAGCAGAAGACACAGTCAGATTTCCAGAATGTTGGAGGTGGGGGTGATGTCAGCGTAATGAAGAAGAAAATCTGAGGTGATGCCAGGCTCCTGTGTGGCAGCCCCTGGTGTAGCAGGGTGGGGTGCTGGGTGCTGGAGAGTTGGGGCCAGTCACAGATGTATAAGGGCTGAGCAGTCTAGATCAGTGGTTCTCAAACTCCAGAAAGCACAGAATCATTTCAGGGGTTTCCGACTCAGTTGGTCTGAGGTGTGGTCCAGGAATGTGCATTTTAAACAAGCACTCAGGTGACTGTGATACAGGTGGACAAAACTTTAAGAAACACTGTTCTAAGAGACGGCAGTCACCTTGTGGGATAGTTGATCTAGTCTGGATTTCCCATGGCTTTTGCATCATTCTTCTTCCTCCCCAACCATACTCATGTCTTTATGCTGTTATGCATGTGATCTCTGTATGTGTGTTCTGGGTGGGGGCAGCAGGAGGAAAAGGAGAGATCGTGAGGTCCAATCAGGCAGATTTATCTTGTTAGAACAGTGCTTCTCATTGGCAATAGTTATCACAGAAGAATCCTTTAGGGATCACTTTCAAAATTCACTCTTCCTTTCACCCCCAGATTCTGATGGTTGGCTGCCCTATGTTTCTGAAAACTCACCACTGAGAACCACTAGATTAGGAGCATTGCCAGGAGATTGCTCTCTGTGGTTGGGTCAGATTTGTGTGGATTCTGTGGCTTGGTACAGGTTGGGTCTCAGTGACTTCTTCAAGGACACAGGTCTGGGTACTGGGTAGAGGAAGTAGGAGTCAGCAGAGTACATGGCCTAGCCTACTGCCAGCACTTAGCAAGCTGCAGATGATGCTGTGGTTTGAGCACTGGGGGGCTATCCAGGAGTGAGCACAGCATAGGCCATTCTTCAAGTCTAGCTGAGAAGACATGGCGCAGGGTTGGATATCAAGGAGGGACTGTGGATGTGGAACAGTGCTGTGTCCTGCTGATTACTTGTTTCGGTGTTTTAGCCACCGTTTGTGTAAGAGTGTGTGTATAGTTGGATAAGATTACGAGTCAATCCTGGCTCACCTTTCCCTATCACCTTCTGTCTGGTCCAGCGATAATCAACCTGCTTCCCTACTAGCTTCTAGCCAGACCCCTCTCCATGCTAGGAAGCTGCAAGAAACACCAGGCTCAGAATACTGACAGGGAATAATGCCATTCACCCCTTGTCTGTCCTCTGTGTGGAAGGCTGTCTGGGTCCTCCATCTGAAGGAGAATGATGGCGTGGCTCCTCACCCAATTTTATGTTCTTTCCATAAAGTGTAGTCTCTCCCTGGGAGGCTTTCCCTGGGGATCACTTCTCATCTTTCCCCAAACTTGACAAGCCATGGTCTAGGTCTTTCTACAAATGTCCTCTCTCTCACTTTTCTTTCATCTGCCCTTTCACAGTGTCTCCAAGCTGTAATCCTGTAGACCCTGAGGCTGAGTCTATAGCTTTTCTTGTTGTAGCAAGAGCTTCCTTGGTATTGGAGCATTTCTTCCTTACTCAATCCTCTAGAAATGACATCCTTGTGGCTTACAAGTTTCTCACTACAGTCACGTGTCGCTTAACGACAGGGACATGTTCTTAGAAATGCGTCACTGCATGATTTCATCATTGTGCAAACATCATAGAGTGTGCTTACACAAACCTAGATGGTATAGCCTACTACACACCTACGCTACATGGTACTAATCTTATGGGACCACGGTCGTATATGCACTCAGTTGTTGACTGAAATGTCGTTATGTGGTGCATGACTATAGTTGCTACAACTGGTGGTTTGAGCTTCCCACTGCAGCCTGGAGAGAAATGCTCCTCAGTACCTGGCCCTTCCTATAACACAGAGTCCCAGCTCAGTTTACCCCTATGTTTCATAAGAGTTTTCCCCAAAGTTCCTCCTGTTTTCTCTTCTACCTCTCTTCCTTCCCTAGCGTCACACTCCAGAATAATTTAAGGTCCTTTCCCCGTGGATTAATATTCAACATTTGGTCCCCTTTCCTGACACTGGTTACATTTCCCCTGACTTTATCTGTTTATAAGCTTTTCCTATCTACTGTTGTGTGAAGAAAATTAGTATGTATTGGAGAGTGTTTCTACTTATGGGAGTGTGGGTGATGGGTCTGGGAGCATGTCCCTTATGCCTATATGGCCATGGGCCCATCCTTGCTCACATTTGTGTGTCCCTGTAGCTCTCTCTACATGGTTCTGCTGCTGTTTCTGATAGTCTGCTTGTTTGTTTCGTTGGTGTGGTTATATACAGAGAGCTCGTAGTTCAGGTGTGAGTATCTATACAGGAATGAATAATTGGATGAGCGAATGTGTCTTAAAACAGATCAGGGTGGTGGAGATTTGGGGAATCAGTGATCTGGACTATAAGCCCTGAAAGTGGTTAAGGAACAAATAGAAGGAATTAAGCAGGTGGATGCTATTGTGCCTGGAATAATTGGCTTTCTTGGTTCTTGCGCAAGCTTCTTGTACAAGTAAGTAAGTACATTCCAGGGGCTAGAGGATTGGGGGAAGAACAGGGTTTTTTTTTCTTCTTCTCCCCAAAGCCCCCCAGTACCTAGTTGTACATTCTAGTTGTAGGTCCTTCTGGTTGTGCTATGTGGGACACTGCCTCAGCATGGCCTGATGAGCAGTGCTAGGTTGGCATCCAGGATCCGAAACGGTGAAACCCTGAGCCACCAAAGTGGAGCACGCGAACTTAACCACTCAGTCACAGCGCCGGCCCCAGAACAGGTTTCTTTTTGTGGTCCTATTGCAGACTCTGCCCTGTTTGGCCACTAAGTCTTCAGATTTTCTCATGTTGTTCCAGCAGACTTTGATTTTTGTTCCTAGTTGAGAATTGGCTACCTTAAGCCATCCTCACACAGATGCTGCTTTAGAGCAGAGACAGCCCAGCTCATTTACCTCCTGCCTCCTGGTACTGACCCTGGCAGTAAGTAGGTGGACCAGAATTTGGATGCTTTAGGACCCATGTACGTCAGAAACCCTAGGCCTTTGCCCCAAGCCATGAAAGACCAATCTTAAGAGCCACTGATTTGGGCTCACTTCAAAGTTGTCAAGGGGTTAGGGGTGTACTGCAAGATAGGTGTTGATAGGCACTTGAGTTGGGTCTACTATTCCCCGGGAGAAGCGGCATGATGTACCCTGGGTGACCTGGTGTTCACCTCTAGCATTCGGTGTAGGGCCATGCTGACTCAGCCCTGTCCACCAGAATGGCCCATTGTGCATCTCGAGCGGGAGTGCTGCTGCTGAGGACTTCTGGTCTGAGAAAGGGGTTGGGAAGGAAGGCTTCCAGCCGCTGGCACCGTGGAATGGTGCACCCTCCAGCAGCATGTTGATTGACCTAAGTCAGCAGAGTCAGCCAGGCTCTTTTGTCCCCTAAATTACAGGGTTCCCGGTAAGGACAGTTGCTTAGAGTCAGCTCCTGTCTACTACAGTGAATGTACATGCTGTCTCCAGGCCAGGGTATCTGGGTGTAAAAGAGTATGTTGGAAGGCGAGAGGCGGCGGTATTTCTGGCTATATTAACTCCTGGTGAAAATATTCATAGTTTGCACTAAAGCCAACCTACCCTGGCTGTAAATCCCTAAAATGCATGACACCACACCTCTAATCATCCCATGCCGGATGTTTGCCAAAGTTTTCTTGAAAACGTTTCCTCTTTTTCTCGTATGTTTTTCTTCTATTTTTTTTGTTTTCACCTTTTATATACAAGTCACATTCCCAGAGCAGAGAGGAAAAAGCATCTTTCCTCGTACACATGCTGCTAAGAAAATAGCTTTATACACAGAATTTCAACGGGAGAGAGAAAAGGATAGGGAGGGTGGGGCGCAAGAGAGATGTTGAGAGGCTAGGAGAGGTGGCAGCAAGAGCAAGCCCACAGAGGGCAGGTTCCCTCCTCTTGTCTGCATTCATCACTGGCATTTTTGGCATCATCAGTATAACTAATTCCACCCCACCCCAGTTTGCTAGAGTTGGAGCTTTTAATTTTAGAAATGAATGGGACTGGAAGCGAGATTCACAGAACATATGGGGACTGGGGGCTGAGCTGAGCTTTCCCTCCCCCTCTCTGCCTGCCCATCTTCTCTGCACATGAGCCACTGCTTCAGTATGAACACAGTCACAGAGTGGAGTGACACATAGACCAGGAAATCTAAATCCCAGGGCTGGCTGAATTTGTGTGTGCATATGAAGTGAATAATGGTGGTAGAAGAAGCCCGAAGGGAGAAAGTTTGGAAAGAGACTTCCTTGAAAGGGGAGGTCTTAGGGTCAAGGGTAGTTGGAGAAACTATCTGGAGGACTAGGAGATTTTTGCAGGCTTTTCTTTGCCAAAATAAAAGAGATGCTCCTCCACCCTGTGCCACATTAGCTGGGGTTTGGGAGTGCCACAATGACTTGATGTTACAGAAACAATTAGGTTAAAGTAGGGAACCTTCTTCTAGCTCATTTGTCTTCTGTTGGTTCCTTGGTGATGTCACCCTATCAAAGATTCACCATGTGCTTCAGTCATCTTGCCCACCCATCCCCTCAGCCAACATCAGCTCCAGACCCCCATGAACCTCATGGACAAGTCCTGACTCCTTCAGGGGTGCCCCCAGCAGCTGCTACTTACTGGAGGAGCTGGGCTGGGGCAGAGGATGTGGGGGAGAACACAGATAGGAACAGGGGTCCCTGCAAAGGCAAGGAGGTTCCAGAAGGGGCCTCTAGGAAGCGAGACAGGAGTAGGTTGTGAACGGAGCGCATGAGAGGACGTGATTAGCTACTGAAAGGGAAGCATACCCAAGATTCAGAACCACATGCCATGTCTACCCCTTTTCTCTTAGGACCGAGATACTTTTGGTGACAGTGACTTTTCTGACTCACAGCTGGGAATGAAGGGATGTTACCTGTCCTGATAAATACTCAATTCAGGGGGCAAGGATGTGTCTCTCCCCAGTCTCCAGGCTCTTCTCCCCATTCCTGCCTCTGAGGCCGGGCATGGCCAGGGTAGGGCTGCTCTGTTTTCAGTCTCGAGGGTCACCACACCCATGCAAGGAAAAGCCACTTGATCTTCCAAAGATGAGATGGTTTAAAGAAACCCTTAACATGGAGGGGAAAGTGACACAAACAGGAAAAAACCACTTGTTTGATGGGAGAGTTTTCAGGGTTTTTTTTTTTTCTGTATTTTCCAAGTTTATGCTTTTCTTTTTTCTTTAGTTCATTCCTCTGGTCTCTCCATCTTTCTCTTACGTGTACATGTGTGCGCGTGCTCTCTCTCTCTCTCTCTCTCTCGTTTTTTTGGTTGTGTGTGTGTTTCAGTTTTTTTTATTAAAGAACTTTGGATTTGCCATTGGTGGGCAGTGCCATCCTGGAGGCTGGACCCCCATGTGGCAGGGCTGGGACAAGGGGCAGGCCCATGGCTGCTGAGAGGATCTCTGTGTTTAAAGCCTTTGAAAATAAGTTACTGCAGTTCCCAGGGTGCAGGGTGGGGATTGGCAGAGGGATTCCTGGCGGCGGCTTCCCCTAGAGTCCAGGCCGCAGGGGCTCCCCTGTCAGGCGAGGAGAGGGTTAGGAGGAAGGGGTGTGGGGAGAGAGCTGGGAGCCCTTCTCCCCTGCCAACCTCCAGTTTGGTTAGAGTTTTGTGGGCTCCCTGCCCATCCCTGGCTCCAACCTTGGGAGCCAACTGGGTATTTGGAAAGTTTGTGAGCGGTATGGCGCTCTAGACAAGGGGGTAGGAAGGAGAAGGGGAGTGGCAAAGTTTCTTTTCCTTCCTCCTTTGTCTTGGGTTTTCTTTTTCCTTTCTTCTTCTTCTTCTTTTTCTTTTTTTTTTGGTGTTTTCTCAGTCAGTGGAACAGCTTGGGATAACATGTATTTGTGTGTTTATAGGAGTTGGGGGTGACTAGGAATTCAGTAGGGAAAAGGTTGTAGGAAGATGGAACCAAGGATAGATTTTGTATATGGTGGGCAGGGCAGACATGAATAATCAGGATGACAAGATGGGCGTGTCTGTGAAGACTAGGGGCAAGGAGTTGCAGAGGCGGATCAGCGTGTCTGTGGGGGTGGGGAAGAGGCAGGACTCTGCTGGAGGTGGGGTGTGTGAAGCCCACTGAGGGTGGGAATTGAAAGATTCCCATGAGGTGGGCGGAGCCGAGGGCTGGGGTGAGGGATTTGAGCTCCCACCAAACACCCCTTGGGGAAAGAGAGGGAGCCCTGAGGCCCTCCCCTCCCCCATCTTGGTTTATCTGTTTATAAAGCTAGAAGTGTAGAGGTAGTAGTAGTTTTTGGGTTGGAGTCCGTGTGAGGTAATCTTGCTTCCTCTTTGGCAAAAGCCACAGCAGCCGTGGCAGCAGTGGCGGCGTTGGTGACGGTGATGGGTGGGCCCCCTGGGGGCGGGGCCGCCTTGCGCCTGTGGGCCGAGGAGCGCAGGTGGGAGGCCAGGGCTTCACGCCCACTCAGCAGCACCTCACATGCCAGGCAGTGGTAGGTACAGATGGGCACCCGCAGTGGGGGGGGCATGGAACCCCCAGAGCCCCGCCCAAAGAAGCAGAAGGATCTCTGGTGAGCAGTGGCCAGGGCCTCCCCGTCAAATGCCATCTTGCACTGGCGGCACAGGTAGCGGTGGGTCACATCCACGGTGGAGATGCCAGTGCTGCCTGTCAGCAGCTCATCGGCCTCTCCGGCCTCCCCCTCCCCTGGAGCGGGCAGTTCAGGAGGCTTTGGAGGCGCTGTGGCTGTGGGCTCGGGGGGCTGGGATGGTGGCTGGAGGAGGGCATTAGGGAGCAGTCCGATGAGGGTCTGAGGTATCACAGGGTTCACGGGAAATAGCCCCTTCTTCATGCCATAGAGCTGTTGGAAGTAGGTCCCCTGTAACTGGGGGCCAAAGACAGTTGGTGGTGTGGTGCCTCCTGCAGGGGGCAATGGGAAGGGCAGGAATTGGCCCCCCAACAGGGCTGGGACAGTGGCCTTCAATGCTTTGAGGTTCTTGAGGGCATCAGTGGAGGAGTTGGCGGGGGCCGCAACTGGTTTTCGCTCACCAGAGACCTTGTCCCCAGAGGGTTCAGTAGGTGGGCCTGGGGCAGGGTCAGTGGTGCCTGCTGTGGAGGGGTTGGTTTGGTTGGGCACAGGTCTCTGAGGTAAGGGGCAGCTTGGGCCAGCAGTCTGGACCACTGTAGTAGCAGGCAGGACTGAAGTGGCGAGGCCAAGGAGGCCTGAGGACGCTGCAGGGCCTAGGAAGATGAAAGGAGTGATGAGGGATTAGCCACCTCCTGGCCCCATCATCCTTTCTACTATAGGCCACCTCCAGCCACACACTCACCCATTCCTACCACCTAGCCTCCATGCTCCCTTCCCTCCCTTCTCTCCCTCAAGAGCCTGAAACAAAGGAAGTCCACAGGAGGAGACTGGAGATGGGAAGAATCAAGGAAAAAGAAGGAGGGGGATTAGAGGGAGATGTTCTTTCAAGTCCAACTCCTCCCAACCTCCCACTCACCTGAATTGAAAGGAGGTAAGCTGCCCAGTGGGGGCTGGGCCAGAGCTGGGCCAGACAAGAGGACCGGGGCCAGGCGAGGCAGGGCCGGTGGCATAGAGGCAGGTGTGGTGGCAGGTGGGGCCTTGGGAACAGGGGGTGCCTCGGGTGCTGGGGCCAAGTCGTAGCACTTGCTTTCACTCTTCAGCTGGGCTCGGACCGCCTCCTTGAGCTTGGCCAGGTGCTGGCGGGAAAAGAGATGGCCTCGGCAGGAGACATAGAAATCATACTTGACATCACAGTAGGGGCAGTCTGTGCGCTGGGCTCCCAAGGGGCCCTCACTGCTGCCCGCAGCCCCGCCAACTGCTGCCCCCTGCAGTTTGGCCTTTTTTTCCTTGGCACGAGCATTCTGAAACCAGACCTGGATGACTCTCTTGGGCAGCCCAATCTCCTCCCCAAGCACCTCACACTCTTGCATGGTGGGAGTGCGGTAGGCTTCGTAGCAGGCTTTCATGATTTTCAGCTGCAGGCTGCTCATCTGGGTCCTATAGCGTCGCTGCCCCATTCCGTCTGGAACCCCAGCCCCGCCTCCTGGTCCCCCACTGGTCCCTCCAGCCCCAGGGGATTCTGGTTCGGCCAGGCTGGAAGCAGACGAATCACTTAGATCCCCTGCAGATGGACTGCAAGCCTCACTCTCTGGAGAAGCCTTAGATGGTTCCTCTGGGCCCTCATCCTCACTGGGAGGAGGGGGTGGTGGGAGAGGTAGACGTGGCTCTGGTATTGAGGTGGTGGCCTCTTTCCCAGGTGGTAGGAAAGGCAGGGGCCCAGCAGCAGGGGTTACTGTGGGGTAGGGAAAAGCAGGTGCTTCCTTCTTTGGGGCTTCCCTTCCAGGCCCATCATCCACCTTGCCCAACAAAAGGTTGAACTTGGGGAAGGGTGCAGGGGTAGGCGTGATGGGGGGCTTGACTGCTGGACTGGGTACTCCCCCAGGGGTGCTCCGAAACTGGCCTTTCCTCTCCCGGGCCCTGGTATTCTGGAACCAGACCTGTACTACTCGCTTTTTGAGCCCCACCTCCTCAGAGATGCAGTCCAGCATCTTGCGTGTTGGGTTGGAGTCCTGCATATACCAACGGTACAGGATCTCCAGCTGCTCAGGCAGAATAGTGGTGCGCAGGCGCTTGTCCCTGGGGGGTTCACCCTCCCCTCCACCCCCTGCTTCACTACCCGTTGGGGACAAGCTGCCGTCCTCATGCTTCCGTTTGATGGGTGGCCCTGGCACTGGCGGAGTGCCTGCCATCATGGGGTTTCGCTCCCCAAACACCAGCAAGGGCAGATCTAGGAGGTGGGAGGCAGGGCTCGGCTGCACAGATGGCAGGAAATGTAGCCGGCGGTGACTGGTCAGGAGGTCCTGGCTGGGGAAAGACATGGTGCACTGGTCACAGGTGTGGGCTGGGCAAGGTGAGGGAGGGCCCCTCTCTTCAGGCTCTTTGCCTCCTGGCTTCGTTGCCTCTGCTTGGCTCAGCTCTGTCTTGTCTGGGGGTTCTGGTGATGGGCCCTCAGGCCCTGCCCGGGGTTCCAGGCCTTGTTCCTCCTCTGCGTCTTCCTCCTCTCCTTCTTCCTCCTCTTCCCCTCTCTCTGTCTCTTCTTCCTCCTCTTCAGGGGGCTGGTCATCATAGCATTTCTTGAGGTGCCGCACCAACTCAAAAACACAGGAAAAGGTGGCATAGCAGCGCCTGCAGCCTGAGGCTCCCCCAGTGCCTCCTACCGTTGGCATGGGCCCACCCTCGATGGCATTTTTGCGTGCTTTCTGGCGGGCGTTCTGGAACCATACTACTACCACACGGCTAGCCAGGCCTAAGAGACTTGCGAGCCGCTCTACCTCTCCGTCCTTGGGGTAGGCACTGGTCTCAAAGAAAGACTGCAGGGCTTGCGTTTGGAACTCAGTGAACTTGGTTCTGGAGAACCGGCGGCCTGCAGGCACTAGGGGAGGAAGATTCCCTCTGGAGCTTTCTTCCTCCTCTGGGGGCCAGCGTCCTCCTGCCCGGCTTCGCTCCTCCGGGGGATAGCCCCCTGCTGCCTCAGGCTCTGGGACCAGGAAGGGAGGGCCCAGTTGGGGAGCAGGTGCATCCAGAGACCCATCAGGAGGTTTCGAGGGCTCTGCAGGGGGTGGGTATAGGCTGTCATAACTCTTTCGAAACTGAGCAGCATAACGGCTCAGGGCTTCAAAGGGCAGAAAGCGGCGGTGGACATGCTCCTCGTGTGTCTTGAGGATAAGCATATTGGAGAAGAGTTTCCCACAGGCCCTGCAGGCCAGCTTATCCCCAGTGCCCAGGGACTCTGGTGGGGGTGGGGTTGGGGGAGGGGGCACAGCCTGTTTCCCTTCATTGTACTGGATCACCAGCTCAAAGCCGAAGTTTTCTAGGAGGGCTTTGGCTGCAGTGCGGGCTGCTTCATTGGGTGTTGAGTGGGGCGGTGAGGTGGGCCCTGCTTCATTCCCCTCTTCGGCCGTGGGGGGCCGTTCCCACTCTCGTTCAGCTAGGTCAGCCTTAGGGGGTGGGGGCGGGGGAGGAGGGGTGGCAGCTGGCAGGGACAGCAGGGGCGCAGGCCCAGCCAGTGCCAGCTTGGGCCCCACCTTGAGGTCATGGAGGTAGAAGGGCAGGAGAAGCTGCTGCTGCTGGAGCTTAAGCAGTGATTCGGGCACCAGAGGGAAGGGGGGAAGGACCGGTGGAGTGAAGAGGGGGGCTGGGAATCGATGCAGGTCCAAAGGAGGTGGGGGCGGGGACAGGAAGGGCAATCCAGATATGAAGCCACCGGGATCGGGGCCCTTCTTCTCAGTGCCCACCTCCCCCTCAGTCTCGCCTTCCTTGGGCTCTTCTTGGCCACGCTCTGGCCCCTCAGCCTTGGTGTCAGTCTTGGCTCCCCGAGAGCGAGTCTGGTGCAGAACCGAGCGCATGTGGATCTCCAGGGTGGAGCTCTGGTTGTAGGAGACTCGGCAGACTGTGCACTTAAAGGGCTTGTCTGTGGCAGCAGCTGTGGTAGGCGTGGCGCCAGCCTCTCCCCGGGCAGGGCCAGAGGGGTCAATGGCAGCCTTCTTCATCTTGTGCAGGTGGGAGACAGAGTTATAGTGGACCAGGAGGATATTCTTCTGTGTGAAGGACTCCTTACACACTGTGCACTTATAGGGCCGGGCAGGGTCGAGAAACTTGTCCAGGGCAAAGTTGGTGGTCTTCCGATAGGTCAGAGGGTGGCGAGAGTCAACTGGGGCTGGCTCTGCGGGGCGGGGCTCCCCGACAGTCCCCTCTTCCTCCTCAGCCATGGCGGGTGGAGGAGCCATTTCTTCAGCTTGGGCATCAGGTTGAGGGGCTGGAGATGGGGCTGGAGAAGGGGGTTGGTCAGGGCTTCCCGGGGGCTTGTCTGGGGTCTCGGCTGAGGGCAGGGGAGGCTCAGAAAGAGGATCAGGACTGGCTTCCGGGGTCAGGTGAGGGCCTTCTAGGGGAGAGAGGAGGGTGTAGTGAGAACGAAACTTCGTCTAAGGCAGACCCTGCCCCTGCCCCTGCCCCCGCCGCCGCCCCTGCCCAATGTCTAGGGCAACCGATCCTTGCCTCAGTGTCTTCAGACCTTCTTGTCCAGAGCCTAGGTCCCCTTTCCTGCCACCTTGTGAGGTTTCCAGTCCCTTTCCTTACCTAATGCCTGGTCTCTGCTGGGTGCAAACTCTGGCCCGGGAGTGGGGGGCTCTGGGTCATCCCCCAGAGGGCTTAGAGTGGGCCCAGGCACCACTTTGGTTGTGAAGGTCATCTCTACAGTTGTGGCCTGTAAGGGAAGAGACCCAGTGACTTCCCCACCAGCACCCCCGCTACTCCTGACCCCCTGCTCTGCACCTGTGCCCAGCCTCTTTCCAGGGCTCCAGCCTCCTCTCTGGACAAACCTGCCACCTAACTTCCGCTTTTCCCGCAGAGGAGAGGGCCTAGGCTGCCACCTCGCCTGCCTGGCAGCCCGGGCCTGCTGTTGGACAGCTCTTCTCAGGACCTAATGGAGGTGGAAGAAATGCTTAGCTTCCTCGCTGGCGAGTAGAGGCAGCTAGACAAGCTCAGTTCTGAGGTTCCCTCCAACTCTAAAGTCCACCTTAAAATCTGTCAAATGCTGTTTCCCTCACCAACACGTCCTCCTCAACACACACACTTGCTAGACCCCCCTGCCCCTTCCTCCCCTCCTGCCCTGCCCTGGCAGGGCCTCCTGGACGGGTCCTTACCCAGCCTGTACTCACCACAAGCAGCAGCTTCTCAACACACTCAGGCACCACATTGTGCAGGTGGCTAAGGTGGAAGTGCAGGGCAGGCCGGCCCACCAACTGCTCCTGGCACAGTGGGCACCTGTACTTGGGCTGCACTGCATGCTGGGAGAGTGTGTGAGCCCTCACCTGGTCGGACTCTGGGCTCAGGAAGCTGCAGTATGGACAGCAGAATACCTGGGGGCACATGGGCAGTGGAGGAAGGAGGTGTCAGAGAAGGGTTGGACCCACCATCACTCAGCCCTTTGAGTTCCTGGACACAGCACAACCCCCTACTCGCAGTTTAGGGGTGAGCACAAGAGGAAGGCATCACCAGGACCCAGCGAGAATCCTGAAAGCTGGCTCCTCCCCTCTTTCCCTCCGACTGGGACAAAGGCCTAGGCTAGGCCGCCACCCTGCCTGCCTTCTTTGTCTGGCCATCTCCCTCCATCCTGGCCTCTCTGTCTTTCCTTGGTCTGTCTTTTCCTGTCTCTGTTGCCTCCTCAGTTCTCCAGCTGACAGTATGGCCCTGTACCTACCTCCCCGGATTTAGTTTTCTTACCCACCGCTAGTCTCTTCTCTGTGAAATGGCTCCCTTTCCCTCTGGCACTTCCTAGACCCAGAGGCTCCCTCATCCCTGCCCGCTCTGCCTCTCCACGTACCTGAACTGAGTGTCTCCTGAAGAGGGCCCTCCCTACCTGTCTGCTCAGAAGCCAGCTCATTCTCCCTCAGAGGCTCAGCAGCTCCCACTTTCTTTTCCTTCCTTCCTTCCTTTTTTTTTTCCCCTTCCCTTCTTAATGTAAACAAAAGCCACAGCTCCCCCAGTGGCCCAGGAAAATTCTGGCCTGGCTCTTGGCTCATTCCCACCCACACCTCCAGAGGGGTGGGGCTGGGGAGCTGCAGCCGCAAGAGGCCCAGTTCTGCCTTGTCACCTGACTGCCTGACCTCCAGCCGGCATTTCTTGTCTCCCCGGCTCACTTCCTCTTCTGCCCCCTGTGCCATTGGTTCAGGGCGGCGGGCTGAGGCAGGGATAGCCATAAAGGAAAGGTACCCAGATGCTCATCTTAATGCACCTAGCCCTAGGAGCAGACAGCTGGCAGAGGTCTGTAGGAGGGACAGGAGTTAGGCAGAAGGGACTGAGGACACCACTGTTCCTGTAGGAGTGTGCAGGAATGCAGTAAGACTGCAGATTGCAGCCCAGTTTGGAGAGCTCTGAGGCATGGGGTGGCACCTCTAGACCAAAGGCTGGGAATCCCCTCAGAATCAACACTTTCAGGCCAGAGCAAAACTACCCCTGGGTCCTGCCTGGATCAGGCAGAGGCCTGAGTCCTGGAGACCTCGAGATTTGCAGGGCTTGCTGTCTGGGAGAATCATCTGGGGTAGATACCCTCCGGAGGGAGGTGCCAGGACAGTTCCATCCAGGCTAAGGCTTTCTGCAGGAGATGAACACCATGTCTGGTGGTCTCTCTGCTCCTAACAGGAATGAAGAGCTGGGTGGCAGCTAGTTTTTTGTTTTTCCCTTTCTCTTTTTGTTGCTTCACTTCTTTCTTCTCCTCCCCTCCTCCCTCCACCTACTTCCAATCTTTGCTACCCTCGACACTGTTTCTTTCTTCCCCTTTTCCTCTAATTTCTGCCCTCCCTTCCTGTCATCCCCCTCTGTGCTCACCCCTTGGGGCCAGCTCTGCCCCCTGGATGGTGCTGACCATATGTACCGGACCTAGGTGGCATTTCTTAATGTTGAACTCGGAGTGAAATAAGTCACAGCATGACAAAATCAGGTCTACCTTTAGTCTGAAATCTCTGTCTGTAAAGCTCTACTGATTACAATTTCAGCCTTTAGAATACGAGCAGATCTCAGTCAAACTAGACCCCCCTCCGCTCTTCCCAGTGAGCCCAGTTCTGACCGTGGTCTGGGTGGCACTGTCTCCAGGAGGGCCAATCTTGTTCTCTGCCTCTTCAGAAGCTGAAGATGAAAGGAGAGGAGATTAAGAAACTCCAGCAGCCCTCCCTCCTCCTTTCACAGACCCCCAGCCCTTAAGATGACCTGATTTGTAGCAGAGAGCTTCCAGGGTAGGGGGTTGGGCTCTGGGGAAAGGGAGAAAGGGCAGGAAAGCCCAGAGCTGTACTCCATACAGAGAGGCTGGCTGGGCGCAGCAGGGCTGACCCTGGGTTAGTGGGACGGCCAGGTCTGGTCCTCAAAGAGGGCAGGAGCACCCACCTCCCTTCCCTCTGATGAGCCCTTTCGTCCATCAGTTTGGCTCCTTGAGCACAGGAGGCCTTCCTGGGCATCTGGATGACTGCAAGGTCCCATGTGCATCAGAATGTATGAGGATTGGGGGGCGGGGAGGGCAAGGGATGTGGGAAAATGGACCAGATGAGCAACTTACCCAACTGTTCCGTCTTGTTCTGGGCATCTTTCTCAGGGGTGGGTGGCTCAGCTGAGGCGGTGACAGGAGCTTTCCCTGTGTAGGATGAAGGGAGAGTCAGCTTAAACGGATGAAGCATCAGGAAAGGGAGGACATAGGGCAGAGGAAGCAGGACAAGCAGCCAGGAGGGGAAAACGGATGGATGAATCAACAGGCGGGGGAGGACAAAAAGCTGCCAGAAAGAAATACAAAAGATGAGGGGGAAAATGACAGTGTTAGAACTCGTTGGGCCTAAGAGATCATCTCTGCTAGTCCAGCCTCCATCATTTAAAGATGAGGAGACAAGTCCAGCAGTAGGTGGCAGATACAGGACCAAACTTGGCTCCCTGTCTTGACTGATCCTGGAAGCAGGGAGCCCAGAAATGTAGAGGAAGGGGCACTGGGGAAGGGAGGTGAGGCTGAATGGAAGCAGCTAGGAGAGGAGATTACCACTCAAGTAAGAATTGACAGATGTGTAGGAATTTATTTTCGGTGGCAGCCTAATTAAAGTGTTAAAGTTCCTTAACTCTGTTCAGCCCTGCACCAGGATCGTTAGCTATTGATCTGGGCCCCTCCGGCACTTAACTCCAGCCAGCATATTGGCAATTCAATTAGCACCAGTCAATGCTGCCTGTTCCTGGTTCCTGCTGCCCTGCCCTCATCCTCGCCCACTGCTGGCCTCTACAAAGCCTCGATGCCTGTGCCCACCTCTGACAGCCCCTTCCAGGCTCTTCTCCTGTACCCCCTGGATCAATGGCACCTGGCAGACTATTCCCTGTCTCTGCTGGTATAACCTCAGCTGCCTAAGGGGGACCCTAAGCCCAGCCTTTGGGCTGAAGACCTCCTAGGAGACAGGAAGAGGCTGGGGAGCTGTCAAGGGCTTCCCATCCCTGCTGCCTTCGGGCCATGCCCACAGCTCCCAACTCCTTCCCACACGGCCTGGCCCAGCTCGAAGCAGATTCCATTCTGTTTTGTTTTTCTACTTTCTCCTTTCTGACCAGCTCTTGCCACCACCCTACCTAGCGTTGCTAGGACACTGGTCACTATTCAGGATCACTGGATGACTCCTCACTTCTCTCTAACAGCAGCCTTCACTCAGCAGCCCCACAGTTCTGAAACCCAGCTTTCTCACCCCTTCGCAGCTCCTTTCCAGTTGCTATCGATTGCTCACAGGCCTCATTTCTCCCGCCTTGTATCAGGTTCTCATGAGCCCTCAGCTCCCAAACCAGCCGCCCTCCCTGCCCAGCCCTTCCTCTCTAGTCCCCTCTTCCTCACCAGAAGTCCGGAGCTGCCCATGGCTGAAGCTCAGGATGCTCTGAAGAGCTGAGAGCCCTTCCTTGGCTGCTGGGCCACTCTGTAGCAGCTGCAGACGCCGCTGGGCCTGGGCATCCCGGTGGGCAGGGGCACGCAGGTGCTGCAGCAC
This sequence comes from Equus asinus, assembly GCF_041296235.1. Lineage (NCBI taxonomy): Eukaryota > Metazoa > Chordata > Mammalia > Perissodactyla > Equidae > Equus > Equus asinus. The sequence goes on from NC_091791.1 coordinate 168,654,433, forward strand.
AGCTAGGCGGGAGGGCGTCTCCCACGCACACAGCAGGCAGCGGAACAGCCCCAGGTCTGCCCCAGCTGCTGCACCCTCCATCTCCAGCAGAAACTGGAAGCATGGAAAGAGGCTGTTCAGGTCCAGAAGGGATGGATGCCTCCAGATCTCAGGGGCCTTCCCAAGAAAGCCTGACCAGTAGCACCCCCTCCATCCCTTCCACCCTCTTGAGCCCCCCTTTTTCCTCCTTGGCCAGCTGGGTATTATTGCTTTTTCTCCCCAATCTCCTTCTCTTCCTTCTGCCAATCCTGGACTCTCTCCTAGTTTGTGAATGGAATCTGGTTCCATTCTCTTGAACTTCTGGTGACAGGATGGACTAAGCAGACACGGACCCTTCCCTCCAGCCCCAAACAACAGAAAAGCTGAATAAAGTATTGGATTCACTTCTTTAGAGTCCACACTTTAGTCTCTTTCTCCACGCCTGTCTCCAAATAGTTTATTACCCTGGTGCATACTTGCCTTTGTCCCCCATTCTGCCCCCTTGGGTTTTCCATCACTTCCCCACTTTGTATCTCCTCACTCCATCCTCATCCCTTTCTCTTCTCTCTCCCCAAAGGCTCTGTGCTATGCCCTTCCACTCCAGACCCTTGCTGCCCCACTCTCACCTTATAGATCTGACCGTTTTCTTCATGGGCTGCACCCCGGGCGTGCAGCTGCATCTTCTCCTTGCTGTTGGACTCAAAGTCACAGATGTTGCATCGCAGGTGCAGGGGGGGAACAGACCCATAAGGAGCCCCGTCTCCCAGGGGCACTGGGGAGGGGGTGCCCACGGTCCCGCCCCCCTCCCTCAGGTGGGCTGCCAGCTGGTACTTCTGAGCATGTTTGTCGGTCTTGAGGTGGAGTTGGAAGTTGGCCTTGAGCTGGGTGCCGTAGCAGCAGAGCTTGCAGCGGTGGGTGTCGCCGGCCACCTCCTTCCACTCGGCCTCCGGGAGGCTGCGGCCCACGCTGCAGTGGTAGAGCAGCAGCTCCAGGTTGTCCGTGCTGAAGGCCTGGCACACGAGGCAGCGGAACACCTTCGGGGATGGGCTGTCATCTGGGGGCGGGGAGGTGGGCAGGCCGTCGGACAAGGAGCCCAGAAGCTGACTTTGAGGCAGGTGGGCATCCGGGGAGAGGCTGCCAGGGGCTAGGGGACAGAGATGGATTAGTGGCCCAAGGAAGGAACGGGGCAGGGTCGGTTTGCTCTGTGGGAATGTGGGTAAATGAGGATAGTGCCGAGGGAGCGGGGGTTACCTAGGTGCGGGGGCTGGCCCTGGGGAAAAAGGAGGGAATTGAGTTTGGCCCTGAGGAGGGGAAGGGAAGGGGAAAGAAGAACAGAACCCAGGGAGCTTACCAGGTGTGGGGAACTTCCGGGTAGGCGCTCCAAGGTGGTGGAAGCCGTTGAGAAGCAGCTGGGCTTCCAAGGGCTTGTCTGGCCTCAGCCCGGGGCCAGGCAAGGGAGCCTGAGGCTGCCCGAGGGCCTGCGGTGGGAAGTACTGGAAGAGTTCAGGGGGCGTGGTGGGGGCAGCCCCTGCTGGGGGAGGGGGACCTGGCCCCACCAGCCCAGGTGGCAGGCCCAGTGGCAGCCCCTGGTGCAGCATGAGGACATTCTGCATGTGCTTCTCGGAGGTCATGTGGATGCGCAGGTTGCGAGAGATGTTGGTCTCATAGCTGCACACCTTGCACTGCCAGGATGATTTGGTCTTGGGCTCCTTGTCCCCCGTGGAGGGTGGGAGTGCTGCCTCTGGGGGACTTCCCTGTCCTCCAGGCCCCCCCTGGAAGCCCTGCAGGTTGGCCAGGTGCTTGTCAGACTGCATGTGGATGCTGAGGTTGCCCTTGGTGGTGGTGGAGTAGTTGCAGACGTCGCAGCGGTAGGGCTTGTAGCCGCAGTTGTAGCTCTCTCCGCGGGCGAGGCGGGGGTGGGCGCCACCGGCACTGCAGTAGCTGCACTGACTGTTGCTCTCGGGGTGCTTCTCCCGCATGTGCACGTCCAGGGTCTGTTGGTACTTGTAGTGCCAGTTGCACTTGGGACACTTGAGTGTCTTGCAGGAGTTGCGCGAGTGTAGCAGAGACATGTGGCTGGACAGGCTGAGGCCCTGGAAGGCTGCAGGGGCTGGGGTGTAGTCGTCAGCTAGGCGGTAGGGCTGGGGTGGGTCGCTGGGGTCTTCAGGGGAGCCCACTGGGGCGGGGAGAGTGCCCCCCTCCTTGGGGGTGGGTGAGCTTTGGTTGAGTTGGGGGCAGAGCCCTCCATCCTCTTCTTGCCCCTCAGGGAACCAATCTGGCCCTGCCTCACCTGCCACTGTTGGTGATTCTTTGGCTTGGGTTGGGCTGGGATCCCAGGTGGCTGGGGCTGTGGGTGGGGAGGGTGGGCTGAGGGCCATGACTTCTTCCACAGGCGGGACAAAGGCCTGGGCTTCTGCCTCAGGAGGGCCATCCTTCGTCTGGCCTACATTCACCTCCATGTTCACTGTGCTGCTGTTGTCAAGGGGAATTTCTAAGCGGGGGTGAGCAGGCGGTTTTGGTTCCAGAAAGCTTAGAAGGGCCATGCAGCCTTCGTCCCCCTCCTGGAGCACCGCTGGGTTGCCTGGCAGGCCCTGGTGTTGAGCGTGGGTTAGCTTCACCCCATGAGACTGTGTATGACCCTTAAAGGCCTGGGGCCTGCTGAAACCCAGGCGGCACAGGAGGCAGAGCCAGAAGAGTGCCCTGTGGTCTCCCCCTCTGTTCTCCATGGTGCCATCTTTGGGATCTCCAGGTGGGTTTGGAGCCAGCTGGTAGCTCCAGAAGGCTCCATCCCTTCCCTCACAGGCGGCCGGAGATGGCGCTGAGGTATCATGGGACAGAATTTGGTCAGAAGAGCTAAAGCCTTGGATTGGGTCAAAGCCATGTTGGATGTGAAGGGCAGTGAGGTGTGTAGGGGGCGGGTGGGCAAGGAGGGGCAGGCTGGGCTCTTCCTTGATGCCCGCCTCACCCCAGGGGAAGCCCTTTGGTAACAGGAGTTCACTGCCACCTGGCAGGGACAGCTTGGCCACTAGACAGGCCTCACCGCCAGCTGTGAAGAATAAGTGGTTGCTTAGGTCCACGGGAGGGAGCGCTCCTCCTTCTTCCTCCTGCTCCTTGTCCTCTTCCACCCCCAGGTCCTTTGGTGGGAAGCCACCACAGCCAGGCTCTTCTTGGGGCTCCCCAGTCTCCTTTGGTGGGATGAGGCCACAGCCCGACTCCAGGGGCTGTCCCCCTGGCTCTGAGGGCCTCATGCTCTCAGAGGTGGAGGGGGCAGCAGGGGGATCTTTGGTGACAGGATCAGAGGGGGTCCCGGGGGAGGTGTCCGGAGGTGGGGAAGGGGCATTGTGCCCAGGGGAGGGGGTGGTGCCAGCAGCAGAGGATGAGTTAAGGGTGGCCATGGCAGACGGAGGACTGCTGGGGGTTCATTTCAGCGTGACAGCCAGGACCCTGCGGGGGGAACACGAGAGTGGTGCTGTGAGGTGGCAGGGGAGACACCCAGCCAGGCAAGTGATCTCCAGACACCCCAGCCCCACCCTCTTCCCTGAGCACCAGACTCGGACCCGTGTACCAACTTGAAGCTTCACTTAGTGTCATCAGGCTTCAAACTTAACACGCCCAAAATCAGAACTCTATTTCTCCCCTGAACTGGTTCTTCCCCATCTTTCCTATCTCAAAAATTGGTACACCATTTATCTGGTTGCTTAGGCTAAAGATCTGAAAGTTTTCTCTTGCCCCTACCCATGTGCAGTTTGACAGCAACCTCTCAAACATGTGTCACATCCCTCTGTTTATCTTCATCTCCGCTAGCACCGTCCTGGCCTAAGCCATTATCACCTCTTTCCTGAACTAATGCAATGGATTCCACATTGGCCTCTGTTTCCACCACTGCCCCACAATCCAGTCTCCTTCCACCAGCAACCTGAAGGATCTTTCATTTAATTCTCAATAATGAAAAATGCCAAACATATATAAAAGTAGATCAAAAAATTTGTACTCATCACCCAGCTTCAACAGTCACCATCACAGCCAATCTTGTTTATCTATATCCTCACCCACTTCCTCCTTTTCCTGTATTGTTTTAAAGTAAATTTCAGGCATCATAAAGAATCATCTTTTAAAATGTAAATCACACTACCTTCTGCTTAAAATCCATCAGTGAGGGGCCAGCCTAGTGGCGCAGCAGTTAAGTTTGCACACTCTGTATCAGCAGCCCAGGGTTTGCTGGTTTGGATCCCGGGTGTTGACCTACACACCACTTATCAAGCCATGCTGTGGCAGGTGTCCCACATATAAAGTAGAGGAAGATGGGCATGGATGTTAGCTCAGGGCCAATCTTCCTCAGCAAAAAAAGAAAAAGAGGAAGATTGGCGGCAGAGGTTAGCTCAGGGCTAATCTTCCTCAAAAAAAAAAAAAGTCCGCACTGTGAATAAAACCCAAACTCCTTTCCATCATCTACAGAAGGGCCTATCGGATCTGATGCCTGCCCACCTATTCTCCACCCCCTGGCTGGCTAGCTGCAGCCCGCAGGCCCTCTTTCTGTTCCTCAGATACCCCAAGCTCATTCCCACCTTAGGGCCTTGCCTGACTGTGTCCTCTGCCTGGAATGCTCTTCCCTCAGACCTCTGCATGGTGGCTTCTTGCCATTCAGGTCTCTGCTTAAATATCACCTCTTCCAACAGGCCTTTGCTCTCTACAGAAGCTAACACAGCCCCAGGGGTTACTTTCTTCAGAGATTTATCAGGACCAGCTATTTCCTGGTTTACTTATCTCTCCCTTCTAGAAGGCAAGTTCCATGAGAGCAGGAACTCTGTCTGCTTTATTTATCACTCCATCATCAGCACCGAGGAAGATGCCTGCCACTGTCAATACATGTCTGTTGAATGAATGAACTCGGGGAAAGACCCTCAGATTTTCCACGACCTGAAGAGGTAATTTCCCTAAGTCAAGGTCCTCTTGCCAGAGAGGCCACAGTGAATTTCCACTGGCTTGCAGGCACCTGCTGCTCTCAGCCGTCTTCCAGAGCCATCTCTGGTCACAAGCATGTGGAATGGGTGGGAATTTCCCTGGCCAATTGAAAGACAGTAGCTTGTATGTGATTAGCCTCCTCCTCCCCAAAGAGATAAAAAAATAAGTAACAGTAATAATATTACTGATAGCTATTAAGGTACGTATACCATGGTCCTGGCACTGTGCTAAATGCTTGAATCAATTATCTAATCTGATCTCACAATCACCTTATTTTACAGATGAGGCAGCCAAGAAACAGAGACGTTGAGTGGGCAGCTGATTGTCACACAGCTCCAAGGTGGTAAAACTAGAAAACGACTGGCAGGGCACAGAGCTATACCCCAAAGCTGTGGCATGGGCTCCTCTATCCAGCTGGACTGTCCCTCAAACACAAGTACAGGCAAAAAAAAAACACAGTACAGGGGGAAAAAGACAGTACAGGTGAAGGTCTAGGAATCAGTATTCCTGGGCTGCCTCCAGCTGACAGAAGCCCCAAGCCTCCTATGCTGCTTCCAACTTTTTGATCTTGATCCTCCCCTTCAACTCACCACTGCCCATGCCTCCCCATCACCTGCCTCTCCCAATGTCCCAAGTGGCCTACATCCTCTCCACTTCTCCATATCAGCAGATCTCTAATGACTAAACCTTTTGCCCTCAGGCCAGAGTGCTTCCGGGAACGGCTGAGGGGTGTGGCCTCTCCTTCCTTGGGCCACCTCTAACCCTCACCTTCAGATTCCTGGATTTGGAAGGGGACCTTGGTCTGGCTCCACCCAGCCTGCAGGCCCCCATCTCTACTTCCCTCCTCCTACTGGGGGGCTAGCCAGGCGTGAAGTAAAGCCATTAAGGAGCTCCACGTGGGGCTGGATCAGCATGCTAATGAAAATGCAAATCAGTACCTGGTCTAGGGGTGGAGGGGATGGGGGCACTGGGAGAACCAAAAGGGGAGTAAAGGAATTGGATGGAGTGGGGGGTTACCCTAGATAAGCAGAAAGCAGAAGCCCTGAAGTTGGGAGAGAATGGTATTCCTCCCACGGCGTCCTTGGGGTGGAGGATAAGTGTGCAGGTTTGTGAGGGTCTGACATTCAGTCACCCCCCCCCACTGGGGGCCCACCGCCCTTTTACTGCCCCACCTGGTGGGAAGAGTCGAGGTTGGGCCAGAAGGGTCTTTTTGGGCCCTGTCGCTGAGGGCTGGGCGGCACGGGGGGAAGACCTAAGCTCCAGATCCTCTCTCCAGAGCATCTGCTTCCCAGGACGGGAACCAGACAGCGGATTCCTGGCTAGAAACCCAAGGGGCTTAGCTTTGGGCCAGCACATGGGTGAGACCTAGATCACCGAGGTGGGGTCAGCAGCCCTTTAAAATTGCAAATCTCTTCCCCACCTTCCAACCTACCCCTCCTCCTCTTCAGGGAAGAATTTCAATTGCAAATTTATCTCTGCCTCAGTGCATCCCCCCCAATGCCCTGCCCCTTTCTCTGTGCTTCTCCCATCACCCACTATTTATTACAAACCTTTAACTGCAGCAAATTTTTTTCCCTCCCTCCATTTCCCTTCTCCTCAGTCTTTCCTTTCTTCCCTCTTTGAATCTCTGTGCCCCTTTCTTTGCCCTTCCTAGCTTGAACTCCATCTTTCTGGAGATGATGCAGAACCAGACGACAGCCTAAGCCATCCCCCGCCTACACCCCCAGGCCAGTCTTGTTCTGACCACGGCCATTCCTCCTTTATTCCGGGCTGTCCTTAAGGGCATCCCCTCTCCCTCAAGGCACATCTTAGCTGTGGGAAAAGGGAGAAGGTGACCCCTCAAAGGCCCTGGCATTTCCCCCTCTGGAGGAGGGAAGGAGGAAGGGGGCGGATTGGCTGTAGGCTGGAGGTGGGGGGACAGTCAAAAGCAAGGGCCTGGGTAGAGGCAGGGCTGGGGCCCATAAGCAGAGGGGTTAGGGGAGACAGCAGGCAGTGGCGGTGGGGTGATTAGAGTGAAGATTGATGTGAAGGGGCGCCACAGACGGCAGAGAGAGTCAATAAAACGAGAGGATCACATTAGAGGCGACAGAGAGAGCTTTAAATTACAAGGCTGCTGCCACCGAGGGGGAGGGCAGGAGGCAGGCCTGGAGCCAAGGGAGGGCGGAGAGTTCCGAGGGTGTCGTCATCCCCGGAGATGAATCTTCCAGTTCCAAAATGGCCCTCAGTCTCCAGAGCTCCCTTGCTGCCCCTTCACTCCCTCCTCCCTGCGTAATGCTTCCTTCCCTGACAAGGGTGAGGAGAGGAGAAAGGGGAAGATGGAGAGAAAGCAATGGAAAAACAGGGGTGTTTTTTTGGTATTGCCCTTTTCCTCCTTCCAGATCGGCTCTCTGGTTATCCTCAGGATGGGAGGGAAAGGACGGAAGTGCTACTTTCAAAGCTCAGCTAGGGAGCTGTTCCCCAACAAGCAAACATAATCACTGAGCTGTAAATGTTCTTCCATGGGTGGTGAGAAGAAAGGCACCCCGTAAACAGCTGGACAGGAACTCTGACTTCTCAATATGTGCTCCCTGTTCCGGGGGTAGATGCACAGTATTTAGGACAGGAAGAACTACGGAACCAGGAGGCTCCCAGACAGACAGTAGGACCCAGAAAGCTACGGAGAAGGATGTTATGAGACAGACGGAGAGGCTTGGACTTGAAGTTGTGGAAAGCTGCAAGGCGGGCTTTGTGACCACAGAGACAGGGAGGGCACAGGGAGACTGAAGAAGCAGAGAATTACAGGAGTCAAGGGGCAGGGCAAGGAAAGATCAAAGAAACAGGCCTGAGGAAGGAGAGACTGTCCCATGCCTCGGAGGAGCCAGGGCGTGGGTTCGGTTACCGGGCAGGACTGGAGGCAAGACCGGCAGGGATGCTGCCTCGGAAGCCCCCAGCAGGCCAGGAGTCCCCTTGGGTAGAGCCCCCTCCCACGTCTGGCGACCAGGAGAGAAGCAACACCACTGCTCCCTAGTGGTTACAGAGGGAACATCACCAAGGAGGGGACAGGCCTGACGGGACACAGATTGGCTTTCTCCTTCTGGCTCTGCTCCTTAAAACAAAAAACAGAAACCCCTCTCTCTTTTCTCCAAACCCAACGACACAGCAAGGCTCCTTTCCCAGCTGAGTCTGCCAGAGGGCACCAACACGTCTCCTTAAAGTTTGCATACAATGATTTCCAGATCAGAGCCTTCCACACGTTTTTGCCTTTTACTTTTCCAATTGTTCCGTCTATCCTCTCCCTCACTGAGAGCTGATTTTCTGAACCTTTCCTTTTCTCTTCCCTCTCTAAAGTTCTTGCCCACGGCACTGCTCTCTGCCACACTCATTTTGCCCTCATCTTTCTCCCCTTTCCGTCTCTACCCGTTGCTTTCAAGAGGAGGCAGCCATGGAGAGGAGGGGAGAGACACAGGAAGGATGGAGTGTGTGTGCCCTTTGTAAGGGGGGTTGTTTGGTATAAACAGCCAATAAACTCTAACTAGATGAGCTTTATTCTTTACGGCAGTGGAAGAACATGGGCTTTGGATTCATGCAGACCCAGCTGCAGTCCTGGCTCCCTGCTCACCAGCTGTGCCACCTTGGTGAGTCACCCCTGGAGTCTCTGTTTCCTTATCTGGGAAAATGGGAATAATGAGACCTTTCTTCCCCGGCTGTTGGGAAGTCTGGCTGAGGAAACATCAGAAGTGCTAGTGGCCGTTCAGTCAAGTTGGTTCTTTTCCTTCTCTCTTGGCATCTCTCGCCACAGAGCAGGGTGTTTGCAGGTAGGCTGACAACTTCCTTCTGCCTTGCCCCTTCTTGACCAGGACTCATCCTCCAGTCTCTGCCTTTTCAACTGAGGGCAGATTCTTTGTGGGCAGGAGTTAAATCTAGTCTACCCAGCCTCAGAGCTCATTTCACACTTGGCCCTCTTGGTTGCTGGGCCTAGAGACTCCCCACTATCCCACAGCAAAGACTGAAAGCTTTGCCCGGGCTCACACTTGGCCTGTGTGCAGAAGCAGCTAATACCCGCATCAAAACTAGGATGGCCTCTTTCTGCATTTAAAACTATCATTGTCTCTGTCTCTAAATCTTACCTTCTATATTTAAAAAGAAAGCAAAAAGGTACTCCTATTCCTCCATTTTTATTTATTTATTTATTTATTTATTTTAAAGATTGGCACCTGAGCTAACATCTGTTGCAAATCTTTTTTTTTAATTTATTTTTATATAGGGGCCGGCCCCATGGCTGAGTGGTTAAGTTCACACACTCCGCTGCAGGTGGCCCGGTGTTTCGTTGGTTCGAATCTTGGGCGCGGACATGGCTCATTGAGCCACGCTGAGGCGGCGTCCCACATGCGACAACTAGAAGGACCCACAACGAAGAATATACAACTATGTACTGGGGGGCTTTGGGGAGAAAAAAGGAAAAAAATAAAATCTTTTAAAAAAATAAATAAAAACTAAATTTATTTTTATTTTTTCTTCTCCCCAAAGCCCCCCAGTACATAGTTATACATTCTAGTTGTGAGTGCCTCTCGTTGTGGCATGTGGGACACCACCTCAGCATGGCCTGATGAGCGGTGCCACGTCCGCGCCCAGGATCCAAACTAGCAAAACCCCCAGCTGCCAAATTGGAGTGCGGGAACTTAACCACTTGGCCATGGGGACAGCCCCCTATTCCTCCATTTTACTTCTACATAGCTCTCCTAGACCTCCCCCCACCCAAGTATTTAGGGAGTGCTTACTTTGTGCAAGGTAAGTTTTGTCCAAAAGAGAGCAAATGAGAATGGCAGGGAATGAGATAGACAGGCAGGAAAAGGAGTGTCATAGAGGGTAAAGAAAGAGAAGGCTAAGGCAGAGAAAAGGAGGGAGAGGGAGAGGTAGGGAAGTGGGGGAGGGGATACTGGGTCCTGATCTGCATATGTAAATAGTGAATCACACTGAGGCCTCCCAGCTTTGGCATCAGATTGGGCAAGGGGCCTGTCCCCAGTGAGAAGAATGGAGGAGGCTGTGTCTTCCACCTTACAAGATGCTTAAGGTGGGCATGAGGGAACTGGGTGAGATGAGGAGAAAGGAGAGGCTGAGAGGAAGAAGATGGGGGTGGGTAGGGAGGAGACAGGGATAAAGGGAAGCTGTGGACTAAAACCACAACCAGTGTGTTGAACATCCACCCACATTTGCAGGGCTTTCTTGAGGTGTGCTGCCGGGTGACTGCTGCTGGAGGGGCAGGTGACCCCAAGGGGAAAGGAGCCTCTTGCCCGTGTATCTCCCTCAGTGAGGCCACAAGTGTCAGGATGGCAGTGTGCAGCTGTGTGGTCTCATAGTGCACAGAGAGACTCAGGCTTAGACAACCACACGAGGCCAGCTCTGAACCCTGCTGTGAGAACTTGAGGAGACAGGGAGTTGTGCCCTTGACTTCAGATTCAGGCTCCTATCTGATCCTGGCATGGGAGGGGGACCTCTGGAGAAGACCTTCGATCTCCCTGAACTCGAAAGGAATAACATGCAATTCTTCTAGAATTATTTGGAAGGACACCACTGTAAGGGACTGTGTATATAAATAATCCTTCTGGTTCTTTGATTCACCATGAACCCTTGTGATAGTAGTGACTCCATTTAGATACTAATACAGCAACAACTAATAATAATAAAAATAACATCTTTGAATGTTTACCACGTGCTAGGCACTGCTGAGCCCTCTGCAAGCATCACATCATTTAATCCTCCAGTACAACCTGATGAAGTAGATACAGCTATGCAGTCCCATTTTACAAATGTGGAAACAGACTTACATGGGTTAAGTAATTTTTATGGTCTCACATTTGAAAAGAAGTAGAGTGGAGACTGGACTCAGGTAGCCTGACCCCAGAGCTCTTCTCTCGGGTTAATTTGAGAGCTTCTAAACTCTGACTGGTATGCATTTAGAATGAGGTCTTTGAGTTTGAGTGTGTTACTCTGCTCGTTGTGTGGCCTTGAGCATATGTGCTGTTGTGCTCTTCTTTGAGCGTGAAGGTGTGAGATGGCTGTCTCCCAGTTAGTTTCTTAGTATAACATGGGCGAGAACAGGACCACTGCTTTGTGCAACTCCAGGGGGCGCCATTCACACTGCAGACTATGCAGGGGCCCTGGCCATTGTTTTTGTGTGTGTTGCGGGGTGGTGTGGTGTGGGGTGGGGCGGGGTGGGGGGGGGTGGAGATAGATATCCACGGTTGAGTTATTTGACTGATATGTGTACTCATTTTTCATAATGTCTCTTAAAATGGAAAGTCTACACATGTGTATCCCTAACAGCATATGAACTTCATCAGACAAGTGGGGTTTTTTTTTTTTTTTTTTAAACACCCTATAGAGTCAGACAGACCTGGAATCAAATTCCAGTTCTGTTCCTTATTATGTAGATGACCTCGGGTGGGTTGCTTAAAGCCTCAGTTTCTTCATATGTATATATAGAATGCAGAATAGTTCCTCATGGAGCTGTGTCCATTGAGATGATGGAGACCTGCACTTTGTATGTGATCAATAAATGGAAAAGATAATTATTCATCCACGTGCCTTATTTCCTGACTTGGGGTGTATGTTTACTGCGTGTGGCTGAGGGCCTGCCTGGGTGCAGCCCTGTCCCCACACATCTCTCCGCGGTTAGTGAAGGTGCTTGGCCGCCCCAGGCCCTGGTTATCCCCGCGTGGGCCCTGGGCTGCCCACTCGTCGGCAGGGGTCCCGGGTGGGTGTGATGCCGCGTGCCCGTCTGTGCTGGGCGGCCCGGCGGGCGCGGGCGTGTTTGGGGTGGTGGTAATTACTGGGATGGCCCAGCCCTAATGAGTGTGATCTCGTTACACTCTCGCCGCCTCTAATGGAGCTAACCTCATTTCACAGCCATTAGAGACGGAGATGAGGCCCCGCCCACGGCCCACCAGCTGCAGCTCTCGCAGCCCCGGCTCCGTTCTTCCCCTCCGGCTCGCCATTTCCCCATGCCGTCTCCTTCTCCCTCCTGGTCTTCTGCTCCTCCTTCCAGGCTTCCCTCTCCTGTCCCCATTGTTCTTTTCCCTTCCCGTCTTTCCGCTCCTCTCTCTCCCCGCGTGTCCCTCCTCGCTCCTCTCCTGCCTTCCCAGGCTCCCCTTCCTTCCACTCTGCCTCCCCCTTCCGCCCTCAGGTCTGTCTGTCCTGCACATCCTCACTTCCCCGTCTCTGCCCCGCGCCCCTCCCCCGCCCTTCACTGCGGCTGTCCCTCCCCTCCCCCACGTTGCCCCGTCTGGCCAAAGGACAAATCTCAAGGGGAAACCAGCAAAGACAAACAAGGAGCAGTGACTTCATTATCGTCGTTAATTTGCCACTTCAGTTCCTCCCACAAGGGTCAAAGCCAGCACGGCTTGAACTCAGGACTGACAGGGCGGCTCAGCGGCGGCCTGCCGGGGCCGCTTTAAGCCTCCCCGCGGCCACTCTCCCTGCCTCCTCCTCACCGCCTCCCCTTCCCGGCAGGGGGGCAGGCGCCCGGGGCTCCTCCATTTCTCTCTCGGTCCTCGCAGCCTACCACCCTCCTTCCCTTTTCATTTAAATTGTGGCCTTCTCTCGGGCTCTCTCCCCGCTGGAAGTCACATGGTTTCTACCTTCGACTCCCTCTCTGTCATCCTCAGCCTGTCCCCCTTCTCCCTCACCTCCCTGCCTCATCCATCTTGAACTCCTTTCTTGGCCTTCCCTCGTCTTCTCTTCCTAACGTCAAGCACGCTCGTTTCCCTAGAGCACCAGGATGTAGCTCTAGGTTTTGGAAAGTGCATAGCCTGAAGAAGCTGGAGATGGGGGGAAAAGGCATCTGTGGCCTGCAGGCCAGTGATACAGAAGGTGGAAATGGCTGGAGAGAAAGGAAGTCAACTGCAATGGAGGTGCCAGGCCCCAGTGAAGGGAAGCAACAGAATGAGACTCAGACACACAGGGCCCTGAAGCAATAGCTTCCCTGAGACCAGAGAAAAAGGGCAGAGCCAGAGGCCTTGGGCTTGAGACTGAGGTGCGGGGCAGTCACGAATGAAACAAGGAATGAAAAATTTAAGGATGGAGATGGTGTTTACCCCATCAGTTCCTCAGCGGAACACGATCTGACACTCTTGTCCCACCCTCTGCCCTCCTTCACCGAGAAGCCAAATGACTGGCAATTGACTCTTGACCTTTTGCCCAATCCCAGCCCCAGAGGGAGAGGCTGATGGTAGCTGGCTGTGATTGGGGAACTAGGGAAATGTCCACACATGAGGCAAAAATTTCTGACCCACACCCATCCTGCCCCACTGACTTCATGTCAACACGCCTCCCAGGACCAGACGCTGTGTACATACAGCCTCTCTGCACAGGGCTCTTGCTACTTAGGTCCTCCTAATTGCACAAGCCCTTGTTTCCGGCGGATGGGCCTGCTGTTGATTCCAAGGGCTGGAACCTCAGCTTTAATGTAATCCCATATTCCTGCCCAAATACAGAGGTGGCTCCTGTTCTTTCACTTGACTTTGAAAAGAAATTTTCTGAGGGTTGTTGACCTGTCTCAGGAGGAATTATAAAAAGATGTCTTCCTCCAGGTATACCTGGCCTGCACGCCAGTGGTACAGCTTGGTGACCGGAGAGCAGATGGATCTCAGCTCTGTCACCCCTTAATTGGGCACTCTGAACAACTGTACACAGAGGCCCTGGTCTCTGGACTAGTTCCTACATGAGGGAGACACTGAGAGCCAATGGGAGTACCTCAGGGTGCTGGAAGGCACCTCTAAATCTCTCACCCCTCTCTCACCAGCCTGGGGTAGAGGAGGGTGGGCAGGCGGTCCCCTGGGGCTTTCCCAGAGAGGCAAGGGGCGCTGGGAAAGTGAGTGGGGGGATGACTGAGAAGCCAGAGAAGAAAGATGGAAAAATCAATGAAATGAGTTTCTAACGGTGAGGTAAAGGACCGCCGTGTCGACAGCCTGTCGCCTGCTGCAAAATATGAGCTGCCCAAGTCCATGGCGGCGGCTGACAGTGCATCCAGCCGCTACTGTCCTCCCCTCAGGTCCCCGCCCACCAGCCCTTTCTCCAGCTGCCCTGGCCTTTCTTATTATAGCCAGACTCTCCCCTAGGGCTCCCAGCTCGCTCACTATTTTCCAGAGCTTTCCTCGAGTCCTCAACCCATGCTGGGTGCATCTTTCTCCTCTATGGCGTCTGTGTATTTAGACCTTTCTCTCTCTCTCTCTGCAGATTTCACTCAGAGTTGTGGTGAGCTCTGCATCTCTTGCTTCCCCCTCTTCTCCTAGATACCTCTGGACTCAGTCAACAACAGGCAGTAGACGTCAAGGCCATCCCTCACAGGGTTCCTTCATCCAGGTCTGTGCCTCCTTCTGCCTTTGGGCCTGCTTGGCCAACGCTGACTTCCTTGTAATTGCCTGGATTGGGGCAGGGTGTTTAGGATGGGCCTGGTATTAATTTGTGAACTCTTTATTTGTGATCAGTGTGTATATATATGGGTATGACTGATTCACCTGTGGTTTCATGACTGGGAATGGGGTGAGGTGGGGATGCTACTTCCAATTCAAATCTGCTGATTCTGTCTTTAGAAACAACTCTCAACCTTTTCTGGAAACCACCTCCTTTCTCTACCCTCCTCCGCATCTTCCTGTTGGGCTCCTAAGACAGTTCATTCATGTTTTCCTCCCATTATCTCTATAAAGACTCCCCAGATCAGCCCCTAGAGTCAGTGCTGGCTACCACCAAGTGTGCCCCCACCCAGCCTCTCCTCTCTTCCCTCAGATCTCATGGTTGCTGTTAGCCCCCCTCCAGCCCTTTGCTCCAGTTTCTGATTTCCCAGCTTGCCCATTTAAGCAGACTTCAGCCTGAGGGCTAGGCTGAGACGAAGGTGGGCAACTCTTTTCCTTAGCCTCTCCCTATTAACTCAACATTTGATCAATAGATATTTACTAAGCATCTTCTACGTGACACCACGCTATGTGCTGGAAAACGATCAGAAGCTAGATGGACGCAGCCTGTGCTCATATGGCCATCGTGACTAACCCCAGGTCTCCCACCCGACAGCTTCCTCTCTCCAACTCAGAGTACCTGTTTCCCTTCCTCTACAGCCAATTGCACTGTGCCCTCTGGCATTTCAGAACCCTTCTCTTTTCTCTATCCCTGCATCAGCTTACACTCTCCCACAGCTCTGATCCCCTCTCTTCTGCCTTCTCAGCTTCAGTCTCCACTCCTAAACCCAGAGCCAGGTTCGTCTTACATTTCCCATAACTCTCCTCCCTGCTCACAAAGCCCTTCTCCTTTCACATTCTCTAACTGCCATTCTCTTTCTTCTGCAGTTCTCTTCCTTCTTTGCCTGCCTTTCAGTCCTACCATCCCATCCTCAGTGCCTCCCTGTCTCCCGAGGTCCCTTCCTCTTGCTCCTGCAGGCCCTAGTGATCCTCAGGCACTCACAAATGAGGCCTCATTCTGAGCTAAGAACAGCTCCAGGGAGGCAAGGTCAAGCTACCAGACCAGGAATCCTAGATGTGACCCAGGCCCTGGCCCCCTAAGTGTCGGCTCCCCAGCAGAGCAGCAAATTGTTCCTCTATGGGTCTCAAGGTAACACCAGCTGCTCTGACATCATGGAGGGAGGAACCCTGTCAGGTTGCCAAGGCAACACCAGCAATTTATGACATCAGAGGCTTGAGGTTTTTGGTTCTCAGGGGGCTAGAAAGATTCAAGTTCCTGACAGCTGAAGTAAATGGGAATTCTACTTTTTCATGTCTTTGCTCAAGTCTCCCTGGCTTGGGAATGAAGTGCAAACACCTTTGGTGGGGTAGAGAGTGATTTGGCCAATGGAATGAATGCTTGTGAGCCTCTCCCTCTCCCTTCTCCAGATATCTCTGCACTCTCTCCCTCTCCTTCGGCATCTCTCCCTTTTGGGGCTTCGCCCAGTGGAATTTCTGCTTTCTGCGATGGCTTTTTTCCAAATCACCCCTCCTGTGGCGCTCTCCGCTCTCTTTGCATCACTCACGCTGTGTCCTTCTCACACCAGAGGCATTTGTTTCCTTTGATACCCGTCCTCTCCTCTTTCCCCCCCTCCAAGCTCTATGCTGCTCTGATCTGCTCCAGCACTCCTCCATGCGCCTTCCATTTACCTGCTTTGTACCATACACTTTCCTCCCCATTTTAGGCTTCAATTCCTCCCTTCCCCCACTTTACCATTGTATTCATTTCATATTGCTTTTTCTGTTGACCTCCTCTTTAGGAATAATCTATCATCTCTCTCTTTCCTTCTGTATCGCTATTAACCCATGTTTCATTTCATTCTCCCAATTTTTCATTAATCACCCCTGGTTCCTCCCCTGTCCCCCATTCCACATGGATTTTCCTCCCTTCCTTTGCACGTTGCTCATGACATGCATTTCTCTACCCCACGCATTTATTGCACCTGGCCTTCCTTTCTTTCTGTAACTCTGTTCACCTCTGAAATCTTCCATCTTCTGCCCTGTCTCCCTCCTCCTCTAACCCTTCCAAGCTCCTGAGGTGTGGAAAAAACAGTGATGGGCTTAAAACAAGGTAAACTCTCGACTCTTTATCCATCTTTCCCTTCTTTAGGCTCAATGCACCTGGCCCCTTGCATAAGATAGACAGCTTCTGTCACACTAATGAAAACTACCTTGTAAAGAATCGTGCTGAATCCAAATATGATAATAGGAGGGGCCCAGGAAGAAGATGAACTAGAGAGTGAAAAGCCACTGATATCCAGAATGAACTGAAGGATGAGGGGCAACCAAGCAGGGTGGAGCTCAGAGTCCTAGAGAATGTCCCCTTACAAAATCAAAGTTGACAGTTAACCGACATAATGGCCCTGACTGATGAAGGGGTTATATGCTCCTGGAAGCCCATTAAATTGATTTCTTAGCCTGTTTATGGCCTTCACAAACCATCTTCCCCACCTCTCCCAGTCCCTTGTTCTGGTACCTTCTGCTGCTGCGGTTAAAATGCCGAGTGAAAGGATAAAGGATAAACAGAACTTAGGGTGACCGAGGAGAAAAGGTAGGAAGAGGGCAGATTATGGGAACAAAGGTGAGAACAGGCAAAGGAGATGATGGGAGACAGGGATGGAAAAAAAAAAAGGGGAGAAACAAAATGCGGAAATGAAAAAATATACAATGGTAAAGTGAGGGAAGGGAGGAAAATCCAGTCAGCAAGGAAGAGGTTTGTGATGGGAAGCTCCTAGAGAGGCAGATGACACATAGGGGACCAGAGCTGAGGTCCTGATGGGGAAGACAGGCAAACAGTAAAGAGGACAGTGCACAGTACTAGGAAGTTCCAAAACTTCCCAGGTGAAGGTGGAAGAGGAGGCTGTCCTGGTCATGCTCAAAGGGCACTGAGTCCTGGGGGGGGAGGAGACACATCTGCTCCATTCCTGGACTCTTCCAGGCCCCCAACCAGTGACTACCACAATCATGACTGATGACCAAGCAAACTCCAAAGTAGCTGAAAAGCCAGAGATATCCATACAGACCCTGAAGGAGAGGACATGGAGTCCTAGACAAGCAGCCAAGGCATGACACAGTGACAGGGACACACAGGGAGAGGACCACTTGGATAGGAAGAGTCACATGTGGAGACAGTGACAGACCGTAAGATGGATGGGTGGGGAGAATGAATGAGGTGAAGAATGGCAAAATCAAGAGGCAGGGACACATGGACAGAGATCAGCGGGGCTACAGGCGCTGCGAGACGCGTGGTCGAGTGCTCAAAAACGACAGGGCTACTCAGAGAGAGGGGCAGACAGAGCAGATGGAGAGTCGGGGGCCAGGAGAGACACTTCACCTTGAATGGAGCAGTGGCCTCCCCTCACCTACTCGTACCTTTCCAAAAAAAAAAAAAAAAGCTCAACTTCAGGCAAGATCGAAGATTAAGGGTATCCACGTCTCCTCCCACCCACCCCACCCCCACCCTCACCCCCAGCCCCAGCCCCAGCGCGCTAGCCCATCCATCAGCCCGCTCGCCTGCCACGGTTCCTCCCCCATCCCGCGGCCAGTAGGGGGTCGCCAAGACCCAGGCCCCTCTGGGCTGACAGCTCCGAGCTCCCGCACTCACCCGGCCTCCCCTTCCCTCCAGGACCCCCGCTCCCCGCACAGCTCGGCGCGGTCCGACTAGGCTCTCGTTTCCCTCCGTCGGTCGGGCTGGCTCCCGGTTCAGCCTCGATAGCTTTCCCTTCTCCGTCTCTCCCTCCACCCCTGCATCTCCCTCTTCCCCCCCATCCCCGCTCGCACGCCCTCTCCCTCCCACACCCCTGCCCCTCCTTCTTCTCAGGCTCTCGGTCTGTCTGTCCGTCCGTCCGTGTCCCCTCCCCCAGTCCCTTCCCGTCCCTCTCCATGCCCTCCAGCGGCAGTCTCCGAGCGCCTCCTCTCCCCTCGGTCTCAAGCTTCCAAAGAGCAAGGAAGGGAAGAAGAGAGAGAGGGAGAGGAGAAAAAAAAAAAAAAAAAACAACCCAGCAGCATCGGAAATCGATGCACTTACACCTCAGCTGGAAGCAGGGACGGGAGTCGAACCGCGGCCGCCAGGCAGCGCGAGGCGGGGAGGGGAGGGGGCGGCTCTTGGAAGGGACTTCTCCGATGTGTTGATTCCTTTTTCCCCTCCTCCTCCCTCCCTCCAGCGCTCACTCCGGGGCGTCGGGGACGGAGATGGAAAAAATAAATAAATAAATTCACGGCGGTGAGGGAAGTGAAGGAAAATAATCAATGCTATTTGGCTGCGGCTGAAGTGTTTTCCCGGCTTCGTGAGGGGGTTTCCATTGATTCACCCTGGGCACTCGCACGCTCCCTGCCTCCTCCTCCTCCTCCTCCTCCTCCTCGCCCTCCTCCTCCTCCTCCTCCTCGCCCTCACTCCTCCGCCTCATTCACTGGCTGGAGCCGAGGCGTCCCACACAATGGAATAATCAATACCCAGGCGCCCGGGGCGGCCCCACTGAGCAGGTGCAGCGGCCCGCCCGCCGCGGCGGATGCCGGGAGTTGTAGTCCGCCCTCCCGCGAGCACCGCGTTTGTGCGCCTCGCTGGACCGTGGGCGGGACCCTGGGCCGGAGGGCAGGGGGGCCAGCGGCCAGCGGGCCGGGCCACCTGCGCGAGTCTGGCGCCAGGTCCAGGCCGGGGCCTGCGAAGAGGAAAGCCTCCTTTAAACTCTTTCCCATCTTCTCTTCCTCCTACCTACAGAAAGCTTACATGTGTTTTGTTTTAAACCAGCTCTAGAGCAAGCCCTGGCTTCTCCCAGCTTCCCAGAACTGCCCGAGGCCTCTCTCTCTTTTTTCACTCCCTTCTTCCTGCCTTATGAGTCCCCCTCCCTTCCAACTGGGTACTAGAAGCTTCTCTTCCCCAGCAATTATTCCAAAGTCTCCTAGAGCTTCTATCTCCTCCACGTGGTCACACGTCCCCAGCGCTGGGTGGGGGGAGGGGAGGTTCTGGCTCCTTGTCCTCATCTTCAGTTTATCAGCTCATAAGCTCTCCTGTATTCTAATAATAATTTCTAAGATTTCTTGAGTGCACAAGGACAGTTCCAAGCAGTTTTATATATGTTAACTCGTTTAATCCTCACAACTAGTCCCATTTTACAGTTGCGGAAACCAGCGCACAAACAAGTTAACTGGCAGAAGGACACAGCCAATAAGTGACAGAGCCAGGATTCAAACCTCAATGGTCTGGCTCCAGAGCCCAGATTAGCTCCTGTAGCCTACCAAACCAAACCAAACAAAAACCCCAAAGAACTCTGGAGTCCATGGGAAAGAGAAAGAAACTAAGATGTTGAATTTGTATTTTGTGACAGTTTGTCACTGAATCCTCACACCTATCTATGAAGCAGTCCACGTTTTACCAATGACAAAACAGGTTTAGGGAGGCAGAGTAGTTTGCCCAAAGCCAAACACCTAGAAAGTGAAGCTGGGAGTCAAGCCTGGGTCTGTCTGGCTTCTGAGTCTGGTCTTTCTGTCAAGCTGCTGCCTCCACCCCACTGGACTGGACCTTATAACTCAGGGAAGAGATGAGTTTTCTTTGCCCAGGGAACAAAGCCAAAAAGCAAAGGATGGATGAAAAGCAGGCCAGAGGAGTTAGGGGCTGGAGTACCCGCCCCTCCCTGCCTATTGGTGCTCGTCATGGGGTTGAGGGGAGGGGTGTATCCAAGAAATCCCAAGGTCAAGATGCCATGTCTGTAAACCAGTGCCCTCCCACAGTACTTCCCAGGGGTCACGTGCTTCCAGAAACATACTGGGGAGAGGATAGGTGTTGAGAACCTGGTCCTTCTCACCCATCATAGGAGGGGGCCCAGGAGTTGATAAGAGTCATTGTTCCTCAGCAAAGCTACCTCATCCGGAGGGTCAGACTTACAGGTGACATTTCCAGATAACCACAGGCCTCAGAGGGAGTAAGGAGAAGGAGCCTTCCTTATTTCGTCTCCCAGAGCAGCCACATGGCCACCCCCATGTCTTCCTGTATTTTAAATGAACGTGAGTATTTTTCCTACTCCAGACGAAGTCTGCTCAGGGGCCACTGAAACCTCAGTGACAGATTCCTCCGTCTGGCACTCAAGGCCTTTTCCAACGTGCTCCTCAACTGTATTTCTAGCTTCATCTCCTCCTTACACACTGGCCAGGTGCTTTCCAGCTTCTAGGCCATTGCTCATGCTGTTTGCCTCGATCTCGGTTTCCAACTGCTGAAATCCTATCATGTCTTTAGTTCCATCCAAAATGTTACCTCCTCCTGCCGCAAAAAGTTTCCACTCACCCTTATCCTGGACATTTATACCAGGATGTATTTTCCTCGTTAAAACTCCAGAGTAGCTAAACTCGTCTTAGTTACCCTTTTTGTCAGCCCACTGCCACTGGCCTGCCCTTAGTGGGCGGCCATAGCAGTCAATTATAATATCTCCTGGACAGTGTCTGAGTGAGTAGCTTGTATTCCAGGCCTACCTTTCTACGGAGTGAGGGGGCTGGAGATGGGACTGGGGCCTTAGCTCCTTCCACCCGGCTGTCCCCGCCACCCCCTTCAACTTTAGGTAGAGTCCCACAGACACTAATCGCAGCTTTCCTGTCACCATAGCGACAGGTGGGGAGAGAAAGCAAATTCTCCCTTTGGAACTACATCTCCCATCATGCACCCGGGCCCCAGGGTGCCGGGCTCAGCCTGAGGCCTGAGACCCGGGCCAACCCCGGGAGTCGGGAGGGGTCGGGTATGAGGAGCAGAGCACAGCGGATGGCCTCGCTCCCGGCCTACCGCGGAGGTCGCTGCCCCCTATAACCTACCAGGCCTCTCGGGGCCGATCTGCCCTCGGCACCGCCACATCGGGCCTAATATGGCCGCTCGTGCTGGGACTGGCCGGGTGCGCAGAGAGCCCGACCGAGGTCGGGGCCAGCGACTGCTCCCGGCATTCCTCGTGGGCGTGGCGTGGGCTCCCTTCCCCCATCTCCAGGTCCCGCGAGAGGGAGACCCTCGGGCTTTGAGGTGAGACCCGAGGCTCCACTGGCCCGTGCTGTGGCGGCGAAGGGCGGGGTCACCCCGGGCAGTGAGCCACTGGCCTCCGGGTAGCAAGGTGTGGAGGGGGAGCATTGAAAGGAGGAACCCTGCTACATGGCCTGCTCTATAAGGAGCCCTTTGGATTGAGGACATCATCAGCAGTGGAAGGGATTTAACTGGAGACCTGTCACTGTGGCAGAGCCTTCATTAGAGACAGATGGGGCTATCCATCAAGGAGGCAGGGAGAAAGGGCTGTAGCCCCAACAGAGAGCTCTGCGACAATGCATGTGCCTCATAAGTTCTTCCAAGGGTGTCTTTGCTGAGCTGTCGCCCTGCAAGGCTGATCACCTTTGGGAACTCAGCAAATGTTTGTTGATTGACTGATTGCAGGTAGAATGGCCCAGGGCTTGATTGAGGTGGAGCGGAAGTTCGTTCCTGGGCCTGGCACAGAGGAACGGCTGCAGGAGCTGGGGGGCACCCTGGAGCACCGGGTCATCTTCCAAGACAGCTACTATGACACCCCTGAGCTGAGCCTCATGCAGGCAGACCACTGGCTACGACAGAGAGAGGGTAGTGGATGGGAACTCAAGTGTCCTGGGGCAGCGGATGTCTCAGGACCCCACACTGAGTATGTGGAACTCACAGCTGAGCCTGCGGTTGTGGCCCGGCTCTGTGAGGTGCTGGGGGCTGAGATCCTGGGGGCTGGACATGTGGCTGCTGTGCTGGGCCCACTGGGGCTGCAGGAAGTAGCTAGTTTTGTGACTAAGCGTAGTGCCTGGAAGCTGGTGCTGTCCGGAGCTGATGAAGAAGAGCCGTCGCTCCGGGTGGACCTGGATACAGCCGACTTTGGCTACGCTGTGGGTGAGGTAGAGGCCCTGGTGCACGAGGAGGCTGAAGTCCCAGCTGCCCTAGAGAAGATCCACAGCCTCAGCAGCATGCTCGGTGAGGCAGACAGGCCCTTCTGTGCTGTCCCTGCTTCCCACCTTCCTCTTCTGGATGGACCCGCTGGGCCAATTAGTGGGGCAGGGCCGTAGGGTTATTTCTGTAATAGGAGTCCTGTTAGCAATTTTCTAGAGGACCCAGTTTGCTTAGGGCTCTATCAAATCCAGCTCCCTCTTTCACAGTAGCTGTCTAACCTGGACTTAATCCTTCCATGTGTCTCTAATCTATTCCAGTTGTTCTGTCTCATTTAGCTTTCATACCTTTTGTCACTCCAGGGCCTGTTCAGTTCCATTTGTCAGTTCTCTGCTTCAGTCTTTCAATCCATCCTTCCTTCCCCCATCTCCCAGCCTCTCATGTTTACAACTACCTAGATCCTCATTTAATGTGTCCTGTTGGCTTTGAGTAGAAAGCAAGAACACCGTATTCATGTGACAGACAGCGGGACAAACATTGGTAGATATTTCTTTCCAGGCTTAGCTCCCTTGTAGACAGTTCATCTATACAAGTGTGGTGTTGTGCATCCCATGGGGCCTTACAGCCCTGGAATGCTGTTCTCGCCTCCTCAGCAAACATACTCTGAGTACCCTGCTATAAGCCCAGCATGCTCCCTGCCACGAACAAGATGACACTGGCTTATCGTGCTCCACGCCACAGACAGGCTAGCATTTTGCGTGAATCCCACCCCGTGACTGTAGCTGCTTCTCTCCTCCCTTGGTTTCTCTCCGTGCTTCTCTGCACGTGCTTCATTACCAAGCTAATGAGCTTTGGCCTGCCTAGATGGGCTTTAATCTTGATTGGGGGACAGGAGCAATAATTGAAATGAGTTGATATTGAGGCACCCTCTGTCTTCATGGCGCCTGAGTGCCTCCACCATTTCTCCTTGCTGGAAAAGAGCCTCATGCTTGGCTTCCCAGCCGCCCTCTGTCTGAAATGGCCCTTTGAGGACCCACTTCCGCAGGCCAGGAAGGGAGTGGGCTGGGGGCTTCCAGAAGCTGGATAGGCGCGGTTCAGAATCTCAGTGCTGCCTTGGAAACCGCTGTCAGGTCCTGGCTGGGTGGGCAGGAGCAGAGTCAAAGCAATGTGGCTCTGTCTGGTTCTCCTCATTCTCTGTCTGCCTGTAGGTGTGCCAGCGCAGGAGTCGGCACCTTCCAAGCTGATCGTGTACCTACAGCGCTTCCGGCCTCAGGACTATCAGCGCCTGCTCAAAGCCAACAGCTCCGGAGACAAGCCACCTGGGACTACAGATCCTGACAGTAGCCTGGGCTAGGGTGTCACCTCCTTGATGGGGCAGAGAGCTTGGGGCCTACCAGGCTCATTCCTGGGCTGTGCCGCTTCCCTTCCCACAGTGACTCCCCTCTCCAGCTCTGCCTGTTCCATCCCCCTACCCTCAGCTCTCCTTCCTTCTGGAGCTCTCCTGCTGCCTCCTCTCCCTCATCCGTCACATGCAATCTGTGGGCCGCCCCTCTCCCCTGGCCGCTAAGCAGCCTCCATTGATTTCCGCTCGTGTTTATAGGATTTCCACTTAGCTGTGATCAGTAGTTAAGCACAGGAAAATCCCTTGCCACCCCCCCCTCCCTTGGTCGATGCCATTGATTCTGCCAGCGGCTCCTAAACCGCCTTACAGCTGAGTTAGAGATGAAGGAAGGCAGCAGGGATTTCCCTGCCTTGGGGGGTGGAGAAGAGCAGCAAGTTGGGGAAGTGGGTGGGAATCCCTGTTAGAAATCTACAAATTCTGGGTTGATTTTACCACGGTGCCCTGCTCTGGCTCAGAGGGCAGAGTGCCTCCTGTGGAGTTTAGGGGCACATGTGCTCCTCTACCTGGAGAGGGGTGGAAAGAAAACCCCCCTTGGTTGAAACAAGCTCGTCAGGCTCAGGGGAAGATACATACTTCCTGTGTAAGAAGGCTCTTGCCTTGCTGTTATTCATATACGTTTTCTACCTCAAATATACTCAAATATGGCTTTCTCCCCTCAGACTTTATTGGGCTTTCCTTATTGGTGGGGGAAGGGGCAGGTGTGGCAAGCACAGGACCAGAGCACCACCTGCTGGCGGCCCACGGGTGTAGGCTCCACGACGCTGGGGGCCTCCGGGTTTGGGACACAGGAGGATTTCAGGCTGCGAGTGGAGGCTCAGTTACTGCCACGTCTCCACAGGCAAGTTGTTCACCTCGAAGATCTCCTGCACTGACTGGCCAAAGTGGGTGTAGGTGAGGCGCAGCTTTAGCCGCAGGGGCGCCTAGGAACAGGAGAGCGGAGACCAGACTCAGCACTGGTGACTTCTCCCAGGCGTGGGCCTTACCCACCAGGGTTCCTGCAGCTCACCTTGTTAGGATTGAGGATTCTGAGGAGCTGGGTCATCGGAAGGCCACCCTGAGCTGGAACTGTGTCCCCACTGGGAGCCTGTAGCTGCAGCTGGAAACTCTGAACACAGGAGGTTGGGCAGAACACAGTGAGGCAGCTACCCTTCACACCCAGGAGTTCCAAACCCTCTCCTGTAACCCCGAGTGCTTGTCCCTGCACGTCGCTCCCTCCTCACCTCATTCTCTACCCCACCCACCTCCTCTACTCAGTGGCCTCTTCTGGAGTGCCCAGGCCACCTCCGAATCCTTTACAAACCTTGGGCACAGCAGCTTGGCAGATGAAGTGGGTGACATCACCCCCTGAGGTGTTGGTAGCGGTGACAGTGATTAAGAGCAAAGCAGGGGTTTCAGGGGGTCGAACGAAAGACAGACTCAGCTGTAGTCCTTCACGCTCAAACACTTTGAGATTTGGGATGGGAGCTAGGGTAGGGAGAGAGAAGCCACTCAGCCTAGGGGCTGAAGACAATGAGTTCATCCATTCGTTTGACAGAAGTGAGCACCCATTTGGGTGCAGGGCTCTGCCTGAGATGCTACTGACAAAGTGGACAAGACGAGGTCCCTGCTGGAGCTTACAGTCCAGTGGGGGAGAGAAAAAATAAAGAAGAAAAACAAGATAGCCACCGACTGTGATGGGTGCCATGAAATTAATCACCTATGCCCGAGGAACTGGGAGGAGTGAACTGAATGGAGTGGGGGCCGGCACCTGACATTTCAGCTGAGGCCTGACGAGTGAGAGTGAGCTGGTCATTTGATGTGCTGGGAAATAACATTCCATGTAGAAGGAACATGGATTGCCAAGGGCTTGAGGTGAGGGGGTCTCAGGAGCTGAGAGGGGCAGTGGGGTGGGTAGTGGGAAAGTGTCTGAGATGGGCTGGGGAGGAAGCAGGCCCCACAGGCCAGGTAAGAAGTCGAGAACAAAGGGACGACCTTGAGGGGTGTCCAGGAGGGGCCTGGCACCAGCTAATGAACCCATTTACCTACCAAGACGGGGATGTGATGGGGTGCACACAGCAGGGAAGAGGCCATAGGGACCTCAGTCCTGGCTAAGAAGGAGAAACAGCACATTTCCACCCCTCTTCTCTAATAAGACACCTCCCATCTCCCCTTGGCTGAGGTTTACCGGCTGGTGGAGGAGCACAGGGAAGGTCGAGGAGGTGTACCAGGGCACCTCCTGGGGAGGGGTCCAGAGGGCGTGGATGCTGGGCATCCTCAGAGGGGCCATCCAGGAGATCTAACAGATCCAAGAGCTTTGAGGCCTGGAGGAGAGGGCAGCAAGGTCAGGGCTGGGTATAGAGACCTGACCAAGTCCTCATCCTCCCAGGGCCTCTGGCCTCCCCACCTGGGGCTCTGTGGGGACAGGGGCTGCTTCCAAAAGCCGGGCTTCTTTGCTTTCCTTTGCTTCCTCATCAACCTGAGGGCCACCTCGCTCCACAAGAGGCATCTTTTCCAGGATGGCAGCCCTGAAAGGATGGAATGCAGGTGTGTCCCTCTGGGTGGACCCTGGGCTTCTCATAAGAGGCATGTGGGAGGAGGGGTAAGAACACGGAGAGCCCTAGGTACAGGGTGCGTTGGAAGCGACCCTATGATTTTCTAAGATGGTGCAATGTTGCTGGTTTTCAGATGAGCAAAGAGGGTTGGAAGCCAGCTTAGCTTCAGTGAATTGTGGGTGGGAGGCTCTGAGTGTAGATGAGGAAGGACCCAGGTGAGGACGAGACCCTTGTATCCAGGCAGGGGCTTTGGGGAGAGGGCAGGGGGCTGGGTCCTGGGCTGCAGTAGAGTACCCATCGCACCTCATGTGGTCGTACTTCCGGAAGAGCGTGTCATACTCCACAGCACGCTGCTGCAGCTCCACGTCCAGGCAGCTCCCGTAGATGGACACCACCTGGCGGATTCGGCTGGGCCACAGGGTGGTGTGTGAGTGGGAACGGCCGTCTGCCCCGCCCTTTAACGCCAGGAGGTGGTGGGGAAGGGAGAGGCCCCATGGAACAGGCCCCACGATACTTAGCTCAAAAGGAAGAACCTGAGGCTTGGGGGGTTGGGGTGTGTGCCGAGAGAGAAACTCAGAAACTGGTGGGCACAGCATAGGGACATCTCTCACTGGAGGCACCAAGAAGAGGGTCTCCGGGAGGGGCCGGGGCCCCTTCTTACTTGTTGTCCCCACGGAGCCGGGTGCTGAGCTTCATGAGGGCTGTGAGGGCGTATCCTCGGGTGGCCGGCAGGGACATATGGGACTGCAGCACCCTCTCCAGCAGTGCCAACACCTCCTCTTCCTCCACCTTCAGGAGGACACAGGTAGTGACCCTGGGGCCAGCCCTGCCTCCCCTGCCAAGACCCTCCTCAGTGTCCCCCCAAAGCAGGCTTCACCTGAAGGGGCTCGATCTCCTCACAGCTCCCTTCCAGCAGGAGGTCCCCGTATTCCCCGATGCACCAGGCTGCCACTTGCACCAGCGGTTGCTGCAGGGGATGAGAAACATGCTGGACCAGGGTCTGGGTCCCCTCCTCACCTCCAGACCCTGTGATATCCCTTTAGGCGGTGCAGAGATGATGGATTTTGCAAGGGTAGGGAAAGGGAAGGGCCTTGGCACAGGAGCAGTTAATGTTAGTTTGTGCCCAGGCTCTGTCCTGGCTCCTGGGCTTCCTCTGCTCTCTGGTGGCCAAGTGGCAGAACTACATGGCCTGACCACAAGGGGTGCAGGGAGGGTGAAGTGAGAGGGTTTCTCCCCCGAGGAAAGGGTGGCGGTTTCTGCCCACCCTACTGAGGTAATACGGAGAGGAGGCTATAGACACTGGCTGGCATGTGTTACTTCACTCAGCATTCCAGGTAATAATAAAACCTCATACATGCAGAAAGAGCTTTCATCCATCTCATTTGATCCTCAAGACAGCTCCCGGAGGTAGGCAGGGTAGAAAGCTGAGTGCGCTGAGCATAAAGAAAGTTCAATGGGAACCAGAGCCAAGACAGAAGCCCAGGTGTTCTAACTAAAACCAGGGCTCTGTCTCTGAGTGTCCCTCCACTAAGGAGATAGTTGTGACCTCCAGGGAAGAACAGCTGGGAACCAGGTGTAGGGAGCAGGTGGCCCAGTCAGGGCTGGGAGGGTTGGGTGGCCCTGGGCCTGGGTGGTAGGAGTGGTACCTGGGAGATATCTTCTGCCAGGGCGCAGTAGAGGCGGCGCACAGAGTAGGCGTGTAGCTCCTGGGCCCCTCCAATCAGCTGGGTCAGGTTGGCCACCGCGTCATCCCGCACATGGGCGCCTGCCTGGAGGGGGTGAAAGGGGCCAGGTCAGCGTGGTGAACCCCGCCGCTCCCGCCCGGCTTTCAGACCAGCCCCTGCCTCACCGTTGTCAGCACGCGCAGGATGGTGTCTATGTGCCACCGCTTGGTTGGGGCATACCTAGGGGACGTGGCTCATCAGTCCTGGTGCTGACCCTTCCCAGATTCCACCCTCTCTGTCTTCTGGGCACCTGTCACCTCACCTCTCTGCAGCCAGCAGGATGCCTGAGGCACAGTCGGCCCGCAGATCAGTGGGGCAAGACTGCAGAAAGCCCTGCAGCTCCTGCGTCATGGCTCGCACGTTGGAGCTGTTCACCAGAGCCAGGCTCAGCTCCAGGGCCCGCCTGGTAGGACAAAGACATGTCATCTCCCGACATGCCTCAGGCCTTCCCCTTTCCCAGGTACCTGTTGCCTCAGCCCCTGACTCCAGCTGCTTTGGGCTGGCCTGGGTCTTGGCCCCAGGTGCCGGGCCCTCTGCCCTGCCCTGTCGTTCCTCTGTCCTGCTCACCTGCTGAGGGAGGTGTCAGGTTCCTGCAGACATTCCACCACGGTGGGCCGGTGCCGCTGCACAGCACTGTGATCAGACTGCACCAGCCGCAGCAATGACGTCAGGGCTACGTACCTTGCCAGAGTGGGAGAGGCCCTATCATGCCATGGCTATCAACCCTCTCCCCACAAATCCTGCCCTGGGTATTGGGAGAAGAGGCAGGTGTATTGGGACATTGGGAGGAGGGCAGAGAGCCAGGGGCTCAGTGGCACAGCCCAGCCAGACACCTGGGACTATTACCTAATGTTCTTGTCACTGTTGAGCAGAAAGCGGCCAAGAATGTTGACAGCTAGAACCTACGGGAGGTGGAGGTTGGGGACTGTCAGGGAAGGAGCAACCTGTTCATTCAGGAGTGGGCACTGCATGGTACAGGATGATGGGGTGGGGAGGAGAAACCAGTGCACAGGACCTGTCTGCCTGACTGGGCTGGTGGGTGAGGCTACGGGGGGAGAGGCTATGGGATTATACCCGCAGGCCAGCTGCAGAGCGGATGTCCAGGATGGTGAGCACTGTCTCAAACAGGACTGCGTTGCCCGCATTGCGGCTGGTGTCTGTGTTAGTGGCCACCTGAGTGGATGGGAGAGAAAATGCATCTATAGGGGGCTTTGTCCTCTCTTCAGGTCTTTGAGAGGTCTCCAACATGTCATCCCTCAACCATCTAACAAAGTTCCTGAGCCCCAATCTGTGCAGGGGCTACCACATTGAGACAGAACGTGTAGTCCAAATGGAAATGGAGATGTGATTATACGGCCACTGCATGGTCAGTGGTCATGTGAGGGATGCCCGGGGCTGGTGGAATACAGAGCAACAGACCTAACCAGGGCCTCCTCCCCAGCCCCCAACCTGGGCCAGCAAGTCATTCATGGTCTCACTGCTCTCCTCGTGGTTCCGGCCCAGAATCCGAAGCAGACGAAGTATCTGGACCTAAAGTTGGGTTAAAGGTTGAGGGGTAAGGTAAGGAGTCATGGGGCTAAGGAGAGAAATCCATTAAGGAGAGCATTGTGAGGGACCTGGCTGGTTCCCTAGAGACTCCCTGCCCTGCCCCACCTCCACAGGTCCCTTGGGCCCTGGGAGGGGATTACAGGTGTGTGACACCAGGGGATTTGGGGACAAGCTTTTTTTTAAATTGTTACCAAGCTAGATTTTCTAACCTCTAGGCGTCTCCCTCCCCACACTGGTCCTGAGATGACCTGGGCAGTCCTGTGCCTGCCATCCTCCTTCCCAAGACACTGACTGAGCCAAAGTGTTCTCGGGGAGGTGACCACCGGCCATGGGCTTCTGGCAAAGCTCTCTGTTCCAGGAACACAGCAGGGAAGGGTCAGCCCACCTGCAGGAAGGGGTCACTGACTCCAGATATGCTGTGTTCTGTGGAGTATCCTGTCGTCAGCAGAGTTCGGAGGATCTGCACCAGCTGGGGCACCACCTAGAGGGAGGGCACAGCCTTACCTGGGCATCCTTCTGAATCCTCTCATCCTTCAGCCCCATTCCAACCCCACTGCCCCTCTCTTCTTGGACCAGGGCCTGCCTCTTCATCAGCCCACCTTTCGAAAGTGCTTGAGGGCTGCAGGGCTTCGTTCGCAGAGCTCCATGATCAGTGTGATGGTGCCCAGCAGGATGCCTGGGTGAGGTGGGGGAAGCGAATGGTGGGCCAGGGGCACAGGAGAGTCTACTGTGTGCATGTGTATGCACGTCCTAGCCTTCTCCTATGAGCTGGTGTTCCCGTCCCATTTTTCACTTGTCTGTAGACAGAGCTGAGGCAGGGGATGGGGAGCCCTGTGGCCTTACCATGGTGGCGTTCATGAAGCAGTTGGGCACAGGGTGGGAGGAAGACGGTGGAGAGCTCAGGGACCTTCCGGATCATGTGCACTGCAGTCAGGACAGCCTGCAGAGGTCAGGGGGCTCAGAGAGGGCAGAGGGCTCCCAAGATGGATCCCCCCAACTTCTACCACATGGCAAACACAGGACAGTTTCTGGAGGGGCAAGTGCCTGGAGCCCTACCATCTCACCTTCTTGCGCACATAAGGGCTGGGCTGCAAAAGCAGTTTCTCCACCTCAGTGGCCAGATCCCGGCACATCTCAGCAGAGCCCATGGTGCTCAGAGTGCACAAGGCCAGGCCTTGCACTGCCTGAGTCCCCTGGCTCAGGTCACTGCAGAGTGGGAAGGACGGTCCATCAAGCCTTGGGGAAATGCAGTCTTTCACAGAACCTACAGCAGGCAGCCCCTGGTATTTCCCAGTTCCCCCATCTCCCATCTCCCTGATTCCAAGTGCTTCCCAGAGCCCTCTCACTTCTTGATGCTGTTGGTAATGAGCAGGTGGGCATCCTGCCGCTCATCCAGCAGAAGCATGGCCCCCAGGTAGCCCACCCTCTTGTCTGTGAATCTGGGGGAGGCGATCAGTTTCAGGCACTCCATCTATAGGGAAGGGGGCAGACCAGGAAGGGGCAGGGGTGAAATCGGAGGCACTAACATCCCTTTCTATCTTCCTTCTTAATGCCACATGAACTTATAGGGGCACCATATCCCATCCCCCTCCCTTGAACAAGAGGAGAGGCTTAGGAGATTCAGAGTTAGGGGGTAGTTTAAAGACAATAGGAGTGGAGGAGGATGGGAGAGGAGAGGAGGAAGTGCCCTGGATGAGGCTGGTCAGAGCATGAAGGGTTCAGTCCAGTTGATGACCAACAGGGATTGTAATGGGGAAGGAGGTCTGCGGTGTACGCTGGAGGGTTCAGAAACTTTGTAGAATAAAAAAAAATCGGGGCACAGATACGTGAAGGGGTCCGAGACGCTGCCCCACCAGCCTCTCTCATCAAACTCAGAAGGGAGGCGTCGCTGCCCAGTACCTGTCCAAAGTGGGCGGGGTAGCCCAACATGTGGACGTAGAGCAGTTTGGCCAGCTGGCGGTGCCTGTGCAGAGGGTCCCCATCGCGGAAGGAGGCCCGGATGTGGGCGCACTCCTTTTGGATCACCTCTCGCTCCTGGGCCTGGGTCTTGGCCCCACGAATCTCCTCGATTAGATCTTGAACCTTCAGCGAAGGCACCAACATCCTGGGGGGCAGAGCCCGGGAATGGGGGGCTTTAACTTTCTCAGGCCAGGACTGTCTGGCCTTTCGGCCCAGTCTTGCCCTGGGCCAAGATCCTGAGGGCCTGGGTCCCACACCTGCTCTCAAACTGAGCCTACATTTACCTTTCTCCACGTGGGCCTCCAAACTCCGCCCCCTCCTCGCCGCCAGAGATCTCCATTACGCATGCGTCCCCGCCCCACCCTGCGCCGTTTGCTAGTGAGCATGCGCCGGAACCCCGCCTATTCCCCCTCAGCCCTCCACCTGGTTTCCCATCCCTCGCTTAGCCGTTCTTTTCCTTCCACGGCCCTGTGCTATTTCTTCCGCGGGATTCCTCCTGCGTGCACATGTCAGGCGGCCTCTGCTTCCCCGAACCAGGACGCCATCCCTGACGCCAGCCTCACCTGGCTTCTGGCTCAACTCCGTTCCTCTCCCCCCAGCGCTTCCTGGTACAGGGCCGGGCGGGGCTTGGTGCTTCGTCTGGTCCTTCCCTCTCCCCGCCCCCATCACGGGAACCCGCCCCTCCTCTGCTGCCCTGCTGAGCCTCTTGAATCCTCTGACCTCAGTCCTCTGGCTTTGGAGTTTAGGAGAAGCAGCTACTGATCCGCACTGTGGCGGCGAGACTGTCTCTGAGGCCTGGGGATCCCCAAGAAGGCTCCTCGGACATTCTCAGCACTCGGAGAGCCTCAGAGAGCTTGGGTTTGAAGCCATCGCACCCCAAAGGACATAACAGTCCCCCCCCTTTTTTGAACTTTTTTATTAATATATTTTTTTTTGTTCAATTTCTTTGTATTTTTTTCCTGCAAGACTTGGTGTTGGCGGCACTGTTGTAGTTTAACTTCAATCCCAAATTCCAGGAAATAGAAATCAGAAGTAGAGGTTGAGAGGGGAGGAAGGAGAGAGGCAGGCCAAGGAGTAAACAGACTTTGACTAGAAAAAAAGAAGAGGATGTGTGTGGTGGGCATTCCCAGGCAAGGCCATTCCTTGAGGGAGGGGGTTGGCAGGCAGCTTGCCTCTGCCTCATGCAGGGGAGGGAGGAAAGATCCCCAGGGACCTTATAGTCCCCTCTTCCTTGGGCTTCCTGCCCCCAGGGGAAAAGCTAGAACCAGGGATCAGCCACCACCTCAAACAGGGCTCTCCACCCACCTCTCAGCCCCCTTTGCCGCCCACCTCTGCCCTGCCTGGAAGATGTGTGAGGGTGGCTTCCTCTGATCCCCTCCTTCTGTCGTTTTCCCATTTCACAACATTCCAGTGTGACGTGGGAAGGGACATAACCGACTTAGAGACTACTAAACTTGTCACAGCTCCTGCTGCCCTGTGAGTTCCTGTTATCGTCTGTTTCTGTTCCCCAGAACTGCCCCAACCCCCACTGCCACAACTGCCAGAGTTGGGGAGTGGGGTCCTTGCTCAAGTGCCTCTAACCCTCTGCTGTAGAAATGTCTTCTTCAGGCCCCTTAGAAATTTAATCGAAGGCCACAAGTGAGTCCAGACCAACCAAATAAATGTTTAGGGGAAGAGAGAAGGGTGCGAGAGATCAGTGGGCGGACTTGGCTGCACTGGACGTTTTCTTTCCTTACACATTGCTCTTGACATGGCACGCCGCCCTAGTGGGTTGGATGAGGGGCTGGCTGTTGAGGAAAGAAAGAAGGAGATGCTAGGGAGTCATCCTACTTTCCCTTTCCCTTATCTGCTTCAGGGAAGGATGGAGTTAGGCAAGAACCTAGCTCAGTGCTTGGAGGTGAGATAGGGTCCTCCAAGGTCAGAGATGGAGGCAGCACCTCCTCCAGCTTTTTCACTAGGCCTCAGAGGGACCCCAGGCCCCTTGGGTCAGGCTCCTACCACAGCTCGGCCAGTGCCTCACCCAGCATACAGTCCCCCCTTCTCCATTCTCTTCCTCCTTTCCACTCAGCTTCCAGAAGACTCCTCAGGACACCAAACCCCTCACCCTCATCGAAGTTCAGGTCTAAAGAAAAGGTGGGGAGGGTGTGGGGCAATGGTCTGACTTAGATTTGTGTGTCTCAGAGAAGAGAGCAACTCTGAGGAGAAAAGCCCTTCATATGTAAACAATCTAGAGAGAGAGAAGGGGTGGGGTGGGGAAGGGAGTGAGGAAGATGGAGACAGATCCAGAAGAAATGAGAGAGTCTGAAAGGGGAGAGGGGAAGGAAGAGCAAGAGAGGAAAACCAAGGGGAACAGAAAAGAAAGGAAGGGAAGGGAGAAGAGAAAGAAAGCTAGGAGAAGAAACCAGGAGGAGGAAGGGAGAAAAAGGCAGGTCCAAGGAGTGAAGAGGCAGCAACCGAAGCCAGACTAGGCTGGGCAGGAGCCTCAGGTAAGGAGCTGGGAGAACAGGAACGCCAGGCTGAGGTCCAGGAGGGCCACGGCTCCCACCACCAGGGGATTGGCAGCTCCCTAGGCAGATGGGGGAAATGCAGTCTCAGTCCCTGAGGAAGAGGTCCAGTGACAGCTCCCATCTTCCTGCCCAGGCTGAGGTGGCAAAGCTGAAGGGTCCCAGCACCTCTCCTCAGTCTCAGGCGTGGGAGGATCTCTAGCCTTTGTTTTGGATTGCAAAACACCCCTCTTCTCCCAGGCAGGGCCCCACCTTCCCTCTGGCTCCCTCAAGTCAGGAACAGCCTTTCCTCTCTCCTCTGTCCACTCCCCTCCCACCAGCATGTCACGTGGCCGAGGCAGAAGGTGCCTGGTCTTAGTAGCAGGCGTTGGCAGCAGCAGTGGTACTGCAGTAAAGCGAGAGGGATGAGGGGTGAGGATGTGGTTGCTAGGGAACAGGAGAAGGCCTGAACTCCAATCAGAGTAGAGGGTTCTGGGGAATCTCCGCCCCTCCTGGGTTTCTGTCTTCTTTCCTATTTCCCTTCTTCCCAGGAGAGGGAGGGAGAGACAGGGTAGGGAGGGAACAAGCTTTTCCTTTTTTATTTCTGGGCACCAAAGAGAGAAAGTGTGGAGGTGGGGGTGGGGGTGGAGTAGGAAACTGGTTGCTGAAATGATATGGGAGGAGAATAGGGAACCATGTTCTAGCTCCACCGTTAATTATTAGTTTGTAGCCTTGGGCCAGTTACTTCAAGTGCTCTGGGTCTCTCTCAAATGAGGGAGTTGGACCTGAAGGTCTCTTTTGGGATATGGGCCAGGATTGGGCAGGCAGAGAGGAAGCTGAGTCCAGATCAAAGCTCCTCAGGGGATCAGACAGAGGTCTAGACAGAATGAGAGGCAAGGCTTTGGGAAGAGGGGCCAGAAAGGAGCCAGAAAGGAGCCGAGACTCCGAGGGCACAAAGTGGGGACGGAGGGTGTCTCACCGGCTGGGCGGGCCTCTCGGTTGCAGCAGGCTCCTCAAGCTCTTCCATCAGGCACCTGGCTTCAGGACCCCTTGAAGACGGGCCCCTCAGGACTGGTGTGGCCCTGGGCTCAGGCTCCGAG
Source organism: Equus asinus (assembly GCF_041296235.1). Classification (NCBI taxonomy): domain Eukaryota; kingdom Metazoa; phylum Chordata; class Mammalia; order Perissodactyla; family Equidae; genus Equus; species Equus asinus. The sequence goes on from NC_091791.1 coordinate 168,689,488, forward strand.
CCCCCTGGGGTCCTCAGCTGGGGCAAGGGCTCTTCATCTTCCCCCTCCTCCTCTCGAAGACTTCCAGAACTGTCGCTGCGGCCTCCAAGGAGTGGGGAACTGTCTCTGGGCCCTGGCCCCTGCATCCCAGCCTCATCCTCGGCCTCATAGCCAGCTAGTTCCTCTGCCTGGTCACCTGGGCCCCCCCACTCCTCAGGCCAAGCTTTGGGGCTGGAGAAGGGACCCCGGTCTCCTCCAGGAGGCAGTGGGCTCCGGCAGGCAGGGTGTCGCCAGGGTTGGCGGGAGGAGGCAGGACTGCTGGGCAGTTCAGGGGAGCCCTCTGAAGGGGTCAGTCCATTCTCGTATACCCCAGGGCTGTCCTCATCCAAGGGCTCTGTGTCGGAACCTTCTGAGTCCTGTCTCGGTCTGTGGCCTGGGGCAGGGATAGCTAAGAATCAGAGGGGCCTAACTGGCCTTGAGCTGCAAAAGATACAGCTTTATCCCCCAGTCTGGGCACCTCCCAGAACTTTGATGTCCCCAGGCTTACAGCCTCTCATTGCAAGACCCCAACCCCCTAGTCATTCTTGCCCTGTTTCATAAATTCCCAGGTCCATTCTCCAAACAACCAGGCCCGACCCCCACCCTCCGTCCCCTTGGAGCCTCATTCTGTGGCTTTCCCATCCCCAGTCCCCTGCAGGGATTGCCCTCCCCTTTCCATGCCAGAGCCCCCACCAGCTCCCCAGGGACCCACCCCTGCCCCAGGCTGCCCATGCCTCACCTGGGGCCTCTAACATGGGTTGCAGGTCCTGGGCTATCAGTTTGGCCATTCGAGCTGCCTCCACAGCCTTCTCGGCGACACTGCTGGCTGCCACCGCCTTTAGAAGGGCATCTGCTGCCCTGTTGGGTTCCAGGGACAGGGACTTAGCAGACCAGCCCCCACTTCAAATTAGCCCCCCTCAGATACCCCAGCCCCCTGGCCCATGTCCCCACCACAATCCCCTGGATCTGAGCTCACCCCTGGAGTGCTCACCCTTGCTCACACTCTGCCAGCTGCTCTCCTTCCTGGCGGGCAGGGCCACTGGCTTTTGGCTTCTTCTAAAGCTGGGCTGAGCCTATGTCATCACCCCCCCTTCACCCCCCCGGCTCCTCTCACACCCTTCCACCACTGCATCCTGTAGTAACACTTCTTCCAGCTGCAGGGGCCAGGCCCTCCCCGGCTGCCCGCCACTGTCGTTCCATTCCTGTCATGCTCCCTTCTCAGTGACAAATGAGACTTCACTCTCTTAGCACATCCCTCTGCAGTCACACCTGCTTGGTGCTTACAGGTTATGCCTGCCTGTCCTCTCTGCTGTCTGTACCTCCTGTTGTCATCAACTCCTCTCACACTCCCTGGGGGTGCACAGCCATCTCTGGGGTCCAGGGCATCTTCCTGGACCTTAATCCTGCCCTCCTGGCAGCCTTGCCCGGCCCTGCCCCTTGTTCTGGGCTGCCCTCTCCCTCTGCTGGGAGCCTTTGCCTCCCTTTCCCTTACTGCTGCTAGCCCTTCTTATTATTTGTCCCTGCCTCCTCCACTGCAGATTTCCTGACCTGAGAATTTCACCTCTTGCTTGTCTTCACCCCTTCTGTTATCACACTGTCCTCCCTGCTTGGTCACTGCCACTGTCCCCTGTCCCGCCCCCTCCTTTCTGAGCGCTGGAACTGGAGTAAGGGTGGGTCCCGCCCTTTCTCCTATGATCTATTCCCTCTCCTGATAACATGCATACTTTCTCAGCATGGTGATTAGACCTTCTGGGTAAGCTCTTAGTCTCCCTTCCACAACCTCCTCCCATCCTGCCCTGCTCCATAGGTACAGGTCGCCTAGAAGCATTATCGATCCTTTCCCCACTGGGGTTTCCCAGTTCTCCTTCTGATGTCAGATGCTTCCTCAATTTTCCCTTCCCTTTCAGCCTCTGCTGTTAATCGTAGGTGCCTTGTAATCATTCATTCAGGTCTGTGATCTTGACTGAAGGTGGGGTACAAAGGAGAAGGAGATAGAGGTAATCAGACATCCTTGTCACGGGCTTGAATGGATCCAGACCAATGACTCCCTCTGGCCCCAGACCTGGTTTTGTCTGGCCTAGGAAGGCAGTCTGGGTATGCATGTAGGGAGAAGGGTGGTGGTGTCCACTATAGTCTTTGGTCCACCTCTTCTCTATGTACCTTGGGAGATATGGTCAGCCTCCTCCCCTCAAACTTGGTGAGTCAAGGACGTTTAGAGCCTCTTTGGAGGGACTTCAGATAATGCTGTTCTTAGGGCTTTCAGAGTCTATATGCTAGCCCTGTCCTGAAACTGAGCTGGTCTCAGGATTTAGGGCAGGGGATGAGGGTCACAGTCTTGAGTTGCACTGAGTTCTACTGCAATACTGCCCAGAGCCTGTGTTTTTCAGTTTAGATGGTATGAATGATCAGGTCCTAGGCAGTAGACCCAGTCTGTGCTCAGGCATCAGGCCAGGCTCAGGCTACCTGGCAGAGGCACCTGCTGCTGAGGCTCTGCTGTATCCATGGCAGCTAGCAGCCAATCAGATTTGCCAGGCCTGTTGCTGGGGAGACCAACCAGCCTCCTCCCACTGCCTGATCCTCCAGCTACTGAGATCAGTTGTTCCTGCACATGCCGGCTCCCCATCTTTCTAAAGTGCTCCCTGGTGCTTGGCCCTCCCCCTTCCCGGGCTTAAGGCCCTGGACTTTAACCACCCACACACTCAGATATATCTACAGATAGACAGTCTCTGGCTCAGGCATCTACTCTGGATATGACATGTTCACACACACACACACACATTGTCACCCATTATACAAACTCACTGAAGCATATTTGGATGTATTTTGACCTCTGATCCTCTGAAACAGACTCAAATTTAAACAAAATCCTGTGCCCTCTCCTTTAAAGAACATCCAATCTATAAAAATTCATATATGTGAGTTGTATAAATCAGGGCCTGTGAATCTAATGGATTTTTGGCTTTCTTTAGGTCTTTGCTATCTAATCCAATAGTCACAAGCCGTATGTTAAGCACTTAAAATGTGGCTGGTCTGAATTGAAATGATGTGCTGTAAGTATAAAATACATATTAGATTTCAAAGACAGAAAAAAAAAGGGAATGTAAAATATCTCATTAATAATTTTATATTGATTATAGGTTGAAATGATAATATTTTGAATATATTGGTTTAAATAAAATATATTATTTAAATTTGTGTCATCTGTTTCTTTTTATTTTTTCCTATGGCTACTAGAAGATTTGAAACATGTATCTCACTTACATTATATTCCTACTGGATATTCCTGCTTTAAATAACACGGTTCCTGATGCACGGACATGTAATCTGATTTACAGAAGGGAAATTTCATTTACTGGCAAGCCTCCTTTCCTCAAACCTTTTATTAGTTGACTAAAGGGAGCAGAGGAGGCCAAGCTGAGAGGGGCTATCTTTTCAGGTGGATGGGTCAGCTGTGCAAATTAGACCTCCCCAAGGCCCAAGGCTGAAATGGTCACGGGACTGTGGGCAGGCTGAGATGTGGTTAGGAATGCACACTCCCTGTCTCTCTGCTCAGAGCTTCTGCTCCAGACTTGAGGCCTGGAGCCTGGATCAGGTGCAAGAAGAGGAAGACTAGGGACAAGTCTGAGGTCCAAGAGGTTTCTTGGGCCTGCACAAGACAGTGCTCATTGTTACTCCTACACACAGCAATGACACACATCCCCACAAAAGACACACTTACAGTCTAAGACGGCTTGCCTCAAATACCCAGCCACCCACATCCACCTGTAGCCTCAGATATAAACACCCCAAATATCCGAGGCTACAACTGCCTGGCCCTAGGCCTGTGCTTCCCCACCAGGCCCTAGGCCTTGGCTTTGGGTCTTGGTCCTCCTTTAGGCATTGTCTCCCTTCCCTGTCCCCAGGATACCTTCTCCCCTTAGCCCAGCTTTGGCCTCTGCACGGATGCCCACCTGGCAGCGGCGATCTCCTGGCGCTGGCGGGCAGTGCTCACAGCTCGACGGGCGCCCTCGACAGCCCGGTCCACCTTCTCCTTGACTTTGCCCCGCCGAAGGGCCAGAGGCAGGAGGCTGCGCACTCGCCCCCCGTGCACCAGCCGGTTGCGCTTGTACTTGCCCTCCTCTCGGGAGCCGTCGGGCCGGGTGGTGCGCCCGTAGCCGTGCCGCCGGTTGCCCAGCCACTCGCCCTCGTAGCGCAGCCCGTTGGAGCGCTGGCTCACCCCGTAGCCGCTGCGCCGGTCTGCGCACCATTCGCCCGCATACACCTCAGTGGCTGAGCCCTCGATGAGGGCGGGCGGCGCTGGGGCCGGGGGCCCGCTGGCCTCGGAGCCCGGGGGTCCTGTGCTGCCCACCTCGCTGCTCACCTCGCTGCGCAGGGAGCCCCGCTTGCTGCCCAAGGAGCTGCGGCGCCCGCCCGCCCGAAGCCCGCTGAGCAGCAGGGAGCGGCGGAAGAACCCGCCGGCCGCGGGGGTGCGCTTTCGGGAGGACGCGCCGTCGGCGTCCCCGGGCCCGGCCAGCACGAAGCCGCCCCGGGAGCCCGAGGCCGGGCTGCCGCCCTCGTCACCTGGCAGGGGCAGGGGCGGGGGCGGCGTCGGGGGGTCGCTGTGGCCCGAGTCCAGCGAGGTGCGGCGGGGCGAGCGCAGCAGCGCCGCCTGATGGTAGGGCACACTCTGGCGCACCCCGTAGCCGTGGCGCTTCCCAGCCTGCCACTGGCCCTGGTAGGTGCCTGCGGGCGGGGTAGGACCGGGAGAGACAGTCAGGACCCGCTGCTCCTTGCACCCCAGGCCCCAAGCACCCCTGGAAGCCTACGTGTCGGGTTGGAGAGGTGGGGGCAGTTAGCATGGAGGTTGGGGAAGGGCACTAGGAGCGGGGGACAGGCCAGGCTGGGTGGGAAGGCGTGGAAGAGCAGAGTGAAGACAGACAGGTAGCAGGAGATAGGTAGACTTGGGCAGTGCAGGTAGACAAGGGGAAGAGGGAGGGCCAGGCAGGCTGGTGTGTGTGAAGGACAGACAGTCCAGAGGGTGTGAAGGACAGGTTGACGGGGGTGTAGGAGATAGTCACGTGACAGGCAAACAGCACTAAGAAGGGCAAGCTGACTGAGGAAATGTGGACAAACAGGTAGAGCAGAGGTGTTAGGGACAGGCAGGTGGAGAGGGGAGGTGTGGGGGGCAGGCAGACAGGGGGTGTGTAAGGGTCAGGTAGATGGGAGGTGGGAGGACCAGGTGAACAGGGGAGGGGTGAAGGCAGGCAGATTGGGAGATGGAAAAGCAGGCAGGGGGCAGACAAATGAGGAAGGCGTGTGTGATGGTGGGAGGAGAGGGAAGAAAGATGGGCGCCGGGTTGCAGATCGCTGGGGAAGGCGTCTAGGAAAGCAGCGGGCAAGGGGGCCCATGGCTGGGGAAGGCGCAGGCGGGACAGGCCGACGGGGAGGCGCACGCGGACAAGCAGACAGACAGTAGTGGGTCGGGCCCCGCACCTCCGTCGGAGTAGGTCTCGGTGCCGTAGCCGTCCTGGAAGCCGTCCTTCCAGAGCCCGGCGTAGCGCAGGCCGGACACGCTCTCCCACACGCCGCTGCGCCCCTTCAGCCCGCCCAGCCACTCGCCGCGGTACGTCCAGCGGCTCTTGCGCTCCACGCCCAGCCCTTCGCGCTTGCCGTGCTGCCAGTGGCCCTGGTAGCTGTGTCCGCCGGGCCCCGTGAAGACGCCCAGTGACTCGAAGCCGTGCGCCCAGCAGCCGCTGTACTCGCCCTGGGCGCCGGGCCCCGTGCACACGCCGTAGCCATGTGCCCGCCCCGCCTCCCAGCCCCCCACGTAGCAGCCCCCGTCGTCAAAGTCGAACTTGCCCCCGGGGGACATGCACGTAGTTGGCGCGGCCTCAGCCCCCCGGCGGCTCACCGCATCCTGGGGCTGGAGAGCCGGCTGGGGGCCTGGGAGCCGGGCGAGGCCTGGGGGCGGGGGCAGTTAGACCGGGGCCGGGCGGGGGGGCCCCAGCGCGGGCTGGCAGGGCCGGACCCTCATCCTGAGTGGCTGCGGAGAAAGAGGGGGGAAGTGGCGAGCGAGGCCCCTCCTCTTCGCCCGCCGCTCCTTGGCCCAGTGGCTCAGGGGCACCAGAACCGCCCCCAACCCCCCCACCCTTCGCCAGCGTCTTCCAGCAGCTCCCAAGCTTTGGAGGCTCCCTCACCCCTCCCTTCTTGTAGAGGGCCCCTCCCAGGACTTGGGGTCCCGATCCCAAGCGGGAGTCCCACTTCTCCAATCTGGAACCCCAAAGTGTCGAGTGTGGATGGCAGTTTGGGGGTTGCTGAGAGGGGGGCTGGGCAGAGTCGTAGGCCACCCGCTTCCCTAGCTGCTGTCAGGAGCCCTCTGCCCCGGGGTCTTTGGCTTCCCAGGCAAGGAGGGGTGTGAAGATGTAGGGGGAGATCGGAGCAAGGTGGGCAGAGGGTTTGGTGGGGGAAAGGATGGGGATGGGGAGGCTCTGCTGGGGAAAGGCAGGGGTGAGGATGGGCAGACAGGCGGAAAGGATGGGGCAGGTTACTCACCATGTGGGCTGGGGCTCAGGCTGCCTCCCAGGCACAGCATCCATGGCTGGATAGCTCCACTCCCACCTCGCCCGGGCAAGCCAAGCCCCCTCCCCTTCCGGAGAGACTGCTCCAACCCAGAGAGCTAAGGTGGGGGAGCCGCAGGAGAGTCCCCTTTCTCCCCAGCTGGGAGAACAGGCGGTGGAGGGGGGGCGTGAGGTAGTGACAGGGGTGGGGGGAGACGAGAATAGCGTAGGGGAAAAAATCTGCCTTGGATAGGGAAGAGGAGCTGGGAGCTGGATGGGAAGGGAGAGGGGGCTATCAAGAGGGGGTGTTTTTATTATTTTTTTCTTCTTATGGTTGGGAGAGGAGAAAAAAAATCAAAATTCTGATTCCATCCCAGCACAAATCAATGTTTGCTCCATCCCAGCATCACGGGGGAGGCTGGGCCAGGCAGATTTAAAGGGGCAGGGAGAAGAGAGGAGAGGAGAGGATGGAGAGAGGAGGAGGCGATGAAGAGCCAGTGGCGATGATAGTGGTGGGGGGTGGGGGGAGAGCCCAAGCAGAAAAGCAGGGGTGCCTGCTGAGCCTACGGGGAGGGAGGAGGCAGGTAGGAAGGAGAATGAGAGGCACAGGGACCCCCAGAGTGCAGAAAAACCCTGGGAAGCAGGCAGGGAGTGGGGTGAGGCCGAGGGGAGGGGAGGGGAGAGGAGCAGAGCCAGGGGGAGGAGACTGAGCTGAAGATGGGGAGGCTGGGGGAGGCCGAAGCCAGGCGGGGGAGGAGAGATGCTGGTGAGGCCGGGAGAGGGCGAGAGGAATACAAAGAAAGAGGTGCAGGGGTGAGAGCTAAGGAGGGAGGAGATGCTGCTGGAGAGGGAGGGAGACCCATTCTGGGGTTGGTGAGGGATAGCAAGGAGGAGAGAAGCAGGGGAGGAGAAGGAGGGAGGAAGAAATAGATATGGAGACTGAGCACAGTAAGGGCTGTGAAGGGAGAGAGAGAGCTCTGCACAGGGAAGGGCAGGCATGGGCATAACAATCCCGGCAGGAAGAGCCCTAGCAGAGGCAGGAGGGCCGGAAGGGGTATTTATAGGGCTCTGGGGAGAAGGATGAACCTGCCAGCTGCTTGGACTGAAGCCAGGGAGCCTTTGGGCGTGGATGCTTGTGTCTACTGAGTCCACCATGCTCCCTAAGAAAATGCTGCAGGGGAACCAGGAGGCTCCCCCACCTGCACTTTCTGGGGGAGCTTGAAATGCAGCCTAGCCAGGAAGTCTGGCCCCAGCAGTGCTTTCCCAGGCCTTGCCGTCCTCCACCCCCCACCAACTCCTTCTCCCTGGGTTGTCCCTCTGAAAAGGAGGGGTGGCATGAGGAGTATATTGTTTGTGAATGGGGAAGAAGGTCATGCCTGGAGGGACCGTAAAAATCCTGTGGGTTTGGGGTTTGGAGTCACCTCTTTTGCAAATCTAGAGGCAAAGACCATACGCATCTTTGGGTGGACCCTTATTGCCTAGGACTCCTTCAGCCTGCACCCGTCCCCAACCACTCACCAGAGGGGCGGCACATCCTGGGCCTTGCTGTTTACAGACAGAAGTAGGCAGAGACTGGCTTCCCGGCCCCTCAGCTTACTTACATGCTGCCTCCTCACTGCCTCTAAGCATATGGGAAGGAGGTCGCTGTCCAATGACACACCACGGGGTGAATAGTCAAATGCACTCAATTGCTTTTATTTTCATACAAGGTCTGGTCCACCCCATCCTTTTACAAAGAAGAGAACTGAGGCCCACAGGGGAAAGTCACTCACCAGAGGCCACACAGCAGAGGTGGCAGAGCTCAGATTAGAACACTAGACTTCAGTTTTGAGCCTCGTAATTCCTCCCAAGAGTCCATGTACTTGGGAACCTCCCTTCGACTCAGGAGCTCCATTTTGAGTAGTGTGGTGAAATAAAGAGCATGAGGTTTGGCATAAAAAGGAATTTCCCTTGCACTTTGTTTTCCTAAAGGTGGATGCGAGGTTGGAGAAACATGTAAATTTTAAGCCTCCTGGTCAGGGACCACATCTTCTAAGTGCTTAGCATGGAACAGGGCATCTATGGGCCCACTTGGGACAAGACTGGTGGTAGAGAAGACCTTCTTTCCTTCCTTCCTCCATTTCTTCATTCACCCAACATTTACATAGTTTACTGTGTACCAGGCATGTTTCCAGGGGCTGGAGATGAACCCTGTGAACACTGTGGTGCCTGCCCTCACAGAGCTTACTATCTAGTAGAGAAGACAGACAACCAACAAGCAATTCTAGTGTCATTAGTGCTATGACAGGTTCATGGGATAGAAACAGGGAATAGGGATGGGGTCTAACTGAGGCTGGCTTCCTAGGGAAAGAGGCACTTAAGATGAATCCAGAAGGGAGTTCTAGGACAGACCCAGCTGCATCAGGTCGCTCACCCCTAGATATTCAGGCCTGCCTTCTCGACACAGTGCCTTGTCCTACTCAGTCCCTAAGGTCCCCTTTTTCCCCAAGAAAGGAGGAAAACAAGAAAAGAAAAACCAAGTTATGGGCCTGGGGAGACCTGTGCCCAGTTCTTTAGGGAGGAAGGGTGGCAGGGGTAACTGGAAGGTGGGAGTGATGCCTTGTTGGTGGAGTGACTCCACGTGGAATTCTAAGTTGCAAGTCAAGCTGTGGGGTCAGATGAAGCCCTGAAGAAGTCGCTGATGGAACTGCCCTGGAACACGTGGGACACACAGCCCCAGCCCCCAGGCCTTCCTGGGGAGGCAGCCTTCCAGCCCCTGTCTGGTCTGTCTCTACAGGTCCTATAATATCTTCTCTTAGGAAAGAAGGTGCACTGGTTTGTTTCACCACAAGTTACCAATGTCTGGCGGTCATAGAAAAGGGAACCAACATGACGAGGGGCAGCTCTGCGCTTGGAGCCAGCAGTGTTTGGCTTTCCACGTGCATTGCTTCATTCAGTCCTCACAACAGAACTGAAACTGTGAGCAGTCCAGGCTGGAAGCCAAGAGCTGGGCTTTCAAAGCTGGACAGACCTCTGTCTGAATCCTGACTCTACTGCCCTCTCGCTGGGTAAACCTGACACATTCGCTAACTTTTCTGGGCTGCAGTTTGCATGTCTCTAAGATGGGAATACCGTAACCTACTGCAGAACTTATTGTGAGGGTTGAAATGACCATGGATGAATAGTTTGTGATAATATATGGTGGGAAACCACTTGGCAAAGCACCTCATGCCTAGTAAATGGCCAGTAAATGGTGGTTGAAAATTAGGTCGGCATCATGCCAGTTTTATAGGTGAGGAATCTGACACCCAAAGTTAATCTGCTCAATGTTGCAGAGCTAATATATGGCGTCCTTGGAGTTGAATGTATATCAGACTCCCAAGTTGGCATACTTTAATAAATGTAATTTTTGGGGCCTATTTATAAAAGTAAAACATGCTCATTGTAGAATTAGGAAAATAAAGCACAATATTAAGAATAAAAATCACCTATACTCTCACTGCATAATGAATACTTTGGTGTATTTTCCTATAGTCTTCTCTTCTATGTACTTTCTATTTAACATAATTAGTTAAATGCTGCATATACAATTTTGTATCCTCCTTACTTGCTTTGCCTTATATTGTAAGCATTTTTCCATTTCATTAAAACATTCTTGAATTTTTAATGGCTGCATAATATTCCACTGTTTGGACGCAGCATAATTTGTTTAACGATTCTCGCAAAGCACTTTTATGCCGTTTGCACAGTTTTTGCTATTAAAAATTAACATCTTTTATACAGATCTTTGAATCTCTGATGCTTTCTTTTAAAAATGTTTTATCATAGAAAATTTCAAACATGTACCAAAGTAGACAAAAAATAAAATAAAGAACGCCCATGTACCCATCAGCCAGCTTCACCAATGATCACTTTGGACTAATCTCTCCTCTGCCATTTATTTCAAATTCCAGGTATCATGTTATTTCAGTCTATTGATTTCTTGAAGTTGGATTCTTTTTTTTTCGGTAAGGAAGATTGGCCCCAAGCTAACCTCTGTTGCCAATCCTTCTCTTTTTGCTAGAAGAAGATTGTCACTGACCTAATATCTGTGCCAGTCTTCCTCCACCGTGCCTGTGGGATGCCACCACAACATGGCTTGATGAGCGGTGTGTAGGTCCATGCCAGGGATCTGAACCCATGAATCCTGGGCTACCAAAGCAGAGGGCATGAACCTAACCATTATGCCACTGGGCCAGCCCCTATGGATTCTTAACAGTAGAATTACTGGATCAGAGGACAGAGACACTTTGTAAGATTTTGGATTTATTTTGCTAGAATCACTTACAGAAAGGTTGTACAAACTTATACACTCATCAATTGCACTTGAGAGTGTTGGTCTTATTGCATCCTGACCTGCATTGACCTTTAGTTGTAACACGCATACACACACACACACACACACACCCCTTTTGCCAGCTTGGCAGGTGAAAAGTGCTTTCTTCATATACATTTGTTTGACTCATTGCTGGGCTTGTACTGAGAAGGCACTGGTGACTACGTTGGAGCAGAATCTCCTGAAGAACCCCTAGGAAATGTGCTGATACCTCCTGGGGACTCCATTTGGGGCCTGTGGGGTGGGGAGTTCATCTTCCAGCTGTGCTGGGAGCAGCTAGCTTCCCACAGCCGCCAGAGCAGAGAGCAACTTGGAAAGATCTCTTGCTTCATCCATGGGCAGCCACCAGGGGGCAGGATGGGGCCAGAGAGCCTAACGGTGGGAATGAGGGTAAGAATGGCCGCAGCCAGACTGCATTTCCTCTGTCTGGCCACTGCCGGCTGGACACACATCTCCCCTTTGCTCCTCAGATCATGATTCCAGAATGTTCTGTCCTGCTGTCCTGCCCTGCCTGACCACCCCCGCCTCTCACTGCTTCCAGGTTTGGCTTGCTTAAAAGGGAACGGGGGTTGGAGAACTCGGTTCTCTACCCTCTCTGTGGGACAGGACTCACTATGTAGCAGGATTTTTAACCTGAGGTCCATGGACTGTGGGACTCAAGGACGGGCCTTAGGGACTGTGAATCCTCTGAAAATGGGCAAATGGGGCATGGATATCCATTTTTCCCTCTGGGGAGAAGACAGTAAATTTTGTGAGATTCTGAAAGGAGGATCCATGCTCCCAAAGTCCAGTATCTTCTGGTACCTCCCCCTCCCTCCTAAGCCCATCTACTTCCTATGGTGGCTGCGAAGGGAGCAGCTTGGTGTTGGAAACAGGGCGATCTTGGTGGCTAGGCTAAGGGATTGGGCCTTCAGCATCCTCCAAAGATGCTCAGAGAAGGAGCCTGGATCTTCCCTGGGTGGGACGGGTGGAGAAGGGGAAGTGGGCAGTACTCTATCACCTGCACAGACAATGGGGTGCTACTAGATTTGGGTGCACATATGTGTGGTTTAAATGACTGGCTCGGGGAGCAGAGGGGATGGGGAAGGCACTCTGATCCCCGGCCGGTGGTCTTGGTGCCTGTACCTCTGAGCCATGGGTGGTGGCAGCAGTAAGATGCCCAAGAGGGAGAGACACCAGCCAGTCTACTTTCTAGTCAGGCACTGCTCAGTCTTATTTCACCACAGCTTGCTCTAAGTCGTAGCCCCTGTGCACGTGTGGCTGGGCGGTGGGGTTAGGATTTCCGGATTCTCAGAGCAGTGTAGATTGGCCCTAGGGCAGAAAGAGGAGCTGGGGGCTTGCACAGGCTGAGAGTCAAGGCTAGAGGCATCCAGCACAACAGATTTGAAGGAAAAAGCCTGAGCATTCCTGAATCCTCTACTAGTACTCTGGTTTCTCTCCTAACAATGGTTTATATTTGTACGTAAAGATAACCTGAAGATACAGCCAATTGCGATAGGTACCCACATCCCTGTTTGGCAGCTGCATGAAGAGAAGGAGGCAGCCAGAGACTTAGTGATTCAACTACAATTATCACACGTATGTGAATACAGGACACTCGGCTTTAGGCTTCTTAGTTTCTTTTTTTAATTTTTTATTTATTTTTATTTTTATTCTTTTGAGGAAGACTGGCCCTGAGGTAACTACTGCCAGTCCTCCTCTTTTTTGCTGATGAAGCCTGGCCCTGAGCTAACATCTGTGCCCATCTTCCTCTACTTTATATGTGTGACACCTACCACAGCATGGCTTGCCAAGCATTGCCACGTCCGCACCCGGGATCTGAACCGGTGAACCCCAGGCCGCCAAAGAGGAACGTGTGAACTTAACCGCTGTGCCACCGGGCCAGTCCCTAGGCTTCTTCGTTTCTGATGCTGCCTCTGGATTCAGTAGTTCACCCATCTTATTTTCCAGGGTGGAATTTCACCTCGTGCGGCTGTAACTTGCAACTTCTCACGGAACCTCCTTATTAAATGGGAAATTAGCACATGTTAAAGACAGATAAACATCTAATTGGCTCTTTCTCTCTGATGCAAACAGAAAAATTGAAAAAATATTTTGAAAGTGACATCTTCAAAGAAAAATGAGAACGACTGTTCAACATGCTGTGTGTCAAGGATAAATGCAGGGAGATTTCCGTATCTGTGAAATTCCCTTCCAGGTAAAGATGCTTCTCATTCTGCCCCATGGAGCTGGCAGGTCCCCACCCCTTCCCTCCCTTGCCCTGTGAGATCCCTCCTTCCAGACATGGCCACCACGGACTCAGTTCCTGCTGTCTACCCTCCAGGTCCCCCTGGGCAAGGCTGCTGTTGGTAACCACAGAGACCAGGACATGTCCTTGCACAGTGTTAGGTGGGAGAACAAGGGCGTTCACACCATGAGGTTAGCCCCCAGCCCCACACTTCCCTACCAAGTCTGTTTGCACAAGCACATTTACCTGTCCAATCTGTTATTTGATTGACAGCTGTCCAACAACCCTGGAATAGGCGGTGGTGGTGCAGGCCGATCGTCATGTGAGACCCGGAGAAGACCGGGTGGATCTGACCCCCAGCAAGGACTGAGCAGCCAGCATGTCCCCCGTCCCCTGGTGTGGGAGATACAAAGGGAACTATGACTCCTGACAGCTTCCCACAGCGAGTGGCTCCTGAGCTGCCTCACTGAGGTGTACCAGGTGTCCTCCTGTCAGCCCTGGGGTGCTTGACAATGAGGCAGCCTCGGAAGAGAGCAGCACGAGGCCCTGGATTCTTTTTGTTTTGCAGCTTAGGTGGGCGATAACAGCACTAATGACTGACTTTCACTGAAGGCTTTCTGTGTACCATTCTCTGTGCTAAGTTCTGTCTCATTTCAGCCTCGCCATAACCCGCCAAGACCGCCACTATTATCCCCATTTCACAGATGAGAACACAGGGCATTAGTAAGGTTGGTCACTATGTCCTAGGTTAGTGGTTGTCAAACTTTAAGCATGCAGCAGAATCACCTGGAGAGCTTGATCACACATAGTGGGTGGGACCTCATCCCCAGAGTGTGAATCAGAAGTGTGGGGAGGGGCCCAAGAATTTGCACTTCTTTTTTTTTTTCTAAAGATTGGCACCTGAGCTAACAACTGTTGCCAATCTTCTTCTTTTTTTTTTTTTTTCTGCTCTATCTTCCCAAACCCCCCGTACATAGTTGTATATCTTACTTGCAGGTCCTTCTAGTTGTGGGATGTGGGATGCTGCCTCAATGTGGCCTGATGAGTGGTGCCATGTCTGCGCCCAGGATCCGAACCCTGGGCCGCCGCAGCGGAGTGCGTGAACTTAACCACTCGGCCACGGAGCCAGCCCCCTGCATTTCTTTTCTTTTTTCTTTTGAGGAAGATTAGCCCTGAGCTAACTACTACCAATACTCCTCTTTTTGCTGAGGAAGACTGGCCCTGAGCTAACATCCATGCCCATCTTCCTCTACTTTATATATGGGACGCCTACCACAGCATGGCTTTTGCCAAGCGGTGCCATGTCCACACCCAGGATCCGAACCGGCGAACCCCGGGCCACCGAGAAGCTGAACGTGAGAACTCAACTGCTGTGCCACTGGGCCAGCCCCCAGAATTTCCATTTCTAATAAGTTCTCAGGTAAGGCTGATGCTGCTGGACCAAGGACCTCACTTTAGAACCACTGTCTGAGGCCACACAGCTATCAAGTTTAGAATCCTGTCTTTAGAGCAATTCCTTGGGTCTCTAAAGCCTGTGTTTTTTTTTTCTTCTCCCCAAAGCCCCCCACTACGTATTTGCATATTATAGCTGCAAATCCTTCTGGCTGTGCTATGTGGGACGCCACCTCAGCATGGCCTGATGAGCAGTGCCACGTCAGTGCCCTGGATCCCAACCGGCGAAACCCTGGGCCACTGAAGCAGAGCCCGTGATCTTAGCCACTTGGCTGCGGAGCTGGCCCCCTAAAGCCTGTATTTTTTAATCACTGCGTGTACTGCCTCATTACAGACTTTTCCATGGAGATTTCCCCAAACTCTGCCCTTAAGAGAGATGAACTGGGTGAGGAGGGCAACCAGTCTCTTTTCACTCACCCAAATCACGCCCATGGCTTTCTCCCCGTCTGGGAAGACTTGTTCCAGCCTCCCATCTCTTTTTCCTTGTGGCCGTGTCACCCTGTCAGGAGCTCTGCCTAACACCTCCACCCCATCCTCCCCTCTGCCCTTGACTCTGGGGGCCATCTTTGTCCTCCCCAGCAGAGGGAAGAGTGACAGTCTCATTGGTATGGCTTCCAGGCCATGTGGCCCCTGGCCTCACTGTGATCCTGTTGCTCTGGGGCTCCTTCACGCCTCCAGGTCTGATCTTGGCTTCATGCTCCAGACCACAAAGTGATCGAGGACCTGCCATGGGGTCCCTGATGGGGACCCCCAGACCTCTCTTGTGCTGACCACCTGCTTATTGGATCTGGGGACAGGTGTCCCTTCCTACTTGGGTCAACACCCTGTTTGTGCTAGGCACAAGCTACCCTGAATATGTCAGAGTGACTGGACGTTCATCCCCTGGGGTGTATGGCTAAGGTCATAATCCCATCCTTGGAGATGGGCTGCCCTTCACCTCCAGTCACCCTTGTGTCCCCTTGTGGATAAGCTACAGGAAAAGGAGAATAAATTAACTTTTAATCCCAGCACCCCTGCCCTGCCAGAGCAAAGTCTTGGGGCGGGAGTGAGGGGGCGGTGTGACCTTGTTGTATAGCAGAGAGCACCATGCAGGCAGAATGTGAGCGCTGGGACCCAGACACCACATCCAGCAGCTCCAATGCCCAGTAATGTTACTGTAGAAAGGGCATCATCTGCTCACAGCGAGACAAAAGCCAATCGTCAAGAGGCAAGCTGGTGGCAGAGAAAGGATGTTTTATTCCAGCTTGTTAGCCAGAGGGAAGATGGCTGACCAATGCCCAAAAGAACCATCTTAAGGTGGGCACAGAATCTTGAAGCAGTTATATAGGCCAGTGGGCTATAGGGGAGGGGGTTAGGAATGTAACACCAGAGGGTTACAGACTGGGAGTCGCCACACCCGATCTTTCAGTTTTCATTGATGATGACTATCAGCATAGACTCTCTGTTCAGGGGTCATCACATTCCTAAGAAACTCAAAAGAATGAAGTTATCGTCTTATGGTAGCTGGGAGGCACATGCACAAGCAGGCATCGTAAAATCTACAGAGCAGGTAGATCTCCTGGCGGGTGCTTATCCAGCTGGGTTAGTTAAGCAGAGGTCATTCAAAGTGACAATATGGTGTCTTTTCTACAATACAGCTTCCCTTACGTCAGCCTTGTGTTGAGCCGGTATCAGTAAGGCTCCCACTGCAGAAAGCCTCTGTTTCATCTTTAATAAATCGAGCATTAGATTGAGCACATTAGAAGCCCAAGTGACTCATTTCTATTTCTGGCCTTCAGACACCAGTGACAGTGGTGACCTCAGGCTGTGGACAAGAAGGATGGTCTAAGGGTTGGTAGCAATGGGATGGGCTGCAAATGCTACCCAGAAGACCCCTGAACAACTCTGGAAAGACTCTGACAGTTTTTGCCATGACTGATGACACGCCAGTCCCTCTGGTCCTTGCCCCTGGTTCAGATTTGATTTCTGGGCTTTTGTCTCCATGAGCTTACCCTTGAATAGCCCCCTCTTTGTCCCATTCAGAACACAGGAATCGTCGCATTCCTGTTCCCAAGCAGAACAGAGGAATCACTTCCTACAGCAGCTCTGGAATTTCTTACGCTGTCTGATCTGTGGTTGTGCTGCCCCCACCCCCACGTGTAGGCTCTAGAGGACAGGAGCCCCTTTCCAGTGCTCAAAAAGCCTGACAAGGAGCAATCAGAAGCGAAGGCTGTCACCTGACCCCGTGGGCTGCTAGCTCCTTCCCAGGTCCCATTAGGCCACCAGAGCCTGGATTTCTGGACTTGTTCTGAAATTCAAAACTCAAGCTGCTCCAGCAAATCACCACCCTGGAGAGGAGGAGGCAGGCAGGGAGAGCAGGGATGGGGCGTGGGGGCTGCAGAACTGTAGTGGGAGCTGGGGACTCTTCCTTATGCTAGGCTCAGGCATGGGAATCCGGTGCAGGTGCAGGAAGGAGAGGAGATGGTGGTGGGAGGGGAACAAGGAAGCCTGGAAGCACTAGAGGCTGGGGCGGGCCTCTGGCAGTTGTGGGAAAAGGAAAAGGGAAAGTGCGGGCCATCCCACCTTGGAAAGCATTCATGCTAATTAATGCCGTTATCTGATGGTGTTCTGGGACCCTGAAGGCAGAGGTGAAGTCACTTGACATTCAACTTTCTAGTAACCCATCCCCTCCTCACCACAGACACAACTTCAGTGTCAGGCTTGACCATGACCACAGGCTCTGCACAGGCCACCAGGGCCCTTGAAGAGGCTGCAGGGGGCTCTGCCCTTTAGCATGGGTGTCTGAGCAGGTTCTGGAGTCTGTAGTTTGTGGGTCTTTGGAAAAGTTGCATAACCTCTCTGAGACTCGGTTTTCCTTTTTGTTAAATCAGGTGCAGTCATAAATCACAGGTTGTGAAGAGATTTATTTATTTATTTATTTTTAACTTTTTTTTAAAGATTTTATTTTTTTCCTTTTTCTCCCCAAAGCCCTCCAGTACACAGTTGTATATTCTTTGTTGTGGGTCCTTCCAGTTGTGGCATGTGGGACGCTGCCTCAGCGTGGTTTGATGAGCAGTGCCATATCCGCGCCCAGGATTCGAACCAGCAAAACACTGGGCCGCCTGCAGTGGAGGGTGCGAATTTAACCACTCAGCCACAGGGCCGGCCCCAGATTGTGAAGAGGTTTAAATTGCACCACCTGGGACAGTACCTGGCAGAGTGTGTGCCACCAGTAGCTTTTGGACCTGGCTTCCCCTTGTCCCTTCTTCCAGCTCCAGGTAGTTGGGGGTTGTGGTGCTACCAAGCGGCTCTGCCACAGTTTCTGGGCCAAGAGCCTTGTCGCCAGCCACTGTGGTCTCTCAGAGCCTTTGGCTGTTGTGTCCAGACCCCAGGACTCTGCCTGGGCTTCTGGAGCAAGAGACTGGATGCAGAGCCACAGATCCCTTGGGAATCCTCAAGGCTGGTGTCATTGACTGGTTCCAAGGAACTCAAGGGTGGGTTTGGATATTTTAACTGTTTTTCCAAATGGTTCTTTTTCCTTTTGTTATGTTAAGGAGATGCAACCATCAACTACCCTGAACCCGACCAAGCCCCACTGGAGAGCTCTGCCCATGACCTTGGCCTTATTTTTAATGCTAAGATCTCTCCAGGAGGAGCTTAGGCCTTGTTACTGAAACCTGCAGTGTCTGTGGAAGCATGTTTTCCAGCTGAGCCAGCTCAAGCGAATACCCACCTCTCCCTTTTGAATATTCACTCCCCATCTGAAAGAAATGTCCCTGCTTCCCTTTGTTCGGGGACACCATGACTCTGGAAATGATTCCTCATGGTCTCCTATTTGCCACAAACATACTTTACTTTGTGAGACAACTACTTCTGGTGTAGAGTCTGATTTACTCGCCAGGAGGGAACCCACTTTGGTTTCGGTAGCAGAAGGTCTCATGGCTCTTCCTGGTCCTCTAATCATTGGCCTTTTCTCCGTCTTCCTCCTTTCTCAGCTTCTCCAGCTTCCTTCTCTCTCAGCAGCCATGGCAGCTGCTCACTTCTTCCTGAACTTCTTTTTCCTTCGGTTTCAAGATGCTCCTGGTTTGCCTTCTACCTCTCTGACTCCTCCTTTTTGGCTTCCTTTTCCTCTTCTCATCCCTAAAATGGAAGGATTTCTGTGTCAGTGTGGGTCCAGCCAGGAAAACAATTCTATGCAAGGCATTTCAAACAGAGGGATGTGTATAGGGAAGAGGGTACCCCTGTGTAGGAGGGTGGGAAGACCAAATGGAGGCGTCGCAGTGACCAGATATAGTAACTACAGGAAGCACTTCTACCCCAGGGCTGGAGGAACAGAGTGAACAGGTGGTGTCACCAGAACCTCTAAGCTCAGAGGAGCAGCCCCCCATGGCTCTTGTTCAGACCTCCAAATGGGGACAGACGCACCGTGACTGGTGTGTGGGCCTCTGGGGGTGAGAACGGCATGGCCAATGCTGGTATCTCCAGGAGGTGCGGTTCAGCAGCTGCTGGGCGACTGAAGAATCGGGAGGTCAACGCGGGGCCCACTACAGCCCATCAGCCAAATCGGCTGCCACCTGTTTCTCTGTGGCCTATGAGCTAAGGATGTTGTGTTACATTTTTAAATGGTTGAAAAAAAGAAAAAAGAAAAAATCTGTCATGACACATAAAAAATATTAAAAAAAATCCAAACTTTAGTGTCCATAAGTAAAGTTTTACTGGAACACGGTCACACTTGTTCACCTGTGTATTGTCTGTGGCTGCTTTCACGCTGCCATGGCAGAGTGGAGTGGCTGTAAGAGAGACCAGAGAGCCTGCACAGCCTAGACTATTTAATATCCCTCCCTTTACAGAAAGAATTTGCCGAT
This sequence comes from Equus asinus, assembly GCF_041296235.1. Lineage (NCBI taxonomy): Eukaryota > Metazoa > Chordata > Mammalia > Perissodactyla > Equidae > Equus > Equus asinus. The sequence continues at coordinate 168,708,919 of NC_091791.1, forward strand.
CTCTGGACTAGAGTCCTCCTGAAGTGACCCTGACAGGAGCTGGAAACAGGAAGGCAGTTCCTTCTTTCACCCAACTTTATTCAGGCTCTCACTGGCAGAATTTAATAGGAAGCTGGCAGACAAGAGTCTTGGAAAGGTCATTTGCAGACCAGCATCCCAGAATAGGGTGGCTATAGTGCTGAGAGACAACAGGTGAATACCAGCACAATTTCCAAGCATTTTATCTTGGCCTCTTCCTCTCCTGTCTGTGTATTTTCTCCCTTAGCAACCCCATCCACACCCATGGCTTCAATAGTCACATCTCCACAGACAATACCCAAATCCCATGCGTGGACTTCTCAGACTGACATTTCTAGCTGCCAGCTGGGCAACTCCAATTAGAAGCCTTCCCTTCATCTCAAAACCATGGTATCCAATAGGTGGAATTCATATTTCCTTTCAAACTCCTTCCTTCTCCTCTGTTCCCCATTTCTGTTGCTGACACCACCCTTCTCCCTTAGAATAGGCTAGAACCAAGCCCTGACTCCATGTTTGGATCCAATCTCCTGCCTCCTACATCAAAGCAACCAGAAAGACTGAGTCCTTCTTTGCAAGACTTTGTTACTGTTTCCTTTGTTCTCTTCCAGAACCACCCCCTGGGTTGAGCCATCTTTACCTCTTGCCTAGACTATAGATTTGGCCTTAGAGTGGGTGGTACCCCACACATGTCTCAATCCAACTAGTCCCACACATAGTTAACAGACAACCTTCTGACCCACTATGTTCAAAGGTCCTCCCAGCTTCTCCTTTTATGGGTTGGCTAGACCTTTAAAGCTTTCCAGAGTCCACATAACCACAATTTGTTTTCCATTTTCTCTGTTTCCATTGCTTCCTTTTCTGTACTTTCATATACACCCTGTTCTCCCAGGTTCTGTGCACTTTATGCTCTTCCCTCTGCCAGGAATGGTTCTGTTACTTGTAAGCATAGGTTCTGCTACGAGTGATGGAAAACCCAGTGCAGGGATCCCCTTTGACTGTTTATCACTTCCTGCAGCTTCTGCACAAGCTGAGGGTCTGGGGCAACCTTTAGCTGAACCGGGGAGGAAGAATGAAAGCCTGGTCCCTTTGTCTCAAATTAGGACCAATGCTGAGGTGTAATTTGCACTCAGAGCTCCCCTTCGGGATCAGGCTGCGGCTGGGCCTTTGCTGAGAGCACATCCGTGTCCACTTCCCCTGCTGTGTTGCCTTCCACGTTCCCTTACTGGTTTCTCCTGGAAGCGTTTGTATAATAAATCTCTTGCAAATGATGGCCTGTCTCGGGATCTGCTTCTAGCAACCCCAATCTAAGACACTAACGTAACAGCGGCTTACACACAATTGCAGTGGGCCTCATACGGTGTCTTCATGATCGTCAAGGACCCAGACTGCTTCAGCATCGTAGTCCAGCATTCTCAACATGTGGCTTCCTCTTGAGGTCAGAGATAGCTGTGACAACTCCAGTCATTAAGTTTACATTCCAGCTAACAGGAGGGAGAAAAGAAGCGGTGGTGGTGGGCGGGGGGAGGGTTGCTGCTCCTTGCATTTAAGAATACTTTCTGGGAGTTGCATATCCCACTTCTGCTATATCCTTTTATCCAGAATTTGGTCATATGGGCATGCTTGTTTGCGAAGGAGGCTGGGAAAAGTAACCTTTATTCTGGGTGGTCACTTGCACAGCTAAAGTTGTGGGTTACGAGTTCTGAGGGAGAAGAGGGAACAGGTGTTAGGGGACAACTGATCGTCTCAGCTACGCTCTCCTTCTTCTCATCTCTGCCTGTCCACATTCTTCAAAACCCTGTACAAACGCCACTTTCTCCATCAATCCTTCCTTGACCTCCCAGTTAAAAGTTATCAGTCCCTGACCAGAACTCCCACGGCACTTTTGTTTTGTTTTGTTTTGTTTTCTGGAAAGGATTCACCCCGAGCTAACACCTGTTTCCAATCCTCCTCCTCTCTCTCTCTTTTTTTCCCCTCCCTGAAGCTGTGGTACATAGTTGTACATTCTAGTCGTAAGTCCTTCTAGTTCTTCTACGTGAGCCACTGCCACAGCATGGCCACTGACAGCCAAGTGCTGTGGTCCCATGCCCGGGAACTGACCCCGAGCTGCTGAAGTGGTGAGAACCCCGAATTTTAACTACTAGGCTGTCAGGGCTGGCTCCCCCATGGCACTTTGTGTCCCCCTCACTTGTGGCACTTAAATTTTCCTATCTTGTGTTATAGCTATTATTTACAGATGCATTTCCCACCAGACTGTGAGCATCTATAGAGAAGAGGGCAAGTTTCAATAAATTTCTTGTTTGAACCTCACAATCCTCCAATGCCCATAGTCTGGAGAGCATGGGTTTGCAGTCTGACCAGCCTGACTCAGAGGCAGGCTATCTCTAAGCCAGTTATGCAACATCTATTTGTTTATTCTATAAATATTTATAAGTGTCCCCTCTCTGCCAGGTATAAAGCAGGAGGAGGAAGAGCACACTCTCCACAGTCAGATGCCTGCATCTGAAGCTTGCATCCCAGCTTCACTGCTTGCAAGCTGTGTGACACTAGGTAAGTTACTCTGCCTCACTGTTTCTGAGCTTTATCCTTTGAAACATGATGCTCCTGGTGCAACTTTTTTGATCATGGTGAGGATTAAATGAGTTTACATGTGTAAAAGTGCTTAGGACAGTGCCTGGCACAGAATAAGAGCTGCATAAGTGTTACTTATTATTATTAGCTTATGGAGCTTACGTTCTAACAGGGGAGGTAATAACCAAAGAAACAAGAGGGAAATATTAGGCAGAAATTAGTGCTACGAAGAAAATGAAAGAGGATGGTGGGAGAGCATGCTCCTGAGGGTCTATCTTGTACCAAGTGGTCAGGGAAAGACTCTAGGAGGAGGGGACATTGAGTAGCCGTGAAATATTTGTGGGAAGAGCTTTCAGGGAACAGCAAACGCAAAGGCTGTGAGGGCAGCCTGGAGCAAAGAAGCCAGAGGGCTGGAGCATGTGGGTCAAGGGGAGAACGAATGAGGCGGTCTGAGAGGGACTTGGGGGCCAGATCCCACAGGGCTTTGCAAGACGGGGAAAGAATTCAAGCTTTGATTCTAAGGGCAATGGAAAGCCATTGGAGAGTTTTAAGCAGAGGAGATTTGCATTTAAAAAGTTAATTCCAGCTACAGGGTGGCGGGAGAATGGTTGAGGGGGGTTTGGGAGTGGAATGGAGGTCAGCCAGGGGGCCACTACAGCGACAGTGTAGATGGGAGAGGACAATGGAGAGGGAGAGAAGGGGAGGATTTACACACGCTTTAGAGGAGAAATACAATTATGCGCTTCATCAGCTGTCAGAACAATGACATAGTCTCCTGCTGTGGAGCCTCTGGAAAGTTCCACAGTACACTGTGTTCCAAATGTTCCAAAGTACATTTGTGAACCAGTGAGGATGCAAAAGGCAAATAACGTCTTACTATTATTATGAAAATAATGTTGACCTCATAGAGCCCCTGAATGGGTCCCCCAAGTGTTCTCAGACCACACTGCAACCTGCTAAGCTAGGGTGACCTTTATTCTGTGGAATATTATGCAGCATTTAAAAACAATGAAGTAGATCTATTTGTATTGTCATGTAACAAGTTACAGAACAATGGAACAGTGTTTACAATAGGATACACACAAGCACACAAAGCAAACCTAAGTATTCTCTATTTACATATATTTATGCAAATGCATGGAAAAAGTCTAGAAGAACATTGTTAGCTGGCTGCTTTTGGGAAGGATACAGGAATTTAGTGGCTTCATAGTGGAGAACTTTTGCTTTATCTTTTTTTTTTTCTTTTTAGTGGTTACAAGGAGAGCATATGTCCAGGTATTACTGGTGTTATTTAAATATATTTTATAAATAATAGTTTGTCTTCCTCTTTCACCTGAGTGATGTGTAAAATTTGCAGAATTTTGATTTTTTTCAGATCAGTTAATAAGCTGACAGTTGTCACTGTTCTCTGGAGAATCATTATCACTAGGGTAAAGGGGTCTGCTTGCTAGATAAAATACAGGATGCCCAGGTAAGTTTGAATTTCAAATAAACCAGGAATAAGTTTTTTAACCTAAGTATGTCCCATGCAATATTTGGGACATGCTTGTACTGAAAAATTGATTGATGATTCTCTGAAATTCAAAGTTAACTGGGCTTCCTGTTTTTTTGATTTGCTAAGTCTGTCAACCCCATAAAGGGGATAGGAGGAGGACCCTAAGGAGGCAAGATGTGGAACAGAACCCAGATCCATGGGCAGCTTGCTGATGGTGCTGGAGGGCGCTGTGTGACACCTTTGTGAGCTACGGCTCACAGAGGGTGAGCTAAGAAGCTCTGACAGGAGGGTACTGGGGACAAAGTCATGCTGGCAAGCTGACCCTTCTCTTGATAAATGCCTCTGAGGCTTGTTGAGGTTGTGAGATGTTTTGATGAAGAGGATGAGCAGGGAATGAATTGGAGGGAGGTTGTAAAACCTTACCCTGGGAGAGTTTGTTTTTGTTTTTAAACATCTGTAGGCCTTCCACAAAGGGAAGGCTTTGTAGCTAGGCTTGTATAACTCTCCTGTGGCAACCGAGAGGCTGATAAAATTTCCTGTGCTTCTGGGCTCTAGCCAGGTCCCTGTCTTTCAACATTACCCCATGGCTACCAAAGGCCATGGAATGAAGGCGGTTTCCTTGAGGTGATAACAGGTCATTGCCAGAACTTTCTTCTCCACCATCTTTTCTTCCCCTTCAGGGGGGTGTACATATGCCACTTTCCCCATTTCTTCTTTTCCCCACTTTTGTCCTAGGAAATTTCACCATGGTCAATATCTTCCTCAAATGTACAAACCTTTCCTCAAAACCTCTTTCAGATTTTGCTCATAGAGAAATCTTTCTTGCTTTTTTCATCTCCCCAATTTGTGAACCAACCAACCTTCCAAACAACTAATCAACCAACTACTAACCCAACTGACTAACCCGTCTGTCTTACTCAGCTCGGGCTGCTATAGCAAATGTACCATCGACTGGGTGGCTTAAACAAAAAACATTCATTTCTCATCTTTCTGGAGGCTGGGAAGTCCAAGATCAAGGTGTCAGTAAATTTGGTATCTGGTGAGGGTCCATCTTCTGGTTCACAGACAGCTCCTTCTCTCTCCATCCTCAGATGGTAGAAGGGGCTAGGGGTCTCTCTTTTGTAAGGGTATTAATCTCACTCATGAAGAGACTCTCATGACCTAAGCACCTCCCAGAGGCCCCACCTCCAAACACCATCAACTTGGGGATTAGGTTTCAACAGATGAATTTTTTGGGGGAAAAACAAACGTTCAGTCTATAGCACCATCCCAGAAACAAAGAGTGGAGGATGCTTCAACCTGGCATAGAGACCAAAACAAAGTGATGCTGCGCTGCATGGAGATCTCAATTCTGTGAAGATAGTCTCTCATTCTGTAGGAAATCAGCTTTGAATCATCCACGCCTAGGAGAGGCTGGGAAAGGATCACTACTGGAGAAGAAAGCGGTTGGGTGTGGGTCAGGATCTGGGGCTATCCATCTGCATGGAGAAATCTTGCTTTTTTCAAAACATCAGACCTACTGGTGTTCGCCTCACTTTGCCCTTTTTTTTCCCTTTGTAAAATGAACTCTATTGAAGTACACAGTAGAGAGAGTACAATGCACACAATTTCAGTGTACAGTCCTTGGAATTTTGACAAATGTGCGTATCTGTGTATCTACTACCCCAATAGAGATATAGAACATTTCCCTTACCCTAGAAAATTCCCTCGTGCCCCTATACTCAGACAACCATTGATCTGACTTCTATCACTATGTGTATATTAGCTTTGTCTATTCTAGAACTTTATATAAATTGTACTTTTCTTTTGACTTTGCTTAGGCAGGTTTTTTTTTCCGTGCAGAAGTAAAAAGAATTATTGTAGTTTTTATGGTTTCATTTTTTTCATTTAAATCTTTGATCCATCTGAAATTTATTTTGGTGAAAGGCATAGATCTAATTTAGTTTCTTTTCCCCCAGAGATCTACCCAGTTGTCTCAACATCATTTATTGATGAATCTATCTTTTTTCTCACTCATTCGAAATGCCACCTTTATCATACATTAAATTTTCAGATGTGTTTGTATCTATTTCTGAACCTTCCTTTCTGTTCCTTTGATTTATTCATGTATCAATACAATACTCTTTCAATTGTGGCTACGTTATTTTTAAAAATCTTATATTTTAGGATTTTCTGCTCTATCTCATCAATGAGCTAGTTTTCTCCAAGGTTGCTGTATTAATTATTTTTTGTTGCATAACAAGTTACCCTAACACTTAGCAACTTGAAAATTTATGATCTCACACTTTCTGAGAGTCAGGCATGCGAGCAGTGTAGCTGGAGGGTTCTGGTTCGAGATGCCTCGTGAGGTCGGGGTTAAGCCGTCAGCTGGGGCTGCAGCCGTCTCCAGACTTAACTGAGGCCGAGATTTTTGCTTCCATGCTCACTCATATGGTTGTGGGCAGACCTCAGTTCCTCGCCACATGGGTCTCGCCATAGGGATGCTCACAACCTGGCAGCTGGGGTGATCCTAGAGAGAGAGAGACAGCCAGGGCCCAAGACGGAGCACTCAGTTTTGTATATCTTAATCTCAGAAGTGACGTGCCATTACTTCTGTGAACCCTGGTATGATGAGGGAGGGGACTACTCAGCCCACAGGGATCACGGGACCCTCTTAGAGGCTGGCTACCACGGGTCCAGTTTTGGTCCTCCTCTCTTCACTTTATTCACTTTCTTGTGGTGTCTCATCTGTTTTATGAGGTTTCTTCTACCTAAGACCAATAGTTTGCAAAACATTTTTCTGGTCTCTAACTTGCTCTCCTGCATGCCAGAATGATTTATCCAACTGCCAAGGTACCTCCTCTGAAATATCCCATGGGCATCTCTACGTGGCTTTTCCTGTGCTCTCCTTGGATGTTACCCGAGCCTCAAGCCTCCTACCACTTCGAGGGGTAGCATTCTGCACGAGATTTATTTGATTTCTCCATTAGACTGTGACCTTATCGAGATAAGGACTGTGCCTCCATTATTTCGCTGTTTGCAGTACTCAACACAGTGCCTGGAATGGAGTAGGTGCTCATCAAACTTTTGGGCCCAGGTGATAGCCTGGGTGATGGATGGACATCTGGACACAGAAGCACACCTGAAGCTCTAGAGGGGCCTGATCCAGCAGGGAGAGGCTCATTCACTGGCTTTGGCAACGGAAGCCTGTGGTCTCTTTTTGGTGCTAGTAAGAATGTCTCTGCAGCTTTGCTCCCCCGCCAGCTGAGCCTGTAGGCTGCCTGTCCCGCCCACCCCACTTCCGCAATGTGGGGTCTGGAGCCTGATTGGACCCATGGGTCTGTCTGTTTCTGTTGTGTGAGGGTCCGCGGACAGCTGGCCTGACAGGTCTGGGTGCCTGGTAAGTGGTACGAGCAGCATTCTGCCACATATTACTCAGACAACAAGTCCTGCCCTGTCCCCAATGCTCCCGCCCTCCCCAAGCCTCCTCCCCAGCTGTGGGGAGGCCTTTTCTCACCACCTCCTTTTTCAATTCTAAGACTTTAAATGCCAGGAATCCTTGAGTGTTTCAGATAGGATCAGCTGTGCCTGAAAGCAGCCTGCTGTCCGTTCACATCCTCACACCCAGCTTCAGACCGCCCATGGAAGAGCTCCTGACCCGCACTCAGGAAAGAGAGGAGCACAGCCAGGTAAGGCTGAGCTGGCCCCACCTCAGCCCAGGGCAGGGACAGATGGTGTCGCCCAAGGCGAGGCTGTGCAGGTTGGGGTCCATGACACCAGAACTGCCCACCTTTTCACTCCTCTTGACTTTTTGTGCTGATGCTTCTGTCTCTCTGGCTCTGTCTTCAGCTCAATCTTTATTTCTTCTCTGATTCTCATGACAAAGCTCTTGGGGCTATCAGAGCCCTTAGGACCACCCAACTCAGTTTCTCATGCTACCAAGGTCCAGACGGAGTCAGAGAGGGGAACTGGCTTGCCCAAGATCACGCAGCTTCTGTTGACATCTCCCTAGTCTCTCTCTTTCCTGATCTTCAGTGTTTCTAACTCTTCCACATCTCTCAATCTCTGCCTGAATCTTTGTTTTCTTTCCTTTTCCCTTCTCTTCTCTCCTTGGACCCTACGATAAGGGCATTCACCTCCAGGATGGGATTAGGTTGAGGTTATGTCCATTTGGCTTCCTCTCTTCCATATTTGGGTGTCTGAATTGATCAGCATGGGAAGGGTCCCGGACTGGGCAGTGCCAGGCTCAGAGGCACTCTAAGCTCCCAGGACCTGCTGGGGTCTACTGCTTTGGAGTAAAGTGAGAATTAAGGGAGAGAGTGAGAGCCTGGGCCCTTGGAAGCCACCCAGTCTCAGGCCCCAGGAAAGAGGGACCTTGAATGGGAAGGGGACCCAGGGGAGAGAGATGGGGGCTGACCGGGCTCTTCACATTTCACCTGCAACAGACCAGAGCTGCTTTTCCTTACAAGGTGGGCAGCGTTCCTGCAGACCACCTCAAGGCTAGTTTAGACCGGCAGGGCTTGGTAAGAACTACTCTAGGCCAGAGTGGGGACAGCCACAGACTTGCTGAGATAGGAACAGCTTCTCTGAGATGCTACAACTCCAGTCTTCCAGCAGGGGGTGCCCTCTCCTGACAAAATGCAAGTCCTCTTTTTCCTGCTGCCCTCCCAGCCAAGGAGACGGATTCCCCTCACACTTGATGGGGTTAATCTGTGCTGGCAGCCCCGGGGTGGGGGTATAAGGGAGTCGGGGGGGTAGTCCCCCAGGGGTCAAAACAGTGTTTAGAATCTGGTGTCCCATTTAGGAAAGGTAGAACAATCTGAAGCTGAAACCCCCAATCCCCTCAAATTGAAAGGCTGTAGATATGACCTTGCAGAAAGGAGACGGCGCATGTGAGCTAGCCAGCAGAGTGAAAGCAGCTAGGATAAAAAAGCGAGGAGGTCTAGGACCTGCAAGGGTCATTTTGAAAATATGGTATCAGAAGGGACAAACATTGGAAACCAAGGCGGTCCCTGCCAAAGCAGAGCATATAGTCACCTTCATTATGACACGGATACAGACTGATATTTAGTCTGAAATTTCTCCACAATTCCTGAGCAGCACCCGTTCACTTATCATTTAGAGATACCGACCCCTAACTCAAGGGAACTGGGTTATGCAAGGGTTGCTAAGGAACGAGGGGAGTGCAGTAGGTACTGGCAGAGGTTGCTTAGTAACCAGGAGTCCCTCAGTGATAGAGTGGCCAGAGCAGGTATGGAACTGATAAGGGTCTGCGGACAGTCAGCCCACACTAGAATGTCCTGAAAGGGCATGTCTGTTTGCCCCTCGGCCTAGAGCTACCAGAGCCTCCTCTCTTCAGCTCCCTAGCACTGTCCTGCATGAAAAGTACACGCAAGTCCCTGACTGTCCACGATAACCGCTTGCTCCAACCATTCCTTCCCCACCTCCCTCTGCAGGAAGCTGATCAGATTCCCAGATTCAAGGACTAGCAGGGCTCCCAAGCAAGCAAGTAGGTGTCTAGCACTGGGAGAGGCAGGAGCCTCTGGGTTCACATTGATGTGGAGCTGGGAAATTTGGGGTTTGAGTGAAAGACTGCCCCCTAGACAAGCATCTCTATGTATTTTCAGTTCATGGGGATATGTCTTCACATCTGAGTGTCCCATGCCGGTCCTCACCTCACCTTCACACCTGCACGTATCTACAGTGGCACACACTACCCCCTCCCTTCCTGAGGCTTGTCCAGGCTCCTCACAGCCTCCCTTCAGATAGCTCCACTTCAGCACAACCTGGTGGAGACAGTATGCAGGCTCCCGGAGCCACAGTCTGCTTTCTCCTGTCTAGTACCAACCAGGCCTGACCCCACTTTGCTTCCAAGATCAGAAGAGATGGGACTCATTCAGGGTGGCATGGCCGTAGACCACAGTCTGCTTTCTCCGTCATGAGTCCTCCGTACTCGGCACTCCTGCTGTCTGCCAAAGAGCCTGGACGTTCACACCTGTCCCCTTCTCCTCTCAATCTGTCCCCCTTGGCTAGAACACCTCTCTTGCTGCTTCCCTGTCAGACCCTCCTCCACCTTCCCAGTCCTATTTATCTGCAGCTTCCCTGGTGATTCTCCCCACCTAAGCAGACGGAGCTGTGCACCCCTCGTCTCAAGCCCCGTGGGGCTCTGGGGCCCCAGGGAGGGAGCAAGTGGGGCCGCCCTCAAGGAGCCCACGGACCCTCTGCTTCCTCTGTACCTGGCAGGGGACTCCCAGGAAAGCCTTTGTGAACTGAGTGTTTATACATGGAAAGCTTGTTTAAAACAAAGCTCCTTATGCAGAACATCTCAGAGGAAGTATTCGAGACACTGAAATTTGCCTCTGAGAGAGGCAAACTAGAGGCCACCCCCAGTGGGAGAATTTAGTTGATTAAGTTAAACTGGGAGATTTAGTTTTTGGACTAGTTTTGAACTGCTTGAATGTTAAAATTTACCATGAGCAGGTAAACTTTACTTTTAAAACATTTTTATTGTAAAATATAACACATACCTAAAAAGTATACATGCACACACACACACACACAAGACATACACATCTTAGTGGACACCATGTAGCCATCACTCAGCCATAAAATAGAACAGCACCAGCAGCCCAGAGCCCCTTGGTTTCCCCCTCCCCAATCATCACCCTGCTCTTACCCCAGGCTTATCTCCTGGCTTTTGTGATAACCACTGCTTTGCTTTTCTGTGTGGTTTTATCACCTGTTTGTGTTCTTAAACAACATAGAGTTATTTTGCCTGTTTTTGAAACTTGTATACGTGGAATCACATAATAACATATTTTTTTGTGCCTGGCTTCTTTTCCTCAATGATGTCGTTTTAAGATTCATTTATGTTCCGTGTAGTTTCAGTTCATTAATTTTCATGACTGCATAGTATTCCATTCTATAAGTGCAACACGATTTGTTTATCCATTCTACCATTAATGGACATTTGAGCTCGTTTCCAATTTGAGGTTGTTACAAAGAATTATGTTGTGAATGCTTGTGCACAGGCCTTGTTTGCACACGTGACTGCCCTCTTGCGGGTATGAAACTGCAGTCAGAGGCCTGTATGTTCAAATTCCCAGGATAGGGCCATATGGCTTTCCCAAGAGGTCATGCTTAAACTTCCCCCAGCAGTGAATGAAAGTTTCTGTTGATTTCTACCTTTTCAACTAGAAGCAGTTCATTAAAATTAATAACTGGTGTAATTCTTTGCTTGGTGTCTGGCCTCCTCACTCCACGGACAAGCTCCATGAGTGAGGTCAGGGGGCATCATTCACCAGGATGACCTGGAGTCTGCTGTCCAGTGCCTGACACATTGCAAGTTCCCAGTGCTTGCTTATAGAATGAATGAGAAAATCATCCTGTCTCGTGAATGTTGGGTCTCACATTCTAATTCGTCTGTTTCATAGAGAATTTTCATGGAGAGTTTTCCTGACCTGAGGGCTCACCCGTTTGAAATTCACCCTGACTGGCCCGACTCTCTCCTCCTCTCTGCGGCTGGCTTTGTCTGTCTAGAGGAGCTGGGAGTAGACGACCATCACACTCACTGATGGCCAGTGATAACTGAAGTTGATTCTTTCTCCAGGGCCAAGTTCAGCAAGAAGCAGACCAGGCCATGGCCACCAGGCTCCAAGCAGCGGCCTGGGTCCAACGGGGCCAGCTTCATCACCCTGCTGGGCTCTCTGTGCAGAAGATCAGCAGAGGGATAGACCAAAAGGGCATCCTGGCCAATCGGGTAGCCGTGGTTACGGGGTCCACTAATGGGTAAGTGTCCTGATTGCCCTATGGGTCTTGTCCCCTCACAGGGAAACTCACTTCCACAGAAGGACCTCTGGGTTATAGAGTAGGACACAGACTTGTTGATTTCCAGGGCTGAGTAGGAGGAGAATGATGGTGAGGGGCTAAGGCTGTCTTGTTCCCTCCATCTCTGCCCACAGGATTGGCTTCGCCATCGCCCGGCGTCTGGCCCAGGACGGGGCCCACGTGGTGGTCAGCAGCCGGAAGCAGCAGAACGTGGACCGGGCAGTGGCAGCACTACAGGAGGAGGGGCTGAGTGTGATGGGCACCGTGTGCCACGTGGGGAAGGCCGAGGACCGGAAGCGGCTGGTGGCCATGGTGAGGGGCCACACAAAGATGCTTTCCCTCCCTGCTCGGCCCTTAGAGAGGCAGGGACCAGGATGGAGTCTCAGAGGCCCTAAAGCATGTCCTGAGACCATGATTGCTCACAGCCTAACTGAGCAGAGCTTGCTGTTCACACTGGAAAGTGGCCTGTTCATGAGAGGACCCTCCCCTCCACCTACACCCCACACCCTGGTACCTCTATGATTGAGGAGGGGTCTAAAGGGATTTCCCCATCCCAAGCCCCCAGAGGGCTTCCTGGAGAAGACCGTCCTCCCCTGAGGTCCTCAGCACCGGAGAGCCCACCCCTGGGCCTATCCAGGGCACTTACTATCACCAAGAAGCCTTGTGACCACTCCTGGTTGAGATAGTACATAGTTACGAGCTTTGCCTCAACGCCTCAGCACCCTGAGGCCTCCTCAAGTCATCTCCACACTCACCCCCACTCTTCATGTCACCCTTCCTCCCAGGCCCTGCAGCATTGTGGGGGCATTGACTTCCTGGTGTGCGTGGCAGGGGTCAACCCCCTGGTGGGGAGCACTCTGGGGACCAGTGAGCAGGTGTGGGACAAGGTAAGAGGCCGTTCTCAGACCAGGCTGAGAGGTCCGAAGTGCTTCCCACCCCCACCCCGAGACTTTCCTCTCCCCTCCTGACATTACTGTGAAAACAGGCGCTGGCCGCTCGTCCCTGGAATGTGCTGTGAAGCTGCTTCCTGGTTTGTGTGTTTTTTTTTTTTTTTAAGATTTTTTTAAATTTTTTCCTTTTTCTCCCCAAAGCCCCCCAGTACATAGTTGTATATTCTTCGTTGTGGGTCCTTCTAGTTGTGGCATGTGAGACACTGCCTCAGCGTGGTCTGATGAGCAGTGCCATGTCCGTGCCCAGGATTCGAACCAACGAAACACTGGGCCGCCTGCAGCGGAGCGCGCGAACTTAACCACTCGGCCACGGGGCCAGCCCCTGGTTTGTGTGTTTTTAAAGCTGGTTCCTATACTCTTTCTGCTTTCTTTTTCCTGCCCGTCTCTTTTGCATTTATTCATTCAGCAAATATTTACTGAGGGCTTTCCGTGTGCCAGGCACTCTTCCAGACTCTTGGGAGAGAGCTGTGGGAGGAAGTCTCTGCTCTTGGTAAGAGTCAAGAACAGTAAGGTCTCTGCTCTCTGTCAACGGGTTATATTCTTTACATCCTTTGTGGGGACATATACTGCTGGCTGTGCTCCTCTTGGGTGACCTGTACCTGCTGCTGAGATTCTCCACCTTTCCTGGACTAGGGCTCCTCTCTGTACCTGTCAGAGAGAGGATGGACCCATCCATCAGCTTTCCAAGGGCTTGGACCCACTTCCAACCCACTACAGTCCACTTAACGATCCTGGTCCACAAGGGTCCAGGAGACACCTTTCAAAATGCCTTCGGGTCCGTCTCAGGCTTTGTTATTCTCCTTCGACTCTTATTTGCTCCTGTGTTCTGTTCCCTGGTCCCTCTGGCAGACAAGATGGACTGGGACGGAGTCACATTCTTCCTGCCATGGTTAGCATCCCCCTTGGCCCCAAGTGCTGAGCCAGGGCGTCTCCTCCTGCCCTCCCCAGCTCTCTGCGCTCTGCCGCTCTGCCGTCAGCATTCTCAGGCCGGCCTCTCTGTGTATCTGCTCTTGGCCGGGTGCCCTTCCCTCCATCCTCAGAGGTGACCTGAAATTGGAGCTCCTTGCAGCCACTGCCAGCAGCCTCCACAGGCTCTTCAGCCTCCTTAATGCCTCTGAAGGAGCATCTGTGACTAGGTAGCTAGGGTTTCACCGCTGACAGTCTCCTCACCCTCCTGAGTCATTTTCCCTTTTAGTGTCTCAGTTCACGGGATCATGACTCTTTTCATCAGAACTGTTTGAAATCTTCCCTCCCGCACCTGGGCCGCTTGCCCATGGCCCCCCTTACTTTCTCTGCTGCTCTCCTCTTCTCCAAGGACTCGCTTGCTAACCCCCAAGCAATTCTGCACCACAGGACATAAATTGCCCCTGATCATACCTGCCACCACATTGGAGGTGAAATGGCCACAAAACAAGTTTAGAATTTACCAGTTACTCTGCTTTTACCTGGATGTAATTTTCAGTAGGTGTCCTGTAAGAGGAACTGCTGCTCGCTCATCTTACTCTTGGGCCAGTTTGAGCACCTCCCTCAGGCAGATGCCCCTTCTTTCCGGCTGGTTGGGAAATCTGTCCTCTACCACCCCAACCACCTCTCCTCCATCGCTTCTCCAAGGACTCTCCAGCAGCACCTCCTCAGACCCACCGGTCTGTCCTCAGGACTTCATGGCACACAGAGCTACTCTTCCTTCTTTTCTGATAGGGCGGTTTGCTTCAGCAAGGGAGGGACTCTTACCTTTTCCTTGGCACACGTTTGGCTCCTGAGTCTAGGAGGGGCCTCGTCTCAACCATGGCCTGGCCTGTCACACATGGAGCTTAGGGCCGACATCCAGTGCACTGGTGGGGCTCTCTTTTGTGCAGAGAGTGACCAGAAAGCCCTTAGTCTAACCCTCAATTCCTTCTTATTGGGGACCTCATGATGTCACCCCTTCAGACATCGGAGCCACTTCTTGCAGTCATGGGGGTCATCCTCAACCCTGGTCACCTGTCATCAAATGGGCCTCCCAGCGCTCAGTTGAAGCATTTCCCTGCCCACATCCAAGGAGATGAGTGGGTGTGGGATGAAGCAGTGGGAAAAACAGTGGACAGGCCTGGCCAGTGACAGATATGTAGCCTCATTCCTTAAAGACACAGCACACGGCTGACCTCACTGAAGACAGCGCCTCACAGGAGGGATCCCTGTGTCACTTTAGTCCCAGCTGGCACTCTGTCCTACCCCCCAGCTCACTCTCTGCATCTTTTCTTGCAAATTCCTCTCTTACTTCTCCCCTGTCCCCAGATCTGCCGGACAGAGGTCCCGGTTAGAGAGTCAGGGACCCTAAGGCCATACTCCGGTTTCAGTTGCAGGCAGGGTCAGTGTGGGCGCCTGACTCCCAGAATGGCAATTTTCTGGTGTCTCTCTTTCTGTGTTGGCTGCAGGGAAACTCAGAGCCATGTCTGCAATAAACTGCGTCCATGTAGGCCCTCCCAGCATGCGTTTTTGTGAACGAACAACAGAATAATGCTCAGTTCTTACCACGTGCTGTGAACTGTGGGCACCAACCTCGCTCTTGCTTTTTCTGATTTTTCTACACTTATTTTCCGTATTCTCCCTTTCTTCACACAAAATACCTATTTGGCTTGTTTTATGCTGTTGCATTGTGAGTATGCCTTAAATTCTGTTGGGACAAACCAAGAGCATAGTCAAATAAAAACATGGAGAGATGAAGATGACTCTTCCAGAAATCTCCCTTGCTCCCAGCATCTGCTTTCCCTCCGTCTGTTCTGCCTTCAATATTCTTCCAGTGGTCCCTGCGTGTAGCTTCTATCTGCACAACCAGAATGTAGTACCATTTCTTTCAAAGGCCTGACCGTTTCCTTCTTTCATCCCAGGCCTGAACAAGTCACACTTTCAGGGCTCTGCTCACAGGCCTGTCACTTAGCCTGCCTGTCTATTAAGCCATTAGCAAGCTGGGAACACTTCTTGTCCTGATCAGAAGGGGGATTAATCTCTCAGATCTGCACAAATCTGGGTTTGCTGTGCAAATTATCCTGCTCTAGAGTCTGACCGCCCGTGTCCTTCTCCGCCCTCCACCACGCCCCTGCTTTAATTTCAGATCCTGGACGTGAATCTGAAGTCCCCTGTCCTGCTGCTGAGCCAGCTGCTGCCCCACATGGAGAAGAGGGGGTACGACTACAGGGTGGGGGGCGGGACGGGAGGACTCCAGGGAGACTGAGGCACAAGAGTGGAGTCTGGAGAACCCAGGGCCACAGCAGGGAGAGGGGGAGGACAGAAGAGGTTCCCCTGAGATCTCCACATCCCCCTCCCTCTCTCCTACCGCATCCTTTGTGCAGCTACAGCTGCTAATTCTAGCGGTTTCAGGACGAGGGTGATGTGCCAGGGGCTCTGGCACGCTCTCTTTGGCCCTGACATCACCAGCTTTGGGAAGAGGCTGTGCTTTAGCTCCTTAACCTTGTGGGCTGGCTGTTCTCGCCCAAATCTACTCTGGTTCTCTCACAGCTCGCCAATGCCTTTTTACCAGTCTATGACCTGTCACAGGGTTTGCCCCATTTCTCCGTCCCAGGCCTCTCTTCTTTCCCTGCTTTTCGGTCTCCAGGGACCCTACCTCTGTTCCAGATCCTGCATATCTGACTGCACTCCACACATGTCCCCAGGGCTCTCATGTCAGGGACTTGGGCCACCACCTCCTATGGGACTCAGCTGCTCCTGAGGCTCCTTCTTGCAGACACACGCTTTAAGATCTGGCTGGAGACTGTCTTGGACAGGAGGAAAAGTTCCTGACTCCTTTCTCATCTCTACCTGCCCCATCTGCTCCTCAGAGGCCTCCCTCTGCTAGGCATTCACCATCAGCCCTGGGCGCCTCTTCGCCAAGCTCACTCTGCCCCCTTTCCCAAGCCCCTGGCTTTCTGCCCATCTCTTCCCCAGGAAGAGGCGGAAGAGTATAATGGTTCTGAGTATGGACATTGGGTCCAAGAGATAGGGTTGGAACTCCAGCTCTGCCACTTATTGTCTATGTTACTAACCTCTTTGGGCCTCAGTTTCCTCAGCTGTCAAATGGGACTAATATTAGGACCTGTATCACTGTTGTGAGGATTGTACTATTCAGTGACTATAATAATAAAAATTTTATATCTTTTTAATAATTATAACACCTCAGTCATGGATAAGTTATTGGTTTTCTCTCTCTTCTTGTGTCTGTCTGGTTCCTCTTAGGAGGGGTGCTGTCATCCTGGTCTCCTCCCTTGCAGCTTATATGCCACGTGTGGTGAGTACTTGCTCGTGTGCTCCTGGTTGGGATAGGGTGAGTGGTTTCCCAGGGCCCCACAGGGACTGTGCCCAGGGAAGACCCCCTCCTTACTCTTGCTGCCCTGGGCTGAGCTCCTGCCCATGTGACTGCTGAGTCTCTCAGATCCAGCTTCTGTCCTTAGACCAGGCTGGGGAGAGTGATCTGAGCTCTGGGCTTAGGCCAGGTGTAATCCTCTGCAGGTAAGAAATCCACCTGACACTTTCCTCCACTCATCCACATCCTAATCACTGTCTTGATTCCCCTCCCAGGAGCTGGGTGTCTACAACGTCAGTAAGACGGCCCTGCTGGGCCTTACCAAGACGCTCTCGCTGGAGCTGGCCCCCAAGAACATCCAGGTGAACTGCCTGGTTCCAGGAATAATCAAGACTGACTTTAGCAAACTGGTGAGGACTGGAGTGTGTCCCTTGTTTCCTAGCCTGGCTCAGTGGAACCTCCCCAATGACTAAGGGATAAACAGGTGACTAGTCTCAGATTAGCATCTTTACAGTTGAGGTCCTCACTGTCCTTTGAACTCAGCCGTGACCAGTCCATCAACCCTGAGGAGGGTTAACCTGCCGTGGGCGCTCTACCAGGTGACCCCTGGGGCCCTCCCATCTTGTTTAGCAGCACTGACTCCTTCATCTCTTTCCTTTGCCCAGTTATATGAGAACGAGGCTGTCTGGAAGAAATTCATGGAGTACTACTGGGTGAAGAGGCAAGTAGAGTTTGGAGTTTCCATGGTCTGGGTGTGGTTGGGGAGGGGCAGCTGTGTCCTCCTCAAGAGCAGCCCCTTCCTTGTCTACTGGCCCTTCCCTGTGCTGAAGACGGGGCTCCACAAAGCCTTAGAGGGTGCAAGTAGCCCTCCTGAGTACACTCTGTCCCTCCGTGGAGCCCAGTACCACTGGAGCAGCAGAGCCAGAGTCTGAGATCACTGATGCTGTGTTCTGTCCTTCTCCCATCCAGGATTGGGCAGCCAGAGGACTGTGCAGGACTCGTGTCCTTCCTGTGCTCTCCAGACGCAAGTTATATCACTGGCGAGAGCATCGTGGTGGCTGGCTTCTCCCCTCGGCTCTGACCCTTGGGGGGCCGTGAAGCTGTGGGTCTGGGCTTAGGAGCCTGAGGGTGGGTGGGTGGGCTAGGAGATCATTAGGCCTGGGGACAGAGTCTAAAGCTAGACTAGCAATTTGGGGGCTTGCTCATGCCAGGCTTGAGGAAGAACCCCCAGTATTCTTGTGTGCCTGACTGTTGTTGATTTGGCTGCTGTGATCCAGCCAACATGTGGGTTCTCGGTGTGGGGCTGTGGGGCTGAAGAGGTTCATGGGGCTGGTGCTTTGGAGGAATTGTAAGGGAAAAGAGTAGAGACTCGAGCCCCTGAACGATCCTGGCTCCTTCTCTCTGTCATTTGTTCTTCAAACATTTTTCTCCTGAAATAAACTCAGATTTATCCTCAAGTCTGGAAACTCCTGGTAAGGGTGGAGCCAGGGCAACATGGCTAAGGACAGCCTCTCCCCTCTCCTGCCCTCTGTGGCTTCCCTGTGTCTGTCACAGACCCACATCCACAGTGGTGGGGAGTGAGTGCTCATGGCAGGGTCTGCTGCATTCTCTGAGCTGGGGCAGGTGGAAGGTGAGCAAGGCTGGAGGGAGTGGAGGAGGATGAGGAAGGATTCTGGGCTTCCCCCTCAGGTTCTCTGGGCTAGTGGTTCTTAATGTTTTCTAGACCACACAGGCCTTTGAGAACCAGAAGAAAAAAGTCACACCAAATTTTGAGGGCAATTCCAGGTTGAGAACTCCTTTTTATTTTGGTAAAGAAGATTAGCCCTGAGCTAACACCTGTTGCCAATCTTCCTCTTTTTGCTTGAGGAAGAGTGGCCCTGAGCTAATGTCTGTGCCCATCTTCCTCTTTCGTTTTCTTTCTTTTCTTTTTTTTTTAAAGATTGGCCCTAAGCTAACATATGTTGCCAATCTTTTTTTTTCTTCCTCTCCCCAAAGCCCCTCAGTACCTAGTTGTATATTCTAGTTGTAGGTCCTTCTAGTTCTGCTATGTGGGACCCTGCATCAGCATGGCTTGATGAGTGGTGCTAGGTCTGCACGCAGGATCTGAACCTATGAAGCCAGGCCACTGAAGGGGAGCATGCGAACTTAACCACTCGGCCACAGGGCTGGCCCCTTCCTCTATTTTTTGTATGTGGGTTGCTGCCACAGCATGGCTTGATGAGTGGTGTAGGTCTGCGCCCAGGATCAAAACCCAAGAACCTAGGCCACCAAAGGGGAGTGCACAAACTTAACCACTACACTGCCAGGCTGGCCCCCCTGTTGAGAGCTTCTAATTTAGATAGAAGAGAGTTGTTGGTACTGAGGTCCCCCTGGAGGTTGGCTCCTCTTGGCAAAAGCCCCTTCTATTGTCCTGAGTCATATTCAGGGACACTATCCTTCTGTGTGCACATCTGCAAGACTCAGCAATGTCGAGGAGAAAGAGTGGCCCTGAGGACACCTCTCATCTGTCGCCATCCATAAATCTTGCCCTGAATTGGTCCTGAGGGAGGACCTAAGACAAGGTGTCTGACTTGACCACTGGTCTTCACCTCACTGAAGCCCCTCACCAGTTCTCCCTCTCTGGACCTCCCGGGGATAGGTCCTTGTCTTGAGAATAACTCATTACAAAAGCATTTATTGCTCCCTATTACAAACCATGCGCTGGGCCGGACATCATGGAGGACACAAATATAAATAAGACCCAACTTCCCTCAACTTTCTTCATTGTGGTGGGAAAACAGGGGTAAAACACTCATTGATATATGAGGCAGAATGTGTTCATTCACTCAATAAGTTTATTGACTACCGCTCTATGTCAGGTACTGTTCTAGAAACTCAGGGTGTAACCGTGAATAAAACTAAGACTACTGCCATTCAGAGCTTACATTCTAGTGGGGGAGATATACAATAAACAACAAGCACATTTAAAAAATAAAATATATAGTGTGCTAGTAGGTACATAGGTGCAGAAGGAAAAAGACAAAGAGTAAGGTGGGTAAAATTTGGCACCCAGTTTCGATATGTGTATCTTTCCCCACACCACGCAGTTCTCCAACACCAGCTGGGTGTCCTACAATTCAACTCACTTCTGACACTACCTAACTGGAGATAGGGTTAGATCCCAAAGGTTAAGGGCCCAGTTCTACAAGACTGCCTCCAACCACACTTCAGACACCAATTGCAAATCTAGATTGTCACCTGTGCTTCTGAATAAAGTTTGGAGGTTCCAATGACCCTCTCCTTGCATTCAGTTAATTTGCTAGAGTGGCTCACAGACCTCAGGGAAACATTGTACTTACTAGATTACCAGTTTATTCTAAAAGGATATAACTCAGAAACAGCCAGATGGAAGAGATGCATAGGGCAAGGTATGGAGACAGGGCATGGAACTTCCATGCCCTCTCTAGGTGCACCATTCTCCCTGAATCTTCATGTGTTCACCAACTCTGAAGCTCGCCAAACCCCATCTTTTTCAGTTTTTATGGAGGCCTTGTGACATAGGCACGGTTGATTAAATCATCGGCCATTGGCGATTGATTCAACCTCCAGCCTCTCTCCCCTCCTCAAGGTCAAGGGGTGGAACTGGAAGCTTCAACTCGGCAATCACATAGTTGCCTTTCCTGGCAAGAAGCGCTCATCCTCAGGTGTTTTCCAAAAGTTACTTCGTTAACATAAACTCAGGTGTAGTTGAAAGGAGTTTGTTATGAATATCAAGACACCTTTATCATTCTCATGATTTAGGAAATTCCAAAGGTTTTAGGAGCGGGGACAATGAGGTCTTCTTGGGGTTGGGACTTGTCCAGGACCCAGGTTCAGGGTCAGTGGCCTGACTGAGGAGTCCAAGGTGGGGAATCAGAATTCATCAGTGAACTGAGAGCATAAAGTCTCGGGCTAAAGGCTTCAGTCCGTGTGGGTCCTGCAGGCCTGGAAGAGTTGGGGAAGTGGGGCAGTGGCGCAAGGTGTGGTGGGAAGGTGCAGACAGGCAGAGCAGGAAAGAATTCTACAGGTGAGAAAGGCAGGCCCAGAGAGGTGACTCGCTGGAGGGTTCCACGGCTCTGTAATAGCCGAGGGAGTGGGTAAAAGCTTATCATCGTGTCTCCAGCCCCAGGAACTTCTCCTACACTCTGCAGGGGCTGAGTGCAGAGGAAACAGTGAGAGAAATCTCCAGGCAAGCCAGGACAGTGCCCTTTAGGCCTACAGGGGAAGACACTGAGTGACGCAGAGGGACAACAAGGACCCCCAAGGTGAGAGAGAGGCCACAGAGAGGTGGTGGGGAAATAGCAGCCTGAAAGTAACATGAAGGCTGCTGGCCCCTCTCCCTCCTGCCCTGAGAGTAGAAGAAGGCGCCGCCCTCCTGGGTGAGAGTGGTGAGGGCCTCACCCAGAGGGCAAGCCCCACATCTGTACCCAGTGTGGAAGGCAGGGATTTGAGGCCCGGGGAGAAGAGAACTTTGCTTCCATTAGAGCAATGCTCCGAGGGGTGATTTAGTGTCCTGGGTGATAAGTTGTGTGTTTGTGCATGTTATGTGCGAGTGCACATGCGTGTATGCATGTGTGCGCACATGCATGTTTGTGTTTATGGTAGGGTGGGACTGACCTCAGGGCGGGGAAGGGGCTGAAGAGACAGTTCAGGTGGAAATGTGGGGGTGTGGAGAGAGGGTTTGCACTCCATTTATGGCCCTTGCCCCTTCCTCTGTCCAGAAGTATCCAGAAAAGCCCACCCTGGGCCCAAGTTGCCCACAACCCAGTGAGGGAGGCAGTGCCCCGAATGAGAGGGGAGCGGGGGCAGAGAGGACAGGCCCCTGTGCTCTGCTTCTCATGCTGTCCTGACCGCACAACCTCTTAGATGCACAGGGGCTCCGGGGACTTGCGGCCTGCATGGGCGGGGTGAAGACAAGGGCCAGACTGTTTGAGTCTCCCCATCCCCTCCTTCATTGTCTTTCTCAGGTAAGTTTCCAGCCAGGGGCTGTGGATTGTGGGTGGCTGGACACAAGTGCTTCCTTGGGATAAATAACCTCAGTATTTACTTGGTTCCCATCAGCCCTTGGGCGGGACTGAGACACTTTCACCTGGGCTCATAAGTGAACAACAAAAAAACAACCAAATTTAGCACATCAGAGTCTCTGCTGGCTTAGGGGTATTTGTGTGCTGGGAGGACCAGGGAGGAGGAGGACACGGAGCCCTGCGGGTGAGGGAAGGCAGCGAGCGGCCTGACTCGAGCATAGCTCCCTCAGGTGTGGGCAGGAGAGCCGCAGGACTTCCGACTCTGGGGCTGGAATACTGACTCGCCACTGGGGACCACCTGGTCTGTATTTACACATTTCAAGTTAACTCCCTCACCTCTGATGCCTTAAGAAAGATCTGGAAAGAAGTATCAGGGCATAGGAAAGTCTAGAGTTTCCAGGATGGCTACAGGTGAGGATTGTGATAACCTGGGGTAATGGTGTTCCAGACTGTGGATTCTCTGTCTTACTACCCACTAGGGTCCTCAACCTGGTTTGGATGTTGTAGTCCCCTGGGAACGAAAAGTGACACAAGCTGCAGCCCTGGCCTAGTTTTTTCTAATTTTTTTATAGCCCATTCTGGTGTGGGTCCCTTGTCCCACCACCATGCAGCGCTCACTCCCGCCCTGAACATCTCCAGCTGTCTCTGCCCTGGTCCCACTTGTGGTGGTCCTGGTGCTGCATCACAGTAGAAGGAGTGGTCCCAGGGTGGCCTGAGGCAGTGTAGCTGGGCTGAAGAGTCAAATGTGAGGTTGTACGGAAGCTGCGTTCTGTGGGGCCAGGTGAGGACAAAAATGGGTGAATGTCCAAGGCTGTGCACATTCACCACTGGCTTCACCAGTGAAAAGCCTGGGTCAGATTTTACTGAGAAGATCAACTGTCCTTCCATCTAAAGCAAATGGTCCCCTTGGCCAATTAAACAGTGGGGTAAACATTAGTTGATTAACAGAATAAGTGAAAGATTGGGAATAGGATGAAAATGGAGCAAAGGAGTGAGCAAGAGAAAGGTTCAGAACTAAGGCAACAGGCCCCCAGTGTGCCCTGAGCCTCCTTCATGTAGGGCTGGACACTGCGTGGAGGAGCTGGAGGGACTGAAGGAGCTGTGAAGGCTTGGACTGTTTTGTGTGCTCTGGTGGCTGGCCTCAGGTTTAGAGTTTCTGTCCCTTTCGCCTTTGAAGGTCAAAAGATGCTGTCCCCTATGCAGGAAGGTTCTTATGAATACCAGTGGGTAAGATGACTGCCCATGCTGATCATTCTGTCAGCGACATTTGATGTTTTCCAATTGTTACCTGCTCCAGAGATGTTAATTTGTCTACCTATATGTAGCTTGTAAGAGGCAAGTCTGAGATTTATTATTTTATTTTGCTGAGGAAGATTAGCTCTGAGCTAATGCCTACTGCCATTTCTTCTTTTTTTGCTCTTTTTTTGTGTGTGAGTCACTGCCACAGCATGGCCACTGACAGATGAGTGGTGTAAGTCCACCCCTGGGAACTGAACCCGTCCCGCCCAAGCAGAGTGTGCTGAACTTAACCACTAGGCCACCAGGGCTGGCCCAAGGCTGAGATTTAAATCTCAACCACCCTCCATGAAAAAGTGATGGCCAGGACCCTATCAACCCAATTCTATCTGGCAGGTCTGTCTTAGTTTGGTTTCTCTTGAAGGTAGAGACAGGGGCTTTGGGACAGGAGATCTGAGGGAGCAGGAGTGAGTGGCGAGTGAGCAGGGAAGCAGGGAAAGCCCATACAGGTTTTTGTGGGGAGGGGGCCACTGCAGGCAACAGTCTCCCTTCTGGTCTTCCAAGGAGAGTAGGGAATGCCTCTCAGATTGACTTGTCCGCCCTAAGGACGGCACGTGGAGTGCTTATCCATGGGCTTTTATCTCTCATCTATTGAGGGCTGCTCCTGGGGGTTATCAATGCCCCTATACTCCCAAAGAGGAAGATGCTGTCTGCAGTGCCAGGAGTCAAGGCCCATGGGAAACGGCTCACCCCATGCACATCAGGAATCAGGATGAAGGCAAGAGGGTGTGAGTCAGAGGACCAAAAGCGTCCTCCTCAAGGTCTCAAATATGTTAGGTGACAGAACATTCAACTCATCGCTCCTTGAGGCCCCGGGAAGAAACCCAATCTCTCCTCTTCCCAAAATAACAATTAGTCCACTTCCCCGGGGGAGAGGCTTCAGGAGTTCTCCTTGGAAGCTTTCAAGCCACCAGACCTCAAATCTCCAGTTAATGGGCGGAGCAGTCCACATGGCTGTCCCACGGGGTTCCCAGGAGAAGCGAGAGGATTAAAAGGATGGGAAGGCAGGAAGATCAGAGAGGAAACTCTTAATAAACTAATCACATGCAAGAAGAGCTGAGGTCTTTCACCAACTGACTGTTCTACTTGTCAAAAAAGAGAATTATTTAAAGGCAACACTTCAGACCATAACATTTACATGTTAATTAAAAACTCCCTTTACTTTTCCCTCAGTAAAAAATTAGGACAGTTTTGGGACCTGGGAGGGGAGGCACGCAGGGCCTGGTTTGTCCTATTTCTGGAGACCCAGCTTCTGAAGACAATTAACAAAAGATGCTGGTGGTAAAGGTGGGTCCTCTGTGACTGAAGCACCCGAGGTGTGGGGCTGAGATGTGGGGCCTTAGGGTTTAACGACTGGATACCTCAGCAGGACCCCGACCAGAGCACTGGGCATTTTGGGTCTTGAATGTCCGAGGTCAGATTTTACCATCTAAAGCAGGTGGTCCCCTTGGCCAATGAAACAGCTTACTGAGAGCACAGCTGGCCCACATCTGGAGAGTTTCTTTTAGCAGGTAGAAGAAGGGAGTATGGGGTACCAAATAAAAGTATCGGTGCCAAACCCCACCACCCAGCTACAAAACAAACTCCAACAGCCCACATCAGACAGAGCCATTTCCAGAATCCTCCTCTAACTCCTTTCTTTGCTTCCCCATCCTCCTGAAGCTTATCAGATAACTCCGTGCCAAACCTTTCGGGAAGGCTCAGGTGCCCTGCCTCCTCGCTTCACTTGTTGGGCATTAAGAATTGATGGAAGGGGCTGGCCCGTGGCTGAGCGGTTAAAGTTCCGTGCACTCTGCTTCAGGGGTCGGGGGTTCACAGGTTTGAATCCCAGGCATGGAGCTACTCCACTCATCAAGCCATGCTGTGGAGGCATCCCACGTGAAAAAATAGAGGAAGAGGGGCTGGTTTGGTGGCGCAGCAGTTAAGTTCGCACGTTCGGCTTCTCGGCAGCCCGGGGTTCGCTGGTTCGGATCCCGGGTGCAGACATGGCACCTCTTGGCAAAAGCCATGCTGTGGTAGGCATCCTACGTATAAAATAGAGGAAGATGGGCACGGATGTTAGCTCAGGGCTAGTCTTCCTCAGCAAAAAAGAGGAAGATTGGCAGTAGTTAGCTCAGGGCTGATCGTCCTCAAAAAAGATAGAGGACGATTGGCACAGATGTTAGCTCAGGGTTAATCTTCCTCAAGCAAAAAAAGAGGAGGCAACGGATGTTAGCTCAGGGCGAATCTTCCTCATACATACACACAAAAATTGATGCAGGTGTGGGGAGGTATGGTCCCCTGAGGATTCGTAAGATCCACGCCCACTCGCTTGTCACCGAGCCTGTGATTTTTCCTGCCAAATTTGCTGGTTTCTCTCCAGTGCACCTGGTCTTTTGCCTTTTCCCAAAGAGGTTGAGACCTGTTCATCATTTGCCTTGGGAGCAGCTGTACCCCAGAATCAAGGGAAAGAGAACCAGAAAAGATCATATAAAAGGTCTGGTTCACCTCCACTTTTCCTGTCCCTTGCCATATTACAGACAACAAAACTGAGGCCCATGGAAGGGGAGGGACTTGGCAATATGGTGGGCTGGTGGGAGAAGTGGTCCAGAAATCAGGTTCCTGGATCCTCAGTGTGGGCTTGCCAGTTTCCCTGGGCCGGTTACTTTCTGCGCTGATGGTCTCCTGAGAAGTTCCCTTTTCCAGGGTAGGAGCGTCTGGGTCTCAACAGGGAGTGCTATGGCCTGAAAGTTTGCGTCTCTCCAAAATTCATATGTTGAAACTCTAATCCCAGATGTGGTATTTGGAGGTGGGGCTTTTGGGAGGCAATTCGGGTTAGATTATGTCATGAGGGTGGGGCCTTCAGGATGGGATTAGTGCTCTTAAAAAAGAGACATGAGGGGCTGGCCCAGTGGCATAGCAGTTAAGTTTGCACGCTCCACTTCAGCAGCCCCGGGCTCGCCAGTTCAGATCCCGGACACGGACATATGCACTACTCATCAAGCAATGCCGTGGCAGGTTTCCCACATATGAAAAATAGAGAAGGATGGGCATAGATGTTAGCTCAGGGCCAATCTTTCCTAGCAAAAAGAGGAGGATTGGCAGCAAATGTTAGCTCAGGGCTAATCTTCTTCACCCAAAAAAAAAAAACAAAAAAAACAGTCATGAGGTTTCTCTCTTTCAGCCATGTGAGGATATAGTGAGAGGACAGCCATCTGCAAACCAGGAAGAGTGCCTTTACCAGAACCCAGTCATGCTGGCGTTCTCATCTCGGACTTCAAGCCTCTAGAACTGTGAGAAATAAATTTCTGCTCTTTAAGCCAGTCTGTGGTATTTTTATTACAGCGGCCCAAGCTGACTAAGACTGTGGAGCTGGCGTTAATCTCTGCCCAAGTGACTTCACTGTGCTGTCAATGGATCAGAGAGCGTGACCACCTATCCCAGCCACCAGTGGGCCCATCCTCAGGGCCCTGCCCCAGCTAGGGTTTTAGAATATATTCCATTAAAGGACTCTGGTGTCTGGCAACAAGTTGCTGAGATCCTCTTTACTTGAATCCGTATTTAAAAAAATTAGCTCAATTTCTGTACTACTCAGGCAGCATAGTAAAAGTAACTAATTGAATTAATATCTGTACTCTTTAGTTGAAAGGTGCTGAAAAAGAGCAGTGTGGCCCCGGCAGCTGGCAGCGGAGCTGGCACCAACAGCTAGGCCTTGGTGCTGACGGGAGCTGGCCTGGCCTCACAGCTGGGCCAGCATATTCTGTTGAACACAATCAATTTTAGGAAATACCAGCATCAGACAAGCTCACTCTGTTAACTTGACGGATAAAGACAAAAACAAGATCACTCTGTCATCAGGTCTGAACACAGGCAAAAAAGTGAATGTCCGACTTACGGAAATGGCTGAGCAGGCATCCTTTCTCCATAGCACCTCTAACTCTGCTCCTGTCTTCTCGCCTTCTTCATACAAATTGTTCAGATTCTTACGACTAAGATTCTAATCATAGAATCACCCCAGCATCCAACCCCTGTGTCCTTGCATCCTCCTCAAAGTCACGTAACGCAGGCCTGATCCTACAGTTAGTCCTTTCTAACACGCTCTTCCTGAGACCCCTAAACACCCCCATGGTGAGGGTGCCCCCTCAACCCAGTGAGTCAATAAACCCAGTGTTATTTGACTGCAGTTGTGTTCCTGGTGGTCTCTGGCTGGAGGGTATTGACAGCATTTACATTTATTTAAAAAAATATTTTAAATGAACATGGTAACTAATTTAAGTGCTTCAAATGAGTGACAAGTGAAAGGTAAGTCTCTCTTTGACCTTGAACCCTAGAATCCTGTTCCCTTCCCCAGAGGCAGGCACTCTTCCCAAAGACAGTCTCTCCACGTACAAGCAGATGTGTGTATTTATTGATTTAGGTGCTAATCTCATTTATCATGATTACCATAGTTTGTCCTTTCTTCTATTCGTCTGTCCACCCAGTATTTATCGTACCTGGGACTCCGTAGTCATGCTACGAACCTTCTCACTCGGGGAAATTATAAAGGTGACTCGGGAAGGTGTGTGGACCATTTTTCAATAAGTAAAGGCGGGGAAGAAAGGGTTTGGCGGCTGGTGGGATTTTAAGCAGCTGCCAAAACTTTATTGACACAGAGGTTTATTCATTGCTTTTGGTTCTCCCTTCACTTGTAATATAGGTAGAAATGTCAGTGTTGAGGCAGAAGTTGCAGTTTACAACCACGAGGGGATGCACTGGGGGTTAGAAAAAGTCCTTTGTACAGCTTTCCACCAGCTTTGGGATGAGGGCCAAACTCCTTTGTGTGGGGTGCAGCCCTTCGGATCCTGGCCTCTGCCTCCTTTGTCAGTCTTTTTTTCTTTTTTAAACCACCACTTGCCCTCAGGAGCTTTCTTCCTGCCACATGCCATGTGCCGTGACCCGTCCTATGGTGAGGCCTTTGCACAAGCTGCTGCCTTTGCCAGAACCAACCCTCCAGGTCAGCTGCTGTCACAGAACTTATCACAGTGCCTAGCCTCCTTCAGCTCAGGGAGGGTCCTCCATCTCTGAAGCCCCAGTTTCTAGTAGGGAGCTTGGCATATAGAACCTTCTTACCAAAGGTTTGTTGCCTAAATGAATGAATTGTCAATGAACAAATCCTCTTCTGAAGGGTCGCTCTCTGGGGTCTAGCACTTCCTGCTGCTGGGGACCCCCTTCCTTGACCCTAAGTTCCTGGAAATGGCAGTGGCAAACCGCATAAGAAAATGGTTCCTTCTAGAAAAAGAGCAGAAGATTTGCTTCTAGGGCCACTTGGGAGCAACAGCCCTCTTGGCCTCATGCACACCAGAAAGGTTTGTCTTTCTTTTGGAAATTAAAGGAAAAACTCTTGGCCGAGTTTTCTGGCCCTGGAACTCAGGTCACTTCCTCAGGATCCATCTCCTGCATCACTTCCAGTCCCATCCAATCTGGGTCCTGCCAAAGGGACGCGGGTTGGGTGGGGGATAGACTTTTTAGGGCCTTACAGCACAACAGAGGGGACGCCGATGTCTCCAGTCACAGGAAGAGAATAGTAGGGGCCACTGTTGAGCCTTTATTCTGGGTCAGGCACAGGGCTAAGTGCTTCTCAGGAATTCTCTCTTTTAAAGATTGTAGCAGCTCCGTGAGGCAGGGCGGTTCCTGGCCTCATTTGCCTGTGGAGAACCTGAGATTGAGCAGGGTTCAGGAACATGCCTGAGTGTGGCCGCATCCCCTCGGCCCACCTCAGATGTCAGCCACGGCGCAGGGGGACAGTTCCCGGGAGCCTCAGACACACACCACAAATCGTCAGCTTTCTGCCCTGTGGCTTGTCTGACTCCAGGAAGGCCCGCTCAGGCTGTGCACAGGGAGTCTGCAGTGTAGGGTTGATGAAGTGGGGGGCAGGAGCCGGTGGGGTCCAATTTCGGCCCCGCAGAAGGAGAAATCCCACAGGCATTCTGTACTTTCTCAGTGGGTCCAGGTGGAATCAATCGCCGTTGCCCACAGCAAGGACCGCCACATCGCTGATCTGTGTCTCTGTCCCCACGCCCTCCCTTCTGTGCCCCAAGATCGTATCACAGAGGATTTACCTGTCTTAGGCTGTGCTTTTGGAGCAACTCAAGCGGAGAGAGTCACACGGTGACATAAGTGGGAAAGCAGCTCCTTGAACTGAGGTGTATCTGATAAAGATCTTTTTGATTTGTTTTTAGGAAGTGAGAAGTCTCAGAAGACACCCAGGTCCACTAAGCAGAGGTGAGAAGGAAGCCTGATTCCAGGTGTGCGGGTGTCGGTCTCGAGAGGGACTAGGAGTTTCAGAGAACCCCAGTGACCTCTCTGCTGTACTGTGAGCTTGAACTGTGCAAAAGCCAAGATTCATAAAGAGAAAGACACATACGCGCACAGAGAAGGGCCTCCCGATGAGCTGATGGACCAGCAGAGAGCTGTTTGTTTTGTTATCAAAGGTTCTGTGATAACACACAAGTGTTTGGGGAGAGGAGGATTGTTTCCAGCTGTATCAGCTCACATTTTAGCAGGGAGGAGTGGGCCCAGGGTCCTGCCAGAGGGGGAGAGAGACTAGGGGGAGAAACAGCGTGGGCAGGGTGCTGGCGGTGGAGCCCTAAAAGGGCAGGCGTTTCCCGTCTCAACCACACTCCCTCCACTTGCAGGTTTTCCTGGTGCAGCCAGGAATCTGGAGTTGGCATCCTCTATGGTGACGATGGCACCAACGTTGGAAAGCTGGGCTTCCCAGGCCAGTGGAGTGGCTAAGGGGCTGCATCTCTAGGAGGGGAATCTCTCCTGTACCCCCAAGAGGAGCTTATTTCCCAGGAGTGTGCCTGTGAGTTAATTTCCAAGGCCAATGTCTTTTCTCCACAGATTCTTTTTATTGCCATGGAGACAGTCTGCTGCTCCGTCCAATGGAGAGTCTGAGCAGCGGGCACCATGACAACCTGTGGGGGTGGGAAGGACAGTTCCAAAGCACCTCACAGACCAGAGCAAGAACAGAGACATGTGATTGTCACAAGGGCGGCTGATGAAAGGGGGCACCTTGACTCTTTGCTGCCTTTCTCTCCGGGAGCAGTGAGCTGGGATGGGTGTGATGGGTGAGCCTGGGCCTGGTGATGTTGAGGTCTTGGGCTGCTGAAGGCAGTCAGTCGGCTTTGTTCTTTTTCTGACTCCACATTTTGCTGGTATGTGCCTGGTGCCTGGAGACAGGACAAAGCCAGAGCAGGGCAAATCTGTTTAAGCCTGGGTGGGGAGCAGGGCGGGGAGGAGGAAGCAGCACACCCCTAGGAGATGACCCATGACTAAATAAGGGCTTTTCTGCAGAAACCACCCACCCCTCTCAGGATGATGGGAACAAAGGACTTGCTACCAAGCTGAAGTAAAGCAAGTCGTGATTGCCCTGCTGGGACATCCGGCTTATCCAATGGGTGAGGTTTATTTGTGGTATGAGGCCAAAGGCCTGCCACACCCTCTCTCCTTGTCCCCAGTATTTCCTGACTCCTGCTGAGCCTGCCAGGCATAGATGAATCCAGTGACTTCTGTGTTCAGCCCATAGCTGGTTACTTTGAAGAGCTGGGTCAAGGGCCTCACCCTTCTCCTTCTTTCCTTTGGGGCTCTCTCTCCTCTCCATCTGTCACCTGGCCTGGGCTTCCTGACTCCCAGTCCAGTGCTCTTCCTCCCACTGTTCCGTGGTTGGATTATTCAGAGAAGAGCTGTGTCTCTACCTCATCCCTCCTCCCAGAGGGCCGGGGAGGAGCAGAGTGGTACTGAGATCTGCTTGTTCCTGGAGTGGCTTAGGAAAGTCACAGATATGGCCTCAGGCCTGATCATCCTGCTGGGGGCTATGTTTGTGAAGGATACCTCTTAGGGGGCAGCAGACGACCTGTAAGAGCATCCTGCAGGGCTAAACTGATGGCCAAACTTTGATAACAGATGCAATTTACATGACTCCAGTTCTGGAGGGTCAACCTCTCTGTGACTCAGTTTTCTTATGTGTGAAATGGGGATAAACTTGCAGGACTATTAGGAGGATTAAATGAGTTAACACCAGGGCCTGGTTTACGACAGACATGAGCTGTTATTATGATGTCTTATTGCCAAGTCCTCATACAGAGCTTTGGAACACACATTACTGTTTAGTTATACTTGGTAGAGGCCCCCACCCCTGCCCAGCTGGGCGTTTGCTTGTTCTCATCAACTCCAGGGCAAGGAGCAGCCTCTGCCCTGCTCTTCCACTGATTCTGGGGAGTGGCAATCCCACCCCAGAGCTGTTCATCCTCCTCTCCCAGGGATCCCCAGCTGGTGGAGTTTTCCTTCAACCCATCTGGATAAGAGAGCATCTTCCTCAGACAATCCTTATAGTTGATGGGGTTCCCAGCTTATATTTCTCTCTTGTGGCATCCTCCATCTTCTGTCCACCAAGCACAGAACACACGCCTCCAACTGCCCACCCTAGGCCCTTTATGTTCTCCTATAACCAAAGGGTCAGTTCCGTGTTCAGAGCTCTGGTGTGAGCCCTGCTGGCCTTGCCTCCTTGCCCATCTCCTTGCCTAACACAAGTACGTGCCTCCATTCCCTCCAGCCCTCGACCATCCCAATTAGCCTGCATCTGCTAACAGCGGTTCTTCTGAACCAGCCCACAAGGAATGCCTTACACAAATCACCCATTTTGTCTTCAGAGACACCTCCATCCTGGGTCATCACAGTTTGGTGTGTCCCACCACTGTGTTCGTGTGATGTCTTTCTCCCCTCCCCACGTCAAGACCTGCTCGTAGGAAGTTTTGCCAACTCATTCATTCTGATGGGTAGGTGACTTTTAGGACTTAGTCACTCTGAGGGATAGAAGACTTCCAGGTAGTCATCCTTAATGCTGTGAATTAGCTGCATGCTCATATACTCAGCAACCATATCCTGGCAGTGTGCTACAGTGGATGCTGCTGTGGTTATCATCATCACCATCATCACTGGCAACCATTTACAAGCAACTACTCTGTGCCGGGTAAATATTTGGCCCTAGTAGAGCATAGTGGCCAACATCTTTACTGGACCCCTACCTCATTTGTTAGGCCAAAAATTCCAGAAGGCCCAAGGGTTGACATGTAATATATTATAATAGTGTCAAGACTTACAGACAAGGATACACTTTATAGCCCCATGTATAGTAGCAAAAGATAGCTAACCACCTAAATGCCTGTCTTCAGG
Organism: Equus asinus; assembly: GCF_041296235.1. Lineage (NCBI taxonomy): Eukaryota > Metazoa > Chordata > Mammalia > Perissodactyla > Equidae > Equus > Equus asinus. The sequence goes on from NC_091791.1 coordinate 168,741,562, forward strand.
GATGATAAATAAGCTATAGTGTATCCATTTATGGAATATTCTGTATCTGTTAAAAAGAATATGCACATGTCTGTAAGCACTGATAATGGAACAAGCTCCAAGATACAAGTTAAATGGGAAGAAAGCAGAGTATAGAACAGTATGTCGCCTATGCTACTGAGTGTGCAGTCAAAGCAAATCTTTAGGGGGGCAGACGCACAGACTATTTTTGGAAAGAAAAAGGAAGCTGACAACAGTGGTTGGTTCTGGGAATGGGACTGTTGACCTGGAGGGTCACTTACTTTTTATCGTTTAATGGAGTTGGGATTCTTCTTATTCCTTGCCATATGCGGGTATTATTTTTGAATTTAAAAAGTTTAAGAAATGAGTAAATGCTGTAGAATCAGACAGACTTGGATTTAAGTCCAGTTTCTATCAGTTTCTACCCACATGGCCTGAGTAGGTTGCTTACCCCCTTCCAGTCTCCTCCTCTGTAGGATGCGGAGCAACAGCACCGACCTCTTGGGTTGTGGTGAGGATTGACGGGTTTGTGCCTGTGAAGTTCTCAGCACGGTGCCTGGCCCAAAGCAAGCCAACAATTGTTAGATGCTTTTCATAATCATCTCTAATCACTTGGGGTTCAGTGCTATTCAGCTAAGCTGTGTTCTGTGTGTCAGTCACCCAGCAAAGTTTGGTGATACAAAAGCAGTGGGAGAGTCAGACAGTGGACTACCAACCATAACAACTCCAGAACGAAGTGGTGTAGGACCTCAGAGGAAAGCACCTTTAACTTCGTCAGGGAATGGAGGGCAGGGGTCCGGGAGGTGTTCACTAAAGAAATGACCTTTGAGATCATGTTGCAAGGATGAGCAGGAGCAGCTCCAAGAGGCCCAGGTATGAGGGCTTGAGGCTTGGAGCCCTCTGTCCCCGTCACAGGAGAGCAGGGTATAAGCAGGGAGGGGCAGGACTCTCAGGTGGAAATAGTGATGAGGACAGAGACAAAGGGTGTCAGTTCCTCTCAACAGCAGTGACCTGCCCCTCCTTTTCCCTGTGGCTACCACCTTGAGACCCTGACCTGTTCCAGTTGCTACAGTGGAGTCTGGAGCAAAAGTACTGGGGACCTTTATGCAAATGTGCTTTGGGGACTTCTCTTCTGGCCACAGCCCTCCCGCCACGATGGCTGGAGAAGTAGCAGTGACATGCTCCTCAGGGCAAGAGTGTTTCTATTCCACATGCTGCTCATATGCAGTCACTTACCTCGAGACATTTTTCTCCCCCAAAATGTTCCTACAGAGCATGTATATGGATGTTCTGTTTTCTCTATCAATTATATATCTGTCTATAAAATATAGATACGTTTCTCCCTTTCTGTTTAAGCAGAGATGGATCAATGGAGGAAACTGTAATTGAACAAGACACTTCTGGAAGGAGGAAGAGCCAGAACAACTGATGGGCTCTGGCGGTCACTCTACAACCAGAGGAGAGAGACCCAACAGTGTATTGTCAGATGACAGGTTAGCCATGCCTGGGAAGACAGCTGAGTGTGCAGACTCCCTCCCTGTTTCCTGGGCGACGAAGCCTCCAGATGACCTGCCAACGATAATGAGGTGAAATGAAGAGCATTGCAGAATAATGGGCATGATAAAAATAGAGACATTGCTGGTGATGGGCCGGCCATGGCTGAGGAGCAGGAGGAGAAAGAGCCAAGCCCAGAAGAGGTGGGCGGGGCCCTCCTGTGTGGTCTTCCAGCTAGACTCCAGGCTGGGTTGCTGTGACTCAACCAGGTCAAGGCTGGTTTGGGCTCCATAGGGTGGCAGGAATGTCAGAGAGGGCTTAAATGGTTGACCTATGTGAAAGTGAAAATCCAGAGCAAAGTTATCCTGGTCACTGTGCCTCTGATGTCCGCAGGGGAGGGACAAGGTGTGGCTGACACACACGCTGATGACGGTTGTGGAATTACTGCTATTAGCCTGAACTCCTACCTTGCCAATGAGTATCAGAAAATGGTCTAAGAGCGGGGCTGGCTCCGTGACCGAGTAGTTAAGTTCCCGCGCTCTGCTTTGGCGGCCCAGGGTTTCCCCGGTTCGAATCCTGGGCGCGGACATGGCACGGCTCATCAAGCCATGCTGAGGTGGCATCCCACATACCACAACTAGAAGGACCCACATCTAAAAAAACACACAACTGTGTACCAGGGGGCTTTGGGGAGAAAAAGAAAAAAAATAAAATCTTTAAAAAAAAAAGAAAATGGTCTAAGAGCTAATGCACCAAGTTCTTTTCAAAATATTGCACCTCTCGTCTGTAGCGTGTAGTGGAAGGAGCCTGTTCATCAGGCCTTTGTTCTTTCTTTCTTTGTTCAGCGGGTGCTTGGAGACTCTGCTGGGAAGGGCAGCCACTCCTGAGGAAGAAGGGATCTGGTGCTGCAGAGACAGCTGCATGTGAAGCCTTTTGGCACTAAGTCCCTCTGTGGTCTTTATTATTTTCTAAAAAATTGAATTAAAATTTATTTTCGAATAAGTAATACACGCATATAGTACAAAATGCAAAAGGAACAAAGCAGTTTACAGTAACGATGGATATCCCTTCCTCTCGCTCCCCACCCCAGCCACCCAGCTGCCTTCCTAGAGGCACCACTGTCAGCAGTTTCTCGTGCAGCTTTCCAGAGATGTTCTAGCCATACGGAAGTGCACGCGTCCCCCTCCTCAGCACACACACTTTATTTTTATGGAAGTGCTAACATAGTGCGTCAGTCAGAGTCCTCACAGAAAACAGATGGCCCACATCAAGTGAGTCATTTGAGTGGAGTTTGTTGAATGGACTGTTTGCCTACGTGCAGGCAGGACGTAAATAAGGCAAAGGGGATAGTGCAATAAGCAGGGCCAGCAACAGTTGCGTGAGATGGCACAGTGACTCAGTGTGAGTGACACGGCCAGCTGGGGCATCCCAGGGAAGATGCCAGGGGCAGAAATTCCTGACTCTCTTCCCTCCCCCTGTTCTGTTGCTGCAGCACCCCAAGGGCTGAACTCAACCTGAGCCAGAGAACAAGACAGTCTGCTGATGGGGTTTACAGAGGTCACTCTCGGGCAGAGAGTGGGGCTGGGGAGAGGGAGGGTGGGTAAGGAGGGTAAGCGATGCTATGGTACCAGCACGTGTACTCAGTGATGCTATGGTACCAGCACGTGTACTCAGCAGCCTGTTCTGCACTTCACTGTTTTCCACTTAACAGTCCATCTGTACATGTAGCCTCATTCTTTCTGCTGGCCTAGAGCATTCTATAGTATTCCTGTGGTGGAATACTCATATACCTATATAGTATATGTAATATATACCATGTATAATATATACCACATACATACATTTATATATATATATAAAACTAATCTCTCACTGATGGACCTTTAAGATTGTTTCCAGTCTTCTTCTGTTACAGACAGTGCTGCCAGGTATATCCTTTTGCTTAGTCATTTCACACAGCAAGGATATGTACAGAATAAATCCCTAAGGAAGAACTTGCTGGATCAAAGAGTATGCTTTTAAAATTTTGATAGATACTGCCACATCGCCCTGCATAGAGTCTGTACGAATTTACACACACATCAGCGATGTATGAGATTCCTATGCAGTGTTTAAACATCTGGGTTACAAAGATGCGAATAAGCTTATTAGAGCATCTTTCTAGCAGTGTCTGTCACTTTCACAAAATATAAACTTCTCTCTTTTTTTGAAATTATGAAAATACACATTTTCCCCTTGTTTCCTGTCATTTCTTTCAGATTTATTCAGCAGCAATGAGAGGATAAAATTCCTCCACTCCTGAATGCAATTCTGCTCATTCTTTGGGAACACTCTTGTGTCACTTTAAGTCACAAATAATAGCTTCATGTTGGAAGTTAAATTTCCAGTTTATCTTTCTGGCCATGAACAAACCAACTACATATATATACAAAAGAAACATCTTGGAGGCAGTTAGGGGAAATATATATGTATCAGGCACCAAGAATCACCATTAACCCTACTAGGTGTGACAGTGTCCCTGTGGCATGCATGAAAACGTCCCTGTTCTCTGAAAAGGCAGCCTGAGGCATCCAGAAATGTGAAATGCCAGATGTCTGCAATCTAGCCGATAATACCTCAGGAAAAAAAGATGAAGCAAGTACATAAACTTTAACAATCATTAAATCTAGGTGATAGGCACCTTCTATATGTGCAAAAACCCTCACAATAAAAAAACTTAATGAAATGCCCAACCAAGATAATAATCAGCTCTTCACCCTCCATTCACAGGTAAGGCTTCTTTCCCTTCCCTCTTTCCCTTCCTCTTCCTCCCCCCCACCTCCCCACCTCCCTCCCCTGGCTTCTGTTGCTCTGGCTGCTGTCCCCCACCCTGCCCCAGCCCCAGTCCGGTGGTCCACAGGACACCAACAGTCGTGGCCTCTTCACTTTCCTCGTGGTCCTCTTGGGAAGAACTTGAGATGCTGCAGCCTGGCTTCCCCTCTGCTGAGCGGCAAACACCTGTTCCGTGGAAAATCCTCAACCCTCCAGCAAGCCCTGGGAAGGCAGGTCCCCTGTCCTGTGGCCACAGGCAGCTTCACTTTCTCAGGCCTGAGTTAGGGAGAGTTGAGGATCTCCCTGCAGCTGCAGAGAACACACACCCAGCTCTCCAGTGTGCCCTGGGAGCCCCTCTCAGGATTCATGGGTTCTGTTGGAAAGTGGCATCCTGTCCTCTCCCTGGAGATGGAGTGAGAAAGGATCGGCGTTCTCCAAAGAAATCGCATAAATCCTCCCAGTACGGCTCTTGGATAATACGCTTCCTCACTCCGTGATATTGAATGTATCTTAGTATTATTAAACATTTACTTTCCATTACATACATTTAGAATTTTGTCCATAATTACGTAGTAGGATTTACCACATTAAACTCCGTTTGTTTACTGTTGTGCTAGAAGATTGTTATTATCTATTGGGGCAGTGGTTTAAAACAACACACTTCTTTGGAGAGCATATTTATTTATATTGGGGTAACATTGGTTTATAACATATAAATCTCATGTGTACATCATTATATTTCGATTTCTGTGTAGATTACATCATGTTCACCACTCAAAGTTTAATTACTATCCATGACCATACACATGTGCCCAGTCACCCCTTTTGATCTGCCCCTCCCTCTTCTCCTCTGGTAATCAACAATCTAATCTGTATCTGTGTGTTTGTTTGTTGTTGTTACTGTTGTTTTTATCTTCTATTTATGAGTGAGATCATATGTTATTTGACTTTCTCTGTCTGCCTTATTTCACTTAGCATAATACCCTCAAATTCCAACCATGTTGTCACAAATGGCAAGATTTCATCTTTTTTATGGCTGAGTAGTATTCTATCGTGTATATATACCACATCTTCTTTATCTATTCGTCCTTGGATGGGCACTTAGGTTGTTTCCAAGTCTTGGTTATTGTGAATAATGCTGCAATGAACATAGGGGTGCATGTATCTTTACATGTGTTCTTTGGATAGATACCCAGCACTGGAATAGCTGGATCATATGGTAGTTCTATTCTCAATTTTTTGAGGAATCTGCATACTGTTTTCCACAGTGGCTGCACCAGTTTGCATTCCCACCAGCAGTGTACGAGAGTTCCCTTTTCTCCACATCCTCTCCAATACTTGTTATTTCTTTCTTGTTAATTGTAGCCATTCTCATGGGCGTGAGGTGATATTTCATTGTAGTTTTGGTTTGCATTTCCCTGACAGCTAATGATATTGAACATCTTTTCATGTACCTATTGGCCATCTGTATACCTTCTTTGGAAAAATGTCTATTCAGATCTTTTGCTCATTTTTTAATTCAGTTGTTTGTTTTTTTCTTGTTGAGATGTATGAGTTCTTTGTATATTTTGGATGTTAACCTCTTATCAGATAGATGGTTGCAAATATCTCCTCCCAATTGTTAGGTTGTCTTTTCGTTTTGTCGATGGTTTCCTTCGCTGTGTAGAAGCTTTTTAGTTTGATGTAGTCCCACTTGTTTATTTTTTCTTTTGTTTTCCTTGCCTGTTCAGACAGAGTATTTGAAAATATGCTGCTAAGACTAATGTCAAAAGGCATACTGCCTATGTTTTCTTCTAGAAATTTTATGGTTTCAGGTCTTACATTCAAGTCTTTAATCCATTTTGAGTTAATTTTTGTTCATGGTGTAAGATAATGGTCTACTTTCATTCTTTTGCATGTGGCTGTCCAGTTTCCCCAGCACCATTCACTGAAGAGACTCTCCTTTCTCCATTGTATGGTCTTGGTGTCCCTGTTGAAAATTAGCTGTCCATAGATGTGTGGGTTTATTTCTGGGCTCTTGATTCTGTTTCACTGATTTTCGTGTCTTTTTTTCTGCCACTACCATGCTGTTTTGATTACCATAGCTTTGTAGTGTATTCTGAAATCAGGGAGTGTGATACCTCCAGCTTTCTTCTTTTAATCTCAGGATTCCTTTGGCTATTCAGAGTCTTTTTTGTTCTACATAAATTTTAGGATTCTTTGTTCTATTTCTGTGAAAAATGTCATTGGAACTTTGATAAAGATGGTATTGAATCTGTAGATTGCTTAGGAAGTATGGACATTTTAACTATTAAAACAACACATTTATTATCAGATAGTTTCTGAGGTCAGGAATCCAGGGCTGGCTTAGCTGGATGGTTCTGGCTTAGGATCTCCCACGAAATTGCAGTCAAGATGTTGCACATGGCTGCAGCCATCTGAAGGCTTGACTGGGGCTGGGGGATTCACTCCCAATAGGGCTTTCTTACGTAGCTGAGCCTCGGTTTCTCTCAGGTTGTTGTCAGGAGACCTCAGTTTCTTATGAAGTAGTCTTTTCCATAGGGCTGTTCAAGACATGGCAACTGGCTTTCCCCTGAGCAAGTGATCTGAGGGAGCAAGGAAGAAGCCATCATGTCTTTTATGACATAGCCTTGGAAGTGACATGCCATGTTCCTGCTGTAGGGGAGAAAGACATTTCCTCTCCCCAAATGGGGGTTCGTCTGGCTGGAGAACGAATTAAATTCACGTGAGACAGAATAGCAAGAGAAAATTAAACAAAGCTTTATGAGGAACCATGGCCCGGGGCCTTTCTTCCCGAAGGAAGAAAGGGCACCGAAGAAGTGGGGTGCACAGAGTGGTTATATAGCCCCCAAACGGGGTGTTTCACATGTGATTGAAATGTCCCTTCCACAATAGTCACAAGATTGCCACAGTGCTTGATGGACACAGCAGGTAGTGGTCTGCTATCTCGGTGGGCGTAGCCGGAGGCAAGTCGATTGTCTGGAGCTGGGTGGTCACAGGTGAGCTCAGCAATCAGTTCCTAGCCTAAAGAAAGATGCTTAATCTTTAAGAAATGCCAACATTGGGAGGGGGAGGGAAGTCAGTTACAGGAGGTTACCAGACTAGCACAATAAAATGCAGATTTTAAGTCTTTGCCTTTGGCATTAATTAAGAGCTTCCAGAGAGAAGGCCATCGCCTTTCTTCTTCCTGGTACAGAGAGGGAGGCACATTTTACAGATAGAGATTTACCTTACAAATGTAAACGTGTCCTAACAAAGGGCAAGTTCCATTCCTCATAGCCTCCTTGCCTGTCCCAGTTTATCAAAAGCAATGAGCCTCAAATAATCCTGATGCCAAAGACACATATCTTGGGGTGGCCAATTCCAGGTCCCCACACTGCCATATGCTATTGGTCACATGAATCAACCATGGTACACGTGGGAGGAGACAAGCACATGAATACCAAGAGGCAGGGACCACTGGGGCCATCTTGGAGGCTGGCCACCACACCTACTGATGTCATCCTGCACGTCCTCTTAGCTGTCAGTGTAAGCTGTGTCTCATGGACACCTTCCCCAAAAGGCTGTACTCTGTGGGGGAGAATCCATCCAAGGTTTTTTTTGTTTTGTTTTGTTTTTGAGGAAGATTAGCCCTGAGCCAATCCTCCTCTCTTTGCTGAGGAAGACTGGCCCTGAGCTAACATCTGTGTCCACCTTCCTCTACTTTATATGTGGGACGCCTACCACAGCATGGCATGCCAAGCGGGGCCATGTCCACACCTAGGATCCGAACTGGTGAACCCCAGGCCGCCAAAGCGGAACGTGAGCACTTAACAGCTGCGTGACCGGGCCGGCCCCCTTCAAGGTTTTGAATGTGGCACTTGGTCACTGGGTACCAGTATGGAGTGAAGTCGTGTCTCCCAGAGGTCATGGTGATAACAGCACCATCACTCTCTGTGGTGAGTCTGAGCGAAAAGATAACTATTCCAGACAGACTCTGCTCTGTGCTCCTAATTCCCTCCCATAGTGCCCAGTGCTCTTTTGTGCCTTTAACATCCAATCTCTTATAAAAGAAGGCCCTAGGTGGCCCCGCATGCCCCGGCATGACTGAATCCTACCAGGGATTAAGCTCAAGTTAGGAGGAATACTCCCAACTGCTCCCTCCCACCCCCAAAGCACATGCATAAGGAGCCCTATCTGCAGTATTCAGTGTGAGAAATGGGGAGGAGGGTGGGGAGATGGGGAGGTTGGGTGGTGGAGGTGGAGCTGTGCTCCGGTTGGGGCACAGGGCGCCCTTCTTTCTGTCACAGGAGAAGTGAATCCTAACACAAAGAGGCTGCACTGGAGGAGAAGACACCAAAAGCAAAGGCACAGAGGTGCCTTGATCCCCTACAGAGGACCTTCAAGGAAACTGTGAATTCAGTGGTCCCGCCACACTGTGAACCTGACGCCCCAGGAGAAGGAGCAGATGAGAGAAAGGAAAATTTCTTGAGTCTGGAGAGAAACTGTCTACTTGGCGCTTATACTACCTTAAAACAAATAAAATATCTTTGGGTTTGCACATCAGTTGCTTGTAATTTTGGTTTTACCAATTTGTTTCCTTGGGGGGAGAAAATGAGTTTCTGGACCATCAGAGTTGAGAACTATGCCCTGGGCTGAGATGGCCCTGAGGCATTGCCCCCTGGGAAGGGCAGTGCAGGGTTATCAGGTTTTATCTTAGTGATCGATACTAGCTGCTATTTGCCAAAGGCTTACCATGTCCAGGCACTGTCATCTCATTCAGTCTTCCCCCGAAATCAGAGGGGTGGCTTCACTGTCTTTATTCTATGGGTGAAGAAACAGGCGTGGTGAGGATAAAGAACTTGCTGAGTTATTCCTAAAACTCAGGAGGAGGTTCATACCCACATAAGACAAAATTCACATCCAAACTGTCTGCTTAATTGTCTCCCACGCTACTGGAGATGGATTTTTGCCAATGCCTGTCATTTTATTTGCGGGCCATTATCAATTGTCCTTCCTCAGCAACACCTTTCGAGTTGCTACACTCTCTTGTCAGAAAAGAAAGCACAGTCTGAACTGACTGACCCACTTTACAGTCATCCACAGTTACTGCCCTGTCCTCCACGAACAATGGGCTTCTTATCTTTGACCTGTTGCTGCAGGTACTGGCATGGTTTCCACAGGGGTCATTCCCCTGGAAGTCACGGGTGAAGCCAAAAGAATCAATGAGCTTTCTGTTTGCAACCTTTCTGAGGGATTTTGTTTAAGGCTTGTCTCTTCAAACAGCATTTAGCTGGATTTTTTAAAAAGCTAATCTGATTCACCTCATTTTTAAATAGGTGACTTAACTTGCTTGCATTTTTTTGTAATTCCTCATATTTGGACTTATTTCTTCTTTACTAAGCTTCTTTTCCCTACTTCTTTTTTTTCCTCTTCTCATTTCTTGACTTCTGCTGGATTAATGAAGTTTTCTTGGTTCTTTTATTGGTTAGAAGTAATACATTCAGTTTCTACATCTGTGTTTGTGGTTAGGTGAAACTTTTTTTTGCTTGAGGAAGATTGTCGCTGAGCTAACATCTGTGCTGATCGTCATCTATTTTGTATGTGGGATCCCAGCAGAATATGGCTCGCTGAGCGGTGTGTAGGTCCACGCTGGGGATCCGAATCCATGAACCCTGGGCTGCTGAAGTGGAGCGTGTGAACTTAATCACTATCCCACCAGGCTGGCCTGGAGGTGAAACTTTTTTAAGATGCATACCTAACTACATTTTTCTATAAAAGTCAAAAGTTAATTAAAATGGTAATTCTCCTCCACTGAAGACATAGAATGTCTTAATTTCCCTCTGCAATCTTTCCTCCTAACTTCCACATTATAGTTTAGTATTTTAATTCCTCCATGCTTTTAACCTGTCAATGGTTAAAATTTACTATCAATCACGGATTAGATTTGCCAACATGTTTTATTGCTCTCTTGGCCCACTGCTGCTTCTTGCCTCTTTTTCCTCCTTTTGGTTCATTTTCGTTTTTGCTGAACTAACGCTTTTGAAATTCTTTCAAGTCGTTCTTTCTCTTTGATGTTCTGTAATTGCACTCTGATCTCTCCAGCTAGGGCGAGGATTTATTTTTAATTATGTTGCTCGATATTTGGTGTATTTCTTCAATTCTGGAAGACTCAGCCTTTAATTCTCAACAGGGCAATGCCATAGAAGTGTCCAGGAGGTGGGGACGACATTATCTAGGATGATCAAGAGAAGGTCTCTTGAGGAGGTGATGGGGGAGCTGTGACTTAAATGATGAGAAAGAGCCAGGCCTGGCGAGAAGAGTGTGCCTGGCAGAAGAAAGAGCAAGTGCACAGGCGTGGGATTCGGGAATTGAAGGAAGGCCCATGAGACTAGGGGTATGGTCAGTGAGAGGCGGTGTGCCAGGAGACTAGGTTAGATCAGAGAGGGAGGCAGGAGCCAGCTGTGTAAGGGTTTGGGTTGAGAGATAAAGGAGTTCAGTGGGAGCTTTTCTGGCAGGGACGCCTAGCTGTTTACCAGAATCCACTGATTCTTTCTTTCCTAGGCTCCAAGCTATATTATCTGCCTTGCAGTTAGATGTGGCCACGTGACTGAGTCCTAAACAATGGGATGAGAGCAGCTGGGATGAATGCTACATTCAATCCCGGCCCGTAAATACTCCCCAAAATTCTCCCCCAGCCTCTTTTTTCCTTCTGCTTGACTGGGATGGAAACAACCACATCAATCTTGAAAGCCACGTGTTGAAGATGGCAGAATTGCCATCAATCTGGGTACCCAAGTGACTTTATGGAGCAAAACTCCCACCCCCATCCTCAACCCAACTGCCCTGAGCTGGAACTACCCTGGAGCCTTACATGGAAACTGTGGAATGTTTGTTATTGCAACATACCCTAACTAACACAGCCAAGAGGACCTTGTCAAAGAAAGCTAAAGTCCCATGGGGCACAGGGGAGAGGATAGAATGTCCAGGGTAAAATTAAATTATACAGATTAATAATGTCAGAGATGGAATGGCTTGCTGAGGGACTATTACTCTTTAAAGATGAAGCAATCATGGCCTAGAGAAATTAGCTGCTCTTCCCAAAGACACTCAAGGGGGAAGACCAGATTCTAAACCAGAACTCCCAATTTCTAGTCCATGGTTCTTTCCTTGGGACTTGGGAAGGGAGATGGGGGGACTTGGAGGAGAAGGGTGAAGGAATCTCCACTTAGGTTTATTGGCCACTTGAGGGCTATGCTCTTTACTGTGGCTTTAGGACACCTCAGCAAGAACTTTGATTAGCTGCCCCTTTCATTCTTTGGACAAGTTCGTTCTCCCCTCCTGTGGCTGAGGATGCTTAAATCCTGGCAAAAATGCTTTGGGCTATGTATCAGTTTAGGGCCTCAGCAGGAAGTGGGTAGGAACTCAAACTGGGTAATTGTAAATAGTGATTTTATTAAACTTGTCAAAGGTATGGTGGGGTTCAGGAAAGTGACTAGGATGGTGCAGTGCTCTGGGGCCTGCAACAGTGGGGACCATTGTCATGGCTAAGTCTGAAGGGACCTACAGTCACACGCTTCATAATGTCGTTTTGGTCAATGACGGACAGCATATCTGATGGTGGTCCCATAAGATTAGTACCATAGAGCCTAGGTGTGAGGGAGGCGATACCATCTAGGTGTGTGTGAGTACAATCTGTGATATTCACACAACGATGAAATTGCCTAACAATGCGTTTCTTAGAATGCATCCCCACTGTTAAGTGACGCATGACTGTACTATTTTCCTATTGGTGCTGTAAAAAGTTACCACAAATCTAGTGGTTTAAAACAACATAGATTTTTTATGTTATAGTTCTAAGGGGTCAGATATCTGAAATTGGTCTCACTGGGCCCAGATCAAGGTGTCCAAAGTACTGCGTTGCTTTCTGGAGGCTCTAGGAAGAATCGTTTCCTTGCCTTTTGTAGCTTCTAGAGGCTGCCTGCATTCTTTGGCCCATGGCCCCCTTCCATACTCAAAGCCAGCAATGGCTGGTCCAGTCTTTCTAATGATGCATTTCTCCACTTCTGACTCTTCTGCTTCCCTCTTCCACATTTAAAGGACCCCTGTGATTACATTGGACAAACCTGGATAATCCAGAATAAGCTCCTTATTTTGAAGTCAGATGATTAGCAATCTTAATTCCATGTGCAACCTTAATTCTCCCCTTGCTATATAACCTAACATACTCACCAGTTCTGAGAATTGGGATGTGGGTATCCTTGGGAGCCATTACTCTGCCTACGATAAAGTGGCAAGGACATGGAACAGTTACAGGAACCCAGAGGAGGGTAGCTGTGTGAGGTCACCTGACAGGAGTGTGACTTGTGGTAGAGAATGGGATTCCCCAGATCAGGAGTGGTAGATATCGCCTGGCCATTTTTCTACCAGGCCACAGTGGAGCAGGAAGCAAAGGAAGGACTTACTGTACTGGTTGGGTGATCAGTCCTGATTGGCATGAGCAAGTAGGGGTACTTTTACACAAGGGGGCAGTAAAGAGAATTTCCAGAACTCAGGGTCTTTATTTCGGTGTCTCTTAGTACTTCTACATCCTGTAATAACCATGGGAATTACAGCAGCCACAAGCCACCAAAGGCAGGGAAAATAGGGGGCCTGAGGGTCAGGGTTACTCTACCAGGCAGTCAACATGGACCAGCCTAAATGCGGTCAGGAGATAAGGGAAATTTAGAAAGGGTGGTGAAGGAGAAAGATGATTATCAGTCGTGACTTGGGACCAACTGCAACAGCAAGGACTCTTGTTTCTAACCCTCGTACCTGATTCTTCCAGGTGATTGCAACTGGCCACCACTTTAAGGGACCGTGCGACTGACTGGATCCATATCTCCCTCTAGGGGAAGTGGGGAGGGCATCTTGCATTCACAAAAAATTGAATGCCAACAATGTAGTATGGGAGTCAATATAACAGGAGAGAACGAGTGAAGTGAGTAGTGCGAGGGGTGGGTTATACTTGATTCAAATCTATGTTCACACTCAGATTTCCTCAGCAGTGACAGCCTTCTGGACTCTGCTGACCCTGTCAAGGGCTGACCACTACTTTTTCTGGGAACAGTAGGTCCTTCACCTTGACCACCACCTTGCAGCTGAACATCCATGAACTCCATGAGCTCAGAGTTTCTGGCTCCTCCCACCACATCCAGGCTTGGAAGATGTGCCACACTGATTCTCACTGCAGAAAGGGCCACCTGACAACACCTGGAGGTGTTGGGGCGTTAACTTCCTGTGGATCGAAATTTCACTAATGGAAAACAGGCGATGGACGGACATTGGCAGATAAATGCCCCTTCCTCCTCCCTCTCATGGACTACTCCAAAGCATCTTTTCTCTTTGCAGTCTGTTTGGAGAAGAACCATATGCCAACCAGACATGCTTGTGGAGTTACCTGCTGTGATCTTTGAGGCTTATCTTGAAGTGTCAGCCAGAATGACAACGTGCCATTTTGAATTTCCTCACGTCTTCCTTTGCCTCACTTCCCTTTCCTCAGCCTTGCTGGTCTCTGTTCGTACTTCCCAAGTGTAATGGTTAGTTCTATGTGTCACCTTGGCTGGGCCACGGTCCCCAGATACGTGGTCAAATGTTATTCTGGATGTTTCTGTGAGGGTGCTTTCTGTGTGAGATTAACATTTAAATCCGTGGACTTTAAGTAAAGAGACCATCCATAATGTGGGTGGGCCTCATCCAACCAGTTGAAGGCTTATATAGAACAAAAGGCTGACCCCATGCAAACAAGAGAGAATTCTGCAGCCGACAGCCTTGGGACTTGAACTGCAGCATCAACTCTCCCCTGGGCCCCCGGACTGCTGGCCCACCCTGCAGATTTTGGACTTGTCAGATCCATAATTGCATGTGCCAATTCCTTAAAATAAATCGCTTTCTATATAAATACACACTGGTTCTGTTTTTCTGGAGAATCTTGACTCATACGTCAAGTAAGGCTTCAGTTCTTTCATCCTTGCTTCAGCCTCTGTTTTAGAGGGATTCAATCTGGCCAAGACACGGTCCCTGCCTTTCATGGACCTGAGGCCTTGTCTCCATCCCCATGTGGATATTAAAACCCCAGGCCCTAAACTCGAAGGGCCTATCTCCGAGTCCATACCCCATTGACTGCCCTAGTTTCATCTTTCTTACCATGCTGGCTTCCAGTTCCCCATTTCTTTCTGGAACTTAAGATTAGCCTTGAGCTAACATCTGCTGCCAATCCTCCTCTTTTTGCTGAGGAAGACTGGCCCTGAGCTAACATCCGTGCCCATCTTCCTCTACTTTTTATGTGGGACACCTGCCACAGCATGGCGTGTCAAGCGTGCCATGTCCGCACCTGGGATCCGAACCAGCGAACTCCGGGCCGCAGAAGCGGAATGTGCGCACTTAACCGCTGCACCACCAGGTCGGCCCCATCAACTACGTATTTTTAATATTACTATAGTTAGTCAGTATCTCTATGTATTTGTAGGGGGAGGGTAACCCTATCTCTGTACAACACATTGACTGGAATTCCTCATGCAATTTGCACGTTGTCCGTATACACATCATATTGTTACACAACAACAAACTCTTCATGTATGGGTGCACGTGTATGCATGTGAGGCTCATAACTTCCATCGAAGGGGGATTGCATTTTCCTGACCATTTCACTAGTGTTGAATATTTAGATTGATTTTCATTTTTACTATTATAAATCATTTTGTGGTGAACGTATTTAGGATAAAGCTCTTCAGGCATTTAGAATTATGCCCGCAGTATAGATTCCAAAAAGTAGAATCACTGCATGGAAGAGTATAAACATTTTAAAATCCAAATCGCTCTCCTCAATTATGCCTCCATGCGATTCACTCTAGACATCTTGACTGAAGTCTGGCATCGACTCGTCTCTCCTGACTTTGATCTGTTCCCTAAGGTGAATTCTTTAGATGGCTACTCTCATCCATTAAAGATTTCTTTTTCCTGGTCTCAGCCTCAGAAAGCAGGCATCTGCAAGTTTTATCTTTCCGGGTACAAGGACACAGTCGTGTCAATGACTAAATATTCCACATACTCATAACATAGCTATGGCTCTGGATTACATCTTAAAGCCACGAGAAGTGTTTGGACGTTTGCTTCACCTTACTGGGAAACACACACTATGGCAGAGTGGTTGAATCTGAGTTCTGGGCTCGAACATGGCTGGATACAAATCACAGCTCCATTGCTTACTTGCTTTGTCACTTTGCAAATTATTTATCCTCACTGAGCTTTACATTTTTCATGTCAAATGGGAATAATAATAGTAGCTAACTCAAACGGCTGCCATGAGAATTAAAGGAGATAATGAACCCGGAGCACCGGAAGCACACGAAACAAGGCACACAGTAAGCCCTCACAAATGTAGCTGTTGTTGGCAAGTGGACACCAGGTTCTGACCGCCTGTCCCCGTGGCCCCTGTATCCTGATGGCAAATAGGAGCCATGGAGAGCCTGGCCCACCCCCCGGCCCCCCAGGGCACGGTTTGCCTTCCTCTCTTCTCTGTTTCTAATAGCACTTTGTAGATTACCTAAGTAATTACCCATTCTATTCTATTTTCATTTTAGTCCTTTAAAAATTGTTTAGTTTAAAAAAAATTAAAACAAAGATACCACTAAAGTCCCTTTCTTTCCACTTTTTAGAAATTATGGTACAACACACATAACATAAAATCCACCTCCACAGCTCTTTTCATCTTGTAAAACTGAAACTCTATACCTATTAAACAACAGCTCCCACTTCTCTCTTCCCCAGGCCCTGGCAGCCACCATTCTACTTTCCGTCTCCGAATTTGACTCCTCTAAGTACTTCATAAGTGGAATCACACAGCGTTTGTGTTTTTGTGACTGGCTTACTTCACACAGCATAATGTTCTCAAGGTTCATCCATGTTGTAGCATGTGTCAGAATTTTCTTCCTTTTTCAGGCTGGATAATGTTCCATTGTATGTGTAGACCACATTTTGCTTATCCATTCACACTAAAGCCCCTTTGACAACATTCCTACTCTCTAATCCCTCTCCTTGGTGTTGGCGTTAACCATGCCCATGAACTTGGTATTTTTCTTCCAGACTTAAAATATTTTTTATTCAAATACTTGTACTTACAAAAAGTGCATAGTATGTATGGTATTTTACATAATATCAGATTGTATTTAATATTTTACATCTTGTACTTTCCCCTTAATGTTTGTGAATTTATCCATGTTGATCCATACGGATCTAGTTACTCTCCTGTAATACTGTATAATTTTCCATTTTATGTATATATTCCAAGTTTTATTTACCCATTTTCCTATTGATCCCCAGGATTTGAGCCTGGTAACTTTTGATAGATTTCTGGTACTTTTAAATATATTAAAAATATTTTGTCTTGTTTTTCTAGTCCTTAGAGGGAGAACTGGTCCTGGCCTTGTTTGCAGGTCTGCATTCTGCAAATCAAACAGACAAGAATATGCCCACAGAATTCTTTATAATATTAAGCTACAGATAAATGTTAATAAAATCTTCTCCTGGCAGTGCAGGGTGGGGGAGACAGAGATAGAGAACCAATTACATTTTTGACTTCAATTTAGCAAGATTAGAAATAAAAATAGCTAACTTGATTAAGTACTTAATAAGTGCCAGGCACAAATCTAGATACTTTAAACATATTAAATTTCACTTAATCAGCACAACAATCCCATGAAGTAGGAGCTATTATTACGGCCATACACAAATGAGGGGATGGCGGTGAAGTGACTTGCCCCAGTCCTCACGGGCGTCACTGGTAGAACAGGCATCCAAAGCAGAGTCGCGGTCTGATTCCGTGGCGCTTAATCACTGCATTGTACTGCCATATTGAAAGCAGAGTGGGAAAAAAGAACAAATACTTGCCAATTAAAAGCCAAGGAGAGGGGGCTGGGCCCATACCTGAGTGGTTAAGTTCACAAGTTCCGCTTCGGCGGCCGAGGGTTTCGCTGGTTCAGATCCTGGGTGCAGACATGGCACCGCTCGTCAGGCCATGCTGAGGTGGCATCCCACATAGCACAACAAGAAGGACCTACAACTAGAATATACGGCTATGTACTGGGGGGCTTTGGGGAGAAGGATAAAAAAAAAAGGTTGGCAACAGTTGCCAGCTCAGGTGCCAATCTTTAAAAAAAAAAGTCAAGGAGAGAATAAGTGAATTGGAAGCCAGTACAGAAGATTCTATAGCACAGAGAGCCAAAAAAGAAAGAGAGAAAGAAACAAAGAAAGAAAGAAAGAACTAGACTGAAAGCCTCAAAATATATTTATTGGAAAACTAAGACTAAATTACCAAGTGAAGATAAACTGAGAGGGAAGATGTAGGAAGCAAGAAGCAATGGTAATTATTGAATTTTGTGAAATATTTTGTTTTGGTAAATGTAATTTTGAATTGACAGCAAATTTCTTGTTAATACACTCTTTGTGTTATTTTTAAAGTGAAATAAAATCTCTTGGCAAGTAGTGTTCAAAATGGGGTACACGCACCCCAGAGGGTTAGCAAAATGATCCCTTTGTGTACAGAAAGAAAATATTTGAATTTTCGTCTTTATATTCTATTTCTTTATTTTTACATTTTTGTTATATTTTATAATTTATGTAAAGTGTTGATACACGATGCATGTCTGTACTTTATAGACAAATGAATACACATATATCGCGGGGGGGCCCTCAAAGTTTGTTAACTGGGTATTTGAACATTTTAGAGGCCACCATTCTACACAAAACAACACAGAAGATTGGGTTGGGGGGTATTCAATGGGAAATGAAAGTTTGTTAACTTTTTTGTGAAAGAATGGAAATACTGAAAAAATTTAGATTTTGTTAGAAAATTTTGTGGCTATACATATGTTAAAATTTAAGGATATCTACTAAATTAATGTAAATATCCACAGCTTCTGAACAAGCAGAGGTAAAAAGATAAAACTTCATCGATCTGACATTAGTCAAGAAAGGAGAAAAAAAAAACCCACAAGGAATAAGGAATAACAATGGTGTGCGGTGGGTTGAATGTTAGCACCCCCAGAAGATACGTCCACATCTCAATTCCTGGAATTTGTGAATGTGACCTTATTTGGAGAACAGTTCTTTTCACATGTAATTAAATTAAGGATCGATCCCTAGGTGAGATCACCTTGGGTTATCTGGGTGGGCCCTAAATGCAACCATAAGTGTCAGACAGAAGAGAAAGACAAGGGAGAGGAGCTGATGGTCGTGTGAGGACAGAGGCAGACTGGAGTGATGCAGCTACACACCCAGGAATGCCAACAGCCACCAGAAACTGGACAAGGCGAGGAATGGGAATCTTCCTTAGAGCTTCGGGAGGGAACTTGGCCCTGCCAACACCGCGATGTCAGACTTCCGGCCTCCCAAGCTGTGAGAAAATAAATTTCAGTGTTTTTAAGTCACCAGTTTGTAGGAATTTGTTCCAGCAGCTCTAATAAATGAATACAGATGGTAAACAGACAACACAGTAAAATACGGTAGAAACAAGTCTGAATTTATCAATAATCACTATAAATAAGAAGTAGGTAAACTCATCTATTAAGAGTAGCAAATTGGACTAAATAAAGGAATACAAAATCCAGTTATATGCTGATCACAAGAGGCAGAGTAAAAAAAGTGCTTGCAAAGGTTGTAAATATAAGGATGGAAAAAGATATACTAAGCAATTATTAACCAAAAGAAAGCTAGAGTAGCAACATTAAATCAGATCATATAAAATTGAAGACAATAAAGAATTAATGAGAATAAAAAGAGATGGCACATAATTATGTAGGGAAGAGTCCACCAACAGGGCTTTATTTATTTGTAAGTAAAGTTAAAAATATAAATAACAAACCAGAGGAAAGTACTTGCAACTCACATTATAGACTAAGGCCTAATTTCCCTCATGCATAAAGAACCTCTACAAATCAATACGAAACAGACAAGAACTCTTAGAAAAAATAGGCAAGGGATATGAATAGATGTTCACAGAGAAGAAAAGAACAAAGGCTCTCAAATGAATGAAAAACGCTCAGCTTCACTAGTAAAGAAAGAAATGCAGCTTTAAACTATGCTGAAATTCCACTTTTAAATTATCAGATTGATAAAGATCCAATAATTTGATTCGGCATTGGGTTAGCCAGAGTTTAGGATGCGAAGAAACAGGTCCTTCCGCACACTGCAAGCAACAGTGCAAATCGATACGTCTATGTGGGACAGTTTGCCAAGATCTAATAAAAAACCAAAGCATATACCTTTTGATCTGCCAATTTCACTTCTCCTAATGTATTCTACAGATACTCACGAACAAGATGATGTATGAAAAACGCTATTAATTACACTATTTATAAAAGCAAAAGATTGATTACATTATAGTAAACACAAATAAAGACAAATACTATTTGTAACTACCAAAAGGAATGAGGGGGGCTGGCCCTGTGTCACAGTGGTTAAGTTCAGTGTGCTCCACTTCAGCAGCCCAGGTTGGCTGGTTTGGATCCCAAGTGTGGACCTACACCACATGTCAGCCATGCTGTGGTGGCAACCCACAGATAAAGTGGAGGAAGACTGGCACAGATGTTAGCTGAGGGCTAATCTTCCTTAAGAAAGAAAAAAAAAAGAGGATGCAACAGAAGTTAGTTCAGGGCTGATCTTCCTCAGCCAAAAAAAAAAAGAAAAAGAAAAAGAATGAGGAATCTCAGTATATAACAATTCATAATGATCTCCAAAATATATTATTAAGTGAAAAAAGTAATGGTCAGGATACGGTGCACAATATGCTGCTTTTTTATAAAAAGGAGTTAGAACTATGTAAGTATGATTTAAAAATGTATGTAGTTGCTCATACATGTGCAAAATCTTTCTGAAAGGATGCATAAAAAACTGGTAAGATTGGTCACCACTGGTGAGGGGAACTGAGAAGCTGGTGGAATGGAGTGGGAGGGAGACTGAAAATCAACTACAAACAAACCAAACGACAACTACAACACCAAAACAAACCGCCACCACCATCCTCCCATCTCTGCAGAAAGAACAAAACTACAGAGATGATCGGCAAAACTATTTTTAAATGACTAATAAAACAGACAAGCTTCTGGGAAAACCCAATGAAAGAAAAGAGAGAAGGTACAAATAATATTTGGTGTGAAGTGCCCAACCTTGGTCCCCACCTGCTGTGTGTCAAAGTTGCAGGTGAATTCCATGTCATCTAGAATGGGTTAAAGAGTAGACTTCCTTGGAAAAGGGATCACTTACAAGGCCGAGTCATCAAGAGAAGGCAGGAGTCCCCTGATCCTCTCCTCCTCCTGTAGAGAGGCCTGTGGGGATAGCTGTGCCCACAGAGTGGGTCTGCATCCCAGTGGGGGTCCTCTTCCCCTTGTTACCCCCCCCTTCTTAAAATGTAGAAGCAACCTTATCAATGGAAGGGCAAACAGATTGTTTGGCATCAACAAAAGTTGAAAAAATTAAAAATCATTAAAGAAAAGTCATCAATTAATCAAATTCTGTCTCCCTGGCCCCTCTCAACAGAAGGCACCAGGACAAGATCGTTTTATAGCTGTGTGTTACTGACTAGAAATGGATCGTCTTTTTTTTTATACAAACTATTTTGGAGAAGAGAGAGAGAGTACCATGATACTCATTTGCATCCTCCAAATTTTGATATATTGTGTTTTTATTTTCATTCATTGAAATATTTTCTAATTTCTCTTGTGATTTCTTTTTCGATGTATGGGTACTTAGCAGGGCTTTGTTTAATTTCCACAAGCTTAGGGATTTTCCAGATATCTTTGTTATTTACTTCTGGTTTAATCCTGTTGAGGCCAGAGAACATACTTGTCTGATTCAAATCTTGTTGGACTTGTTGGGATTTGCTCCATGGCCCAGGATATAATCCCTCACGATGAACGTTTCATAAGTGCCTAGGAAAAAACACGTATTCTACTCTTGTGTGGAGTGTTCCATAAATGTCAAGTAGGCCAAGTTGGTTGATAGTGTTGTCAGGTCTTCTGCGTCCTCACTGATTTTCCGTTGACTTGCTCTATCAGTTACTGAGAGAGGAATGTTGATGTCTTCAACTAAAAATGCAGATTTTCCTATTTCTCCTTCTCATTTTATCAGTTTTTACTTTATCGTCTTAAAGCTCTATTTTTAGATGCATACACATAGTTACATCTTCTTGAAAATCTGATCCTTTTTTCCCGACATAATGTTCCTTTTTATCCCTGGCAATATTCTTTGTTCTGAAGTCTGCTTTTCTGGTAGTAATATAGTTCCTCCAGCTTTCTTTTGGTTAGTGTTTGCTTATATCTCTTTTTTTCATATTTTCACTTTTAAACTATTTATCTCTTTGTATTCAAAAGTGAGTTTCTTGTAGACAATGTATTAGTTACGTCTTGTTTTGTATCTAATCTGCTTTTTAATTTGGGATTCTCTCTGCCCGGTCATTTCCACTAGCAGTTGGTGGAGGCCCACGGAAAAGTACTTGTGAGTGAGTTCAGACTGCCTTGTGCCTTTTTCCATTGTTTTGAACCAGTAGTCCTCAGTCAGCAGCAATTTGTCCCGGTAGGGATATTTGGCAATATCTGGAGACATTTTTGATTCTCATAACTAGGGGAGGGGAAGCTATGGCATCTATAGGTAGAGGCCAGGAATGCTGCCGAATATGCTACAATGTATGGGATAGACTTTCACAACAAATAATTGTCCTGTCCAAAATGTCAATAGTGCCAAAGCTGAGAAACTCTGCTCTAAGTTGCATGGTAGCCTACACTTGGCAAGAGAGGGAAGTCAGAGATGTCAATTTGAGAGCGATCAGTCTATAAATGGTGTCTAAAACCATGGGGCTAGACAAGATCACCTAGTAAACTAGTGTTAATAGAGGAAAGGAGATCTGAGGTCTGAGCCCGGGGGTACTCCAATTTTAGAGTGGGAAGGAAGAGAAGGAACCAGTAAAAGAGAGTGACAAGGAGTATTCGACAAGATTTAAAAAGAGTCAAAGAGAAGAAGGTATTTCAAGATGGGAATGATTATGTCAAATGCTGCTGAGAGGCTGAGTAAGATGAGCACTTATCTTTGGACTTAGCAAAGTGAAGGTCATCTATGACCTTGATGATGGTGTCAGGGGAGTGGTGGTGACGAAAGCCTATTTGGAGTAGGTTCATGAGAGGACAAGAGAAGAGCACGTAGAGAGGATAAGTATAATGATCTTTTTGAGGATTTTTTTCTGTAGAGTGGGGAAGGAAAATGGGATGGTAGTTGAGGGGGATGTGTGTTAAGGGAGTTTCTGTTTTTGGTTTTATAAGATAGGAGCTATACAGAGAGTATGCTGTTGGGAATGATCCAGCAGAGAATAATATTTTCTAGGAGGTGAGAAGCCATGGGACCCAGGGAAAAAGTGGAAGTGTTGGCTTTCCCTGGGAGCACTGACTGTATCCACTGTCACAGAAGGGAAAGCAGAGAACTGGGGACAGATGTAGGGGGTTGGCAATACTCTTTTTGATGCTTCTATATTCTCAGCACAATAAGGTCATCAGCTAAAAGTGAGAAAGTGGGAGCTGTTGGAAGTTTGAGGAAAAAGAAGTTAAGCGATAATTGTCTATAAGAGTATGAGAGAGTGAATCAGGTAGGGAAGTGAAGCAGCATTGAAGGATAGCATGAAAGACCCTCCCAAGGTTAGTGGTCATGAACCGAAAGAGAGACCATTTACCATGCCTATGTGTTTTTCCCTAGCAAATAACATTTGCTGATGTGCTATTGGGGGAGTGAATGGAGAATTATATTTATTCAACGTTGAGGATTTTCCAGAGAAGTTCAAGGGAGGAAGAGTGGGATAAGGGATACAGAGAAGTGACTACAATGGTGGAATGTGGATTCTAAGACAGATAAGATAAGAGGTGAGGACATGAAAGGGTGGGGGATGTAAAAAATTGTCAGGTTGATGGAGAGCAAGTCCTACCAGGGTTGAAGAGTTATTGGAGTCAGGCTATTGGAGGGAGTGTGCTGAAAGATAAGTACAGAAAGAATGGGATGATTGTCATCAAGATAATGGAGGGGATGTTATTATTGGTAATGCCAAGGTCTTGGTATGAAGCAGGCAGCTTGGGGAAGGGGGAAGACAGGGTCACTGGGAGTGAGGGATTCAGGAACTAAGAAGCTCATCTTTGTGGATTTTGAAATCCCTAATAAGTAAGATAAGGCTAGTACTGGAAAGAGACACAATGAACCAGGTGCTAAAACTTTCAAGGCATGAGGAGTGATAACCTGCAAGTCAGATGACTCCAAAAAATAGAGGTTAATCGAGTGGTCTACCAAAAAGGATTAGTATTCAGAGTATGCAAATAACTCTTAAAAATAGATAAGAAACAAACAATCCAATAAACAGTGGAGAGGAACCCTGAATGGCCATCAAACTTGTAAAGAGGACCAGCCGCATTGGTAATCAGGAAAATGCAAAATAAAATGAGATGCTGTTTCACATCCATCAGAATGACAAAAACGGGTGTCTGAGAGCACAAGCATAAGGAATGATGTGGAGAAATGGGAGCTCTCAGATGAGTGTAAATTGGGACAACAGCTTTGGAAAACATATTCGGTAATATATGGTAAAGATCAAGATGTGCCTGTCCTTTGTCCCACCTTCCCCCTTCCAATATTAACTCTAGGGAAAAGCTCACACACGTGTGGTGCAAGGAGATGTGTGCAAGGCTGTTTATGGCAACATTATATGTAACATAAATATTAAAACAATGCAAATGTCCATCAACAGAAAAAGGGACAAGTAAATCGTATATATTTATACAACGAGAATATTCTATGAGGGTGAAAGTGGAAGGGCTAGAGATGCATGCATTGTTGTTCAATTCCAGAAACACAAAGTTGACAAAACCCAATAAACTGCAGAATGATAGATACAATGTGGCATTGCCATTTTCGGTAAAGCTTAAAAACAAGCAAAACAGTATATGTTATTTATGAATGCATATATAGTAAAAATGTAAATACACGGACAAGAAGAATGCACACAAGTTTAGGACGGTGGCCACCTCTGGGGAGGGTGGAGAGAGGGGAGCGGGATCTTGGAGAAGCACAAAAGGGGGCTTCTATTACATTTGTAATGTTTCAGTTTTTAAAAAAACATGAAGCAAATAGGGCGAAATGTTAATACTTGTGAAATGCGGGTGTTGGCTGTATTACGCTGTTCTTTTCCATTCATTCAAAATATTTCACAATAGAAAAGTCCATCGTACATGTAGGATGACAGCACTTTCAGAGATCAGATAAACACAACTGTAAAGCTCACATAATCCCACTGTTCAGCATCAGTCTGTCAACTTGCAAGCATTTTCAGAACACCTAAAAATTGCATAACAGTGCTCTTAGTGTCAGGACACCTGCAGAGAATGAGCAGAATTTCCAAACAGATGTCAGAATAGGAATGTGCCACTCGTGGGAACGCATAATTCATCATGACAAACGTGCATTAAAAGCATTAAGAGGAGCCACAGATGGTGCTGGTGGGCTTGGTCTAGAATGGGTTGAATTTGACAAAAACCAGCTGAAACACATCCCTGTGGCCAAAGCTGTCCTGTGCTTCAGTCAGTACTCTGCTTTCCCCCAGGGTCCCCTTAGGCCATAAAGAGGCATTTGGATACGTGCCTCTCCCTTTTCTGAGTGACATCTAAATATTTATTTAACAAATGAATACTGATGGCCTCCTGTGTCAGCCAGTGCACACGCAGATGCACGTGCCTGTGTGCGGCCCATGTGCTGTTCCCTCCCTTTCCTAGGTCCTCTCCCCCTTACTGCAATCATCACCCCATGCCCCTGTTCGCCCGCTCCTGGGACTGTGAACCCCTCCCTGTCTGCCTCCAGGACCTTTGTTACCAGGAACCCAGCTGGGGCAGGTTTGGAGGCAGAGCACTGCCTCCTGAGGGGTTACTCAGGGATGTCACAGGTGACTCTAAGGACATCACATGTTGCTTAGATGTTTTCCTGACTCAACAAAGGGTTTGGGATTTTGGTGGGGGGGAACGGGGTGAACTTGAGGAGAGCGTCCCCAAAGACAAGAGGGCACGGGATGAAGCTCTTATATAGCAGCATGCTCAGGGCGATCAGCAGAGCTCCATGACCACTGTAGCCCTAGGCTTCTAGTCAAGCATTGGAGAAAAGCACCTGAGTCCATCGCTCCAAGGTAGGCTTGTCTCTTTCCTCCCGGGGTCCCCCTGAAGACAGAGGGCTGGAGAGACCAGAGTCCTCTAGGAGACATATGCTGCTTCTCAGCACAATCCCTGCTTTGCTAGGCTTAAGGTTGGCTCTCAGCAAGACGGAGGGGGCAGTGGTCAGTGACCTACACTGGTCACCACCAGGAGGGCCAGAGGATGGACAGGGAGAGTCTTAAGGCGAGGACCCAAGTCCTGATCAGAGGAAGTGCTAACCACTTATTCCTTTTGTACCCAGAGAGATCAGGTCAAATCTCCATTCCCTGCTGTGGTAGAAAGAATCAGCCACTGTGGGGCCAGCCTGCTGGTTGGGTTCACATGTTCTGCTTTGGCGGCCCCGGGTTTGCTGGTTCGGATCCTGGGCATGGACCTATATGTTGCTCATCAAGCCATCTGTGGCGGCATCCCACATAGAAGAACTAGAAGGACCTACAACTAGAATACACAACTATATACTGGGGCTTCAGGGAGGAAAAAAAAAGGAGGAAGATTGGTAACATATGTTAGCTCAGGGCCAATCTTTCTCACCAAAAAAAAAAAGAGAGAGAGAGAAAATCAGCCACTGCCAGAGACACCACTGAGCCAACTGTCCCCACCCTCAGAGACCCAGGCCAGGAGGGCTCCTACAGGGCTAAGCAGGGGAGAGATGAGAGGACTCTATCTGAGCCCTCTTGTGAATCTCGCTGCCTCGGAAGCATGTCTAGAGATTTCCACAGTGAAATTGGAACATATTATTTCAGAAAATTTAAGAACAGCCCAATTTTCATACAGTTACCTAAAATCTCAATGCACAGCTAATTTAAAGTTGTGAAATTTTAGTAACAGATTTTACTATTCACAACTTTAAGAATCATTGCCAAATTCTAAGTTCAAAGTTTAAGAAATTGTCTCTCAAAATCATCTAAGGTATCTACAGTTGGTCAATTAAAAAAATTAACTTTTAATTTTGGAATAATTTTAGATTTACTGAAAAGTTGCAAAGATAGTGTTACCGAACCTGAAGTGAGTTTCCTCACCCATTGCACAGCAAGCCAATCTCTGACACCGGGTGTGGTGGAAGAAAGTAGGAATTTTATTTTTGCACAGCACTGAGCAAGGAGAGAGGGCAGCTAATGCTCAAATCCCAAACTCCCCGAAAAGCTAAAAGGAAGGGTTTTTATTTGGGGTTTTAGGTAGGGGAGGGGGACCATATGGCCTTGCTGGTCGGAGCTTTCCCACCAGCCTGTGTTTGGCCTTGAGACTACTTGCAGAGAGGAGGGAGCTCATGGCCTTGCTGGTCAGCAGCTTTCCCACCAGTCCGTATCTCTTTGCGGGAGGAGATAGTCCAGATGCTTGTCCTTAACAGTGTCTGTCTCCATGGAGGATAGTGGATTCTGGAGCCAGGAAGCCAGAGAGTAAGCAGGGAATGAGTGTTTTTGGTTTTAACCCCATATACACTGGGTTTAATGTAGGGAAACTGATATCAGGGTCGGTATCAATAGTACATAGAATTCCTGTATACTCATCACCCAGTTTCCTTTAATGTTAATATCTTATATAAAACAATGGCACTTTCATCAGAATGAAGAAATGAACCCCAGTACAATATTACAACTAAGCTACCTAGTTTAGTCATATCTCAGGTTTTTTTCCCACTAATGTCCTTTCACTGTTGCAGGATCCAATCCAGGAGACCCCGTTGCATTTAATCCTCCCGTCTCCTAGTCTCCTCTATCTGTGACATTTTCTCACTCTCGTTTTTCATGAACTTAACAGTTTTGAAGGATATCAGTCAGGATGTTGTAGAAGGTACCTCAGTTTGGGTTTTGTTACTGCGCCGTGTTTGTTTTTGCCCGCTGCCTGGAAAGCCAAATGCCGAGACGACGAGATTGTAGCAGAGAGAGAGTTTACACACAAGGCAGCCATGCAAGGAAGCAAGAGCCCGCATCTCGGATCCCTGAAAATAGGGACTCAGGGGTATTTATGGGATGGGGGCAAGGTGGTCTGAAATGTGGAGATAGGTGATTAGCGGTGTGGAGAGGTGAGGTAATTGACGATCTGCTCAAGTGTAGTCAGACTCCATGCCTCTTCATAGGACCCATGTTCACAAAATGGCAGTGTTAGCATGATCTGAGGGTGCAGTTTTTAGCCTCTTGATGTCAAAAGGTTGCTTATTGGACGTCTGTGTGGCCCCGTTGATGAGTTGTTGGTCTCAACTGGCCCGAAGTGGACAAGTTGTTCTAATTCCTGAAAAACTGCTCACACACCCATTACCATGGCGATCCAGGCTCCAGAGAGACGTTATCTGTAGGAACCTAGTGGGAGTCAGCTAGCATGTTGCCTATACAGCACAGGTAACAATGGGTGGTAAAGCTATGATCAGTAATTGCAAAAAGGAAAAAAAACTTTAGTTCTCAGCTACTTAATCATCAATGGCTAACTGCTTGCTGGTTTCAGTTTGCCTGATGTTCTCCTCATGATTAAACCGGGATGTTGGGCCTTGGGGAAGAATGCCACAGAGGTGAAGTGGCCTTCTTATCCATCATGTCAGGGAGTACACTATAGCAACATGACGTATATGGTGATGTTGACCTTGATCACTCGGTTAGGGCAGTGTCTGCTGAAATTCTCCACTGTAAAGTTACTATTGTTTCCTTTCTACACTTAATTCTTGGAAGCAAGACTCCCAGTCCAGCCCATCCTCATGGGAAGGAGGGATTAAGCTCCGCCTCCTGCAAGAGAAAAAAATCTACACATATTTTTTGAAATTCTCCTGTAAAGAACGTTTATTTCTTCTCCATCATTTAGCTATTTATTCAGACATTTTTTTTTGTATCAGTATGGACACACGTATATTTATTTTAGACTTTAGATTAAAATTCAATGCTATGTTATTATTTGTTGCATGTATTGTTCAAGCTTTGGCCATTGGGAGCTCTCGGCCATCAGCTCTTCTGTCCTTTTGACATTCCTCCATCCCCTCCTCTTTTTTTTTTTTTTTCAGCAGTTGCTTACTTTCTGGCTCTACAAGACGTGCCAGGCTTATCTTGTATTTTCCCTGCTCCAACCCTAGAATCTGCCATTTCTCCAAGGAGTAACTGGGCATTTAAAAATAGTAGATTTTTAAATATAAGAGCAATGTATATCATTTGTAGAAAATTTGGGGAGTGAGAGCAAAAATTCAAGGGGAAAATATCATAAATCATAGTCCCACCACCAAAGGAAAACCATCTTTAGAATTTGATATGTTTCTTTTCCATTTGCTCGTTGATTTTCTTTGTTTTCAATTTCATAATTTCTGCTTTTATTTTTATTCTCTCCACTTTGGGTTTATTAGTGTTTTTCTTTTATTAACTTCTTGAGTTGAAAGTTTATTTCATTATTTTTCAATTGTTTTTCCCTGAAAAATGTGTTTAAGACTGTGCTTTGTTCTCTGAGTATTGTTTCGACCACATCCTGTAGGGTTTTATTCTGCAAAGTTCTCATATTGCTGCTCATGTCTAAACAGTGATTTCTGCTTTGATTTCCTCTTCCAAGTTATTTTATAAGGAAACTTAAAATTTCCAGGTGTATGATTTGTGGGGGGGAGGGAAGTCTATACTTTTGTGTTAATTTCTGTATTTATTGCACATAGGTCAGTAAATGACCCACATGATTTCTGCTCTTCAGAATTTATTGAAATTTCCTTGTTAGTTATTATTTAAAATTCTCTATATTCTTACTTGTATCTTGTCTATTAAAGTGTTGATTTCAGAAGGAGATGTGTTAAAGTTGCCCACCAACTTTGTGGATTTGCCAATTTTAAACTTACATGTTAAGTACATAAAGGTTAGTGACTATTATAATTTTTGTTTCATATGTATTTTATTAATATAAATTACTAATTTTTTCATTTTAATGCTTTTTGCTTTGAATTATAGTTTGTCTAATAATATTGTCATGTTTTCTTGCCTTTTGATATTTACCTGCTGTGTCATCATCTATTTCTTTATTGTCCATCTTCCTATGCCATTTTGTTCTCTTTGTCTCTTGTGAACTATATTTAGCTGGGTTTTAAAAAGATTCAATTTGAGACACTCCATCTTTTAATATATGAATTTAATCCATTCACATTTATTGTGAACATTCGTATACATTTGAACTTATCCTTGAAAATTTATTTTGTAATTTTTTTATGCTTTTTTTCTTCGTTTCTTCCTTTTATTGTATTAATCTAAATTTCTTCTGGCCTTCTTGTGGTTACTGTCCCAGGGGCTGATGCTTTTTCTCAGGAGGTGGTTGGGAAAACAGCAGTGATTTGGAGAAGAGATCTAATGGCCTGGTTTCTCCAAGCGCAAGTACCTCTGTTCTGACAATTGCCCAGCCCCCTCCTCCTTTTTCTATCCTCTGAGCTTAGAGCTGCTCCCACCTGTTACTATTATCCTCCCCTGAAGGCATTTTGGACTGTCATTTTCCCTTGCAAGATGACTCTATCTATCTTTCAATAATTCCTAATAATTTTTATTGCTTTTTTTTTTACTGTATTGCTGTGGATTTGTTTTCTTTCTTTCTTTCTTTAAATATCTTTTTCATCTAGTGATTTGCAGCGAAGGAGAAGGATGAAGCACGTATTTAATCTGTCACTTTTATTCCATCACAGCTTATTGACTTTCAAGAATTCTTCCATGTAGACATTTATGTTAATATAATTTCAGTCCTTCCGTATATAAAAGTTTGTGTTATGATTCTTCAGTTAGCATTTTAACTGAAGCATTTCCATATTTTTACAAACTATTTATAAACAGCATTTTTAATGGCTGCATATACCCCATCAAGTAGTACACCATATTCAGCATCTAAGTTTTATTTCTTTTTTTACCTATTACAAATAAGGTAATAAAGATCTTTGTTCATGAATCTATTTTTGTATGTAAAATGTTTTAGGTGGATGTAAAGATTTTTGTAGATTTCCAGCAAACAAATTAGGTCATTCCAGATCTACTAACATATTACACACAAACACATATCGTACATACACATATATGTATATTTATCTATATATGATGTACATAGCATGCATAAAACATATATACATATTCTCAGAACATACAAGTCTCTATATGTTATTATGGTTTTTTTGGATTATACGTTTTTAAAAACTAAGACAGTCAATCAACTTTATAACAAGCATAGTCCAAGACTGGGAATGTGAACTATCATATCACATGGATGCCTGTGGAAGCAGGCCGGCTTCTCCTTGTTGCATCATTCTCTTTAGAAGGGGGAGATTTAGCAATGGTGACCACTTTTCTGGACCAAACATGAGGACACATATTTTGTTCCACGATCAGTCTCAGAAGATCAGGGATAGAGTACAAAGCCCTAGATATAGTTTTTTTTTTTTTTTTTACCTCCTCTTGCCATATAACTTTGACTTTCTGGTGCTATTCCATACTATAGAAGCACAATTTATTTCATCTGCATTATCAGGGGGCAACTTGGCTCTCTTCAAATTTGTGAATCTGAGGCTCATGGTTTCCTTTCTATTCTCTCTTTCTGGGATTCTTTTTGCTCATCAGAAAACCTCAGCGCATCTTTTCTGTTGAAAGGAAGGTTGAGGGAGATTAAAGGCAGTAATGTAAGGTGTTAAGGAATATTATTGAGATTTCTTTCTTCTTGCTATGGCCACCATAACAAACACCACAGACTCTGGGGCTTGGACCACATAAATTTCTCACAGTTCTGGAGGCTGGAAGTCCAAGAGCGAGTTGTCACAGAGTTGGTTTCTCCTGAGGCCTCTCTCCTTGGCTTGCAGATGGCCACCACTCACTGTGGTTCTTTGTGTGTCTGTTGTGTGTCCAAATTTCCTCGTTTTATAAGGACAGCAGTCAGACTGGATTAAGGCGTCTCTTAACAGCCTTGTTTTAACTCAGTCACCTCCTCAAAGGCCCCTTCTCCAAACACAGTCATACTCTGCGGTAGTGGAGGTTAGGGCCTCAACATATGGACTTGGGGCTGAGGGGACACAGTTCAGTCCATAACACTCCTTGAGATCAGCAAGACTGAACTTGCTTTGAAGCCCAGAGACTTAGGTAGAAAGTGCGTGGTTGTTTAAAGCTTTTATGTTGAGTACAGATGTGAACTTGTCTATTTTCCTTATGATGTTATTCCCTAGGAAGGGTGAGGTTAGCTTTCTATATTAATTCCCTACTTGTGCAGGGGCTTAATGGTGGTAGAAAGACTGGGATAGACACTGAGAAAGCGGAATAAGAATTAAGACAGAAAATGAGCACTAGACAAACGATGATTAGCTATTTTAATCAGTAGGGCCCAGAATGATGTTTATGTCTCCCTCAGTGTGATCATCATTTATTTATGTAAAAGTTATTGATAAATAAATGAAAAGCAATGGTGTATATTGGAGTATACGAGGAAGCCATTTGGTGTAAAACTAATTTGACCTGACCTTGTTTTTGGCAAAAGGGCCTGATGTGGCCTGTTGAGCGTGCATTGTACATCTGCTTTAAGTGTTTACTGTGTCCCAAAGACAAGAATGATACCCTTAAAGAGAGGGATATAAGTTCTCCTATATTGGCATTTCCTTTAGGATAAGCATCTCTCCCTAAACTAAGGATTAATTATTTTTTTTTAAAGATTTAATTTTTTTTCCTTTTTCTCCCCAAACCCCCTGGTACATAGTTATATATTCTTAGTTGTGGGTCCTTCTAGTTGCGGCATATGGGATGCCACCTCAGCATGGCCTGATGAGCAGTGCCATGTCTGTGCCCAGGATTCAAACCATTGAAATCCTGGGCTGCCGCAGCAGAGCACATGAACTTAACCACTCAGCCACAGGGCTAGCCCTAGGATTAATTATTGACCTGCCATGCTCACCTTGTGACTAATCACCTTGTGACCACTGACCTGCTGTGTTCACCAATCTGCTGTGCCAGCAAAGCAATCTCGTGACTATTGTAAAAGGGGCATTCCTTTCATATGTGATGTAAGCTTTTTGTTCCAAGATGGTGTATAACCATTCTGTACACCCCACTTCTCTGGTGCCCTAGGAAGGCAGCAGACTAGTCCTCAGATCTGGCTCACAATAAACTCATCCCAGTTTTGATTTATAGATTACTTATGGATGATTTGTGTCAACATTATTAACTGGTAAAAACCTCCACGAGCTTATTTTTGTTCCTAATAGAAAGTACAAAATCCCATGGCCTTACCACATTATCCCACCTTACCTAGGCCCTCGGCTCTCTCTCTGTCAATCCTCTGTTCCACCCGAGGCCCAGTATTACTAGGCTCTGCGCTTGGAGCATCTCCGCCCTAGTTACCAAAACAGAGACTCTTCTAGCTTTAAGCTCCACCTCACTTCTTTCATAAGTGCTTTCTCACCTCCTCTAGCCCTGGGCAAGCACTCAGTCCTTACAAGCATTTCACATCTGATGTCTTACATCATTTCCTAGGGATGTGGCACCTGTTTTTGTTGCGATAAATGTCTCAACAGCCAAGAGACATCCAGGAGACAGCCAAGAGAAATGAGACATTGTGCCTTATTTCCAAATTCTGTCCAATTTGCAAAGACTAGTGATTAAGAACAAACCACACTTATGAAGAGGCGGGAGTAAATATAACAGAGTAGATGTCTGCTTTAATAAACAGTTGCTTTAATGTGATTCTCGAAATATAATTATTGAGAAGTTTGTTTTATTCTTTTATAGATATTAGTCCAGTTGTGTTCCACAAGTCAAAGCTAAGTGAAATTCTTTAAAATCTTTTAGTAGGAAATAATTTTAAGTTCAGAGAAAGTGGCAAAAATAGTATGGACAGGTCGCATGTACCCTTCATCTAATATTTCATATTTCTAATGTGTAAGATGGGTGCATCCTCCATAGCGATAGTACAATATCAAAACCATGAAGCTGACAATGATACAATCCACAGAACTTACTCAGATTCCACCAGTATCATATGCACTCATTTGCGTGTGTATGTATAATTCTGGACATTTTCTCACACATAGATTTGCGTAGCCACCACCACAGTTGAGATACAGAATTGTCCCATCACCACAAAGATCCCTCATGCTACCCCTTTATATTCACAGCCATCTGCCTTCCCCAGCCCCATCCCTAACCCCTGGCAACCACAAATCTCTTCTCCATATGTATGATTTTTGTCACTTTGAAAATGCTGTATTAATGGAATCACTCTGTATGTAGCCATGTGGGATTGCCTTTTTTCAGGCAGCATAATTCCCTTAAGATCCATCCAAATTGTCACATGCGTCAGTAGTTTGTTCCTTTTTATTGCTCTGAAGTGTTTTCTCAGACCAACCAATTCTCCAGCATCAGCTGGGTGTCCAAAAAGTCAATTCAGTTGTGACATTAACTAGTTAGTGTCAGACGCCACAGGTTTGAGGGTTCAGCCCCACAAGACTGCCCCTACTGCAGACACGAGTTTCAAGTCCCAGGCCACCTGTGCTTCTGACCAACTGGCTATAAATTGTATATTCCCACAAGCTCTTCCTTGGGTTTGGTAATTTGCTAGAATGTCTCGCAGAATTCAGGAAGATACACTACTTACATTTATGGTTTATTATAAAGGACACAACTCAGGAACAGCCAAATGGAGCTGATGTATAGGGCAGAGTATAGAGGGGTGTGTGTGTGTGTGTGTGTGTGTGTGTGTGTAGTTTCCATGCCCCTTCGGATTCTGGAAGCTATCTGAATCTCATTATCAAGAGCTTTAAGGAGCTCAATCTCCAGCTGTCTTCTCCCCGTCCTGAGGTTGGTGGATGGAGATGAAAGTTCCAACTCTCTAATCACTTGGTCTCTCTGGTGACTGGCCCCATCCTTAGGCTATCTGGGATCCCCACCTTAAGTCACCTTATTAGCATAAACTCAGATGTGATTGAAAGGGACTCATTATAAACACCAAAAACACTCCTATCACTCAGGAATTTCTAAGGGCTCTGGGCCAGTTGCCTAGGACAAAGATTAAATATATTTTTGTATTATATTACGGGATGGATTGTACCATAGTTTGCTGAAGGGCATTTGAGTCATTTCCAGTTTTGGCTAATACAAACAAAACTGCTATAAACATTCATGTACATGATTTTGTGTGGACACATGTGTCCACTTCTCCAGGATAAATGCCCAGTAGTACAATTACTGGGTTATATGGTACGTGTACATTTATTTTGAAAGTTTGAGGGTAGCTAAGACAAGTAGGTAAGTTCTGTGAGCTCAGAGCAATTAGCCTCTCCCTGAAGAGTCAGAGAAGCCAGGATAATTGAGATACTACAATTGCAGACCTTATATTCAGGAGGCTTGGGTTTGAACCTGAGCTTCTCTCTTACTGGTTGTGAGAGATTGAACAATTTATCTCTCTGTGCTTCTGTTTCCAGTTCTGCAAAATGTGGGTAATAACTATCACTACCTCAAAAGGCTATAATGACTATTTAATGAAAAAAAATCATGTAGAGTGCACGGCACTATGCTTAGGACACAACGATCAATAAAGGTGAACTACGTAACAGATGCTATTGGTGTGTCCTGCCTATGTCCCCTCCAGCGCTCACTTTTCTGTACATATCAGCCCCACTTCCAACAGCAATCATGCGTGACTTTTCCTGAAGGTTTCTTTGGCTCCTGGAGCCTGCTTTGTGCACAAGAGGGACAGGCTGGAAGTGCTAAGGAATTAATGCCACTCAAGAGCAGTCCTCAACCAAAGGCTGACAGGAGTTGGAAATAGACCCTGAGAAACAGCTGGTAACCAACTGTTCTGGTTTGCCCAGGACTGAGCAGTTTCCTGGAATGTGTGATAAAACCTACAGTCCTGGGAAACTGGGAAGGTTGGTCACTCTAAGTCACCAGTGCCCTTGCCCTTTGAGGGGGATAACTCTGAAAATCAAAACCATTGTTCAGAGGTCCTCAATGGGATTGAGGGTCAGTGCCCGTAGAGGTAACTCACTTGATAATGAACATTCTGTGGGCTATCTTCCCTTCTGTCTCACTCCCTCCACTCCTCTAACGTTGCTTCCCAGGGCCATCTCCAAAACAACTACTTGCTTTTTTGTTTTTTAAGATACGCTTTTTGGTGAGGAAGATTGGCCCTGAGCTAACATCTGCTGCCAGTCTTCCTTTTTTTTTTAAAACCAGATGGATCTTTTTTTTTTTTTAAAGATTGGCACCTGAGCTAACAACTGTTGCCAATCTTTTTTTTTCTTTCTGCTTTTTCTCCCCAAATCTTCCCAGTATGTAGTTGTATATTTTAGTTGTGGGTCCTTCTAGTTGTAGTATGTGGGATGCTGCCTCAACGTGGCCTGATGAGTGGTGCCATGTCCGTGCCCAGGATCCGAACCAGAGAAACCCTGGGCAGCCGAAGCAGAGCGTGCAAACTTAACCACTCAGCCACGGGGCAGGCCCCCTTCCTTTTTTTTTTTTCCTCCCCAAAGCCCCGGAAGATAGTTGTGTATCCTAATTGTATATCCTTCTAGTTCTTTTATGTGGGATGTTGCCACAGCATGGCTTGATGAATAGTGTGTAGGTCGGCACCAAGATCCAAACTGGTGAACCCCAGGCCGCTGAAGCAGAGCGTGTGAACTTAACCACTACACCAAACACCCAAACAACTAGCTTTTTGAGTGTGCTTCTGAGGTAGTCAACCTAAGACAATTATTGCTCCTTGATTTCCACATAAAAAGGTGAGGAGGTTTGAGATGAAAGACGTAGGTTGAGAAAAAGTTGTTGCAGATATGAGGTGTTGCTGGTGCAGTTACAACTCCACATGGAGCCATGGGATCTTAGGGAAGGCAGGCCTGGACAGTACGGCCGGGGGGTCAGGAGTGGTGAGGGTAGAGGCCCGATGAAAAATTTTGGAAGAAGAGAAGAGTGGCTAGACTTTTATCTACAATTGGGTGAGACTCATTTATGATGAAGCGAAGCAACTTGCTTGTCAGAAATGCCGACAAGTTTAGTATCTCTGATGAGGAGACAGTTGCTATGGCTTCAGGCGGGGAGCTGAGGGAAGAGGAGGTTGCAGCGGACTGGGGAGGCCTCAAGGGCATGGCCCCGGGTGGTTGCAGCAGGCTGGAGAAGAATGGATGCGTGGAGGGAAGTGCAAAGGGGACTCTAAGAAGAATACAGTGAAATTGTTTAGGGTGTGGAGGTGAGTTAGGAAGTATCACTCAGGTATCTAACAGGGGCCCAGCACCATGGCTGGCCATGTGTGTAGC
Organism: Equus asinus; assembly: GCF_041296235.1. Classification (NCBI taxonomy): domain Eukaryota; kingdom Metazoa; phylum Chordata; class Mammalia; order Perissodactyla; family Equidae; genus Equus; species Equus asinus. The sequence goes on from NC_091791.1 coordinate 168,778,315, forward strand.
TCACTATGACAGGGAAGCCCATCTTGGGAATAGGTTGTGGAAAGGACACAAGCAGCTCTGTACTTTCCTGGTAAGTTTGAAGGCTAGTGGGACATCCATGAGAGACTTTAGCAGAGCCTGTCTACGGAGGGTGCATGGAGACACAGAGGCTAAAATGGTTCATGATGTGATTGTCTTCCCAGGTTCTTCCCCAGCTCTGGGGCCAGGAGAAGGGAAGCCAGACAGTGACTGCCATGCTCAGGTCTGTGTCATGGACCTTTAGAGGTCTTCATTGCTCCTCAGTCCCTCTCTCAGCAAGAGTGAACAGCAAAAGGGCAGACAGGAGCTGTGCCCTGGCAGAGAAAGTGGCTGTGATCACTGGGTCCACAAAAGGGTGAGTGAACGGGAGTCCCTGGCTGGCATGTGAGCAGGAGATGTTTGTGTTCCCATCTGAGAGCAGGTTTTGCAGGCAATGCCCTTCTCGCGCATCCCTACCTGACGACCCTCACCCGACACAGCTCTGGCACTTACAATTAATTTCAAATCTCAGCATCTCTCCCTAAAACATCTGGTTTCTAAGTTCCAAGACATAGTTGGAAAACCAGCTTCTTCTGAGTCAATCAGAGGGCAGTGTTTCAATCTAGTCTCTGCCACTTACTGGCTGGGTAACTCTAAGATATTGAACTTGTTATCATCATCAGAACAGCTCTCTCTCCCCATCCTTCATACACACATGGCCACGGTCTTTTAGGATCCTGGTCTAATAGGGAGAAGCCAGAGACCTATTTGTCTCTCAGACTCACGTTGACTGCGGAATGTCCACCAACATTCGGGCAACAGGGCGACATCTTAAAACCAGCTCAGAGAGTTTTTATAGATGATCCTCTCCTCATTGTCACACTCCAATGTCCTTCCAATTCCATTCATTATCTAACTGCCACAATGAACCACAGTCTGTAACGAGTCATTACCACAGCCGGAGGAGGGGAGTTTCCTGGTATTGAGTGCTTCAAGGGCACCATCTTCTTTTTGACTTTCATGGTCTAGAACATCACCAGTTTAGACCATTATATTTAGAACTGTTTAATCTTTCCAGATTTCCCAGATCCCCATGTTTGTTTTGTTATGTTTTGTTTTGTTTCTTGAGGAAGTTTAGCCCTGAGCTAACTACTGCCAGTCCTCCTCTTTTTTTGCTGAGGAAGCCTGGCCCTGAGCTAACATCTGTGCCCATCTTCCTCTACTTTATATGTGGGGCGCCTACCACACCATGGCGTGCCAAGCAGTGCCATGTCCGCACCTGAGATCCAAACCGGTGAATCCTGGGCTGCTGAGAAGCGAAACGTGCGAATTTAACCGCTGCGCCACCGGGCCAGTCCGCCCCCATGTTTTAAATCTTCACGAGTGTTTCCAAGACCCAGTCTTCATAACAAATGAATACGTTTAAAACTCCAAGCTGCCCAGATAGTTTATAGAAGATGGGGAAATAGGCCTTCTGCCCGTTATCACAGGGACTCAACCAGTCCCAACCAAGAGTGCTTCAGACCTCCTTAATGGCAGGAGATGGGGGGCGGGGGCAGGTCATGGTTTTCAGCATTGAAAGTTTTAAACTACAGAGCAGAGGAAAGCTGTTAGGCTTAGAGAAAGCGTAACTCATACCAGAGGCCTCTGGCTAGAATGAAGGGAGAAAACGCTGAGCAGTTAAAGATTCTCTACAATTTAGGCTGAGTGCCCAGCAGGTTTACAACTGTGCCAATGGAGCATCACTTCTTAAGAACTCCCTTTAAGAAAATTAATATGAAAACTTTTTCATCTATAAAATAAGATTACTATACATGTAGTTGTGAGAATTAAATGGGGCAGCCTTGGTGAAGGCCTGATATATAGTAACATTCAATAGTTCCTCTTCCCTGCCTGAAAGGATCTGGAGGCAACCCTTGGGCCACACTTTGGAACTCATTTTGTGTGTCATGAACAGGCTCCCGGGAGGAGGTGGAGGGGGGTTGACGCCATCACAGCTGTCTCTGCCCACAGGATCGGCTTCGCCATCGCCCGGCGTCTGGCCCAGGACGGGGCCCACGTGGTGGTCAGCAGCCGGAAGCAGCAGAACGTGGACCGGGCAGTGGCAGTGCTACAGGGGGAGGGGCTGAGTGTGACAGGCACCGTGTGCCACGTGGGGAAGGCCGAGGACCGGGAGCGGCTGGTGGCCACGGTGAGGGGCCACGGGAGTGGGAGAAGACACAGATGGGGACACGCAGGTTTAGCCCAGGCAGGAGGCAGTTGGGGTCTCTAGCATTGATACCTAGGCCAACAACACATGTAGCCCAGGGTAGGGCCCTGCTCAGGGGATAAAACAAATGGACAACCAGATGTGGCCATGAAGAGATGCTCCTGGCAGGAGAGAACTCACATGGTCTAGACTACGGCTTTGCTAGTCTAAGGCTGGGCTGATGACCAGCAGCTGGGCATGACCTGGGAGCTTGCTAGAGACCCAGAATCTCAGATCTCACCAGGGCTGCTGAATGGGAATCTGCATTTAACAAGATCCTAAGGGTTTTGTGTTCCTGTTAATGTGGGAGGAGCACAGCTCTAGCTCACCCCAGATGTTGGGTTGGGGAGCCCACTAGAGTCACAGTCTGGATTAAGAGCTGTTTGTGTGTGACAGTCCTGGAAGGAGTGAGCTGTGAGGCAAAATCTGATGGAGCATGAAATGGGCAGATGCTTGCTGTGGAGAATGGTCCTTGGTATGTGAGACAAAAGGAGGGAGGTTTCCAGAGGGAAGGGAGAAGGGGAAAGGCATTGGTTAGAAACGTAAGAGGTGAGGGAAGGGTCAGAGTGGACACGGGGACATCTGGTGAGTGAAGGTCTGGACTGGTGGGGGCCCAACCACCAAGCATCTTGAAGGAGCAGAAACTTGATGTTTCCAAGGAGGTGAGAAACAAATATTTCACTCACCTCTGGTCTCTGAAGTCTGACCCCACTCCAGAATGGCCTGGACAGGGAGGGGTTAGCTACTTTGCTCTGGGTCGTCAGCCGCCATTGTTCCCAGCCTGGCTGGGGAGAGAGAGAGGTTTCTGGGCACCCTTTACTCTGTTCTTTCACCCCACTTGCTCTTTCACTTCTTTCACAGGCCCTGGAACATTGTGGGGGCGTCGACTTCCTGGTGTGTGTAGCAGGGGTCAACCCCCTGGTGGGGAGCACTCTGGGGGCCAGTGAGCAAGTGTGGAACAAGGTGAGGCCTAGGGTAGGATCTTACGCATCCTATGTGGCTCTCTGTCTACCCGTTTCACATGCATGCATGTGCAGACACACAGACAGTATCTAAGCTCCCACGCCCCGCTGTCACTACTGACTCCGACGGGTGGCAGTTGGAGCTCATCTGGTCAAACTGCCCATCAGTAAGCTCAACAGGCACTGGCCATGCCCAGCCCATGCCAGGCGCCAGCGGCCTCCTCTATGTTGACTCTCCTTGTGCTGATCACTGCTACAAAGTCCTGAGATGCCAGAAAAGATTTCCCAGTCTGTCCATGGCAAAAGGTCTGAGTCTCTCACAGTCTGGACTCACTGGCACCCACTCTGATCCCTTTGGTCTGGTTGTCCCACGGAGCCCCCTCTGGGCTGTCACAGGGATGCCTCACCTGACCACAGACACAGCTGACAAAGGGACCTCCAGCCAGGCTTGCCATCCCTGGCAGAATCCACCGAGCATTCCAGGGGCTCCTGCTGCCCCTGCAGACCCCCTGCCCGTGCTGTCCTGAGGGCCCCCTGAGAGGGGTCAGCACAATCCTGTGGCCCCCTGCACCCCGTCAGCACAGATGGGTCCTGTGGTCAGGGTGAGCCGTTCCCTCCTCATGGAGTCTTCTGCTGAGCATCCCTGCCTTCTCTCCTTACAGATCCTGCGCCATTTCGTTTTGTTAGTTCCCACATTCTGTGGTTTTCCTGATCAAATTCTCAATTCCCTCTCTTCACCCCTCAGCCACACTCAGGCTTTGCTCGGGGGAAAAAAAAACCCTTGTTGTGAACATTTCCTGACGTGGACTAAGTGGTCAGCCTGGATTCCCTTTCCCTCATCCACTCCTCCCTTAAGGCAGTCACTAACAAACCAGTCACCCTGACCTCCTGCCCTGCTCTGTCTCCCCAGCCTCCTCCCTGGAGGGCCGTGTTGACTGGGGCCCACCGTGGGAGGTTTCCTAAGCCACAGATTATTGGTGATTCACCTATGAGCTGGGCAGGACAGGGACCTCCGAATCCTACACATGCCCCTCACACAGAGCAAAGGAGCACAGTGTCCCAGTGCTGGCCACAGTCGCAGGGCTTGGCTCCTGCTCTGGCTGCAGGTCTCCAAGTGACCAGTGAGAGTGGGCACTGAACAGACTGCATCTCTTCCCACCTCTGGATTTGCTCTGATTTCAGATCCTGGACGTGAATGTGAAGGCCCCAGCCCTGCTGCTGAGCAAGCTGCTGCCCCATATGGAGAACAGGAAGTGAGGGCCGGGGAGGGGGGGGGGGGCGTGATGGTGCTTGTGGGCATTGGAGTCTCCATGCGTTGGTCTTTTCTGCCTGTCAGGAAGCACTTGGGCAGGCACCCAGAAAGTGGAGGGTGGCGGGAGAGACGAGAGGTGTGACCTGTGGGAAGTGTTCTCCATCTCCAGACCTACCATTGTCCCCACTGGATGTGACAATTGTGCTGAAGAGAAACATTTGCGGGGGGCAGGAAGGACCTGCCTTCCAGGTTCTCAAAGGACATTTCACCAGCCCTCATTTCCTCGATCTCAGAAGATGCAGGGACTTTGCCCCTGGAGTGGTGGCTGCAGGAAATAGGGTTCAGAATGTAGTCACCTGAAACCCCGCTCTGGCTCCCTAATTCTTGCCCTCCTCTGTGGGCCATCACCTCTTTCCCTCCTGGTCAAAGGCTCTTGCTCCTCCTTCCTCCCCCTGCAGAGCCTGGCTCCTCTGTGTCCGGGGCCACCCAGGGGCAGGCTATGCTGGGACTGCTGGGTGGAGGGCTGACCTCACAGGGGTCTCTACGACACATGAGCATTACTTGGGCTCTGCTCTCCTGGAGCGCTGCTTCTCAGCCTGGCATCCCTGCCCAAGGGATACCACTCTGACTGTGTTTATAGGGTGGCATTCACCTTGCCAGTGACCTTAGTGTCCACTAATTTGGACGTCCAGCTTCTCCCCAGTGTTCCAGATACTCCCCAACCTTCTCTCATGAATCTTGAGCTGGCTTCCTCTTAGCGTGAGCTCATCTGGGCTCTTAGTTGACCTCACCTTTCATCTCCTCCCATCTGTCTTTCTCCTTGCAGGGGCAGCTCTGTGGTTCTGGTCTCATCTATGGTGGCATATGTGCCAGTACCAGTGAGTGTAAAACCCTCTGTGTGGGGCTGGACAAGGGGCAGCTGAGTCTGGTTTCTTGTGAGTCTCCACGGTGAGGTTTGGGGGAACAAGCTGTTGATCCCAGCTATAGAATTAAGATGTGTAACACCAGCATAGCACCCTGACTGCTACAGGTCTGGTATTATAATCTGACTTTGCCATTGTCTGCAACCCAAAGATGTTAAGCCATGTGCCCAGGGTGAGCACAGTCAGTTTGTGGTAGGGCAAGATCTGAGGCCTGGCGTTTCCTAGTTCTGGATTCCTGACTGAATGTTTGAAAGCACAGTGCACCTTTCTCTGTGTCAAGCTTGGATGCACATGGCAGTGACTTCTTGACAATTCTCTAAGCCTAGAGGAGGCCCTCTGTCTCAGCACTTCACTCCCTGAAAATTATTTTGGGGCGGTGAGGGTGGCGAGGGGTGGGGGAAGGAATTGTAGTTTGGGGCTAAAGTCAGCCATATCTTCTTAGTCTGAGACCCAGAGCCACAGCTCCGGCTGGTCAGATAACCTTCCCTCCTCCCAATTCCAGTCCATTTTGTCTACTTCCTTTTCCTTTTCAGAAGCTGGGAGTCTACAACACCAGCAAAACAGCGCTGTTGGGCCTCTGTAAGTCTCTGGCTGTGGAGTTGGCCCCCAAAGGCATCCGAGTGAACTGCCTGGTGCCAGGAATAATCAAGACTGACTTTATCCAAGTGGTGAGGATCACAAACAGCTCCTGCTTCCCACCCCTTGCCCCATGGTCCCCACTGGTCCCTTCCCCGGCCAGACTCCCAAGGGCCACAGAGACAGGACACTTGGGTTAAAGACCCAGCCCGGGCCCATCACTCAGAGGCTCTGCTCTGCAGCCTTTGAAGCAGCCTCTCACTTCCCTGCAGAAGAATGGGGTCTCTTCTGCCCCATCCCTCTCTCCTGAACAGGGCCATCCTCCCACAGGGGCATCGGTCTGCCATGATGCTCTTCCTACCCACCCCTCATCAACAGTCCTTCTCCTAACATTGACTCTGAAATCTTTCCTCAGGAGAAAACGTTGCCATACTTGCTACGTAACTTTAATGAAGTCTATGGACTGCAGCGGTAGGTGGGGCTTGGGGCTTTAACGGTCTGTACTTTGAAGGAAAGTTCAATTTCAGGAAGAGATAGATCCCTGATCTTCTCCCAGTCTACAGGCTGTTCCCTTTGCTGAAGTCTGAGGAGAGCACTGTCCTGGGGCTGGGGGCTGGAGGGTGGGAGTGGTCCTGCTGAGCTCACATGACCTTCTCTGTAGTCTGATTTGACTGGAATCTTGGGAGGTATTGGCCTATACCCTCCTCTGGGCCAGCAGAACCAGAGGTCAGAGGACAACACTGCATGGGCTGCGACCTCAGCTCTGCTCTCTTCTCTTCAGGTTTGGGGAGCCTGAGGAATGTGCAGGGATTGTGTCCTTCCTCTGCTCTTCAGATGCCAGCTACATCTCCGGGGAGAACATCGTGGTGGCCAGCTATTCCCCTAAGCTGTGAAGCAGGCTGGTTAAGAGAGTGGGGCCATGGTCCTTGCAGGAAAACTAGGGGGTTGGTGGGGAATATGGAGGTGAGGAGCCTTAGGGTATCTTTAGGGTCCTGGGTCATATAGGGAAACTTACTCAGGAAATGAGAAGGAAGATGAGATGGTTGAAGCTTTTCATTTGGAAGTAAACACTTGGAAACTTCTAATCTGGGCTCGCTTCTGTTTGGCTAGTGATAGATAAGCAGTTCCCTTGACCTAGAAGCCTCACCCCTGGATTAGTCCCTTCCCTATCACAGTCTGTCATCCCTAAGACTTTTACTTCTCCCTCCCTTCCTTCAGTCCTTTCCCATGACACAGAGCCTAACATGGTTCATGATGTGATTGTCTTCCCAGGTTCTTCCCCAGCTCTGGGGCCAGGAGAAGGGAAGCCAGACAGTGACAATTATTTTATTGAAAGCATGATGGTTTATAACATTGTGTAATTTCGGATGTACATTATTATTTATCAATTTCTGTGTAGACTTCATCGTGCTCACCACCAGTTTAATTTTCATCTGTCGCCGTACATATGGGCCCCTTTACCTCTTTCACCCACCCCCAGGCCCTTTCCTCTCTGGTAACTACTAATCTATTCTCTTTATCCATGCATTTGTTTATGTTCCACATATGAGTGAAATCATGCAGTATTTCTTTTTCTCTGTCTGGCTTATTTCGCTTAACATCATACCCTCAAGGACTATTTGTGTTGTTGCAAGTGGGAAAATTTTGTCTTTTTTAATGGCTGAGTAGTATTCCGTTGTATGTATGTCTGTGTGTGTGTATATATATACCACATCTTCTTTATCCATTCATCCGTAGAAGGACTTGGGTTGTTTCCATGGCTTTGCTATTGTGAATAATGCTGCAGTGAACATAGGAGTGCATAAATCTCTTTGGATTGTTGATTTCAAGTTGTTTGGATAAATACCCAGTAATGGGCTAGCTGGATCATATGGTATTTCTATTTTTAATATTTTGAGAAATCTCCATACTGTTTTCCATAGTGGCTGCACCAGTTTGCATTCCCACCAGCAGTGCATGAGGGTTCCCTTTTCTCCACTTCCTCTCCAACATTTGTTATTGTATGTCTTGGTAATTATAGCTGTTCTGACTGGGGTAAGGTGATATCTCATTGTAGTTTTGATTTGCATTTCCCTAATAATTATTGATGATGAACATCTTTTCATGTATCTGTTGGTCATTTGTATATCTTCTTTGGAAAAATATCTATTCATATCCTCTGCTCATTTTTTGATCGGGTTGTTTGTGGGGTTTTTTTTTTATTGATTTGTGTGAGTTCTTTACATATTTTGGAAATCCACCCCTTGTTGGATATATGATTTGCAAATATTTTCTCCCAGTTGGTGGGTTGTCTTTTTGTTTTGTTCATGGTTTCCTTTGCCTTGCAGAAGCTTTTTGGTCTGATGTAGACCCATTTGTTTATTTTTTCTTTTGTTTCCCTTGACCGAGTAGACATGGTATTCAAAAAGATGCTGCTAAGACCGATGTCAAATAGTGTACCACCTATATTTTCTTCTAGGAATTTGATGGTTTCAGGTCTTACCTTCAAGTATTTAATCCATTTTGAGTTAATTTTTGGGTATGGTGCAAGATAATAGTTTACTTTCATTCTTTTGCATGCGGCTGTCAAGTTTTCCCAACACAATTTATTGAAGAGACTTTCTCCATTGTATGTTCTTGGCTCCTTTGTTAAAGATGAACTGTCCGTAGATGTGTGGTTTTATTTCTAGGCTTTCAATTCTGTTCTGTTGATCTGTGTGTCTGTTTTTCTGCCAATACCATGTTGTTTTGATTACTACAGTTTGTAGTATATTTTGAAGTCAGGGATTGTGATGCCTCCAGCTTTGTTCTTTTTTCTCAGGATTGCTTTGGCTATTTGAGGTCTTTTGTTGTTCCATATAAATTTTAGGATTCTTCATTCTATTTCTGTGAAGAATGTCATTGGGATTCTGATTGAGATTGCATTGAATCTGTAGGTTGCTTTAGGTAGTATGGACATTTTAACTATAGTTATTCTTCCAACCCATGAGCATGGAATATCTTTCCATTTCTTTATGTCTTCTTCAGTTTCTTTCAATAATCTCTCATAGTTGTCACTGTATAGGTCTTTCACCTCTTTGGTTAAGTTTATTCCTAGAATTTTATTCTTTTTGTTGCAACTGTAAATGGGATTATATTCTTGATTTCTCTTTCTGTTACTTTGTTACTGGAGTATAGAAACACCACTGATTTTTGTAAGTTGATTTTGTACCCGGAAACTTTGCTGTAGTTGTTGATTATTTCTAATAGTTTTCTGACAGATTCTTCAGGGTTTTCTATATATAGAACTATTTCATCTGCAAACAGCAAGAGTTTCATTTTTTCCTTTCCAATTTGGATTACTTTTATGTCTTTTTCTTGCCTAATTTTTCTGGCCCAAACCTCCAGTATTATGTTGAATAAGAGTGGTGAGAGGGGGCACCCTTGTTTGTTCCTGTTTTCAGAGGCATGGCTTTCAGTTTTTCCCCATTGAGTATGATATTGGCTGTGTGTTTGTCATATGTGGCCTTCATTATGTTAAGGTGCTTTCCCTCTATACCCATTTTATTGTGTGTGTTTTTTTTTTTAATCATAAATGGATGTTGGATCTTGTCAAATGCTTTCTCTGCATCTATTGAGATGATCCTGTGATTTTTATTGCTCATTTTATTAATGTGGTATATCACATTGATTGATTTGTGGATGTTGAACCATCCCTGTGTCTCTGGTATAAATCCCACTTGATCATGGTGTATGGGCCTTTCAATGTATTACTGATTTGGTTTGCCAGTATTTTGTTGAGGATTTTTGTATATGTGTTCATCAGTGATATTGGCCTGTAATTTTTCTTCTTTGTGTTGTCCTTGCCTGGTTTTGGTATCAGGGTAATGTTGGACTCATAGAATTAATTAGGAAGTGTTCCATCTTCTTCAATGTTTTGGAATAGTTTGAGAAGGATAGGTGTTAAATCTTTGAATGTTTGGTAGAATTCTCCAGAGAAGCCATCTGGTCCTGGACTTTTGTTCTTTGGGAGGTTTTTGATTACTGTTTCAATCTTTTTACTTGCTATTGGTTCATTCAAATTCTCTGTTTCTTCTTAATTCAGTTTTGGAAGGTTGCATGAGTCTAAGAATTTATCCGTTTCTTCTAGGTCATCCAATTTGTGGGCATATAGTTTTTCATAGTATTCTCTTATAATCCTTTGTTTCTGCAGTATCTGTTGTAATTTATCCTCTTTCATTTCTAATTTTATTTATTTAAGGCTTCTCTCTTTTTTTCTTGGTGAGTCCAGCTGAGGGTTTATCAATTTTATCTTCTCAAAGAGACAGCTCTTAGCTTCATTGATCCTTTCTACTGTTTTTTTTTTAGCCTCTATTTCATCTATTTCTGCTCTAATTTTTATCATTTCCTTCCTTCTGCTGACTTTGGGCTTTGTTTGTTCTTCCTTTTCTAGTTCTTTTAGGTGCAGTTTAAGAGTACTTATTTGAGATTTTTCTTGTTTGTTGAGGTGGGCCTCTATTGCTATGAATTTCCCTCTTATAACTGCTTTTGCTGCATCTCATAAGAGTGGGTATGTTGTATTTTCATTTTCATTTGTCTCCAGGTATTTTTTAATTTCTCTTTTGATTTATTCATTGATCCAATGGTTGTTCAGTAGCATGTTGTTTAGTTTCCACATATTTGTGACTTTCCCAGTTTTTCCCTTGTGCTTGATTTCTAGTTTCACAGCATTGTTGCCAGAAAAGATGCTTCATATGATTTCAGTCTTCTTAAATTTATTGTAGCTTGCCTTGTTTCCCAAGATATGGTCTAAGTTTGAGAATAATCCATCCATTCTTGAGAAGAATGTGTATTCTGCTGGTTTTGGATGGATTGCTCTCTATGTATCTACTAACCCCATCTGATCAAGTGTTTCATTTAAATCCACTATTTCTTTGCTGACATTCTGTGTGGATGATCTATCCATTGATGTAAGTGGGGTGTTGAGGTCCCCTACCATTATTGTGTTGCTGTTGATTTCTACCTTTAAGTCTATTAATAGTTGCTTTATGTACTCCGGTGCCCAACTGTTAGATGCATATATATTCATAAGTATTATGTCCTCTTGGTGGAGCGCCCCTTTTCTCATTCTATACTGCCCTTCTTTGTCTCTCGTTGTCTTTTTTATCTTGAAGTCTACTTTGTATGATATAAGTATGGCAGCACCTGCTTTCTTTGGTTTGCCATTCACTTGGAGTATTGTCTTCCATCCCTTCACTCCAAGCCCATGGGTGTATTTAGAGCTGAGATGTGTTTCCTGGAGGGAGTATATTGTTGAGTCTTGTTTTTTAATCCATCCAGCTACTCTGTGTCTCTTGATTGGAGAATTTAATCCATTTGCATTTAGAGTGATTATTGGTATATGAGGGTTTAATACAGTCATTTTATCTTGTGTTTTCGGGTTGTTCTGTTTCTCTGTTTCTCTTCCTTTGTATTTCTGATTGCCATTTCATTTTGGTGGTTTTCTGTGGAGGTTTTCTCAGTTTTCATGAATTGTGGCTCTGCTCTGATTTTTTGGTTGGTGGTTACTGTGAGGTTTGTATAAAAGTTCTCATAGATGAGATAGTCTATTTTCTGATAGCCTCTTATCTCCATTAGCCTAAGCAGGCTCCATCCCTTTCCACTTCCCCTTCTGAGTTATTGTTGTCACAAATTATTCTGTTGTGTTGTGAGTTTTTGACTAAGTTGAAGTGTTTGTAGTTACTTTTGATACTTTCCTTCCCTGTATCTTTTAAATTATAATTGAGTATTTGTTTTCCTGTTTTGATAGAGAGCTGCAGTTTTCTGATTTTGTCTATTTATCTCCTTGCTCAAAGTTTTGTAGACCTTTGCCTTTTTGTTTCTGGTATGAAAGCATCTTTAATCCTTTCTTGTAGAGGAAGTCTAGTGGCAATGAACTCGCTCAGCTTTTGTTTATCTGAGAAAGCTTTTATTTCTCCACCATATTTGAGGATAGTTTTGCTGGATAGAGTATTTTGGCTGAAAGTTTTTGTCTTTCGGTATTTTGAATGTATCATTCCATTCTCTCCTAGCCTGTAAGGTTTCTGTCGAGAAATCCACTGAAAGCCTGATGGGGTTCCTTTGTAGCTTATTTTCCTCCTGCCTTGCTACCCTTAATATTTTTTCTTTGTTGTTGACTTTTGCCAGTTTTACTATTATATGCCTTGGAGAAAGTCTTTTACCATTGATGTAACTAGGTGTTCTGTTAGTTTCATGTATTTGTAGATCTGTTTCCTTCCCCAGGTTTGGGAAGTTCTCAGCTATTATTTCTTTGAATAAGCTCTCTGCTCCTTTCTCCTCTTCTTCTCCCTCTGGAATATCTATAATCCTTATGTTGCTTTTCCTACTTGAGTCAGATATTTCTCAAAGAATTCCTTCATTTTTTAAAAATCTTAGTTCTCACTCCTCTTCCACCTTTAGCAGTTCTACATTTCTATCCTTTAAATCACCAATTCTTTCCTCCATAACATAAGCTCTAGTTTTTAAGGATTATAGATTATTTTCTATTTCATTGATTGTGCTTTTCATATCCAGAATTTCTGCTTTTTTTTTTATATAGTTTCAACCTCTTTGGTGAATAATTCCTTCTTCTCATTAATGTTATTCCTGAGCTCATTGAATTATCTTTCTGACTTTTCTTGTAGCTCATTGAGTTTCTTTAGGACAGCTATTTTGAATTCTCTGTCATTTAGATTGTAATTTCCATGCCTATAGGGTTGGTTTCTGGAGAACTGTAATTTTCCTTCTGGTCTGAATTGTTGCTGTAGTTTCTTGTGGTGTTTGGTGAACTAATCTTTTGTTGGCACATTTGTGGTGGTATTAGTGGTAGGTTCCACCTGCTACAATTAGGGGGAAGCAGGAGCAGTTTCTGATCCAATCCCATCTGCTGGCAGTTGTGGGGGCACTTGTGCTGGCCTGGAGAGCATCAGGGTGCCTGTGTAGATTGTGCTTGGTAGGTGGGGCTTCCTCATGGGGACCTGGCCAGGGCCACTCCTTGGGGCCACACTGTACAGTGGGCTCCCCAACCACTGGGAAAGTGATCATGAGCAGCCTAAGGACTGTGAATACCTCTTCCTACAGTCACCTGGGGCATGTTTCCACTTTCAGGGCACAGTGGTACTATGGGTACTCTCTCTGGGCTAGGAAGCATTTGTGAGCATGCACAGGGCTGCCAGGGAAGGGCAGGGAGTGCTCACCTATCTCGACCACATCCCAGAGGGCCAGTCAATCCACCTTCAGTTGTATAGCTGCATGGGTCTCTCAGGAGTCCTCTTGTGCTGTGTGGGTCTCCAACGTTGGTTAATGAATATTTATTTAGTTATAGTTCATATAGTCATGTTGCTGACATCACTATCTGTAAATGTTTTTAATTAAAATCTCCTCAATTATCCAGTTTGAGAGTATCAAAACTATCATCTTGTTTTCTTTAAAAAAACTATTTAGCTTATTATTTATTATTATTTAGCTTATATACAATAAAACAGATCCATTTCAAGTGAACTTTTTATTGAGTGTTAATAAATTTTTACATACATGTGACCACTACCACAGTTAAAATACAGAACATTTCCATTGCCCACAAAAGTTTTCTTGTGCCCCAGCCCATCTGACATCCCTACTCCCAGCCCAAGGCAACAACTGATGTGTATTCTGTCACTATATATTAGATGTTTTTTTCCTAGAGTTTTATATAAATAGAATCATATACATATACTCTGTATGTCTGGTTTCTTTTGCTCAGTGTAATGCTTTTGAGATTCATCTTTGTTGTTGCATATATCCATGGTTCATTCCATTATATTGCTAATTAGTATTTCATTGTGTGAATATACCACAATGGAATAATACTGCATTGATGCATGGTGCTATAGTTTCTTTATCCATTCACCTGCTGCAGAGCATCTTGGTTGCTTCCAAGTATCAGTAGTTATGAGAAAATTGCTATAAACATCTCTTGTTCTCTCTTATCCTTATGGGAGGTACTCTGATTACATGTATATTATACCACTTCATATTATCCCAAAGGTTACCAAAGTTTTGTTAACTTTTTCCAGCCTTTTTCCTCTCTGTGCTTCATTTTGGGTGGATTCTGTTGCTATGTCTTCAAGTTCACTGATCTTTTCTTCTTCAGTGCCTAATTTGCTATATTTACATTTAAGATACTGTATTTTTCGTCTCTAGAAATTTCAAGCTATATCTAACTTTAAGGAGGGCTGGGAAATATATACTAACTGTGTTCCCAGGAAGAAAAGGAAAATAGATTTTGGTGAAGCTACAAATTCTTTCATCTCTCAAGTCTTACACAGTCTTGTCTCTGCTTTCCTTTCTGATTTCACCTTCTATCACACTCCTTGTCACTCACCATTCTCCAGTCACGCTGATCTTCTTATAGTTCCACAAACAGCATCTTTTCACATGCTTTTCCCTTTGCCTGGAACACTCTCTTTACCATATCTGTTTCAGGTTTTGTTTGTTTGTTTTTTTCTTTCAGGTCTCAGATCAAATAGCTCCTCCTCCAAAATACTTTCCTTCAACCATCTTATGTAACATTGCTCTCACCCTAGTCACTTTCTGTGACTTCATCCTGTTTTGTTTTCTTCACAGCACCTTTAACTCTTTGAATTTATCATTTTTATTTGAGTGTTTGCTTGTTTATCATACATCTTATTCACTCAGATGTAGGTTCCATAAGACAGGCACCTTGTCAGTCTTGTTCATGAACACTTTGCATATAAGAGGTGCTCAATAAATATGAATCAACTACCATCTTTCGTTCTGGGTCCATGATTCTTCCGCTCACATTCCAGACTGGGGAAATCTTGCTATAGGTTCATTAATCTAATAGAGGTCATTTTAGGGAGTTTCACAAATAGATGAAACACTTTCAGTTCTGGATTGGAGGAGTTTTTCTTTCTCTGATGCCCCACCTTTCCCTTAACTTCATTCATTCATCCATCACTTAACAAACATTCTGCACTCTTATTATGTGTCTGGCATTTTCTATATAGAACTAAGAATAGAGTGGTGAATGAGAAATATATGATGTCTAGCTGCCATAATGGGGCTTATATTCTTGTGGATTCAGGAGCACCGTGTTCTCCTAGTTCCCCAATGTGACTTCCAACCCAGTCTTCTTTTGCTATTATGTATAAATGTCTGCTTGTAGATACATGCCTTTCAGCCTTCAACCCCTCCTTGTTAGCATCCTCCATTTGCTCACCAGAGTGTGAGCACCTCCATTGGAAGGCCACCAGGCTCACAGGGATCATTTATTTTGATTTTTGCTTTATCCCTAGAATCTGGGTCATGGTAAGTGCTCCATAAACACTTGCTGAATGACCAGCTTGCTGCCATTCCCCTCATTCATGGAAGACTGGCTCACAAGGTTCCTTTTCACTCCAAGGCCCACTCTCATTCTGGGTGACTTCATTGTTCACCTAATTCAATATTTAGTCTTTCAGTTCTTTCACATCCTCAGTTCCCATGACCATCAGCCCAACTTCACCTCATCCACTCTCAAACACAGTGGTAACTTGGACTGGTTATCACACAGGTCTCTTCCATCTTGAAATACTAAATGCACACATCCTACTTTCTGGCCATAAGTTCCTGATCTTCCACCTCTTTTTACTCTTTTTCTTACATCAGCTTGTCAATGTTATGGAGAATTCCTGTTCCCTGACCCTTCCATTTTGTTCTAACATATCACTCCTTTCCCCCTTTACTTCCTGCTTCATATAGTCTAGATTGCACAATATCTCACTTCCATCCTTGTCTCGTAAGTGCCTCAGCTATTTTTCTCATTGCTTTTCCACTGTATCCCTTTAGGAGAACACTTGTGCTTAAACGACTCAAACGTCTTTTCTTCTACAGCCAGGTTCTTGTGGAAAACTGGAGAAATTCACTAAAAAATTGTGTTTTCTTATATAATTTTGACTTTTAATATCCCCTGGCAATGTTTCTACATGGTCCTACTCAGGACGGTCTCCCTTTCCCCTCAACATGTATTTAAACCTTCACCACTTGTATGAATGTGCTGGGGCTGCTATAACAAAGTACCACAGACTGGGTGACTTAAACAACAGATATTTCCTTACAGTTCTAGAGGTTAGAAGTCCAAGGCTTGTAGATGGCTGCCACATGGTTTTTCCTCTGTGCAAGTCTGTGACCTAATCTCCTTTTCTTATAAGGACACCAGTCATATTGGATTAGGGCTTACCTCAATGATCTCATTTAACCTTAATTGCCTCTTCAAAGATCCCATCTTCAAATACAGTCACACTCTGAGGTACTAGAGGTTAGAACTTCATTATATGAATTTGGAAGATGGGACACAGTTCAGCCTACAACATCAATCCTCTCAAGCCTACTTCCTCGCCACCTCACCCTCCATTTTCATAAAGGAGGCAGAAACAATGATCTGGGAACCCCAACTTCTTGTCCCTCTTACTACCTTGTGAATCTGTCTGTGAGGGGTTCTCTCCTTTCCTCACTCCCTACCATCAGTGAAGGGTGTCCTCCTCCATTCCACCATAATCCAAGGGGGCTCCCATGTCTGCTCTAGCTGGACTTCCCTGCCCACCTCCTTGGAGTCCTTGAACTGTCAGTTATTCTCTTATTTGTTTCTTTAATACTTCCACAGGCAAAATGAAGCCAGAGCAATTGATCTACCACATCTGGCCCCACAGATCTCAGACAGCCTGTGCAGCCATGGGAGGTCTTTTTCATGCTATTTTGTGTTTGGGATTCTGTTGTTGGCTGTGGGCTCCTTGCCTGGAGCAGGTGTTCCTTGCAATTATTTCCTCCAGTGAGAGGGAGAAGGAAGCTCACCTGATGGCTTCTCCCTCTTAGTGCCTTTATTACTCTGCTTGCTTTGGGGACAGCGGCTGGCAGGGAGGCCAAGTGAGGCAGTTCAGTAAGTACTAGCTTACTCCTGGTTTGGGAGGCTGTTGGCAGTCATTCCTCTTCCTGAGTCAGGAGGAAGAGTTTGTGGGTTCCCAGAGCCCTTTTCTGACTTCTTGGCTCCCTCATTTCCAGAGCCACCTGTACTCCCTTATCACTTACAAAATTGCTTTCTTTCTATGTCAGAAAAATCATTTGAAACTTGGAAAGAGGCAGAAGAGCTGGTAGAGTATTTTCAATGCAGTGTTGGACTTGACTTTTTATCATTTCTGAGCAAAAGTTAACATGTAGATTTTTGTCTGTTAGAGATGCAAATAATTTCTATCTATTTGAACGGATGATCCCCAAAGTTATAGTTTATTGTCTTGTTGGACATTAACCAGTTTCGTGTCTAACCTCAAAATCTTATTCTAACATTTCCTATAAATACCTACTTTCTCAAGTGTTCTTTGAATCGGTCGTAACATCTTATTGGTTCTTTCATTAATTAATGAGTTGAATAAAATTTTGATACCTGTTCATTTTGTATATGTATGTGAGTCACTGTATTATTTTTTTGAAAATTATACCTTAACTCTGATTTATTGCATGCAGGGGTAAACAAAAAGGAGAGGCTGTTATACTTTGCGGTAGAGCCATTTTTATTAATTATGTTGCTGAACTTATCTTTTTCTATGATTTGTTTGCCTTTCACATGAAAAAAATGCTTAAATTCTCTCTCATTTATAAAGCTTTCCAGTAATCCTTTATCATGCTGTAGCTGGCATATAATACTTCCTTTTTCTTTGACAAAGTGGTTTTAAAAAGTTGTCTCAGACCAAATGTGTCTAAGGTGATACATGAAAAATATCATTGTACACATAAAGTTAATGTTGGATGCGTGTGGAAAGTTTCACGTCTATATGAGGTAATCACAATGATAAGAAAGGAGTTCTTCATGTTTTCCTACTGACCTTTAACTTTGCTGTACACTTTTGACTTCTGCTGGGTGTTTTCAGCATCTCCACTGACCTTTACCTCAATCAGCTTGAACTGGTTCTCAAAGGAAACAAAAGCTTCCAGGCACAACACCTCTGCACAGGCTTTCTCTTATGTCACCACAGAAACAAGACTCTCACTGTGGAAAAAAAATTGTGTAACAATGAGGAAGACTGCTATAAAATATGGATTAATGAGTTGAACAGCCAGAAGAGTGGAACCTGTATAGGAAGGAATTGAGTGACAGCAAGGGCAGTTGGAGGAAGAAGATGGGATGCTTGCTGGCCCCAGGAGGGAAAGACAAAATGTAGAGTCTAATTCTTGTTCTATGAGCCTGAGTTCTCACACACCACAGCACCTGGCTGGAGGCTCCCACTATGGTGATGGAGCAGCAATAACAAGCAGAATATTCTTGACCTTGAGTAGCTTCTATGTATTTTTTGGGAGATTCAGCAAAAATGACACATGACACTTCATAAGTGTTATGGACTGAATGTTTGTGTTCCCCCAAAATTAATATGTTAACATCTAATCCCCAATATGGTGGTATTTTGAAGTGGGCCTTTGGGAGGTAATTAGGTCATGAGGGTGGAGCCCCCATGGTGGAATTAGTGCCCTATACGAGAAGGCCAGAAAGCTAGCTTGCTCTCTTTCTGCCCTGTGAGGAAAAACTGGGAAGTCAGCAGTCTGCAACCCTGAAGAGAGTTCTCACCTGAACCTGACCATGCCAGCACTCTGACCTCAGACTTGCAGCTTTCAGAACCAGGAGAAATAAATTTCTATTGCTTATAAGCCATCCAGTATATGGTGCTTTGTTTTTATTTATTTAATTGTTTTTTGTTTTATTTTTTAATTGAGGTAACATTGGTTTATAACATAATATAAATTTCAGATATATATCTTTATATTTCGATTTCTTTGGAGAGTACATCATGTTCACCACCCAAAGACTAAGTACCATCCATCCCCACACACATGCACCTAATCACTCTCTCCACCCTCCTCCCTCATCCTTTCTCCTCTGGTAACCACCAATCAACCTCTGTCTCTACATATTTGTTGTTTTTATCTTCTATTTATGAGTGAGATCATACGGTATTTGACTTTCTCCCTCTGACTTATTTCGCTTAGCATAATACTCTCAAGGACCATTATAGTACTTTATTATGGCAGCCCAAAGTGACTAAGACAATAGGTTTACCAAAGAAATTGTTGAAAGTGATAAGAAAAATACTAATGCCTAAGTAGATAAATGGGTAAAATTTATGAAAAACAGTGCATAACAAGGAAATCTAACTGGCCAATAAAAATATGAAAAAAATCAACTTAATTAGTAATCAAGGAACTATAAATGAAAACAACAAGGCATTACCATTTTTGCCCATCAAATTGAAAAAGATTTGAAAAGGACAACACTCGATGGTGATGAGAGATGAGATGAGTACATTCACACATTTTTAGTGGAAGTGGCAACTCTACAAATTTTCAGGAAACCAGTTTGACATTATGAGTCAAGAACGTCAATCCATTTAATCCAGGAATTCCACTTATAGGAGTCTATACTAAAGAAATAATTTACGAAATGTTGAGTGCAAAATTGTTTATAAAATCAAAATATTGGAAACAGCCTAAATGCCTCCGGATAAGGAAAGTGCTAAGTAAATTATGTGTCTCCTGCCATTCTCCACTTGCTCACTTGGCTTCAACCATCTTGTCCTTCTGCTGCTCCTTGAGCTGGGCAGGCTTGTTCTGGCCTTAGGACAATTGTGTTTGCTCATCTCCCTCCTGGGAATACTCTTTCCCCAGAGACCTGCATGCTTTGCAACCTTACCTCATCCAGGTCTTTATTGAAATGTCACCTTCATAGTGACACCCTTTTTAAGACTACACCCCTCTACATACTCCTCTTCCTGGCTTCACTTTTCTTCCTGGCCCTCATCGCCATCCAACATTCTCTGTAGGAGCTCGATTACAAGTCAATCTATCTGCAAAGTTCATCATTGTCTAGTAGCCTTGAAAAAGGTTTTAAATTTTAAAGCCCAATTAAATTCTACATTTCTTTGCACTGCAAGCTATTGGGTGTTTCTAAAAATAAGACAGAAAGAAGGACCTTTGAACCAAATCAAGATTTAAAAGGATAGAGACTCCAAAATGTGAAATTGGCTGAGTGAGAGGCCTCTTTCTGTTATGTGATAGTGACGTAGCTGGTTAGACTCTTACTGCAGCTTAGCTGTCTCAGACCAAAGGTCTATTGAAGCTGGAGCTTTAGGAAACATGGTAGAAAAATAGCAGGATGTTAGAAAATACTGGCTGTTTCTTGTGGCTTTTAGTAAGGTTTAAAAAACAGAGACAAGCTTTGATCTGAGCTGACCTGGCCGAAAGCAGAAAGGGGACAGCATACAGCTTTGTTAATAGAGATACCTAAGCCTGTGGCAAGATTTCCAAGGCCCAGTTACTCATGCTTCTTGCACAACTGGAAAACCCAGAATGTCTACTCTGTTCTAATATTAGCATAAAAAGCAAGGAGGTGGAAAACACAACATTGGATAAAATTGGGACACCTGAGAGGCCAGAGAAATGAACACAGCCAGATTCCCTGGGCCCTTCTCACACACCTCCTTCCTTGAACTATCTGGTTTAGGTAATCCTTCGTATTGGGGTCAGGGCCAGCCAACGGCTGCAGCTTCGTCACAGGTGCAGATTATTCTGCCTCATTGATTGTTTCACAAAACCAAGAGGGAAACAAGTGGATTTAGGTCTGGGACTAAGGGCAGAGTTCCAAGGTTTAGAGCTAAGAGTAGAACAGTGAGGGCGGGGTCCAGACCTGTGAACCATAAGGTTCTAATGCTGTAGAGTTTGGGGGAGTTGATTATCAGTGAAACCTCAGGCCCGGACAAAATGGGAGCCTATGTTTCCTTGCCTTAAAGGTGACCCGAGTCCCCCACATCTCACAGAGGGGCCAGCGGGAAGAGAGCTACTAAAGAAGCTGTGTCTCTACTAGTGACTCCTCCTTTGTGATTCTCTTCCATACCTCTCCCAGGCATGGCCCTGGAGAGCAATGGGCAAAAGAGTTCTTCTAGTGGGCAAGCCTGCAGGCAGCCCTACCGGCTGACTAATAAACTCCCTCCTCTGCCAAGATAAGAGCTCCATCCTATCCCTGCCAGAAGTATATCCTTCGGATTGCTGACTGCTGTTTGTTTCTTTTTCTTTTCCAGTTAATAGCTTTTTTTAAACTAATTTTTTTTCTATTTCCCTCTATTATTTTCTATCTGTCAGGAGTGATTAAATGTATCCATTAGTCATAGGTTGCATAGTCATAGGAGTCGTATTAGAAGAGGAATGTCCATATTTCAGATTTGGAGTGGACACAATAACTAGACCTGACGATTGGTTCTTTTTAAGAATTGGTGCATTTTCAGGTGTAAATGGGTTAGTTGCATCCTATCAAGTGGGGACATTGTTGATACTGCATGTATGGGAAGTTGGAGTGCTAAACAGCTAAGGGGGTGGAATATGGTAAACATATATTGTTTCTCTATCTAGAATCTCATCTTTTGGGGAAATATCAGTCCCCGGATATAGGCTACACTATTAGAACACTCTATTCACCTGGAAACAGGGACTGGTTCAGAGATGGGCACATGACTTAAGATGGACCAAATGGAATTCTTGCTGGACTTGTCCTAGAGCTAAGATTTTCTCATTCTTCTGATTTTATGATTCTGAGAGTATTTGAAATTGGGTAGCTATCTACAGTGCTTCTTGGAAGAAGTCCATCTGAAGAAGCAGCTAATGAGGCCAACACACAGATTTAAACAGAGTTGAGAAATGGAAAGAAGAGGAAGAAAAAGGAGATATAGAGATAGATAGAGATCTTGACCATCTTTAAAAGAAATTTTTGAGTCCCTGGAACTAGTAATAACTTTGATAGAAGCCAACTCTATCCTGTATTTTTCCATTTACATGATACAATAAATCCCTTTCTTGTTAAGTAAGTTTCAGTTGGATTTCTGACACTTGCACCAGAAAGGGTCCTGCCTCGTATAGTAGCTAACCATTCAGTCTTTCACATATGGCAGCCTGGCTGTGTCCCATGACTCCTCTGTAACTGCTCTTGCCATTCACCATTGACATTCTAGTTTCTAAATCTGATGAACCCTTTTCGATGTTTACCTTCCTGGATCTCTTTACTGAATTTGATGCTGTTTATAATGGTTTTTTTTCTTGAAATCCCCCTCTACTGACTTTTAAGAGACACTGTTCTTTTTGTTTTTGTTCTTCCTAGTTTTTCGTTTCTCCTTAATCTCCTTTCCAGACCAGTGCTTATCTCTACAATGTTCCTCAGTGTCATGTTCTTGCCCTCTTATGGTCCATGAAACAACTTCTCCCCGGGTGATCCATTCACTTCCAGAGCTTTTGTTGCTACTCACACACCAACTACTTCAAGATCTTTATCGTTAGAGTCTCTTGATCGCTGAACTCATCATCCATGGCCCACTGGACAT
This sequence comes from Equus asinus, assembly GCF_041296235.1. NCBI lineage: Eukaryota > Metazoa > Chordata > Mammalia > Perissodactyla > Equidae > Equus > Equus asinus. The sequence continues at coordinate 168,800,655 of NC_091791.1, forward strand.
CTTCTCTCAGATGTGCTTCAGAGGCCTCAAAAACAACAGCTCCCAAATCTAATCTCATTGTTTACCTAGCCAAATATGCCCTACTTCTAGTGTTCCAATCGCAGTGACCGGTACCATATTTAAGCCTTTGTTAGAAATCTGAGCATCATTGCTGAGTCCTCCTCTTCTTTACCCTCTCATCAAGTTCTGTCAATTATGTTTCACAAATATTTCTCAAATCTGTAGCTGCATAGCTTACTGCCCTTGCCTTAGTTTGGTCCAGGACTCTGTAGGTTCTCCATTGCATGACTCCAGGAGCATCAATCCCTGGACCTCAATGGCGAATGGAGTCACGGTGGTTAAGGCCCTGATTTAGGTGCTTGTAATTTCTCACTTAAGTTACTGCTGCAACTTTCTAATGTTCTCCTCATCTCTAGGCTCATTTCTCTTCAATCCTTTCTCCAAATGTGGCAGAAGATTTCTTCTAAATGTAAATGGGAAGCACATCACTTTTCTGCTACGAATCTCATTGCTTGCCCTTCCTTTCCACCTTAGTATTTTACCACTTCAACTCTCTTTCTATGCTTTTGCCTTACTAAATATTCTAACTTCCCCAAGTATGCCATGCTTTCTCCTACCCCATGTATTTTCATACGTACCTCCTGTGCCTTGAAAACGCATTCTTCTTTATCTTGCTAACTTACTTATCCTTCCAGATGCAATCTAAGATTAGTCTTTCAGACCACCCAGTTTGGGTTGGTAACCTTGACGACATATTACAATCACACCTTACATTTATTTCCATCACAGCACATACCACACCATGTTGAAATACGTATTTACTTATCAGTCACGTCCAGTAGATGTGAATTCTTTGAGGGACGAGACCCTGAGTTATTTATCTGTGTATTCTCAGGGCTAGGCACGTCACTTGGTGCATATTAAATGCTCAGTAATTTTAAGAAAATGGTAAAAAGAAAAACAACTTTTGGCATCTGTCAACTGCCTACCAGCCTTCCCAGTCACATCTATCAGGAAGATGGAAGGGAAAGGAAAATATTACTTATTGATTGCCGTTCACTCACTCGACGTTTGTCAAGCACTTTTTATTGTCAGTCACTATCTAGGCACTTTCACACGATTAGATCACTTAATCAATTCAGTCACACTGTCAGGAAGGCATTATTTTTATTTTAGACAGAGAAATTTCATACAGAAGCGTGGCTTTTGAAGTTAGGCTACCTGCGTTTTAGGCTCAACAATCTGGCTACTCAGCTAATGGTGAATTAAAACTCAAGCGATCTAATTTCAAAAACCATGGTACTGTCAGTGCTTCATATTTTCCCAACTCTGCTTTAAAGACTTTTTAAAAAATGAAGCTTCCTGTTCTAGACGGCAGATTGAATACACGAGTTGGTCTCCGCTCACTCTTGAGACATCACGGAAATAATAGTATATAAGTACAAAAAGCATCCACATAGCTCTGAAGTGACTAGAATAAGGTGGAGGTCATTAGTTGATTGTATCAGTTATAAATCTGTTGCCTTTCTGCTCCAAATCCAAATCTGCCCTGCTTGTGGTACTGAATCACTGCCCCGTTGTCAGCTCGCGTGATGTTAAACTTCATTAGTACAGGGCACTGGAGCGACATTGGAGGAGGAAGGGGTATTTTTTCCTGTTCCAGCAGGCTCTTGCAGCACAGCACCTCTGCCCACACAGCTCCTCCTGGCACTCCAAAAAGCAGTTTTCCAGTGACTTCCAATAGCGTGGCACCTCTGTGTATATGGCTTCCACCAGCACCTCCTTGATGGCTTTGCAGTCAGTTCTGAGGCACGGAACCTTCCTGAGATAGCTCCCTTTGGCACCCCAGGCAGTGACTTTCCAGTAATTCTTCCTGGCATGGTACCTCAGAAAACTTCACCATCCAGTGAGCCATAGGCATGTTCTCTCCAACCATATCTGGATCAAAGTCCTGGGAGGAGGGGACCCTCTTCCAGATTTCTTTCTTCCTTGAGGGCTGTATTTCAGCCCTCGGGTAGTGGCTGGTCCCTATATCTTCTGTTCTTGTATAACGTCCAAAGACGAGGAAAGTGTATCTATCGTAAAGAGCAATGGGGATGTATCAGTAATGGATTCCCTTGGCCCACGGAGATCTTTGGCAGGGGGGCTAATTGATCACAGTGTTCATAGGAACAAAATAGGTGGATATCCTATAAACTGATTCCCAAAAAAACCTCAAACAATCCAATAGAATAATGGGAAAAATATGAACAGAAAATTTACAGAAGAATATAATCAAATGATCAATGAACATAAAATATCTGACCTCTAGTAGTAAAGAAAATTCAAATTTAAACAAATATGCAATAACATTATTAATGTACCCCGTAATATTCACCTTTTCTCCTAAATGAAAAGGAATCTAAAACAGCAGCCTGGTTTCTACCTTTTTGCTCCTTTCTCTACACTCAAAAATATATGCAAAATATGATTATAAATACATAGAGTTTTGTTGTTGATGTTTGTTTTTATAAAAATGGTATACATTTCTCTGCAATTTGCTTTTCCCACTTGATAATATATAAGGAACATCCATTCAATTAAACAATATATGCATGATTTATTCTTTTGAAAAGCTGCATAATAATCTATTGAATGGGTATGCTATAATTTATCCAACTTTTCATCCACTTATTGCACAGACAGAAAAGTAGGTGATATAAAAAAGAGTGAGAAATAGGTAGGCATCAGATTTCTTGTCAGCAATAATGGATGCTAGAAGACAATGCGTTTAAAGAGGATGTTGTCAACTGATGAAATTTTACAATTCTGGAAGAAGATGCAGTAGTCATGAACTGTTATGCCCTAAATACAATGGCAGCCTGATGATTTTTGCATCGCTACATAACCCAGACATGGCCATTACTGGGCTTACAAATTCTCTTTGAATTTCTATACACACCAGTACCCAAATAAGCAAAACTTAAATAGCCAGTGTTACCAATAGTGAAAGAAACGGGCCCTTATATGCTGCTATTGGGAGAGTAAAGTGGTACAGACTTTCTGAAAAGCAGTTTGACAGCTGCGTTAAGACTTTAAAATATTCATACCTGTCTCCCAGCAATTCTACTTATCTGCCTTTAGCCTAAAGATTTAATCAAGTGGGAAAGCAAAGCTTTATCAACAAGAACAAACACGGCATTGTATATGACAAATAAAAATGTCAAGTAATAGGATATATTGGAATACATGAGGAAGCCATTTGGTGTAAACCTAATTCGGCCTGACCTTGTCTTTCCAAAAGGGCCTGAAGGAGGCCGTTGAGCATGCATTGTATATCTGCTTTAGAGATTCCCTATGGCAAGAGCAAAAGGCCCTTGAGATAAAGGTGCAACCTCCCTCCCCCTCCCAACGTTGGCGTCTCCTTAAGGATTAAGCATCTTTCCTTAGACTAGGAACTGATTGCTGCGCTCACCTGTGATCGCCCAGCTTGAGACAATAGATTTGCTCCCTGCTACGCCCACCAAGATAGCAGACCCACTACCTGCTGTGTCCATCAAGTGCTGTGCCGACAGGGCAATCTTGTAACTATTGTGGGAGGGACATTTCAATCATATGTGAAACACCCTCTTTGAGGGTATATAACCACCCTGTGTACCCCCACTTCTTTGGAGTGCTCTTTTCCTTTGTGGAAAGACTCTCCCGGGTTATAATCCTAAGATTTCAGCTCAGAATAAACTCACCCAAATTTTCATTTATAGATTGGTTATGGATTATTTTCGTCAACATATATAATAAGGAAAAACTGAAAACAACATAAATAATTCAACAACAGGGAACTTTTTAAATTAATTGTAGACCATCTATGAGTTGGCATACATATCTTTTAAAAATTATATTTTTAAAGACTATATAGTACCATGAAGACTACTCAGGATACAATGGTAAGGGTAAAAACAAAACAGATGAAAAAACATTGGTTTCAAAACACTTTGAGTGCTGGATGGTAAAATACTTTGTCGCCTGGAAGCTTGTTACTGAAATATCTACTTAGACTTTCAGTTATAAAACTAAGCAAGACACCACAGAACACTGGGATCAACTGCAAAGCTGTAAAAACTAGATATTCAAGGAAAAGGTGTTGGAAAAACTCATTGCACAGGAAGGGACATTGGTGCTTCTGCAGAGAACAAGAGTTCTTTCACTGAACGTACAGTTTGCTCTGTTAGTCTGTCAATCAGCTAGAATTGCATAACTATGTTCTGGGTGTGGTGGTATACCACTCAGAATACTCAGTCACCACCCTGAAGGAATTTAATGTGCAGTGTCAGAAACGCAGGTAAGTACGTTACCAACTGAAATAGACAATTACAGTCATTACAAAAGTGCATTGAGTTAAATGGAGAACCGTGATTGTGCTGGTGGCTTCAGCGTCAAACAACACTCTTGATGTGGGGCACACATAACTCCTAAAATCTTCCCATGGATGACGCATTATCCTCCCCTATCTTTCTACCCATTCCCTCTTGGGGCTTTCCCACAATCATAGGGTCCCATTATGCCATGACCCCCTACTTCGGCTTCCCTTCCTGCTTCTACTCCAAGACAAGGGCTCTGTGCCTGACGGAGCCAGTTGTAGACAGATCGGAGGGATGGCCTTTATTGGGGTCTGAGATCTGTTCATGTGTGTGCACTGGTGCAAACCAAAGGTCTGTTCTGAAGCTCTAATGACCCAACAAGAAGACTAGGAGGTGGAGTAGAGAGGGGAGGCTGAGCTCAAGGGGACTATTCTGGAGGAGGAGGAAGAAGGAGGAGAGAACAGATGGGGGTTGAAATTAACTTTTAAATGCCTGTGCCCATGGGAGACAGTGTCTGAGAATCTACAGCAAGGAGCTGCTGCCGTTACAAAGCTCCCCTTCCATGAATCAGAGAAAGGTCCTTAGGACCCACGTCTCAGAGAAGGTTCTGTGCTCTCCAGAAAGGCATCTTATTTCCAAGGAAATCTGGGTGGGACAATCCCTGCAGGGCTGGGACTCTGCAGACAAAAATTTTCCTCTGCCTAGCTTTCTCCCTGCTCTGCAAAATGCCAGGATTGTGGTGGTAGAACCTATGGCTTAGTGACTTGCACTGATCACCACCTGAGCACCAGAGTGCGGCCAGGGAGGGGCTCCTCATAGCCCCACCTAGAATGCGTTAGGTGTGTGTCTGCGCGCACACGCAGGGGCACATGATTGCACTTTCTAAGGACTCAGTTCTGGCCTTGCCTGGATATCCTTTGGGTACTAGGTCCTTATCAAAGGGAATGCTAACTTCCTCCTCTATTTTTGTTTTGTTTTTTCAATTCCTGAGGATAAAAGGCCAAATCTCCAGTCCAGATTGAGGAAGCCAATAGCCACCAGAGACATTCCTGGGCCAGCTACTCTACATTCTCAGAGCCCCTGGCCTTCGTCTCCTCAGAACACAAGGTCAGGCTGGGCCAGGGCTCCCTAGGAATCTTTTGTGAGGGGGAGAAAGCCTGAGTGTAGCCCTTAAATGCCTCCTTCTACAGTTCTCCTACTGATCCCTGTCGACGAAAATAATCCATAACCAATCTATAAATGAAAATTTGGGTGAGTTTATTCTGAGCTGAAATCTGAGGACCATGGCCCGGGGCCTTTCTTCCCGAAGGAAGAAAGGGCACCAAAGAAGTGAGGTATACAGAGTGGTTATATACCCCCAAACAGGACCATTTCACATATGATTGAAATGTCCCTCCCACAATAGTCACAAGATTGCCCTGTCAGCACAGCGCTTGATGGACACAGCAGGTAGTGGGTCTGCTATCTTGGTGGGCGTAGCAGGGAGCGAGTCTATTGTCTCAAGCTGGGTGGTCACAGGTGAGGAGCAATCAGTTTCTAGCCTAAGGAAAGATGCTTAATCCTTAAGAAAATGCCAACGTTGGGAGGGGGAGGGAAGTTGCACCTTTATCTCAAGGGCCTTTGTTCTTGCCATAGGGGATATCTAAAGCAGATATACAATGCACGCTTAACAGCCATGGTCAGGCCCTTTTGGAAAGACAAGGTCAGGCCGAATTAGGTTTACACCAAATGGCTTCCTCATATTCTCCAATATATTCTATTGCTTGGATTTTTATTTGTCATCCCTATGTCTAGGAAGAGATACTGACCCCAGGTTCTTAGTCTCTCTGTGTAATAGAAATCGACAAGAGGCCCGACCAAAATCTCAGACAAGGTTTTATTGGGACTTATGCTCCAGGACAGGGAGACAGCACAGGAGAAGAGGCTCTCTGGCTGACTCTCCGAAGGGAGCCGTCCTGAGTCTTTTATGGGGTGAGGGGAGGGCACTGCTGTCAAGATTCTCGGCCTCCAGAGGCGTTCTGCTTCCCTCTTCCTGGTGCTGTGGCTGTAGGAGCCCCCCCCCCGGGGTTGCAGTCCCTGTGCCTGCCCAGTAGGTCCAACATGGTGCTGTTTCTCACTATCGCTGCCCCAGAAGGTCATCTAGCGGTCATCTCCGGGCTCTGTGTGCATGCGGCAGTTGGGGTTGACAGCTTTGGTGGGAAGTTTGCACTTGGAAGGTTGCTTATGTTTGATGCTGGCCTGAAACAAGGTTGACATAAGGAAAGTCATGCTGTAACTTAGAATAACCTGACTAACTCACCCAAGCTGTGTATGTTTTACCTTGCAGGTAGCCTAGGTGATAAATAGCTACCCTCTGGGAAGTAATCTTGGCTGACCCATGTAACTCCCAATAGTGATAGATGATAACTTTGTTCTTTTGAGTTTCTTAGGAACATGGTGACCTCCTCAGAGAAGAACATCTATGTGGCATCCCTCACTGATAACAACTGAAAGACCTGGTGGCATCTCTAGTCACCAATGCCAGATGGTCAGTGTTCCTGAGCCCTTCCTTCATAGCCCACCAGTCCCTGGATAACTGCCTCAAGATTATGTACTTGTTTAAGATGGTCTTTGGGACATGAGTCCACCATCTTCCAATTTTGCTGGTTAATTGAATAAATCCCTTTCCTGACAACTGACTCCTTTGCAATTAATTGCTTCAGGGTTGCAGTAAGCAGAACGAGCCATTGCGGGTTTACATCTTGACTTTGAAAACAGCAGGGCTGGGAGGTGCCCAACCTGATGGCTAAGGGTGAGGAGCAGAGTCCTGTCCTGATTCTGTCTCAGAAGTGCGGCTGAAGGCTCCACAGCTAGTTAGGACCATAGCAATCTTTCAGCAAATCTAAGAACAGGCCAGTTTTCATATAATTTGCCCAATGGCTTTAAGTGTGCCACTTATCCAAAGTCACCAAATTTTAAAAGCAGATTTTACAACTGGAACTTCAGTGTGTTGCCATTTGTAGATAGTCTTTCAAAGTCCTCTGTGGTTAAGTGTTACAGGATCTTTTTTTAAAAAAGAGGATTTTTTAATTTAAATAAGCAATACTATTCTCAGAAAACTTAGGGAAGCAAAGTAGAAAGTCAAGGGCAAACAAACATCTGGAACTCCATCACCTCAAAAAAATTACTTTTAATGTTTTGGTACATTTCATTTCAACTCTACTGTTGATTTGCTTTCTAATTTCAATAATTTCTGCCTTTATCTTTTTGATGTCCTTCCTTCTACTCTGAATTTATTTGCTATTCTTTTAGTAGCTTCTTGGGTTGAAAACAGGCTTTTATAATTTTCTGTCTTTCTTAAATGATTTCTAATTACTGAATCTAAAATTATATATCTATGTGTTTTTTCTGAGTATTGCTTTGACCATATCCAATGCACTTAAAAAAATCTGCCATGTTCTCATTGTTCATCTCTAAATACTTATAATTTATATGGTAATTTCCTCTTTAAAAATGTCAACGCAAAATAACCAATAACTTTTCTAAAGACAAGAGAAATAAGATGAGTTTTACTTGAGCCAGAGTGAGGATTATAACCTGGGAAGGCCTTGGAAAGCATTCTGGAGAAGCCCGGTTTTCGGTACAGTCTTATATCTTTTTAGAATGAAGAACATACATTGAACACACCCAGGATACATTTTCATCAAAGTTTCAAAGAGGTATTTAGCTTCAAATTAGCAGGTCAGCATCACCCTGATTCAGGAAAGGGACCAATTTGAGTGTGACCAATAGGGCATTACCAATAGAGTATAGGAAGGGAAGTAAGCATTCTTATCTTAAGAGAGTACATCCTTTACTTTAGTGCTTAAAGCAGGTGTACAATGTATGTTTGATAGGCCATTAGTCAGGCTTTTTAGTTTAAGCCGAATCAGTTTTGGACCCAAATAATTACCCCACATACCTCAATATGTAAAAACCTCTTGTCAAACTGAAGAATTTTTAATAAGGGCATTTTGACAAAAATTGTGTTATTTAATCATGTATAGTTTTGCTGTCTAATACAGTAGCCACTTGCCACATGTATCTAATGAGTACTTGAAATACGGTTAGCCAAATTGAGATAGACTTTTTTTTTTTTTGCTGGGAAAGATTCACCCCAAGCTAACATCTGTTGCCTATCTCCCCCCACCACCGTTTTTTTCCTCCCTGAAGCCCCAGGGCATGGTCGTATTTTCTAGTTGTAAGTCCTTTTAGTTCTTCTATGTGAGCCACCAGCACAGCATGGCTCCTGACAGGTGGTGTGGTTCTGCAACCAGGAAACGAACCCAGGCCACCAAAGTGGTGAGAGCACCAAACTTTAACCACTAGGCCATCAGGGCTGGCTCGAGATAGACTTCAAGTGTAAAATATATGCTAATTTCAAATACTTGGAAGAAAAATTAATTCTCTTTATATTGATTTCATATTCTAATAGTAACATTTTTGGATAAATCTGGTTAAGTAAAATGTTATTAAAGGTAATTTCACCTGTTTCTTTTCTTTTTTTAATGGAGCTACCAGGAAAATTTAAATTACATATGTGGCCTACATTATATGTCTACTCAATGGCATTAATCTGTAGCCCTATTTCTTTTTTATTTGAACTGTTGGTTTCAGAGACAGGTGAGTTAAATTCGTCTACTAAGATTGAGATTTGACAATTTCAAAGTTACATAACCAGGTCTCAAAAGATTCATAACATATTATCTTGATGGAGTGTACCTTTTATCAATATAAAAAACTGTACCCTTGTTTGCCCTTATGAATGCTTTTCACTTTGAATTCTCTTATTTTCTGATTCTAACACTTCTACATTTGCTTTCTTTTGGTTTGCATCTTATGTGGTATCTTTCTCTATTGATTTATTTCCAAATGTCCTGCATCATTTTGTTTTAGGTGTCTCTTTTGTAAACTGTATACAACTATTTTTTAAGACACAATTTGAAAGACTCTCCTTCTTAATATGTTAATTCAATTCATTCACTTTTATTGTGATTATTAATATATTATGACTAGTTCCTGAAATTCCTTTGTGTTTCTCATTACGGAGGCATTGTCATCTCTTCCCTGGCTTCTGACATAGTGGTTCCACAGCCTTCTGTTCTCGCCCATCTCACAGTGGGGGTTAACACCTTTGCTCATGGCCGCCTGGCAGAAGGGTAGAGACTGAGGAAGAGACCTCCTTTCAGTGCAGCATCTGCAAAGAGGCACCCTGCCCGCTGTGCCCTCCTGCTGCCTCCCTGTGTCTGCTACCTCCTGGCGCAGAGCACCATATCCATTCCCACCTTTTGACACAGTCCTCTCTTCCAGGATTTTGGGCTGTGATTTCATCTCTCAAGATGGCTGCATTCCTCATACATTCTAGTCCATTAAGAACACCACTTCAGGGGCCGGCCTGGTGGTGTAGTGGTTCAGTTCACGCACTCTGCTTTGGTGGCCTGGGGTTTGCAGGTTTGGATCTTGGGTGCAGACCTACACACTGCTCATCAAGCCATGCTGTGGTGGCATCCCACATACAAAAAATAGAGGATGGTTGGCACAGGTGTTAGCCCAGTCTTCCTCACCAAAAAAAAAAAAAGAACACCACTTCATAGTTTCATGTACTGCTATTGATTTTTTCTTTTCCTTTTTCTCTTAACCTTTTTTCACAATATCTGGTGATATAGTGTGGGGAGAAAGGCAGATGTACAGCTTAAATTAGCTTCATCTCATTATTGTATATTTACTTTCTGCCTTTTTTCTCCATGTATTTTTTATTTTAATATAATTTTGGTCCAATTTTGGTTCAATAGTTGCCTACTCAATTTTGTGTCTTGACTTTCCACTTAGCATTTTCACTTAAGTATTTCCCCCACACTATTATAAACTACTTTAAAACTTCATTTTTAATGTCTGTATGATATCACATCAAGGAAAAATGGCCAGCATTTCCAAGTTATTAGGAATTTAGGTTATTTCCATTTTTCTGCTATTATAAAAAGACGATAAAGTTACTTGCACATATAGCTATGCTTTATATTTTGAATTGTAGTCTTGAGTGGGGTGCTGAGGTTCTCATAGATTGTTAGCAAAGAGCCTAGGTTATTTCTAATTTTAGTAATTTTAGTAAAATAATGCATGTTTCTCTGTGCTAGTGCAGTTTTTTTTAGATCATATGTCCCTGAAAACCAGGAGACAGGACAACTTCAACAGGTGTAGATCTGGATTTAGGATACAGTATTCTAGCTAGGTGGATGCCCATGGATGCTGGTAGAATGTTCTTTACTGTCAGCACTCTCAGAAGGATGAGTTACAGCAAAGTTGACCACATTTTCTGAACGACAACAAGAACACCTCTCATATATTGTCCTGGTCTGACAAATATTCTATGTCTGTACTGTTCAATACGATAGTCATTAACCACAAGTGGCTACTGAACACTTGAAATGTGGCTGGTCTGAATTGAGAGCTACTGCAAGTGTAATATACACATTGGATTTCAAAGACTTGGTATGAAAAAAAGTAAAATATATCATTAATAACTTTTTATATTGATTACATGTTGAAATGATAGTATGTGGCTCGCATTATATTTCTGTTGGACAGCACTATTCTATTTCATGCCATCTTGGAAGATCAGGGGTGGATGAAACCACAGATATAGCTGTTTCTCACCTCTTCTTGCTATAACACTTGATTAATTTCCTGAGACTCCCAGTGCACGCTGAGGAGGCACAGTCTATTCCACCTGCAGCAGCAGCAGCTCCTTTGCTGTCCTTTAATCTGAGTGCTTGAGAATTTGAGAATCCAAGGGTCATGATTTCCCTCCTGCTCACGGCTTCCTGGCACTCCTGCTTGCTGAAAATCAGTACAGGTTAGCAGGTAACTAATGTTAGGAGCCAAAGAGCATTCTTAAGTCTTTCTCCTTGAGGTAAACAAGTTTGAAATAACTGTGAAATGGACAGCTTTAGATTAAAAGTGGATAACTGTGTAAAGTTCTTATGAGGGAACATGTAGATTTGTCCGTTCATTCATTCACTCAAAAAACATTTATCGAGTGCTTACCATGTGTCAGTCACTGTTGTTGGCACTTGAGATACATCAGTGAACAAAACAGAGACCAGTGCTCTCCTGGAGCTTCCATTCTAGTAAGGGGTATGGACAATTAAACAAGAGACTATAAATAAGTAAATTACAGAGTTTGTTGGAAGGTGATAAGTATGGTGGGAAAGAAAACATAAAGCAGTTTAAGGGGGATCCAGAGTGCTGGAGGGAGAGGGGGAATAGAGTGGCCAGCCTGGGCTTTGTTGAGAAGCGACATTTAAGCAAAGACTTGAAGAAAGGGAAGGCGATAGATGTATTGATCTCTGAGGGAAAAGCATTTCAGCAGAGGGAACGGCCAGTGAAGAAGCCTTAAGGCAGGAGTGTGTTTGGCATGTTTGAGGAACATAAGGAGGCCAGTGTGGCTGGGAGGAGAGTAGTAGTGTGGTCAGAGATACAAGGGGGCACACAGATCATTTAGAGCCTTATCAGAGATGGTAAGAATTTGGGCTTTGCTATGGTCTGAATGTTTGTGTTCCTGCCAAATTGATACACTGAAATCCCTAAGTTGCTCGTATTAGGATGTGGGGCCTTTGGGAGATGCTTAGGTCGGGAGGGTGGAGCCTTCATGAATGGGATTAGCGCCCTTATAAAACAGACCCCAGAGAGATTCCTTCTACCATGTGAGGATATAGCGAGAAGAAGCTGTCTCTGGACCAGAAAGTGGACCCTCACCAGACACCAAACTTGCTGGCACCTTGATCTTGGACTTCCCAGCCTCCAGAACTGGGAGAGAGACATTTCTGTTGTTGATAAGCCACCTAGCCTATAGTATTTTTGTTACAGCAGCCCCAACAGACTAAGACAGGCTTTTACTCTGAAGGATGGGGAGCCGCTGCAAGTTTTAAGTAAAGGAGTCACTGGCTCTGGCCCACGCGTTTCAAGGATCGCTCAGACTCCTGTGTGGAGGTGCGACTTCAGGCAGGCAAGGGTGGCAGCAGGGCGAGAGATGCAGGTGGCTCCCACTAGGAGGTAGCAGTGCAGGTGGTGACAATGTTACATTTTGATAGAGAGAGAGACTGAAGCAACAGGATTTTCTGACAGATTGGATGTGAGGTGTGAAACGAAGAGAGGAACCAAGGATGGCTCCAAAGTCTTAAGCCTGGGGCATTGGAAGGATGGAGTTACCGTCTTCTGAGGCAAGGAAGCCCACAGAGAGAGCAGGTTTGGGGAAAATATGAGTTTAGTTGGAATACTGTATTAGTTATCTATTGTTACATAACAAAATACCCCAATATTCAGTGGCTTACGAAAACCACCATTTATTGTCTCATGGTTTCTGGGGGTCAGGAATTCAGGAGGCTTAGCTGGGTGGTTCTGGCTCAGGGTTTCTATAAGGTTCCAGTTAGAATGTCAACAGGGGCTTCATACATCTGAGGCTTAACTGAGGCTGGAACATCCACTTCCGAGACAGCTCACCCACGTGGCTGTTGGCAGGTGGCCTCAGTTCCTCACTACATGGGCCTCTCCGCAGGCTGCCTGAGCATCCTCATAACTGGGTAGCTGGCTTCCCCCAGGGCAAGGGATCCAAGAAAGGGAGAGAGAGCAACCGAGATGGAAGCCACAGTGTCTTTTTATGACCTTGTCCACAGAACTGCACACCATCACTTTCACTTTATTCTACTCATTAGACAGGAGTCACTGAGACCAGTCTACACTGAGGGGCAGAGGTTTTAGGCTCCACTTCTTGAAGGAAAGAATATTGGAATTTGTGGACATGTTTTAAAATGATCACAGGTGTATTAAGTTGGAGATATCCATTAGATATCTTAGTGGAGATGTCAAGTAGGCATTTAAATTTGCTAACCTGGGGTTCGAGGGAGGTCTGTACTGGAGAAACAAATGTGGGCGTCCTGGGCATACAGGTGGCATACACGTTGGGATCACCAAGGGAATGTACAGAAGGAGAGAAGAGAATCCAGAGAACTCATGGATTCCATTCCCTGGAAAGCTTATGAATCCTTTATTGTCACAGAAGGTAAGTTCCTTTGTGGTCACCATATCACACTGCAGAGGTTCAGAAACAGGCTTTCTCGGGGAAACTTTCAAAGTCGAGTCAGTAAGAAGAAAAGTGGGAGACCATCCTCTCAGCATCTCACGGAGAAGTGAGCCTGAGTGGTCTGCTGTGGATAAGTTGGCTTGATTTCCCGTGGAGGGCCTTGGCCCCCTGTTGCTCTGCTTCTCATGGTACAGCTTAAGGAAGTGGCCTGTCAGCCAGTCAGACTCCTGGGGCCCAGGCAGACAGGGCTTATGTGTCAGCCCTTTATAGACACTGCCTGGGGAAGCCGGCTCCCTGCTCCTGGGGGCTTTGGTGCTTTGCAAAGGCCCTACCTGCTAATACCATCACATTGGGGATAGGGTTTCAACATAGAAATTTGGGGGGGACACCAACATTCAGTCCACAGAACCTGCCCCTCTGTTCTAGCTGGTGAACATCCCTCGCTTCACCATTTCACAGGTCAGCAGTGCCTGCAGCGTCCACAGGCCTCTCCACCAAAACACATCCTCCTCTTGGTTCAAGACCATGCCACCTCCTGCACAGAGCCGTTCCTGCCCCTCCACCCCGGGGGGTCATCCTCAGTCTTTACATTAGACATTTGGACTCCTGATTACGTATGGTCACATGGTCTTTAATCACTTCCAGTGGGGTCGTTTTTCAAAATGAGACCGTGCATGTCACAAGGGCAGAGAGCAGCCTTCTATGTCCTCTGTCCCCAGGCACTCCCTGTTGAATTGCCCAGACAGAAGGCTGCGCATGAGCCTGGCTTAGGCAGGAGGGAAAGGCAGAAAAAGAGTAGATGCTCCTTCAAACAAACATATGGTGTAATTAGATTTTAGAAATATCAATCAATCCCGTTAATGAATTTTTAGAACTGTTTTCTTTCACAGATTTTTACCCACATGTGCTCTACAGCTCAAAAGGAAGTGATTTCTCAGGGTATCAAGGATAGAAAGATCATTTGCAGGGCTTCAGGAAAGGTTGGCTCAAGGATTCCACATCAGGAGCGAGGGGAAGTGCTGAGATGAAGAGGACAGATCCTAGGCCCTGACTGGTCTCAGTTCAGGCCGGTGCTCCTCCCCTTATGAATTGTGGGAGCTTGCACAAGTTAGCTGACTTCTCAGAGACTCAGTATCCTCCTCTTTAAAATGAGGGTGATAGTGGTGGTCTCAACCTCATGGGGCCAAGGAGAAGATAACAGAAGAAAATCACCGGGGATGCTTAGCATGGCTCCTACCCCAGAAATGCTCAATAGAAGGGAGCTATTATTATCATTATTACCATTCTTCAATCTTCTGAAGGAGGCAGGGGATGCTGGAACGGTAGGAGGTAGAGCCAGGCCTGCACCAGGAGGGAGAGTTGTTTTGAGATGAGGCTGATGGGAAATATAACAAACTCCCAGTGTGGATCTTTGAGCAGAGGGGCCTAAGATGAACTGTGGCCTGGGGTCAGGAGGACGAGAGGACTGAGGGCTGCCCAGAGCACCTGGGTGAAAGTCTTCAGAGCCAGAGGGGAGTGGCTGGGCTTTGTCTACAGCTGGATGAGAACCCTCTGAGAAGGAGGGGATAACGTGGTCAGTGAGACCCATGGAGAAGACAAATCTGGGGTCTGGGGTGAGGTGAGGAGCTGGGGACAAGGAGGGTGCTATAAACTGAGCAGAAAATGAAGACTGGGGCTAGGGTGGTGACTGCAAAAGATAAAGGGAAGGACAGAAACTAGAGATATTAGGGAGATGCAAGGGACATGACCAGGTAATGGATGAGGGAGGGAAGGAATGAATTAGTCTAAGAAGACAGTGAGGTCTGCTCCTTGCGTGGGATTCTGGTGGTCCACCAAGCAAGAACCACTTAGGTGTGTGCCGTGTGCCCGACCATGTTTACGCTGATGATGGAGTGGCCATTGTGCTGGGGAAGCTGGTCTGGGGAATGCGTTGAGAAAAGCTCTGTATATCCCCTGTGAGGTTGAAATGATATTAGGACACCCACCAGAGATGTCACAGAGACGCCACCATGGAGACTCATCTTTGACTTCCTCCCAGGGTTGGGTCCAGCAGGAGGGAGGCCTGAAAATTGGCCACCATGCTTGAGGGCTGTGTTGTGGACTTTTGGGGTTCTTCTTTGCTCCTTGGCCCCTCTCTCAGTGAGAATGCACAGCACTGGGGCAGACAGGAGCTGTGCACTGGCCGACACAGTGGCTGTGATCACTGGGTCCACAGAGGGGTAAGTAAATGTGAGTTGTGGCTGGCATGGGCCCTTGCAAGGGACGTAGTGTCCCCACTGCAGAGTGAGATCTGCTGTCAATTCCCTTCTCCCACATCCCTGCCCCTTACCCAGCTCTGGATATTAGCATCTTGCAAAGGGAGAGCTCTGTCATTAAACTCTCCTGTTTCCCATGAGGCGGAGAAGGTGGAGAGAGAAGATGCTTTGGACTCAGACCTGGATTTGAATCCAGGCTGCAAGGTTATTACCTGGGCAGTTTGTGACTTTACTTAACCCTCCTGTACAATATGCTAACAACTGGATAATAATGCCTTGATGACAGAGTGGATGCTAGCATAACGCGAGGCCTGCTACATAGCAGGTGCTCAGTAAAAGTCAGTTCCTCGTTTCTGCTCGTTTGGAGACTGGGACACTGGGGAACGTATTTTATGTCCTAAGATCAGACTCCCAGGAGGAGGGTGGGGAGGGCTGAGGCCACCACAGCCGTCTCTGCCCGCAGGATCAGCTTCGCCATCACCCAGCATCTGGCCCAGGACGGGGCCCACATAGTGGTCAGCAGCTGGAAGCAGCAGAACCTTGACCGGGCAGTGGCAGTGCTACAGGGGGAGGGGCTGAGTGTGACGGGCACCGTGTGCCATGTGGGGAAGGCCGAGGACCTGGAGAGGCTGGTGGCCACGATGAGGGGGAAGAGGTGAGAACACACACAGCCAGCCCACGGGAGGAGGGGCTCTAAGTCAAAACGCTCTTTTCCTTAACATATTCTTGGATATTTACTGTGTGTCAGACACACACTAACACCCTAGCACATTAGCATGTGAGGTGGTCAATGTTGTTCCAACAGCTTTATGGTGGGAAACACACCTAGTGAGGTTAAGTGGCAGGGAGGATTTTGAACTGAAGTCTGCCTGACTCCAAAACCCACATTCTTAACCTTAATTCTGCACCTGACAGGACCCTGCAGGGAACACAGGAACAGATGCCTGAAGCCCTGTGAAGCTGGGACAATGGCCACGGCAGGGGCAGCTCTGTGGACTGGAGTGAGGGAGATGCCAGACTGGGAGACCCATCATGGTCACTGTGTGAGTGGGTGCTGTTCAGGGGGCTTGCCAAGAAAAGTTTTTTTTTTTTTTTTTTTTTTTTTTCTGAGGAAGATTTGCCCCAAGCAAACATCTGTTGCCAATCTCTTCCTCCACTTTATATGTGGGTCACCACAGCATGGCTGACTAGTGGTATAGGTCCTCGCCTGGGATCCAAACCCAGGAACCTGGGCTGCTGAAGGGGAACGTGCCAAACTTAACCACTACGCCATGGGGCCAACCCATAAAGGTCATTTTTGAAGAGAGTCTTGAAGGGGAGTGGGAATTGGCCTGATATGTTTTCCAGAGAACAGACTCCAGGTATACAGGACTTAAAGAGTGACGATTCCCAGAAATGAGGGAGCGCTAAGGAGAGGGTTCTGCCTGGAAGTATAAAGAGGGAAAGGAGAGAGACCAGCAAGGTTCGGGGGAAATGCAAGTGACTTGGCAACTGTCCAGCATTCCCCCACAGTGAGTCTCAGGGTGAGAAATCAAGCAGGAGGCCCAGTGAAGCCAGCAGGAATCGTGGTTCATGATTCCAGGACCCACCCGGCAGGGACCTCTGATCAGCCAAGCCCTCCCAGATGACTGTGGGGGGAGGGAGGAAGTTTCTGGTCCACAGTTTCATCTCTTCCTCACCCTCTGTGCTGCCTCTGTCTTCCCCAGGCCCTGGAGCACAGTAGGGGCGTCAACCCCCTGGTGGGGAGCACCCTGGGGACCGGTGAGCGGGTGTGGGACAAGGTGAGGCCCAGGGAGCACAGAGCTGTGAGGTTCTCTGTCTCTCATGTCTACTCGCCCACCTGCGTGTGTTCCCAGCTGCCACCCATTTACCTTCAAGCCATAGCGTCGGCTTCCTTTGGGTAGAGCACACCTGGGTCAGTCTGCCCAGGTGGCCAATGATACCGCAGACCTTCTCTGCCATGCTCCAAACCAAGATGTGAGGGGACATACCCAGCTCTGGGCCAGATCACGTCTCCGGGCTCAGAAACCTGAGGCTGTCACAATCTGGACTCACTGGCACCCACTCTGATCCCGTCAGTCCAGCTGTCCCACAGAGCCCACCCTGGGCTATCATGGGGACACCTCGCCTGTCCACAGACACAGCTGAGAAAAGAGACCCCCATTTAGGCCCACCATCTCAGCCAGCATCCACCAAGCATTCCAGGGGCTCCTGCTGCCCCTGCTGTCCTGAGGGCCCCCTTGAGAAGGGCTGGCACAGTCCTGACCCTCCCCCCACACTGCGTCTACAGAGATGGGTCCTGTGGTCAGGGTGAGCCATTCCCACCTCACGGAGACGCCTTCCACTGACCACCCCTCCCTTCTCTCCTTCCAGATCCTGCCCCACTTTGTCTCTTGGGTTCTCACATTCCTGGCCTTCCTGGTCCAGCTATGCCCCCTCCCTCCCCAGCCCAGCCTCCAGCTTTTATGGGAAACTCAAATTTCAGCTCCTGCCCCTGAGCAGGGCCCCACACAGAGCTGGTGTTTACAGCCGGCTGGCTTGTGAAATCTCACCTCTGCTAATTAAAGCAGACACCGATACACAGCTTGCCCGACGTCCTTTCCTGGTACTGTTTGCACTGACCTCCTTTTCTGGAGGCTGATGTGCTGCAGAGTCTATGCAGCGAACGACAGCGAGGAGGTTCTGAAAACAAGTATTCCCGGTGGGCGGGCGGACGCCTCAGATCCCTCCGACTCCCCAACTCCGGGAACTCACCGAGAAGAGAAGCGCAGACCCCAGCTCCTCCCCACGGGACCCCAGGCGGGCAGAGGAGCCCAACCTCACAGCTTCCCTTCAGCCCCTCCTCTGATTTCAGATCCTGGACGTGAATGTGAAGGCCCCGGCCCTGCTGCTGAGCCAGCTGCTGCCCCTCATGGAGAAGAGGGGGTGAGGGTGGGGATCGTGGAGTTGGGGCGACTCTGCCTTGCTTTCCTCTATGCTAGGGGACACTTGGGGAAGGTGGCCCAAAGTGGGGCATCCCAAAGAGAGGAGGTAGAAGGACTGTGCTCTGGATGCCGGGATCTGTCTCCTGTTGCCTCCTGAACAACCTCTTCAGGCCACTTGGTCCGCAGGGGACGTGGGCAAACTGTGATGGGGAACATTTGGAGGGAATGTGCCCAACAGATTCCACACCCACAGAGGAGCCTGGATCACCTCTGATGAGCTCTGTCATCGAGAATGGCAGGGCAGCCAAAAAGGACAGGAGCCTTGTGGTGTAACCCAGAGCACCCAACCCCTCCAAAGAGGCCAGAGGAAGCCCCTGCTGCCCCCGGCTGTGCGCCTTCCGCCCGAGCTTCCGCCTCTCGGCTCCTCATCTCTTTTTGTCTGTCAGCACCCTTCCTGCTCCTGCTCCAGAGCTGGAATTGGAACTCAGGTGACTCTCAATGCATTTCCTTCCTAGGGAAGTGGGGCTGGCGAGCACTGCTCCGACCTCACGCTGATGGCTGCACGCTCCCAGGTCTGTTCTCCAGAGACCCAGCTGCTGTTTGATCCCTGCCCGTGTCACCAGGTCCAGGGAGTCCCAGAGTTTCCCAGTGGGGGAGGCGGTGTCAACACCCTCTCTGGTCCAACCTCCCCAAAGCCTTCACTTTTCCCCAGAGCCCCTGGCACCGTCCCTACTTCCCTTCTCCTTGTACCTCGGTTCTGTCTCTGCGTCACTTGGAAGCTTGTTTTCTGGAAGCATCTGGCTTCTCGGTTGTGCTCAACTTCCACCTCATCACCCCTGTCTGTCTCCTCACACCAGAGGCTCTGTGGTGCTGATTGCCACTCCAGCTGTCTATGCACCTCAAACAGTGAGTGGGGAGTTCTGGAATAGGGCAATGGAGTGGACATTAGGGTCAGGGGGAAGTGAATATAGATCCCATGTGATAATAAAATCCAAGTGCACGACACCGTACACTTATCCTGTCGCCACTTAAAATCACACTCACTACTATTATCTCATTCAGTCCCTGCAACCCCAGGGGTGCCATGTATGGCTGTACAGGTTGTTCACTGCACAAGGGCATTATCCAGTCCAGGGACAAGTGGTCTCCGTGCTCTGCTTGCCCAGCCATGCACCCTGGCATGGCGCTACATTCTTCTGAAGGGAGGGGATAGCTTTAATGGTTGCCTTCACCAAGTCAGCACCAGTGGGGCTACACCGGCTCAGAGGAGAGTTCCTTTTAAACTTCACACGAGGGGGCAGTACAGGCTATCAATGTCCCTACATGACATCCCTGTGACTATCACCAGGCAGAAATTGAGATGGAGAGGTCTGCAATGACCTGCCCCAGGTCCACCCGTCTGTGGCGCAGGGGGGATCTGGCCTGGGGTCTCTTCAGCCCACTTCCCTCTGGGTTGGGCCTAGGCACACACAGCCTCAGCCTTCCCGCTTTCTCTGTGAGCCCAGGCTTCTTCCTGCTCCCGCTCAGATTTTGTTCCTCCGTAATTCCCAGGGGTGGAGTAGCAGAAACGTCTGAGTCGGGTCTAAGAGCAAGCACGTTTGTCCCTGGAGGTCTAGCCAGAGCGCCTCCTCTCACCTGCAGGGTACTTTTCCTGTTTCTTTTCCCTTCTTAGACACTGGGGACCTACACTACCAGCAAAATGCCCTGCTGGGACTTCCCACATCCTGGGCTGTGGAGCTGGCCCCACAGGGCATCCAGGTTGCCTGTCGTTGGGACTCGTCATGATTGACTTCAGCAGCTCCCGGCTGCTCCCACACTGACCACCCTGTGCTTTCCCCAGCTGGCTAAGCCCCTCTGAGACCTGCACACTCAGGCCGCTCACTCTGAGGGCCTGGCCTGCAGCCTCTGAGACCAGCAGCCTCTCCCTCCTCTGTGGTAACAGTCTGGCAGAACCCCTGCCCCATCTCCAAGCAGGGCCATCTTCCCACAAAGGCGTGTGTCAGCCAAGGGCAGCCTCTCTTTTGCCCCCTCACGATCTTATCTAGCGCTGATCCTCTGAATTTTTCCAGGTTGAAGATAATCCGGCTCTGCAAAATTCCTTTAACAGCCTCTGCGGGTGGCAGCAGCAGGTTGACACAGGACTATAACTGCATCTTCACAAATCATCCCTTCCTTTCACCGAGTCGGGGTTGCAAAGCCTGGGAGCTGGGATCTGGTGGGCAGGAGGGGCCCCACCATATCCCTTAAGGGGCCTGGGAGGCAGCATCCAGGGGTGGAAGTGTGCTGGGCCCTCTGGCCAGGCAAGAAGGGCCAGAAGTCAGAGTCCGTTACTGCATGAGCGAGACCTCAGTTCTGTCCTCCTGCCAGCAGGGCAGGGCAGCCAGAGGACTTGAGGGACTCAGGTCCTTCCTGTGCTCTCCAGGCGCCAGCTACATCACCAGGAGAGCACTGTGGTGGCCAGCTTCTCCCTGGGGCTCTGATGTCCACCACCAGGACTGGAGGCTGTCGCTCTGAGTGTAGCTCCTGCGTTTTACCCTGGGACCCGAATGGAGATTGGATAGAAGAATGAAGGCCAGGCCCTCAGGAGGTGTCATGGGGAATTCTAAGACAAGTCTAGTGTAGGGCTAACAGGTGATGGGAGGGGAGTTGCTGCTGAGCAGCTACTGAGCCAAAATCTGTGTTTGATGTTTTTTTTATTGGCAATAAACTTGTTTTGAAACTCCTAACCTTGGTTTCCTTGTGAGGCTGGCCAATGCGAGCAGCTGCGTTGCCTACAGACATCATCCCTGCATCAGTTGTCCATTTCCTCATCACTGTCCCCATCCTCAAGGGGTCCTTCCTCCACATTTGTCAGCAGCACTTGAGCATCCTGAGATGCTAGAAAAGAGAAAGTCTTTGCCTGGGGACATAGGGAGGTGGTAATTAAATATCACGCCAAATTGCCCAGGAGCATGGCCAAGAGCCCGTCCCTCAGAAGGCCAGTGGCTCTAAGAGGAGATTCATCTAGTGGTCTCTCTCCCCACCCTCCACCTGGGAGCTGTGGAAATAATCCTGGACTAGGAATGGACGATCTGCTAAGAGTCCTTCCTCTGCCACTGTCTTTACCTTTCTGGGCCTCAGTTTCTCAGCTGTTAAATAAGGGGTTGGATTAACAATCCCCATGCCCTCCCACTCTGGCTTTGCCTGAGACTCACCCAGTGTTGCCTGACCCCCAGCCTCCAGGTCACAATTGTCTCTGTGGTTCCAGCTCCCCTCAGCATGTGCCACCCTGAGTCCTGTCACCATCACAAGGTGATGGCCTCTCTCATAACCAGGTTCTTCTCAGGGAGTAAAGAGAGCTGGGGAAATCTGGAGCCCTCAAGGAGTGGTGGCTCAGACCCCCAGCACCATTCCACATAGGGGATGCCCTCTAGTCCAGCCACTGTTACACTCCAGTCCTTCCTGCCTCCTCCTCTGAGCTCGTGCCACTAGCTCTGCCACCTTCATCAATGCCACTGTGACCCTTCCCTCACACCCCTCCCTTGGCCGGCCCAGTCCCCCAGGTCCCTCATTGCTTTTCCCCAATGGCGTTTTAAAACTGCCACCACTCTTCCCTGACAGCTTCACTTCTGTTCACTCTAAGCAGTGACTTTGCTGCGTACTTCACGGAGGGAGCAATGGCGAGGAGATGGTACTTGTCAGCTTTCCCCTCGCTGGTCTGACGCCTGCATCTGCTTCTATTCCTGTCTGAAAGCTCACGCCTTAGAGAAGGAGGCGTACCTTCCCTCTCCAGGGGAATCCTTCCGTGTCCACTTGGGATCTTATCCTCTCCCACCCCTCTGGGCACCTCTGTCTGGGAACCATCTTCTCTCTTATCTGCAGCTTCAAACTCTCAGAGCTCTTTAAAGACAAAACAAAACCGTGCCACAAACAAAACTCAAGCTCTCCTCTCTCTAGTTATCCTACAGCCATCCTGTTATTTCACTCCTCCCTTTAGTCCCTCTCTCCTGTGCCCTCTGCAGGTTTTTTCGTTTTCAATGCACTTGCTGAGGTTTTATTTTCCTGTTTTTTCGGCTGTTTAGGAATTTAGCATGCAGATCCTTGCTGTTCTCTGCAGACTCAAAGACTCAGTGGAGTCTTCAAGGATTTTTCCCCAGGCCCAGAGGAAAGCTTCTGAGCCTGCTGCTATCTTATTGTTTTTCTTTTCTTTTTTTCTCAGAAATTGACCATTTCTGCACTACTCCTATCATGTGTCTGCTACCGTGGGCTTAACTCCCTGCCCGATTGCTTATTCCATCACTTCAGTCTGCTCCGGGGAAATTTTTCTTAGGTCTCTGGAGACCCGGGGAGGGGATGTCTGTCATGGATTTCCTTTCCGGTTCTGGAAACAAGTTAGTGTCCATAAGTGTCACCTTCTAGACGAGCTTCCAGGACACACTCATGACCCTTCTCAAGAGAGTTGGAAGTGTGCTACCCCTTGGACAGCTCACAGCAGGACTGGGTAGGCTTTCTCTGCCTGACATTTTGGGGCCTCAGTGGTCCCTCCTAGGGTTCCAGCCAGGCAACATGGCTTCCCCAACTCTCCTCCGGTTGGTGTCTCAAGGCTCTTGAAGGGGGAACCTGTATCCCACGGCCCCAGCCGTGAAGCATTTGGCCACCATGGTAAGGAGTCACGTCTGGATCTGAGAAGTAGGAAAGTCACCCACCCACCTAGAGAGCGTGGGAATTCACAATATTGGAATCCCTTTTGTAGGGTCTCCAAAATATGGATTGGGATTCCCAAGCTATCTGTATGTCTACATGTGGAAGAAGGGTCATAACAAGTCATAAATCCTTATTTCTGTGGCTTCACCCCATCTGTTCCCAAGGAGCTCCATGGGCTTCACAGACTATTGCAGGAAGGACCTTTCTCATCCTCTCTACACATTCTTGCTTCTGCTCATAAAAGAGGGTACTTTGTTCAACCCTTTCAGAAGTGCTGGTGAGGAAACTCCCACCTTTCACTCCGCTGCCTTATTTACTTCTCCCAGTGTTCTGAGGAGTAGACAAACTGATTGGTCCACATTACCAATGGTGGCTTACAAAAGCAAGACACTGTCCCGTGTCTCTTCCCCCTTGGACCGCCTGCACTTAGGCATGATAGGTGTAAGTCACATTTCTACTCTCTTGCAAGCAGAGCTTGCTTCTGCTGTACCTAGCCAGGTCTCTGCTCTGGGTTAATTTTACCTGAAACTTGCTGGGGACATCAGGTCAGCCTTTCTCTGCCAATTACCTTCAATTTAGAGAGGAGGTGGTGGAAACCTCATTCTCCAATTCAGCACTAACAGTATGAAGGTGACCTTGGCTTTGAGTCCATCTGTCTCCTTCCATATAATTCTCAACTGCTTAGAACCCACTAAGGAAGGAGGTGAGTGATTAGCATCCATGACTGTGCCATAGTAGGAAACATTTCCTTCCTCTCTGCTCCGTTGTGACGTGGTGAGAACTTCTGGCTCTGCCAAGGCTGTCCAAAGGATGAAACTCCTGCTGGTGCCACCGTTGCTTATGACCATGGATGTTGGCACAGATGTGGGGTACACACGTCCGTGCTAAGTGTGCTACATCTCATTTGCTGCCACAACCTGTCATGTCACCTCTTATTTCTGCAAAAGCCAAAGGACTTGACTTCCATTGCCATAGGAAGAGCAGGTACCAGTTCTTGAGAGAGCTTGTGTTCTCAAAGACACAGTGCTTCCATGTGTTTATTTGTTTCTTTATTTATTACATAACTTAAACATTTTTATAACTTTTGTAATCTCCCCTTAAGTTCTCAGGAGTTCTTGGGGTTGCACTGGAAAAAAGCTAATGACAGTGTCATGCAGGATCACTGAGAAGTCAAGATTCTTCTAAGACTGCTTGTTCAATTGGGCTTAGCCATTGCTTTTTAGACAATGATGGGTTCATCTGCTCCTTTGAGGCTGGCTTCCTTGCTTTTCCAGAATTATACAGAAATTTCTGAATGTATCATTGCTTTTAACAACAGCAAGATGCCCCAGCTCCATCTTGATTCTTCTGCCCTTGTAAGGCAGCCCTTAGAGATGCTGTGGTTCCTGCGGTAAAATAGAGTGAAATGCAATGAGCCACAGAGATGTCTGCGCAGCCACATATAACATGTGCTACTGAGTAAAGCAAGAAGCAGAGTGAAATTTACATCACAGTACCACTTATGTAAATGAAAAAGTATGCGCGCAAAATGGCAATGCGTATTTTAATAAGAAT
Organism: Equus asinus; assembly: GCF_041296235.1. NCBI lineage: Eukaryota > Metazoa > Chordata > Mammalia > Perissodactyla > Equidae > Equus > Equus asinus. The sequence goes on from NC_091791.1 coordinate 168,825,505, forward strand.
GTGTACCAATCAAGAGCTACAAGTCAAGTGTGTTAGAGTGGATCCCTTTGAGAGGAGGAATATAGGAATAAAGGGTGGAGATAAAAAAGAACTAATGAAGCAAGAGGAGACAGATGCTCCATGTGAGGAAGTCAGGGAGCTGCTGGAGGAATAAAAGCAAACCCTGGGAGTCAGGAAAAGTCACCATAGGTTGTGTGTGTGTGAGAAAGTACTGATTGTGGAACTTGATGGTTGCTGGTGCCCAGAGAGAGAGAAAATTTGCACAAGGAGCCAGGAGCATTCTGGGAGGAGGGCAATAAGACTCACATCCTTCTTGATGGATTTAAAATCAGAGTTACCCGGGGCAACCTGACCGAGGTCCAGTAGAGCTTCTAGCATATAATATAGGTGAACATGTTCACTATCTCCCAGTAGGGAAAGATTTCTTTAACAGGATGCAAGAATACCAGCCATACAGGAAAGATTAATACATTCGCCTACATTAAAATTAAGAACTTCTTCTTATCAAAAGACACTATTAAGAGGATAAAAAAAAGTAAGCCACAGAGTGGGAGAAAAACAACTCAAACAACAAACAACTCAAAATGAAATGGGCAAGAGGCTAGAAGACTTGACCAAACAGGATTTCCAGATGACCCATACACATATGAAAAGGTGCTCGACCACCTTAGTAATCAGGGAAATGCAAATAAAGAAACACAATGAGATACCACCAGAAAGTTAGAAAAAACCTGTGTTTTTTTTCAACAAACACAGTGTTGGTGATGATGGGGAGCAACAGGGGCCCAAATAAACTTCTGGGCCAGTTTAAATTGCTATCACTATTATGGAAAATAGTACAGCATTGTCCACTGTAGGGGAGGAAGACATTTCCTCTACCCTCTCTGGGTCCTTCTGGCCAGACAATGAATTAAATTCACATGAGACAGAATAACAGGAGAAAATTAAACAAAGCTTTATAACATGTATACATGGGAGAGGCTCAGGCAAACTGAGCAACTCAGCCAACTGGCCGAGGCTACTACTGTTTAAGTATCTTCAGCTGCAGACAAGGAGGACGTTTGGGGTAGTGGTTTGGGGCTTCAAAGGGGAGGAAGGCAACCCACATGGAAATGGAAAAGCAAATGTTTGGTAAATAGAACTTTGATAAGAGTAGGCTTAGAAAGGATCCTCCCAGTCTACTGGAACCCAAAGTTACCTATGGTGATGACCTGTCCTGGGGACAGGCCTTTGTTTTAAATTTCTTTTAGGCAGTTGGGGGGAAAGGTCAAATGTTCTTGCTGAGTCTGAGCCTTTATTGTCTGCAGCTCGAAATAGTCCACGTACCAGAGTGGCGCATCTTGGGGTGGCCTGCCCTGAACCCCATCACCACTAAAGACGAACATTCCTTATGGAACAGCAGTTCCTCTTCTAGATACACAGACAGAAATGTGTGCACTTGAGTTGCTTCATTTGTAAAATGGACCTAAACTGAAACAACCCAATGTTCATCAGCACCTGAACACATAACCAAATTGTAGTCTAGTCACATAATGGCATACTCTACAGATATGAAAAGGAATGAAAGGAAAATACATGCAATATCATGCACTGTATATATACTCAGATGTAATATTGAGTGAAACTAGCCAGTCACAAAATAGCACATGTTGTGTGATTCCGTTTATGTGAAATTGAAAAGAAAAGACACCAAACTAAACCATACACATAAGGATACACTGAGTGCTTAGGTGGTGGAAATATAAAAAGCAGCAAGGCAGTGATGGCTATAACAGTTGGGATATTGAAGGCAGGGCAGTGGAGAGAAGGGGCACATGGTGATGGGGGGAGGATGAAAGGGCTTTGGGGTGCTGGCAACATCTGCTTATTGGCCTGGGTGGTGGTTACAAGGGTATTATCTTGAGATGATCATTGTACTTGCTGGACATTTTTGTTTTGGGTGCACCTTTGTATGTGTGCTCTACTTCGCAATTTAAAAGTAAAAAAATGACTCCACCTTCAGAGCAAAGGAAATATAGATGTTTGATGTGGACCTGCTTGCAAGTCCACTCATATAGTGGTGCATCACTTAATGATGGGGACACATTCTAAGAAATGCATCGTTAGGTGATTTAGTCATTGTGTGAACATCACAGAGTATACTTACACAAACCTAGATGATATAGCCTACTACACAGCTAGGCTGTATGGTACCAATCTTAAGGGACCACCATTGCATATGCGGTCCATCATTGACCGAAACGTCATGGGGGCATGACCGTAGTTGTAGGATTTTTTTTCCTTGTGGATTGATGGGAGAAAGTGGTGGTGCTTTATTCTCTGGTATTACAGTTGGAGCCATTTTTCCGTCCTTCATCTTTCTGCCGGGACTTTTCAGCACCCGTTTGGCAGCTGATGCTGAGAACTCTGGCTCTGAAAGGGAATTCAACGACCTGGTTATCTCTCTGAGGAGAATCAAGTCTGATCAAGTTCAGAGTATGCATCAAGGATTCAAATTCTCTAGATGGGGCATTATACCCCACAAATGCTGCTCCAAAGAGTCTGTAAAGAAATCATAGCTTCCTCCCGGGGACCAGGAACAGCAGTGTGTGGACATGGAAGTTGGTCGCGATACAGCATGGCAGCAAATGTTGATTCAGTTGGTACAGACTGGATCTCAGATCCAGTGCTCTGAGACAATTGACTTGGGAATCAAAACTGCTAAAGATGAAGATGGTAAGCCATTTTTAAAGGTTGCATGGTCTAGGATTCTTAGAATTGTGGGCTATCTTTCACGTTTGTCCTGCGTGATAAACTGTAGAAAGTAGATATGGAAAGAGAGCGAATTGATTAGGTCTAATACTCACCATACACCATCAGAGACCACTGACCACAAAGAAATTCCTTTGTGTTTTTATTCCGGTCATATCATGTTTATATAGTGTTTAGGGAAAATTCTTTAAGGGAGGACTGTGATCGATAGTTTAAACATTTTAACAAATGGTCCAGAATACTTACATTTCAGTTTGGGAGAAAGTGATAAATAATACCTGTGAGTCTGTGGGGGCAGATTGGCTCAAGCAAGTTTATAAACCATAGTTTATGAGCGATTTTACAAAACCCTAAGATGTACTTACGGATTATTTTAAAACAAAATATCCCATTTGTACCTAAGCAGTATATACAATATACCGCATGTACGGTTCAATTTCTGACAGTTCTGTCTGTTAGGGATTTCACTATAAATGTTGAAGTGAAAGCAGGTTAGGAATAGGGTTTGTGGCATGGGTTGACTGTTGCCAGTGCTGTTGTTACTCCCCTAGATTTCTGCCTATCTGGTTCCTCTGTCCTTGATCTCCCTCAGACCATTCTTTCCTACTAGAAAGAGGCACGCACGTGTCTCAAATAACTGATATATTGTCAAAATAAAAACTGTAATTGATATGTACATACCAAACTTGCCACCCCCATCTGTTTTTTTTTTTTTTTATTTTTTCCTTTTTCTCCCCAAAGCCCCCCAGTACATAGTTGTATATTTCTTGTTGTGGGTTCTTCTAGTTGTGGTATGTGGGACGCTGCCTCAGCGTGGTCTGACGAGCAGTGCCATGTCCGCGTCCAGGATTCGAACCAACAAAACACTGGGACGCCTGCAGCGGAGCGCGCGAACTTAACCACTCGGCCACGGGGCCAGCCCCTGCCCCCATCTGTTTTTATATCTACATGGCTGTATATATTTTTATCCACCAATCGTATCTCTCTTTCTACCTATCTGTCTAGATAACTGGCAATTTCCTGTGGTTCAACTAAGTATCTATCCCTTCATCCATCTTGCTATCTGTTCAAATAAGGACCTGTTCTCCTTAGAACCCAGCTGTTCCAAACAGTCATCTCATCCCCTCCTAAAAGGGGTGGAGAGGGCGGGTGGTGTTGGCCCGTCTGAGCTGGAGCTCCAGGGCTGCTCCACCTGCCCATCTTATACCTGTCAAACGTGTGTCTGGCACTGAGAGTGACAAGTGTTCTACCAGGAGTGCCCAGAACAGGGAGGGGTCCACAGCCTGGATGGCTCTGGGAAAAGGACGAGAGGGTGTGTGTGAAAGGAAAAAGGGTGAGTGGAAGTGTCTCCAATCTTTAATTCTGTTCCTGAATGGCTTACCCTCTGGGCCCCAGGCCCTTATCAGAGGCTCCCTTTGCTTCCTTCTCTTCTGCTATTGGCTATTCCTGGGAGCAAGCCTTCACATCCCCAACAGCAGCCAGCTAAACAAACAGGAGCCGGCATCTCTTCTTCCCAGAATAACCTTGGTCTTCCTACCTTCTGGAGACAAGTCAGGCTGACCCGGGGCTCTTACCAGATTAGTGCTGGAAATGTGCAGTTGTGTTTGGGGGCAGGGATACCTCAGTTTTAAGGCTTCCTCCCAGCTTTCTTGCTAGAAATAAGGCCAAAGTTTCCATTACGATTTTGGATCAGAGGCAAAAGAGACAATTTGGCCCAACTGGTGTCAAATTGGCCAAAATGCATAGTTGGTTCAAAGCCCCAAATTTAAGGAGTGCATTTTACTCATCTTTACTAGTGAAACTTTTAACAATTATAGCCAAATATTCCATGTAGTCGAATGGAGATGTAGATTTTAAAAACTTTTAGGTTCCATGACATTTCTAAATTTTTTCAATAAGGGTAAATTTTTAAAAGACTTTTAAATCAGATGCTTGGTTAAACAGGAGGCTGCTTATCATGAACTTAACACACCATTCAGGACTAGAATTGGACATTTACCAACAATCGCATTTTCTTAAACAAAATAGAGACATGTGGTTCCAAAAATGTATGTTTATTTGTGGGGGAAATGGAACAAACACTCAAAGGTGGAACTTTTCTGGAAAATCTGAGTCATGTAGTTGTGTATTTCTAAGAGGATCCATGTGCCATCAGCAGAACCCAAATTATTTAAGTATTGAACCTTCTTACTATGCTCTATGCTGGGCAGCCCCCAGCACCTCTACTGCTCTGGGCTCAGGTGGAACTGAGGATGGTTTGGTTGCAGAGGCAAAGGGAATGGACCAGCTACTGAAAGGTAAATCCAATATAAGCTATTATGTTATACATGATATATCATTTTAGTTGGTAGTGGTTTTGAATCAAATATCTGTAAATGCCAAGAGTAAAACAACTCTTCAACATACATAGTTGCTGCTGTATTCAATAGGGCTTGGATTCGTGTTAATTCACTAATTTGTTCACCAGTTTCTGTTGAGAACGAAATATATGCCAAGTTCTACCATAGGGCTTGGGGATGGAAAACCAACTGGTCTCTGACCTCAGGGTGCACCCAATCTTGTAGGTAAATGGATATATTGACACATCAGAGCATGGTGAGTGCTGTAACTGAGAAAGAGCTGGGTTTGTGGCCATATGGAGGATACGCCTACAGAAGAAGTACCACCTCCTAGTCTAGGCGGGACTACAAGAGTTGGAAACTAAGATGCACAGGGTTAAGGCAGGAGAACAAGAAGGAGAATGGCATTCCTGACAGAGGAAACAGCATGTGTAAAATCATGAGGCATTTAGGGAACTTGGTTTGGTATACCTGGCTCAGACACATAGAAGAAAGAGCAGTGAAAAATGAGGATAGAGATATGAGCAGAAGCCAGAGCAAGAAATCCCTCAATGTCAAGTCGCCAATATTGGACCCTATCTTGAGGACAAGGGAGAGTCAATGGAGGAGGTTTTTCTAATCCTTGTTTTATGAATGAGACCACCCTGTGTGGCTCCCAGCTTTATGCAAGAAGCTCGGATTGAGTTCCTGGCCACGTTCAGGCCTGAGGCATGATCTTCTGTCCCATGCAGTTTTCACAACTCCAACCTCTATGTCAAGGCTCTCCATTCATTCGTCATTGAGCATATACTCTGTGCCTGGCATCATGCTGGGTAACATCGATACAAGATGGAATAAGAAAGGTGACTTGATTAATATAGTATTCTGCTATAACAGATAAAATCCAAAATTGTAGTGGCTTAGCACCCGGGTCAGAAAACTACCACTCACAGGCCAAGTTCAGCCGACTGCCTGTTTTGATAAACAAAGTTTTTTTGGAACATAACCATGCTTATTCATTTCTGTATTGTCTGTGGCTACTTTCCCTCTGCAATGGCAGAAGAGCAGTTGTGATAAAGACCATGTAACCTGCAAAATCTAAACATTTACTATCTGGGCCTTTACAGAAAATTTTGCTGACCCTTGACTTAGTGTGATAGAAGTTTATTTCTCTTTTATATAAAGTCTAATTGGAAGCAGAGAGTTCTGCTTTACAGAATTATTCAGAGACTCAGACTGATGGAGTCTCTGCCATCTTTAACATATGACTTCCGAGCTAACCCCGACACCAGCATCTGGGAACCCAAGAGGGGCAAGAGGGCATGGAGGATGATGTGAGAAGGTTTTATGGGCCAAACCTGGAAGCGTCGAACAACACTTCTACTTCCACTCCATTGGCCCGAGCTCAGCCGCATGGCCCCAGACACGGGGAGTCTAGGAAGCAGTGATCCTGGCTGAGCCGCAGCCCTCCAGTGATGACTCTACACCACGGAAAGGGAATCCGAGTTTTTGGTGAAAAGCCACTCACAGCACACTCCCTGCTTAGGAAACCTGTGCTTCCAATAGGACAACCACAGGTGCACGAATAATCAAAGTGCAGTCTTTTAAGAGGCTTAAACCTTGATGACTTCATCAACTAGCCCAGTAATTACTGAGCTTAACAGAGTACATTATAATAAAATATGTGACAATAGTACAAAGATGAGACATAGTTTCTATTCTCATTACTGTCTAACAGAGGGGAAACATCAAATCTACACTTAATGAAACTAAGTAAAAATATTTATTAGGTATCTGCCATATGCTGTACTAGACCTTTTGAATAGAAGATCTCTTTGAATATGTGCCCTGGCCAGAGGAAGCCAACACCAGATTCATCTGTGCTGGCCATGTGTCTTCCCACCTCTGCTTCTCCTCCCTCCTGCCAGCTGTGATTCTGGGGGAGCAGAGGCAGCCTGGTAAGAGGGAAAGGAGGAGCTCTAGCTGGAGAAACAGAACACGCCCACTCCCCTTTCCCTGATAAATGCTTCCAAGGTGAAGCTGACTCAAGATGAGAGGGAAGAAGCTGTCACTTAGACTAGATTCTGGAATTTTTATTATAATTTTTATTACCATATTGGACTGGACCAATTAATTACGAAAGTGATTCTTGTGTCTGATTCTTGTGTCCAATTAATTACGAAAGTCACTGTTCTTGTGACTGAAGGGAACCAGAGGGCTTTTATTGTCTATGAGGAATTTCACCCAGGGGAAGGATAGGGGGTTGGAACAGGGAACAACAAAGCTGTTTTGCTGTTTTGCTGGTTATCTTGCCAGTACCATTTGCAAACACCGGGATCCACAGGATTAGCTGAAGCAGTAAATGAATTTATTAAAAGGTTATTAGGGAGCTCGTAGAACCTCGGGAGGCTGGAGAACCAGGCTGGAGGCTAAACCTCCAGGTACGTTGCCCACACCAAACCACAACACTGGCTTGATAGGGAAGCCGTTATCACCATGGATCCCAAATACTCCAGTTTGCTCTGAACTGAATGCCAGGGACTTTCCATCACTGCAACTGCCGCTGCTGCCAGCATAATTGCTGTGCCTCTGTCAGGAACCCAACCTTGAGACCATCACAGCTTCTGAAGGCTGACTGATGCCGCAAAAAGAGGAATCTGGGCAGGGCCCATTTCATTTACTTCTGAATGGAAGTCTTGCGTGAGCTCCTCTGATGGGTGGAGCGAATGCCTGCCTCCTACTGCGGAGGAGGCAGGGGAAGTCATTTTCCGGCTAGAGAAACTGAGGGTGGGCACTCATAAGTGAGAAATTCTCCAAATATTAGAAGAGTCTTCAAAAGGTGCCAGCCAGCCAGAAGACAATCAGTGGTTCAGGTTTCAACACAAGTGTAAAATTAAGTGTATATCTGGGACATATGGGAGGCAGTTTTATAGAACAAAGATTGGTGGTTCTAAACGCAACAACTGGTGACCTTGGGCAAGTTATTGAACTTCTTTGTATCTCATTCTTTCAATCTATCAAATGAGAGACTAGACTAATTTCTACGGTCCCATTTTCAGAAGGAAACACAGGAGTATTTGTACTTGTTAAATACTTTCAAGCCAATCAGAACTTGAGGACAAGCTTCTGCCCTTCCACAAGTTTTGAACACGGGAAGGTGGCATGGGGGCAGATGTGGAAATGGGGACAACTTCAGTAAAGAACAGTCTAATCTCAGACTCTATCATAGGACACTGGATTATATAAGGACTCACTGAATCCCAGTTTGCACTTCGGGCTGGCTCTTGGGCACAGCTTTGCTGCGCTGTCTTCCATTTACTGCTGGTGAAGACAGTGGTGGCTGATATTCTGAAAACACAAGCACACTGAGGCTTGCTGAGCTTGATCTGCTCCTGATTCATCCCTGTCCCATCTCCTAGGTTCCCTCACCCTCTCAGACTGCCCAGAAGTCCTTTGTTCTCTCAGGTAATTTTAACTATTGATTGCTAGAAACTCAGACTTATACGACATAGTCACCTTCAAAGACTATCTTAAAGTGTTACAGCAGAATTCCTCAGAAGTGGGGGGCAAGTGCTCCCACAAATACCAGTGGTATCCCAAAAAGGATTAAGTTTTGCTTTTGTTTTTAAAAGAAAATCATTCTGGGGCCCTGTGGCCGAGTGGTTAAGTTCGAGCGCTTGGCTTCGACTGCCCAGGGTTTCACCGGTTCAGATCCCGGCTGTGGATGCGGCAACGCTCATCAAGACATGCTGAGGCACAGTCCCACATAGCACAACCAGAGGCATTCACAACTGGAATATACCACTATGTACTGGGGGACTTTGGGGAGAAGAAGAAGAAGAAAAAGAAAAGATTGACAGATGTTAGCTGAGGTGACAATCTTTAAAAAAGAAAATCATTCTGTACTTTCCTGGTTCTGGAAAAGTTCCCTTAGATCCACATTGGTGACACTCAATGGTCTCTGAGTCAATGGACAGGTGGGAGCAAGCCCATGTTTCCCAGACTGATACAGTAAGTGCGTTTCTAATATGCGGTCGTCATCTTCCCTCTTGTCCCTTCAATTTCAAACTTTAACTACAGGTCTAGAGAAGAAAGTGCAATGAGTGTGTAACGACAAGACACAAATGACTAAGACCCACTTTTTGTGGTTAGGAAGAAATTTAATGTTCTGATTAAGGATAAGATGTCAAAATAATTTTCCCCATCAAATTAGTTACCTTGCAGTTGTGGAAAGCAGCAGAAAAGTAATGACAGGATATGTAAAAGCCTCTTAGGAAGATGGAAGTCCATTTTAAAATAAGCAAATGTGAATAATTTAGTGGCAAATGAGGACCTTAGAATTATAAGTTCATGGAGATGAACTGAGCAAACCATTTTCCTTGATGAAAATAACTGTAGTTACCTGTGTTCAAAGCATTTTGCAGGAGTAGAAATGTAGCAATATTGTCCGAGATCATGTCCACGGGAAAGTCGTGGGAACTGGAAATCTAAAGCTACATAATTAATTGGGCTCAAATTATTTCTACTTTTTCTGGGCTTCGAATGAGAGAATCTTAGTGGATTTGGGGTTTGCAAAGAATGAACAAATTTATGTATTGAGAGCACCAGTAAGCGCAAGGTAAATAGGACCATAAGGGGCTGGTACTTCCTCTGAAGTCATATTTTCTTTGAAAGAATTTATCATACAACCCTAACAAATGGAAAGAGGTATATCATTGACAATGTCCTCAAGAAGGTCCCTAGAACGAATATAGTATCTGGTTTCATAACCTCTAGTCTGCTGCTTGATCATAGAAGAAAGGCCAGATCTGAAGCCTAGATGGAGAAAAGACATACAATTACTAAAGATATTTGTCAATCAACTCTGATAGAGAGAAAGAATAGGTAAAAAGTAGGGTAGGTCTTTCCACACTCACAAAAATAGCCATTTCCAAAGACTTCTATTACCCAGCTCCTGGTGGCTGGGGCTGCTGACAGCCTGTCTGCTGTCTTAATTCCACCCTTGTTTCTGTGGCATTCCCGTGGAGGCAAGTACTGCATGAATGATCTCAGTCCTAATTCATCTTCCTAGGCCCAGCTTTGACCACTCTCGCTTTACTTCTCACATCTCCACCCCTGCCAGTCCACAGGAGCATGTGGCCAACCCTCCCACCATCTTTCATCCCCTCCAGGTGGGCTCAGCCCATCAGCCAGGGCCTCTGTTGGTTCCCAGGCCTAGGCTCCGAACAGATCACTGGGCCAGGATCTAGGTCAGAGCTTGCCCTGAGCCTTAAATAGGTCCATAAGATTCTGTGGCCCGTGGATGGATATCCTCTATCACAGTCATCTGCCCCAGGAAATCTTGGTCCTGAAAACAACCAGGATAATCCCCACCTGATGAATCTCCTTCTCCCAGAAATAAGCCGTGGCCTGGCTCACACCTTCATTTGCCATGTTCTTCACACACTGAGCTGAACTTCCAGAGTCCTCTTTGGGTGGTCGCTTCCTGTCAAGAACTTACCCACCATCATCTTCTAATCACATCTGACATATCTACAGGTTATGTAAAGAATTTCTCAAAGACTGTAGAGAAGTGAGATCTGTGACAGATTCCACCAGCTCTGCGTTCAGCCACGGTTACTCACCACCTTCACCAAAAGGGGAACCTGTAAACCCTCCGCTTTCTTTGAAAAATGGACAAAATAATCTAGCTGCCCATGTCATTCCTGATTCATCCAAACAGGTATCAATGTAAAACAAGATCTCCCTCCTTGACAATTGTCATTCTGTGTGGTTTCCTTATATTAAAAAATCTGTTCACCCCCTTCACCTCTGATCCGTAATTACAATATTTAAGACTGAAAAGGAAAGAAAAAAGTAAGAAAATAATTCAAGAGAAGTTGTTAAATTTGGAGTCCACATTCCAAATAGAAGGAGTTTCCAAAGGTGAAAAAAAAAAGACAAAAGGATCAAAATCAATACTCAAAGAAAACACTTTACATTTGAAAAAGATTACAGAGAGTACTTCCAGAGTCCCAGGCAAAATCAATAACAAAAGCAACACTATGACATAGTTTCATAAAAATTTAAAACTACATGGGGGAAAAAAAAATTCTGCAAGTTTCCAAGCAGAAAAAAGTAGGTCATTTTCAAAGAGTAAAATATCAGCCTAGCTTTGGCTCTTTCTGCTGCAATGAGCAATGCCAGGTGACAATGCGATGACATCTTTTATGGAAGGAATGAGCTGCAACTCAAGAATAATGGACCACATCAAGCCATTTGTATAGGGAGGCAGCAGAGAGACATTCTCAGACATGCCCAATCTCAAAAAATGTGGCAGCCAGGGACCTCTATTGAAAAGATTGTTCAAAGCCACAATATACAGTATGCAAGGCTAAAATTAGAGAAAGAAATTTGAATGGATAGTAATAAATGAACGTGTGATAATTATTAATACCAACTATTGTTAAAGAAGTAAGGGTAACTGTGGAAGGGTTATTTCTGATAATTTCTGCAATCATTTGAAGAAAAGTAAGACACAGAAAACATGAAAGAAACATGAAAGAGCAAAAAGTGAGAAATATCTAATTTAATTATGAATGGGAAATTAGAAGAAGAAACGAGAAGTGCAGCCAGAAAGAGCAGTCTCCTTTGTCTTCCATAATGCCGAGTGGAGCATGCTTTTGCTTAGGGAAAGAGAGAACTGGAATACTTATAGAATGTTTCAAGATATTCACATGTGGCTTTAAAATAGTTTTTTTTTTTTGGTCTCCCAAACATTTTAAAAGGTAAAGGGGAAAATATACTTCACATAACCAAAGAGACAATGACGATGCCTGCTGTACATCGAAAGGATTAGATCAAATGTACCAAATGCCAGATTTAACATAAATAATCTAAAAGGCTGTTTCTACCTAAATCAATTAGCAAACTAATATTCCAAAAGGCTAAAGTTAGAAAGGGTGATCCAAGCAAGGTTATTAAAAAAACAGTAAAATAAATAAATAAATAAAAACAGAAAAAAGAAATTAAAGTTGATAAAAATTAATATCAAATAATAAAGTTGGACACAAAATTGATTAAGCATGATATAAAGTTTCAATAACAAAAACTACTAATATTCAATTAAGTGGGACTATAAAACAAAAGACAGAAGAGAGACAAGAAATTTTCCATTACTGTATTTTCTTCCATCTAACAAAGAACTGAGCCAAGCACAACAAAACATTATTTTTTACTCTCATTGATCTGTCATAGACGTTTTCATGATTTTGTGGATAGAAACTAATTTTATAACAAGATGTATATTCTTGGCTATTAACATTTCTGTAAACTCGTGTGCTAACAATACTATTGTGAGGGTCAGGAGACAGACATACATAAAGACTGCAATTGAGGAAGACCGACCAGAGATGGTTAATCTTGATATAAGCTATTAAAATATCATTGGATAATGTTTGCTAGACCTTTGGTGAACTTGATAAGCATTTCGACAAACTCCGGTTTAGTTTCGTGAAATGGCAAAAGTGAATATTAAGGCTGGAAATAGATCTTTCTTATGCATCATTATATAGGTATTAATTTTCTCATTTGGGTTAGTATTAAGGTAACTGGAAAAACAATATCACTCACTCATAGCATTTATTTTTTTTGGACAGGAGAATTGTATACCCTCATAGGAACAATCCCATTCCATTTACAGAGATTACTGGAGAATAGAGATTCTGCAAAAGAATTTGACTCTGCTTCTCAAATAAAGGAAAGCTTTAATTCGGAAAGGTAAGTGGCCCTGAAACCCACAATTTATCAAGCCAGGAGGCATGTTCTGAAAGGAGTGTGAACAAGGAGGGCTGCCCGGGGCTCTGCATAAGAAAGGGCCAGGTCTGGCCTGGGAAGGGCTGAGGAGTTGCTGCTACTATTAGAAGATGTTTCTGCTTATGAATATTAATTTAGGCTCTAAAGTCTCTAAGAATTAATGTCTGTCCCTGGGAGGGGTGTGTGTGTGTGAGTGCGTGTGTGTGTGTGTGTGCGTTCCGTCGGTAGTTACCCATCAGATGATTAGGATTCATGAGAGGACCTGTAGGCTTCACGACGGCAGGAGCCTCCAAGAGGACAGGACTTGGAGGGGAGAGCTCACCCCAACACTTCTACTAGACTTCCTGCTGAAGTCCTTGTGATTATTTAGACAGAATAACCCAGCCTTTGGAGAGTGGGCTGTGGGGTTATTACTGTGTCACTGACATGAGGAGAAAGCGAGTTAGACCCTAGAGGTAGCTTTCTAACTAAGATTCAAAATACAGAGGTAATAAAAGAAATCAATGAAAGGAACAAGCCAGGGCTCCTAGGAGAAATGGTTGATTCCAGGACTGGGCAGGGATAATATAAAATGAGCCTGGACTATCTTGTGGGGACAGAATGTAAGAAAGTGCTAAAAAAAAAAAAAAAAACGATGGGAGTACATTGAAAGGACACAAAATCCCACTTGAAAGAGCTTTCAGTGACCAAAGCTGGAATAATTTGGGCAAGAACTAAATGATGATAGCATTGGATTATGATCCACGGAATAAAATAAATGTCCATGACTCCATACTGATATAAATAAACGGTTGAGTAAATAAATGGAGGAGGAGAAAGAGAAAAATGAAATTAATAAATGTAAGAGGAGGGAAGGAAGCAGAAAATTGCCATTAGGCAAACACGGCAATAATAATTGTTGCAGGCAAGATCCACTTACAGATGCTAAAATTAGCAAAAGTTTGAGGAGAAACAGGATTATTTGCATAGTCTCAAAGTATCTCTGCACAAGATATTTACAAATTACAAAGGGAAAAATATTTCCCATTACTGCGGAGAAATCTGGCAGACACCATCTTCACCAAGTGATCAGGTTAACATCACCAGTAACAAGATACAGTGACATCATGTACCGTCTGCTAAGATGCTCTAAGGGCACATTACTTCCATGGTATTCTTGCTGAAAAGCACAACCTCAATCTAATGAAGAGAAAACATGAGATAAACCCAGATTGATAGGCATTCTTCAAAATCACTGAATAGCACTCTTCAAAAGTATCAAGGTCATGGAAGGCCAAGAATGACAGGAATTACTACAGATTGGAGGACACTAGGAGACAGACCCACCAAATGCTATGGGATCCTGGATTGACTCCTGGGCCAGAAAAATCTGGTGAAATTTGCATAAGCTGTGTAGTTTAGTTAATAATATCACTATCAATGTCAATTTCTTGGTCTTAGCAATTAGACTATGGTTATGTAAGATGTTAACATCGCTGAATGCTAGGTGTAACGCATCTGTAAACTCTGTACTTATTTTTCAATTTTTCTGAAAATTTGAAATAGTTTCACAATAAGAAAATTAAAAGAAATCTAAAGGAATAAACTTCTCTTCTGACTGGTTTTTAAAAACAATATGAATACATTAAGCATTTATAAATGGGAAGAACAAGAAATTCAAAGATTTCTAAAAATATTTTCCTACTTCTTATGCTTTAAATTTGTAGTTCTTTAAGAAAATTTTTCTTGGTAAAGCTGTAACCAAAAAAAGGATTTTAACTGTGAGTTTTCTTGATAGTCTTCGTTACTATGTTATAACAAAAAAAAATCTTGTAAATAACTTTAAAGTTTTAGTATCTGCTATATAATTGCACAAGAAAATAGAGCATGTAATAATTTTTGTGGTTCTACAAATAACTTAATATCTCAATTTAGATTGTAGTTTCTAGATTCTTAGTTAATTTTCAATCCTTAGGCCAATATAAATTTAAGTTAACTAATCTTTGGGCAACATAATTTTAATCTACCTGTGTTCTTGTGAAGTTCTTTATGTGATAGCATCAATTACCAGATTTTAAAAGATGTACAAATGGCTTTGGGTTAAGAATAAATATTTATTTCTGTAATGGGCATTCTTGGTCACCCCAAGTTAGTGCTTGAGAGTAGATCACCCCTTACATCTTACATTTATATTTCTATCCAGATTGTGAAACAGTCTCTGTAACTTGAGATTCTTGACGTGTGGAGGCTGGGCTCTGGGAAGACATAGAAGTATTTAAAATAGTCCATGACGTCAGGAAGACTGTAGTTAGTGATTGGAGATATTTAAATTAATGTTATCTATTGTACTTCATTAGAGCATCAAAGAAGGGAGAAGTCTCCTAGTACGTGATCAGCAAAAGCCTCTCTTCCTGAAAACAGGTGCTGCTCACCTCGTGGTCAGGGGAGAAGTTGGTACAGCATTCACGGGGAGCCATTTGGCAATATTTATTCTAACTGGTTTGTTGAATATACTGGTCTTAGCGGCGTGCAAGCTGCAGGGAACACACAATGTTTATTTATGACACTACCTTTCTTCCATGCTATGTTGAATCTCCATGTTCTACGCTCTAGTGAAATCTTGCGTAGATCCGAAAGCTTTTCCGGTCACTTTCAGTTATGAGTAAATAGTCTCATTTCCCAGGTATTAAGAAGTTTGCTCCAGTTTCATATCAACGCTTTAATCTTGTCCAATTTAAACCTTTTCCCCAAACCCTGGCTCTGTCCTGACTCAGGCTCAGAAACCTGAAGCCCAGAAAGGGGGTCCTGGTTGTCTTTTCACCATTTCATCTTGTTGTTCTCCTCTATTTCTTCCTTGCTCACTCTGTGACCTCCGGCTCCCTGAGGAGTTGGTGCAAGGGGAGGACAGGCAAGGGTGGAAAAAGTCTTCAGGGACTAGGACAGTCGTATCTGGCTTTGGTGCCCACTGGGTGTGGCCAGTGTCCGGATACTCGTCTCTTTATGAGATGATTTTGGGGTTTGTTGGAGACCTTCACCTGAACGTTCTTGACCCCGCCAACACACTCTCCTGCTGACCATTCATGACTCCCACACTCAGACCTTGGCACCCTGCCTCCCTCCCCACCCCAGCGCCTCCAGCCTGATCTTGGTGGGATCCTTTTCAATTCCAGCTCCCTTCCACAGGATCCACATCCGATCACAGGAACCACACCCCTTTGCTGCATCGTAGGGGCAGGTACACCTGCTCCCATGGCAGCCTCTTCTACTCGCTCTGCCCACAGAGGCAGCTTTGCCACAGATTGTGGCCTTTAGACACTTTCCCCAGCAGTGACTCAGGTACTAGTCCCCACATCCCCCAAAGTCCATAGGAAACAGGACAAGCTGTCTGAGTAGCTCTTGTGAACCAGCTCACTTGGCTTAAACTCTGAGGGGAAACAGGCTCGGGAAAGGAGAAAGAACACACGCTTCAACCACTCTCCAGTCTCTCACTCTTTAACATAGCACCTCTCAATGATCTCCTAGCCTTCTCTTATATAACCTGGAGGCAGAGACAAGGCTAAGGGTGGAAAGAAAATAAGTAATGCCATCTCTTCCCATGTCCTGAATAGGCTGGTCTGTTACTTAGTTTGGTCTTTGGGGCCTTTGTTGAAAATCTAAGGAAAAATCACATCTAAACTCCTATTACTCCTTCGGCCTTTCCTTGGGCACAGCAATTCTACTTCTGTGCATTTACCCCATAAATATAAATGTAAATGTATAGAAAGACGTATGTACAAAAATATTCACTGTCACTCTATTTGTAAAAGCAAGAGTTTGGAAATAATATGAATGTCCGTTGATAGAGGATGTATCATGGTGCATCCATTCACTAGAATACTATGTAGGCATTGAAAAGAAAGAGGCAGCTTCAATTTACTGATACAGTATGATCTCCAAGATATATCTGTAAGTGGAAAAAAGCAAGACACCAACATGCAAAAATTTGTGCAATAAACATCCTGTTTGTATGAGTTTATGTTAGTAAATACACAGAATATCGTTGGAAAAATAAAAAAGAATTTGATGACAGTTTGTTACTGAGAGGAGAAACTAGGGAGTGGGTGGAATGGTGATTTATTTTTCACTCTATATAGTTTGCTGTTTTGAATTTTTTATCACACATGTCTACTGCCTTCCAATGTATAAGTCAATAGTTTCCCCGCCTGTACCTTGTGAAGGTTTCCCTTTTAAGGTTCTGCACTCTATTTAAGGAGAGAGCTTTGTGCTCATGATCCTTGCCTATTTTCCCACCCTCTTGACCTGGGCCGGATAATGGAGAAAGAAGCCCCAAAGTCTACTTCCCCCTTCTCCCTAAAATCCTAGGTTCTAGAACAACTATAATCGCCCCAGCTGATTAAATATAAGGTCCCCCTGCTGCCTTCCATAGTTCTATAGAGCTGTGTATCCCTAAATTGCCCCCGCCTCCCATACCTTATCACTAGAGAAGGAAAGAAAGTGGAGAAGGTCCTTACAATCCCTTACTCTAAGGGTGTCCAGCCCTCCTCTCTCCAGACCTGGGTCATTGTCCATTGGTGACTTTACTGTAGGCTCTTGTTCCAGAATAATCCTCTCCTCTTCTCCTCAGGAAGGAAGTTGGAGGACAGAGGAACAGAATATGAAGCCAACCCTTGGTTTTAGTCCTGGCTTGCCTTGAGTTAGCAGTGAGACCCTGTTAGTGGTGTCTTAATAGCCCATTGTCATGGAAACCCACTCTGGGCCAGGCAATACACCAGGTGTCTTACATCCATTATTCATATAATCCTCATAGAGACCCCATGAAACAGGTACCATCATCAACTCTGTTTTATAGATAAGTTGATGACCTTGCTCAAGGTCACACAGCAGAGCTAGGACCCTAATGCCTGCCTGCCAAACATCTGGAACTACTTACTCACGCTCTCTTGTACTCTCATTCCTTGTATGAGGCAGGGATGAAATAGGCTTTCCGTGGTCCTTCCCAGCTCAGATGATGCCAAAACTTTAATGCTGTGACTCCCTGGAGCTTGGGCCTGTCTCCCTTCTCAGTCACCAGGGATCTTCCTAAATATTAGACCTAGGACTTTCCTGCTCAGCTCAGAAACCTTAATGGCTCAGCCCAGACTTTGAGCTTCTGACACTTCCCTGTGCGCTTCTAACTCGGTCAGCCTGGAACCCCAACTCAGCTTGTTTGTTAAGTGCGTCTTGGAAACTTTCTCTTCCATTTCCCACAAGGTCTGTAGCAGAACTCCACACCCTCCCCAAGTCCTCCACGTGCCCCACCGCAAGGCCCCACCCTTCCTGTGTGTGCCCCAGCTGCGGGGAGATACTTGAGGCCATCCTATGTGAAGTGCTTCAAGTTCCTCCTCCCTTGACCTTCTCTGTGGGTTTCTCTGGTTCCCCAGGCAGAATTAGGTGCTCCTTCCTCTATGACACGTGGCACCTCTGCATTCTGTAAAGTGATCATCCCTTACATCACCGTGAATGCTGTTTGTCTGTGTCTGCATCAGATTATGAGATAATTGAGGGCAGAAACAGGGTCATGTTTATCATTCCATCTCCAGCAAATTAGCACAGAGCCCAACCTACAGCACAGCCTCAAAGGATGTGGCAGGGTTTTAAGCAGCACAAAAACTCAGTAATGTACGTGTTTTAGAAGGATCATGTTGGCAGCAACATGGAGGGTAAAATGACAGGAGTGAGATGAGAGACAAGAAGACTTAAAAGGCCATGCTTCGGGCTCCAAATGCCTGGGAGCTGACTGGGCCAGTGAAAATGAGGGAGAGGAGCAGGGGGTGGAGACAAGAGACTGGTAGACGACAATTCTTGGAACTAACTTGACGCTGCGGGTGAGGGAGGTGGAGCTTTCTATATTGACCTTGTGGTCCCTGGTTTGGCCATTGGATGGATGTTGTTGCCATCGATTAAGATACAAAAAAGTAAATTTACAGTAAAATATCAAGTTGGGTTTTGGTCAGGTTGAGTTTGAGGTAAAC
Organism: Equus asinus; assembly: GCF_041296235.1. Classification (NCBI taxonomy): domain Eukaryota; kingdom Metazoa; phylum Chordata; class Mammalia; order Perissodactyla; family Equidae; genus Equus; species Equus asinus. The sequence continues at coordinate 168,844,358 of NC_091791.1, forward strand.
TTTTCAGTTGAAAATTAGCTGTTTGGATTTAAAAGGTAGAAGAGAGATTTTGGTGAATGATATATTCGAAAGGCACCAGTATCTGCAAAAATAATCACATCAGTAAGAAATTCAAGCCAGAAGAGGATAAAGTCATGAAGAACTGAGAAATGACAATATTTGATGAAAAAAAATGTAGGTCCTTAGGAAGAAGACTTTTCTATGTTTATTGGGCAGTTTACCATTTCTACAAGGCTGCAGCATAAACCATCTAAAAACTATTGGAAACTATGCCTCCCATGTGAAAGTTTTCAGGGACCCATCGTGCAAGGCCCTTAGCTGGACAGGGGACACCAGACAGTAGCCAGCGCTCCAAGGAACGAGGCTCTTGTTACCAGAGACTCAAAGAATCTCCCTCACAAAAGGAAGGAAGCTAGATTCTGAGGAACTGAGTAAGCCATAACACTGAAAGGATTTTTCTGTCTATAAATGTGAACAAAAGAGATATTTTAAATAAATCCTGACAGACGGTGTGATTACTTCACAACAATAACACGATACAACAGCCAGCGGGTTGCCCCAGACACTGTGTACGCTGGACTGCTGCAAACTTTGTAAGTTACTCAGCCAACTTGAATGCCAGGCTTAGCAAATCTGTCTAAAATCAGGTCCATCATTCAGAAGCTGCTGGAATGGATGTTTCCATCAGTGAGTGTTATCTTAGTTCTGGTGCAGAAAAGGTTCAGAGAGTGCCTTTGGCCAGAATGAGCCAGCGTGTGCAGCCCCGAACACCCGAATTTCCAGAATCTGAAGATAAGGGAGTAGAATAGCTATGGGAAGACAACAATGCACGTAATTATTTGCATCTTTACACGAATACCCATTTATCTCCGTCCTCAACAAATGGAAGTCATAGGTTAGGAGGAAAAGGATCCTGACTAGCTAAGAAAACAGATAAAATTGTAGAATTTTAAAGAACAAAAAATGATGACACTATGGCTTCACTTTGTCCTGAATCATGTGTGAACGACTGAAAAATAAAATCTTTAAAAAAAAAAAAAAACGGGCTGGCCCTGTGGCCGAGTGCTTAAGTTTGCGCGCTCTGCTGCAGGCGGTCCAGCGTTTCATTGGTTCGAATCCTGGGCGCGGACATGGCACTGTTCATCAGGCCACGCTGAGGCGGTGTCCCACATGCCACAACTAGAAGGACCCACAACGAAAAATATACAACTATGTACTGGCGGGCTTTGGGGAGAAAAAGGGAAAAAAAATCGGATCATCTCTTAGAACTGTAGAATTTAAGGAGAAACTGTAGAAATTAAGAATTTCTTTCGAAACTTTAAACAGCCAATGTGTGTGACCTTAATTTTATTACTATAGTGTCAGTAGACAAAGCAGCAACACTTGCTAAAAGGAGAATCTGGTGCACCAACAGATGATTTTGATGGAAAGCAAAGTATCACAACAAATGGATATTGTTAAACTGTTGTGAGAAGAAATTTCAGAAGCAGATCATTTCACGAATGGTTCAGAACAGAAGAAGCAACAATGCTTGGAAAGAAATGGCAAATATTGTGCTCTGGACAAATGCCGAAATTGCACTCCAAGGAGTAAAGGCTGTAGGAGAACTTTTATTTCTCTTAAACTACAAGTTTCCCTTAAAGTCTCATGCAATTAGTTCAAGTGCTTTAGTGCCAGCTGACATCCATGCCACACAGGGCACGCCAGCTTGAGCAGCCGATATTTTACTACCAGAAAAGTCTCTTTCTCTAAAGGACTAACATGGGCTCCATCTTGTTACATTCCATATACACAGAGAATGTTTTTTGGTATGTTTGTTTAGTTTTACAAAAAAAGGGATAAAACTAAACATGTTGTTTCTCAACTCATTTATGTAGTGTTTGGTTCTATAGATACCATAAGTTACTAAATCTTTCTCTCACTGCTAAATTTTCAGGCTGTTTCTATATTCAGCTATTGTGACAATGCTACAATGAACATCCTTGCATATATATCTTCCCACACTATTGTAGGATAAATTCTAAGAAGAGAGATTGCTGAGTCATATGTTAGCAATTTGTCACAAAATAATGGAGTAATATTTTCTTTAAATCCTTTAACTGAAGATTTTGCATTTAAAATATTCCTTGTCTCTATAAGAACTATGCTGCTATAAATACAAATGGTTTTACTTCACTCCCGTACCCTGGTTTTGATTAATAAAGAATCATACAAACTTTCTATGGTATGCTCAGAAATATATAAAATGTAAGTTTGATTTCCCTTTTCTTTCAGAAGTATTTAAAAAACAATATTATTAAAATAATGACAGAGGGGCTGACCTGGTGGTGCTGTGGTTAAGTTCATGAGCTCTGCTTTGGGGGCCAGAGGTTCACCAGTTCAGATCCTGGGTGCAGACCTAGCACCACTTATCAAGCTATGCTGTGGCAGGCATCCCACACATAAAGTAGAGGAAGATGGGCACAGATGTTAGTTCAGGGCCACTCTTCCTCAGCAAAAAAAAGAGGATTGGTGACGAATGTTAGCTGAGGGCTAATCTTCCTCAAAAAAAAAAGATGACAGATATGGTCATTTTGTATTAAGTTTTTAGTCTGTTATGTTTTGTGTTTGAATGTGAATGAGGGAAATAGCTTTAGTTATAGATACGTTCATTAAATAATTCTCCATTGAGGAGTTATAACAAAATCTAATAATACCTCTGGATTGAGCACCTCAAACATTTTTCTCTGTCTTTTGCCAAAGCCGTACCCAGGTGATTTAAACATAAGTAGGTAAATTCTGGGGAGATACAGGTCCAGAATTATCGGCATTTAGTTTTTAAACAAAAGCCAACACTATACGAACATTGTTGACTGTCCTCACCAACAGTGATGAAATTACTTTCAGTAATTAAGGTATATTATCATGTAGGAAATTTGGAAAATACCTCTATTCATATTTACAAAAAGATGGCTTTTCCAACAGTACCCTTGAAAGGAGATTCTGAAGAAATCATGTGAGCTGGTAGGCACGTGAATGTCATAGTGCAAAAATATTCAGCTGCTTAAATTAACCTTTCCTTTCCTTTCCTTGTTCAGTAAATGCATATGTGAAATCAAGTTATTTCATACATAAATTTCAATAAGTAAGATAGAGAGGCTAAACTTTTCAATGGAAGAAATCAGACAGTAAAGTTTAACTTTTAAAATATTCAAAATTTCTGTATATCAAAAAACCATAAATAATAAAATAGTCTGATATTGGTGTAAGAATTGAAAAGTAGAACCATCAGAACAGAGAGAGTCTAGAAACAGACCCAAGTGTATGTGAGACTCTAATAAATGATTAAGGTGGCGTTTTAAATTAGCAAGGAAAGAATGGATTATTTGTTTGGGAAAACCAAACACTGAATGGGAAATCAATAAAGTTAGATCCTTACCTCACATCCTGTGTACAAATAAGTCCAAATGGATTAAATATTAAATGCAAAAAAGAAAATCATAGAAGGGGTAGGTCAAAACAGAGGAAAATATTTTTATAATCTTAAAACGGGCAATAAATTTCTTAGTATAACTTGAACCCCCAAAACCACAAAAGAAAAGATCTATAGATTTGATTATAACAAAAATCTAAAATTTCTGATGGTAGAATGTGGACAAAGTAAAAAGACATATGACCAACTTGTAACACCAGTGTTAGCTACTATTACTATACCAGGAAGTCACAGCCTACTCCATTAGTGCTCATGACAAGATATAAGGCGATGTTCAAACTCATTCCAGCTTTCACGCACACATATTTACAGGATGTGTGCTGGGTGCCAGCTGTGGTCCAAGGCACTGGTGATATGCACCTTGTTAAGACATTGAACTTTATGGTGAGGGTAGTAGGTTGCCAATAAAGTGTTTGAAAGCGTTCAGGGCGGTTCCTGCTCAGATTTGAATTTTAGAACAGTTGTGCTGGCTGTGGTGTGGAAAATCGATTGGAGGGTGGTTGGGTAAGTAGATTTGAAGATAGGAAAACCAGCCGGGAGGCTGTGACAGTAACCCAGGTAGAGATGATGGTGGCTTGTATGGGCTAAGTATGGGACGTGGGGATGGTGAGAGAAAAATGGTGCGTGAGCTATTTAGATGGTAAAGTAAACAAGACCTTGTGGATTGCATATGGGGGTTGAAGTAGATACAGGAATAAAGTATAATGCACAAGTTACTAAGACAAGGAAGCCAGGTGGAGGAGAAGAGTGGAGAGAAAGGTAGCGAGTTCAGCTGATGGCATGTTAAGTTTTTGGTAACGTGGGCCATCCGAGTGGAGATGTCCAGGGCACAGATTGGTAAAGAAATTGGGGCTGGAGAATTATGTATCCCAAGTGTCTCATGTTTCAGCATCCAGGGGGAATAGATTTACTCATCTTATTATTTCCCAAGTTTCATGTGTTCAGATCTACCGTCCATATGATTATACAAATTCTAGTCTCCTATACCAGCTCTCTCTCGAAGAATTTCCAGGAATTCTCAAAGGAAGCATGTAAGTGTCCAGGAATTGAATCCATCCTCACTTTTCAGGGTTCCCATCACCCCTGCCACATGTATATTTGGCCAAGCTGGGAATTCATGACACACGATGCTGGAGAAACTGGAAGCACCAAGAGCCACACTGCACCACCAGTCACACTCAGGGTGTGATGGGGTATTTAAGCATGTCTGTTTCAGAGTCCACAGCCCCTCTCTCCTACAGCGCACACCCTCTGGGAAGGTGATCAGGTAACGACGTGTTCCAGTGTCACCTGTTACTCTCCTCCCAGACTCGGCCCCTCCTCTTGATCTTAGGCACCAATACTGATCCTTGTTCTTTTTGCCTAACTCCATCCTGTACAGTGAATTCTCTTCTGAGTTCCTTGATGTCTGTCCCTGCAACCTGCCTCCTTTGAGGCAGCCACCAGGCATTTTTCTATATATCTGAATCTCAGGGGCCTTCAGCCCTTGTGGAAATAAAGCCTACAAATAAATAGGAGAAGTGTTGTTCAATCTCCCTCACTTGCGACATTTGAGCTCCAGTTGTTGCCTTGACAGGCATATATATTCAGCAACAATGCCTTTGTCTAAGCCAAAGCTCTGCTTAAAAACTTAGGAACTTTTGGGGCTGGCCAGGTGGCGCAGCAGTTAAGTTCTCATGTTCCGCTTCTTGGTGGCCCGGGGTTCGCTGGTTTGGATCCCAGTGCAGACATGGCACTGCTTGGCACACCATGCTGTGGTAGGTGTCCCACATATAAAGTAGAGGAAGATGGGCACGATGTTAGCTCAGGGCCAGTCTTACTCAGCGAAAAGAGGAGGATTGGCAGCAGATATTAGCTCAGGGCTAATCTTCCTCAAAAAACAAAACAAAACAAAACTTAGGAACTTCCAAAAGTCTCATTCAAGACCCTCCACCTTCTGTCATGGGTCTGTTTTTACCAACTTCCATCCACTTCACACCCACCTGTTGTTCATCAGCCAAACTACATCCCTCTCCTTAACGTGTCCCACACACTGTTGGTGTGTCTTTGGTCATGGACAGAGTGGTCCTCCCATATCTGTTCCTCTGAGTCTTATCTCCTCTGACCGTCTGAAATGCCACAGCAGACAGCCACACATAGGATCAAACTCATTCCGTAGGCCTACCGCACTTTGCTTGAACTTTGATATAACCCTCGTTGTTTATTCTTGCCACAAATGTTCATTGAACAAAATTATTAAAAGGCAATATAGCATAGTAGTGAAGAACGCTGGACTGAATTGCTTGGGTCCACAGCCTGGATTTGCCACTTACTAGTTGTATAAGCTCCGGCAAGTTACTTCATCTGTTTGTGCCTCAGTTTCCTGATATGTAAAAATGGGGATAATGAAACACCTCCCTTTTAGGGTTATTATGAGAATTAAATTAATCATTCATGCAAAGTACTTAGAATAGTGCCTGCACAAAAAAGTGCTCAGTAAGTATTAGTTATCATTATATATTTTATATTTAAAATATAGCATAGTATCCACTACATTAAGTAAGCCTCTTAAGAGGTCACTTTCTCTGGGTCAGCATGTAGGACAAAACCAAAAGTTTAACATCTGCCTCTGATCACACTGAACTTGACACCCTTTCTTGAAGAATGCTTTGACACCTTCATTTTTAACAATTTTTATCCAGCAGAGAATTGTCCCAGAATCCATGAGCCGAACACTTTTTTTGTCCTGATTGCATCAACTTTTCCTGGCTTCAAGTCTCACTGAATGATAATTATTTGGATTCTGCTACATGCCAGGGCTCTGCGAGGACTAGACATGCCATTAGGAGCAAAGCGTGTGTGATCCTGTCCTCAATAAAACTTAGGGAGACAAAGATTAAATAAATATAAAAATAAATGCACAAATAAATACAGAATAACAAAACTGTACTGGTGCTGCAGAGTAGGAAGGAAGCAAAACCAGAAGCACCTAATTTACAGGGGGAGGTTAGTGAAGATCATTTTAAGGAAGTGATATTTCATCAGGAACCTGAAGTGAAAGCAGGAATAGCCAGGTGAAGAGTGAAAGGAAGAATCCAGATGTGTGCAAAGGCAAGAAGGAAGGGAAGGGCTTGTTGAGATCAAGGAAATGGACCTCAGCCCAGGAAGTGAGATGAAACCCAAGAAGGCGGTGAGGTCAGGTCATGTGGGGGCTTGTAGGCCACGCGAGTTACCTGCAATTCTGTTGCAAGAGTACTGGAAACACAATGAAGGGTTTTATGAGGTGGAGTAACAAATTTATATCTTTAAAAGATTGCCCTGGCTGTAGAGTGAAGTATGAATTGGAAAACAGTGAAAACAGATGAATTACAGCTCCCTGCAACGACAGAGATGACTCCCAAAAGACATTGCTTAGCCAAAGTAGCAATCACAGGGGAATGCTTTCAAATTGATTCTGTATATATAAAGGTCAAGAAACCGGCAAAACTGAGCAAAACATTAAGGATCTGTACCTATATGTTAAAAGTATAAAGAAGCACACGAAAATCAGTGTCTCGAAATTCAGGATAGTGGTCACTTCTGGGGGCGTGGCGTAGTTTTCTGGTTTGAAAGAGGCACACGGGAGGCTTCAAAGGCATTTGGAAACATTCTACTTTTTAAGCTGAGTACCTGAGTATTTGTTCTTTAAAATGTCTATTTATATTTTATACACTCTTCTCTATGTGTGATATATTCCATAATAAACATTTAGGTTACCTAGTGTTGAAAACTTTTGTAAAATGTTAAAAATATGAAAAAGTTGTGTGGTGGATGCATGAGTATATGTTATATTACCCCTTATAGTTTTCTATGTGCTTGAAATATTCCAAAAGTAATAATAAATAACAAAGGGAAAATAGGTCCAAGGAGGGAGAAAGGTGGAGGGAGAGCAGCCGGGCGATGGCGTTGCATGTCTCCCAGGACAGCTTCGTATTGTCACCCCTGTGCAGGTGGAGGTGTGCTCCGGGAGTATGTTTTATAGGCCACAATGTAAACACTGCCTCCTGGGGCTCTGCAATGCAATGGCCCTGTCACTCATGAGGAAGCTACTGCAGAAGTCCCGGCTGTAGGTAACGATGACTTGGGCTAGGATAGTGGTAGTGGGATTAGAGAAAAGTTGACATATTCAAGCTATATTTAGGAGGTAGGAGAAAGGACTTAATAACTGATTGAATGTCTCGCTGTATCAAAAGGACGAGAGACACACCTGCTCCCTGTCATTTGACTTTTCATGAAATGCTATTCCAAGAGCTGGGAGTCCGCTGGGTCACAAACGCTTCACAGATGCCAATAATGCCTCACTTGGAGACTTTGAAACGTTGGTATGACTCTCTCAGAGTGTGGTTTTTCCAAAGTCGCCCCAAAGACCTTTGAATTCTGTTTTAGTGCCAGATTACCCAAAAGCAACTGCAAACAGCTGCAGAAGGAACATGAAACAGAGAAGGGCCTTCTGAGGTACCCAAAGGCTAGATGACTTCAAGATACCTCTAGAATTCCTCTTGCAGGTCCATTCCTGCTAAACACCATGGTTTATACTCACATATTTAAGTTCCTAACTTATAGGTTTCACTCAGAAAAACAGCTGCTGGTAAGTACCATAATTCCTGGCCCCTGGCATGTGCACCACACAGTCAGTTGTCGCTTGGTCCTACTTCTCAGCCCTAGTGGGCCAGCCTTCCTGATGCCCCTGAACCGGCAGCCACTCCAGGACAAGGCGTGGCAGTGGTGATGGCCTGCCCTGGTTAGAGGAGGTGCCCCTTCTCACCAGCACAGCCTTCCCTGGAGGTACAGACATTTGTGCAGTGATGGAGAAGAGGCTGATTTGGCGTCATACTCTGAGCTCAGCCCATCAGGGTGCGACCGAGGCAGTCTCCGACGCACTGTGGTGTGGCTTATGGACATTCAGGACACCTATGTGATAGCTGACAGACCAACAGAACCATCATCTCCCCTTCGTTCATTCAAAGAGTGCTTATTGAGGGCCTCTCCAGTGGGAGGCACTGGGTTGGACTTGATGTAAAAGAATGAACGAGTCGAAATACCACTTGTACTTTGTGAATGTGTATTGAGTGCTCTGAGAGAAAATATGAATAGTCACTGTCTTTCCTAACCATGCACTAAGTTTTTCTACAGTCCTTAAAATTTCTTTTTCGTGACAGTCTTTTATCCATTTTACTGGGGGGGGGGGGCCGTTTACATTCAATTTTCTTTATTTTTAGCAATGGAATATTACTAAGTTGATTTTGAAAACTTGATTGGAAATTTTCTGTCCAGCAGGTATTTCTATTAGGAGTATTTTAAAGCCTGTAGTCCAAACTGATGGTCATGATCTGATGACATTTCTCCTGGCTTGTCTTACTAGGGGCAAAGGAATATTAATGATGTGTGTTCTTGAGGTTCTGTATGCAAGGGATGAACAGAGAACTGCGTGTGAAACAGCACAGCAGCCAGATTCAATTCAATTCATCAATGTGTATTGAGCAACCCTCAATGCGGAATACCATAATTTACATTAAGATTTTGTATATCAAAGTCACCCCATATACTTTTGATACCAAAACCTGACAAAGCGAATGAAGCGAATATCATAGACCAATTTTACTTGTGAATATAGATGGAAAAAATAAAATGTTAGTGAGAGTAGATTCAACAGTATGTTAAAAGAATAATGACAAAGGAGTTTTATTTCTGAAAAGAAAATATAGTTTATTATAAAGAAATTTTATTATACTCATAAATTATGAGAAAAAACAATGAAATCATTTCCAAAGATGCCAAAAAGGGACTTAATATAATTTAACTGGCATTTCTAACTAAATAAAAGCTATTAGTGTATTACAACGAAAAGAATATAAGAGAAGCCAAAAGCAACATTGAATTAACAGTGAAACACTAGCGGCCATTCCAGGAAGACTACTGCCATTTCAACTGTGCAGGAATCAAGTAAAAAGACAAAATTCTACAAAGAAAAAGAAGAGATAAATTTTCCATTACTTTCAGATGTTATTATTGTCTTCCTAAAAAAATTCAAGAAAATGAAACAAAAGATAAGATTGTAGTATCATAACAAATTACAAAATAAATATTCTGAAATAAATAGCTTTCTATATACTGGCAACAGACAGAAATATAACTGAAGAATCCATGCACAATTGCAACAATAACACAGTAAAATATCTAGGAGCAAGTGCATATTGAAAATAAATGTATGAAGTCTATGTGAAGAAAACCATGAATGAAACACTGCTGAAGGACAGAGAGGAAGCCTGAACATGTGGAGTGACATACAATGTTCATAGACAAGAAAATTCGATATTGTCAAGATGTCAGTTTTCCCCCGAATAGACTTTTAAATTCAAGGCAATTCCATTAAAACTATCCTACGTTTGATACTGTAAAAATTCATAATCTACATAAAAGATGAAAATAAATCATGCAATAAACATTTGTATACCCCTCACCTCAATTTACCAATCATTAACATTCTGCCACCTTTACTTCATCTCATTTACTTTTATTTTCTGAACCATTTGAATGTAAGTTGCAGACACCAATGGCACTTTGCCCCTAAATACTTCAACATCCATATCCTAACAATTAAGACATTTTGACACAGCCTTAGTATCAGTTTCACACTTGAGACAATTACCAATAATTCTATAATACCATCAAAAACAGTGCTTATCAAACTTTACCGTGCATGTGACCCACCTGGGGATCTTGTCAAAATGTAGATTCTGATTCAGCAGGTCTGAGGTAGGGGCCAAGGTTCTACACTTCTAACAAGCTCCCACGTGATGATGCTGACACTGGTATCTGGCAGACCACACTTGGGCTTCAAGGGTCAACTGTTACTCCTTCTATCCCCCTTCCCAGGTATCACTCTCCTCTCTTCCTCTAAAGAGGAAACCATTATCCTAAACTTGGTGTAGATTATTCCTATGCATGTTTTCACACACTTATTAGATATGTGTATCCCTTAACTATACATAGAATGTTTTCCATATTTTTAAGTTTATATACGGCATCACATTGAATGTATTCTTTGGCAACTTTCTATCTGCATCCAACATTATGTGAGGTTCGCTCATGTTGATATATGTAGTTCTGAGCCTTTCATTTTAACGCCAATAAACCTAAAAGAGAAGAAAGGAGATATCATTGAAAAAATGTATTATCTTTGTTTATTTGAGCTCTATATAAAATATCAGAGACTGAGAGGCTTGAAAACAACAAAAATTTATTTCTCATATTTCTGGAGACTGGAAGTACAAGATCAAGGCAACAGCATGATCGCCTTCTGGTGAGGGTCCTCTTCCTGGTTCATAGCCGGCACCTTCTTGCTATGTCCTCACATGGTGGAAGGGGTGAGGGACCTCTCTGGAGTCTCTTTTATAAAGGTACTAATCCCATTCATGAGGACTCCATCCTCATGCCTTAAGCACCAACCAAAGGCCCCATCTCCTAACACTATCACCTTGGCATTAACATTTCAAAATACAAGTTTGGGGACACAAACATTCAGACCATAATTAACGCCCATGAAGTCTTTGGGAACTTACTATTTCCATGTGTTATGATTAGGCTTAATGTTCATTCTTTTACTCACCTAGTATTTATTGAGGATCTACTCTTAGCCAGATACTACGCAAGGCACTGGAGGTACAATGGTGGGCAAAACAGATCAAGTCCCTGCTCTCAAGGAGCTTACAGTCTTCTTGTAAAGTAAGGATCAGACATTGATCAAATAATCACACACAAGTATTAATTACATACTGTGATGATGTGGTCTCTCTGAGTTGAGGAGCTAGAACCAAGGGTTTGGGAAGACCAAAGCAGCCGGAGTTTGCAGGACAGAAGATCAGAGAGGAAAGAGCTTCAGAGAGAGAACTTCACAGATCTGCAGAAGATGCCTCTTGAGTATTCAGAAGAGTAGTGATGCGCACATGCATGTGAGGAAACTAACCCAGGCCAGGGAAAGAACCACCAGAAAGATGCCAGGTATTCTCACAAGGCCAGGAATTGTGCCTTTCCCATCAGCCAGACTGAAAATCTTATCATTTTGGGGGCATTGGGCCCTCAGGAGTGGAGAATAATTATTCCTAGACTGGGCACTGATCTGATCCCATTTAACAAAACTTAAAAACAAAATCCAAAAGGATCAAACTGTTTTGAAGTAACTTAACGCATCCTAGAACAAAATTAAAGAATATTAATAGGAATACAAAAATATCCAGCCCCTAAGAAGATAAAATTCATAATGTATAGCTTCCAATCAAAAATTACAAAGCATGCAAAAAAGCAGGAAAATTCAATCATAATAAGGAGAAAAAAAATCAATCAAACACAGCTGACACAGAATTGACACAGATGTTAGAATTAGCAGACAAGGACATAAAACAAGTAGTATAGCTGTATTCTATATGTTCATAAAGTTATGTAGAGACATGGAAGATTTTTAATAGAATTTTTTATTTTGTTTCATTTTATTTTATTTTGTGTGTGTATGTGTGTGTGTGCAATTTTTCTCCCCGAATCCCCCCAGTACATAGTTGTATATTTTAGTTGTGGGTCCTTCTAGTTGTGGCATGTGGGACACCACCTCAACGTCGCCTGATGAGCGGTGCCATGTCCGTGCCCAGGATTCGAACCGGCAAAACCTTGGGCCACCGAAGCGGAGCATGCAAACCCAACCACTCAGCCATGGGGCCGGCCCCTGGAAGATTTTTGTTTTTAAAGAACCAAATTGAACTTCTAGAAATGAGCACTATAATGCATAAGATCAAAAATACACAGGATGGAATTAACAGCAGACTAAACATTGCAGAGGAAAAGATTAGTGAATTTAAAGACATAGCAATAGAGATTATCCAAATGAAACACAGAAAAAAAGAATTTTTTAAAAAATTAACAAACCATCTGTGGGACAACTTCAAGTGACATATCTACCTATTATTGGAGTCCTCAAAGAAGAAGAGGGAGGGGGAGAAAGAGGAAAAAGATATTCAAAAAATAATGGCTGAAAGATTCCAAGTTTGAGGAAGATTATAAACCCACATATGTAAGAAGTTCAATGAACTCCAAACACAAACAACATGAAGATAACTACACCAGGGCACACTATAATCAAATTTTTCCAAACCAGTGATAAAGAGAACATCTTAAAAGAAGCTAAAGAAGCAGGACATGTTATATATGGAGGAACAAATATAAGAGTGATAGCATATTTCTCATAAGAAACAATGCAAGCAAGAAGACAGTGGAGCAACTTCTTAAAAATGACTGTGTTGGGGAGAGGGGAACTGTCAACCTAGAATTCCATACCCAGTGAAAATATCTTTCAAGAACAAAAGTGAGATGCTATTTCAGATGGGGCAAGGATGTCCCTTCTCACCACTTCTATTCAACATTGTACAGGGAAGTTTTAGGCAGTGCAATAAGGTAAGAAAAAGAAACAAAATGCATCCATATTTGGAAGGAAGAAATCATCTAGATTGGAAAATAAGAGGTAAATTTCCCTTTACCTACAGACAACATGATTGTGTCTGTAGAAAATCCAATACTACAAAGCTACAAGAAGTATTAAGTGAGTTTATTAAGGTTGAAAGATACAAGACCGATATACAAAAATCAATTTATTTCTACACACTAACAACGAACAATCAGAAATAGAAACCTTTTTAAACTACTTAAAATAGTGTCAAAAATATGAAATATTTAGGAATAAATCTGACAAATATATATGAGACCTGTACACTGAAAACTGTAAAACATTGCTGAGATAAATTAAAGAATCCCTAAATAAATGAAAATATATCATATCCATGGGTTGGAAGACTCAAAATGTCATTTCTCCCCAAATTGATCTATAGATTCAGTGGAACACAAAAAAAATCCCAACAGTTTTTTGATAGAAATTGACAAGCTGATTCTAAAATCCATATGGAAATGCAAATGACCTCGAAAGCCAAAACAATTTTGTAAAAGGATAAAGCTGGAGAATTAACATTACCTGATTTCAAGACTTATATAACACTACAGTAATTAATACAGTGTGGTGTTTGTGTAAAGATAGAAAAATAGATCAATGGAACAGAACAAAGTTCAAAAGAGACTCACATATATGTAGACAACTAAATTTTGACAAAGATGTAAAGGCAATGAAGAGGAGAAAGGATAGCCTTTTCAACAAATGGTGTTGGAACAATTGGATATCCATGTACAAAAAAAACGAACTTTGAGCCATACTTCACACCATATAAAAACAGTAACTCAAAAAAATGGATCGTAGGCCTAAGTGTAAAACTTAAAACTATATCATTCTGGAAGAAAATATGAGAAAATCTCTGTGATCTTGGGCTAGGCAAAGATTTTTTAGATACATTCCCTCAGGGCCTACAATAATCATCTCTTCTGCAAAGCCCTGACCCTCGTCCCTGGACAGGTTTTTTTTTTTTTCTTTTCTGGTCTTCCTTAGCACTTTATATATGACATTCATCAAATTACATTGAAAGTATCTGTTTATATTTCTCTCCTCCATTGAGTACCCCTGGAGTAAAGATCATGTCTTAATTGTTTTTTTTTTTTTAAAGATTTTATTTTTTCCTTTTTCTCCCCAAAGCCCCCCGGTACATAGTTGTGTATTCTTCGTTGTGGGTTCTTCTAGTTGTGGCATGTGGGACGCCGCCTCAGCGTGGTCCGACGAGCGCGCCCAGGATTCGAACCAACGAAACACTGGGCCGCCTGCAGCGGAGCGCGCGAACTTAACCACTTGGCCACGGGGCCAGCCCCATGTCTTAATTGTTTTAATGTCTCCAAAGTCCAATAAATGTTAATTACATGATGTCTCCAACTCCAAGCTTAATGAGGGGGAAAATCTTTCCTAGGAGCCTCCCAGCATATTTTCTAGATGTCTCATTGGCCAGAACTGGGTCATAGGGTTACTTCTAAGCAAATCACTAGTTGTTGGAATTACCATGATTTACTTGGACCAATTATGCTTCACTCTTTGGGGATAGGCTTCCTTGCCTTGGGTGAGCTAGCTGCAGGGAACTGACAGAAGTGTAATGGTGGTGGAGTTGGTGACACCATCCAGGCTGCTTCGTTTTCACACAAATCACAAGCAACCTTGCCTTATATTTAGATTTTGAAAGGAAACACTGTCAGACATCGCTTTATTTGAAAATAAAAAGAACAACACAGCCCTGCTACAATAGGAAGAGGGAAAGCATTCATCTGAAACAGCAAGACTTCGCACTGAGCTTTTTATAGCTTTTTAGACAATGCATCTATAGAAAGAAGCTTGCTAAGCTTTACTGCTGAATCATCTATGTCAACTCATACAATTTTGAATATTCATTAATTTTCACAATAGCCCTTTTTAACGAAGATATGTTATCATATGCGCATTCTTCACAAACCTTAGAACTAACTCAAGCATAAGATCTTTATTGTAAATATCAAAAGCAAAAAAAAAAAAAAATCCAGCCAGTGTTGTGGGTACTAGGAGTTTGTATTTTCTCTGTAAATATAGGAGCTTAGAGAAAATAGAGTGCAAGAAAAAATGTGTAAATGTTGAGTTGTTTCTAGCCTAACAAATCTGGCCAGCAAGCATTTCACTGAGAAAAACTGGCTTCCTTTCTTAAAGGAAAAATTCATATTTCTGATTTTATGTGTTTTTGTTGGTTGGTTGGTTGGTTGGTTTTGTTTTGCTAAATAGGATCTTATATTTTCCTTCCACACTCTGAATCTCAGGCACTATCTGGACCACTTCAGGATATGGAAACAGCCTCTCAGCCCAGAGTGAAAAAACAGTTTTCAGGTCTGGGAACAAGCAAATGGGGAGAAGAGGAGAATCTGGAGCTCCATTTCCATCCCCTCCCTCTGACTCTACAATGATTTACGCCATCAAAGCCCTGAGAGAAAATGTGTGTAATCTGTACTCAGTTGCTCTTCCTCCAATCCATATGCCAAAGGGAAATCTTCCAGCTCCAAGACTGAACTCCCCGGCTACCTAGTTCTCCTCAGACCAGTCTGGAAATTCCCAAATGGGTCACAACTACTATCAGATCTGCCATAACTAATCCACAAGGTTTGACAGGCGCTCCCTGTTTTGACCTGAGCAATGTTAATAATCAGGAGTGCTGACCTCACAACAGGCCCTTTATTCAGCACCGTTCCTAGAGTCCTGTCCTCTTGAGACCAAAGAGTCAACAGTAAGTAGGGTTCGTAGCTTCAGTTGTCTCTGTTGGGAAAAGCCACAATCTCAAGAAGGGACACCATGAAAGCCTTTCCAGTTGAGTGGTCATTCCTTTTGCTGAAGTTCAGGATAGCATCGTCTGGGGCTGGAACTGGAGGACAAAAGTGGTACTGCTGAGTACCATGTTCATCCGTGAACCCCAGCTCTTGCCATGAGGTGCCTGGAGCTGCAGGACTCCAGGAGTGGAATGTGTGCTGGAGCCTACATCCAGAGTAGCAGAGCCAGAGGCCAGAGCTCATCAGTTATCAGTTCTGTTCACCCATCATCCAGGATTGGTCAACGGTAGACTGACCATATCATGTTCCCCGGGTGTTGAGAGAGCATCATTGTGGTTGCATTGTCCTTCAAAACTCTAAGGCTTAGGGATGTAGTGCTGTAGGATCCTGGGTTCTGGAGGGAAGATAGGCTGGATTATGAATCTGGAGGGCCCTAGACGATGATATCAGGGTAAGTATAGTTGATTAGAATTATTATCTGAGGTATAGAAGTAACAGCTATCTTAAATTCCCTGTCGTACTAAAAGTCTTATAAAAATAATTTGCAGGGGCTGGCCCGGTGGTGCAGTGGTTAAGTGTGCATGTTCTGCTTCGGCAGCCCGGGGTTCACCAGTTCAGATCCCAGGTGTGGTCATGGCACCACTTGGCAAAGCCATGCTGTAGTAGGCGTCCCACATATAAAGCAGAAGAAGATGAGCATGGATGTTAGCTCAGGGCCAGGCTTCCTCAGCAAAAAGAGGAGGATTGGCAGCAGTTAGCCCAGGGTTAATCTTCCTCAAAAAAAAAAAAATAATAATTTGCGGTGTTTGCATAATCCAGATGTAAGATGAAATAACTCTGCCATTTCAGAGGAAAATAAAATTATATTGAGAGTCCCAGCATAAACACTTCCCTCAAACCCTTGGCTGTCTCTAGGACTGTGCATGAACAGGGCAAGAATAGTTTCAAACTGAAGGCCTGCACTTGACTCCACCCCTAGGAGACAATGTGATTACTTCCCCAATGATGATAGTGCTTCCTTGACCTCCTAGGAACCATCACAGAACAGAACAGTTAGCTATGGCTGTGTAATGAAAGGGAGCAGAATTTAAGCTTCTTTGGCATAAGGATTATTTTAGGTTGATTATTTTCAGAAAACAGCAGACATAGGAGAAGTTCTGAAAACTGAGTAGAAGTTGCCCTTTTATAAGAGACATTTACATTTATAAGAGAAATCTCCATTTGTAAGGGTGTCTCCCTCTTTGAACCAGAAAGAGAAGGGTGAGTCTAAATCTGTAGGAACTTCTTATCAATGGAGAAGGTACAGATTTAAATCTACATAACAACCCTACTCTGATTGCTATGCTTTGCCCAATAACCTCCCATAGCTGCACATTCCCCACCCCCCAACATGTTTTGTCTTTAGCGGGAGATGGTAGTTAAGGTGGTGGCTTGGGCCATTTGGGGGAGTTACTCAGTTTTCCTGGGTGTCTCCCAGGTACACAGGAGGCATACATGTTATTAAACTTGTGTTTGTTTTTTACCTGTTAATCTATTTATTACAGGAGATGTCTCAGTCAAGAATCTAGAAGGGTAGAGGGGAAATTATTTTTCCTCCTCCATAGTAACAAACCATTCCAAAACTTAGTTAGTTGCTTAAAACAACAATCACGTAAGTGATTAAGTGGTTAAGTTCACGCACTCCACTGCAGGCGGCCCAATGTTTCGTTGGTTCGAATCTTGGGTGCGGACATGGCACTGCTCATCAAACCACGCTGAGGCAGCATCCCACATGCCACAACTAGAAGGACCCACAACGAAGAATATACAACTATGTACTGGGGGGCTTTGGGGAGAAAAAGGAAAAAAATAAAATCTTTAAAAAAAAAAAAACCAACAATCACGTATAATGTCTCAGGAATCTATGGTATGGATGGATGGTTCAGCTAGTCTGGGCTGGGCTTGGCTGACCTTAGCTCGGCTCACTCATGTGTCTGTAGTCATTTGGCAGGTCAGTTGTAAATCATTCTAGATCATCCAGCCCCAGCCAAGTCAGCCCAGACCAGAATTGCCAACCCAGCCAATATGCAGAATTGCAAAATAAATAATAAATGTTTACTGTCTAAAGCCACTAAGTTTGGAGATGGTTTGTTATGCAGCAAAAGTTAACTAATATGTCCTGTTAGAAAAAGCTTTCTGACAATGCACAAGTTACATGATGCACAAGATGATACATGAGAGAAAATACGCATGTCCTTTCCTTAAAGAGCCTTATAACCTTCTATCAGAAAGAGGAACAAATATGTCATTAGTTGAAGTGTTTTACTATGGTCATTACAAAAGTGCATTTTTGGGGTAGATGTAAGCTAGAGATTCTCTTCATGACATGGAGTGTGTGTTAGATTTTATAGAACCATCCAGAACCCTCCTGTGTATTTTATGCTGGGCTCTCCCTCACCTCGCCTGAAGCCCTGCCAAATTTCTCTTAGAATTGGAAGAACTAACTAATCTCAGGGGAGACTTAAAATCACCCATTAGAATGCAGGGAAAACTATAACTTTTCTATATTTATTTTTATTGCGTCTTTTAAAAATTTATGTTTTGTTTAAATTTTATTACACACAAAATATATTAGCACAGTACTATAAATAATAAAATTTATAAATGCTCAAAATAACTTTTATTGATAGCATTATAGACATCTAGAGACCCCCTAATGTAGACGCTCCTCTAAATTTCTATATGCCTGACATCCCAGCACACAGAATATGTAGCTCATTCTAATCCTTCTTCAAGGAAATTCTCCTCAGTGACTACAGCTGTCAGATCCCACCCTTCTATGCTCCTTCCCAGAAAACTTCTTCTCATGGGTCTTAGAGCTTGTTCTTTAACAGACATTAATTGAGCCCTTATGTGCCAGCGCTAGGCCCTGGGTATAAATGGTGATCAAGAATCAGCCTGTACCCTAATGGAACTTACAAGCTGTCTTAGTCTGTTCAGGCTATGGAACACCATAGAACGGGTGGCTTATAAACAACAGATATTTATTTTTCACAGTTCTGGAGGCTGGGAAGTCCAAGATCAAGGCTCTGGCATATTCGGTATCTGGCGAGGACCCACTTCCTGGTTCATAGATAGCCATCTTCTCACTGTGCCCTCACATGGCGGAAGGTCAGAGAGAGGAAGCAAGCTCTCTTGTGACTATTATGAGGGTACTAATTCACTCATGAGGACCCCATCCTCATGATCTCATCTAATCTTAATTACTTCCCAAAGCCCCCACCTCTAATATCATCACATTGAAGGGCAGTATTTCAATATAGGAATTTGAGGGGGACACAAGAATTCACTCTATAGCACAAACTCTCTCTTGTCACGTGACCCGTGTCTCTTCCTGAGAAAAGATGATACATCCACCTTCATGATCATAGTCCCTGCTCCTAACATTTCCTGATCCTGAGAAGGAGGAACACCATGTGGTTTCTATAGAAAACAGATCAATTTTGATGCTTTGATGAATCAGCAAACAGGATGTGGAGAAAAAAAGTGAAAGGGATGTTTCTTGAAAGAATAGGGCAAATAAAAACATCCTCACTATCGGACACTCCCTCACTCCACAGCTGGGACAAGCCTTTCCCTCGTCACAGTTGGCTGAAGAG
The DNA here is from genome assembly GCF_041296235.1 of Equus asinus. NCBI lineage: Eukaryota > Metazoa > Chordata > Mammalia > Perissodactyla > Equidae > Equus > Equus asinus. The sequence goes on from NC_091791.1 coordinate 168,863,741, forward strand.
GGCGGATAGGGGAGTGTCTTAGGAGAGAGGACAAGAAAAGACGCTACTCCCCCACTCCCATCCCTTTATTCCCTCACAGGAGGGCGATGCCAGAGGAACTCACCAGGCACCTGATTACATCCACAAGCTGACTACTTTCGATGGTGGAAAGAGAACTGGTGCCTGCATATGATTGGACTGAAGAAAGGAAAGAAATGACGTTGGGGTTTTGAAGGAGGGGTGAAAACGAAGGAGGGAGAAAAGTGCCTGTTCTTTGATGGCATCCATTTTACTCTCTTTCTGAAGGGTCACACGGTTCCTGAACCACTCCACCACTTTCTTCCCTCTCTTTCCTGCTTTTTTCCTACTTTCTTTCTTCTTTGTTGTTCTCCAAACCCAAAGCTGTGCCAGGAATGGAAGAAGGAAAACTTACGCTCTTATAGGATGGATGCACTTGATGAGTGTTGGTAGGAAGAGAGACAAATCATTTTATTTCATTTTCTTCCTATACGCCAAGAGGAGTAAACACTAGAGAAGAAACAACTTTATATCATGGTAGTTAAGTGTTAACTTTACAGCACAATATTTAAGTTACAGGATGGTTACAAGGAGAAGAGTAAATACCACTCGAGGACTTTGCATCCTCATCTGGGGAAAGGGCTAGTGCGTTCTTAGCTATACACAGGATAGTTGTAGTTCCACGTTAGGTGGAAGTACGACCTTGTCATTGTCTTTATTTGGAGATGAAGTATGATTTAAGATGCATATGGATGCCAAGTTGACAAAGGGTGGGCTCAGGATGGTTAATTTTATGTGTCAATTTGGCTGGGCCATGGAGCCCAGATACTTGGTCAAATATTGCTCTGGAGTTTTCTGTGAAGGTGTTTTTTGGGTGAGATTAACAGTTAAATCAGTAGACTTTGAGTAAAGCAGATTACCCTCTGTAATATGCGTGGGCCTTGTCCAATCAGTTGAAGCTCTTGATAGAGCAATGACTGATCTCCTTTAAGCAAGAAGAAATTCTGCCAGAAGACTGTCTTTCGACTTAAACTGCAACTCCTCCCTGGGTCTCTAGCCGGCTGGCCTACCCCGTCAGATTTTGGACCTTCCGAGCTCCACAATTGTGTTAGTCAATTCCTTAAAATCTTTCTCTCTCTTTCTCTCTATATAGGTATAATACTATATAATATATAAGATGTATAATATACTACATAATATATCATGAATATATATATCATATATATCATGAAAATTCAAGAGATGGTGTCAACATAGGAATATAACAAAAAGATCAACTCTCAATTAGCAGAAATCTACAAAAAGAACTACACAAGAACAAAGTAGAAGTAATTTTTTTAAAAATAAGGAAAAACTCCAGATTTGTGAAAAACATCGCATATGGAAAATCATACCAACAAAGTCTCTGGAAAAGTTAGCATCACAGGAAACTCGGAGGCATAGCTTCTTCAACATTTGAAAGTACAGAAGATAAGTTGGCACATTTCCAAACAGGACAATGTGGGTCATGTTCCAAGGAGCGAGCCCTCAGGCTTGGCCCTGGCTTTCCCACCTCTCCCTAGCAATGCCAGAAGACGGTGCGGTGGTATCTTCCACTGAAGACTGAGTGGAAAGGTGTGGCTTAAAAGTGATGAATCATACCTAGTTTTTATTTTTGTGGGAAAACAATAGAAAGACTATACCATCTAAACTCAGAACGTCGGTCAGCCAACAACTTCAAGCCGAGAGTGCTCAAAGAAACGCTATGAGATACTGAAGACTGTAATTAGATAACACACCATGGTATAGTTATTTTTATTGAAGAGAGTGTGTAATACCATACCATCCACATACCATCAGAAAAGTAACTGATTTTGCTGTAAAGGTTGAGATCAGTAAGGCCTAAATGCGAAGAAAGCAACCTAAAAGAGAAAAATGATGGGGCATGGGGAGATCCTCAGGTTCTGAAATAAGAATAGGAAAAGTTAAGAGAAGAGACAGGCAGTGTAGACTGAGCGGGCAGTGTTGCTTGTCTTCTTAAAGAGAAGTGTCCCTAATTGCAATTAATTCAGCTGCTACACAATTAAGAATGATTATAAAATATTTTAAGATATTAAACAGAATTTTTTGAAGAGTTTTTTCTTCAAATGCTTCAAAAGGCTAATGGGGAAAGAAAGCTCTGCCCTGGCTCAGAGTTCGGTGCGTGAGTGGGGGGTGGCCTTGAAGCCACTGCAGGTGACTTGACTTTAAGTAGACAAGAGAATGGCCAGATTTGCGTTTTAAAATGTCAAAAGTGGACATGGATCCTTCCTATTGCTTCCTTTAGGCTCCAGGTCTCTCACTTGAGCTAATATTGAGATTAGCATGTTTCCTGAATCGGAATGTGTACGTATCTCTGGGAGAAGGCACCCTCAGCCTGCCTATCAGGCAATGGTGTCCTGATGGTCACAAAAGATATATCTGGTTATCACCTTCAACAACATTAGCCATTAAGATCTGATTCCAGTATCACCAAACAACCTTCTAATTATAACTAACTTCCCTTACAGATTTGTTTCTAGCAAGATATTCAACTAACCAATGAATATTTTTTATTGTAAATCAAGAACTTAGCATTATGGTTTTTTTTTTTAAGTGGGTATTTCTATGAATCCCCAGTCTGCTATCTTTCTTTATTATTTTGATAAAAGCCTATAATCCCTCATCCACGGCTCTGAAATCCAAAAAGAAAGTTGTTTTTTTTCATTTGGCAGCAAAACTTGACATGAACAGATGCAAGGCTATTTATAGTCTCTGTCCTACTCAGTGAGAATACTCATATATTTTGCTGCAGAAATATGTGTTTGATTACAAGGTGTCTTTGATCTGTGTATAATGGGATACAACTTTTGCTCTTTTTCTGCATCTATTGAGATTATGGTGTTTGTCCTTTATTATGCTTTAGAGTGAATTATACTATTGATTTCTTAGTGTTAAACCCAATTTGCTTATAATTTTTTTAACATATATTGCTGGATTTTGTTCCCTGATATTTTGCTTAGAATTTTTACATCTATATTCATGAGCAATTAGCCTGAAATTTGCTTTTATAATATTCTTGTCAGATTTTGAAATGAAAGCTTATGTTGGCCTTATGAAGTCGATTGAAATGTGTTCTCTCTTTATTTTCTGGAACAGTCTATGTAAGATTGGCATTCTTTTTTTCATATATGTTTTGCAAAATTCACAGGCCTGGAGTTTTCTTTGTAGGATTCAATTTTTAAAGAACTGTTGTGAAGCTACCATATTTTTCTGTTTCTTCTTACTAAAATTTTTGATGAGTTATATTTTTCTAGGAATTTTTCCATTTCAGGCAAATTTTTAATTTTATCAGCATAAAATTACTTATAATATTTATTATCTTTTTATTGTCTGCAGGATCAATATAGATGCTTCTTTATGTTGCTAATGGTGGTCATTTGCATCTTCTCTCTTTTGTCCTGATCAGTCATGACAGTCATTTATCAGTCTTGTTAGCCTTTTCAGAGAACCAAATTTTGGCTTTTTGATTCCTCTTTTTATGCTGGTTTCTTATTTTGTTGAACCTCGTTTATTTATTCTTTTCTTTCATCGACTTTCTTTATTTAGCTCTTTTTTTTCCTAATTTCTTAAAATGCATGCTTAGTTCATTGATTTTTCATCTGTTCTTCTTTTTGAATAATTCATTTGAGACTAGTAAATTTCCCTTTAAGAAGCTTCAGTACACAGCTTTTGAAATGTACTATTTTATTATCATCCAATTCCAAACATTTTAAAATTTCCATTATGATTTATTCTTTGACATGAGTTATTTAGAAATGTATGTCTTAATTTCCCAAAGAATGTGGACTTTCTAGTTTTTGTGGTGGTGGTTGTTAACTGAGTTCTAGCACAAATGAACTGAGGACAGAGAGCATGCTCTGTATAATTTCAATCTTTTTGAGACTTGTTGTATGGCCCTTCATTCTTGATATTGTTTTTGCTGGATTGGCAGTTATTTTCTTTCCGCTCTTTAAAGATATCTTTTCGTTGTCTTCTGGCTTCCATTGTTTCTGTTGAGAAAACCAACCAGCTATTTGGGTGGTTGGCAAATTGATTGCATTGGACCATTTCATTCAGGAATTCATCCTGATGGCGCCTGACATGTGTTCTGGATATGAGGTTTGCCTGTTCTGCTCACATGCATGAGACAACACCATTAATCAAGGACTCACGGAGTGTCTGGTTTACCACTATGGGATCCCACATAACATTACCTCAGGCCAAAAGCCCACTTTGTGTCAAAGAGGGTGTGGCAATGGGCACATGACCTCAGGATCTACTGGTTCTACCATATGCCACATCACCCAGAAGCTACTCATCTAAACAAGCATTGGAACAGTTTTTTTGAAGGCATTCTAATGTTATTAAACCTTAATTAATAAACCAATGGTCATTAAACCAGTAGTGCTATATCTCCACAGATAGAACACATGCATCCAGGAACAAAGTAGGAGTAGTATCTTTCACCATCATTCCTAGTGACCCACTGGAGTAATTTGTGCTTCCTACCCCCATGACTTTAATTTCTGCAAGTCTAGAGGTCCTGGTTCCAATAAAATCTAAAACTGGCTGCTACCTAGTCATTGAATCCTCCTGATGTGGTAGCAGGCAAAGAAAGGAGTTAGAACAATCACAGGGACAATTGCCCCTGATAGTCTTGAGGATATAGGTTGCTACTACATAATAAGGGCATGGAGAAACATGTCTGGAACTCAGAGGAACCACTGAGGCATCTCTTGATGCTCCCATACTCAGATTTAATTGTGAGTGGGCAATTATTACCAACCATGGCCTGACAAAGGCATGGTAAGCCACCTAGGCCTGCAGACACTCCCATACTCACATTTAATTGTGAATGGGAAAATTATTACCAACCACAACCTGACAAAGCCATGGTAAGCCACCCAGGCCTGCATAAATGCTAGCCAAGAATGAAAGGAATCTAGAATGTGTTATAAATGAGTATTAGTTATAGCATCTGGACCAATTGCAGTTGTGGCTACATAGATTGCCCGACTAACTGCCCTCTTTCAAGTTTTCCACATGAATGGTGACTAGCTGCCATCTTGAAACATCTGTATTGGGACAGAGTAAACTTAATGGGAAGCATGAGTGGATATGAGTGACACAAGGGGTGGACTGCAGAGGACAATGTTGCTACTTTGCTCAACAAAGCACCTTTTCCCTTGGATTTCTTTTTACGGTTTCTGTGTGTACTCTTGGGCTAAGTGTGCCTTCATTTCCCATGATCAGCATCTATGACTTTTTTTTTTTTTTAAGATTGTCACCTGGGCTAACAACTGTTGCCAATCTTTTTTTTTTTTTTCTGCTTTATCTCCCCAAACCCCCCCTGTACAAAGTTGCATATCTTAGTTGCAGGTCCTTCTAGTTGTGGGATGAGGGACACCACCTCAACTGTCCTGACGAGCGGTGCCATGTCCACGCCCAGGATCCGAACCCTGGGCCTCCGCAGTGGAGTGCGCGAACTTAACCACTCGGCCACGGAGCCGGCCCCCTATGACTTTCTTTTAAGGACTGCCCTCCAATCTCATTGGGAGCCAGAGGATCTTAGTTTACGTCCTGCCCTGTCTCCCTCACAAAGGAAGTACTTAACCAAAGGCTGCCAGGAGCAGGATTATGAAAGCCTGACATTATTCTGAGGTGTGAACAACTCTCAGGTGTAACTTACACTCCAGTGCTTCCCCGTGGGATATCCTGAAGCCCATCCTATACAGAGCTTTTGCTTGAAATTGCTCTTGCTTGTCTCCTTCCCTTACTTGCTCTGCTTCTCCTGCTCCGTCAACTGGTCTCCTCTTAAAACATTTCCTTCAGAAATCACTTGCAAGCAAATCATCATCTCAGGATCTTCTTCCGGGGAACCCAACCTAAGATATCCTTTTATATATTTTCTTTCCCAAACACAAACAAGTTACTAAATGTTTGCGGTTATTGAAAGATGTTTCATTGCTGCAACGGAAACATCCTCAACTGAATGTTAGATAACCTTGTTCTTAACCTTGTTCTTCCTCCACGGGCCACACCCCAGCAATGTCACTTGACCCCTTTACTCCCTTGAAACTCGAAACTCAAAACTCCCCTCACTTCTCCATCTTCTCTGATTTCCAGGCACTCTTCCCTTCTTACTACCCCCTGAAACAAAATTCTCCTCTCTATGTTGCATAGCAGTTTAGTCTCTGCCTCCTTCCCCCATTGATTCAAAGCCTACTGAAGACTCCTAAACGTGCTCTGCTGAAGAAGGCCACCACGCTCTGAGCTTGCCTTTATCGGCAAAGAAGCAATCGCTCCAGTTGTTCTTCTCATAGACTTTCCCTCACTTCCTAATCTTTATGTGTAGAAAGGAGAAATATAAAGATTTACCTTCCCATTTAAAATGCAGAAACAATTATCGTTGGTTTGGATTAAAAAAAAAATTCACCCACACATCTGCATAATCCAGGACAGATTGTAATTGAAAATTACACCAATAGGCTCCAGACTGGAGCATCTGTGCAACATTATATATAATGTTAGCACCTTGTTTTCTTTATCTCTCTAGTCCTCAATAGTTTCCCTACTCTTTTGTCTCCCAATACACACATAAATCTTCAGACATTGCAATTTTAGCATCTTTGTATTCCTTAGAATGACCTCTCTCTCTCTCCCCCCATCTCCTGTTTACTACAGTTAAGGAAGTTTGAGGTGCTACATTTGTACTGCTAATTTGAGATTGTATTCTTGGCCTCTCTAGCATAAAAAGACATTTATAAATGGATATCAGTTCCTTTTTATTCACCATTTAGCTGGAATAGCTTTGGAGACATTGGCTGTCCAACTTCTGAGAGGTTATGTAAGTCTGTAAAAATTATATAAACCTTCTTTTACTGATGCATTGAGACATCGTTACCCCTAAAACTGTAACACCATCCACACTCCATAATATTGGCTGTCTGCAACATTCCTGTCACACATGCTTAGTTATCGTGTATTGTTGATGGTTGAGTGTTGCACAAGAAAGAAAGAATCTGGGCATACATAGGACAAGGCCCATCTAGATCTGACTTCTATGCATAATTTATTGAATTTCTGCCATTACCTTCAATTTTTATGTTGGTTTTCTTCTTATCGATATGTTTCTCTCTCCCTTTGGAATTATTAATGCTTGACAGCACCCCTCCCCTACTTTCTTTCCTCTCTTCTTGATCCCTAGAGTCCAATGATTGCAGTGAATGTTAGACCTCTTTGAGTCCCTGAATCAGATGCATTTCTGTCCAAATATAGCTTGCTTTTAATGGGGGTTGCATAATCAAGAAATAGCATGTGGCTGTGATTCAGGAAGTCTAGAGAGGGGCCTGAGCGTCTCTATCTTCATAAAGCTCCACGAGTATTTCTGACACGCTCCTCCAGTTTACAACGACTCCTCAAGAGAACTCTGTAACTGCTTCTCCCTGCGTCTCTGCTCCATTCCTCTCTTGCTACCAAATGGACATTCCTCACTATGAGGGGGGAGGACATTTCATCTATGAGAGTGGGCAAAAGACTCACCATCCCTGAGAACTCCCATGGCTCTGGATTAAGTTCCAGATTCAATGAGAGTGTCCTTTCAACCAAAAGAGCTTAAGTAACACAACTAGTATGCTGTGATGGTTAATTTCAGGTGTCAATTTGACTAGGCCGTGGTACCCAAGATATTTGATCACACACCCATCTGGATGTTGCTGTGAAGGTATTTTTGACATGATATTAACATTTAAATCAGTAGACTTTGAGTCAAGCAGATTATCCTCCATAATGTGGGTGGATCTCATCCAATCAGTTGAAGGACTTAAGAGAAACCAAACTGAGGGACCCCAAGGAAGAGGGAATTGTGCCTCCAGACTGTCTTTGGACTTGAACTGCAATATCAACTCTTGCCTGCATCTCCAATCCTGGAAGATTTTGGATTTACCAGCATCCACAGCTCACAATCATGTGAGCTAATCCCTTAAAATAAATCTTTCTCTCTCTCCTGCCCCCCTCATTTGCTGGTTCTGTTTCTCTGGAGAATCCTGACTCATACAGGTTCATTCCTTGGTTTTCCACCCATTGTCCTTAGCTCCCAGGGTAAGCATGACCTCTGGATGTGCAGAATCATGACCCTGAAAGAGGCTGTAGTTTCTGGATGATTGGTCGCAGACTCAGTGGAGTGAGACCCAAAGACTGGACCAGATGTTGGAGTTAACACTCTCATAATTGTTATGGGTCAGGTTTAACATGGTGTGCAATGGATAACTTTGAAGAGATACGGATAAATTTTTAAAAGATACTTTATCAATAAGCAAATGTCCTGGTTTGCCTGCCTTTTTTCTGTCATTCTCTTGTCCCTGGGGACCCTGAGGAGCAAAGTCCTCCTGACATTTGGGTTCACGACTCTCAATGAAAATTTTCTGATACAGTTAGCTTCTTTCTAACTAGCTTTCTTTACAGTACACATGAGCAAAAATCCTCACGTCCTTCCAGCCAAAACGTAGTAGTAAAACCAGAAAGACTCCCCTTCTTGTCTTTTCCTTAAGCTTCCGTGAGTCTTTCTATAAGGTCCTTTAGTTATGGCGCACAAAAATATTTCTGAAAATGTGGCAACCTGTGAATTAAAGTGAGAAATGACTCTTTCAAGGCAGACATTTACCAGGGGTGCTTTTCTAAGATGTACTCATCACCTCTGTGAGTTCATGCTTTCCCTCATTCTCTCTATGCCTGTTCCCACCCAGTGGTGTCTCCGTTTTCCTAACCTATCCACACTCAGCTAAGCCCAAGGGAATAAGGACGAATCTGATCATTTCCAATGGATTCTTGGATGAGTCATCATTTTCCAAACAAACAAACGAGTCAAATGACTGCACTTTAACTGAGAAGCAAAGCGTTACAGAAATCTTTTGATTCATTAGCAGCTTGTCTTCCTTCTTTGCCTTTTTTCTTTCCTACATCTTCCTTCACTTATCCAGAACCTTCATGAACGCAGGAATCATTTCATTAACTCTCATACTTTGGCTACAGGCTCTAATGTATTCCCAGAATAAGTGGGGTGGGACTTCCTGCCTCCAGCATTCGGACAGCTGCCCCAGGCTTCTCAGCTGCTGCGGAGCCTAGGGGAAAGGCTGTTTAGGGCGAGGAAGGAACTCCAGCTCTCTGTATTCTGTTTCTCACAGGTCTCCCTAGAGCTCCCATTTCAGGCATTAGTGCTTCTCCCTCCCCTGATGATTAAGTCATCATGAATTCCAAATCTAACTGCATGAGAGACCTTGTTTGTCAAAGGTGCAGGGAAGACAAACACTCCACATTTTTTATCTCTGCCGGAACAGGATCATAAACATTCTAGCTTCTAGCCTTCCTGTTTGAGTACAGCAAATTAGTGTTTTGATGATCTTGTCCTAAATCAAGTCAATGACGTACTTTCTAGCACCTTCATCACCACACTCTTACAAGGAGAACCTGACATTCTCTGCAGTCAACTGTTTGGATGCAGTAGTGAGGAAATTGTGACTCACACTACAAGGGACCATCATACAACATCAGAAATGTTTCCCTTCGCCCCATCCTTCACCCCACGGTGAGGCTTTGGGTGTCGGGCTGTGGTCCTGTGATGTCAACTGCATAGATTACCTGGAAATTTCAAACAAAGACCTTTGAGGAGGGGATTGGATGGGAGGTTTGGAAAGCTAGAGTTTTAGGGGAAAGTAGTAATTGTTTAAATTAAAGAAGATTGAGATGAAGCACCTCCTTCTTCTTCCCAGGGTTTGAGGCTGGGGTGGGAATTCATAGCAAGGGATCATCTCTTTCCAAAGAAACCTCTTCACAAATCTCTTCAGAAATGGAGTATGTCCCTCCTCACACTCTGATTCCTTTTTTATGCCCTTATACTGGGTGAGAGGTTTTAAAAGTTACAGAACAGGTTTTTAAACATTTTCTTTGAATATTTGCATATGGTGATCTGACTTTGGAAATTCTCATCTATAGTATCTTGGTGACTTGATAAAAATTTCAATTTTAATGTCCTGTTACATATATAAGACAAAAATAGAATTACAAGGAAATAAAGGCAAATTCATAAACACAGGAGGAGATCTTAACACATTTTTTGGAAACTGACATCAAATAGATAACATCAACAAATATATGTAAAATATTTAGAAATAAACCTAACAAAATATGCATAAAATCTTTATAGGGAAAAACAAAAATCTTCATTGAAAGATATAGAACAAAAGGTGAATGTAAACAGACGTTTATGTTTCTGGATGAGAAAACTTATTGTAAAGATGTCAATCATCCCTCAAATTAGTCTATAAATTCGATGAAATCCCAATCGAAACCTCAGCAAGATTTTTAGGGAACTTGATTAGACTGTTCTAAAAGGCAGTGGAAAAATAAAGTCACGCTAATAGTTTAGACAATTTTAAAAGGGAAGAACAAAGTATGTGTGTGAGGTCTGCTTGTCCCATTAGACAAGACCTATCGAAGGCTCTGGCATTTAAAACAGTGTTGTATCATCACGGGAGAGGAGAAGGAGATCAGAGAGGACCAGATCAGAAGAAAGAGCCACACAGAGCCACGCACACACAGGGCCTGGCAGACAGTAGAGACGGCATCAAAACTCGGCAAGGAAAGGATAAACTATTGAAAAAGGGCCTGGAAAACTGGCTCATCTTTTGGAATAAAAGAAAATTAGATCACAACCTAATAAATAGAAGAAATAAATTTTAGCTCAATTAAAGCAAAGAAAACTTTTAAACTACTAGATAGAAGCATATCTCTGTGCTTTGGGGATTGGTGGACTTCCTAAACCAGACATAAAAAGCACAAACCATAGTGGAAAAGATTAAACAATTTGACTATATTACAATGTAAAACTTCTGTGTGGCAAGCAACACTACAAACAAGTTTAAAAGACAAGTGGCAGACCAGGAGAGCGCATTGGCAACATGCATAACAAATGAAGGATTAGTGTCCAAAAATGCAAATAACTCCTACAAATTTCAGGAAAAAGCAATATGGAAATGTGGCCAAATCAGGAGCAGGCAGGTCACAGAAGAGGACACTCAAACTGTAAAAATATAAAAGCTCCTTAAACTCCTAGTAACTTTGGAAAATAAAATCAATAGTAATTTATGTATTATTTTTCAGTAATCATAGTGACCAAAATTTAAAAGATTGCTATTACAAAGACTGGCTAAATATGGCAGTTATGGGCTTCAAATTAATGCAGTAGTTTTGAAAAACAATTTGGCATCAATAAAATTTTAAATATTCTTACTCTTCAATCCTCAGTAGGAGCCACCCATTGCACGAATTTTGAATTACTTCCTTGTCTAAACCAGGACCCCCTTCAAGGCCTACTGCTCTCTTCTCTCAGATAATTTCTGTGACACACCCCAGGCCCATGGAACTTGACAACGTCCTTCCTCACCCGTTCCCACCCTGGCCCAGGGCCTTGGAAAGCATAAGACTGTCTCTGGCCTTCTCCTGCTCCGCACGCAAAGCACCTTTTGTGTGCGTGACTCCACAGCCTGATAACCCAGGAGACCTCTTCCTGATGCCTGTGGTTCAGAAGTATGGCCTGGGTTCTCTCAGTTCTCAGAGGCTAAACATTAAGGGGAAATTTATGAGGTCGGTAGTCACTCCCCCTCTAGACTAGGCAGGCACAGGGAATTTACACCACGTTCACTCTGCATCTCTACTCCAAATTCTTCTCTTGCACCAGCTCAAAGAAATTTTCCAGTCTATTCTGTTGGCTGGCATCTTTTTCTGATTTTTTTTGGCGTAAGACCTGGATCATATCTCTTGAACTTAGAGGCTAAAACTGTGGTGATTTATTCATTGCACTTTCCCAACTTTCTACTTCCTCACTGGCTGTGGTGGTTTTAAAATATGTTCACAATTTCCTTGACACAATTCCCTTCAAGCGGTGGAGCTGAATTCCTCTCCCCTTGAGGGTGGGCTGGACTTAGTAGCTTGCTCCTAAGGAGTAGAATAAAGTGGAAGTGACAGTGTGCACCTTGGAAGAGCAGGTCATAAAAGGTACTGCAACTTCCTGCTCACTCTCCTTTGGATCTTTCACTCTGGGGCAAGCCAGCTGCCATGTTGTGAGGTCACTCAAATGGCCTGTGGCAAAGCCCAGGAGGTGAGGAACGGAGGCCTCCTGCCAACAGCCATTGAATGAGCCACAGTGGAAGCAGACACCCCAGCCCCTCCCAGCCCTGGCTGACATCAGATTGCAGCAGCACAAGAGACTGTAAACTGGACCTGACCAGATAAAGCGCCCCACAGAAGCCATGAATTAGTAAATATTTGTTGTTTTAAGCTACTATGTTTTAGAATAATTTTTACACAGCAACACGTAACTAATACAGTGAGGGAACTGGCAACATCTTGTCTCACGACCAGAACAGGTGTAATCAAAGAGAGAAGAAAAGAACATCCATATTAATATTTTTTATGGGCTAAAATGAGTCCCCATCCCCGAAATTCACATGTTGAGGTCCTAACCCCCAGTACTTCGGAATGTGACTGTATTCAGAGATAAGGTCTTTAAAGAGGTAATTAAGATTAAATGAGGTCAATAAGGTCAAATCCAGTATGACTTGTATCCTTATAAGAAGAGGAGCTTAAGATGCAGATACGTGTGGAGGAAAGACCACTTGAGGACAAAGGGAGAAACTGGCCGTCTCTAAGCCAAGGAGAGAAGCCTCAGAATGAAACCAAACCTGCTGACACCTTGATCTTGAACTTCTAGACTCCAGAGCTGCGAGGAAATAAATTTTGATTGTTTAAGCCACCCAGTGTGTGGTATTTTGTTATGATAACCCTAGAAAACTACTACAATACTCCAAATTGTTATTGCATCACGTTCTTCTGTTAGTAAAGACTTGCCTCCCAAAGCAAAGAACACTTTCTCTCGTATAGGAGTTTGAAACTCCCTTCCAAACAGGTAGCAAGTAAGTCTCTGTCTAAAACTGCACTGTCCAATACTTTAGCCATTAACCACGTGTGACTACTGAGAACTTGAAATGTGGCCATGTGACTGAGACGCTAAATTTTTAATTGTAATTAATTTTAATTTTAACTTAAAATTGATGCTCAGTTCAGTTATTGGGAAACTTTTAGGTATGTTGGAGCAGCTCGGGTATGTGAATCTACTTTTTCAATCGTAAATTTTATTAACTCTAAATACATACCAAGTCCTTCTGATGAAATTTAGCGTCTGAACTGAGATGTGCTGAAAGTATAAAATTTATACTAGATTTCAAAAAATTAAGATGAAAAACATGAGTGTAAAATATCTCATTAATAATTTTTATATTGATTACATGTTGAAATAATATTTTGGATAAAGTGGGCTAAATAAAATGTATTCTTTAAGTTAATTTCATCTGTTTATTTCTGACTTTTTGAATATAATTACTACAAAATTTAAAATTACATATGTGGCTCACATTATATTTCCATTTCTCTCATTGGTTAAAGATTGCCACACAAGGCATTGATCCCCCCAAACCCACACATAGTAATTGTGTCACTTGGCTCCTCTGGGCAGTGACACAGTAGTATGGCCCTTTATCCCTTTATCTGGGACCAGAAGAGGACCATGTTTATCCAGAACCTGTGAGATCTCTTAGCACAAGCAGAACATCAGAAGGCAGAAATAAGGAGTTGGAGCTGGAGTCCAACCTGAATCTTCTGGCCTTAGATTGGAACACAAGCAGAGTCGTGTTCTGAATTCTAACCCTGGTGCAGGACAAGGTGCAGCTGCTCATCAGCTGGCTGGGTGGAGGAGGTGTGGAACAGCTGCCCAAGCTGGCTACTCACCTGTTGCTTGAGAAGCCATGGCCCAGCGGCAGCCTTCATGCACTGGTGGTTACCCTCCATGCAGCTGATGGGTATCCACTCAATCTGGGGTGGGATGAGGTGACAAGACAGCAGTGGGGGTTCCTTGCTGAGCAAAGGCCTAGGCCTGGAGACAGTGGGACTGAATGAATGGAGGAATGGGGTGCATAACTGGGTGTAGTATTCATTATGACTCATCAGTTCCATTTAGAGGTATACACTGTAAAGAAATCTTCATAGGTATGTATGAAGAAACATGTTCATTACAATACTGTTTGTAACAAAGAAAAGTTGGAAACATTTGTTCATCTATAGGCAAATGTGTAAATAAATTGTAGTGTATTCATACAATGTAGTGTGTTCAAACAAACAAATTAACCAAATGGAAATTTTAGAACTAAAAAATCAATAACTGAAATAAACTCACTGGATGGACTCAATAGCAAAATGGTAATGACAGAGAAAAAAATCAGAGAACTAGAAGATAGTCCCAGAAGGAGATGAGACAGAGTGAAGTGCTGAAAAAAAATGTTTAATGAAATAATGGCTAAAAATTTCCCAAATCTGACCAAAGACACAAACCTACAGATTCAAGATGGTGAGAGAATGCTCAGATAGGAAAGCCAGCAACCAACAAACAAACAAGGAAATCTACACTCAGGCACATCATAATCTGACTGCTGTAAACTAAAGACAAAGAAAAAACTCCTGAAAGTAACCAGAGGAAAACAATGTCTTACATAGAAGATATGGTAACTCAGATCACTGTAGATTTCTCATCAGAAACTATGGAGCCAGAAGGAAGTGACACAGCATTTTTAAAGTGCTGAAAGAACATAACTGTCAACCCAGAATTCTATTTTCAGTGAAAATATACTTCAGGGATAAAAGTGCAATAAAGACATTCTCAGATGAGGGGAAACCAAGGGAATTCACAGCCCGCAGATCTGCTCTAAGAGAATTGCTAGGGGAAGTTCTTCAGACAGAAGAGAAATGATAAAAGAAGGAAACTTGGAACATCAGGAATGAAATAAGTGACAGAAAGGATAAATACTGAGCAAATATGATAGACCATTCTTCTCTTAAGTTCTTTAAAGTATGTTTGATGATTAAAAGCATAAATTATGACATTGTCTGATGGGATTTTCAATGTATGTACAAGTAACAGATAAGACAACTATAGCAAAAAGTAGGGGCTGAGGGTCCTATAAAGTGGTAAGTTTTCTACATACCAATTAATGTGACAAAATAATGATTCTAAGTAGACGGTAAAATAGTTAGGTATTTGTAATACCTAGAGCAACAACTAAAAAAACTGTACAAAGAGATAGAATCAAAATCACAATAGGTAAATTAAAATGGAATATTGAAAAAATATTCAAATAACTCAAAAGAAAGCAGATGTAAGAAAACTAGTTTCCTCTACACACAGACACCAATATGTGGGTTTTCAACACCAAGCAATTCTCCAGTTCTCTGTAGACACAAACTGGGTGTCCTACAACTTAATTTAGTTCTGACATTAACCACCCAGAGTTAGTGCAGACCCCACAGGTTAAAGGCTTAGTCCCACAACTGCCCCCCACTTCAGATGACAATTCTAAGTCTGGCCTCCCATACATCTTACCAACCGGCTATAAATCAGAGGTTCCCACAACTCCCTCCCCAGTTTCAACAATTTGCTATAACAACTCACAGAACTCAGGGAAACACTTTACTCACTGTTACCAGTTTATTATGAAAGAAGAGACTTCAGGAACAGCCAAATGGAAGAGATGCATAGGGCAAGGTATGTGGGAGGGAACGTGGAGCTTTCATGCCCCTCCAGCACCTCCATCTGGTCACCAACATGGAAGCTCTCTGAACCCCTTCATTTAGGGTTTTTGTGGAAGTTCTGTTATGTAGGCATGATTGATTAAGTCATTGGCTATTGATAATTGTCACCCTCCAGCCCCTGTCTCCTCCCTGGAGGTTGAGGGTAAGGATAAAAGTTCCAGCTCTCTATGACATGGTTATTGGTCTGGTAACCAGCACCTCCCCCCACCCCCCCCATCTTTCACTGAGTCACCTCGTTAGCATACAAAAGGACACTTATCACTGTGGAGATTCCAAGAGTTTTAGGAACTCTGTGCCAGGAACTGGGGAAGATGACCAACTACATATTTCTTATTACATCACAACATCACAAGAAGAAAGGAGAAACAGAGGGAGTGAGCAAAAACAAATTTGTAAAGTAGTATACCTAAATTCAAACATATCAATAACTATATTACAAAGAATGAGATACATCCATTTGCACTAACGTAGAAAAATCTCTATGACATGTTACATAAAAACAAGTTACAGAATAAACACTCATTACAACACCAGTTAAGTTTTTAAATATACTCCTATATGTCCATGTCCATTTGCATTTCCAGGACAACACAAATACATTAGAAAAAGTTTGGGAATATATTCAAATGGAAAATGGTTCTTGAAAAGTCACTGGAATTAGAGAGGGAAAACAGGGTCAGGAGGAAATTTTTCCTGTATAATTTTAATTTTTATGACAAGGATGTATTTATGTATTACTTTGTCATTAAAAATAAATGAAATTAAATTAATTTTAAAAGAACAGATTTTTTCGCAGTGTGCTGGTGATACCATCTGGGAATTAGACATTTTTAGGTCCCCTGACTCAAGACGGTACCCAACTGTTTTCAGCAGAATTTGTCAAATGAAGTTATTAGTATTTCAATCTATTTCCTATCTGTGCCATTTATCTTCTACTTCTATTTTTTCTTCCCCTTCCGAAATTTAAACCCTCAGGTCTGGAGCCCTACAACCCTAAGGGTTATGGATCTGATCTCCCTTTGCTTCACCCACCCCAACATCATACCACTTTTCTAGAATTTAATATTTTCAATATTTTAAATATTCCCAGGTATGGCTTTTATATTAAATATCTTAAGCAATTTTTCCATTGCTTTTTTTTTTTCCATGAGGAAGGTTGGCCCTGAGCTAATACTTGTTGCCAATCTTCCTCTTTTTGCTGCAGGAAGAGTGGTCCTGAACTAACATCTGTGCCCATCTTCCTCTATTTTATATGTGGGACACAACCACAACTTGGCATGATGAGTGGTGTAGGTCTGCACCTGGGATCCAAATCGGCCAATCTGGGCCACCAAACTGGAGCACACTGAAATTAACCACTATGCCACTGGGCCGACCCTCCACTACCATTTTTAACATAGCTTTGGAGCAAGGTTTTTCAAGTTGTAGGTCCCAATCAATAGTGGGTCATAAAACTGATATAATGGGTCTCAATTCACATTTATTGTTTAAGAAATGAAATAGAATAGAGAATCTCAGAGTACACTGAACCTACAGTGAGGGTGACTCCAATTTCTATGGGAGAGTAGGAGCCTAATTTTGGTGCGTGTCTTGCTTCAAATTGTAAAACTATGTCCTGTCATGAGGTGATAGTTTACTTTTCCTTTAGGTAAGGCCAGTTAGTAAACACAGATGGCCTACAATATCCTCACCCCAGCTCTTAAAAACTCTCTTGCCCTCTGTTTCTGCAGAGTTCAGTTCAGACCAAGCTCTGGCCTCCATCTCCTGTTGCAATAGCCTCGAACAAAGTCTTCTTTGCCTGTTTAATTTTGTCTGGAGAAAATTTTTGCTTTGACACAGCCTTGATCTAGCTAGGGAAAAAAAATACCTGGACTGGAAATTGAGAAGCTGGTTCAATGTCCCCTCTCTGCTCCTAAATTACAGTGAACATGGGCAAAGCACTTCACCCTTGAAGATCTTCAAATTTAGAGGTTGAAAAAGATGATCTTCAAGATTTCTTCCAGCATCAAGGTTTTTTGATGGCCAGTTGTGCTTTATTGACTTTGAGGAAAAGTATAAATGCTCTGAGAAACACATAGCAATTTAAATCCAGGCGGGTTGTCATGAGAGCTGAACAACAATAAAAAACATTAAGGACCAACTGGACCATATACTATTAACCTGTTCCTCCCTGGTCCTTAGAAGACTGGAAGGCTCTTCAGGAAGCATGAATGAGACCCCCAGCTGGAAAACCCTTGTGTCTAGAGGAGTGACGACCGCCAAGATGCCACCCTTCTCAGACTCCCCAGAGACACTTGTTTCCAGGAAGGCACCTTTGAGGCCACTTTTAAATATTCTTTCTCTACAGTCCCTTTTTAGTTGTCATAAGCACTCCTCTGTCCTATCCTGTGTTAGACACTGAGACACCTGGTGGGGATTTGGAACAAGAAAGGTCAGAGCAGGGAGAGGGATCCAGATAACCAGTTAAGGGATTGTGACCACTCCCTACGACTTAACACACTGTGCACTTTTATGGTATAAACCCAGCCCCATCCACTCATTCTCCCAAAACAGAACCATCATTCACTCATTTATCCAGAAGAAACATTGAGGACCTATGATGTGCCAGGCACTGAGCTGGTTACTAGGGACAAACCTACTATAATCAAGACATCATGGTCCCTGTCCACATAGACCTTACAGTTTAGCAGGGAGCCATACATTACACAAATAAATGTTTAAATTTCAGTTATAAGTTCAAAGATGTCATGGGAGTCATGGCTAGCTTAGTCAAAAGGGTCAGAGGAGACTTCTTGAAGGAACTGAAAAATATGGGGCCGGCCTGGTGGCACAGCGGTTAAGTTCACACGTTCCACTTCTTGGTGGCCTGGGGTTCACTGGTCCGATCCCGGGTGCAGACATGGCACTGCTTGGCACGCCATGCTGTGGTAGGAGTCCCACATATAAAGTGGAGGAAGATGGACACGGATGTTAGCTCAGGGCCAGGCTTCCTCAGCAAAAACAGGAGGACTGGCAGTAGTTAGCTCAGGGCTAATCTTCCTCAAAAAAAACAAAAAAAAAGGAACTGAAAAATAAGTTGAGGTGGTGGTGAGGACATGGAGAAGTTAGAACCCTTCTGCATTGCTAGTTAGAATGTAAAATGGCGCAACCACTATGGAAAACAGTATGGTGGTTCCTCAAAAATCAAACTCAGAATTACCATATGATCCATCAATTTTACTTCTGGATATAGACCCAGAAGAATTCAAAGAGTCTTGAGGAGATATGCATACACTTATGTTCATAGCAGCATTGCTCATAAGAGCCAAAGGGTAGAAGCAACCCAAGTGCCCCTCAATGGATGAATGGATAAACAAAACATAGCATATGCATACAATGGAATATTATTCGGCCTTAAAAGGAAAGAAATTCTGACACATGCTACAACATGGATAAACTTTGAGGACACTATGCTAAGTGAAATAAGCCAGTCACAAAAGGACAAATTCATAGACAGAAAGTAGAATGATGGTTGCCAGTACACAGAAAGTAGATTTACGGACAAAGCTTCAGTTGGAGAAAATGAAAAAAGTTCTGGAGACGGATGGTGGTGATGCTTGCACAACAGTGTCAATGTACCTTAATGCCACTGAACTATGCACTTAAAAAGGTTTACAGTGGTAAATTTTATGTTATGCGTATCTTGTTACATTGGGGAAAAAACTTGAGGCTTGAAAGATGAATATGAGACAGACAAAGAAGGGGGACATGAGGAGACTTCTAGGTAGAGGAACAGAATATGCACAGTCTTGGGTATAGAAGCATTTTGATTATGAGAACTAGAAAGAAGGGCAGGGCTGCTGGAGGGTAGGGTGTTGGTGGAAGGGAAGAGATACAGCGAAAGATGAGGCTGGGAATGTTAGAATTACTCTCACATCAGTCACCAAGCCCCACAGACTCAACCAGAGGGACCTCCCCCGGGTCCCTGCTGCCCCTGCTTAGTGAAGACCCTAAACAGCTTTTGGAAGTCCAACCAAAACCATCTCTTAACTGGGCTCCTCCTGCCTGCTAGTCTTTCTCCACTTGGCTACCAATCCCGCAAGGGACTGGAAGTAATATGGAAATGGCTGCTGATTCATGAAATCAAGAAGGGCTGGATCCCAGGGAAGCTGCTGACAACAATCCCAGCTGTCTACAACACGGAAGCAGGTGATTCTCAGGAGGTGGCTGGAGGCTGCAGCAAATCGTATGTCTATCCAATGTCCAAGCATCTGTTCACAACTGCCAACAGAGACGCTGACTTCTCTTCTGCCTTCCAAATGTCCTGTGAGTACCTTTAATTGGCAGACTCTAACCCAGAGTCACGCAGGAGAGTGATAATGGAGCTCCAGACTTCCCGGCAATGCAGAGAATTATCCAGGAAGGGGTGGGGATGATATTGCATTGACAAAGACAATCCGGTCCAACCAAATTGAGCTGAATACCCATATCAGAGGTGGGAGGCACAGAGAATGCCATCAAAGCCCATGACTCTTCCTGTGTTAGTAAACAACCTCATGGACACCGTGAGCCAATCCCTAGGGCAAATTAAGCCCAGGCGGGTGTGGTGGCTTGAGAATTCAGCCAGCTTCTATTTCCCTCTCAAATGCCAAACTGCCTAGAAGTCTCAGATATGGATCTGACACACAGAGAATTCCCATGTGGCACAGGCTTTCTTTCCCTTCAGCCTGGTAGTGCCCTCGAGAAGAACTAGACTCCTGAAGGCCCAGGCCCAAGAAAGCAGGGTCCAGAAAGAGGAAGGAGTTTCCTTACCCCCTACCTAAGTCCTCCCTGGGGGCATCCCTTTGCAGGGCCCAGAGCCTCCCTGATAATTGACAGGAATATCCAAGGCCATCCGTTCACAGTGACACCAGAGGGATATGGCCTGAACCTACGGCCCCACAGGACAGCCAAGTCATTGTGCAAAAAAATGACAATTCACCAAACAAAACGTAAACACATACAATACCTGGAGGTTCCTTGTGTTACTCTCCGATGTCGAAAGGGGGAGATGGTGGTATAAGTAGTGCAGGAGAGAAAGGCGGTTTAGAGGGGGACAGTGGATTCAGCTGGACACGCTGAGTTTAAACTGTCTGCAGGAGAGCCAGGCAGAGGCAGCCGCTAGGGCCCTGGGGCCAGGATTCTGTGGATTCTTCTGGTTGAGAATACAGACAAAATCACCACACTGCAAGCTCCCAGATTCACTCTGGTTCCTCCAGGCGTTTCATGCCCGGAGGGCAGTGCTGCTTCAGCCGTATCCCTGGAGCCCCTGCATATCTGCCTCCCTCTCCATCTCTCTTCCCTCATTTCTGCTGCCACATCAACCGAAACTGTTTATGAATGCGCTGTGCGTGTTCTAGGCGGAGGGCGCTGAGGGCGATAACTTGGTTATCACAGAGCAATCACTTGATAAATATTTGTATTGAACAGGATTGAGCTGATAGGAAAGGCTAAAGTTGTTTAAATTATTACACTTGAAGCTATTTCCAAATCAGATTTGAGAAGCCAGTCAGGGGCCAGGCTGAGCCAAAAGTAAGAAGAGATTGTTTATGCCTGGGATCCTGGCCCTGTATCCTCAAAGTTCCCCTTTGTGCTGCCACACCCTAATCCAAAATTAACAAACCCTAAATCACCAGCTAACTAGTGTGATGCAGAGAGAAGAATCCAGATGACATGAAGGTGTTGTGGTCAACTCTAGAGGCATGGGGTTTTGGCTCAGGAGGAAGCAACTCACTCCTTCCCCTCCCCAGCCTTACACGCTGGTCTGGTCGTTCTTTCTGCATGTCTGAGACAAAATGTGGTTAGTTATCTTGGCCTCCTACTTCCCTTTAATTTGGTTAGAAGGCTATATCTGTGGTGCTGGCCTGGGTTTTCTCCCCTGAATATACTCAAGAGGGAAGATCGTTGCCGGCCTTTGTCTCCACTGAAGGAAGGCAAAACCCTGAGGCCTGAGCTAGACTGAGCCCGGCTAGGCTGAGCTCCCAATGTGAGCCTAGCCTTTGGGGGTGCAGAAGCATTGACCACCTAGTAGCTGCCTCTTCTGGGGGTCTGAAACACACAGAACTAGGAGGGAATTTGAGGGCTGTAACTGTACTTTGTCACTATGTAGAGACTCCAGCCCCAATGCAACACCAGTTAGAGGGCTGGGTCTTGGTGGGTTCTTTAGAAATCAGAACTCAGGGCAGAATTTACATGCTAACACTTTACTGAAGGGCAAGGCAGCAGAAGTGAAGGACAAAGGACTATGCGTGGGGGAAGGAAGGCAAGCAAATTCGAAGGGGTGTGTTATGGAGCTGTCCACAGCCTCACGAAAAACACGGCCGGCTGCTCAGTCATGCATGCTGTCTGGGAGAGGCTGAGCAGAATCACAATGCCTCAGAACAGCCTGTGTAGGACAGAAAGGACAAGGACTTTTTCTGTCAACTCCTTCCCATCTCCTGTCACTCACTGGCCCAAGTTCACCCCGTGGGATGTGAACTCTCCTATACTTCCTGGTTTGTTAGCAGCAGCTGGGGAAGCCAGACCCTCCACAGCTCTAACAAAGTCAGGTCACTTTTCTAGAATCCTTGCGGTCATATAATGCAGGAGAAAGAGCAACATATTCGTACCTCCCTGTGCCCTCATCATATGTTTTTTAACTGAGCATAATCCAAAGAAGATGGTTTGTGCTCGTTTGCGGTTGTAGTTGTGAAGACATGGGTCTCTGCCAACAGCTTCTATGTCTAAAATCCCTGGGGTATTTCTCCAATGCTTAAAACCAGTTTTAAGAAACAGGAGGAAAATATTAAAGAATCTATTCCTTTCCAATGATTTGTTCTGTCCAAAACGTCCATAAGACGTGTAGTCCACGTCAAAAGGTCCTGACAGGACCCAATATCAAGGAGCTTTTGGTGTGGGTCAAATGTCTTACGGACGTTTTAGGCAGGACTAAATGTCCTGTGAGGCTTTTTAATATATTTAGATATTTTTAAATAATATGCATTAGATATTTTTAATGCAAAAAAAAGGTATAAAGAAGATAACCAGGGCTGGCCCGGTGACGTAGTGGTTAAGTTTGTGTGCTCCACTTTGGTGGCCCAGGGTTCACCGATTGGGGTCCCAGGCACGAACGTACACACCGCTCATCAAGCCGTGCTGTGGCAGCTTGCCACATATAACTAGAGGAAGACTGGAACAGATATGAGCTCAGGGCCAATCTTCCTCACCAAAAAATAAATAATAATAATAATAATAATAAATACGTTAATGTTTATTTAAAAAATAAAAGAAGATAACCCCAGATGCCAGTGAATTGGAAACGAACTTTCAGGCTCCCTTTTACCCTTTCCATTGCTGCAGCAATAAGCTTCATGCAGGTGTAAAGCGATACCACCTTCCTCAGCTGCACCACGTTTCTCTTGCTCTCTTCCAAGTGTGTCTCTAATGCTGTGGCATGGCACTTACGGGCAGTCGGAAACAGCAAGGGAGTTAACAAGCCCTGGGACAAGCCTTGACCAATGAGGGAACGAGTTGGTCGGTAACTGTTTCCCCTCCCAACCTTTGAGTGGCGATTTCAAGTTGCATTCTCTCCCAGTGGCTCAAGCCCCAGCCTCCCACAGTGATTGATTTGCATTGTCTTTCCCTTCTTCTCTGTTTCACTTTCCCTGTCTCCTCCCTCCTTCTCCTGAGAGTATTTCCAAAGAAACTGCCTACATGCAAGCCCTGTGTTGAGCTCTGCTTTTATTTGTTAAAGGGGAGAAGAAAGGCCAGGAGAGGTGGCGACAGAAATACAGAAAGCAAACCCCAGAGTAGGATCCTAGATCTGATCGTAATTCTCTTTACTGGACTCCATTGCTGGACAAGCTGGCCTGGGCATAACCTCTGGCATGTAATAGGATCACAAGATTCCTAAGATGAGGGTAAAGTGCATGGTACACATAAAGTGTTGTGCTATGAGGTAGCTAAGACACTTGAGGGCAATGATGATCATAAGGACAGAAAGTTTGCTGGCTTTTGTTAACTGCTTTAGAAGACTTGAAGAAAGAAAATAACAAGCCCAGTTTAGCCAAATATTAACACGAGTCACTGTGAAATCCAGAAGGCTTCCATGGCTTGGTTTAAAGAGATCTCATCTTTAGCCAGAAGGTAGAATGTGCTGAAAATAAGCCACAGTAGTTGACTATATGAGTGACAGGACTGCAAAGATGATGGAATGCATGGCCTCAAAAGGTCTCCTTACTCAAAGTTAGGGCCCTTACAGAAAAGGAGAACTCTGAGCACTGGAATACTACCCTGGATCCTCTAAATGGCAGAAGAAATCCCCTCTCTCTTGTTAGAAGGGAACAGCTTCCTAGTCTTAGAAACCCAGCTAAGCCCTCACTTGAGGCAGATGCTTAAGATAATGTTTATTGACCTCAAGATCTACACCTGCCTTCACTCATTGCCTCCTGGCCAATAACTAGGATCAGGTCACAACATAGCACAAATGGGGAGATACAGCCCTGCTCTAGGAAAAATGGCATGCGCATCAAACGAAATGCTGGATTTGGCAAATATGAACCAAAAGGAACTGGGAGACTGTATACAAGTTGCTCTTGAGGGTGTTAGACCAAGGGAATAACTGAATAAGGAGCAGTTTATTGATGGGAAGTACTCTTCCATAACTCAGTTAATACTCAGGCAAGGTCACCTACAGCCAATACTATACATTGCTGGGATGGCTCCTTGAAGCCTGGACATGACAATAGCCTACAATAAATGAGGTGGAGATGCTGGAACTGCCTTGGCTGACTATTGATAAAGGAGTCAGAGGCTCTGGTAGGTGGCAATTTTAGAACGATTATTATATGAGGCCAGAGAACCTACCACCTGTGTTTCCCAAGCCAAAGTGGTAACCAAAGGGGCTTAACCCAGAGTTCTGTGTCAATAGCTAATAGCCATAGTGTTGTGGGCAAGAGAGATAAACAGCCAAGTGGACTGTTATTTGACTTGTATAACTTGGAAGGTTATGGGGGGATGCGGAGAGGCAAGAAAAGGGAGTGAAAAGAGCTGTTGAGCAGTCACCACAGTGAAAACTCACAATCCCTTATCAATTTCCAGTCCCAAACCACATTGATTGAAGGGATGACTGGGTCCCTCTGTGGAAGGACATGCAGTAGCTTTGCAAGTATAAATAAATATCCCCTAAATCCTTTCCCAGGGAGTATCACAACCATTTACCAAAAAAACATGTGCATTGAGGAAAAGGGAATATCCATAACTTTTGAAGACCAGAAGACAGGGGCTGAGCTGACACTGAACCAGGGGATCCAAAATACCATCTTGATCCTCCTGTTAGAGGCGGGCTTATGGAGGCAAGGTGATATGTTGGCTGTAGCCAAAATAGGACTGCTGGTGACCACAGCCCCACTGTGTGGCCCTGTAGACCAGTGATGAGGGACGTTCTCCCAGTGGAACGTGCTTCAAACAATGGAGTGGCATGAGGTAAGAGTCCTGGATGACGAATGGCCTGCCTGGTTGGTCAGGGACTTGGAAGGAGCAAGATTGGAAGATCAGAGACTAGGAGATTTGGAGAAGAGGCAGGCAGGTGGACCTGTGGGAGTGGGCACAGATTGTGCCGATCTTCATACCTACATCAATGCCCACAAGACAGCACCTTCCATAGAGAAGGCATGCAGAAATCAAATGGACAGAATGACTCTCTTTTTGATTACTCAAGTGCTTGTGCACTGGGCCAATGGTGGCTAGGGATACAGACTATGTTGGTGCCCAACAGCATGGGCTCCCTTTCATTAATACTGATCTAGCTGCCTGCACTACTGAATTCTCAACCTGCCGGAAGCAGAGTCTGGCCCTGAACACACTCACTATGAAACATTCTTCAAAGACAGTAGCCAGACAATTGGGGACAGGCTGATTACACCGGACTCCTTCTACTCTAGAGAGGGCAGTGGTTCCACCTTACTGAATAAATTTTGCCGTCCCTACCTGCATGGTTCTGCATGCTACCATCTGAGGGGTTACAGAATGACTGAATTATCATCATAAGATTCTACACAACATTGCCTTAGACCAAGGGACACATTTCATGGCAAATGAGCTATAGCAATAGGTGTATGACCAAGGTACCCACCGGTCCTGCCATATATGGCACCACCTAGAAGCCTCTATCTAATAGAAAAATGGAATGGCCTATCAAAGCCTAAGTTAAGGCACTAGTTTATGGATAAGACACTGAAGGGCTGGGACTGTCTTCAGTCAGTATACGCACTAAATATATATGATACTTTGTCACCAATATCTAGAATACATGGGTCTGGAAACCAAAGAGTGGAAGTAGTAGCAGCCTCTCTTATCGTCAGTCCTAGTGACCCCACTTGTGGAACGTATTTTCCTGTCCCCAAAACATTAGGCTCTGCTCGACCAAAGTGCTGGTTCCTGGGCAATAGGGAGCAGGGGGACGCCTCCACCAGGAGAGTCAGTAAGACTCTCCAAATAAAAGAGAGGAAAGGAAAATGGAGTGGAAACGTCCTAGCTGTTGTACAGTCTAAGGAAAGTCCAGCAAGACTGTGGGGAGTCCTCAAACCAAAGTTGCCTGTCAGAGGAGTCCCACATCTCCCAAGAACAAGCCTGCCTCAGTGTCCCTGCGGTGCTCAGTTATTGGCGGGAACAGCCAGGGCAAGCTTGGCCTCCTAGGAAACACCATGATGGATTTCAGAGTGCAGCAGCAGGGCCCTCAGTCAGTTACACTCCCTGTAGTTGGAGGTCTGCAAGGTGTATTCGCTTAGCACCAGGATAGACAGATAGATGGATAGATAGATAGATAGATAGATGGATAGATAGATAGATAGATAGATAGATAGATAGATAGATAGATAGAGAGGTAGATAGAGATAGAATACGCATATACAATCTACCCCATTTATTCTTCAGCCCTTCAGGAACAAATGCCTCAACAACTTCCCTCTTCTCCCTTCACTTCAGACATTTTAATCAACACTCTCGAGACTAAAAATCTAATCTTCCAAGCCATGAAAGACTGGACAATTTTACTGTGAAAAAATTTAAAATTTCTGCTCAGTAAATGGCAAAACAAATTGAGAAAGAATACTCACAACACATCTGACAAAAAGATTAATTTCTTTGATGTACAAAAGTAAGGCAAATGAAAAGAGTCAACCGCCTGGTAGTAAAGTGTAGAATGCGATTTGAACTGAGGTACCCTACTGTGGAGATTAAGAGCCACTCTACATGTCACCAAGAAGTGGCAAATCTAAGAGCAATCCAAATTTTCTTTTTTATTGAGTTAATGATAGGTTACAATCTTGTGAAATTTCAGTAGGACATTATTGTTTGTCAGTCGTGTTGTAGGTGCACCACTTCTCCCTTTGTGCCCACCCCCCACCCCCCATTTCCCCTGGTAGCCACTAATCTGTTCTCTTGTCTACATTTTTAAATTGCTCATATGAGTGGAGTCATACAGAGATTGCCCTTCTCCCACTGGCTTATTTCACTTAACATAGTTCCTTCAAGGTCCATCCATGTTGTTGCACATGGGACGATTTTGTTCTGTTTTATGGCTGAGTAATATTCCATTGTATATATATACCACATCTTCTTTATCCAATCATCTGTTGATGGGCACTTAGGTTGCTTCCATGTCTTAGCTATTGTAAATAATGCTGCAATGAACATTGGGGTGCACGGGGCTTTTGGAATTGCTGACTTTAAGCTCTTTGGGTAGATACCCAGTAGTGGGATAGCTGGATCGTATGGTATTTCTATTTTTAATTTTTGGAGGAATCTCCATACTGTTTTCCATAGTGGCTGCACCAGTTTGCATTCCCACCAGCAGTGTATGAGGGTTCCTTTTTCTCCTCAACCTCTCCAACATTTGTTACTATTAGTTTTAGATATTTAGAGCAATCCAAATTTTTATACACAAACTTGAAAAATTGTAGCAAGTTATAAAGTTTGGTTGAAATACATGGTTGATGGTGAAAAACGCAAAAGATTCTCAAGCAGCATGCAAGGAGAAAGAGAATGGAAACACTTGGCCCCTTTGGAAAATCTCTTCTCTGAAATGGGTGACAAATTGGCTATCAATTTGAACAAAGTGTCTCCTAACATAATCCAATTCCGTTTACTGAGTCCACACTTCACAAGCAAATTTCTAATAAGAATTAGGTTCTCAGTCAGATTACTCTCCCAGGGGAAAAAGTTTGCGACTGTCTGGCATGACATAGTCAACCCTTTAGTTGGTAAATTTATGGGAGTAAATTATCTGGCCACAAATCCATCTTAGTAAGTTCATAAGCCTGAGGCATTCTCCAATGGTCTGACCGTTCATGAATAAGGTGTCAGTAAGGCCTGAGCCTGAGGATCTAAAGGAAGACTCGGACTAGAGGTCATCATTCTAAGGTGAGATGCTCCAGAGATCCCAGCTCTGAAATCCAGGCCCCAGTTTTCGTGACTTCTCCCTTGGAGATACTTTAGTTCATTCTGTTGCTCTTATGAAGATAAAAAGAGCCTGGCACACCTGCCCTTGTATCCCAAGTCTCCTCCATCCACACCAACTATGCTGACGCTGCTGAAGCCTCATGCTGGGTCCTTGGTGAGTGAGTTCTGTCCCAAGGCTGGGGCTGAAGAGGGGAGGCAGAATTCACAAGGAGATGGGTTTTCAGCCAAGGGCCTGAACCACTGATTTGGCCATGGGGAAGAACAGGAAACACAGAGGTCTCTCCTTCAGTACAAGCTAGGACAAGATAGGCCTCCTAGAAGTGCCATCAGATGAGTGAGTGGAATCATATCTCATCATAACTCCAACTCACAGTGAGCATTGCTACCCATCCACACAGCCAAGGTGCCCTCCACTCCAAGAAGGCGACTTCTGCGTGGTTAGTGCCTGACAGGGAGAGGGGTGGAAGGGAGAGTGCAGGTTGCGAGAGTGGGGAAAGATGGAGAAGCAATAGATGGGAAGGTGCGTGGTCCACAACTACCACACTCCCTCTCTTCTTCCTGCCCACATGCTTTTCCCCTCAGGGAGAGGTACAACCCCTTCATATCCTATCAGACAATGGTCATCTCACAGGCTCTACAGGGGTAAGAATGGTGATGGTCGTAAGCACTGATTGTAGTGAGAAGGGACAGGAAGGAGAAAACCACTCTGAACCGCTTATCTTGATTTGTTTTATGGGCCACATTCGTATAAACTGAAATACGGTTTCAAGTGATTGTGAGAGAGATGAGATGGTAAACTCACAGGGTTTCGGGTACCAGTGGCCTTGCATATGTCATGATAACTGAAGGATTAATTAAAACAGTGCCAACGTTTCCATGGACTGTGAGAAGAGAGTATCTCTGTATGTGCCAGGTCCTTGCCCTGAGACTAGCTCTAGGACATTTGGTAACTAGAGAGAATTATTATCTAATATAAATCCAAGTATTTGAAACTGCAGGATGTTGAGAACATGACTCGTGCCATCAACTCTGAAGTCCTTGCAGTACAACACAAATATTCCCACCCTCTGCGCATGAGACTGAGCAGTGGAGGACTAAGGAAGATCCCACAATCCTATCTGTTTACAAACAGTAACAGAAGAACAGGGACTCTTTTTCCTCTAAGACTAAGTCTCTGTGTCCTCCTCCAATGCACCCTCCCAGTGCACCAGCACCTCCTTTCTCCCCTTCTCTTTTCCTTCCTCACACACGGACCCCCAAACTGGCAGTCTGTCAGCCAGGTGTGTTTTGTAGACCCAAAGTATTGTTTTAAAATTCAAATTAGTTGTCAACATTTAGGAATCACATAAATCCACGTAAAAATCTAAATTTCCTGCCCATTTTATTATTTAAATATCTGCCTGAACCCTCTAAAATATTAGAGTTTGAAATCTCTGCCCCAGAGTCCCCCCTGAAGCCACTCTTTCCCCACCCAAGAGACAAAGCCTGCCTTGTACTTTTTTTCCACTTACAGTCAGCATCATAGACTGTTGGAATGGGACACGACTCGAGGACGTTCATCATCACTCGTCACTTCATTTTACAGATGAGGAAATTGATGGGAAGGAGATCGTAGAACACGGCCAAGGTTATACATTGGTTGGTAGCAGGAGAGAGTTTAGATCTTTCTTTTCTGAGTCCATAGCATTTTCCTCAGTGTGCTCAGCACATTTTGGAGATGCAGAGGCAAGGAAACTTTTCCCATTTGTCTCTTCATCAGTTATATGGACTTGACATCTGCTGTGCCACAACCCAAAGCTACCTCTCCTGCCAAATTTGGGTATCTGTAATCTACCGGTGTATGGCCCAATATTGGGTAGTCAAAGAGTTATTTTTAAATGTAGCTTAGATATTCCTACCTCCCCTAGTGACCAGGGATCATGCTTTCCCTACTAAGAGTCTCCCTGAATCCCCATCCTGCTTACTCATAGAAAATCCCATCTATAGCCAAGATTCCCCTCCCAGATACTTCTGATTACCCTCAAGGAATGCTTAAAGATCCCACAAATCCCCTGTCCCCCTCACCTGGGTCTGGACTGCTGCTCATCTCTACCACAGGCCAGTCTTTTCACCTCATCACTAGCTTCTCCATGCAGATAATTTTTCCCTCAAACCACTTTCTTCCAAGTCTGGGCACAGATACGCTACCCCGTTCCTCAGGAGTAACATTTCACAAAAGTTTGCTTAAGGCTTACGTAATAACAAGATCAAGTTACACTGCAGAAAAGAAAATGGAAACCAGTAACTAGTTGCATCTGCTCCTAGATTCCCTAGGTTATGACCATCCACAGGCGATTCCCCACTGACCAGTGCTCGCCTTCGCCCCCTACCTGCAGCAAAGTTGCAGGGTCAGAGATGGGCCTTTGGCTGTTTCTCTACCTGGGAACTCAGACCTTCCAACTCTTCTGAGCCCAGGGAAACAAAGAAAATCTGAGTTTAAGACCAGCTTTCCACCAAACACAATCATTTACAGAGATGACAAATCTACTCACAATGAAGACACATTGTTGCATTATTTGCTTAGCTGTTTGTTTCTTTGCTGTCCTGTACCTCCCCACTCTAGTACAGGATTTTGGTTTGGCTTTACATAATCAAAAGGCCCATTGAAAGATTTTCACAATGTCAATAAAGCACAGCCTCTGCTCCCCAAAGATGAATCCTATCTTATACTTCTAACAGAAAAATTGCTGGCATTTTATTTTTTAATTTTTTTAATAAAGTATAGTTCACATACAATATTATGTTAGTTCAGGTGTATAATGTAGTGATTCAACATTTATATACATTGTGAAATGATCACCACCATAAGTTTAGTAACTGTCACCATAAAAAGTTATTATAACATTATTGACTATATTCCCTAGGCTGTATATTACACCCCTGTAACTTATTTATTTTATAACTGGAAGTTTGTACATCTTAATCTCTTTCACCTATTTCACCCAGCCCTCCCCTCCTGCCACTCTGGAAACCACCAGTTTGTTCTCTGTATCTATCAGTCTGTTTCTGTTTTGTTTTGCTTGTTTATTTTGTTTTTTAGATTCCACATGTAAGTGAAATCATATAGTATTTGTCTTTCTCTGTCTGATTTATTTCACTTAGCATAATACCTTCTAGATCCATCCATGTTGTCACAAATGGCAAGATTTCATTCATTTTCATGGCTGAGTAGCATTCCATTGTGTGTGTGTGTGTGTGTGTGTGTGGCACTGTGGTTATTTTTGCACGTGTGACAGTGGCATAGACAAAACACCTCTGGACTTTGTACCAACCAGGAGTGAGTCCCAGTGCTCACGAGGCTTGCTCTCCAGCCCACATCATTCGGGTCTCCGCTCAGAAGTCACCACCTCAAAAAGACTCCTCTGTCCCACTTGTAAAGCAGCCTGCGTTGTCTTCCTGCCAAAGACCTGCCTGATTCTTCTTCCGGCACCTATCTGTTGGCAACGTGGTGTGTACTTCTCTGTTCACTACGTCCCCACTAGAAGGTGAGATCCTCGAGCGTAGGACCTATGTCTCTCTTGTTCGCTGTGGCATCTCCTGAGCCTAGGACCATGCTGGCACAGGGATGCAGACTAGTTCCCTCAACATTTCAGCCCCTGGAGTTGCCTGGCCCTTATAGCTTGGGTTCTGCAGGAGATGACACTGCAGCCGAGCAGACACCCAGCAAGATGTGGCAGGCAGAAGCGAGGAGCAATCCCCACAGCAAATAACAAGCAAGCCCACGGCCGTG
This sequence comes from Equus asinus, assembly GCF_041296235.1. Lineage (NCBI taxonomy): Eukaryota > Metazoa > Chordata > Mammalia > Perissodactyla > Equidae > Equus > Equus asinus. Next base: position 168,895,695 of record NC_091791.1, read on the forward strand.
CTTAAGCGCAGAAGCAGAAGCGTGGCCACAGCCCCCACCTCACTTCTGCTTTCCTAGCTCTTGAAAATTCTTCTCAGACCAAGAACAGCTTGGAAACTATGAGATAGAGAATGTTTTAAGAATTTTTTTTTAAAGCACAAATAATATGTATAAGTATTTTAAAGAAAGCAAACAATTTTTAGTTACTTAGAAAACACGGCTGTATGCAAATTGTGTCCCAATCTCAGAGCCAGGAGCTGGGGATCAGGGAGGAGTCCTGCAGGGCAGAGGGGAGTGTTCTGGCAGAGGCTGGCTGTGAGGAAACACGGGCAGCTGCAGAAAGAGGACGCTGAACTCAGCTCCTAGAGAGGGCCCATCAAGGGGGAAAGTGGGAAGTTCCTTATTGGATCTGTCATGACCTCCATCAGAGACCTCTCTAGGCCAAGTTCATCAAGAGGGAGACCAGACAGAGGCCAGCATGTTTTAGATGGCAGCCCAGGCCTCCTGTCCCTTGCAGTCTCACTCTCTTGGAGGAGCACCAGCAGGGAAGACAACAGCAGGGGGACATTGGTCAATCAGGTTGCTGTGACCACGGGGTCCACGAGTGGGTAAGTGACCCTCATTGGGAATCCACAGGGTAACAAGTGACCCTGGGGCTGCTGCCTTGTTCCCTGACTCACCCAATCACTCCTAGTTCTCTGACCATCCATAGGAAGAGGGAGGGCTTGGAGAGAATTTAAATGGTAGTGTCAGGGGATACAGTCTCAGAGACAGGAGAACAGCCTCAAGGGAGGGGTTCAGCCCAAAGTGGAATTTTTACGTCCTCTCCATCTCTGATCCCAAGATTGGCTTTGTCATCACCCAGCATTTGACCCAGGAGAAGGACTTCTTGGTGGTCAGCACCGGAAGCAGCAGAATATGGACCAGACAGTGGCAGTGTTGCATGGGGAAGGGCTGAGTGTGATGGGAACTGTGTGCCACGTGGGGAAGGCTGAGGACTGTGTGTGGCTGGTGGCCACAGTGAGGGAGAGTGGCTATTTTAAAAACATAATCTAATCAAGAGCGCCAGCACAGGACTTAAGGCCAACCGTGTGCTTGGCATTGGTCACCCTGCAGGCCCTCCATACACTTGAACAGATTCACAGATCTGGGCAGAGTGAGATGTTTTGAGTCTGATGAAGAGAGATGGCTCTCCATCCTCACTTGGTGTGGTCTTCTTCTGGATTTGACTGGGCATTGCCCCAGGGACTGCAAACAAGAACAACCTCCCGCTGCAGCAGGGAACTTCTTTCACTCCCTGACCCTGGTCCTCTTTGTCCCTTTCTCCCCCGCAGGCCCTGGAACACCGAAGGGGTGTCAGCTTCCTGGTGTGTGTGGCAGGGGTCAATCCTGTGGTGGGAAGTACCTTTGGGAGAAGTGAGCAGATCTGGGACAAGGTAAGGTCTGGGGAAGCCAGCGCAGGGCAGGTTGGACATCATCCTCACTGTCTGTGTGACCCTCTCTCCATCTTGGCTCACACACTCAGGTTTGGTCCTCACCTCTCACAGGTCTACCTTCCTCTCACAGACACAGTCAACTCTCTATCTGTGAGTTGGAGGTAAGAGTGTCTAAGCTGCAGTTCTGGTCCCCACTGTCCAGGAGCTCCCAGTCTGCAGGGAATGTCCAACATGGAACCAAATAATCACGACAAACTGGGGGCACAGAGAAAGAATGACTCCCTTCCTTGCCCAGGGATGCTTAATGCCCAAGGCTATAACCCTGAAATCCAGCTGCATTAGTTTCTTGGGGCTTCTGGACAAAGTACTACAAACCAGGTGGCTTAAACAACAGAAATTTATTGTCTCACAGTTCTGGAGGTCAGAAGCCAAAGATCAGGGTGTTGGCAGGGTTGGTTTCTTCTGAAGTTGTGAGAGAGGATCTGTTCCATGCCTCTCCCCTAGCTTCTGGTGGTTTGCTGGCAGTCTTTGGTGTTCCTTGGCTTATAGAAGCATCACTTCAATCTCTACCCTCATCTTCACATGGTGTTCTCCAAGTGTGTGAGTGTGTATGTGTGTGTATGTGTGTGTGTGTGTGTGTGTGTGTGTGTGTGCCTCCAAATTTCTCCTTTTTATAAGGATGCCATTCATATTGGGTTTGGGCCCATCCTACTCCCACATGACTTCATCTTTACTACGTCTGCAATGACCCTATTTCCAAGTAAGGTCACATTACAAGGTCCTGGAGGTTAGGACTTCAACGTATAAATTTAGGGGGTACACAATTCAGCCCTTCCCAGCCTTTCCCAGACTCAGCTGGCTAGTGCCTCTTCAGCCTCAGATGGGACATTCTTTTCCAACTGCTGCCCTTGGAGACACAAGGGGATACCCCATAGACTCTAGGCTCTTCTGCCTGCAGAGTCCTCAGCCTGATCCCCATATTCCTGCATCTTCAGGATGCCTCCCTCCATGCATATGAAAGAAAGCCGGCACTCTCCCCACTTCCCCTTGTTAGAAGCCATCACGCCCATGTTCTAATGCGGTATATTTGCTAATACAGTGAGAACACGCATTGGACTGACTGTCTCTTCTCCCCTGCCCTTCATTTGCTCTGATTTCAGATCCTGAATGTCAGTGTGAAGGCCCCAGCCCTGCTGCTGAGCCAGCTGCAGCCCCACATGGAGAACAGGGAGTGAGGGCAGGGAAGTGGGTAGGGAAGGAATCATTTGGTGTCAAATATGGATCAAGGGAGCTGGAGCGAGAGGGGCCAGATGTTGACTTAGACCTTCCCACTGGGAAGCAGGCTTGGCTGAGCCAGTGATACAAGAAAAGTGAGAGTTTGACTTTCAGACTCTGGGTCAGCGAAACAAACAAAAGAATTCTATCCATTAGTGTCATTCTCTCATATCTCCAGTGCCCAGGGAATCTGGAAGCAGGACAAGGGATCCACAGACAGAAGTGCCCGGAGTCCCCACAGCTGTCCTGGAATTAGTGAAATGCAAGTGGTCTCTCCAGAACAGTGAAAGCTTGACTTCATATTTCTAGGTCACTAAAGAGAACAAAATTATGTCTTCTTACATTATTTCCTGATTTCTAGAGTGCCCAAAAATCAGGCATGGATTCTTTTTTTTTTTTTTCCTTCTTCTTCTCCCCAAAGCTCCCCAGTACATAGTTGTATATTCTAGTTGTAGGTCCTTCTGGCTCTGCTCTGTAGGATGCCACTTCAGCATGGCTTGATGAGTGGTGCTAGGTCCGTGTCCAGGATCCCAACCAGCGACACCCTGGGCCACCGAAGCAGAGTGCACAAAGATAACAATTCAGTCATGGGGCCAGCCCCAGGCAGGGATTCTAGTGGAAGTGAGAAGAGGGATCCTCACAACCAGAAGGCCTAGATTCCCTACAAGTATCGTGGAATTGGGGAACTGGAAGTGGTCTCTCTTGGCCTGCAGCAGCTCAGGGCACGGAAGTCCAGGTTGACCACTCTGAAGCACCCCACGGCCTGCCCAAAAGGAGAGTAGTGGTGTTTCCCAGTCCCACTCAACTCTTATCTCTCAAGCCCCCTACCTCTTGGACCAGCCACATCCTCCCTAATCTTCCCCATAGTCCCCGTTTCATGCATATTGCACAGAACCATGGGTGAGTGAAGGGAAGAGGTCAGAGACAAGGCTGGACATTGTGGACAGCTTTGAATATTGTGATAAGGACTTTTGTCCTTATTCAGGAAGTAAGGGAGAAAATCATATGATTGTTCACTATAATTATTTCATCTTCTTTCTACATTAAAAGAGAGCATGAAGAGAAAACACCTGAGGGACAAAAAAAAAAAGCATCTTGATTTGTGGGCCAAGAAAAGACAGACACTGAGGGAAAGGTAATGAGTAAGTTGAGGGTAAAAGAGAGGCAGGAATGCAAATTTCTAAAGAGGACCAAACACGTATTCCAGAAAGGAAATTTTAGTCTACAATATTTGATGTCACAGGAGACTGGAGGGTAGAGAGGTGAAGTCTGAACAAAGGTCATTAGACTTGGTAGATGAGGACACATTGAGGATCCTTGAGGGAATTTTTTCCAGAGGATTTGGGGGCAGAGCTGGGGAAACATGGAACTTCTGGAACTGAGATTCCAAAGGACCCATTGGGAAGTACTTATAATATTACTCATAAGTGTATCTGGTGTAGAACACCCTCAAGCCAGAAAAGAGGTCAACAGTCTAGAATAAAGGCAAATGTTGGCTATATTTCATAAAAGTGTCCATACTAGTACTACTTAGTGAATATTGAGTGCCCAAGTATAGCATAAAAACAAAAAGGTGGTCCTGGACCTCAGGATGCTCTAGGACAGAGGTGACAGGCTGGAGGAGGTTAGGAGAGGACTCTAATCCTGACCTAAACTCCTCTTGCTCACTGTCGTGGTTCACAGTCTCCACTTCTGTCCAGGCGCCGGCTGTCTGTATTTGTCCCATTCCTATGTGGCTCCACCTATATTTACCCCTTCTTTCGCTTCCCAGGAGAAGCTCTGTGATCTTGGTTTCCTCATTCAGGATGTATGGCCCAGAAGCTGTAAGTATGAACTATGGCTCTAGATTAGGAGAAAGGACATAGTACCATTTGCCAAGAAAAGTGGAGAGGTTCAGGACAGGCCATTGCTAGGTGGGACACACCTACATATTTGACCAATGCCTGGCTCAGATATTCCTTCTCCAGAAAGGACATGCATGGCAGCCTTTTCACCTTCCCTTATAACATTACCAGTGACCTCTGCAGCTGCTGCTGAAGGGATATATTTCTAGACACAGGCTTAGAAATTCAATTGAAACTCTCCTCTCCATATATGTCATCTACTTCCCTTTCTTTCCACAGAAACTAGAGGCCTACAATGTCAGTAAAACAACCCTTCTGGGACTCACCAAGATCCTGGCGTGGACCTGGCACCAGAGAACAGCCAGGTGAATTGTCTGGTGCCAGGAGTCACTGACACAGACTTCAGGCAAGTGGTAAGGACCAAGGACAGCTCCTGCTCCTGCCCCACTGGGTGCTAGGATGCCTTTCCCTGCCAGGTCATGCCCCACAGAGACCTGGACTCTCAGACCTGGACCTGCGTGGTCTCTCATTCCGATGTTCTGGTCCGTGGCCTTTGGTATCAGCAGAAAAATCAGAACTTCAGCCCTCTGTGAGGGACCAGCTCAGAGCATGCTCCAGCAGCCTTTTCACAAAGACACAGGTCTGTATGATGTGGAGCCATCTGTATGAGCAGCACTAACCTTTTGACCTTTCCTTCAGCTATTTGAGGACTCAGCCTTTTGGGACTGAGTCCAAATGTAGGGACTCCATGGAATACAGAGGTAGATTGTGGATGAGGCAGTATCCTTTCTAGATCTGGATTAACGTAACCTCAGAACATCCATGATGGATAAAAGATTACATGCCATCCCTCTGCAGGCTGAAACCCATTCCTCTTTCTGAGATCTGATGATCTGCCTAGCCCTGAGATGATTAAAAGTCCCTGCAAAGCCCACATATCTCCACTTGCAGCCTTTCAATCGTCTTCATGGGGGTCTTGACTTCACAGCACCCCACAGGATCCAGGGCTCATAGCAAGGCATCATCACTCTCAGCCCCATCTCTTCTTTCCATACAGTGGGGTGGCCTGAGGACTGAGCAGGACTGGCGTCCTTCCTGTGCTCTCCAGATGCCAGCTACATCACCAGCAAGAATATCATGTGGCTGGCTACTACCACCACCTCTGAGGGGCATAAGCCCAGAGTCAGGCTTGCCTCTTGATGTGAAGGCACCATGTGGCTCTGGGGTCACCAAGTTACAATACCTCTACTAATGATGAGCCTGTGCTCCAAATACATACTCTGGTTCAAAACCTTCCCTGCAAGAAATAATAAAAAGACATCAGAAGTGTGCTTGTGATATGAAATATTGTTAAAACCAGCTAAAATAATGTCATCTTTGCTAGAAAACAAAATGTATGCTTGAGATTCTTGGGAAAAAGGAAGGAGCTAAAGACAGGAAGGAAGAGGGCTGTAAGAAAGGAAAAAAAAATGCATTTTGAGCACACTTCTAAATGCTTTCATGTGCACTATCTCCTAAACATTTCTGTAAGCCTGAGTTTTCATCTTTAATTAATTCTGTAGTTGAGGAATCCAAGAGTTAGAGAGATTGAATGAAAATGCTTGGAGAACACATAGCTAGTCCATGAGCAGAAATTGAACCCCAGTCTTTTGCACAACAGAGAAAGACCACCTTGGATCCAGAGATGTTTGAGGGGAAAGACTAGCCTTTAGGGTCCTCATTCTACCCTCAGTTCCTCGTCCCTAGATCTGATCTACCTGCATTCATACAACTCAACCTTCCACAGATATGTGCCAGGATAGTAACTATTATTTCTCATACAACGAGTTTTAGACCCTTGGTGCCTGAAAGTTAGGATAAGTGGCAGACTCTGTGGATACCCCTTTGGCCCACATAGAAGTCACAAGCATCTTCAGTGGACAATTTCCATACACACTGAATGCTTCCTAACTCGAGCACCTATGTCTCCCTTCCTAAGGGCTTTATGTGGCCACAGTAGTGGGTTCTGCACATGGGGGCAGTTAGTGCCTGTAGAGCAACCCACATCAAAGAGGGATGGGAGTTGGTGTATCAGTACTCCAGCTGCTTGTCCCTTGATGGAACAGTGCTGGGGTGTATTCTATACAATGTCTCAGAGGGTGCCCAGCAGTGGGGACTAGCCCACAGTGATAGCTGACTCTTAAACTCATCCTTTATTGGCTTTTCTCCCTTCCTTGTCTCATTCCCCACTCCCTCATCATTCTCCCCTGGTTCACCTCCCGAGGAAACTACTTACACCCACATTTTGGTCTCAGGGTCTGCTTTTGGGGCAATCCAAACTAAGTTGAGGACAAAACAGTTCATCATTTATAAATAAAAGGCTAAAAATGAAAATGTCTCATTGAAGTAACACAGTGGCTAAAAATAATTTACCCTAAAGAATAACATCAACTATTTACAATAAGCACAAATAGCTGGAATCAGATTACTTTCTTTTTGATAGGCACAATGAATTAGAAATCAGAATAGTTATTGCTTAAAGTTGAGGAGAATGATCATCAGGTTTGGAAAGAAGTGAATAAAAATGAAATTTTATTTAAATGACTAACATCAGACCCTTTCTAAGGTTATTAGGGAAGGGGACAGTGAGAAAGATGGCACTAAGTACTCAAAAGCTAAGAAGGAAGTAACTCTAGAGAGGTGGTACAGAGCAGTGGCAAAGAAGGCAGAGAAGGGGATGTCAGAATCCTGGGAAGTCAACTATGCTGTCTTCACATCTTCTCTGAATCTCTAGACAAAGACCTTAAGACAAGTGTGATAAGGATGCTTAAAGAACTAAAGGAAGATGAAAAGAAAGTCAAGAAACAATGTGTGAATGAAATGGAAATATCAATAAAGAGGTAGAAAACCTAAAAAGAAACCAAAATAAAAATCCTGGAGCTGAAAAGTACAATAACTGAAATGAAAATTGACCAGAGGGATTCAAAAGCAGATTTGAGCAGGCAAAAGAAAGGATCCATGAACTTCAGGATAAGATAATGGAAATTATCAAGTCTGAGGAACAGGAAAAAAAAAAAGATTGAAGAAAAGTGAACAGAACCTAAAGGAACTGTGGGGCATCAACAAGCAGACTAACATATGGATCATGGAAGTCTTAGAAGAAGAGAGAGAAAGAGACAGAGAGAATATTTGAAGAAATAATGGCTGAAAACATCCCATATTTGATGAAAGATAAGATTATAAACATCCAAGGAGTTCAATGAACTCCAAGTAAGATGAACTCAAAGACACTCATCCAGAGACATGTTATCATTAAACTTTTCAAAAGACAAAGAGAGAATCTTGAAAGTAGCAAGAGAGAAAGGACACACATACAAGGGATCATCAATAAGATCATCAGCAGATTTCTTATCAGAAACTTCGGAGGCTAGAAGACAGTGGGCCGATATATTCAAAGTGCTAAAAGAAAAAACTTGTCAACCAAGAATCCTATATCTGACAAAACCTTCCTTCAAAAGTAAGGGTGAAATTAAAACATTCCCAGATAAACAAAAGCTGAGGGAGTTTGTGAACACTAGACCTACTCTGCAAAAAATGCTCAAGGGAATCCTGCAAGGTGAAATGAAAGGTCACTAGACAGTAACTCAAAGCTGTATGGAGAAATAAAAATCTCAACAAAAGTATATACATGGACAATTATAAGAGCTGGTATTATTGTATCAGAGGTTTATAACTGCACTTTTTGTTTTCTACATGATTTAAGAGATATGACAACTAAATGCAATGAGTAATTCTGGAACTGCATCCTTTTGTTATAAAGGACATTATTGGGATTATTGGCAAAACTTGAATGGGGACTGAGAATTGGTTTCTCTTGCCTATCCTCACTCTACCAAATACCAGGAAGCATGATGCTAACTGATCATTATTAGCTTCCTAGATGAGCCATTATTTCCCTAGCATGTAAATAACTTGTCAAATGACAGCATACTATCACTAAGTGAAAGGTTGAGGAATGAATTATTGGAATTATTAGCAGACCACATCTTCTTTCCTCCTCCATCTTTCTTGTGTCTACTGTGACCCCAGATATCTCATAGTCATGCCAACACGCATAAAACCAACAATGAGGAATTTCCTTCAGACTCCAATTTTCCTTTCTATTATCTCACATCACATCACTTCCCTCACCATGCCTGACACCCTGCCCCTCTAACCTTCTCAGTTGCCCATGCATACGTCCATGTCACAACTCCATGGATCCGTGTACATTGTTCTTTATGCCTTCTCTCCACCCCGCACCACCTCACTTCAATTTGACTCCACCCTCCTCCCACCATTTTATCCACTTCTTGGTCCCAGCCTAAAGGGACCAAGAAGTGGAAAAACAAAGATAAGGCTAGGAAAACACACTCAGTTCAGAGAAGTGCCACTTGGGTGGTTGAAGCAGACATGAATTTATACACCAGAAGTGGAATTAGCGCTCCAGAGGAATCCTTCTCAGGGTTACTCATGCCTGCAGTCCAATTTGAAGATGCCTCACAGGGGAGTTACAGGGGCATTCTCTTTATCACCAGGAAGCAGCCAAATTAATATATGAAACTCATCCACAAACTTAAGAAACTTTAATCTTCAAGGAAGTTCTTTTGATGTGGGCATGGTTGATGCTGCAATGAAAATGAAAACAGAAGTGCAGCCCATGAAGTCTAAGAATAAGAATGTTAAATCATAAACATATGTCACTTTCACTTGAGTGATTTGCAGGAAGAAGACAATAGAAAAATTCAATCCACTTAAATATTCCTTAGCTAATATGGATGACAAATTGACTGAATTTGAAGAAAATGTTAACATCAATCCAATATTCTTGTCAAATCCACATTCATCTTAACATTATCATCTAACTTTCAGTCCAAATTCAAATGTAAGTGGTCTAAACACTCAAATTAAAAGTTGAAGACTGTGAGATTGGATTGCTTTAAAAGCAATATCCAACTACGTGCTGCCTACAGGAAATGCATTTTAAATAGAAAACACAAGTAAGTTAAAAGAAAAAAGATGAGAAAGATACACCAGGCTATTTAATCAAAAGAGAGCTGGAGCTATATTAATATCAAACAAAGTAGATTTCAAAGTAAAGAATATTACCAGGAATAAAGAAGGTCATTTCATGATGATAAAGGGGTTAATTCATTAAAAGTATATAACAATCATAAATGTTTATGTATCTAATAACACTACTTCCAAATAGATGAAGCAGAAACTGATAGAACAGGGGCCGGCCCAGTGGCGCAGTCATTAAGCTAGCATGTTCTGCTTCGGCAGCCCGGGGTTCACCAGTTCGGATCCCGGGTGCAGACATGGCACCGCTTGTCAAGCCATGCTGTGGTAGGCATCCCACATATAAAAAGCAGAGGAAGATGGTCATGGATGTTAGCTCAGGGCCAGTCTTCCTCAGCAAAAAGAGGAGGATTGGCAGCAGATGTTAGCTCAGGGCTGATCTTCCTCAAAAAAAAAAAAAAAAACACTGATAGAACTGCGAGAAGTAGACAAACCCACAATTACAGTCAGAGATTTGAATACCCCCACAAAAGATATGAAAGCCCTATACATTGAAAACTGCAAAACTTTGTTGAAAGAAATTTTAAAAAACCTAAATAAGTTGAGAGATATAACTTGTTCATGGATTAGAAGCCTCAATATTGTTAGGATGTCAATTTTCCCTAAATTGATTTATAAATTCAATGCAATCCCAGCTGGCTTTTTTTCTAGGAATTGATGAACTGATTCTGAAATTCATGTGGAAGTGCAAATGACTGAGAATTACCAAAACAACTTTAAAAAAGAACAAAGTTGGAGAACAAAGGCTATCTGATTTCAAGATTAATTTTAAAATGAAGACATTGTGATATTGTTCCCCAATCTTAGAAAGTTAAGTATATACCTCCTAATGATCCAGCCATTTCTCCTGAAGATATTTATCCAAGAGACTTCTGAGGTCACATGTGGGAACAGAGTTCATAGCTAGGGTTTGACTCTCTATATAGGTGCTACGTGTGGCCCTTTAGACTACAGTGGTATATCTTTTTGTGACTTCTCAAATTTTCTAAATCTCCGTTTATCCCCATTTATACTCAGAGACGTGGAAAATACCTAGAGACATCTCTGGTCTGCACACTGCACACCCATGTCTGGGTTTCGGTATACATACTCTATCTTGTCAAGCTTTAAAGGAAACATCTCAGTACTGTAAATATTTTCTTTCCACTTTGGCCAGTTTGACTCTAAGAGCAATTTGTTCCCAGAAGGCTCTTTAAGTAAATTGTCATTGCACTTAAATTCAACTGAAACAAAAAGCATTTTGTTTCAGCAAAATAATTTGTCATAAATAAGGCTGGTTACAAGTATAGGAGCACATATTCTTCTAATATGACTTGGCTTAGAAGCAGTGATTAGTCGGGCTGGCATGGTGTTATGTAAGATATAATTTAATACTGACATGGTACATGAGAGTGAGTTGCTGTCGTTTAGGGGAGGAAATCAAGGAATAGTTTAAGTAGAATTTCAGCTTTGGGTGTTGATGGTGGAGCTAGAGCTTCTTCCTTGAAAGTCCTTGGGGGGAATGTTTCCCCCTTTTCTGGTTTACAAGACCAGGGTAATGTGTGATATACTACAGGGACTCTTCATTTTAGAAGGTTGTTTTCGATGGTGCTTGCGAGTGGTATGAAGATGAGAATTAGGGAGAAGTAGAGGATTGAGGCTAGTTGGCCGATAATTACATATGGGTGTTCCACTGGCTGCCCGCCGATTCATGTTAGTGTTAGTAGGTCTGCCACTAAGAGTCAGAATACGCATTGACTGAGGGGTCGGAGTATTATGCTTTGTTGTTTTGATGTGTGTAGAGTGGGGATGAGCGCTAGGATTAGGATGGAGAGGATTAGGGCTAATACGCCACCTAGTTTGTTGGGAATGGAGCATAGGATGGCGTAGGCAAATAGGAAATATCATTCTGGTTTAATATGTGGGGGAGTGCTGAGGGGGTTAGCTGGGGTGTAGTTGTCTGGGTCTCCTAGGAGGTCGGGGGAGAATAGTACTAGGGCCAGTAAGAGTAAGATTAGGAGGAGGAGTCCTAGGGTGTCTTTAATTGTATAATATGGGTGGAATGGGATTTTGTCTATGTCAGATGGAATTCCTAAGGGCTTGTTGGATCCTGTTTCGTGAAGGAATAGTAAATGTACGATTACCAGGGCTGTGATGATAAAGGGCAGGATGAAGTGGAAAGCAAAGAATCGGGTCAGGGTGGCTTTGTCTACTGAGAACCCGCCTCAGATTCACTCAACAAGGGTAGTACCGATGTAAGGGATTGCTGATAGGAGGTTTGTGATGACTGTTGCCCCTCAGAAGGATATTTGGCCTCATGGTAGGACATAGCCCATGAATGCTGTGGCTATTACTGTAAAAAGTAGGATAATTCCAATGTTTCATGTCTCTAGGAATGTGTAGGAGCCGTAGTAGAGGCCGCGTCCTACGTGGATGAAGAGGCAGATAAAGAATATGGATGCTCCGTTGGCATGGAGGTATCGAATGATTCATCCGTAGTTGACGTCTCGACAGATGTGGGTGACGGATGAGAAGGCAGTTGTTGTGTCTGATGTGTAGTGTATGGCTAGGAATAGGCCTGTTAAGATTTGGAGGATTAGGCAGATTCCTAGGAGGGAGCCAAAGTTTCATCATGATGAGATATTTGAGGGGGCTGGTAGGTCGATAAAGGAGTGATTGATGATTTTAATTAGTGGGTGAGATTTTCAGATGTTTGTCATTAGTGTTCTTATAGTTGAAATACAATGATGATTTTTCATGTCATTGGTCGTGGTTAGATTCCACGTGGGAATAATGATGACATATATTGTGTTTATTTTGAGCGTTATCTTTGTTGTTAGTTTTGTGGGTTTTTCTTCAAAACCTTCGCCTATTTATGGGGGTTTAGTATTGATTGTGAGTGGAGGGGTTGGTTGTGGTATTATTATGAATTTTGGAGGGCATTTAATCATCTAATCATCTAAGCATTTAATCATCTGGCTTTTGCTCTGACCCTGACTGTTGAGAGTTCTCTTGGTTTTCCTGAAGATCGTCTTTATTTTCATCAAGGACAGGAACAATCATATTTCAGGGTCGGAAGTATCATCTACTTTAACCCCCATTTGATGTTTGAATTTTTTCCACACTATTCCTGCAAAATGATCTTCCATCCTCTGTCTGAATAACTCTAGGGTTAAGAAATTCACTATTTTTTATGGCAGTATATTTCATCTATGGATAGCTCTGGGTATTTGAAAATACTTTCTTAAATTGAGCTGAAAAATGTCTCCCCATAGCTCTTTCCCATTGGTCTTATAACTTTCCAAGAAGCACTATTGATCAGTTCTTTCTTCCCTGTGCCAGTCCTTCAAATGATAATGCAGCTCTGTTATACCCACCCATCGCACTTTGGTCTGCTCTTTTCCCTGCTCAACATCCTCAGTTCCTTCTTTAAGCACCTTTGATCATTAGATAAATAACATCTACTAGCATCACTCTTCCCACCAGGAAGATATTGATTCTCCTATAGCTAGAAACACATGAGCATTATCAAAATCTTAATTCAGTCCACACATTTTTCTTCTGAGCTCCTAGTTCACACTTTATTTGTAGACTAAAACTGTTCTTGAAGCTACCTGAATCTCCAAGTGTTCTGAAAAGCACTCAAGCATCACTAGCAAGCACCACCTGGTCCAGGCTGGAACTCACAGGCAGAAGAGTGAGAAGATTCTGAGAAGGGTCTCAGATTCTCTTGGCATCCTGTAAAGAGGCATCCTCAGACCCATTTGCAGGTGGATGTATGATTAGGCAGTGCTTCATGAAATGGATCCTTTGAGTCCTAAGGAGGAGGAGAGAGGACGGTCTTAATTTCCCAATGGGCACACATCATGATCACCTCTACCCCTCACCTGAAGCTGCCCTCCAAATGTTAATGGTAAGCCCCTTACAGGGTTGACACAAAGTTGCCCTCTTGAGACTTTACTTGGCCTCATTCCTGTGCTGGTCCCACTTTCTATCTTCCCTACTGTTTTTTTCATGGGAACACTTCCTAATAAGTCACTTTCACACAAATCCTTGTCTCAAGGTTAACTTTGGGGAATCCACCTTACTCACCATCTCACTTACAACCATCAGTGGGGTCCTTGGTATCAGTGAATGTTCTGGAATATCAACCTTAAGCTCTACTTGCTAGGGCAATTCCTGGTACCAGTTGTCTTAGTTTGGTTCCCTTAAAAGCAGACCCTGAGATAAAGACTAGGGTACAGATAGTTTATTTGATATGTGTTCTTGGGAAGCAGTAGTAAAGGAGTGGGAAGGGTGACATAGCTTTAGCAGAATCCTTTCAGTGACCTTGGTAGGAGCACCCGAAAGGCTCAGGAATCAGGTGCAGCAACGTTGGAAGAATGGGAATTATAAATTCCCTAAGTCAAATGCTGGGAGTTATAGTGAGAAAGGCCACTCCAGGTTACACCTCTTGGTTCCCAGCTCTGTGTATTTTACCTATGAGGGTTACAGAACCATATAATGACCATTGGCTCAAAGTATACTGCTTATCTTAACTGCTTATCTTAACTTACTGCTTATCTTAACTGCTTATCCCAACCGTGAAGAGTGTCATCCCTAAATTGTCCCCTTCATTCCAATGATCTCTTAGGTTGGGAACTTCTGACTGATAAAATCTATGCTAAGACCAGTAAAACTCATGATCATGTGCTCTTGTCATACTCTTTCACTGTAAAAAGAAATACTTAATCCAAGGAAATGTTATGTGGATCCCATGACAATAAATCAGACACTCTTTAATGGTGGTGCTGGCTAAGTGCTATAGGCCAGGAATGCAAACCCACACCCAAAATATGTACTGATTTCATATTGATCCCAATAAGAGTGAATTGCTACCCTTCCAGAGTGAAAGTATTTCAGTGTAACCAACTTGCTACTGCTAGTTGGTATTCTCAAGAGTTGACATCATTTTCAGGGCTCAGCATCAGTATGTGCTACTGAAAAATCAGTTATTCAGTAGCACCAGTAGCTCAATAAGCTTAGTGAGAGGCTGAGCACGGGACTATGGGTCATGAAGGGATATGACCACGGCTGCCCATCATGAGCTGAGTACTGCCAGACCCACCATGTAATCAGGGCTCCCTCTCACCAAGTCTCCTCTGTTATGGCACGTATTATCTTCAAACTCCAAGGAGCCCTACCAAGTGCTCTGTCTCTTTCTTAGTGGTAGGAAGTGGGAGGAGTAATAACTTTTCTTTCCCTTGAAAAGAATATCTCAGCATGCCTCAAACCACTGGATACCTAAAAATTTCCCCAGTGCAGAAGCCCCCTTATTCTTAGCGGAGTTTATTCTCCACCCTCTGACATGCATGCATGCATCATACTTGCCACTTTCTCATCCATCAGGTCCAAATAACATAAAGTAATAAATATAGTAGACCAGTGTGATTTTCTGTGAAATGTCCCAGCAATCAAGGCTGTTTTAGATTATTGTGACCGAGAGCAAGAGAGTTAACTGAATGGAGACTTTAATTCTGTAAACCTAGAACATCCAGGTACTTCTGAGTCAGGTCCCTGGCTGCCTTACAGTAATTATGTCTACCTTTGCCTTCGATAATTAATGTCATCAGTTGTACTCTGCTATTCTGGAATCTTATCATCTATATCAACACTAGGGAGCCAAGTTCCATAGCAGTCTTCTCTACCATCAAGCCTGGCCTACAAAGGACAGCCACCACTGAGCTTCTCAATGATGCCAGTACCCCTGTCTCTAGCATGTTTCTCATTGCTCTTGTTAGCAAGTATCTTCTAGGCTTTTCCGGCGACCATAATCAGTCAACAGGCTTTCAGTCTTATGTAGTAAGTCCCTTGTAGCATACCCATTTCCCCAATTCTTTGACCACTTCTTCAATACTCTGCCAAGGCAGTTCCAGTTTCTCCACTTTATTTATTGTCAGTCATCATTGTTTCCAAGTTTCAAAGAGCCATCTAGACAACATATTAGACCAGCTCCAAGCATTTATGCCTGGATATTAAATCCTAAGTCACTGTATCAATAAATTCTCCCTTATTCAGCCTTATATTCCAACCTCCCTCCAGTGCATCACCCTCAATAGCCACTCCAAGTATGTTCTCTCGGTTCCTACCAGTATTATTTTATCCAAGTACTGCAACTTTTTGGTGAATAACATTTTTATTGCTGAAGCACGGCCAGTATTTCCCTAACTGGACCATGTTGAGATCTGATCCTAGTTATAGGCCTAGAAGTCATGAGGGAGGTTCAGGCAAACCTTGAGGAAGGCAAGCATCATCTTTCAAAGTGTACACCTTGTGAGGCCTCTGCATGATCTCCAGCTAAAAGAAAACTGCTATTCCCCGGCAAAGCAGGGTGGGATAGGAGATGCGGGCCACTTCCTTAGGCCCAGAGTGCAGAGGGATCTTGAGGGAGTTCAAGGTTCTCAAGCACATCCACCCAGATTTCCCCGTCCTATATCTCAAGATCATACTCCTTCCCTGTCAGGCCATGATTTTGATGTGAGAGATTTGCTGAGACTGCAAATTCATCCTTCTCACAAGTTCTACTACTTTTGCAACTAATTCCTATCTCTAGTCTTTGTCATGAT
This sequence comes from Equus asinus, assembly GCF_041296235.1. Classification (NCBI taxonomy): domain Eukaryota; kingdom Metazoa; phylum Chordata; class Mammalia; order Perissodactyla; family Equidae; genus Equus; species Equus asinus. The sequence continues at coordinate 168,911,913 of NC_091791.1, forward strand.
CTGCCCTCCAACTGCAGGAGATGGGGTTCTCCTCGAACATTGCCAAAGAGGCCTTCGGATTTTTTCACCATGCCCTGATCTGCTAATTGGCTGACCTGAGCCTGTCATTTTCACTCTTCAACACATTAGTGGCAACCAGTGATAATCAATTAATTCCATGGTGGCTATAATTTATATTTCCCCTATAATTCCCTACTACTAAGGAAGCATTATTCTTTCTTTCTCTCTCTCTCTCTTTTTTAATCTTCTATAGTGCTTGTTTACCAATTACATTTATACTTTCTAAGTCTAGAGCACTGTGTGTTAACTTGTAGTCACTTGGTAAATATTTGTTAAATTGAATTCATGGGGAAGGAAGAGGGTGTTTGAATTAAATATGCATCCTTAGGTACCTCCCAATTCTCTCTGGACAGAAGCCAGTCAGAGGCTAACTGAGCCAAAGGCAGGAAGAGACCAGCTGAGCCCACACCAATTCCTCATGGCTTCTGGGCTGGTACCCTCAAGATTCCCTCTGTATTATCACAAATCCTATTCCACTCAGCTAAAGAGTCATGGAGCTCTGAATTTCCTTGTGTCTATGGCAAAATGGAACTAATGATTTCAGCCCAAACTTTCCTTCTAATTTTGCTGCCACATGTGACACTGTATGTGCCATCCTGGGTTGATCCCTTGGGTATAACCAAGATGAAAGATCCTTGCTGGTCCCCATCACTGTAGAAGGTGGACAGGCTCCTGGATTCTGGAGGTGCAGAATCATCAACTTTCCAAAGGCTACTGCCTGAGGGTGTGGGGGGCTAGCGCTGAAGGTTACAGGGAGACAGAGAAGGACAGGGCCTGGAGGCTAGGGCTGGATTTTGTCATTTTGTTGAGAACCTCACATTAAAAAAAAAAAAAGATTTTATTTATTTCCTTTTTCTCCCCAAAGCCCCTTGGTACAGAGTTGTACGTTCTTAGTTGTGGGTCCTTCTGGTTGTGGCATGCAGGATACTGCCTAAGCGTAGCTTGATGAGTGGTGCCATGTCCACGCCCAGGATCTGAACCGGAACCCTGGCTGCCGTGGTGGAGTGCGCGAACCTAACCACTCGGCCACGGGACCAGACCGAGAACCTCACCTTTAATACCACTTTTAGGACAGGACTCAGCAGTGCGCACAGTGCATCACTCTGAGAGAAAAGGGACATTTAAATGGAACCAGGCCTATGCTCAGGTTCTGGAGACAGATGGAGTCACATCACCCCTCCCCTGATGTACCGAATGCTACATGACTCTCAGATCTTCCTGGAGTGTTTCAGCAGAGCATCTCTAAACACATCTCTCTTTGCTCCCACAATTACATAGGAGTTGCTCCCACATGTTACGTAGGAGTAGAGGAACCTCCTGAGAAGAGGAGTCTGTGTCCCTTTAATATCCTGTTATTGCAGCAACTTGATGAGCCAGAGGGCAGGAGATAAACCCAGGAAGATTCAAGGGCCTCCCACAAGAGTGAAGTTTCTAGGAGTTAGTGGTCTGAGGCACTCCAGGACATCTCCTGAAGGAAAGCTTGTTTCATTTCATACCTCCAATTAAGAAAGGAGTATAACACATGGTGGACCTGTTTGGAATTTAGTGGCAGAATATAGCTTACCGGTGTATATTGTCTTGGCCTGAAAGGTATCCTTGAGAGAGGACTCTGTAGTAGTTTCAGGCTGTAGTACAAGCTGCCCTGTCATTTGGGCCATTTGATTATACACAGAGGTATCTGTGTAGGGTAAGTGCTGCTTGGAGTCTGTAGAAAATCCCAATAGCAGAACCGCAGCACAAGCCCCTGGGGTGTGGAGCAAGGCTACGTTCTCTATTTACTACTTGAAAAACACCTCCTGGTTTCTCCACTGGAAAAAGAGCTATGAGGCCCTAGAAGAAACTGAGCACCTGACCATGGAACGTTAAGTGACCATGTAATCAAAAAATACCACCTGAGCTGGGTATTGTCAGAAGCAGCAAGTCATAAAGTCAGGCAGGAGGAAGGGCATCCATTACATGGTGGAAAGTGGGTTCAAAGAGCTGTAGAGGCACACAAAGATAATATTAAAAGGTGGTCCAGACTCCCCTGCCACCCGTCTCAGTTGTACTGACACCTGTCCCTCAAGCTAGACCTATGGCTTCATGGTGGGGGCTCTTATGACAAAATGAGGGAAGAGGAAAGGACTCAGGCCTGATTCCCAGTTGGGTCAATGTGATATGTTGGCACTAGCTGGAAGAAATCAGTTGTCACTTTACAGTTTCACACAAGGGTGGCCCTGAACAACAGCAGTGAGGGGAAATCTCAGCGGGCAAAGCTTTAAGCAGTGCACTTAGTTATTCACTTCATTTGAGGAAGAGGTGGTCTGAGGTATGGACATCCACTCACTCTTGGGCAGTGACAAATGGCTTGTCTTATTGGTCAGGACCCTAGAAAAAAAGACTGCATAATCAGTTACAAAGAGCTCTAGGGAGAATGCATGTGAATAAACCTATGGGAGTAGATACAAAGCACATTTATCATTGTATCTGATATTAACTTTATCAGAAAATAGCCACATAAAAGAGACATTCAACAACCTATGGATGAGATGATCTGTCCTGTGGCCCTGAGTCAGCCTCTCTCTTCAGTCACTCCAGCACATCTACAAGGGACCTATGAACTGAGTAGCCATGGTGGCAAGGAGGTCCAGCAACATTGGATCTTTATTGCCAAGGCTGATCTGGCTACAGTGGCTGATGAATCCTTAACCTGCCAGCAGCAGAGATCAGAACCAAGCCTTCACTGTGGAAACTCTCCTTGGTTAGACCAGCCAAGAGAGGGGAGACCAATTATATCAAAATATTTTGGCTTTGGATGGGACAGTGGTTTATCCTTACCTAAATTATTACATGTTCCATACATCTTCTAAATACACATACATTCCAAAAATGAGTTTGCCTCGCCTTCCCTTCCTACTTTGCTTGTGCAAGTACCATCATCTGAGGGCTTACAGTATGTCTTATTTACCAACATAGTATCCCAGACAACATTATCTTGGACCAAGGAACCCATTTAACAGCAAGAAGTAAAACAGTGGGCTCATGACCACAGAATTTGTAGATATTATTATATGCACCATCACCCAGAAGCAGCCAGCATGATAGAATGATGGAATGGCCTGTTGAAGTTTCAATTAAGGCATGAGTTGGTGGACAACACTATGCTTGGTTGGGTGCTGCCCTCCAGGATGCAGTATTTACACAAAACTATCAGCCAACATGTGATGCTGTGTTCCTACCAGCTATAATAGGTAAATTTGGGAACCAAGGGTGGAAGTTAGAGTAGTCTCTCTCTCTGTTCCACCTAGTAACCCACTTGAGGAATTTATAGTTCCCATCTCTATAGCTCAACCAGATTAGAGGTCCTATTTCCTGGAGATGAGGTACACTTCCTCTAGTGGACATATATAGCTTCCACTGAACTTGAAGCTGCGATTACCACCTGGTTACTTGGAGCTGTTTATGCCAGTGGACCAGCATGTAAACAAAGGAATTACTATTTTTCTTTAAGTAATTGACCTTGATTAATATGAGGAGGGATCTGTAGAGAGAAGGAGCTCTAGAAAACTACATATGGGTCCCCTTCTATTTATATCAAAATGCTAAGGCCTGGGAGAGAACAGTTTCTGGGGGACTGTGATCTAAATAGAGGCTCCAGAGGTCATATAATTCTAAGAAATACTGGCATTTTGACTAGCCAGGGTAAAGAAACTACCTCAGGAAGATATTTAAGACCCCTAGAAAAGCCATGCTTTAATAGTAGTCTTACTCTAGACCTAAAGAAGTTTAAAACAAAACCTCAATAAAGAACAAGCCATTCTTCCAGTAAATTAAGTGCTTTCTAGAACAAAACTCAGCACTGTTTAAAGGAAGACAACAAAATTCAGACACTCATAGAATAATATCCAACATATGATCAAATATTACTAGACAGGTGAAGAAACGGGAAAATGTGATAGATAACAAGGATATAAAATAGAATTTTTTTAAATATAGAGATTACACAGATGTTGGAAGCAGCAAATAGATTTAAAGTGAATAGATTTCCTTTTAAGTAGATTTAAAGGTAAAGATGGATATAATTAGTGAACAGAAGAGGAGTAAAATGGAAGAGAGAAATGCAAACAATAAAAAAGAAATAATCAGAAATCTATAATTGAAAAATACAATATCTAAAATGAAAATTTCACTGGATGGACTTAACAGCTGGATTTGATACTACCTAAAAAAAAAATCTGCAGACATTTCAATAGAAATTACCCAAATTGAATCACTGAAAGAAAATACCTGAAACAAAATAAACATAGCTGCAGTGACCTGTGGGTCAATATCAAGTGGTCTAACATGTATACTTGGAGTCTCAAAGAAGAGAAGAAAGAGGAAGAGAAAAAATATTTGAAGAAAGAATGATTGAAAACTTTTCCAAATTTAATGAATAATATTAATCCATGTATCCAATAAACTTCACAAGATCAAAGTCAGGTCAGCTCAAAGATAACCACATCTAGGCATTGTATTGTCAAATTGCTGAAAACCAAATATAAAAAGAAAATCTTAAAGAAGCAAGAGATAAAGACACATTATATGCAGGAGAACAATGATAAGAATATTTCTGACTTCTCATCAGAAAAGTAACGCAACCCAGGTTTATGCTTCTGCTTAGGAGATACAAAGTTGGAATAAAATGTATCTTCTACCATAAAAACAAGAGAAAGCTGAATAAACTACAAAAGTATAACATTTCCTGAGCCTTTCAGAGAGCTGAAATTGCAAGGCAATCAGGTAACCTGAATGCCAAAGAGAGACAAACTCTCCAAGAAAATATGGGATTCACAAATTGGGTCACCTGGATGTCACTCAGGAGGAAGAAGTGGTTATCACTCAAGTAAGTAGAAATCATTAAAATGCAATGAATTATTAAAGTTCCAGCGTGGGCTACCATGTCAATCTCTAATGCCTAAAGGCCTTAGGCACAAGGCCCTCTTTTCCATGAATTTTCACAGGGTGCTCATGAGAAAGATTGGCAGCAGGGCAGAAAGCCAAAGTGATCTCTGTTGGCGGTTTAGGCCTGCAGATGTTCAGCAGTTGCTGGGAGAAGAGGCCTCAAACCCCTCCCTCTTCTGGAGACCATTCTCTCCTATGAAGTAGAAGCCTTAAGCTGCTGGCAGAGAAGCAGCAAACTCTATTATTTCCAGGATACAAGCAAAGACCCATCACCATTAAGGGGAGTAGTATAAGAAACACTCTATACACCTGGTGTGGGGTGGAAACCCATTCTAAATCAGACTCCTATACTGATACCAAGCAAAAAAAATCTGCTACCACTGAGGGAGAGGCAGAAAACGCTTGCCCAAGACCAACCTCAGATCCAAGCCTGAGTTTGGCTGCCATAGGGAAGAAGGACAGCAATGCTAAAAAGGCCCCATCCCACGGCTCAGGCACACAAGGCCTGCCCAAGATTGCAGCTGGACTAGGGCAAAAGAAAACCTCCCCTACCCCCACCATAAGCCTAGAACCAAATAACAAACTGGAGTAGTTTGCTACTAGGGAAGGGTGAGAATATGAAAAGAAAACCCACTTTTGCTCAGGCATATAGGGATGGTTAAATGCTGAAGATAGAACGCGAAAACTGAGAAAAATCCTCTGGCCCCAGACCTGACCTTAAACAAAAGGCAACAGTTGTACATCGCTATGGGAATTTAACTCTGTGTTACACAGAAAGTAAAGATGATAGTGATAAAACCCAAGCCCAGCTTAATTGCTCACTAGATTGACTCAACCTCCCACACTGCCTAACAGAAAAAGCATGCCCAGTTCAGGAACAAATTCTATTTACCTCAGTTTCTACTGTTCAACACATGGTGTTCACCATTCAATCAAAAGTTATGAGCCATACAAATATCAATTAAAACAACTGATTGCAAGGAGATAAAGAAATCAACAGAACCAGACTCAGAGATGACCTAGATGTTGGAACTATGTGACAAGAGCTTTAAAATAACTATGATTAATTTGTTTAAAGATCTATTGGAAAAGATAGATAACATGCATGAACAGATGGGTAATTTCAGTAGAGACATGGAAATTATAGGGAAGAGTCAAATGGAAGAGTTAGAAATAAAAAATTCAATTTCATTCTATTTGAATAGGCTCATCAGTAAACTCAACATAGCTGAGAAAAGAATCAGTAAACTGAAGATAGATTAATAGAAATTACCCAAAATGAAACACAAAAAGAAAAAAGAATGAAAAAACAGGACATCCAACAGTAATAGGACAATATCAATCAGTCTTACATATGTGTAATTATAGTCCTAGAAGGGGAAGAGAACAGAACTGAAGAAATATTTGAAGGACTAATGACCAAGAATTTTTCAAAAGTAATGAAGATAACAAACCACAGATAAAAGAAGCTTAGAGAACCTCAGGCAGTATAAATAGAAATAAAACAACACACACACACATCTAGATGTATGACATTCAAACTTCTATAAACCAAAGGTAAAAAGGAAATGTTGGAGGCAGAGCCAAAGAAACCTTATGCATAGATGTTAAAAAGGAAAAAAAAACGAATTACAGAAGACTTCTTATCAGAAACAATTCAACAAAACTGTTGAAATTCTATTGAATCTATAGACCAATTCGAGGAGAATTTATATAATATTGTCCAACAGTCAACAAGATACCTCCATTTAGTAAGATCTTCTTTAAAGTCTAATAATTTTAAATAGATTTCTGCATAAAAGGCTTGCATGTTCTGCTTTATTTATTCTTAGTTATTTGATATTTTTATGCTATTGTTAATGGCATCTTTCTTTTTAATCTTTTTTCTACCTCTGTGCTGCTGATATGTAAGAATGCAAATGATTTTTACATATTGAATTTGTTCTGGCAAATGTGTTAAGGTTATTAATTTTGATAATTTATCTATAGATTTCTTCATATTTTCTAAGTATGCAATCATTCTATGTCTGTGAAAAATCACCCTTTATTTCTACCTTTTCAATACTTACACTTTTTATCCATTCTCTTGCCATACAATACTGGCTAGGACCTCCAGTACAATGTTGAAAAGATACAATATTTGTGGGCATCTTTGTCTTGTTCCTGATCTCAAAGGCAAATCTTTCAATGTTTCATCAACTCCATGTGTTAACACAGCATGTGAAGCAATGGGAACTCTCTTATGTCAATGATAAGAGTATGAATTCACAAAACTATTTTGAAAATGAGTAGTCACTAGCTATTAAGACTAAAGATATACATACTCTGTGAACCAAAAACTCCAATTCTAGATATAAACCCAGCAGAACTGCATGCACATATGCACTAGGAGGTAAGACAAGAATGTGTTATAGCAGCACAATTCATAGAAACCAAAAACTGGAAACAACGCAAGTTACGGTATAGACATACAATGAAGTATGTGCTGGTTATCTATTGTACATAACAAGCCACTCCCAAAACTCAGTAACTTAAAACAACCACCTTTTATTTAGCTCAGAATTCTGCGGGTCAGCAGTTTAGGCTCAGCTCAGCTAGGAAGGTCTTCTGGTCTCCGCTGAGCTCCCTCATACATCTATGATCAGCTGTGGGCCAGCTTTGCTGATCTTGGATAGACTTTCACATCTTTGAGACCTCAGCTCAGACAACCAGGCTAACTCAGCTCTGATCCGTGTATATTATGCCCCAGGAGGCTAGCCCAGCCTTATTCATATGGCAGAGGCAGAAGTCCCAACACATAGAGTAGAAGCATGCAAGAGCTCTGCAGGCCTAAGATCAGAATTGGCACAAGGTTGCTTTCATCTCATTCTATTGGCCAAAACAAGTCACTATGCCAGCCCAGGTTCAAGGAAGGGAAAATAGACTCCATCTCTTGATGAAAGGAGCTTTAAAGTCACTTTGCAAAAGGCATGGGTACAGGGAGGAGTGAAGGATTGTGAGCATTTCTTTAATCTATTACAGTATCTATAGAAATTAAAAACAATAACCCATTGCCATACACAATAACGTAGATGAATGTCACAAATAATGTTGAGTGAAATAAGCTTGCACAAATACTGTACGATTCTATTAATCTAAAGCTCAGAAACAGGCAAAATAAAGCATAGGGTTTATAGATACCTATAGAAAACTACTTAATAAAGTAGTTTTTTTTGAGTAGGGAATTATTATCATAAATGTCAGAGGGGCCGGCCTAGTTGCATAGTGGTTACGTTCGTGTGCTTCACTTCAGAGGCCCAGGAATCGCAGGTTCGGATCCTGGGCGCAGACCTAGCACTACTCGTCAAGCCACACTGTGGCAGCATCCCACATAAAACAGAGAAAGATTGGCACAGATGTTAGCTCAGTGACAATCTTCCTCAAGCGAAAAGAGGAAGATTGGCAACAGATGTTAGCTCAGGGCCAATCTTCCTCACACACACACACAACACTTAAAAAAATAAATGTCAGTATGGTAGTTACTTTGGGATTATTGGCAGTGGTCTATTTCTTAACCTGAGTGATCATTAAGTGGTAGATTTACGTTTTATGTACTTTTCTTCTTCTTATATCTTATGATAAAAAAATTAATACTGTATGACTGGCACAAGAACAAAAAAATGGACAAATAGAACAGAAGAACTGAGACACAGTTCATACCCATAGATGAGAATGGAATGGACAGTAAGTGTTGCATCACAATTTAATGACAGAGGGCGCATTTTTTAGAAGATGGTGCTGGAAAAACTGGCTCACTAGAGGGAGAAAAATAAAACTGGATCCCCGCCTCCCAGAGTATATGAAGAGAGATCCAGAAAGATTAACCACCTCAAAGCAAAAGAGTATAAGTTATCAGTAAATATTGTGAGTTAATATCTTCCTGACATATGAGACAGGGAAGGATTTCTAAAGAACAGTGAAAGAAGTTATAAGGCCAAAGCTGATGAAATTAATTGCATCAAATTAAGAAAATTCGTTCAGTGAAGACCATCATGATCAGGTTAACAAATAGATGACAAATTGAGTGTTATTTGTTATACCCCAAACTTTTTTTTTTTTTAAACTAATGTCTAACATATACAAGGTAACTCTTAAATGCACGATTAAAAAGCAGGAATCCCAAGGGGTTGGCCCAGTGGAGTAGTGGTTAAGTTCACACGCTCTGCTTTGGTGGCCCAACGTTTGTGGATCCAGATCCTGGGCACAGAATCACACACTGCTCATCAAGTCATGCTGTGGTGGCATCCCATATGTAAAATAGAGGGAGATTGGCACCGATGTTAGCTCAGGGACAATCTTCCTCACCAAAAAAAAAAAAAAAAAAAAAAGAGCAGGAACCACACACCCCCCCCCCAAAATAAATGGACAAAGAAAAGGAAAAGGCAATTTGCAGTAGGGGAATCAAAAAGTCTGGCAAGCCTGTGGAGAAAGACCCAAACTTATTAGCTATCGGAGTAACATAAAGTTTAAAAATAATGAGATATTACTCTGCTAAGCTTGTAAAAATTATAAAGCTGAATAATGCCAAGTGTTGGCAGGTAGAGGGACCCTCTTATGCTCTTGGTGGGAGAGTAGACTGGTGCAGCCACTCTAGAGAGCAGACAGTTCTTAGTTACAAATCACTGTATTCCATGACCAGTGTGGAGGAGGAAGAAATTTTCCTCCACCCTTCTAGGTTCTTCTGGCTGGCCTAAGAATTAAACTGATATGGGACAGATTAATAGGAGAAAATCAAATTTACTTCATACATACAGGAACCCCGCACACATAAGAGGGCCAGAGACCCCACATACATGAGCGCTCCAGGGACAAAAAGGTAAAATCAGGTATATATGCCATACTGAGCTAAGGAATGAGACAGGAGCCCAAGGCTTCAGAAGGAAGAGAGTCATTCACAGGATGACAAAAGGAGCAAATGTTCAGTAGAGGTTTGCCCTGCCATAGAGATAGATCATAAAAAGTTATTTCTGGTGATAGTGCTTATTATGGGCAAGACTCCCAATTTAAATTCTTTGAAGGAGAGGTAAAAGTTTCTCTTAAGCCTTCAGGGTCTCGATTGCCTTTAGCTCAAAATATTTCACCTGCCAAAGTAGCACATCTCAAGGAGGCCTGTTCGGAACCCCTTCACCAGCAAGCCCCACCGCTGGATATGTTTCTTGAAAAACTTCCCACTCAAATTCACATGAGGACATCTATGAGGATGTTCATCCAGACTATTTGTGGCAGGGAGGAGCTGGAGGTGATCCAGATATCTATCCAAGAAGAAGTAGATAGGGAAAATGTGGAGTGCTGTGCAGCAGTTAGAAGCAACAATTACACACACCCAGAGCAACACATGTCACACTGAGCGAAAAGGCAGAAAAGAATGAGACCGATAGCACACATCACTTATATAAATTAATACACCATACCCAGTAGACAATCCACATTTTACAAGAACACATACAACTAACAGCACGTACATTAAACAGGATGGTTTTCTTTAAGGGAGAAAGAGGCAAACGAAAGTGAAGAATGGGGTGAGGGGCCTGCCCAAACCAATGAGTGCCATCAACCGAAGACCACACTTACCTCAATCCTCTATGTCCAAAGTTCCCTCAAAAACTCAAAAACCTCAAAGACAACAGGAAGGTTTGAAATGAAATATAAAATCTTTCCTCTTCCATAGTTTTTCTCTCCACGGCAACTGCTGTTAAAGTGTGTGCATGTGTGTGTGTGTTGCACAATTTCTAGAAAAATGCCGAATGTATTTACCAGCATATGTATGAACATGTAGTTTTGATTTATACCGCATTTTTCTGTGCTTTGTTCTCTTTGCTTCGGAATATATTTTGGACATCCTTCCCTTTCAGCACTTACACATGTATCTCCTTTTTCAATAGCTGTATTGTATTGATATGCTTCAATTTAATTTTCCTACCAAAAGATATTTAAGCTTGCTTTTTAAGTTGCTTGCTATTAAACAAGTTTTCTGTTTGAATTGTCATTAAACAATGTCTTGCAAACATTCTTGTGCATAAATTTATGGGAAATTTTAGCAAGTATATTCACAACGTAAATGCCAAGTAGTGAAATTTCTCAGTCAAAATATACACACACTTAAATATTTGATAGATATTGCCAAATTGCCTTGCCAAAGGTTGCAACAATATAAAAAATCCCATCAAAAACATCAGAAAGTTCCTATTTTTCTATAGTTTTGCCAGGTCTTGGTATTATGAAATGTTTTATTTTTTCACCAATGTAAAAGTTGAAAGATGGTATCTTGTTGATGTTTTGATCTCCATGTTTTTAAATATGAGTGAGATGAGTATATTTCCATAATTTTACAGACCATTTATATTTTTCCTGTGAATTGTCTGTTCTTATGACTTGCCTATTTTCTTCTGAGTTGTTTTACTGTCTCTCATTCATTTGCATGAGGGTTATTTTGCAAATTAAGGCAATTAGCCATTTTATCATATGTTCTGCAATTACATTTTCACAGTCTGTCTTGGCTTTTGCCAAACGGAAGTTTTAAATTTTTAGACAGTCAAATTTATCAATCTGTTCCTTTATGGTTTCTGGGGAACAGATATTTTAAATTTTATTTTGTGGCTCCGAAGTTTAAGTGCTTTTCTGAGAGGATTGATGAGGTCAAGAGGGAGGAGGGAGTAATTGAGACGGTTGCAATTCAAAGGCAGAACAAAGAATTTAAATAAAGAGGTGGAAGCAGGAATGGCAGCCCAGCTGGGGCCAATTCAGGAGCAGCAACATCCCAGCAAACCTGTTGGATCCTTCCACTTCAAGAGAGCTCTGAGCTATGCTGGTGACTATGCGTCAGTAAAAACCCAAATATAGGGGCTTTTATCATTGTTCAATTCTCCATCACTGCAAGGAAAACAGCATGCAATTCAGCCCATTGAGCTGATTCGTTACCTTTTTCAGTCTTTAGAGCTGTCCATCTTAGTGTGGTGGCTTTCCAAACAGCACGCGACTGGTCCACCTTAGATCAGCCATCCATAACCAAGCAGCTGTTTGTTGATCAATAGAGATCTGTTCCCAGGGCACTGTCCAGGCGGCAACAGGATCCAGCAGCTCCTCAGGTGGTTCCAAAATCAGTCCTAGAGGAAGAGTCTCCCTGCTTGTGGACCAGATGTGTACCTCTTTGCAATCATCCAGTAACACATTCCTGTGTAAGGCATTTCCATTGTGGTATGGAACTCTTCTGGGCACAGCCTTTCTTATTAGAGTGTTTCTCTGATATTACCCGAGACATCATAGGTATTTTTATGGATTATTTTATGTCCTTCAGCTATAGGGGTGATACCAGCTCAACACAAGGTTGACATAGGGGAAGCCATATTATAGAAAAGAAACCATATTGTAACTTTGGATGACCTCTGACTAACTGACCCGGTTGGATATGTACCCTCCAGGAGATGTACCTGCTCTGCAGATTTTACGGCCCCTGCTTATGTATGTACTTCCCAGTTGTGATAAGACGATAACTTTGTTCTTTTGACTTCCCTAGGAATGTGATGATCCTTGAACAGAGATCCTATTCTGACATCCATGACAAGTGAAAGATCCAGTGTGGTGACTCCTGGTCTGTAACACCAGAGGGTCAGCTTTCCTAATCCCTCCCGCCTTAATCCACTGGCCTATATAACTGCTTCAAGATTCTGTGCCCCCCTTGAGATAGTTCTTTAGGATGCTAGTCCACCATCTTCCATTTGCTATCTCATTGCTTAATAAAGTGCCCTTTCTCTGCCACCATCTTTTGTCTTGATAGATTGGCTTTTGTCTTGCGCCGAGCAGATCATATCCCTTATGGGGTAACAGGGGTAGTCTCAATTAATGCTCGGTAGTGAGCTGGTAGTTGTCCTCAAGCAGAATATATCACACCATGCCCCTGGAAACGTCACCTCTCGGTAGCACTCACAGGCTTTTGCAATAACCGCCAGTCTACATAAGTATGTGTTGCAGACACTTCCAAAATAATGTAGGGTACAGATCATAGGGGCTCAAAAGCATCGAGAGATAAACTACTTTTGGCACTTCAGACATGGCCTGTTTTTGTTCAAATACAGCCTTCTTTTGGGTAGTTTTGTGGACCAGAGCTAGCAATATTCCCACACGTGGAATGCATTCTCCAAAGTCCAAATGTTGGGCTTCTCATTTAGTTCTAGGGGTAGGTAATGATAGCAGTTTATTTTTAGTTGCCTATGGAATGTCTTGGGTGGCTTCTAACCAGGTTATTCCTAAGAATCTCACCATTTGCGCAGGCCATTGGACCTTTGCTAGATTTATCAACCAGCCTTTGTTGGTCATGCGTGTCAGCATTGCATTTAGGTCAATCCCAGTGTAACCACAGGACCAGGAACAGAATTTGCTACCCCAAAAAATGCCTCTTTGGCATAAGAATTATTTTAGGCTGATTACTTTTTAGAAACATCAGACGCAGGGAAAGCTCTGAAAACCTAGTAGAAGTTACTCATTTGTAAGGAAAATTTACGTTTATAAGAGAAATCTCCATTTGTAAGGGTGCGTTTCTCTCTGTGCCAGGAAGGAGAGGATAACTAAATCTCTAGAAATTCTTATCAATAGAGAAGGTAATGACTTAAATCTACTTAACTTTATGCTTGTTTACTGTGCTGACTTCATCTTAACAACAGAATGTTAAAGCTAGTTTTCAGGGGCATTGAGCCAGCCAGGAGCATGCACAGAAGAGAAAATTCTGATCTGCCAATCAAAACTCATCATGCCATTGCTTCTGCTTACCAGCCTGCCCTCTCTGATCCCTTAAACCTTACGCCATGCCCTGGTTCAGGGAGACAGAATTGTGAGCCTTCCTTCTGTCTCCTTACCAAGTGATTATGTAATAAACTGCTTCTTCTCTCAAAGACCAGTGTTCCACAGTATTGGCCTCAGTGCGCATAGGGTGGACAGAGCCCTTGCTCAGTGACACCAACTTGTTCTTCAGTTTCTGATATTATCATGATATCATCAATATGGTGTATTATTACACTCAGAATCTGCATCATCAATTCAAATCCCTTCTAACCAAATTATGACAGTTGCTGGTGAATTCAAACAACCCTAAATAAATAGCAATACAGTAAATGTAAACTGGAATCCTTCCCACATGAAAGCAAACTATGGTTGGCTCTTTTTCAAGATCAAGACAGAAAAAAAGCATTTACAAATCAATCATTGAGTATCAGTCTCTTTTAGCCTGCTGTTCTTTTCGTACTATTGAAACTGTATCAGGGACTACTGATGCTATGGGTAGCACTACTTTATTCAAGCCCCGATAGTCCACTGTTAGTCTCCATGAGCCATCTGCTTTTTCACAGGTCAAACAGGTCTATTGTACAGAGAATTCATTAGTACCAGCACTTCAGCTTCTAACACGTCATTGATTTCTTTCTGTCCACCAGATATCCTATACTGTTCTAAATTAACAACTTGTGCAAGCTTGTGCAGCTCTAGTGGGGCCCATTTAGTATATCCAATCAAGACTGGCCTAAGGGCAGACTTAGATGCTTTGTCTTACCATAGTAGGTAGAGGAAGTGTTCCCCTGTCAAACATAAAATTCATCCCAATAATATATTCAGGTAAAGGAGATAGATAAAGCCCAGTCAAGCATTCCAATTTTTATCCAAACTTTCATCTTAATCTCATAAACCATTACATCTCCATACTCCCCCAATCTAACTTTTGTTCCCATTAGGGCTTTACCAATAGGTTTTGGAATCACAGTGAATTGGGATCCCATGTCAAAGAGTTCCAGAAAAGTTTCTTCTCCACTTCTAGGCATTTAACCCACACACATACATAAGTCTTTGAGTGCTCAGCTGAAGGATAAGTCAAAAGACCCTGATCCCTGGTCAACCTTCATCTTGATTAATCTGTCAGAACTTTGCCACTGGCGATTTGAGTTCAGGTTCCTCATTGTCATCTTTGCCCTCAGGGTATTTTAGTTCTTCCAAACTAGGATAAATAGAGCAGAGTTCTTTAAGGACCTTTAATATTGGGGACCACCAGGGTTTCCCACCCGTCCACTCAACTTCCAAAACTGTTGCATTAAGACCTTTGTTTCAATCCCATCAAGGTCTGCTTTATTCATCCCATTTCTTAACGGTCATTTAAAGATTCCACTCTGCTGGGACAGGTCCCTTGACTCTTCCTTTTCCTTTCCTCACTTCCTGTGAATCATTCTAATTTCCTTAGCATCTGTAAGATTCACAAAGAGAAGTTAAGATAACAAATCTGATAGGGTTTCTCAGATCACTGTTCGATTTTGCAGCAACAAGATTGCATGCTCATGTGAAAGGGGCCCCTTAATCATTTTTTACCAGGACCTAAGCAAGGGTCATAGTCAGTGGATAAATATCTTGATTATCATAAAATTAATCCACCATGGTTTGCATACAAAGTATATCAGCCCCTTCATCTGGGGAGTTCCACTTGGCACTGATAGGAAGAGAACAATCCCACTTCTCAGGGTAAACAAACATTATAGCAGCTTTTATTCAGTACCCCAGGCTAAGCTGCCCCTTAGGAATAACCTGCTATGTGTCTGGATCAAGCATCAATATCTGTAATTGTTCAATAGTGAGCTGTGGGTCCTACACCAACCCAAATACGTTTTTCTATTCTGCAGTATTCAAAACCAAAGACACTGTCCCTAAGTTAGTCGCTCTCACAACCATTTTAGTAAAGGTTTTCTAGGAAGCTGATGATACTGATTCACAAAATAAGGTAACTCCTTCACACTATACCCTCTGGTTTTAGTAGTTTCTTGGTTTTGCCCTCGTCCAACCTGGGCAAACTTTCTGGTGACCAGAGGTTGTATTCATGCTGTCTGGTGTCCCAGTATAATTTTGGTAGTGGCCCTGAAGTTAGCAGTTGTGGCTCAGACTGGCTGAAATCTGAGGTTGGCTCGTCATCAGATTCTACCCCAACACTCTCTTTTACACTCATTTTAGCTATTACAGATAATAATAACCAAAGAACTGTATATTTAGCCTGTTTCTTGTTATTTTGCATTTCCTTAGGTACCCAATGGGCCAACTCCTTGGGATCTGGGTCTACCATTTCCAAATTCCATTGGTAACTTTTACCTCTAGTAACTGATCACAGCACAGATACAGTTCCACACCATGGATGACCGAGTAGCCATCCAGGAATCAGAAGTTCATCAATCCCTGCCCTCTCCTCCTTTCTCTTCCCAAACCATGTGTTTCAGTGAGTCAGGGTTGTAGTGAATCCCACACCAGATGCCAACTGCAAAAGTTAGCCAACTATGAAGTTAGGGGAATGGTTCATAAGACCACCCTCACTTCTGACACAATTGCAAGTTAAAGATCATCAAGTCCACGATCAAACTGCAACAATTCACTAGATGAACTCACTGGAAGCTGTTCCTAACAGTTTATTGCAGGCAAAGGACACAGATTAAAATCAGCCAAGGGAAGAGACACATAGGGCAGGTCCAGTAAAAGTAGCAAAAGTTGAGCTTGCTGCTGTCTTCTCTCCATGGAGTGGGGACAGCATTACTTTCCCAGCATAGATGTACAGTAGTCTCCCTTTATCTGTGGGAGATACTTTCCAAAACCCCCAGTGACTGCCTGAAACTGCAGATAGTACCAGACCCTACATATACCATGTTTTCTCCTATACGTACACACCTATGATAAAGTTTAATTTATAAATTAGGCAGAGTAAGAGATTAACAATAATAACTAATAACAAAATAGAACAATTACAATAGTATACGATAATAAAAGTTACTGTAGGTCTTAGCAGCCTCAGCATATGATTGTTTTTCTTATTAAGTCAAGAACTTTCACCTTCTTGCTTAAAGGAAGCACTTTATGGCTTCTCATTAGCATATCTGAATTGCCAGCATCACTACTGCTTTGGGGCCATTATTAAGTAAAATAAGGGTGACTTGAACACAAGCACTACAATACTGTGACAGTCAATCTGATAACCAAGACGACTAATAAATGACTAACATGAGAGTAGTGTATACAGTGTGCATCCACTGGACAAAAGGATAATTCATGTCCCAGGTGAGACAGAGGAGGACAGCACGAGATTTCATCAGGCTACTCAGAATGGCATGCAATTTAAAATTTATGAATTGTTTATTTCTGGCATTTTCCATTTAATATTTTGGGCCACAGTTGACTGCAGGTAACTGAAACCTCAGAAAGTGAAACTGCAGATAAGGGGGACTATTGTATAACAGTACACACAGAGTATTACCAACCAAGCAAGCTCAACTAAGCTTTAGTGTCTAGAGTCTTTATTGGGATCCTGTCAGGTAGGCATGGTTGACTGCCCACATGGCTGATAACAGTTTTCAGCCCCTTAGGAGGTCAAGCTGATACCTTGACTCAGAGCTCTCACCCTAAATCGCATTGTTGATGTGCTCAAAGCCCCCATCATAAACCACACTGTTACTCTCCCACTGGCCCAAAGCCCTCAAGCAAACAAAGACACTCCTACTAGGCATGACAATCCAAGGGCTTAGAGATGACCTCAGCAAAAGCTGAGAGCAAAGACCAGATCTCTTTTTAGACAAAGTTAAATTCTTTACTATACAACAAGTCTAAATCTTATTGAAATCCACCAGGAAGAATTGCAGAACAAAGTTACAGTATTGCCCTTTCTTTCCACACAAGTACATGGCTGGGTAAAGGATCCTGTCTCTGAATCTGGATTTCCTGCTTATCCTGAGAATTTGAGAAAAGAGGAATAACTTTGTGAACTAAAGTAAATCACATGAGATTCACTGATCTACACTAGAAAAGTTTTGGGTTTCTGTGAAAGAAGAGTTTTCTACCACTCATAGGAAAATAATGAACATTCTTCTGAAGTTTTCAACTTCATGCATGTGTGAGCAGCTTTCTCTTATTTAACAAGCATCAAGAACAAGGACAGGGGCTGGCCCAGTGGCATAGTGGTTAAATATCTGCACTCTGCATCAGTGGCTTGGGGTTCACAGGTTCAGATCCTAGGTGTGGACCTACACACCACTCATCAAGCCATGCTGTGGCAGCATCTCACATACAAAATAGAGGAAGATTGGCACAGATGTTAGCTCAGGGAAAATCTTCCTCAAACAAAAAGAGGAAGATTAGCAACAGATGTTAGCTAAGGGCCAATCTTCCTCACCAAAAAAAAGAAGAAGAAAGAACAAGGACAGGTATCATTTCATTTTAGGTGAAAATGAAATCCATGTGTGCTTGTAACTGTATGCCCTCCAGGACCAGTTCAACTGACCCAATCTTTTATCAACAGAGTGATTAAGAATTGCCTTTCAGAAAATTTGCAAAGTCACATGCACCTGCAAAGCCAAAACATGCACAGAAGAAATCTTGACCCAAAATGACCATGGAACCAAAGATTCTCCTCACCACAGAACCAAAGCACCAGAACATGACCAGAATTTAAAAGTTGGACTCTTATCAGAAGCGAGGGGTCCCTCATTCAGTAAGATCCAGTGTTAAAATTCTTTCCTCAATTTACCAAAACATTTAGAAACTTGGGGGGTGACATTAGCATTATAGTGGAGTGAGCTCTTCCCCTAGTCTCTCCCCACTAAGATACAATCAAAAAGACATTCATAAACCCACAGAGGACATTCACACAGCACCATAGATGTCTGAGAGACCCACACAGCCATACATCTGAAGGTAAAGCCACTGGAACACCCAGGAGGAAGTAGAAGAAGGTAAGGGGACCTCCTCTCTCTCCCTGGCAGTGATCTAGGGCACAGGACCCTGTGTGGCTCTGTGAGGAGAGGGGGGAAGGGCAGCTTTCTTTAGGAATGTCTTCACTCTCTGAGTTGCCTCCCAGCCATGGGAAAGCCCTACACAGAGGTAAGCCAAGCAATTTCAGGGGTATCTTCACCAAGCCAGCACCTCAGGAGGGCAGATAGTGAGGGCAGAGTGAGAACACACCCAGGATTACACACATGAAAGGAAGTGCCCTGAACCCCGCCTGGTGCACCAGCTCAGCCTCAGGTGCACCAGCTCAGCTGGTCAGCCAGAGCAAGGGACCACCACCAGAGCACATGCACATATGTTTTGTGAAGCAACAGCAGCTAGCAGGCAATTGCAGATGCAGCCTGTCAGCATAAAATCCAAAGGACAGGTACAGATGCCAGGGATCAAAGCAGGCTCAGAATACACAGCTCCTGCACCCCCCGAGTGGTGGCAGCTGGAATCTGTGACCAGACACTTCCACTATGTGAAAGCACAAATCCACTACATTGAACAGTATGAAAAGGTATATTAATACTCCAGACCAGAAGGAAGATGACAAGCACCCAGAAATCAATCCTGAAGGCACAGAAATTTACAATCTAAATGACAGAGAATTCAAAACAGATATCATTTTTAAAAAACTGAGTGAGTTACAAGAAAATTCAGAAAGGCAGTTCAATGAAATCAGGGACAAAATTAATGAACAGAGGGAATTCTTCACAAAAGAGATTGAAACTATATAGAAAAACCAATCAGAAAGTTTGGAGATGAAAAACAATGAATGAAATGGAGAAATATCTAGAGTCCTTGAATAACAGAGCTGATTTTATGGAGGACAGAATTAACAGCTTGGAGGACAGAAATATGGAAATACTTCAGATGGAGGAGCAGAGAGAACTAAGACTAGAAAGAAGTGAAGAAATTTTCTGAGAAATATCTGACTCAATTAGGAAATGCAACATAAGGATTACAGGTGTTCCAGAGGGAGAAGAGGAGAAAGGAACAGAGAGCTTGTTCAAAGAAATAATAGCTGAGAACTTCCAAAACCTGGGAAAGGAGCTGGAATGGCCAGTAAAAGAAGTTAATAGAACTCCTAATTATGTCAATGTAAAAACACTTTCTCCAAGGCATGTATTAGTAAAACTGGCAAAAGTCAATGACAAAGGAAAACTATTAAGGGCAGCAAGACAGAAGAAAATAATGTACAAAGGAATCTCTATCAGGCTTTCAGTAGACTTCTCAGCAGAAACCTTACAGACTAGGAGAGAGTAGAATGATATACTCAAAATTCTGAAAGACAAAACCTTTCAACCAAGAATACTCTATCCAGCAAACATATCCTTCAGATATGATGGAGAAATAAAAACTTTCCCAGATAAATGAAAGCTGAGAGAGTTCATTGCCACAAGACACTCCCCCACAAGAAATGATCAAGAAGGCCCTCACATCTGAAGAAAAGAAAAAGAAGGGGTTTACAAAACCTTGAGCAAGGAGATAAACAGACAGACAATTATCAGAAAATTGCAGCTCTCCATCAGACAGGTTAATAAACACTTAAATACAACATTAAAGAAAAACAGAAGGAACTCATCAAAAACAACAATAATCTTGTCATTTTAACCACAAACTCACAACACAAATTGGAATAAGTTGTGACAACAATAACTTAGAGAGGGAAGAGGAAAAGGATGGAATCAGCTTAGACTAAGGAAATAAGAGATTATCAGAAAATGGACTATTTCATCTATGAAACTTTTTATACAAACCTCATGGTAACCACTAAACAATCAGAACAGAGACACAAATGATAAATAAAGATAAAACTATTATAAAGAACTCCCAAACTAAATTGGCAGTCCAAAATACACAGGATGAGAAACAAGAGAAATACAGAACAACCAGAAAACAAGTGATAAAATGGCAGCATTAAGCCCTCACATATGAATAATCACTTCAAATGTAAATGGATTGAATTCTCCATCAAAAGACACAGAGTGGATGGATGGATTGAAAAACAAGACCCAACATATGCTGCCTCCAGGAAACACATCTCAGCTCTAAAGACAAACACAGGCTCAGAGTTAAGGCATGGAAGACAATACTTCAAGCAAATGGCAAACAAAAGAAAGCAGGTGTTGCTATACTTATATCAGACAAAGTCGTCTTCAAGAAAAAAAAGCAACACAATAATAGTAGGGGACCTTAACACCCCACTTACATCAATGAATAGATCATCCAGACAGAAAGTCAACAAGGAAATAGTGGGATTAAACGAAAAACTAGACCAGATGGACTTAATATATACATATAGAACACTCCATCCCCAAACAGTAGAATACACATTCTTCTCAAGTGTGCATGGAACATTCTCAAAGATAGACCATATGTTGGGAAACAAGGTAAGCCTCAATAAATCTGCGAAGATTGAAATCACATTAAGAGTCCTTTCTGACCATAATGCTATGAAGCTAGAAATCGACCCCAAGAAAAAAGCTGGGAAAGTGACAAAAATGTGGAGACTAAACAACATGCTACTGAACAACCAACGGATCATTGAAGAAATTAAAGGAGAAATAAAAAAATATCTGGAGACAAATGAAAATGAAAATACACCATACCAACTCACATGGAATGCACCAGAAGTGGTCCTAAGAGGGCCACTTCTGTATTCATAGCAATACAGGCCCATCTTAACAAACAAGAAAAATCTCAAACAAGCAATCTTAAACTACAGTGAACAGAACTAGAAAAAGAACAAACAAATCCAAAGTCAGCAGAAGGAAGGAAACAATAAAAATTAGAGTAGACATAAATGAAATCAAAACCAAAAAACAATAGTAGAAAGGATCAATGAAACTAAGAGTTGGTTCTTTGAGAAGATAAATAAAATTGACAAACCCTTAGCCAGACTCACTAACAAAAACAGAGAGAAGGCTCAAATAACTAAAATTAGAAATGAAAGAGGAGAAATGACAATGGATACCACAGAAATACAAAAAATTATAAGAGAATACTATGAAAAACTATATGACAACAAAGAAAATCTAGAAGAAATAGATAAATTCTTAGAGTCATACAATCTCCCAAAACTGAATCAAGAAGAAATAGAGAATCTGAATAGACTGATCACAAGTAAAGAGATTGAAACAGTAATTAAAACCTCCCAAAAAATAAAAGTCCAGGACCAGATGGCTTCTCTGGAGAATTCTACCAAACATTCAAAGAATATTTTAATACCTATCATTCTCAAACTATTCCAAAAAAATTGAAGAAGACAGAACACTTCCTATACATTTTACAAGGCCAAAATCACCCTAATCCCAAAGCCAGACACACAACACAAAGAAGGAAAATTACAGGCGAATATCACTGATGAACATGGATGCAAAAATTCTCAACAAAATATTGGCAAACTGAATACAGCAATACATTAAAAAGATCATACAGCATGATCAAGTGGGATTTATACCAGGGATGCAGGAATGGCTCAACATTTGCAAATCAATCAATGTGATACACCACATTAATAAAGTGAGGAACACAAATTACATGATCATCTCAATAGATGCAGAGAAAGCATTTGACGAGATCCAACATCCATATATGATAAAAAAAAAAACCCTCTCAATAAAATGAGTATAGAAGGAAAGTACCTCAACATAATAAAGGCCACATATGACAAACCTACAGCCAACATCAGAGTCAATGGGGAAAAACTGAAAGCTATGCCTCTGAGAACAGGAGCAAGACAAGGGTGCCCACTCTCACCACTCTTATTCAACATAGTCTTGGAGATTTTGGCCAGAGAAATTAGGCAAGAAAAGAAATAAAGGGTATCCAAATTGGCACTGAAGACATGAAATTCTTGCTGTTTGCAGACAACATGACTTTATATATAGAAAGCCCTAAAGAATCCATCAGAAAATTATTAGAAATAATCAACAGCTACAGTAAAGTAGCAGGGTACAAAATCAACTTACAAAAATCAGTGGTATTTCTATACTCTAATAACAAACTAACAGAAAGAGACCTCAATAATGCAATCTCATTTACAATAGCAACAAAAAGAATAAAATATCTAGGACTAAATTTAACCACGAAGGTGAAAAGCCTATACAATGAAAACTGTAAGACATTATTGAAAGAATTCGATGACGAGACGTAAAGAGAAAGCTATTCCATGCACATGGATTGGAAGAATAAACACAGTTAAAATGTCCATACTACCTAGAGCAATCTACAGATTCAATACAATCCCAATCAGAATCCCAATGACATTCTTCATGGAAATAGAACATAGAATCCTAAAATTTATATGAGGCAACAACCTGGACAGCTAAAGCAATCCTGAGAAAAAAGAACAAAGCTGGAGGCATCACAATCCCTGACTTCAAAATATACTACAAAGCTACAGTAATCAAAGCAGCATGGTACTAGTACAAAAATAGATGAATGGAACAGAACTGAAAGTCCAGAAATAAAACCACACATCTATGGACAGCTAATCTTCAACAGAGAAGCTAATAACATACAGTGGAGAAAGGAAAAGCTCTTCAAGAAATGGTGTTGTGAAAACACGCGAAAGAATGAAGGTAGACCATTATCTTTCACCATACACAAAAATTAACTCAAAATGGATTAAAGACTTGAAGGTAAGACATGAAATCATAAAACTCCTAGAAGAAACTATGGGCAGTACACTCTTTGACACTCGTCTTAGAAGGATCTTTTCAAATACCATGTCTACTCGGGCAAGGGAAACAAAAGAAAAAATAAACAAATGGGACTACATCAGACTAAAAAGCTTCTGCAAAGCAAAGGAAACCAGGAACAAAATGAAAAGACAACCCACCAACTGGGAGAAAATACTTGCAAATCATATATTCAACAAGGGGTTAATCTCCAAAATATATTTTTAAAAAACTCACACAACTCACCAACAAAAAAACAAACAACCCAATCAAACAATGTGCAGAAGATCTCAACAGACATTTTTCCAAAGAAGATACACAGATGACCAATAGGCACATGAAAAGATGTTCAACATCACTAATAATCAGGGAAATGCAAATCAAAACTCCACTGAGATATCACCTTATACCTGTTAGAATGGCTATAATCACCGAGACCAAAAATAACAAACGTTGGAGAGGATGTGGAGAAAATAGAATCCTCATACACTGCTGGTGGGAATGCAAACCAGTGCGGCCACTATGGAAAACAGTGTGGAAATTTCTCAAAAAATTAAAAATAGAAATACCATACGATCCAGCTATCCAACTACTGAGTTTCTATCCAAAGAGCTTGAAATCAACAATTCAAAGAGATTTATGCACCCCTATATTCACTGCAGCATTATTAACAATAGCCAAGACATGGAGGCAACCCAAGTATCCATCGACTGATGAATGGATAAAGAAGATGTGGAAGATAAAAAAGATACAGAGAACAGATTGATGCTTACTGGAGAGGAAGGGGGGAGAGGGAGGGCAAAAGGGGGAAAGGGGTATATATCTATGGTGATGGATAAAAACTAGACTATTGGTGGTGAGCACAATGCAGTCTATACAGAAACTGAAATATAATCATTTACACCTGAAATTTACATAATATTATAAACCAATCTGACCTCCACAAAATAAGATAAAATAAAAAGAAACTAATACATGTGTACAATTTTTAATTGTTAGATCTTTAAGACTGATCATGTCACTCAGTAAGAAAATTTTTTTAAAGTCTTAATAAAAGAGTGTCAGACTATATTTTTTATTCATATGGCTTTGGCTTGTGATCAATTGCTTTACTATTCAAAACTGTCAAAAATTTTCACATTGTATATAACATTAATTAAAATAAATTTATAATCCTTATCTAAATTAACTCTATCAAGACGACTTTTCAAAAATTAAATCCTGAGGCTGGCCTGGTGGCATAGCAGTTGGGTTCCCACGCTCCGCTTCCCAAGTCCAGGGCTCCCCAGTTTGGATCCCGGGTGCGGACCTATGCACCGTTTATCAAGCCATGCTGTAGCAGGCATCCCACATCTAAAATAGAGGAAGATGGGCACTGATGTTAGCTCAGGGCCAATCTTCCTAAAAAAAAAAAATTAAATCTCTATTTTGGCTTAAGCCAGTTATTTAACAGAAAAGTATTATGTTTGCCTTAAGAGTTTTTTAAATTTATGAAAAAGAAAAAAAAAAGAGATTAATATCAAGAAAGGTTACTTGGGGCCGGCCCCGTGGCCAAGTAGTAAAGTTCACGCATTCCACTTCAGTGGCCCACAGTCTCGCTGGTTCGGATCCTGGGTGTGGACATGGCACCACTCATCAAGCAATGCTGAGGCGGCATCCCACATGCCACAACTACAAGGACCCACAACTAGAATATACAACTATGTACTGGGGGGCTTTGGGGAGAAGAAGAAGAAAAAATAAAAAGAAGAAGATTGGCAACAGGTGTTAGCTCAGGTGCCAATCTTTAAAAAAAAAAAAAGAAATGTTACTTGATTTTTAGCTACCTGATTCCATTCAAGATAAATTGGCCAAAAAATATCTTTTTAGCTTTAAATAGGAGAAGTAATTACTCTTGCATATACTGTATACTATGTACCATACCTCAGTAGAATTTCTTACAGTATGAATGTGTGATAAAACTTTTAGGCTTACTTGGACAAGATTTTTTAAAAATCAAGCAGGATTTTTTTAAGGAAAAACTGAAGTCTCCTCACCTACATCACTGACCTGCAGGAGAGTGGCTATCCTGTGTGGGGAGGGGAAGCCACACAAAAGGAGTAGGCTAGTAAATTGGCCACCATACACACACCTACAAAAAAGTATCATTCTCTACTCAAAAGAACACTGACCATTAATATTGGATGACTATAGCTCGCTGTGATAGGAATGAGTCATAGCTTTAGATGTCATAGTGTTTATCCTGGAATTTCTTGAGACTTGAAAACTATCTCAAGCATTCTTTCAAGGTAGAAAACTTGAGAATGGCCCCCCTCAGAAGCGAAGGCCACTGTGTCTGTGTGACCTGCGTCCCTGTACCACTTGTTTGCTGACTTTCTAAACACTGAGGGATCTGAAGAACACAGTTCTGCTGACAGCCAAGCCCAGGGCCCCTTACAATATTGTTTTGTGTAACTTAAGCACCAACGCCCACCTGGGCATCAGCTTTACTGCAGGACTGCAACGTGGCTGCTAGTCTCCCTGAATTCACACAAGCTCCTGCCGTCAAAAAGTGCAGAGTTGCTGTTAGATGAGGTAAATATACTATGTGCTGATACAAAAAGATCTCCGAGACATATTATAACACGAAAAAAACCAAGTCACAAAATGATATACAGCAGAAA
This sequence comes from Equus asinus, assembly GCF_041296235.1. NCBI lineage: Eukaryota > Metazoa > Chordata > Mammalia > Perissodactyla > Equidae > Equus > Equus asinus. Next base: position 168,938,053 of record NC_091791.1, read on the forward strand.
CACATTTATATAAACATACCAAGGTATGTAGTTATATGAGTTCCTGGCTGTTTGTATTTTCAGAAGTGAAAATTAGGTGGAAAATCACCTAAATTTCAGAGGTGAAGCTTAGGGTAATTTGACGGGCAGGAGAGAATAGAAGGAAAATGCCTCAAGAGCCATGAGAAAGAAAGCAATTTTAGGAAAAATAAAAATATTAAATATAGCAAACGGGATGTGGGCTGCTAAATAGAAAATAACAATGTATGCATGTATATATATAATAAATATGTGTGTGTGTGTGTATATATACATATAACACAATTTTATATGATGTGCCTGGAAGTCCTCTGCCTGAAGATGAGACAAACTAGTTCTTTCGTGGGGCAAGAACACTGAATTATACATTCAACACCTGAGTCATATAGCTGTTTGTTCTGAACAAAATAATCAAAAAGACAAACAGGGGCAGGCTGGGTGGTGTAGGGGTTAAATTTGCATGCTCCGCTTCAGTGACCCAGGGTTTGAGGGTTCGGATCCCACGTGCAGACCTACACACTACTCTTCAAGACATGCTGTGGTGGCATCCCACATACAAAATAGAGGAAAATGGGCAACAGAAGTGAGGTCAGGGACAATCTTCCTCACCAAAAACACGTAAACAAATACTTGCAAGATGAGGTTCTAATGCCAGCTGCCTCATCTCAGATGCAAATCATTTTTCCTCTCAAAATCATAGGTGGACTTACACCATGAAAGCCAGACAATACTAGGCATACGTTGGAAAGAAACTGCCTGGTGTAAAAGGATTAATGGTTTCCATGTATTTAAGCCTGACTCCAAAACCGGCGAGGAAGCCTGTATCTTGCTGACAAATCTTAGACAAGCAATATTAGAAAAAGAATGAATATATCATATCCCAAGGAATTTGGAATGGAGACCAGCAAAACGGTAGGTAAGTAAACGCTTGCAGCAGCCCAGGCTGAGATTAGGGGCCCCACCTGAAGGACGGACCAGGAAAGAGGCTCTTGGTTTCCCATCTTCAGCTTGCATTTAGACACCCTCCTGCTTCCAGGTGTGCTGGCTCAGGAGGCAAAATTATTTGAGTTTAAGTCTGCAACATTTTATCCACTTCATCACTGAACCCACAGAAAAACTATGGCTTAGAAGTTAAGAGCATGGAGCTTGGAGACAAAATCCTGTGCTGATAAACACCGACTACAGGTGGTTGGGCAGGTTATGTGACTTCTCTATGCTCAGTTTCCCTCTGTGTAAAATGGGCATAGTACCACCCATCTCAATGGGTTTTTATAAAGATGAAAACACCTAATGAGCCTGAGTTTGATACAGGATAAGCACACACACGTAAAAGGACCCATAAACAATAGGAACAGCTGCTGTAGAAGCCTCCTCAGGAAGGAAGAGGCTGATCGTAACAGAGAACAACATTGGCTGTGCCACACATCGCTTTCTGCAGCAGAGTCTCACGCTTTGACTCTCTCCGTCTCAACACACAAGCCTCATGATGCCATGAAAGACTCAAGGCATCTGCAGAGGGCAGAGATGTGATTTTTTCAAGAAAGAACCAAGACACTCCACATAATAAATGGCTGTCCAAAATACGCAAACCTGACTCTGGAGAAGTGTAAAATATTGACTCTGCCCTTAAGGTACCAGCAGCCTGGCTGGGAGTTGGACGAGGGATGGGGGCAAAATGTAGAGTTTGGTTAGACAGACTTGTAAAACCAAATCGGAGTCTCCAATAGGGCTTCCCTGAAGACGTGATTATCTCCAGAGAAGGTGATGCCTGCGTAGAGTCTTGAGGAAAGAGTAGGAACCATCCAGGTGGTGAGGAGATGCAAGCATGGAAATGCAAGAAAATTGCTATGTTTATAGTAAAAGGAGCTTGTGAAAGCAAAGGGACATAAAGCTAGGGAGATAGGTCAGGGACAAATCAACAAAATCCCAGAGCGAGAAATCAAGGAACTTAAACTTCATCATAAAAGTCAATGGAAAGCCACTGTTGAATTTTAGCAATGAGATGGATGTGATCAGATTTTCACCTTGGAATATCACTCCAGCTTGGTTTGGAAGTAAGAGCAGAGAAGAAGCAACAGCTTATACTCCAGGCAAGATACATGACCCCCTCAAAAAATATGGCAACAGTGGAATGTGGAGAAGACAGCAGATAGAGTACTAACCAGACTTGGTGACAATTGGATGTAGAAGAAGTGAGAGGAAGAATCTTAGCTGACTCTGAGGTTTCTGGCTTGGACAACTGAATGAATAGTGGTCTCACGTGTTAACAGAAAATACAAGAAAGGAACAGAGGTCCTGGAAGCTGATGAGTAGAGTGCTATAGAAATTCAGTGAGGCCACTGTGCACTGCTATGATAAGGAAAGATGTTCAAGAGGCCCTAAGTGATGGACAGAATGTGATTTGGTCTTTCGATAGGAACCTCAGTCCTGGTTTGAGGCTTTGACTCAACAAAGTAAAAGCTGGAAAGAGGACAAGGGTGTGTCTGGGAGGAGGAGAAAGGGATGGCCCGACTTAAAGAGCAGAGAGAAGGGCCGGCCCCATGGCCCAGTGGTTAAGTTTGAGTGTTCTACTTCAGAGGCCCTGGGTTTTGCCAGTTCGAATCCTGGGCGTGGACATGGCACAACTCATCAAGTCATGCTGAGGTGGCATCCTGCATGCCAAACCTAGAAGGATCCACAACTAAAAGTACACAACTAGGTACCAGGGGACTTCAGAAGAAAAAGGAAAATCTTTAAAAAAAAAAAAAAAAAAGCAGAGAGGAGTGGCAGCTGCCCAGACAGCTGAGGACAATCTTGAGAGCTACTCCTGTCACTGGGATTCCCTCTAGGCATCAGGCAAAACAATTGGGACCCAACCCCAAGGTAAGAAGAGTATATACAGAATACTTTATATCGAGATATATATATCCTTCCAAAACTCCCATGTGCCTGGGACAAGTGTCCCATCCCTTGGGCAAGAGAATGCTATAGGACAGTATATATGAGAAGACTTCTCAAGAGCTAAGCAGGCATTGATATATATAAGAAATCAATGTCCTCATTTACATGAATGGTTCAGAAAAGGCAAATTTATAAAATGTGTAGAGGCATAAAGTAGATCAGTGGTTGCCTGAGGCTGGGGGTAGGAATGCGGATTAACTGTAAAGGACATGAGGGATCTTGTTGAAGGATGACAAAGTTCTACGACTGACAATGAGATTGTTGCACCACTTGGTAACGTTACTAAAAATCATTCAATTGTACACTTAAATTTTATATGTAAAATATACCTCAATACGTTACTTTTAAAAAAAACAAATTGGGGGGCCCGCCCCGTGGCCGAGTGGTTAAGTTCTCGCGCCCTGCTTCGGCGGCCCAGGGTTTCGCCAGTTCAGACCCCGGGCGCAGACAAGCTGCCACCCATCAGGCCATGCTGAGGCAGCGTCCCATATGCCACAGCTAGAAGGACCCACAACTAAAATATACAACTATGTACTGGGGGAATTTGGGGAGAAAAAGCAATTAAAAAAAAGAAAAGAAAAAGAAATTGGTTTCTAGATCTTCAACTTCTGTATGTGGCCTTTCCTAAAAATGACTTGCCTGAGAAAACACCTATGTTCAAGGTGATGCAAAATTTCCTTTCCTATCTCCCCTTATACTTAGCCAAGCTCAAAGAGGAAGAAAGTCATATTCTTCTACGACAGCGTATTGGCTCAGAGTGAAAAAACTTCCCAGTTACCAACAAAAAGACAATTCCAAATATTGGCTTCTGGGATGCCTTCTTTAATGATTAATGCCTTAAGGCCTCTTATCTTTCTCTATCTTATATATAATTTGCTTAAGCGAATAGCTCGGTATTAAAAACTAAGTGTTTTAGCCTGCGTTCCAATGTTCTGAATTCAGATTTATTGTGGAATGGGGTAAAGGACGTATAACGACTTTCATTAAGGACCTCACCTCACCTCGACTCTTACAAGGAACACATTTCGGGGAGAGTTCTACAAGAGCGAAGCAAAGATAGCATTGATACAGAACATTCAACACTGAAACTAGCTCTTTCAAGTGTTTAAATGTAAGCCGTTCTTTTCAGCACTTCTTTAGAGTCAATGTAAGTTCATTAGAAGGGTAGTTAAAGCTGACTTTATCAAGTTGCATCATAAAATACATAAAAACCCACTCCGATCGTGTTTTACTCCCACCACTCCACTGAAACCTCTCCTGTCAAGGTCACCAGTAAATTCCACTTTGCAAAATCCAGTGGTACATACTCAGTCCTCCTTTTACTTCCATCAGGAGCATTAGATACGGCTGATAACTCTTCTCCTTAGAAACTGTCTTTACTTGGCTTTGAAAATGCCAAATGCCTGGTTTTCCTCCTACCTCTCTCATCTCTCCAAAAGAGACAGAAAGGTCATGTCCTCTAAATATTAATGTGGCACAGAGTCAAGTCCTTCTGTTTTTGACTGATACTCACTCACTAGGTAGACTCCTTTAGTCTGTGTGGTGATGAGTCCTAGATATTTCCCTCTAACCTGGACCTCTCCTCAACTCCAGACTTGTGTATCAAGTTGCCTACCTTACGTCTCCATTTAGACGTCTAGTAAGCACTACAAAATTTAGATAACAAGGCTTGCTTGCCTGATGAGGTGACTCAGAACTTCATCCTCAATAAGCCTGAGCCTGCACTTCCTTCTGCCAGGCCATCATCACTACAATTGCCTGTTCGTGGTTAATGCAAAGCATGGGAACACCAAAAGACGCCCCATTGGATCCCCTGAATTCCAGGGAAATGTTCCTCTCCAACCGTTAAGTATCAGGTACCCTACCTCTTCATGAGGTCTCCTCCAGGAATGATACCATATTGGCAGCCCAGCATTGGTCACGGCCCAGCATAGGACATTTAGCGGCAGCAGCAAATATACAAGCCTTAGTGAAAGGGAGTCAATCCTGTTGAGTCCATGCATCACCTCCACGCTTATCACCATGATTACTCTATTTATGGGCCCATTATGCAAATCCTGAGGAGGCCTAGGACAGAAGCTAGATGATACTTACTGGTCAAGTCATCTAGTCCACTTGGTTGTTTAGTGTCTTCTCTGTAGCAGATTCTCTCTGATGGGTATTAATGTGTGCAAAAGGAAAAACCTTAGTTTTTCCTTCCTATGTATAGAGAAAAAAATCCAGTTCTTCCCTACTGTAGGTTTCTTCCCTATGTATCTCCTTTACCTTCACAGAGAACACTTCATGTCTGGTCACCAAATGTGTGGAGGTTTTTCCCCACACCAAGCAACTCTCTGCAACACCAGCTGGGTGTCCCACAACTTAACTCAATTCTGACACTATCTACCCGGAGACAGCCTCAGATTCCACAGGTTAAGGGCTCAGTCCCACAAGACTGCTCCTTCGACACACGCATACACTTTACATGCCAGCTGCAAGCCCAGATTACCACCTGTGCTTCTGACCAACCGGCTATAGATGGGAGGGTCCAACGACTCCCTCCTCAGGTTTAATTAATTTGCTAAAGGGGATCATAGAACTCAGGGAAAACTTACTTACATTTACCAGTTTATTAAAGAATATGATAAAAGATACAGATGAGCAGTCACATGAAGAGATACATGGGGCCAGGTCTGAGAGGGTCCCAAACACAGGAACTTCTGAGCCCGTGGTGTTAGGCTGCATCGCCCTCCTGGTGTGAAAGTGTTTGCCCACCTGGAAGCTCTCTGAAACCCATAGTATTGGAAGTTTATGGAGGCTTCCTCATATGGGAAATGCAATTATTAGCCCTGTTTCCAGCCCCTCTCCCCTCTCTGGAGAAGTGGGGATGGGCACCAAAAATTTTAAGCCTCTAAACATGACTTGGTATTTCTGGTGACCAGCCTTCATGCAGAAGTCATTCAGGATCACACCCAGAGTCACCTCATTAGAACAAGAGACGCTCCTAGTGCTCTTATCACTTAGAAAATTACAAAGGTTTCAGGAGTTCTGTCCCAGGAATGAGGAGCAGAGACCAATCTATATTTTCTATTATCTCACAGCGTGCAGTGTAATGATTCAAACACTTTCTGCTCGCTCCCATGAGTCCGTCCATGTGTCTCTTCCTCAGACATCCTTGTTGCTTATCTCCCAGTCTTACACTCCTTCCAGGCCTATGGCCAACCTGCCAAGCCATTTGTCACTACCCAGAAGTCCATGGATATCTGTGGCATAACAAAAAATATATATTTGGTCTCTGTCCCAGTTCCTGATTCTTTGGTATGCTAATGAGATAACTGGTGTTTGGGGGCTGCTACACAGCTTCAGGATGGGGACTGTTCACCAGAAAGACCAAGCATGTGATTAGAGGGTTAGAACTTTAATTCCAACCTCCCAACCTCTGCAGAGAGGAGAGTGGCTATAGATTAAATTCAATTACCAATGGCCAATGACTTAATCAGTCACACCTACACAATGAAACCTCCATAGAAACCCCTAAACAAGGCGGTTTGGGGAACTTCTGGGTTGGTGAACACATTGAAGTGCTGGAAGGGTGACACACCTAAAGAAAACATGGAAATTCTGAACCACCACCACCTCTATACCTTATCCTCTGCGTCTCTTCCATTTGGCTGTTCCTGAGTTGTATCCTTTATAAGAAACCAGTAAATATAAGTAAGTGTGTTCCTGAGTTCTGTGAGTCATTCTAGCCAATTATTAAACCTGTTGAGAGGATCATGGGAACCCCCGATTTATAGCCAGTTGGTCAGAAGCATGGGTGGCCCTCAGGACTTGTGACTGGTGTCTGAAGCAGGGGCAGTCTGTGGGACTGAACCATTGATTTGTGAGGTCTGCACTAACTCTGAGTAGTTCATGTCAGAATTGAATTATAGGATGTCTAGTTGATGTCAGAGAATTGAAGAATTGGTTGCTGATGTAGAAAAACTCCATGCAGTATCTTTCACACAGGACATTTTTCTCTTTATAAAGCAGGTTAGCCAAGTGTACTTCTCAAATCTCTGCCCATTGGAAGGAATTCCCTTTACCGCTGTCTTTCAGAGCCATTCCTAAGTGAGGCTGTAACACAGCAGCAGTCCGTTTGTGCTCACAGCAATATCATGTCTACTTATCCATTTATTCATAAACCAGGACCGAGTTACTTCCTCCTCAGCCATCCGGTCATAGGGGACCCTGCATGAGGCCACGGTTATAAGCTGAGAGAGAGGAATCAGTGCAATAGGTAGGTGACACGGGAACCTGGGCCACCTGCCTGCATCACTTACTTGTGCAACTTACTCTGGACCTGATTTGGCCTGATCCCTGTTGTACCACTTCCTGCTGAGCCCTCCTGACTTTACAACTGACAGAACCCACGTTATGATGGGCATTTGATATTCTTCGGTTAGATGCTCAGTCTCTACCAGGGACCAGGTGCTGCTTTTCAAATGTCATCTTGTTCTCCGCTGCATTTATCATGGCCTTGCTCCAGACCCGTAGGGCTCCGCACCGAGACTTCCTACTGGGGCTTCCCAAAGATTTCTCAGAGCATCTCTATCAGCACGGCTACCTGTGATTCATGAGCTCTGCCAGGTCATGTGGCCCAAGTGGCAGGGCTGATTAGACCATGTCCTAACCTGCTGCAGAGCCTTTTCTTACTCTGGTTCCCCCTCAAAACTGACAGCCTTCATAATCACCCAATAAATGGTTTGGAGCAGAATTTCCAAGTATAGCATATGCTGTCCCCAAAGCCTGAAGAGGACTACCAAATACCAAATTTTAGTTGTCCTTCACCTTTGAGTGAATGTTTCAACATGCCTCAGATCACTTGAATCCTAAAACCCATCCGTGTGACAGGTCTCTGGATTTTTGTAGGGTTACCTCCTACCCCCTGAGGCACATAGCTTTTAGCAGGACATCCAGAGTTCTTGCCACTTCCTGCTCATCGGCTCCAATTAACATCATGTCATCTATATGATGGGTCAACTCAAAGTTCACATTTCAAGTACCACCATCCACTCAGGTGCCCAAGCCGGAAAACTGGGCCTCATTTCTGGCTCCTTCTGCTCCCAGGGTGACGAATCTCTCCCCAAGGCTTTATCATTTTAATGAATAAATACTTCCCAAATCTGACTTCTCTGCATCTGGACTTCTGACTAGTTTGGGCCCTGGGCTAGAGGTCTCCCACTTGCCCCTCCAGATCCATGCTCTGGAGTTCTCCACTCTGCTCCATGGTTTTGGAGGCCGACCTGTGGAGATTACATCTGGCTTCCCGAAGGGTTTCGCCAATAGAGAGGACCAATAACAGTAGGTCAGAAGAGGGAGGGGAGTGAGGTTGTAGTATTTATCCCCTTGGCTCCCTCCTGCAGGGATGTCTCAGCCTTGCTGTGACACTTGAACAGACGTCACAGCTCCTGACAGGCAGCCTGCTCTCTCTCTCTTTGCTGAGGTAACCCACTTCTTCTCCTCGCCCCTTCAGGCCCGGATGGCGATGGAACCCCGCTGTTGCTAGCTCCGGGGGACTGCTCTATCCCCAGTGCTTCCCCTACACCTGCCTCTTAAGACAGTCCCTTCACAAAACTCTCTTTAAGTGATCCAATTTGAGTGTGCCGTCTATTTCCTGACACTATCTGATTGATACAGGACTGTAGTATTTCTTGCTACAATAATGTCCTAGCTGCCAGATCAAATGTGTTCATGTACATGTGCATACACACACACACACACACACATGCATGCACACCACTTGTGTGTAGGGTGACACATAGAAATGGCAAGCAATAGGATATATTGGAGTATATGAGGAAGCCATTGGGTGTAAACCTAATTCGGCCTGACTGTTTTTCCAAAGGGCCTGACATGGCCATTGAGCTTGCACTGCATGTCCACTTTAAGCATTTCCTATGGCAAGAACAAATGCCCTTAAGATAAAGGTGCAACTTCCCCCCAACATTGGCATTTCCTTAAGGATGAGCATCTCTTCCTAGGCTAGGAACTGATTGCTGCACTCTCCTTTGAACACCCAGCTCACCTGTGACCACCCAGCTCGAGACAACAGACTTGCCTCCCTGCTGTGTCCACCGAGACAGCAGACCAACTTGCAGTGTCCATCAATCACTGTGCCGACAGAGCAGTCTTGCGATTATTGTAAAAGGGACATTTCAATCATATGTGAAACATCCTCTTTGGGGTATATAACCACTCTGTGCACCCCACTTCTTTGATGCCCTTTCTTCCTTTGAGAAGAAAGGCCCCAGGCCATGGTCCTCACATTTTAGCTCAGAATAAACTCACCCAAATTTTCATTTATAGATTGGTTGTGGATTATTTTCGTTAACAAAGGCAAAAATCTCACCATGTCAATATCTGACCCCGTTGCTTTTCTTATTAAATTCCAATGGCTCTCCTTGGCCCTCTAGATAAAGCTCAGGCTCTCTGTCTTGACACTCCATAACTGCCACCCTCTGGCCCTTAACTAATTCTCCAGCCTCATCTCCAGCCACTCCCCACCTCGCACTTGATGTTCCAGGAATACCAAACTTGGTTGTGGTTTCTCCGACTCCGTGCTGCCTCCTCCTTGCCTCTACTCACGCTGCCCTCCATGCTGAGTATGCGCTGTCTTACTCCCAAACTCCTTACTCCATTCATCCTTTAAGAATTAGCTTAGAAGAGTCCAGGACCAGACGGCTTCTCTGGAGAATTCTACCAAACATTCAAAGAAGATTTAATACCTATCCTTCTCAAACTATTCCAGAAAATTGAGGAAGATGGAGCACTTCCTAACACATTCTATGAAGTCAACATCACCCTGATCCCAAAACCTGACAAGGACAACACAAAGAAGGAAAACTACAGGCCAATATCACTGATGAACATAGATGCAAGAATCCTCAACAAAATTTTGGCAAATCGAATACAGCAATATATCAAAAAGATTATACACCATGATCAAGTGAGATTTATACCAGGGACACAGGGATGGTTCAACATCCGCAAGTCAATCAATGTGATTCACTACATTAACAAAAGGAGAAACAAAAACCACATGATCATCTCAATAGATGCAGAGAAAGCATTCAACAAGATCCAACATCCATTTATGATAAAAAAAACCCTCAATAAAATGAGTATAGAAGGAAAGTACCTCTACATAATAAAGGCCATATATGACAAACCCACAGCCAACATCATACTCAATGGACAAAAACTGAAACCCATCCTTCTGAGAACAGGAACAAGACAAGGGTGCCCACTTTCACCACTCCTATTCAACATAGTACTGGAGGTGTTGGCCAGAGCAATTCGGCAGGAAAAAGAAGTAAAAGGAATCCAAATAGGCAACAAAGAAGTAAAACTCTTGCTGTTTGCAGACGACATGATCTTATATATAGAAAACCCCAAAGAATCCATAGGAAAACTATTAGAAACAATCAACAACTGCAGCAAAGTAGCAGGGTATAAAATCAACATATATAAATCAGTAGCATTTCTATACGCTAACAATGAACTAACAGAAAAAGAACTCAAGAACTCAGTCCCATTCACAATCGCAACAAAAAGAATAAAATACCTTGGGATAAATTTAACCAAGGAAGTGAAAGATCTATACAACGAAAACTACAAGACTTTCTTGAAAGAAATTGATGACGACATAAAGAGATGGAAAGACATTCCATGCACACGGACTGGAAGAATAAACATAGTTAAAATGTCCATACTACCTAAAGCAATCTACAGATTCAATGCTATCCCAATCAGAATCCCAATGACATTCTTTACAGAAATTGAACAAAGAATCCTAAAATTCATATGAGGCAAGAAAAGACCCCGAATTGCAAAAGCAATCCTGAGAAAGAAGAACAAAGCCGGAGGCATCACAATCCCTGACTTCAAAACATACTACAAAGCTACAGTAATCAAAACAGCATGGTACTGGTACAAAAACAGGTGCACAAATCAATGGAATAGAATTGAAAGTCCAGAAATAAAACCACACATCTATGGACAGCTAATCTTCGACAAAGGAGCTGAGGGCCTTCAATGGAGAAAAGAAAGTTTCTTCAACAAACGGTGCTGGGAGAACTGGACAGCCAAGTGTAAAAGAATGAAAATTGACCATTCTTTTTCACCATTCACAAAAATAAACTCAAAATGGATCAAAGACCTAAAGATTAGGCCTGAAACAATAAGTCTTCTAGGAGAGAATATAGGCAGTACACTCCATTTGACATCAGTTTCAAAAGAATCTTTTCGGACACCATAACACCTCAGATGAGGGAAACAATAGAAAGAATAAACAAATAGGACTTCATCAGACTAAAGAGCTTCTTCAAGGCAAGGGGAAACAGGATTGAAACAAAAAAACAGCCCACTAATTGGGAAAAAATATCTACACGTTATTTATCTGACAAAGGGTTAATCTCCATAATATATGAAGAACTCACGCAGCTCAACAACAAAAAATCAAACAACCCGATCAAAAAATGGGCAGGGGACATGAACAGACATTTCTCCAAAGAAGATATAAGGATGGCCAATAGACACATGAAAAGATGCTCATCATCACTAATCATCAGGGAAATGCAAATCAAAACTACACTAAGATATCACCTTACACCTGTTAGAATGGCAAAAATATCCAAAACCAAGAGTGACAAATGTTGGAGAGGCTGTGGAGAAAAGGGAACCCTCACACACTGTTGGTGGGAATGCAAACTTGTGCAGCCACTATGGAAAACAGTATGGAGATTTCTCAGAAAGTTAAAAATAGAAATACCTTATGACCCAGCCATCCCACTATTGGGTATCTATCCTAAGAACCTGAAATCAGCAATTCTAAAAGTCCTATGCACCCCTATGTTCATCGCAGCATTATTCACAATAGCCAAGACGTGGAACTAACCTGAGTGCCCAGCAAATGATGATTGGATAAAGAAGATATGGTATATACATACAATGGAATACTACTCAGCCATGAAAAGGGACAAAGTCGTCCCATTCACAACAACATGGATGGACCTTGAGGGTATTATGTTGAGTGAAATAAGCCAGACAGAGAAAGATGAACTCTGTATGACTCCACTCATAGGTGATAGTTAACATATAGACAAAGAGAACTGATCAGTGGTTACCAGGGGACAGGGGGGTGGGGGGAGGGCACAAAGGGTGAAGTGGTGCACCTACAACATGACTGACAATAATGTACAACTGAAATTTCACAAGGTTGTAAACTATCATAATCTTAATTTAAAAAAATTAAAAAAAAAAAAGAATACTAAACCAGGGTACAGCTTCCAAACTAACAGAAGGAAAGTACTGGAATAACAATATAATAAGATATAATAATATTAATTAATTTTATTATGTATATATAATTAATATAATTTTATTATTAACTCTATTAATTAATTACATTGTTTAATTTGATGTTAACCTATTATTAATATAAATAACATTATATGATAATAACAATAATAAAGCCACCCAAAAGAAGAGAAGAAAAGCAACAACAGGCAGAACAAAAAGAAAAACTCTATTAAAATGATAGATTCAAATCCAAATATATCAGTAACCATATTAAATATAAATTTAATTATATTAAATGAAATTATATTTTGAAAAAAATTAAATTGTCTTACATTTTAAATTTATATTAAATTACATTAAAAGGAAAAGTTAAGTAGAAGAAATCAAATTTAAAATTCTATTAAATTAAAAATTAAATGTAAATTAAAATTAAATTACATTTAAAAAAGAATTAGAGAACTAAAAAAAAAAGAAAGAATGAAAAGTCATGTGCACTGTGGTCCCATTTATGCAAAATTGAATACGTGGATATTATATAAGAATGAATATGTGGAGAGGTGACTAGGAGAGCAGTTTAAAAAAATAGTAGTTAACTTGGTGAGACAAATTTTTACTTTCTTCTGTTGAAGGATAACTTTTTAAAAGGTAAAATTGTAACTCTCATACAAATATAAAGTGAACAAGTACCAAAAATTTTATTTAACTCCTTAACTAATGATGGGAACCAGTAAGATATTATAAGTGAATCAAAACTGAATTCAAAAGACCACGCATATAGAGGCCATAAGAAAGACCAAAATAAATTTGCTTAATAGATGCAAAGCTGATTTCCACGGTAGGGAAGGGAAATCAATTCATTCTGGCCCAGATGAAATTTATTTGCATCTCTGGATGGGCATCATTTACATCGCTATCAGTTATCTACACCTGGAAGAGCTATAAATAGCTCAAAGACAATGAAAGGTGCAGTGACCCCACAGAATCAGATCACCTGGAGGAGCACAAAGAGCACGCAAGACAAAGCCTAGTTTGTCATTAAAGGCACCCAGTCCCTTTCAAAGTTGGGTCCATTTCGAAGTCTTTTGCAACTTTTCCCTGAACTTTCTTATAAATTTTTCCAAATATTAAATTTTTTACAATGAACATGAATCAGTTTTTAAAAGCGCATCTTTAAAAAATGATAGTAATGGCAATGGAAGCTCCTTTTCCTGAGTAGACGTAGGAATCACCGTCCCCAGGATAAACTGTGTTAATGGTATGTTGCTCCTACCACACTATATCATCATCATTTTTTTTTTTCTGCAGGCCCCACTGAGACAATGAGAGCTTTGAATACCCAAACTAAAATTCTGATAGAGTCATCTTCATATTCTGAGCGCCTAGCACATTGTAGGTTCCCGGTAAATGTTTGTCAAAAGGATGAACAAACTAACGCACTCTTGGTTTCTGTATCTTTTTTCTAAAATAAAGGAAGATGTGATGGGAGCGGAGAGGCAGAGGGAGAGAAAGAAATGCTTAGCATTTTGCTTCCCCCCGAGCAGATTCTTTCCTGCTAAAAAGACTTGAGAAATGTTTTGGGGAAAGGAGACAGAGTGATTCTGTTACTGAACAAAATTGGGGTTCTCCTATTCAATGCGCATAAATAAAAGGGCCTGAGTGTTGGCCCAGTTGGGGTCATGAGTAGCAAAGATGGGTGTAAATAAACTTTCCATCTTTGGGGGGTCATCTCCATAAGTAGGCATATTGTTTTTCCAATTATCTAAGTCCAAAGTTGAAAAGGGAGCATGCGCATACAAAAACCCTCTGGGTTGGCCTGGGTCATCTACACCTGCAGGGACTTGTCTTAGTGGGAATTTCCCCTCCTGGGGTAGAGCGTTCTCAGGGTCCAATTGAGTGTCCAACAGGTAAGAGGAGGGGAGACCATTCCTGTCTGACTATTAGGTAAAGGGGGTACAAAGCTGAGCCAGTGGCTTCAGGAGGGTCATTATGTCCTTCCTGCTTATCTCCCAATGCACCTGTGGCATACAGTGGAGACAAGGTCATCATCTGACTTTGATTCTGGGAGAACAGGCATTTTCTGTGGATCCTCCCTCTGAATCATGATTTTACATTTGTTTCCAAATTCTTATTCTGATATAAAGACAAAAAAAGATTGCACATAAGGGATCTCAACCCATTTCTTTTCTCTTTTACAGAATAGGTCTAATTGCAATGAGTGACCCGTTCTGAGACTATACCTCATCTGACCCCAGTGAGTACTGGAGCCAGCTTGTATCACAAAAGAAAATCATTTTCTTTTTCTTCATGGGGTTGTAATCGAACCTTGCCCAATTTTGAAGAATGTGTCCTAGTGGGCTACTTTCTGGGATACTATTTTTATTTCCCATTTTAAGGTGGCTTTTATCAAGGTGGCCACAACAAACAAGGTCTTTCTAGGGAAAGGTTTTAAGGTTTGATACTGTGCTTGTGGGAACAGCTGCCTCAAGAATAACCAAGTGGGGGGCTTTTTCCGTTACATGTTCTGGTACCCAAAATGCTCGGGTGATTTGAGCCCCAGACGAGCTGCTGCTGCCCGATTGCCTCACCATGAACAATGGGGGCCCAAAGAGATATGTTCTTCAGGAGGAGGCCCTGTGAAGTCATTGCACATCACAGGCAGACGCCCCAACACCTCCATGAAATCCCCCATCACCTGGGGATGTCCTGAACGGCTGGAGGGAGCAGTGCCTCTTTTCTTCGTAGTCAGATAACCCTCACGAGATTAACCTAAAAGGCAGTTTGTTATGGTTATCAAAGAAATTCAGTCCCCAAGCAGCCCATTTTAACAAGTAACACAGTCAAACATCGACAAACATGAGCAGACATGGAAATCCAATACTCTGGGAGTCCAACCCAGGGTACTTTGGGACCCTATCCCAGAGTTCAGGCCTTTAACCCGATCCTTTGAGTGTAGTGCCCCAGTGGCTGCAACCCTTTTATACTGTCTCCCTTGAACCCACAATTCCAGCCTTGGGTCTTTAACCCAGCAAAATCTGTCCACTGGGGCCTCTAACCCACAATTCTGATGAGCTATTAGACAATTTTAGGCACAGTTATGTTTTAACAAGGCCACTCACCCAAAAGACGTCTGATCCTGGAGCTGTTTTCTTCTTCCAAAAGAAAAAACGCCTTGGGGCCTGAAGCACTGCAGCAGGAAAACAGGGATCCGATCAGCTGAGCCTCTAGACAAAATTGTCTAGGCGGCTACTTAGGGTTGACAAAAAGACCCCACACCCCACCAGGGGTTCCAGAGCCTCGGGCAGGTGGTCACAGGACCTTGTCCCTTCGTGGTCACCAATTTGTTACCACACAAAATTGGGGTTCTCTTGCCTGATGCTCATAAACAACAAAAGCAATTAATTAGGGCATCAGCTTTTTGGGGGAGAAATCAGCTTTATTCCGTGAGATTGATCTGCAGAGAGACAGGCGGTGTTTGCCCTCAGATCTCTCTCCCCTGTTCAGGATTTGGGGTGAAATTTAAGAGGTTAGGGAGAACAGACTGACATGCAGAAATGCTGGTGGGACAGGTTTTGACTGGTGGGCTTCAAGCATTTACGGTAAGGTTTTAAACATTTACGACAGAGTTCTAAACATTTTTGATGAAGTGGGGAAGGAATTTTAACATCAAATCTTCCTGAATGAGGGACCCTTCACTTCTGATAAGAGTCTGACTTTCAAGTTCCAGTCGTGTCCTGGTCCTTGGGTTCCATGCAAAGGAGGATCTTCAGTTCCACAGTCATTTCAGGTCAAGAGTCTTTTGTGCATGCTCTGGCGATGTGACTTTACAGTTTTTCTGAAAGACAATCCTTAATCACTTTGTTGATGAGAGACTGGGTCTGTTCAAACTGGCTCTAAATGGGCCCGTGGTTATAATTCCGTCCTTAGACAAATTTAAGAATTTAAATTTACCTCAGAGATTTAAGAATAAACTGCCTAGAGGCCAGCCGAGTGGCAGAGTGGTTGAGTTCACATGATCTGCTTTGGCAGCCCGGGGTTCACGGGCTCAGGTCTCAGGCTCAGACCTACATACTGCTCATCAAGCCATGCCGTGGCAGTGTCCCACGTACAAAATGGAGGAAGATTGGCATGGATATTGCTCTGGGACAATCTTCCTCAAGCAAAAAGAGGAGAAACAGCAACCGATGTTAGCTCAGGGCCAATCTTCCTTAGCAACAAGAAAAAGAATAAACTGCCTAGAGTGACACTGACAAAAAATTAAGTCAGAGGTGAAGGAAACCCTATATTCTATTTTGAATCCTTGGCTACAAAAGGGGTAAGAATCATAATGAATAGGTGGGAATTCTATGAGCTAAATTTCTGAGAAAAAAAGATTATGAATCTGTTTTTACAGTTTGCTTCCAAAGCGTTTTCTGCTTTGATATTTGCCTAAGATTTACTAAAGTTTAAGTGCTTAAATAAGGGAATGGGTTTTATGTAAATAAGATAAGTTCATAGCTATAGATTTGTGGAGATTTGAGCAGAGGGCCAGGATCCTAAATATCAGGAAAACACCAGTTTACAGTGCACACAAGCCTAACGCCATTCCAACCCTGAGCACTTAAAAATCAAGAATGGCTACTTTAAAGTAAATGTTTCAAGACCAGAGCTGAATTGACAACATTTGAAGCACTGAAGAGCGTGATTAAGGAATTGAGCCATGGATCTAGTGAGGCCCATTAGAAATCATTATTTCACTGCAGCCAAATCTCCATTCGTTCATTTATTCATTCACTCAACAAATACCTGTTAAGCAATTACTAAGTGCTGGGCGCCCTGCTAACAGTGAGGAATGCAGCACAGTCACTCAGTTAGAGAGGTAAGTACTAGAAGAGGAATCAGCGTAGGGGCCATGAGGTCACGTCGGGGAGACAGTGAATCAGATTTGGAGGGTCAGAAAGGACTCTCCTAATGTGCTGAAAACAAATATACTTCTGGAAGAAGAGGCTAAGGGGTGAAAAGAAGTCAGAGCAAGGCATGCAAGCAGGGGCGAGGTACATCCAAAGGCTTGAGGGGAGAGACCTACGGGAGGTAAAATGATGAAACACACATCTACCCTTAAGAAGCTCTGGAACGACTTGTATTTTAGGCACTTTACAGTTTACAAAGCCCTTTCCCATCTTAACTTATCTGGTCCTCTCACAACAAAGCTGTGAATTAGATGTTCATTATCCTAGGGGTCTCAATGAATAAGTATTTATTGAATTGACGTGTGTGTATGTCGGGATTTGATTCTAGATACCAGAAACTACTCCAGTGAGTTTAAACAGAAAAGATTTCATATAGGAAATTCTGTCTTCAGAAAACCACTGGAAGGGTTAGAGGAGCAGGTTCCAGGCTGAGCTTCCTGGAGTGACTCCTGAACCACCTAGTTCTAGCCCAACCAGGGAGAGGCTTCTTCATCTCCCTACTTATGGGAGGTGCTTATTGGAGCTGTGATTACCTTTCTAGAGGCCTCCCTGGACCAAGTTCACCAAGAGGAAGACCAAACAGAAACTTCTCTGCTTAGTCCCCTGACCCAGGCTTGGAGTGGCCTCCTGCCCCCTAAGGCCCCACTCTCCATGAGGAGCACCAGCAGTGGAGCCAGTAGGAATGTCAAACTGGCCAACAATGTCTCCATGGTCACCAGATCCACAAGCAGGTGAGAGCAGCAATTTGGGGATTCAGGAATTGTGAGTGTCCCTGGATTTTGTTGTCCTCATTGTCTTAGCCTCATCCTCATAAAGTAGAGCCTGCTAGACTTAAGTGTTAATAGTTTATTTGGGAGTGTGATTCTAAGGAGAAACAATGAGGGACAGGAGAAGGAAGTGGGAAAGGAGAGAGAGCCAGTGCAGACTGCTTACGGAGTTGGCCACCACTACAGGCCACTGGGAGGTGGATTCCACAGGTCCTCTAGGAAACTTAGGAAATGCATCTCAGAGCATCGATCAGGGAAAGACAAGGGGGAATTCATCCATTGGCTCCCTTCCTCCATTGGTCAAGAGTTGCCTATATGTGATTATCGCCCCGCACTTCTAAGTTGCATGCTTGTGAGCGATTGGTGGTTTCACAGGCCTGAGGCAACGAACTCTCAGGCTGCAGCTGCAAAGAAAACCAAAGCCTTGAGGAACTGACAACCCATTGCCATTGTAGTAGTTTGAGTAGGAGTTGAAGCCAAGATCTGATGTACACAGGAGTCCAATACATCCACGGACTGATGTATTCCTTCTCTACCCTGACTGCCCATAAGTAGAGCATGAGGTTAGCTGCTCTGCGTTAGTAGAGAATTCATGTGGGCCCTCAGGGCTAAAAATGCAGCAAGAAAGGAGGGGCTCAGCCCAAGGCTGAATTGTCACATCCTCTCCATCTCTGCTCCCAGGATAGGCTTCTCCATTGCCCACAGTTTGGCCCAGGATGGGGCCCACGTGGTGGTCAGCAGCCGGAAGCAGCAGAACGTGGACCGGGCAGTGGCAGCACTACAGGGGGAGGGGCTGAGTGTGACGGGCACCGTGTGCCAAGGACCAGGTGCGGCTGGTGGCCACGGTGAGGAGCGTAGAAGGAGGTGCAGATGAGGACACTGGGATTCTGCTGCTAATGACCCACACTAGCGGAGAGGACTAAAGGCACCACAACATGAATCAAGTCAACTATGTGTCACTTGACTCCTGCCCCGGAGGCCCCCAGTCTCCCTGAAGAGACCTGGGCAGAGAAAGGAGATGTTCAGGGAGGGAGGCATCCACATGAACAGGATTCAGGCAGATGATGAGGTGGGCAGCATGCTGTTGGGGAAGGAGAGTCTGTTTACAACCACCAGCTACAGTGTTGAGTGGTCAGCCAGGCCCTGCTGGAAGATTCCTGAGGAAGGATTGAAAGGGTTTGGAGACGCTGTGGAGAAGAGGGGCTGATTGTATGGTCAGAGCTAGAGTGTCCTCAGGGAAAAGGAAAGGTGACAGTGCAACTTCAGGAAACAGTAGAGATGAGAGATGTGTTTGGGGACTGGTAGCCAACCGTGCCTGAAACAGAGGAGGATATGAAACAGTAAGTGGAGTGAAACTCTGCGCGTTTTTGTCCAGAAGCTCAATGCCTTGTTCTTAAAAGAGAAGAGGTGGCTCTCCATGCTCACTTGGTGTGGTCCTCTCCTAGATTGGACCAGGCATTGCCTCAGGGACTGCAAACAGGAACAACCTCCCACTGCAGCAGAAACCTTCTTTCCCTCCCTGACGCTAGTCCTCTACATCTCTTTCTTTCCCACAGGCCCTGGAACACTGCAGGGGTGCGGGCTTCCTGGTATGTGGCGGTGGTCAATCTCACAGTGGGAAGTACCTTGGGGAGAAGTGAGTGGGTCTGGGACAAGATGAGGTCTGGGGAAGCCAGCGTGGGGTGGGTCGGGCGTCATCCTCACCTTCTGTGTGACCCTTTCTTTGTCTCGGCTCACACACCCAGAGGGGGTCATCAGCTCCCACAGGTCCACTCTCCTCTCACAGATGCACACAATTCCCCATCTGTGAGATGGAGGTAAGAGTGTCTAAGCTGAAGTTCTGGTCTCCACTGTCCAGGAGCTCCCAGTCTGCAGGGAGTATCCAACGTGGAACCAAATAATCACAACAAATTGGGGGCACAGAGAGGGAATGACTCCCTTCCTTGCTCAGGGATGCTTAACGCCCAAGGCGATAACCCTGAAATCCAGCTGCATTAGTTTCCCAGGGCTGCTGTAACAAAGTACCAAAAACTGGGTGGCTTAAACAAGAGAAACTTATTGTCTCACAGTTCTGGAGGTCAGAAGTCCAAGATCAGGGCATCAGCAGAGTTGATTCCTTCTGAAGCCATGAGAGAGAATCTGTCCCGTGCCTCTCCCCTAGCTTCTGGTGGTCTGCTGGCCGTCTTCAGTGTTTCTTGGCTCATAGAAGCATCACTCCAATCTCTACCCTCATCTTCACATAGTGTTCTCAGTGTGTGTCTGTGTGTGTGTGTCTCCAAATTTCCCCTTTTCATAAGGACACCATTCATATTGGGTTAGGGCCCATCCTACTGCAGTATGACTATCTGCAATGACCCTATTTCCAAATGAGGTCACATTCTGAGGTACTAGGGGTTAAGAGTTCAACATACAAATCTGGATGGTACACAATTCAGTCCATAACACCAACCTTCCCCAGACTCAGCTGGCCAGTGCTTCCTAAGCCCCAGATGGAACATCCTTTTCCGACTGATGCCCTTGGAGACACAAGAAGATGTCCCCTAGACTCTGGGGTTTTCTGCCTGCAGAGTCCTCAGCCTGATCCCCATATTCCTGCATCTTCAGGATGCCTCCTTCCATGCATGTGAAAGAAAGCCGGCACTCTCCCCACTTCCCCTTGTTAGAAGCCATCACGCCCATGTTCTAATGCGGTATATTTGCTAATACAGTGAGAACACGCATTGGACTGACTGTCTCCTCTCCCCCGCCCTTCATTTGCTCTGATTTCAGATCCTGAATGTCACTGTGCAGGCCCCAGCCCTGCTGCTGAGCCAGCTGCAGCCCCACATGGAGAACAGGGAGTGAGGGCAGGGAAGCGGGTAGGGAAGGAGTCATTTGGTGTCAAATATGGATCAAGGGAGCTGGAGCGAGAGGGGCCAGATGTTGACTTAGACCTTCCCACTGGGAAGCAGGCTTGGCTGAGCCAGTGATACAAGAAAAGTGAGAGTTCGACTTTCAGACTCTGGGTCAGCGAAACAAACAAAAGAATTCTATCCATTAGTGTCATTCTCTCATATCTCCAGTGCCCAGGGAATCTGGAAGCAGGACAAGGGATCCACAGACAGAAGTGCCTGGAGTTCTGGAACGGGGAAACTAGAAGTGGCCTCTCTTGGGCTGCAGCAGCTCAGGGCACAAGAGTCCAGGCTGATGACCTTGAGGCACCCAGCAGCATGCCCAAAACAAGAGCAACCATACTTCCTACTTCTCAATCAGATTCAACTCTTCCCTCCCTCTTCCTAACATTTACAGTAGTCCTATCCTCCCCAACTCACCCCATCCCCTTCCAGGCAATTCCCAAATTAGAAAGCCTGCTTCCCTGTGTCTCCCACAGCCTAAGGTGGATGCTGCCTGCCCCGTTCCCTCCTCACCTGTGGGCTGGACCAAAGGCTGTCTCTGTCGCTCTGATTTCCCACTGGTCTCAGTGACTGGGATGTCTCCAGATGTTCTCCAGGAGCCCAGCACTTTTCCTGGGGAAGGAACAATCTGGCTGTGCTCCAGAGAGTTCTTTTGCCTCTTTGGTTTGCAGGCCCAATCATTAGAAGCTTTCCATTGTCTGGCCACCCTAGGAACACAGCTTTTCCTCAAAGTGCTCTAAACACCCCATTCCAGTCCTCCAACAGAGGCCAGTCTCACTTCTGTTCCAAAATAGATCCCCCTGGGCATATCCCAGTCCCTCAGGCCTCTCCCCCTGCTAAGCTGTGCCTCCTCTGAAGGTCAGAGCTGCCCAGTTTTCTCCATCAGCATTGCCCTCACTCCCTCTTTAAAATGGTCAGTTGAGGTTTTCTCAGTCTCCAGTACAGTGCTTTGTAGACGTGGCCTTAAGACCCCTCTTCCACCTGGATTGCTTCCCTGCAGCTCCCCGCCTGTTGAAATTCTGGAGCAGCCACTGAATTCAGCAAGCACGTCATGAATAGCTCATAGAGGCTGGGCTGCTTCTCTGGACCTGTGTGACCATCTGTGAAATTCAACCAGGACTTCTAACTAATAATAACTTCCAAGGCCGCTTCCAGCCCTAACACTGACATGGTGTGGTATTAGATTTAACCGTAAAAAAAAACCAATGTCATTTTTGTATGTAACAAATGGACAAACATTACTATAGTTCAGCTCATTACAATGGTTTTCAAATTGTTTTTAACAGCAGGATCCTTTTATCAAAGAGTATCCTTCATAGGAGCCCAATACATAAAACAGACAAAAGCAGAGATGCCCAGATGGAAACGTGGATTGGCTGGTGCCCACCCATTTGTCTGCTACTTAATCTCCTGTTGGTGGTCCTGGGCACTTCTGCAGAACTAGCTTCACAAAATTGGTTGAAAATTAGTAAAGTAATGAAGACAGTATGGGCTTTGGAGTCAGAGAGGCTTAACTTTAGATCCCTGCTCTGTCACTAGCTACACATTTTTGGCAATTAAACTCTCTGGGCCTTCATTCCCTTATCTATTTAGTGGGAATAATGATACTTGGTAGACCCATAGTGAAGATGAATTGACTTGATAAAATATGTCAATTACCAAGCAAAGTGCACACACTAGAGACTATGTATATTTATGTATATTTATTATAGTAAGCATTATTTTCAAATGAATATTATCTACAGTATATAGTAAGTACTATAAATATAATTTAATAATAATTAAATTTGTTTTAATATTTATAATAAACATGGTTAATATTATCACACTATTATTCCTAATTATAGGATCTGAGCAAGTAAGAGATTACTTTCTCCAACCTTGTAGACAAGGCAAGAGTTCATGAAGGAAACGCCATTTAAATTCGACAGTGAAGGATTGTTAGGATTTTGGCAAGTAGATAAGAATGAATGGAAACAACTGCAAAAATGATGGGAGGCTTAGGGAAGCTTCAAAGAACAACATGAGGAACCCTTGGTGAATAAAAGTAAGTGGTCAGACAGCACGAAACATGGAAAGTATTGATCCTTAGACATTAAGCAGTAGTTCAGGGAGGATCCTCTGAAGTTTTGAAGAAAGACAATCATGTGATCATATATTTTAATAATCTCGAGTATATTTTATCCAGCCTTCTAAATTTTAAGAAAGTATGAAAACAAAAAGGACATTGGTCATGGGAGCCAGTATAAACAGCTAGAAGGAGGAAGAGAGCCACAAGGACACAATGTACCACAGGCAAATAAATTAAAAATAATAGATAAAATATTTTTTAATTTATCATCTTAAACACATCAACGAGTCAGCAAAAAAGTCAAAAAGTCTCAAACCAAACAACTAAGTGAAAGCAGGAGCCTGGAGAGTTAAGCTGAGCACTACAGTCAGCTTTTGCCCTGTGGGTGTTTTTCAAATCCTCTTTGGCAAATGCTGAGCCCTTTGGCTTCTGTTTACCTGGCCTCCCAGGAAATAAGAGACAAAACAAAAGGACAGCCCAAGGAAGAAAGTCCAGGAAGGAACCTTCCAGTAGTGAAGCTGGGGATAGAAATGACTATCCCCTCATTGCAAGGGTGAACCAGAAATAGAACCCCGGAAGACTGCAAGGAAAATTAACTCTTTCAAAATTAGAGGCTGGTAGAGGGAAAAAGGGAAACGTGGCTGAGAATTTGGACCCCGAGGTGCCCTCATGCAGATTTGTAATTTAAAGTCCTGCCACTTAGGTAATTCAAAACAAAAACACACACACACAAACAAGCAAACAAAAAACCTTAAGCCAAGAATTTAATTTAAAATTGTCCCAGACGAGTCTTAGCCCCAGGTGCTTCACAGAGGCCAAAACAAACCTACAAATGAACTCAACTTAACCGCAGGCCTCAAATAGTTTTCGTAAATAAAATATTAAAGTAAGATCAGCTCATAGTCAAAAATAATTAAAACAGGACATCAAAAGCAAAAATTAGCAGAAACAACAGAAACAGACATAAGTTCTTTAAATACTGGAATGATCTGACACAGATTATAAAATAATTAAATGCATTTTTTTTAAGAAATAAAAAAAACAAGCTAGGAAATGTGTTAAGAAAACAAAGAAACTATAAAGAATTACCAAGCACACTTGAAATGTAGACAAACAGAATGCTATAAGTTTGAAATTTAAATCCAGTGGATGGACTTCAGAACAAATATGACATGGCCAAAGAAATAATTAGTGAACTGAAAGATGGAACTGAGAAAATTACTCTAGAATGTAAAGCAAAAATACAAAAAGATGGAAGATATGATAAAGATACTAAGACAAATGGAGGAGAAAGCACAAAAGTTACACCAACGTCTAATTAATATTCACAATGATAAGAGATAGAGAAGAAGAATGGTAGAGGCAATAACTGAAGAGATGATATCCAAGAAGTTCCAGATCTAATGAAAAATACCAACTCACATATCCAAGAACTACAAATGTCAAGCAGAATAAATATTTTTTAAATTCTGCACTTAATCATATCATAATGAGTCTGATAATTAACATAAGAAATTCCAGAACACAAAGGAAAATGAAAAGATCTTAAAAGTAGCCAGAAAGAAAAGAGAGATTACCTTCAAAGGGATGGAAGTAGTTAGATTGCCTTCTCATCGGTAACAATAGACGCCAGAGAGAATGAAATGAGATCTTCAATAAGCTCAAAGAAAATAACTATCAATCTAGAATTCTATACCTACCAAATACCTTTCAAAAATTAGGGCAAAGTAATAACATTTTCAGACAAACAAAAACAGAGTTTACTATCAGAAGACCTTCACTAAAAGAAATTCTCCATCTTACTTCAGGCAGAAGGAAAAACGATATCTCATAAAGAAAACCTAAGATGAAAATCAGAATGAAAAACACAGAATTGAGTAACATATGAACAGATTTAACTACTTACTGTAAAAAGAAATAATGATGTTTTGTGGGATTAAAAAACAAAAATAAAGAAAGAAAATAATATTCAGATCAGGAGGATGGAAATTGAGTTAAGGTATTGTAAGATTTTCATGTTGCTTAAGAGAGTAAGGACATTAACTTTAAACTCTGATAAGTTAAACAGGCCTATTTTACTTTCTAGGTTACAGCTACAAGAATGGCAAGAGAGTATGCAATATATTTTCAAACTAGTGGAAGAAGAAAATGGAAAGAGAAAAAATAATACAAAAGAAAACAAAGAACTGAGGAAATCAAAAACAAAGCACAAAATTGGATGCTAGATAGTAATTCCAGTATATCATTATTAATTAATAATAAATTAATCATTAATAAATTAATAATAATAAATAGATTCATTACAGTGAATACAAAGATTATCAAGCTAGAATTTTTAATCAAATTATATGCTATATTCAAAAGAGATTTTTTTTAAAGTTACTGAAGGTTGAAAGAAAAGGATGAAAAAAGATATGGAAGGCAAATTCTAACCGAAAGAAAGCTAGTGTCACTACAGTAATATCAGACGAAGGCAACATTAGGTCAAAAACATTGCTAGAGATAGAAACAGTTGTTTCATAATGTTAAAAGGATCAATTCACTAAATAAATGTAAAATTTTTCATGGCTATATATAAACTGAAAGCAAAATTTGACATAAGTACAAAGAAAAGCAGACAAATCCACAATTATACTGGGATATTGTCCACTTCTCTCTCAGTAGTTAATTAGAGCAAGTGGGCCCCTCCCTCCAAAAAAAATCAGTAGAGTAAACAGGATTAAAATAACATGATTAACAGACTTGACCTAATGAATATACATAGAAAATGTACCAACAACTGTAGAATATGCATTCTTTTCAAGCACAGAGAGACTATTTATAGAAATTGATGATAAAGCAAGTCTCAACAAACTTCAAGAGATTGAAATAAAAAGGACTGCTTTCTCTGCAATGCAATTAAAGCGGAAATCAACAACAAAAAATTACTTTAAAAACTTCATATGTTTGGCAGCTATAAGAAAAATTAGAAAATATCTATAACTGAGTATAATGAAAATATTGTATATATAAGCTTTTTTTCTTGAGGAAGATTAGCCCTGAGCTAAGCTCTGCCACCAATCCTCTTCTTTTTTGCCAAGGAAGACTGGCACTGAGCTACCATTTGCGCCCATCTTCCTCTACTTTATATGTAGGACGCCTGCCACAGCACGGCTTGACAAGCAGTGAGTAAATCCGCACCCGGGATCTGAACCGGCAAACCCTGGGCTGCTGAAGTGAAACGTGCAAACTTAACCACTGTGCCACCAGGCCGGCCCCTGTATAAGCTATTTATATGATTATAGTTTTATTATAACCAAAGGATACAAATTAGAACCAGCCAAAAGAAGAGACACATATGACAGAATCTAGAACTGGGAGGGCTCCAAATGCAAAGTCTTGTGTCCTCAGGAATGTGTGCAGTTTGAAAGAGAGGCCTGGCCTGGAGATACAAATTTGAAAGCCATCAGCATATGGCTGAATATTGAAAACTGTGAGACTGGGTGAGATCATCAAGGAAATGAGTGTAGATAAAAAGGACAAGAGGTCTAAGGAGTGGTTCCAAGGTGCCAGCAAAGGATACTGAGAAAGAGAAGCAAATATGGGAGGAAAACTAGGAACCAGAAGAGTGGAGGGTACTGAAAGCAAAGAAAGCATTTCACGGAGGAAGGTGAGATCGACTGTATCAAACACTGCTGGCAGGTCAAGTAAGATGAAAATGGGATTTGGATATTGAATTTAGCAACGCGGAAGGCATTGCTGACCTTGACGAGAGCAGTTTCATTGGGTTCATGAGCTCTTACCAAGATTTAATAGATTTTTCTTAAGCAAATGTTTCAGCATCTGCTATACATATGCCCTTAGGACAATTTTCAGGGACTTAAAGATTGTTTCTTTAAGAACAATTTTCTTGGCTATGATTATTAACCAATGGTTATCTCACTGGGATAGCTTCTGCGCAGCTGCTCACACTGCCCTTGCAGCAGCGATCCGTGTTCTCCTTCTCTTTTAGGTGAAACTTCTCAAAAGTGTTGTCAGTACTTCATGTTCAGTTCCTGTCTCCTTCCCCTCACCCCAAATTCTTTCTTGAACCAGCTCCGATCAGGCTTTGACCCCACTCCCACCATGAACCAAATGAAACTCTTCTTGTCTATATAAACTATTAAAGCAGTATTTAGAAGGAGAATTACAGCCTTAAATGCTTCATTGATAAAAGAAAATTAATGAGGTAAGCATCCATCTTAAGAAGTTCTAATAATAGCCAACTGAACCCAAAATGGTCAGTTCTGAATAGGACAGCCCAGAAATGCAGGTTTTCCATCAAGGGATTCAAGGTTGTCAAATTTTAACACTATAGTGAAATTATTTAAGATATTCCTTATGTTTATAGTATGTGAGGCTATTTCTTTTGATCCACCATTACTCCCCATAGAACATCAATGTAGACAATCGCCCACTGGTGAGAGCACCTTAGTGAAGTCCAGGAGTCCAGTGGAGAAGTTCCAACCCACCACTGCAGGAAAAAAATCCAAGAATTAGTGCATTGAAGACAGTAAGAACATTTTCACTTTATCTGAATCACCCCTCCTCTAAGGTGGCACAGGTCTGTGCCAAGATCTCAAATATACAACCTAACTCTACACCTCAAGGAACTGGAAAAATGAAAGCAAACTAAGCCCAAAGTTAGCAGAAGAGAGGAAATAACATATATCAGAGTAGATATAAATGAAATAGATGCTAGAAAACACTACAAAAAAATCAACAAAACTAAGAGCTGTTTTTTCAAAAAGATAAAATTGACAAAACTGTAGGTAAACTAAGAAAAAAAGAAGACTCGAATAAATAAAATCAGGGATGAGAGAGGAGACATTACAACTGATACCACCAAAACAGAAAGAATCATAAGAGACTATTATCAATAATTATATACCAACAAATTGGATAACCCAGTAGAAATGGACAAATTC
The DNA here is from genome assembly GCF_041296235.1 of Equus asinus. Classification (NCBI taxonomy): domain Eukaryota; kingdom Metazoa; phylum Chordata; class Mammalia; order Perissodactyla; family Equidae; genus Equus; species Equus asinus. Next base: position 168,965,956 of record NC_091791.1, read on the forward strand.
CTAGAAACATACCAAGACTGAATCATGAAGAAATAGAAAATCTAAACAGACCAATAACTAGTAAGGAAATTGAATCAGCAATCAAAAATGTCCCACCGAAGAAAAGCCCTGGACCAGGTGGCTTCTTCTACCAACTATTTAAATAATTAATACCAATACTTCTCAAAAAATTGAAGAAGCAGGAAAACTTTCAAACTCATTTTATGAGGCCAGCATTACTCTGATACTAAAGCTAGAGAAGGACACTATAAAAAAAGAAAATTACAAGGCAGTATCTCTGATGAATGTAGATACAAAAATCCTCAACAAAATACCAGCAAACTGAATTCAACAGCACATTAAAAGGATCATCCACCATGATCAAGTGGGACTTAGCACTGAGATGCAAGGGGGGTTCGACATACGCAAATCGATAAGCATGACACACCACAATGAAAGAATGAAGGATTAAAATCATATGATCATCTCAATAGACGCATGAAAAGCATTTGACAAAATTCAACATCCTTTCATGATAAAACCACTCACAAGTTAGGTACAGAAGGAATGTACCTCAACATAATAAAGCCCATATATGAGCAGTCCACAGCTAACATCATCTCAATGGTGAAAAGCTGAAAACTTTTCCTTAAGATTGGGAACAAGGCAAGGATGCTCACTCTTTCCACTTCTGTTCAGCATAGCACTGCAAGTTTAGTCAGAACAATTAAGCAAGAAAAAGAAAGAAAAGGCATCCAAATTGGAAAGGAAGATGTAGAACTGTTTCTTCAGATGCCGTGATCTCATACACAGAAAACTCTAACAACTCCACTGAAAAACTGTAAGAACTAAGAAATTAATTCAGGGGGCTGGCCCCACGGCCAAGTGGTTAAGTTCTCGCACTCTGCTGGGGCGGCCCAGGGTTTCACCGGTTCGGATCCTGGGTGAGAACATGGCACCGCTCATCAAGCCACATTGAGGCAGTGTCCCACATGCCACAACTAGAAGGACCCACAACTAAAAATACACAACTATGTATTGGGGGGCTTGGGGGAGAAAAAGGAAAATTTTTTTTAAAAATCTGAAAAAAAAAAGAAATTAATTCAGTAAAGTTGCATGATACAAAATGAACATACAAAAATCAGTTGCATTTCTATACATTAACAACAAACTACCAAAAAGAGGAATTAAGAAAAGAATCTCATTTATAATAGCATCGAAACAATAAAATGCTTAGAAATATAATTAACCAAGGAGGTTAAAGACCTGTACACTGAAAACTATAAGACATTGGTGAAAGAAGTTGAAGAAGACACAAATAAAGGAAAGATGTCCCTTGTTCATGGATTGGAAGAATTAATATTGTTAAAATATCCCTAACACTCAAAGCAATCTACAAATTCAATGCAATCCCTATCAAAATTCCAATGGCATTTTTTACAGAAATAGAAAAAAACAATTCTAGAATTCATATGCAACCACAAAAGACCCTGAACAGCCAAAGCAATCTTGAGAAAGAAGAACAAAGCTGGAGGTATCACACTTCCTGATTTCAAACTATATTACAAAGCTATAGTAATCAAAACAGTATGGGACTGGCATAAAAACAAACACATAGACCAATGGAACAGAATAGAGTGCCCAGAAATAAACCCATGCATATACAGTCAACTAATCTTTGATGAGGGCACCAAGAATAGATGATGAGGAGAGGAGAGTCTCTTCAATAAATGGTCTTGGGGAAACCCGACAGCCATATGCCAAAGAATGAAACTGGACCCCTATCTTATACCACTCACAAAAATTAACTAGAAATGGATTAAAGACTTAAATGTAAGCCCTGAAACTAAAAAACTTCTAGAAGAAAACATAAAGAAAAAGCTCCTTGACATTGGTCTCGACTGTGATTTTTTGGATATGACACCAAAAGTACACACAACAAAAGAAAAAATAAAGAAGTGGGACTACATCAAACTAAAAAGTTGCTGCATGGCAAAGAAACAATCAGCCAAATGAAAAGCAACCTAGGGAATGGAAGAAAATATTTGCAAATCATATGTCTGATAAGGGTTAATATTAATATCTAAAATATATAAGAAACTCATACAACTCAATGGAAAAAAAATAATAATCTGATTTAAAAATGGCAAAGGACTTGAATAGATATGTTCCCAAAGAAGACATGCAAATTGCCAACAAGTACATGAAAAGATGTTCAACATCAGTAATCATCAGAAACATGCAAATCAAAACCACAATGAAATATCACCTCACACCTGTTAAGATGGCTGTTACTAAAAAGACAAGAGATAACAAGTGCTGGCAAGGAGGTGAAGAGAAAGGAATACTTGTGTACTGTTAGTGGGAATGCAAATTGGTGCAGCCACTATGGAAAATGGCATGGAGATTCCTCAAAAAATTAAAAATAGAATACCATATGATCCAGCAATCCCACTTCTGGGTATATATCTGAAGGAAATGAAATCAGTATCCCAAACAGATATCTGTCCTCCCATGTTCATTCAGCATTATTCACAACATCCAAGATATGGAAACAACCTAAGTATCTGCCAATAGATAAATGGATAAAGAAAATGTGGTATACATATACAGTGGAATATTAATTAGCCATAAAAAGAAATCTTGCCATTTGTGACAACATGGACGAACCTGGAGGACATTATGCTAAATGAAATAAGCCAGTCGGAGAAGGACAAACACTGTATGATTTCACGCATATGTGGAATCTAGAAAAGAAAAAATCTAACTCGTAGAAACAGAGAGTAGAATGGGGGTTGTCAGGGGTTGGGAGTGGGGGAATTGGGGAGACGTTGGTCAAAGGGTACAAACTTTCAGTTTAAGATGAATAAATTCCAGGGATTTAATGTACAACATGGTGACTATAGTTAATAATACTGTGTTGTATACTTGAAATTTTTTAAGAGAGTACATCCTAAGTGTTCTCACCTACCTAAAACAATGTTAACTATGTAAGGTGATGGATGTGTTCATTATATTGTGGTAATCGTTTCACAGTGTATATGCATATCAAATCATCACATTGTACACCTTAAATATATACAGTTTTATTTGTCAATTGTATCTTAGTAAAACTCTTTTAAAAACAACATTATGACAAAGTTAAGCTCACGACAGAAACCATGATTGATTTAACATTTGGAAAACCAATCAGGACCCAGAATAGCCAACAGTATTAAAGGAGAAGAACGAAGTTGGAGGACTGACACAACCCAACTTCAGACTTACTGCAAAGCTGTGGTAATCAAACAGTGTGGTATTGGCAAAAGAATAGACAAATGGATCAGTGGAACAGAACAGAGAACCCAGAAATAGGCCTCCATAAATACAGTCAACTGATCTTTGACAAAGGAGCAAAGGTAATAAAATGGAGCAAAGAGAGTCTCTTCAACAAATAGTGCTGGAACAACTGGACCTTCACAGGCAAAAAAGTGAATCTAGACACAGACCTTAAACTCTTACAAAAATTAACTCAAAACGTATCATGGACCTAGATGTAAAACATAAAACTGTAAAACCCCTAGAAGAAAACAGATGACCTTGGGTATGGTGATGCCCTTTTAGAAACAACATCAAAGACATGATCTATGAAAGAAATAATTGATAAGCTGGACTTCATTAAAATTAAAAACTTCTGCTCTCAATACCAAGAGAATTTGAAGACAAGACACAGACTGGGAGAAAATATTTGCCAAAGACATATAGAAAATATACAAAGAACTCTTAAAATTCAACAATAAGAAAACAAACAATCCAATTAAAAACAGACCAAAGATCTTAACAGACACCTCACCAAAGAAGGCATACAAAAGGCAAATAGCATATGAAAAGATACTCCACATCATATGTTATCAGGGAAATGCAAATTAAAACAATGAGATACCACCATAAACATTTTAGAATGGCCAAAATCTGGAACACTGACAATAGCAAAAGCTGACGAGGGGCCGGCCCTGTGGCTGAGTGGTTGAGTTCGCGAACACCGCTTCGGCTCCTGGGCGTGGATGTGGCACAGCTCGTCAGGCCATGCTGAGATGGCATCCCACATGCCACAGCTAGAAGGACCCACAACTGAAAATACACAGCTATATACCTGGGGGCTTTGGGGAGAAAAAGGAAAACAAATAAAATCTTTAAAAAAAAAGCTGACAAGGACGTAGAGCAACAGGAACTCTCATACGTTGCTGGTAGAATGTAAAATAGTACAGCCACTTTGGAAGACAGCTTGGTAGTTTCTCACAAAACTAAACCTACTCTTACCATACAATCCAGCAAATTGTGCTCCTTGGTATTTATCCAAAGGAGTTGAAAACTTCTGTCCACACAAAAACCTGTAGACAGATGTTTATAGCAGGTTTATTCATAATTGTCAAAACTTGAGCACAACAAATACGTCCTTCAGCAGGTGAGTGGACAAACAAACTGTGGTACATCCAGACAATGGAAAATTATTCAGCACTAAAAAGAAATGAGCTCTCAAGCCACTTAAAGACATGGAGGAAACTTAAATGCATATTCCTAAGTGAAAGAAGCCAATCTGAAAAGGCTACAAACTGTGTGATTCCGATAATATGACATTCTGGAAAAGGCAAGACTGTGGAGACAGTAACAAGACCAGCAGTTGCCAGAGTTGGAGAGTGGGGGGAGAGAGGAATAGACAAAGTACAGAGGATCTTTAGGGCAGTGAAAATACTCTGTATGTTATAATGATGGATACATGTCATTGCCCTTTTGTCCAAATCCATAGAATGTACACCACCACGAGTGAACCCCAAGGTAAACTATGGACTTTGGGTGATTATGATGTGTCAAGGTAAATCCATCTTTGGTTAAAAAAAAAAGTACCATTCTGATGAGTGATGTTAATAATGGGGAGGTTACGCATGTGTGGGTACAGAGGGTATATGGGAAATCTCCGTAGCATCCTCTCAATTTTGTTGTCAACCTAAAAGTGCTCTAAAAGATTGTATTTTTAAAAAATCAACCAATATAATTCACCATAGATTCAAGGAAAAAATTCATATTATCATAACAATGAATGAAGAAAAATCATTTGATGATCAACATTTATTCATGACAAACTAATAGCAAACTAAGAATAGAACTTCATTAACCTAATACATAGCATCTACAAAAAAAATGCAACACACAGATAACTTAATGACGCCATTTGAAAGCTTTCCACTTGAAGTCAAGAACAAGACAAAAATGCCTGATATTATCACTTCTATTTGACACTGTAATAGAGAAAGTAGTAAAGCAAAAAATAGATAAATATTGAATATGATATAGTCAAATGTATCAGCCTGTCCTTTTACGGCTTTGGTTATTAACTCATGCCAAGGAAAGTGTCGTACATTAAGGATCTTCTAAAATATATATATTCTCTTGTATTTTCCTCCGGTACTTATACAGTTTCATTTTTATGTCAAACAACTTGATTTATGTGTAATTTATTTGGTATAAAAAATGAAGTAGTGATCCAGCTTTTTTGTTTTTCCTAATCTCTAGCCTCTGGAAGAACTGAAAATAGAAAGGGACTAGAGATTTTACCATTCATTTGACATTTTCCTAGACTACTTCGTTTTTTAAACCATATAAATAAATGTCTTTTATAAATTTTTTTAAAACTAATTTTTAAGATGATTTCCACGTTTTGCATAATCTTCACCTGAAAATGGCTGATCTGAGATTTTACACTCTCCCATGACAGTTAAAAAACATTTTTCCATGCCACCTTCCCTAATATGAGTTAGTTCCCCTGACTACTTTGGTTACCCCTCCTGCTAACATCAACACCGATGAGACTTAAGTGAGAAAGACTCATGCCTTGGGGACTCAAGTAGAGCAGAATGAGCACCAGAACCAGAGTGTGGGCGGGCACACAGTGCCCTAAATCAGAGATGAGAGGTACATGCTACTTCCATGGATGTGAAACAAAGAGATCGCTGGGCCTTTGGCCAGATCTCTTATAGAGTGAGCCCAGAAGGCCAAATTCAGCATGACTGACTTGCTCAGAGGTTGTACGAACTACAGAAGAAAGACAGGTCCAGGAGAACTGAGAAGGTTCTCCACATGACCCATAAACTCACCTCTCCTTGATGAAGCAAGCAGCCCCCTAAGACAGAGTCAGGGGAATGGCCGCTGGGACTGCATTCAGTAACTTTCACTCTAGTGAAACACCAGAAAACACCAGATCCCAAGTTAGTAGAATGGTTTAACATTTATGAAGCACTTCAGTTAGCCTGAGCTTCAGCACAGAGCAGAGGACGTTTGTTGCAGAGGAAGAAAGCATTTGGCCCTATTGTCTTGTTCTTGTCTGAAGTTTTTGTTGGGGCAACCTGGTCTCACATCACAGAGCTGAAGAAATGAATCACAAGAAACTGTCCAGGTGGTGGTGGCACCAGGCGTGGCCTCGACGTGCAGAGCAACACCGGCATGTTTGTGGACTTGTACCTGCAGCAGAAATGCTCCACAAGCAATGGCATCATCAGCTCCAAGGACCACACATCCAACCAGATGAACGTGGCCAAGGCTCACAAGGTGACAGGCGTGTTCAATGGCCAGATTAAAACCTATGCTATCTGCAGGGCCATTTGCAGGATGGAGGAGTCAGATGACTCCTTTCTCTGACTGACAAAGGCTAATGGCATCGTCTCATAGAACTTCTGACTGAAGAGGATCACAGATGTGGAATATCTCTCATAAATAAATAGTGAAATACATTCCCCTCCCCCAAAAGAGAAAGAAACTGCTCAGTCCACCACACTTAGAAATATGCTGGGAAGAATGAGAGGCATCCTACGCCAGACTACAACCGTCAGAGAAGGGAGGGCTGGGTGCAACAGCATACAGAACCAAGGCCCACACCAGGGAGAGGCCACAGGACACTATCAGATCCCAAGAGGGCCTGGGTTCAGACTCCGTAGGCAAATGGAGTCACGTCAGCCCTCCCCTGACGTACCCACTGGAATATGATATATGGTTCTTGGATGCTGCCAGGCAGCCAAACAAACCCAAACATCTCTCCCTTTGCTCCCATACATTTACACGGACGCAGAACTCCTGAGAGGAAGGAATCTGAGTCCCTTTGACAGCCAAAGTTACTACAGCGTACCTGAGGAGCTCAAGCATCCCTGACTGAGAACAGCTGGCAGGACCCGTGATGCCCCCCTGACCCGGCCCCCCGAGAGAATCCACAGAGAGGGAGAGAAGGAGGAAGGCAGGGTGGAATGCAAGCTCAGCTGATGCCAGGACCGGCCCTGACCCTGCCAGCCTGGAAACAGGTTTATGCCCCACCCAAAGGACCCAGGGCTGCTGAGTGGCAATATTGGGAGACTGTGTCAATTGTTATGTGGTGCCCCTTTTACTGGGTATAACCCAGAGGAAAGAGCACTATCCCTCCACACCATTCAACACACAGACAGACAGACAGACACGCACACACACACACACACCTTTTATAACTACAGATAACCAAGTAAGAGAAGGATCCTCTTACTGGGAACGCTGAGGTGGTGGGGTGGCAGATGGACAAGTTGCCAGGTGATGACACACAAGTGGATTCTTCACCAGGCTGCTTTGTCTGAAGTTTTAGAATTTGATTTGCAAATGATTTGAAGCCCAAAAGGGGGAACAAAATATGGACCTACTCCCCACTTATTTTCCTGATTCTGGATATTCTTAAATAGCATTCAACCATTTTTAAAACAAAAATTGAAAAGAATAAAATTTAAATGACTTATAATATCACTTCCCAGACATTTGCTATTAACTATTTATAAATGAAAGCACTATGACCCATGGATATAGTTAGATAAGTCAGATATAAAAGAAAATTCAAAAAGATTTTTACAAACCTGCCAATGTTACTCCCTAAAGGCAATCACTCCTAAAAAACATGGCTATGTATCACTCAGAAAAATGTGTGTGCATATATCAACGTGCATATTTATATCTTATTTGTATCCAAAGATTTACTTAGACTACTCTGCACATTACTTTTTGCAGTTACCCATATACTTTGGAGATGAGCACATACAGATCTACTCCATTCTGTTAACAATGCACAGTGCCAAATAAGGATAGATATACTATAATCTACTTAAACAACTCCCTATTAAAAAATACTAGGTAGTTTTGAGGTAGGTTATTTTGTTTTGAGTTTTTCAATATAAATAACTCCAACATAAGTGTTCTTGTACAAATATGTTGGCACATTTTTGAAAGTACATCCGTAAAGTAAATTTCTATATCAAACTGAAAGAGATTTGTATTTGAAGAGATTTCCCATATTGTCTTCTCATTGTGATCCTGCCTGCCCCCACTGTGTAACAGCAGTTCCATCTACTTAATGATCAGGGTCAGTTAGTCCTGTCAGGATGGTGAATCCTCTATTTCGCTGCTGTCCCTTGTCACAAGGAGCCCAAAGTATCCAGATGGCAGCCATACCTTATGGTTCAATAGAATTCTTACTATTTTCCAAGCGAAAGCATTTCCTCTTTGGGGATGCTTTAAATTCACAGAGCCCAGAGATGTAGGGATGGGAAAAAATTTTCCCCAAGTTGGTCACTGGGAGTGATGGCAAACACGGCCACTTGTGCTTCCACCCCATGTTTCCCAGGGGAAAGCAAAGATTCAAGATTCTGGGGTATCAACTCTGATGGCCCATGTCATGTAGAGAGTCCCATTCTCTCCCACCGAGGGCCCTGTCCTTGGCATAGCAGGCCTTACTTAGTTGGGAGTTGAACCTCTTTTAGAGCTTCTTCACTTGTAGGAGTAAGCCTGATTCTCAGCTTTCTCTGCCCTCTGGCTGCAGGAGATAAGAGCCTCCTCATATGCTTCCAAAGAGGTCCTCCATCTTTGACACTTGGCCTTTAATAACTAATTACTCTCAGCTTTTTGTTACCCTTTTCCGGAGCATCAATACAGTTACTCTTCCCCCTGTATTTCTCTAATGACTTATAACAGCCGCTGCATTCCCTTCCACCAGGACACCATCACAATTCATAACCAGTGAACAGTTGCGCCACCACCTTCTGTCGCTGCTGTCTATCTCCAGTGCCGCCAGCTGGGGGGTTAGCAATCCAGTTCTAAAACCCTATGTCACCATCTGCTTTCGTAGAATACTCCTGGCACCCACTGTCCCTGCTTGGGTTTCCCAGGAAGTAGACTCTGAAACATGCAGGAGCTTTATTAAGAAGTGTTTTTGGTATGAACACTTGCAAAAAGGAAGAGAGGGAAGCAGGATTGGGCAGAGGATGGAGTCTGGCCACAATGCAGTCTCAATGGAACACCTCAGTCAGTCCTGCAGGGAGTTCTGAAGATGGGATGACCCTCCAGAGCTCTCCTGAGTTGGGGTGAGAGGGCTGGGCTCCACACCACTCATTAATCAATCATTGGATGTGGGCTGCTGGGAAGGGGGCATGACCTCGGGCTTGGCAGCTCTCTTCAGCTAAAGAAATCTCTGAGGGGTTTGACTGTTGAGAGTTTTTCTGCCAGCAGTACTCCCAGCAGCTGGGGTAGTAAAATCCTTTAATCCTGAAGGGTATTCCTGGCAGCAAATACCAGCAACCACCACATAACCCAAGCTCTGAAGCTAGGTATATCTATTATATAAACTCTTAGGTACTCTTTGTCAGGAGACAAATGTACTTGGGGATTATATGCTCTGTCCTCTGCTTATTCCCGGGAACAGGGAACCCTGAGGAGCAGAGTGCCCCCAACACCAGAGAGCCTGTGCCCTCCCAGGTGCCAGAATCTATAACAATAATTTCCTCATGGCTCAATCATATGGTTGTTGGCAGGAGGCCTCAGTTCCTCACCACAGGGGCCTCTCCTTAAGTCTACTTGAGTGTCCTCACAACACAGCAGCTGGCTTCCCCCAGAGAAGGTGGCCCAAGAAAGCATGAAAGAGGAGAAAGACTCAACACCATTCAAGTCCTAATGGCAGACATCACAAATCATCACTTCTGCCCCATTCCATGCTTTAAAAGCAGGTCACTAACTACACCCTACCCTTACGGTGAGGGGAATTAGGCTCCACTTCTTGAAGGAAGTAGTATAAACAACTGTGGACATATTTCCAAACCACTACATATTTGGAGAAGGAGATTTCCCAAATCAACAATGATAGGTACTTCTGAGGAAGGGAGTAGACCGGAGGAGTTAAGTAAAAAGAGGTTTTTGTTTTTCCTCTGTTTTTAAATAATAAGAGTGTATTCTTTTCGTACTTTTCTAATTACAAAATAGAAATGTTATTGACTATTGAAAATGCGGCAATCAGTGAAACTGGGTAGGAAGTCAGATGGGGCAAACCTTGACTTCAAGCCCATCTCTGTCATCATTTCTCCTGCCTGTCCCCACCCAACTAGACACAAGGAAACAAGGAACAAAAGGATTATTGCTAAGAGCTTCTCGGAGGAGTCATCATTTTCCTAGCACGTAAACAAGGAGTCAGATGACTGCACTTTATTGAGAAGTGAAAGGTTGGGAAAAACATTAGAACCATTAGTCTGTTTCCTGCATCCCTATTTTTCATCCACAATTTCATTTAATGTGGAAATCATCTTATTAGCTTTGATGACTTGATTATAGTCTCTGGCTGTGGCATAGATATCCCAGGGAAAGTGTCCAAGAGGGCAGATCTGGGGGATTCTATATCCTTGTGGTCCCCCTCAGTTGGGGCCCTTGGGCCCACTCCTTTCTCGTATACCACATAGACTTCCATTCTCCAACACCCAGGGCCAGCTCCAGTATCTCCAGGCAGGTATGGGAACCCTGTGGGAGGATCTGTCAATGTCCAAGCAGAGAAATCACACAGCAGCTGGGTAGGGGCTGTCTCTTTTTTTTTTTTTTTTTAATTTTTTTTTCATGGCATTAATCTTTATTTGTTTTTTTGTGTTTTTTTAATTTTTATTTTTTTCGGATGCACATAATATTTCGAATTCTGTATACATTACATCATGTTCACCACCCGAACACTAATTATAGTGCATCCCCTCACATGTGACCCTAATCACCCCTTTTGCCCTCCCCCCTCCCCCCTTCCCCAATGGTAACCACCAGTCCAATCTCCAATGCTATGTGGTGGGGTTTTTTTGTCGTTTTTATCTTCTACTTATGAGTGAGATCATATGGTATTTGACTTTCTCCCTCTGACTTATTTCACTCAGCATAATACCCTCAAGGTCCATCCATGTTGTCACTCTTGGGGCCTGGTGGCCTATTAGGAATTACTTTCTCTCCTGGGAGTCAAGATGTCTCCACCCTTCCTATGCCTTTGCTGACCCCTTCAGGCAAGGGAAGGAACTTCAACTACGTCCACACCTGCATAGCATTCCCATCTCCCCAGGCCTCCGTATCTGCCTTACCTGACCTTTTGCATGGGAGAGACAGCCGGAGTCCCCAGGCTCCATGCTGCATGGAGGAAACCCAGCAAGAACAAACAGGACCTTCTCCTCTGCCTATAGGAAAGTACTTTTTCATGTGGCCCTTGCCCTTCATTTTACAGACTAAGAACTATCCTGTGGGCCCCAAAGGCATTGCTAGATGTACCCAAGCTTCAACCAGTAATTATCACTATTCTAGATTCAAGTGTTGCATTTGTCATTTGTTTGTGACTCTCTCCCTTGTGTAGGAGATCATAACCTGGAGAACTCCCAGTTTAGAAACATTTTTGGATGGGGCAAGGCTGCTTCCACAAATTGGTCCTCCTGCTGGTGTAGACGAGAGTTCAGACACAAGGCAGCCACCCAGGGCGGCAGCAAGAGTATTGCTCTGCTTCCATCTGTTGCCCCTGGGGGCTTCTTAAGAGGAAAATTCTCTTTCTGACTCCATCCTCCAGCATAACACACCCTATCCCCAGGCTCCTCACTCTTCCAAGAAAGCTCACGAAGGCTGGGGTCACCAGTCAGCAAAACCCACGGTCCATCCTCCTTTAGGAATGAGAACCCCATCTCAGCAGCTTCACTAGAAGTTTCTCTACCTATGGGCCCTGATGTTTGCTCTCTACAGAGTAATCTGGTGGTGAGGATTTTCCCAGCACCTCACTGGTCAGACCAGCAGAGAGAGTGTTATAAAGGGAAATGTGATTAGAGATGAGTTAACAAAGGGCAGATTGAAGCCTGGAAGATAGGGATTAGCTTTGAGCAAAATGGCAACATTTGTCTGATGCTCATCCTTCCCCCAGCCGCTCAAGCCCTCTCTTCATGTGAGAATGGGCTCAAATGTTTAGGCTGTGACACTGGGGATGCCTTATAATTCTGCACAGGAAGTAATACAGTCAATGATTTCTGCACAGTGAGCTTTTTCAGGTATATCCAACCTCAAAGTTGTTCTCTTCTCTTCCAGAGCCAGGGCTACTTCTAAATATCTCAGTGCACATCAGACGGACATAAGCTATTCCCAGACAGTAAGCAATAAGCATTTTTGCAGAGCGAACAATATAACTTCCGAGGCAGGCTCAGTAATGGCCCCTGAAGATATCTAGCTACTAATCCCAAGAACCTGAGAATGTTTCCATATATGACAGAAAGCACATTGCACATGTGATTATGTTAAGGATCTTAAAATGGGGAGATTATCTTGGGTTATCTGGGTGGGTCTTAAATGTAATCACAAGTATACTTATAAGAGACAGGCAGAGAGAGCTCTTACCACAAAGAGGAGAAGGTGATGTGATGATGGAAGAAGAGGTTGGAGTGATGCCTTTTGAAGGTGGAGGAAGGGGCCACAAGCCAAGGAATACAGGCGGCCACCAGAAGCTGAAAAATACAAGGAAATGGAGTCTCCTCTGAGAACCTCCAAAAGGAACCAGTCCTACCAACACCTTGACTTTAGCCCAGTGAGACTGATCTTGGACTTCTGACCCCCAGAACAACACGAGAATAGATTTGTATTGTTTTGGGCCACTGAGTTTATGGTAATTTGTTATGGCAGCAACGGGAAACTAACGTACCATCTTGAAGCCCACCATCGTGTGTCATTTTTGACAGCTTTATTGAAGTATAACTGACACACAATAACTGCACGTGTTTATAGTGCACAATCTGGTAAGTTTTGACATATGTATACACCCATGAAACCATCATCACAATCAAGATAGTGAACATATTCATTACCTCCAAATGGTACCTCTGTAATCCTCACCTCCTGCCCTCCCAGAGCCCCTCACCTTCAGGTGACCACTGATCTGTTTTTCTGTCACTATAGACTAGTTGGTTTCATATAGATGGAATCATGCAGTATGCACTCTTTTTCATCTGGCTTCTTTCGCTCAACCTAGCTATTTTGAGATTCATCTATGCTGTGTACATATCAATAATTTATTCCTTTACAGTGTTAAGTAGCATTCCATCGCATAGACATACTACAGTTTGTTTATACGCTCACCTGGTGCTGGACATTTGAGTTATTTCCACTTTTTGGCTATTATAAACAAAGCTGTTATGAATATTCATGTAAAAGTCTTCACATGCTTTCAGTTTTCTTGGGTAAATACCTACGAAATAAAAATTAAAAATCTTTAAAAAGGGGCTGGCCCCGCGGCCGAGTGGTTAAGTTCGCGCGCTCTGCTGCAGGCGGCCCAGTGTTTCGTTAGTTCGAATCCTGGGCGCGGACATGGCACTGCTCATCAGACCACGCTGAGGCAGCGTCCCACATGCCACAACTAGAAGAACCCACAACGAAGAATACACAACTATGTACCGGGGGGCTTTGGGGAGAAAAAGGAAAAAATAAAAAAATCTTTAAAAAAAAAAAAAAAAATCTTTAAAAAAAAAAAAGGGGGGGGGCTGGCCCCGTGGCCAAGTGGTTAGGTTCGCACACTCCGCTGCAGGCGGCCCAGTGTTTTGTAGGTTTGAATCCTGGGCACGGACATGGCACTGCTCATCAAACCACGCTGAGGCAGTGTCCCACATGCCACAACTAGAAGGACCCACAACGAAGAATATACAACTATGTACTGGGGGGCTTTGGGGAGAAAAAGGAAAAAAGTAAAAATAAAAAATCTTAAAAAAAAAAAATACCTGCAAGTGGAATGGCTAGATCATATGATAGATGTGTGTTTTACTTTTTAAGAAACTGCCAAACCATTTCCCAACGTGGTTGTACCATTTTCACTCCCAACAGCAATAATGGCTTGCTTTTACATTTTCCAAACTATTTAAGTTTTTCATTAAGTGGAGCTCATCTCCACCCCTAAATAAGGTAAATAAAAGCATTATTACTGTAATGAAAAGCATGAATATAAATGATAGAAAAATAGAAAATGAGGATCAGAGAGAGGAGATAGAGATAGAAAGAAAAAATGGTAGTCAGAAGGAAGAGATTAGAAAAGAGGAAATGAACAATGGAGGATAAGAGAGAGAACAAAAAAAAAAAGGGAGAAAAGATGAGAGAGAAATGCAAGAAAGGGTGTCAGAGACCCAGCTAGAAACAGATGGCTTATGGAAATCAGGCTATTTGAGATTTTAATAAAGGGACTATTTACGAAGGCAGGCGCAGGGCTTATGAAACCAACAATGTATACTGCATGCCTTGGTTACTACCTCTAGGCCTGAAGGGTCTCAGGAAAGGGAGATTCTGGGCACCCAGAGAGAGTAGCAACATGAAAAAGGCCACCCATCCCTTTTAAACTGGAAGAGAATGAGCCCCTGGAATAAACACCCCCACCTCCCTCTGCACCCCCATCTCCATCTCTGCTGATGATTATATTAGCCAAACCCAACCAGAAGCCAGAAGGCATCAGAGGGTATGTTAATGACGTCCAAATGGGCCAGACTCCCTGACTAGGAGTGGATGGGTGGAAAGTGGGTCTAGAGGGGCAAAAAGAAGGCACCCAGTACAGCAGCCAGCAGAGAAAAGGGATAAAGAGCTAAGCTGCTTTTCCATCTGCCTCTATTAATGACATGAAAAGATTGAGAAAACAATACATAGCAATTTAGAAACTGGCCAAGGGAAGGCAGCGCCTTGTGATGTGCAGGGCTCTGCACCAGAATTTTTATTACAATTGGGCTGCACAGTTTTGAGATCTATTTTGAAAGAGTTATTAAATCGGGCTTTGAAAACAAACAAAATGATTAATTCTAAAACTGCTGCTGTTCCAGATCTTATCCTGATTGCATCCTCACTAAAAAGGGAAAAACTCTTCTAAATCATGAAACAGCGTGCCGGTGGACTTGCGTGAATGTGCAGTAAGGATGTAGGTGTCTGTGGCAAGAAGGCTAGAGTCTGAAGACACTGGAGAAGCTTGATGGGAAAGACACAAGTTGTCTTTAAACCTTAGAGGGGATGCAGAAGTTTTAGTAGGAAAAGTTCTCTTGGCAGATGGTTATTCTTCTTCGTCAGATGACCTGCGTATTTTAGGGTGAATCATCTCCATTTTACTCCTTTCAACATGAGGACTGCTTGTGAAAGGACAAGATGATCAAGAGAAGAACTCAAGCATCTGTCAGATCCACTAGAAGAGCTGGACGCTTCCTCTTCATCCTTTAAAAAAAAAAACTCATAAAACCCTAAACTTATCTCCCTTAAATTATATCTATATTCCATCCTTTATGGACTCTTTTGGGTCTCCATAAACAAGTCATTTATAATAAGGTATTTTTAGAACACTTTTTAATCTCAAGTGGGAAAACCAAGGTATTTTTCTCATAGATTTTAAGAAAAATTGAAGGTATGAACATATCAGTGCCTGATGTGGATGAATTCACCAGCAGCTTTTTACAAAGCGGACACTGAATCATTAGTAGTAATGTTATCATCTAGCTATTCAGTCCATTTCCCTTTGATTAGAGCTTTCGGGTGATCTGGATTCTTTATTCTCTTTGCTCAGAACCTCTGAAGGAGAAAGTTAAGAAAAGTTGAGCTTATTGCTATTAATTGCTTCTTCCCATTCCTGCAGTCTAAGACTCTGATGAGGTGTTTGAAAAGGACAAGTAGTTTGCTATTGGTCCACAGATTGGGAGAGGTGGAAAGATAGTCAACAAAATTTTCTGTACATTTGCTCACAAATGAGAACCTATTCAAGGATAGAGTGGAAAGGACAGTTAAATATGAGGTCAGGAGTTCGGTATTTTATTCCACTTATTTTACTAACTAACCTAATTCCTCTGTGTCTACTTCCTATAGCTTTCCAACAGAATGATTATACAGAGCAAGACTAACCCACCTGACAGAGGGCATAAGATCATTCAACAGAAACAGCCCTGGGGTAGCTCCAGCCCAGGACAGATTTAATGGTATAAACAGAAAGTGTCACAAAATGCAGGTAGGGAACAGCCGAGGACAGCACAGCAGTGAACAGAAAAGGAGAGAAGACAGCAGGAAGGAGCAGAGCACCGAAGGCTCAGCACAGAACAGCGGCGCTGGCAGAATCACCACCCGATGCGGAGCCAGGAACCATCCCTAGGTAGTAAATGAGCAGCAGGCATTTGGTAGAACGTCTTCGAGTCTCCCTAGGAATGCAACTGACAAAGACTCTAGAAAAGCAAATTTCAAGCAAGTGCGTAAACAAAGGCCCTGTCTTCATCTGCTAGGGCTGCCGCAACAAAAATATCACAGATTGGGTGGCTTAAACCACAGAAATTTATTTCTCACAGTTCTAGAGGCTGGAAGTCAGAGGTCAGGGTGTTGGAAGGTCTGGTTTCTCCTGAGACCTCTCTCCTTGGCTTGTAGACGGCCATCTTCTCACTGTGTCCCCACATGGTCTTTTCCCGGTGCTCTGGCTCCAGTTTGGAAAACATATCAGAACTCCCTAAATATCAAATTATTATTTAATTATTATAAATATTAAAGTTCACTATATAAAAGCACGCCCACATCCCCTATATTCTCATGCTATGGTTCAGTAGAGTTTGTCTGGTCTTTGGCTGGGCTCCTGGCACAGAGCTTCTAAAATCCTTGGAATTTCCCAAGTGATAGAAGTGCATTTGTTATTCATGAGACCCTGGATCACACCTGAGTTTATGCTGATAAGATGAATCAGGAGGCTCCTAGATGGCTTCAGGATGGTACTGGTCCCCAGAAAGACCGACCACCTGATTAGAAGGTTGTGATTTTGAGCAACAGCCCCACCTCCAGGGTGGGGAGGAGGGTTGGATATTGCAGTCAGTCACTTGGTCAAAGCTTTAATCAGTCATAGCTACGTAATGAAACCCCAATAAAAACTGGACGTCGAAGCTCAGGGGCGCTTCCTGGTTGGTGAACACATGGATGTGCTGGGAGAGTGACAGGTCCCAAGAGGGCAGGGAAGCTCCGCAGTCGAGACTCTCCCAGACGTTGCACCACGTGTCTCTTCATTTGACTACTACTACCCCAGTAGGAGTCAGTGTAATAGCAATTGTTCTGTATCCTTTATAATAAAATTATAATCATAAATATGGTGCTTTCCTGAGTTCTGCGAGTCATTCTAGCAAATTATCAAACCTGAGAGGGCCGTGGGAGGCTCCCACATTTGTAGCCAGTTGGTCAAAAGTGCAAGTAGCCTGGGGACCCCCAAAGTGTGCCTGGCATCTGAAGTGGGGGCAGTCTTGTGGAGGACTGAGTTCTCAACTTGTGGGGTCTACACTAGCTTAGGTGGTTAGCAGCAAACTGGATCATAGTACACCAGGTGGTATCAGACCAGTGGGGGCTGAAACAAAATACAGGCCATATTTTGTTTTAGTCATTCTTGTTTGTTTGTTTGTTTTAAAGATCGGCACCTGAGCTAACGTCTTTTGCCAATCTTCCTTTTTTTGTTTGTTTGTTTGCTTGTTTGTTTTAATTCTTTTCCCCAAAGCCCCCCAGTACATAGTTGTATATTGTAGATGTAGGTCCCACTAGTTCTGCTATGTGGGACACCGCCTCAGCATGGCCTGATGAGCGGTGCCATGTTCATCCCCAGGATCCGAACCAGCGAAACTCTGGGCTGCCAAGGCAGAGCGCATGAACTTAACCACTAGGCCACAGGGCCGGCCCCGCGTTTTAGTCATTCTTAATCAATTTTAAATCAGAGAAACTTTTGTTAAAGGAAGTTAAACAGCTTGTCCCAAAACTAGGAAATGAGCAGGTTTAGTCTCATTTGAGAAAAGCCACTGGCTTTGGGCAGCTCAAAATTGAGACCTTGTTACCTGGCGGCCAGGCCTCAGAGGCTCGATGCCATTCAGGCTTTCTTGTTATTAGTCATAACATAACTTGGAGCTGAAATCTTGTTATTCCCATTACTGACCACACTGCAGCCTCTTGTCATTTGCTTCTGAGAAATTTTGCTTTCTCTGGGCCTGAGGGTCTGCACGCTTGTCATCTCAGACCATCCTGCCAGGGATTTCCTTCCCAACAACCAGTGTGGACTCAATGTTTTGGTGACCTTTGAAATGAAACTGCAATTTTTCTTACTTTTCTAAAACTAGCTGCTTACATAAGAATCATTTGTCAACTCTAAAACCCCTCCACTGTCATATCCTTTCTAGACCAGCACATTCCTTACTCTCCCCACTAATAAATTAATAAACCTTGAATTGTGCTTGAGATCAATTCATCTAAGAAATTTTATTGACTATTTTCTAGGAATGACCATTGCAAAACTTCCGGTTAGTAGTAGGCTGGGAGAATAAAACACATCTTTCAGAATGCTGTCGTAATAAGGCTCAATTCAGTCCAGATAGATCACAGGTTATATATTCAATACGCCCAAGCAAGCCACACGAATTAGAAAGATACTGGTATTTTTGATTAATACATCGTTTAACAAATCCTACCATTAAAGGTCTTTAGGCCTGTTTAATCATTTGTATTAGAAATTTGGTTATCAAATATTTCATAACTAGAAGCAAAATCTCATTACAAATGATTCTCAATAATAGTTCTCTTCGAAGTCATCCACAGCAGCAACACTTCTGACCCCAGTAGTAGTCAGTGTAATAGCAACTGTCCAGGAGGAAAATCTCCAGTTGTGCATTCTCTTTATCCCAGATAGAGCTGGGAGAACTCAGCCAGCCACGAAGCAGTGCAATTATCTCCCCCATCTCTTCAGAGCAAATGCCTTTTCACCACTTTCCTCTCTCCCTCACCACCTCAGACATTCGAATCATTCCTCCCAGAAAAACACACAAAATATAATGTTTTAACGTTTACAAGTTGGAGAAGAGAGGGAATGAGTAGGATAGCGTTCTCCTCCTTGCTCCACCTGGTGCAGAGCTCTTGCTAATCCACTTCAGAGCGTCTAGACTTCATTCTGCTTCATCTCCAGGTTCTACACCCTTCGTCACTGCCGTCATCTGCCTACAGCCGGTTTTGCAAGAACCACAGGGCAGAGCAGGAGCTAGCGGACCCTCTCCCAGCTTCCTCTGCTACCACCCTTATTTTGTGCCACCAAGACTAAGCTTAACTACAGCTTCCCATTCTTCATCAACCTTATCAAGATTTCTAGGTGATCACTAGAAATACATCATTACTATTGTGTTTCTGAGTATACAAGAAAAGAATAATATTCTCTATCGAAGAGTAGAAAGAAGAAAGCACATGGCATATATAATTTATACACACACACACATTCAGTTTATATATTTTGGCTCTTTTGAGTCTATGTGATTTGGGATTATGCACCTTGTGGCATAACTTTCCACGTTTTTGAAAATATTTTCCCTTACAGACAATATTCACAGATATTTTCAGGTAGCAGTTACCAGAAAGAAGAAAGTCCGAGTGCTTTAATAAGCACTTATAGTTTTCATCAAAAATTAATGTTTTTTAAATACAACTGGTCCTTATAATTACATAAATGTAGTCACATTAAACCTGGTAATGTCATTATGAGATTTTTTTTGATTCCCAATAACTGGACAAACTACAAAGCCAACTAAGTTTTTTAAGAGTTATTTTCATTCCCAGAGAAAGGAAAGGGGGTTAAAAAAAGGATAAAATCTTCTTGGCCACAGCAAGAGCCCAGAGGAATGTTCCACCTGTTTCTTTGCATGAATTTCACCTCAAACACACATACAAAATCTACTTCAAACAAACCTCTACCATTAACTCAAACCTGATCAATAAAGCAGCAGAAGCCTCTGTCCACGCCTTTCAAGGGAAAATGTACCACCATTATTTGGAAGGCCTGGGGAGAAAGAGATCTAAAATTTTTTTCCCCTTGAAAATAGTAAGAAAAATAGATAGCAGTCTTTTAGATTCTGTGGATGGGGCAATATGAGCTGGAATTTACTAGACAAGATCTTCATAAAATCCTCGTGCTATTTCAAATTTCACTTTAGAGCTTTGTTCAATCTGGTGGTAGAAATAATTAAACCACGTGTTAGGAGATGAAACAATAGCTTTTCCTCTGCTGGCTGAAACGGACTTGAATGCAGCTCGCCCCAGGACAGAGGGTGTCTTCTCATCCACAGCACTCATTTGTTATTTCCACAGGATCTGGAATAAGACGGCACAGTTGTTCTGCAAAGGGCTCAGGATGGGCACCAACCAGGGTCGCTCGGGGCAGATGGAACTCATGGGAGCGGGGTCAGCAGGGCTCGTCCCTGCCCTCCACACCTGTGGAAACGTGTGCTGGGGGCAAGTGGATGGGATGTGCTGTGGAGATGCCCACCCCTTGTACTCTTCCATTTTATGGGATGTGTATGGAAGTGGCCTCACGTGAGGAAATAAACGTTGTAGATATGCACACCAAGTAGCACTAATCTTAGGTGCCTACTGTTTAGGGGAATTCTATGAGATGCCTCAGCTTCCAGACTTTGGAGAACTTGGGAGCCCACAGCTCCATAGGACACTGAGTCTGAGAGCTGGCTCATTGCCAGGCCACTTAGAGAGAGGCTGGGGGTCACAGTCATGCACCAGACCGACTGGTCATGCACCAGTCGTGCACCAGGTGTGTCCCGCTTGTCTCCACAACATGCAGCAGTATACAGTTGTATGTACATACATATACAACATACACAAGTATACATTTGTGTGGGGCTTTTTAATTAATAGATTTTATTTTTTAGAGTGATTTTAGGTTCTGGGTGAAAATGATGTGTCAATGTGGGCTCCTTAATTGTAACAAATGTGTCATTCCAGTGGGGGATGTTGATAACGGGGGAGGCTGTGCATGTATGCCGACAGGGGACATAGGGGGAACCTCTGTATCTTCCACTCAGCTGTGTATTTTTAATGTTTAAATGTAAACAAATTAACTTATACTTGCCTTTTCAGAGACGTCCCATCATACCTATGACTTAAAAATACATGGGTGAAAATTGTAACGTGATTTTTTTTTTAATCCTGCCTTTAAGCTGAAACTACTAGTCCTCTCAAAGACTCAAGAGAGATGATCAGAAGTGTTAACAATGACAGTCTTGCTTTCAGGCAAAATTATTGAGAGAAGAAAAAATCATTTACATCCACTGAGCACTGAGCACTGTGTTGTTGTCCTAAACTTTAGCAAATTGGTGCTTTCTCCTATTTTCCTTTCATTTTTAATAGCTTTGCCAGCACCCCAGCTAGAAATCATAAATTTTCCTTGGCTTGATCTTCACTGTCACTCCTCCAGCCCAGCCAGTCCCCAAATGCTATGATTCTACTTCACAAGTCTCAACTGTCATGTCACCTCCTCTCCAGGCCCTCTTGCCACCTCCGTTCACTCTCTCAGTGTCCCCACCTGGGCTACTGTGACGGCCTCCTTAGGGGTCTCCCTGATGCCCATCTGTCCTCCACAGCCACCAGTGCTGTCGTCCATTCCCTTACCAAATGTTGATTTCTTACCTTGAATAAAATTGTATATTTCTTACTGAAGACACAAGGGTAAGCCACTCCCCCTGTTCTCAAGGACCTCCCATCTAAATACACATCCTATTTTGTCACTCACTTACCTGCAATTCTTCAGGGGATCCCCATCGCCTGTAGGACGAAACCAAAACTTAGGAGCACAGCACAGTTTGTCATTGTTCATACTCACGGGATCTGGCCACGATCAAGCTGCCCTGTCTCACCCCCCACCATTCCGCCACACACGCCCAGGCTGCGGCCACTCCAGCTGCCTGTAGCCTATCCACCCCTCCAAACTCAGGCAAACCATGTCCTCTACTTCTAGTGAGCTGCCGGAATTTTCCTCAGAACAAATGCAACCTCCCCCCCCCCCCGCCCCCCGTTCTCCCTCCCCTGGCTCAGCAGATTCCTCCTTCCTCTGGGTCCCCCAGCACTTCATGTATGGCTGTATGATTTCCTGGCAAGTCTGTCTCCCCAGCGGACTGCAAACCCTGGAGGACAAGGGCCAAGGTACCTTGTGAGGGGGAAGCAGGCAACTGCATTTACTCAGTGCCTGCTCCCTGCCAGGCCCTTACAGACATCCTATCCAACCCTCCCCACAATCCCTCGTGGCCTGAACCTGTGGACGAAAAGGCAGAACACAAGAAGTGGGGGTTTTCCCGGAGGCAGCCGGCTGGGTCCCCACCTCAGGACCCCCACGGGTTGTGACTTTGGAGAAGGCATCATGGCTGAACGCCTTCCTCTCAAGCTTACAGGCTCAGAAACCTGGTTCTACCAGCACAGAGAGAGCAGGACAATTTCTCAGGGGCAACAGCATCCTGAGCAAGCTCACAGCCTAATGTGGATAAGCCGGAATGCCAAGTGGGTGATTCTCCATAAACAACATGGGTGTGCGTCCAGCACCTGCCACGCATTGAGCATTGAGTGCTCTGACATGGTTTAACCCACTGTCCCTCACAAGAATGAGGCAGGTATTATCAGTATCCTCATTTTATTGTTGAGGAAACTGAGGCACAGGAAGGTCAAGTAACCTGCCCAAGGTCACCAGCCAGGAAGTGACAGAGCCAGAATTTGAACGTGGTTCTGATGTGGATCAAGGCTGCCCCAGGGAGAGAAGCCCAAGGTGTCCTGGCCTACATGCCAATCTATATGACCTGATTCATATCTGAAGTTATACGACCACAGAATAACCAGACCCACCTGCACTGATACCATTTTAATGACTTTTTACATCATCTTTCTTTGTCTGGTAAAAATAAATCATGTACCCATGTCTTACAAATTTAGCCCCAACCCTCAACACATTGTAGCTCTTCACTGCCCATGGGTCCTGTCCCCACACCTGCAGCTCTTCACTGCCCATGGGTCCTGTCCCCATGCCTGCATACCTTCACTGCCCATGGGTCCTTTCCCCATGCCTGCAGCCCTTCACTGCCCATGGGTCATGTCCCCTGCCTGCAGCCCTTCACCGTCCATGGGTCCTGTCCCCATGCCTGCAGCTCTTCACTGCCCATGGGTCCTTTCCCCACGCCTGCAGCCCTTCACTGTCCATGGGTCCTTTCCCCACGCCTGCAGCTCTTCACTGCCCATGGGTCCTTTCCCCACGCCTGCAGCTCTTCACTGCCCACGGGTCCTGTCCCCACGCCTGCAGCCCTTCACTGCCCACGGGTCCTTTCCCCATGCCTGCAGCCCTTCACTGCCCACGGGTCCTTTCCCCATGCCTGCAGCTTTTCACTGCCCATGGGTCCTGTCCCCAAGCTGCAGCTCTCACTGCCCATGGGTCCTGTCCCCATGCTATTCTCTGAATAAAAGAGCACTACTACCAGACCTTGAGAGTCCAAGACATGTTTCTTTCAATTCCTTGGCTCGCTGAGCCCGCATCAGTTCAGTTCTCTTAACTATTTTGGTAAACAATGAGAAATAATTTCTGAAGGGGAAAGTTATTCTCATCTTCCGATAGCAAGTTTTATCCCTGTGGAGAAGCCAAATAGTGCCACAAGAGGGTTACCTGGTGAGCATGTTCCCATGACTCAAGCATCCGATGAGGTCGGAGGAGTCTAATGCATCCCCTTCCACAAAAACACCACACCTGCCCTGGCACCCTCCCCTCAGCAGCTCCTAGACCCATCTAGACACCTGCTACTCTTTCTGGGGGTCTGTGGTTCCTCAGGTCTCATTCTGATTAACAAGTTAACATCTTCAGCTAATCCTGTTCTTTCTACCTCACCAACTATTTAAGAGAAGGAATCATTAAGATCCACAGCTACCTCAGAACCCTGGCCCAGCCTGGTGTGTCTGCTTCCTCCCCTACTCATGCTGGCCTCAGCAACCCACCCCAGTAGGCTCCCTGTTCCAAGCCTCCCTGGGGTCCCCACCTTTCACCCCAGAGGGTATGGCCAGAATGGTCACCCACTCCACACCATACCCCTCAGTTTCTATCCACACTGTACACAGGAGTGGTCCTGGCCTCCCTTGCTGTGGCAGCCCATGCTTCCCTCTCCTTGTCACCCACAACACCCACTTTTCCTCTGGGGTCTTTGCCACCATCTCTATTCATCTTTTGCATTGCAGTTTCCTGCACTCTTGGCCCTCAACCTCCAAGATTCAGGCTGGTCTCCACCGCTTTGACCAGTCTCCCAGGTAGGGTCATTCCCACCTGTTCCCTTCTTCCTAGCCTCAGCGTGGTCTCCACTCCCCACTACTTCCAATTACTCAGCACACCGATTAAATGTTCTGGATTTTCCAAGACTACATTTATTTCAACTATGCTGTCGCATCATCAGACCATTTGACCCAATTTTTGGACAAGAAATATAGTCAATGTAGATTTATTGCGCCTAGATATCATTTTTGTAATTGGTGCCACATGCGCAGGATATAAAAACAAAATGCATCAAAGGGTATAGAGGGAAAATTGAGTCTCTTCTCAGCCCTGTTCCCCAGGCCCACGGACCCCCAGTTCTCCTACCCAGACACAGCGGCTGCGAGCGGTTTCTTATCCCTTCAGAGAGAGGCCGTGAATCTCTGAGCTGGATGGGACTGGCCGTGCTCCATCAACAGCACTGGCAATTTCCTAACCATTTATATGTTTCAAATTATTTGAAGAAAGAAAATAAAAAAGTTCAACTTCAGTCCCACACCTAAATTAGCCCATGGTATTTCTCTAAATTGTATTCCAATATTTTACCCACAGGCACACGTTTTCATTGTTTAATCCCAGTGTTGTAAAAAGTCGAGTTCTATTTCCATCGCTAACTTCATACACACATTTCATTTTCATTATTTTTAACAGATAGTAATTTGGGCTAAAACTCAATTATTGGGTTTTTGTTTCAAGTTTTCACATTATACACAATATCAGTATAACTATCTGTAACTTTTTCTTCTTTGAATTCTTACTTTAGGGTAAGTTTCTAGAGTGGTAGCACTGAATCTAGGGGATGGACCATGTCACATTTAGCCAAATAATTCTCTTGGAAGGGTGACAGCAGTTTGTAATGCCTCATACAGATATGAGGATACATCTTACTTTTATTCCATCAAATGCAATAATTATACTTATCAACAAAAAATGCTTCCTCCTACCGTTCTCCCTTACCTATCTGTGTAACAGATAACTCAGGTCAACATCACCAACTTAGGTTTCTGTGTTTAATGCAGACTTCTGTTAGAGGCCGTCCTCAGAGCCAAGTGGAACAAGGTGAGTGACTGCTTGGATTTCTAGGACCTTGGAGAGCTTACAGTCTTTGTTGCATCCACGTGAAGCACACTTTGACATGGTCAAGAATGAATGGGCACGTTCTGTCTCTCTCGGAACCTTGGGGTATTCACATCCACCGAGCTCTTTTTAGGTATTCTACAAAAGGCAATAGTCTTTCCAATTTATATTCTTTTAAAAGTGACCTTCTCTTTTTTGCTTGTTATTGCAGATGTATTTTCCTTATTGTTTAAAATGTATATAAGACCCTCCCACTTTGGAGAGCAAGACCTGGACTTGTACTTGGGCTTTTCACATGCTAGTTATATCTCTTGGGCAAATCCCTTAGCCTCTTGGAGGCCAATTTCTATCAGCAAAATAGGAGAATAATAACATCTGTCCACACCTCATATTTGTTGTGAAGAGCAAATAAAAAGATGTCTGAGCGTCAAAACTGTCTTGTAAATAAGAAGTCCCTCTTCAAATGTTCATACTATTCTATTAGACCATACGACTCTTCTCTATTTCAAATCCAATCTCTTATTGGTTCTGGAAAAATGTATTATTGGCTCTTTATTTATTGATTTAATGCCTTTTATTTTGTCTGCTTATTCAGGAAGTCTAGCTCTTCAGAAATTGCCATGCTGAACTCTATTCCCCAGATCTGACCTCCTGAAATATTTCATTTCTTAATTTACTTTCTTAAAATTCTGGATATATTGCTCAAGTTTTTTTACCGATTTAAGTGCCGTTTCTGCTTTGTGCAGCTTAAACCACATTTTCAGTTTGTCTTTTGCAATGGTCATTAATTACCTTCATTCTTTTTAATTCTGACCTTCTCTCACTTGAGACGATGGCATGTCCACTTCATTTCCTTGACAAGAGGCTCCAACCATTTTCTGAATTCTGTGTGCTTCCCTGCAGTTACTCTTTTCCAGGAGTAATTAAAATAAAATTTTCTGTACGTTCTTTGGTCTTTTTTGAGTGATGAAACTTTTTCGGGGAGCCAGCATTTTTTTCCAGTTTAATGCATATTCCCCTAAATTACCTTGGTGACTGACCTCTCCTGCACTGTTGAAAATTCTTTAGTAAAATTCCTGATTGTTTGTAATAGAATTTGTGATTATGAGTTTGGTTGGGTTTCTACTCAGTCCGCTATCTTCCTGGATAATTTTCCTATCATGTCAGATCTTTCTATCCTCTGGTTCAACAGAGTCTGGAAAGAATCCAAAGACCAAAGATGAGATTGGAACCAGAGAGCCAAACGTTTTCCAGAGAAAACTGAAAAATGCCTTTTCGTGCTTTGTCACTGCTGTTAAGGTTCAAGCTGGGCCTAAAAGAGGGGGAACGAGGATGGCATAGTGAAATAAAATTTTACCACAAACCCTTCAATAACTCTACTTATTAACTGCAATCCTGACGTTTCTGAATCTTCCAGGCATCTTGCAAGCAGCAAAGGCTACATTGGTTTCCTTAGCTATAAAGGAAGAGGATGCTAAGTTCTTTCCAAGGTCTTTTTCTGGCTCTGAATTTCTACAACATTAAATAATATTTAAGCTGTAGGTTCAGGCATTAATTGATGTGACCAGAATTCTCCCCACTTCCTGTTACCCCACCTTCAAAATGTGCACATATGTGTTTGTGCACGAGTGCATGCACACTTGCACAAACACACACCCTTACTTTAATTTCCCAATTTGTAAATTTTTCAAATCAACTGTTATTAAACATATAATGAACCAGTGAAAGGGAAAATGATGGAACTGAAAGAGGAAATTCCTCCCTCTGGAATCAGAGCAGCCTCTATTCCTCCAGATCTGCTTCAACACATGAGGTCCCTAAAAGTAGACGCCACAAGGCAGCATCCTGCCAAGGCATGGGCGAGGCACCAAGTCACAGTCGCGCCTCTGTGAAGGGAGGCCCTGTCCCCCTCTGGTGGACACACCTAGAATTGCAGCCTTCTCTGCCTCTGATAAGGCGCCAGCGCCCACCTGGGATGAAATGCTTGGATGGCTCTACCACTGACCTGAAACCCTAAGCAAGGGCCTGCCTGTGAGGGACAGGCTGCGTCTTTGCCTCAGAAATGGATCCTTGTGTCGTTTTGAGGCAAGCTATCCCTGCAGCTGTTAGATTCGAGGCTCAAGAAAGCTGGGCTGGATTTCAAACTGGCTAGCATTAAACGGCCTACATCTTTACCGGATTTTGGGTTCCAGCACAAGAAATTTGTTTTAATTGAAGTAATTCAGAATGAAGTTAATCAGAACGAAGTTGCTGACCTCAGGGATCTTGTCTCTCCTTTGAACTTCAATTACACTTAGTTTACGCTGTCAAAACTGGTGTCTCAAGAAGACACCAAGAAGACATCTCAAGAAGACATCTGTGACAACTAGCAGCAGAGAAGTGAGGGATGGAATTGTTTTGACAAGCTGTGAATGACAGGACTGTGGCTACTTTAAATTATTGATCAGCCAATATTTAATGCACGCCTATATGCCTACCCATTCAGGTAAGCAACAAACATTTATTAGTTCATTTGGTACCAGTCATTGCCTATTTGCTCTCAGATCTCTTCCCCACCCTTCTCCTGAAAATCCTGTTTCCTGATAATCCTTGCCTATCATCTTCCAGCTAGAATGGCCACTGGGAGGCAGTAGCAAGAGATTGGAGGTTGAGAAGTAGAGCAGCCAGGTTATTTTGTCTGCCCCATCTCTCTTCTGAACATCATTTTCCTACAGTGGTTCCAGCTCCCCGTCCGACAGCCGTCTCTCCAGGGTTCTTGGCAGTCCCAGCCATGATACGGCCTCGGCTTCTGATTCTGGCACCACCATCCGTCTCCCATATCCTTCAAGCCCTGGTGGTGGTGGTGGTAGCTTCCTGCTGTCGCTAATATCTGGTTGTTTCTTCAGCCCATTCGGCTTCTCACCTCTGTCCATTACCTGTGTAATGAATCTCTGTTCTAAATCCCCTCTTTGAATGTGTAGGATGGTTTTGTTGTACTTGGTAATAGGGATATGGCATGAGCAAGACAGGCTCAGTTCCTGATCCCAGGGAACTCATAATCTACTGGGGAAAACAAATGTTAAATAAATAATCATTAGTATGATAAGTATTTCAAAAGGGAAGTACATAAGAACATATAGGAGGGAGAGCTGACCTAGAATAAGAATAAGGTTTGTGGCTCCACAGGTGACACTAGAAGGTCTGAGTGAGCAGGTCTTTATACAGAGACATGGCCCCAGGAGCTATCATTGCAGCAAGGCAAATTGTAAAGCTACCTCTCAGCCTCCCTGGATCTGGCAGGGAAGAACAGAAGGGTCCTCAGCCAAAGGGGGAAGTTAGGGGTTGCAAGCAGGATTCAGTGCACAATAGTGGCGGAGAGGCGGGGATGGAGTTATTCTGAGAGCCTGCAGGGGCCCACGAAAACTAGGTTCTTCCTGATCCAGTCAGAGGAGAGAAAGGAATCTTGGAGGAATGTATTGTCCCCCAAGCGATCTCCAAAACATGGGAGTCAGGTGATGTCCAGGCCAAGCCTGACTCAGAGAAAATGCTGTCCTAAACACTTAAGCTCCGACATTACAGTATTTCCTAGGCCTCCTCCCAGCCCAGCTCCACATGGGGAGTGAGAAGCAGAGAGTCAGCAGGTGCCTGTGCTCTTTTGTCCCAACAGGTTTCTGTTCTCGTCCTGACAAGCTCAAGGTTCTCTTAACTTCTCTGTCTATTCCGCAATACAACAAATTCCAGATTTACTCAACACCTTGTCTTCTCTTGCCACATCATAAAAGCTCTAAATTCATCCATCCATTGGGGGAGGTATACTTGCTTTACCTTTGCCCTTTAAAGCACTGTTTGCAATATCTAAAGTGTGTTTTTTGAACAGAGGTTTTCCAATTCCACACTGCAGAGGAAAGTCGTTGCCCAAATGTGTGGCCATTCCAAGCCACCCTGCTTGCAGAGTTCCCTGAGAGGGAACGAGGGAGACATAAGTCTGTGAGGCTTCTGCTCCCTCCATGTTCACTCCTTAATCTAGGTTCATACTAGACGTTAGTATGTCTAACAACATCATAAGTTAACATAGTGACACCCACAGGGCTCTGGTCTCTCCTTTGAACTCCAATTACAGTTAGTCTACACTGTCAAAACTCATGGCTTAAGAAGTCCTTGTGGGTCACTTGTGGCAAGTGAGGCAGGCGATGAAAAGGAGGGAGCTCAGGCATTGCTTGACACCCTTGGCGTGGGGCCTGGAGCAACACTTCTAGATCAGACTTCCACGAGAGAACTAAGCCCTAATGCCCTAAGGCATCTATTGTATGTATGAATTACCTTGTGTCTCTTATGCTTCTAGAATAGTACTATATACCATCATTGGATAATTGAGAAAATAGTCGCTCAAATAATGTTCTGTAGAACTTAGTTCTCTCCTGGAACCCCTGTTGAGAAAGGTGGGCCCACCAAGAGCAGGAGCTCTTCAACCTGTCTAGTTCACAGGATCATGCATAAATGACGACACTCACAAGCATTAGCACAAGTGGGGGAAATGTTTTCTTGAAGAAGATGGGTATGATGGCACAGTGAGAGAACATGGGAAAGCCACGAGGGAGCCCCCAAGAAGTCCACATCTGGCTCTCCTGATGGCCTTTTCTCTTCCTTCTGCCTATGTGAGACTCAGCAGATGCTTATCGATTTAACAAGGTACATCTGACCCATTTAACTAACCCAACCCACGCAATTTTAACGGAAGACAATGGAAGGATTAAAGCTGTTTTTATCTGGCATGATCACCTTTGCAGGATCCATTTTCTGGAGACACCTCCACACGAACCCGTACTCCCAGCCGCCCCTACTGAGCCCTGTGGGAAGGCAGGGGACTGAGTCATGAGGCATGGGTGGACCACGGGAATAGTGCCCCAGAGGTCCACCAGCCAGGGCAGGGTTGAGCCCCCTCTGGAGGAGATGCAATGGAAGAGAGCAAAGGAGGTTTGGATAAAATAACTCTTAGGTTAGCACTTTTTTAAGCGGTTGTTTTCTAGGTGTTTCCTTGACATGTCCTAACTCCTCAGCTAGATTGTAAATTCTTGACTAAGGACTAAGTTTGTGCTGTAAATCTTTAATCTCCTACGGTGTTCAGCACAGTGCTTCTCCTGCAGATGCTTAATCAGCACACTGTTGATTAATTAGAATCTGCTTTGGGGAAAAAATGGTGTATCCTTGCAACAATTATGGTATAAGTTTTATGTGAAAGTACTGAATGAATATAATAAAGTGTAAAATATTTAATCCTTGTGCACTATAAGCCAAGCATCTCCCCCACATCCCATCCCACCATGCCTATAGGAGCCAGCCCACCCTGAACATCAGACAGAGACAGAATCCTGAGTGAGGGAGCCTCTCGTCAAGAATTGAGCAGGTCTGGGGCCGGCCCGGTGGCTCAGCGGTTAAGTGCGCACGTTCCGCTTCAGCAGCCCAGGGTTTGCTGGTTCAGATCCCGGGTGCAGACATGGCACCGCTTGGCAAGCCATGCTGTGGCAGGCGTCCCACATATAAAGTAGAGGAAGATGGGCACAGATGTTAGCTCAGGGCCAGTCTTCCTCAGCAAAAAAAGAGGAGGATTGGCAGCAGTTAGCTCAGGGCTAATCTTCCTCAAAAAAAAAAAAATTGAGCAGCTCTTACCCTGGAGATAGAGCTCAAAGCCTCCTTTCTCAGCTAACTTTCCAAGAACAGAGGGCAAGACAGAAATTGAGAACAAAACTGACCCCATCCATCTCCCTTCCACCCCTGCTCTGCTCCCTAGAGTCAAAGGCTTCTCTATCCCCATCCCCATGTGAACACCCCCTTTCTGGCTGAACCCTAGAGTCTCACCAAGAGTCAAAGCTTGCTGCGCCCAGTCAGGAATCGCTCACACTGCCTCCCCCCAGGTTCTCAGCTCGGCCTCAGGATCATCTCTGGTGGGGGCCCTGCTCCTCTGTGTCTTGGAGCCTGTGAGATCTGACTGCCCTTTTCATGCTGGGCCTCACAGGGTCCTGACTCCTGGCGTGGTTCTCAGACTAGTCAGCCAGCAACTTAGATAGTCAACATCTCAGCGGGAGTACGGTTCCGACTCTCACCACCTAGACTCCTATGAAGTTGACTTCGTCTCAAAAGCCAGTGGATTAAGTTTTGGAGGGGAACATGCCCTTCCAGTGATGAGAAAAGGTGTTATTGTGATCCATACCTCCTGCCTGGAGTCACAAGCAGAAAGTGGTGGAGTGGATGTGGAATCAGGAGAGAGGGAGTTGGCTGGTGCTGAAGGATCCTTAAACCAGACCTTGACGGTACTGATGAGCACCCACTGCCCACCCTGGGGGACACTTTCAGGGTGACCAGAATGTCCATGTCTACCATGAAGCATGGCTCTTCCTTGGGACAATCTTAGAGGTGCTATAAATTCTTAACTCTCAGTCGTCATGATCCTCAACTTGATGAGCTGAGATCTCCTTCCTTTTTTTCTTAATCATTCCACTGGATTTTCAACATATTTTTTTCTTTTCTAAATATGGAGTCTGGGGCCGGCCCGGTGGCACAGCAGTTAAGTGCGCACGTTCCACTTCGGTGGCCCGGGGTTTGCCAGTTCGGATCCCGGGTGCAGACATGGCACCGCTTGGCATGCGATGCTGTGGTAGGCGTCCCACATATAAAGTAGAGGAGGATGGGCACGGATGTTAGCTCAGGGCCAGTCTTCTTCAGCAAAAAGAGGAGGATTGGCAGCAATTAGCTCAGGGCTAATCTTCCTCAAAAAGAAAACAACTAAACATGGAGCCCATCCACCTCATGTACTAACAAGTAAGGATCTTCAACTGACACCATGATGGCAGGGCTCCCAAGGTTTCCTTGGGAAGATAGGTATCTTACCTTTCCCTTGCACCACCTTCCAGATTTCATGTCCAGTGTACTTTGGGAGTTGGCATCCTCCACCCTCCATGCCTGGCCTCCTTGGATTCTGGCAGCCAGGCTTGCCCCAGGGTCCCACAGATTGCATAAACATACTTGCCTGATCTCTTTGCTAAGGCCTGTTGGTTGTTAGTGAGTATGTCGTGTGTTATCTTCCCTTCCCTTAACTGCACTGTCTTCAGAGGTAAATGCAGAGCAATTCTGAACACCCCGCCTCTCTCCATCTAAGCCAAGCCCTGGGCTGGAGCTCTGGGAAGACTACCCTGCCATGTGGGCAAGCATGCCCTTTGGCTCTGCAGCAAGGCGAACTTGGTCTTCCTTTTTCTGCTAGTTTGCAAAAAATTAGTAAGCAACCATCAAGACTTTTATACCACTTTTATCAACCTTAGTAGAGGGAAATCTGGACTTTGAAACCCATTCGGCAGGCTAGACTGACCAAAGAAGTTCAAAGAACAGCTCAAAGTTGATGGCATTCTCTAGACCTATGACTAATACATTTTTATTCAATGTATTTTAAGCCGCTGTACTCAATAGACCATAAAACCTGGAATCTGATCTGCAGTTCTGATTCTGGGGCATCCAGGAAACTTTCCAGCTCAGTGAACTATCCACACAAATAGAGAGACAGCTTAACGTGGTCTAGGACACTGGCTTTCGAACTTTTTGGCTCCACAGTAAGAAATGCATATTAAGTGGCAACCAATACACAGACACACACACACTCACACACTCACCCACCCCTCTACATAGCTGAAACAGGTTTCATGAAACAATACTGCCTTAGAGGAAGATGTATATAAAAGTGATTTATTAGGAACTATTTCCAGGGAAAAGTCTTTAGAGGAGTGGGGAAGGTGGACCAGTAAGGGTGCAATATGGATCCAAGTCACGTAGAGGGTAATTATGCACCATTCCCAGGGTTTAGGGAGCATTGTGGGTCACCTCAAAGTCACCCCAATGAGGGGGAAAAGAGCTAGAGTACGTATATCCCCGTCCCCATCAGTCATCGGTTCAGGGCTGTGGAGGGAGGGAGGGGACACAAATTCCTAGGGTCCTCTGGCTCTCCTGCAACTTCCAACAACATGCTGACTTTGGGGCAAGCACTCGCACTGCAATTCAGCTGGTGAGCACAGAGAAGGGAGAGGGATCCAATGACATGGGCAGAGCAAGGACAGTGCAAGGACAGCACCTGTGACCAACCCCCTATCATGAGTGAGCGACTGTGATGTTTTCTATTCTTTTTTTTCACTTGCTGGCCATGGATTTGAATCTCAGTGCTGCTACTCATGAGCTGTTATTTAACTCACTTGGGCTTTTCCTCATTCTTCGTTCCTAAAATGGGGATAATAATATCAACTTTGCTCATGGTGGTGAGAATTGGAATTGACAATAGATATTCCTAGAAAACAGGCGATGCTCAACTTGTAGCTCTCGCGGTGTATCCTCAAAATGCCTTGAGAGAGTAATGCAAAGATTTCTGTCTGCTGTTGACAGCATTCAAGACCTGCATGCATAACAACACAAGGGGCGGAGCGTGGGCTCCCCTGCAGAGTCCACAGACATGCTCACAAACGTCCACCACCTCCTGCCTCCTGCCTTTGCTCTGCTTTCCCTTTGACTCATTTTCTCATCCTTCAAGCTTTGTCTTAAATGTCCCTCTTTCAAGAAGCTTTTCCAGACCACCCCGACTAAAAATACTCTCTCCCTCCTTTGAATTGCCCATGCTGCTCTATTTGAAATTATTTTATGGCACTTTTTCCACTTTCCTTTCTCCTCTTTGCAATATCTATCAAAATCCTGACTTGGGAACAGACAGACAAATCAATGGGATAAAAGAATCCGGAAATAGGCTCAAGAACATGTGCAAATAACAAAGAAATCAAGGCATGGGGGATAATCAAATAGCCCTGAGATAACTGGTTAACCATTTGGGAAAAAATTAACCTGGATCTCTAGCTCACTTCCCATTCAAGAACAAATACCAGATGGCCCAAAGATTTAAACACGCACACACACACACACACACACACACAAAACATTGAATAACTGCACGGAAACATGAGTGAATTTTTTATACTCTTGAAGTAAGAAAGGCCCTTCTAAGCATGACATAAAACTCAGAAGCCATAAAAAAAAGATAAATAAATTTGATTCCATGAAAATGTAAAACATCTATAGGACATTAAAAAGACATAAATTCAAAAGTCAAATCAATAAAAATATTTGCAACACGTAACAGTCAAACGGTTAATTTTCTCTGATAAAGAGTTTAGAAGAATAAATAAGAAAAAAAAAGTAACAACCCAATAAGGACAAAGGGCATGAACAAGCAGTTAGGAAACAAGAAATACAAATACCTGCAAACATATGAAAAAATAATCACCTTAAAGAAATGTAAATCGAAAGATTCTTTTTTCACCCCGATTGGCAAAAGTTAAAATGTTTGGTGAAACTGAGTGCTAGGAAGGTGCATTGAAATGGACACCATCCCACAGAATTGCCCTTCAGGAAGGTTCCGTGAAATAGGACAGGGGCACAGATTTTCTGGAGGGCAATTGGCAATTTCTATTAAAATGTCAAAGGCACATACACTTTGCCCTATCCCTTCAACTATCGACCTGGGCTTAGCACAAGTGTTCCCAGCTCTGTGTACAGGATGCTATTGCAGTACTCTATGTATGAGAGAAAAGCCATTAACAACTAACGTGGACTTCAACAGGGGACCAACAAGTGATAGTCCATCCAGATAACAGAAGAGGGAATGAGGATGAAGATCTGAACCGCCTGCTAGTCGAAGGTCTCCAAAACAGACCAACAAGTTAGGAGTGTGCCCGCATGCGCACACGTGCACACACACACACATTGACACACACAAATGAGCGCATATAAAAAATAATGAACACTGAGTAAGGGCTTTAATCTAGTTAACAGTATTGCACCAATGGCAATGTCTTGGTCTTGATATGGTACTACAGATGCCACCACTGGAAGATGTCACCATTAGGGGAAGGGTCCATGGGGTCTCTATATACTAGTTTTGAGTCTATAATTACTGTGAGTCTATAATTACTTCAAAATACAATGTTTTTTAAAAAAACAAGGTGCAGAAAGTGTGCATTGTATGATTCCTTGGTTTTTTTACAATGTATCAAAAGGTCATAACATACTCTGTGTCATTAAATTCAAAATGAGTGGACAGAGCATATGTAAACAGAAGGACAAACCCACTCATCCCCCTCCCTCCTGAGGGTTTGCTTGAGGCGAAGGATAATCAATTCTTAAACTTCCTTTGCAGAGATGGAAAAGAGTGCAGATCTGCTCAAGAATTTGATCTAGCCCGACAAAGACAGAGCCCTCAGAAGTAGGCTGTCTTTTGCCGAGGCGAGTGATGGGCCCTATTCATTTCACACCGTTGGCCTCTTACACTGTTCCAAAAGCAGGACAGGAGAACTGAAACTGCTTTGCATAATAATGTCAAATGTTATCTCCAGAGAGGGCAGGCTGGCATCTCTAAGGAAACGGTTCTCTTTCTTAATGTGGATTTAGACTGCATTGTCCCTAAGAATTGCTGTTCGTTCTTGGAAGGAGTGTACGTCTGTGTGTGTGTGTCTCTGTGTGAGTGTATGTGTGTGAGTGCATGTGTGTGTTCATTTGATCCTGAAATTCCTCACTGGAAAATGGAACGCCTCAGGAGGGGTGAGAGGACATTTCTTCATCTCATACTAGCAGAGAGATCTCAAGGAGAACGCGTGGCGCTCCGAACAAGACTTGTACTGTGGTGCTGGCCCCAGACTGCCAAAGCTCACCCTGCAATTGTCCACAAAAGCTCCCCGTTGAATAACTCAAGCTGGCAAGAAATGTAAAGATGTGATTCTCGCCTCGGAATGCCCTGATACTCTGTTTCAGGGGAAAGGACAGATCCTCCAGGAGAACAACCCCTCTCTGCCGGGAGTGGGAAGATTCTGAAGAAAGGAGACTGTCAGTGAGTCCTCAGCAAAGCCGATGCCTGGTTGGAGTTGAGTTTAAAGGTTCAGTCAGAATAACACCTGTGAAACAAAAGGGAGGAAGCAGGACTGAGAAGAAGGAGCTGTTAGACGGTGAGATGCAGATCTGACGAACACCAGCCCAACAGGAAGCTCCAAAACAAAGATGGCCTGCTGGAGGAGCCCCATTTTAGGCAGAAATGACGAGGTCCTGGTACCCCCGTCCTGCTCAGTTACCGGCTGGTGCCACCCTGAGAAGGAGTTAACTGTCAGCTGGAGGCTGACAGCTAATCAAGCTCCCAGCAGCCAGCACGAGTGCTTTCTAGGAGGATCTGAGCTGTTATCTGCATCTCCGTGTCTGCCACAGGGACTGTCTCTGAGGAAGGAAAATGGGGGAAACCACAATTTTGAAAACATTGCTGGGAATTTCTTTGTGCCCATAAAGGACCCAACCAGAAGTCATGTTAGGCATCTTATTTGGAGCATCTGTCCCCCTATATTGTAATTCAAATCTTCAGTGAATTTCTTAGTGCATTGTGAGGAATACAGGATAAGGCAACTGGATGCTGTACCCACACAGAAACCATGCAGACTATAATCCTGGAGGTCCCAGCATTGACCAGCAGAAAACACTGAGGCCCACAGTTGCTACCTGAAAATAGATTGGGGGACATCCTCCACCACCACCACCCCTCCCCAATTACTGAAGAAGAAAGCAATCCTGGCGTGAGGGAAAAGAGAAGCTGATGCCTGTCTCATAGGAATCTTTCACCTGCTGCTGTACAGAGCTCCTGAAAAGGACCTGAAGGAAGACTGGATGGATGATTCCTAAATGGTGTTCACGAACAGCTGCCTAAATACAGAGCAGTCAGGAAAGAAATCCAAAAACCAGAAATTGAGTGAGATATACAACAGTTATGAGATTCTAGATAGAGTAATATCTCACAAAATTAATAGTCCATTACATTTAAATAGGCAGAGACTGTGTCAGTCTCTGGCACCTACAGATTCATTCACTGTTTTGGTTTCTTTTTTTTTTTTTTAGTAAATTTGTTGTCAAGATTTAAAAATCAAATATTTCACATTAAAATCCAGATTTCTACCCTTGTAAGTGAGCATGTGAGGCCACCTTGTTACACTAAATGGCCCCAGTGCCCCCTCTGTGTGACTACGCGCTGCTCTGCACATACTGTTAAAAAATTCACATGCTCTCCTGATTTATGGCCTCTGTTTACCTATGTACTCCCTGATACCTTGATAAATTAAAATTTCTAAATTAAAAATTTTAAAAATTAAAAAAAAATTTGTTCTGTGAGTTTCTCTCCAGGAACAGGCTGACCACAGGTGGAAAACATATCTACAAGGTGTCCATCGCAGCTGACCAAAGAATGGAACAATGTAATGCCGGGAGCCAGTCATGCCTAAAGACCAACATCCCTGGATCCTCTCCTCACTGCCCATTTTCACTATATAACTGCCTCAAGATTCTGTACTCCTTGAAGATGGGTTTTTGAGACATTAGTCACCCATCTTCCGATTAGCTGGCTAATCTAATTAAACTTCCTTTCTCCATCTCTAACTCGTTGTGACAATCGGCTCAGATCTTCGAGAGCAGAGCGAACCCATTACTTGATATCAAATTCTGGTGACCCAGATGGGACCACAGCCTCTGCCTCTGACTTGGAGGAGACTATTTTGGGATTTTCCCCTGCAGCTGCCATTCAGCTTTTTCCACCTGTGGAATTCCCCTTGTGGTTTCCTCCCTTGCTAACTGCCTCTAATGCTTCAGTGACTGGAAGACAAAGGACAGGATTGTAAACTGACGAGCTTACAATCACCTAGTCTGCAGCTAGGGGAGTCACGAGTCTCTGGTTTTTCTGTGGTGTACCCACCAGTATGGCCTGTTCTCCTGAGAGTGTGTGTTGTTCCACTAGTCTGTGTGCCGGTTTTTCTCTGTACCAGGCATCTGACCCACTAGACTGGCATTGGGAGATAAGATCTTTACCCCACCTTAAGCCATTCTCTCTTGTCTCTTTGGCTTGTTCAGCACTGATGCAAGAACTGTGTTCTCGGGCGGAGTGGGATTTGGATAAGGCCTGTAGTTATCTGGTCTCCTGGAGTCAACCCCTGCACCTTTCTCTGGGTCTATTAATGGTCAGACACAAACTTTACCACCACGGGTGCTGCTCTGTCCCTTCCGAGAAAAAAGAAAAAGAGAGGCCCACTAGGCTGCATGCTGGCCAATTAGGCTGATTTCACTTATAAGCCCATGACAAAGAAAAAAGGATGACCTTTTACTGTAATGTAGCCTGGCCCCAGTAAACACTGGCCTCAGGAGAAAAGTGGCCCCCAAATGGTTTGCTCAATTATGATACCATCTTGCAGCTAGAATGGTTCTGCGAGAAGGAAGAAAGGAAAATAAAATCCCCTATGTTCAAGCCTTTATGCTGCCATATCTAGATGCGGGAAGAGGGGAGATGGACCAAGGAGTTCCCCCAGCTCCTCCTCCTCCCCCTTCTCCAGGCCTGCCGCTTACCCAAGGGGAAATGTCTGAGGGATTGCCAGGTCCGAGAGAGGGGCTCTCTCCTTTTCGAACCCAAACCCAGCAAGGAACACAATTTGTTCAGGGGGCTCTTCCTGCAGCGGGGCAATTTCCACTGTGACAATATCCCATAGGCATAAACGGACAAGGGCAACTGGCCAGCTTCGTTTGGGTGCCCTCTCCTTTCTCTATCTCAGATCTTTTAATTGGAAAAATTGTATATATCTGAACACCCCGTTCTCCTCCTGGGACGAAACTTTCTATGTAAACTGAATACTCAAGTGACTTTTGCTCCAGGCCAGCCGGAGGTAAAAGTGCCACAGGAACAAGCATTTTCCAGACGCCCCTGCTAGGTGTTCAAACACCACCTCCAGCCCCGCTGCCACCAGAGATCTTCAAGGAGGGAAGACCAGACGAGTGGGCAGATAGGAAGCCTGAGAAAGCAAAGAATGTCCAGCCAATACATATACCCTTGAAAACCCAAAAGATAAAACCTAGCCTGAAACAGTATCTGCTAAAACAGGAGGCTCAGAAAGGCATTCAGCCAGTGCTGCAAAAATTCCTGGCAGCAGGATTAATCAGGCCTTACCAGTCGCCATATAATACTCCTATTCTCCCTTAAGAAACCCAAATCAAACAAATATCGGTTTGTTCAGAACCTTCGTGTCATAGATGAGGTGGTTCAGGACCTGCACCCTGTGGTGCCCAGCCCTTACGCCTTACTAACCAACATTCCAGGTGAATATGGCTGGTTTTCAGTTTGGAAAGAACTCAGTTTCAGTTTCAGTGAAGAACGCACTCTTCCG
Organism: Equus asinus; assembly: GCF_041296235.1. Classification (NCBI taxonomy): domain Eukaryota; kingdom Metazoa; phylum Chordata; class Mammalia; order Perissodactyla; family Equidae; genus Equus; species Equus asinus. The sequence goes on from NC_091791.1 coordinate 169,005,658, forward strand.
CATACCACTCACAGAAGAATCACGACAACATTTTGCCTTTAAGTGGTGTGACCCAGACACTCAGGCCACTCAATAATATGGTTGTACAGTGCTCCCCCAGGGTTTGAAGAACTCCTACACTATTTGGGGAGGCCCTAGGTAAAGATTTGAGCCACTTAGAATTACAAGAAGGATTGTTGTTATGGTATGTAGATGACTTCCTGACAGCGAGCCCCACTTATGAGCAGTGTCTGACCAACACAATAAAGACCTTAAATCATTTGGCTGAATGTGGGTATAAGGTCTCACAAAAGAAAGCACAGATCTGCAAACAAAAAGCTACGTACTTAGGATTTACCTTATCAAAAGCCCAAAGGGGGGGCCCGTCCGGTGGCGCAGCAGTTCAGTTCGCCCGTTCCACTTTGGTGGCCTGGGATTCACCAGTTCGGATCCCCGGTGCAGACCTACACACTACTTGTCAAGCCATGCTGTGGCAGGTGTCCCACATATAAAGCAGAGGACGATGGGCACAGATGTTAGCTCAGGGCCAGTCTTCCTCAAAAATCAAAGCCAAAAGGAACTGCTGCCAGACCAAAAAAAATCTATAAGGTGCCTAAGCGCTCCCACCACCCAGCAACAACTACGAAGATTCTTGGGCATGGCTGGTTTCTGTCGGATCTGGATTCCTAACTATGGTCTCAAAGTAAAGCCCATCTATAAGGCTCTAAAAGGGCTAGAGCAGGAGCCACTAGAATGGGCGAAGAAGTCTCAGGTGGCCTTTGATACCATCAAGACAAATTTAATTTCAGCCCCAGCCTTAGGACTTCCTCACTTGGACAAGCCCTTAATATGTACCAACATGAAAGGCAGGGAATAAGCTTGGGGGTTTTAACTCAAAAACTGGGTATGACCCCCTAGCCGGTAACTTATTTTTCCAAGCAATTGGATCAGACTGTCAAGGGCTGACCCTCGCTGCCTCAGGGCAGTGGCTGCTACCTGCAACATCCTGCAGGAAGCTCAAAGATTAACCCTGGGCCAACCCACCATGGAATACGTGCCACATCGAGAACTCACATTACCGGAACAGAAGAGGGACACTGGCTCACTTCACGAAGGATGGGCAAATACTGGGCCATCTTTTTGGATAATCCAAATGTATGGATGCAAGTATCATCCTCCCTAAACCCAGCCACCTTGCTCCCTAATAAGACATCAGAAGACTTAGAACGTGACTGCTCACAAGTTACAGAGACAATGTATTCTAGACAACCTGATTTGTTGGACTGTCCATTGGAAGAACCAGACCTGAAACTCTTCACAGATGGCAGCAGCTTCATGGATCAAGGTAAGAGACGCGCAGGGTACACAGTCATAACTTTACAAGAGACTTTGGAGGCCAAAGCCCTACCCCCAGGGATATTGGCTCAAAAGGTGAAAATCGTCGCCCTCACTCGGGCTCTACATCCAGCTCAAGGGGAAAGAGAAAATATATACACAGATTCCTGTTTTGCCTTTGCTGTAGTTCATGCTCATGGGACAATCTGGAAAGAAAGGGGACTCTTAACAGCAGGACAAAGGGAAATCAGACACGGCCCTAAAAATCTTAAAACTACTTGTTGCTATTAATGAGCCTGCTCAGGTAGCTATCACGCACTGCCCTGGCCACCACAGGGAGAATCTAATGCATCTGAAAGTACATCACACGGCCTTACCTAACTAAAAATTGCATAATCTGTGCAAAGAACAATCCCAAGTTTGCTTCCGGTCCCCCATATCTGGGCACCCAACATAAAAATAATTGGCCTAATGAAGACTGACAAATAGACTCTCCCAGATGCCCCAGGCAGCTAGGAATTTTAGGTTTTTGTTAGTCTTTGTGGACACCTTCACTGGGTGGGGAGAAGCCTTTCCCACTCAGACAGAAAGCATCAGAAGTCACTCGCTTGTTGCTAAGAAACCATCCCTAGGTTTGGTCTGCCTAATACCTTGCAGAGTGATAATGGACCAGCCTTTGTCTCCCAAATAATCCAACAAGTATCCAAAAGCTTAGACATCCGATGAATACGACACTCAGCCTGGAAACTTCAATCAACTGGAAAGATGGAGAAAATGAATCACATCTTAAAGAAGACCCTTGCCAAAATCTGTCATGAAACACAACTAATAACTTGGGATAAGGCACTGCTCTTTGCCCAGCTACGGGTTAGAGCAGCTCCCTAAAGCGGACTTAAATTGAATCCTGTCAAAATTCTATGTGGGAGACACTTTCAGGCATCTTCCCCTGGGACTGAATCTCTGGACATTTTAAGCAATGCCATGATTGCTAATTATGTTAAATCATTAAACTCTGTATTAACTTCTGTCCGTGAGCTTACTTCTCATAGGTCTACATATCTGTCTGACATCCCTCTACATGCCTTCCAACCTGGTGACCATGTTTTGCTGAAAACTTGGAGAGATCAGGGACTCTAAAACCAGTTGTCACCCAAATGGACAGGCCCTTTTGAGATTCTTCTCACCACTCACTCATCCGTAAAACTTGCAGGCGTAAAACCCTGGATTTATCACTCCCGGGTCAAGGCAGCCCCCAAATCACAGGAAACTTTCCCACCAGTATCGGGGGGAAAATGCGTGGCGGAACCCCTTGGAGAGCTAAAATATGTCTTTCACAGTTGACTCTTTTCCATGCTATGGTCTCCCTACGACATCCTGATTCAGCAGGAAGTAACTAGAAAAAGTAGGACACCCTGTCTCCCCCTTGACCATAAGATTATGGGTTACTACTAACAGGGGGGAAACTGTGAGTGAGCATAAGTGAGGCCATCTTGTTACACTAAATGGCCCCAGCCCCTCCTCTTTGTGATTACGCGCTGCTCTGCACATACTCTAAAAAATTCACATGCTCTCCTGATTTATGGCCTCCACTTACCTATGTACTCCTTGATACCCTGATAAATTAAAACTTTGTTCTATGAGTTTCTCTCCAGGAACAGGCTGACCACAGGCGGGAAACACACCTACAAGGTGTCCATCACAGATGACAGAAGAATGAAACGATGTGATGCCTGGGGCCTGTCATGCCTGGAGACCAATATCCCTGGACCGGCTCCTCACTGCCCATTTTCCCTATATAACTGCCTCAAGATTCCATAATCCTTGAAGATGAGTTTTTGAGACATTAGTCACCCATCTTCTGATTAGCTGGCTAATTTAGTTAAACTTCCTTTCTCCACCTTTAACTCGTTGTAAGTAATTGGCTCACATCACGGAGAGCAGAGCGAGCCCATTGCTCGGTATCACCTTCTGTTTAAAATTCCTAATATCTGACAACCATGGGCTGGCATTCCTAATGACAAAGGTGGCTGGAACTGAGTACGCCTCAGGTCTGCCAGCTGCAGGTGAGCGGGCCCTATTAATCCCCATGGGCTCCCAGCCTCAGAGGGCAGGGTGTGTTACCACTTATCACTGAGCTCATGCCCTCAACCAAAGTTTAACTATTCTATGTACTATGTATAAGAGAGTACGGCAGCAGGTAAACTCACTTTAGAAAAACAAATCCATCAGAACTGGTTAACCTTTTTTAAGGTAATTTGACCATGGCTGTCAATTTAAAACATTTGACCTAGCGTAAAAATGTATTTGCACCAAACACAAAATATATACACATCCAAGGTTGTTCATTGTAACATTGTTTGAAATAGCAAAACACTGGAAGCTGCCTAAATGTTCATCAGCAGGAGACTGGCTAAATAAATTATGGACTATCCACACAATGGAGTACTGTACAGCTACTTTTAAAAGGGAGAGAGAGCATAAAGCAGATCTATTGTGTACTGCTCAGAACAGTCTCCAAGAATGTATTTTAAGAAATGAAAGAAAGAAGGAGGGAAAAAGAAGAAAGAAAAGAAGCAAGCAATTTGAAGGAGAGAATGTATAGTGTCATTCCACCTGTAGGAAACATTTTTAAAGAAAAATGCATGTAAATGCTTAGGAAACTTCTGGAAAAATACACAAGACCAAGAGCCATATGGGGAGTAGATAAAAGAAGCATAGAGAAGAGTTACTTTTTTACCTTTCACTTTATAACTTTCTGTCTCTTAAAAATCATGACTCTGTTATTTTTATAATTTAAAGAATAGATATCCTAATGATTAAAACAAAAACATATTAGTGCTGAAAGTAAAATTCCAATTCAGAGAAAATTAATTTCTAAGAAAACTGTCATTCTCCAACAATGTTAGAAAAATTTAGTGTAGCTATTCAACATTGACAGCAGGTCAGATTGGCATGACTCACTCTGATTTCACATATGGAAATAAAAATGCCTACCTCCCTGGATTAGAAATATTCAATAAAATTTATAAAAAGCACCCAACACTTGCTGATACTTAGTAAGTGTTCTGTCAAAGCTGTTGTTATCACACAGCCCTCCCACACCGCCCAAGCCTGCCTTGTGTCAATGATGCGTGAGTCAATGGCCAATCTGAGATGGCTATTGCAAAATGCAAGACTTCAACTCCATCCCAGGCGAATTCCCTTCTGGACCACAGTCAGCCCTAGTAGAAGCTGGGAGTGTGGTCCTCAATCACAGAGGCATTTCCTCAAGATCCGCAGATGGTACCACCTCCATGCAAGAACAATCCCCTGGCCTATTACAGTTCCCATTTCAAAGAGACTCCTACATATGCATGTATTTCCCCCAAAGATTTCCTACCCACATCTCCAACAAACCAGCTTGATGAAGAGTAGGAGCTAGAGACTCACACTTCTTGCCTTCCCCCTACCCTATCTGTTTATAGATGCCCTCCCTAATGTCCCCTGTGCTCTCCCAAAAGAAGTGGTACGGGAGGCCAAATATCAACCTTGCCCAGACAAGGAGGGGCCATGTGATGTTCACAGAGCTCCCAGGCCAGAATTCTCTTTTCCCAGAACCCTTGGCTCCTTGGGGTGTGGTCTCCCTCACTCTCCTTCCCAACCTCAGCACCTGGAATTGGCTGCCCATCTCTGGGCAGGAGGTGAAGGGAGATCAAACACGCCCTGCAGGCCTGTGCCTTTGAACCAAGAGGCCCGAGAACCCCGCTCCAGTCCTCCTACAAGCTCTCCCTCCACCTCAACCCCACACACAGGTGTGGAGCACTGGCAAGGGTTTCTACAGTGCAATAGCTCCGAACAGGGGAGGAGGAAGAGGGCTGCCACGCGATCCAGCCTCTGTTGTCAAGAATTCACAAGGTTCAGACTGAGGGGCACCAGTCAGAGAGTCAGTTTTCCCTGGACATGGGGAAATTAGACTTACGCTCTCTTATCTCATTGGCACGTGCTGAGTACCAAGCTGAGTCCCGAGGCTGTAACTTCTCCATTGAAGAATATACTGTTTGTTACATCATTCGCTACTCACATACCCCCTTTTGAATGCTGAAATCCTTTTTTAGCTGCTCAGCTGACCTATACGTATACTAAATGAATCCTCAGCAAGTACGAATTCTATTAAACAGCGATCCCCAGAACTGAGTTTCACAGACCAGGATTCTCTCTCCTCTAATTGTAGGGACTGACATAAATTTGCCAAACCGGCGATTTCACCAACTAACAACACTTTTCTCAAACTATCCATCTGTTTTCATTACCTTTTCTTAACAAAAAGACTAACACCGAAAAAAAAAAAGGAGCAAAAGCATATCCCAGAATAAAGGACTATCTGTTACATTAAATAAGCTTGGCTTTATGAAACTCGCTATGTTATCTTTATTTTTCTCATTTTTGCCTTGAACTAGTGAAAAGTTTGCCATGGACCATCACTACTTCTCAGTCTGGCATTTGGAGGCCACTGGGTTAAACCAATTCAGACGCTGGCACTTGGCTCTGTAGGGGGCTTTCCACAGCATACCATAAGCCACCCAGATTTATTAATTCTCCCAGAAACCCGGGAGGGAGATCATTTCAGCCCACTTGGCAGAAGTGGAGGATGAAGTCTTAGACATAGAATTTATAGCTGGAGAGGACTTTATCCATCATCTACTCCAACATCCTCAGTTTACATCCGCAGAGCCTGGCCTGCGGAGGCAATAATAATTACCATATGGGGGCAATAATCACTATGCGTTTAGCAGTTGACAGTTTATAAAGTGCTTTGACATTCAGCAAATGTTTATCCAACTAGGACGGAGGCTAAGACCTGGGGACCTGGGTGATTGTGGAGAACTGAGTACTCCTGAGCTCTCTGTGTTCCTACCTCTGATTGGCGGACCATCCAGCCTCTTTGCTACCACTTGGGCCCTGTAAAATGAGCAAGTCCTCTTGGGGTGAAAGATACAAGAGATCCTTTCCAGTCAGGATCTTTATCCCTGCACACTGGTTACACATGGTCAGAGTCTGCCCTCCAGGCGTGGGAGGATGCAGGAGACCTTCGGCCAGAGTGAAGGGCAGTGCCAGGCCTAGCCCAGCTGCTCCCCAGCACGTCTCGCTCCCAGGCTCCTCCATCCTCACCTGAAACCCTCACGTGGTGACTCGGTGGGGACCACAGGCCTCACCTCCAAGGGCAATCTCAAAACATTTGCCCTCCTGCGGGCTGTCAGATGTGTAGACCCAGACGTCCTTGGAGAAGGAAGTCCATCTTGAGGTTCTGGGAAGCAAAAGCAATCAACTCAAAGCTCCCTCTCCCCCCCCCCCCCCCCCAGAAAAATGACGTGGGCAAGCAGATGTGGAAGGAGGGCGGGGAACGGGAAAGTCCGCGGGTTCCTGCAGGGGGGCGGGCCCTACAGGGAACCTGGAGGGGCAGCGCTGTCCCACAGCCGCGGGGAGGAGCAGAGGACTGCGGGGGGTCGGGGCTGTTGCCGGCAGGGGGCGCCCGCGGCACAGCCGGCTCCCGGGGCGAAGAGCTGGCCCCGAGCCGACCAGCCTTCCTGCTCCTGGACTGGCGGGAAGCCGGGCAGGGAGGCGGCTCGTCCCTCGCCCTGCCCCTCGCCCTACCCCGCTGTCACCACCCCGCTGGCACAGAAGCCTGCTCCATGGGGAGAGTGGGGCTGCTGCTGGGCGGCTGCGCGCGGACGTGGAAGTCGGTGCGGATGGCCAGCTCCGGAATGGCGCGCAGGGGCCGGCTCGCGAATAAGGTGGCCCTAGTGACGGCTTCCACCGACGGGTGAGTGCCCGGGCACGAGTCTCTGAGGCCCGCGCTGTCTGGAAACAGGTACTAACCTTGTCCTTTGCCTCAGGGGCCCGTGTCCTCAGGCCTCACACGCGGCCTCGGAAGAAAGGAACTCGGTAGGGACCTGCAGCCCCTCTGATTCTTCTGACCCTGACCCCGCCATTGCCAGTTTCCGGTCGCGGCCTCCTCTGGGTCAGCTGCGCCACCTCAGTGCTGCCCCCATCAGTCCAGTCTCCCCGTGCCCTGGGCTGCCGCAATCAACCGGCCCTACTCACACAGTCTGGGGAAGATCAGACGCCGGAAATCTAAGTCCAGATTTCAAAAACCCTATCCCACCGCCTCCGTCGGCTATGGAAATGTTCCAGACACCCCATTTGCGCACCCCCACAAGTCTCGCAAAACGGCGCCCCTTACCCAGACGAGACACACGACCCATGTGTCCAGATTTTTGTTTAGCTCAGTACATTTTGGCGCTCCTTGTCCAGCTTGTTTCTCACCCACTGCTACCGAAAGTTCAGTCTCTGATCCCGATGTCAATCCAAATAAGAGAACAGAGTCTTCGGTGCGAAAGGAAAGGCTTTACTTTGCCAGGCAGAGGGAGCAAAGCAAGGGCTAGTTCCCCAAAAGTTGCTTGCTCCCCGTTAAGAAATGGGTAGGGGTTTTTCTTTGGGGTTTTAGGTAGGGGAGGGGGGTGCATGGCCTTCTTGGTCAGCATTTTCCCATCGACCTGTGTCTGGGGCTGCTTCCAGCAGAGGAGACTAAGGATTTCTCAGATGAGTGTCCTGGGCTGTTTTCTCCGTGGTGGAAGGTAGACTCTGACGTCAGGAAGCCAAGGAGTTGGGCCTGGGAAGTTGGGGGTTTCTTGATATTCTCTGGATATTAGTTTCTCTGGTCAAGAACTTCAAGGTCCTGGGATTAGCTACAACTTTAGCAGGAGCCCAGTTTGAAGTCATCTGGGCTTTAACAATTTGTAACTTCTATTTGGTTGAAAAGCTCAGGGAGTCAGAGGCTAAAGAAACAAATATTTACGTATGAGTGTAACTAAAGACCCAGGGAACTAGGAATGCAGGTTTTTACTTTTAACCCCATACATGCCAGGTTCACTGTAAGGGAACCAATATCAGGGCTGATATTAACTAAGAGCCGGTAACACCACCACTCTTGTCTATCCTGTTTCTCATTCCCGTGGGACTTTGCTAGATGCCAGCTCTTCACAAATCTGAAATACAGATATATACAAAATGCTAATGTTTGACAATTGCAAAGTGTGTAAACTTTACTCTGGGGGGGTGGGTAATGTAAAAAATTTACGTTTTTAACCAGAGACTCACCGGTTCACTTGCACTCCAAAACGTAACTAATGATAGAATTTTGAGATGATGTAGACTAGTAAGGAAGATATTTGGGGGCAGGGGCCCTTTTGAGTAAGACCCTCCAATCATGGAGGTGCTGCACCCCTAGTTCCTTTCTCTCCCCTCAGTCCCTACAGGGGATGAGGCCTGGGACCTGTGCTGGGGCCCGTGGAAGGTGATGTCACTTCCTGGGAGCCTAGCCTGAGGGCCAAAATCATCAGAGAAATAAGTGAGTGCCAAAAATGTACTAAGCTTGTCCATCTGTAAGGTAATGGCTGTGCCATTAACCCTATTTAACATATAATACAAGCACACAGAGGTCCTTCAGAGGGAGAGCTGGAATTGAAATGCAGGCAGTCCGACTCCAGAGCCCATGTCCTCACCATCTTTCCCTGGACCAGACTTGACAGTCCTTGTCTCTCTCTGCCTGCAGGATCGGCTTCGCCATCGCCCGGCGTCTGGCCCAGGACGGGGCCCATGTGGTGGTCAGCAGCCGGAAGCAGCAGAACGTGGACCGGGCAGTGGCAGTGCTACAGGAGGAGGGGCTGAGTGTGACGGGCACCGTGTGCCACGTGGGGAAGGCCGAGGACCGGGAGCGGCTGGTGGCCATGGTGAATGGCAAGCATTTGGGCAGAGAGCCAGGAGGTAGCAGAAGGAAGCCAGGCTGAGCCTCCTCCCCTGCTTTCCTGGACATTGTTGTGCTGCAAGCCAGCACTATTAACTAACACACAACAGTGCGTTCTGTGTACCCGCACCAACCCGCCAGCACACTTTTATTGTGTACCTTTCTGTTATGTCCCCGAAAATCATCCTATCCCAGTCTGAGAATCAAAATCCACTCTAATGCCTCAACCCTGTATCATCCCTTTCGGCACCCCAAAAAACCGCTGGTCCTGGCTTTCCAGCAGTTTCCAATCTATCTGGGCAGATGAGAAGAGTAAATACACTCACAATATAGATGTTCCCACCCTTAAGCTAGTAAGCAATCAGGCCCCTGTTCTTCTGCTTATACAGTCGAGTCCCTGGGAACCTATAGGAGGTAGCCCACCATTTTTCAATCACCTACTATGTGCCATTCACTTTGCTCAGAGCCTTACACGGGTTCTCTCTAAACCTGACGACAAGCCAAGCAAAGCAAGGACTATTCTCCGTGTTTACAGAGACTGGTTCGGAAAGCTGGAGCAGCATTCCGAGGTCCCACAGCTAGTCAGAAAGAGCTGTGAGTCAACTCAGATTTGCCAAGCCACTTGCAGACTAGCAGGCATTTCCCCACTAGTTTCGGGCCAGGCCTTATGTGCCCACCTGGACTTCAGTCTCAAAGAAAGTGTCGAAGCCCATCTCAGGTATAGTACTGGGCACCAGCCTTCTAGCTGCACAAGAAAATACGAGCATCCGGCAAGGAAGCTGCTCTTCCCCCAGGCTCAGGGCACACATCTTATTCCTTGGAGTGGAAGGGAGAGTCTACCCAGAGTGGAAAGTAAGGGATTGGGCTAACAGATTAGAAGGCTGGCAGAAATAATTTGGATAATCTTAGAAAAGGTGAACCTTAAATAATGGTAAATGGTGGTATGATAGACTGTGTAAGGTTTTTCCATTTTTATGGCATGCTTAAATGTGCATTGGAAAGAGCCAAATGTGAGTCCAAGAAAGTCACCTGGCCTGACACAGGCTGCTGGACAGAGCCTGAGACTGGGACCTTGATCCTGAGGGTGAAGGGAGCCATCTGGGATCCTGGGCCAGTTAATACCTAGCCCTATGAAATGTACGTAGCAACTTAATATCAAAATCCTGCCAGGAAAACAGCTCTCACCCCTACCGGGTCCACTTAACCCATCCTGCAGCCCTGGCCCAGAAGTGGACTTAAGCTAGACCTTGAGGAGAGGGTGGGACTGGACAAATGGAGTAGGGACAGGGTTCCAGATGACCCTGCAAAATGAGCAGACAGCCAAGGAGGACTGAAAGGGCGAGGGAAGCACCATGAATCCACAGCAGGGAGCACGGGCTTGGGAGCACTGGTGGGAAATGGCTGGTGGGAAAGATAGGGACAGGGGCCTCCATGGCCTCCCAAGGAGGAGTTTACATGTTCTTGGAGGAAATAAGAAGCCATGGGAGGTTTTGAGCAAGATGAAAATGGTTATTAAAGAAAAGTAATCTGGCACTGGTAGGAAGGATATATTGGAGTAGAGAAGACTCCCAGCCAAGGATGTCAGTGAGGAATTTGTCACTGTCATTCACATCTAGAGCAGTAGTGGTGGGACCAGAATGGATGTCCCAAGAGACATTTAGTGGAAACCAACCAAGATTTTCTTTTTTCTAACTTGATGTCAAGAAATGGGAAATAAGAGGAATGAGTCAAAACGACTCTCAGGTCCTTAGAGTGACCGCTGTTGGGAGGAGAATCATAAGATACTTGCTAGCAATTTGAGATGTGTTCTGCTTATTGCCAGCTGTTACCCTGCGATGAGGAGCTGCTGCCCCAAGGATGTTACTACCCAGTGGCCTCAGAGCTTGTCAAAGGCGTGATGAGCAGAGACCAGATTAGCTGCTTCTCCACTTGATGATACTTTTTCTTAAAAATATACCTCTTGGGGGCCGGCCCAGTGACATAGCGGTTAAGTTCACACATTCTGCTTCGGCAGCCCAGTTCGTGGTTCACCGGTTTGGATCAGGGGCGTGGACCTATGCACCATGGCTTATCAAGCCATGCTGTGGCAGGTGTCCCGCATATAAAGTAGAGGAAGATGGGCACAGATGTTAGCTCAGGGCCAATCTTCCTCAACAAAAAGGAGGATTGGCGGCAGATGTTAGCTTAGGGTTAATCGTCTTCAAAAATACAAAAAACTTATCAGAACACAGAACAAGAACTCTTAATCACTTTAGCATAGTGATCACACAATTTACAGCCAGAGTTAGAGAACTCCTGGGTGGTCCTGAGTACCTTTGTTATTAATCTTCTACGGTTCTCTGTCTCTGTTTAGTCAAAACCCAGCCTTCTCCCCATTCCGTGTTGATAGGCCCGGAAGGAGAGGGCCCAGGATGCACAGCAGAAATGAAATTCTGGTGCTTTCCACTGTGTTCTCCCCACATCCAAACAGACACATGCAGAGCACAGCACACAGCACTTTCTGACATCTTCTGCACTTTCCTGGTCACAAGTGCACAGGCGAGACACACAGGGCCGAGGCAGGTGACTGGGGCTCTGTGCCAGGACACCAAAATGTAGAGAGTGCAAGGAAGTATTGATACAGGTTTGAAAAGATTCTGTGACTTTAAACTTTGTTAAATTCACGTGTTGACAGTCCAAGCATTCCTTCAGGAGTGTAGAAACAACTGAGCTTAGCACCTAGTTAGCAAGAATAATTAGTTAAAACGAGGAGCTAGCAGATGGTACACATTGTTAATAACACCCCTCTGTGCACCATATCGTGAAGTACAAAGTTGATGGAGGGCCCTTTTAGTGCCACTTGTCCAAGGCATCAAAATTGCCAGTTCTGAGCAAATGCAAAGTCCAGTTTCAGGGTGGCGTACTGTTGGCAGACTCTGTTTGGCCACTGATGACTCCAGGACACGCCTTTACCACCTCCTTACGATTTATTAAGGAGGTGAGATGTTGCCGTGCTTGATTTTCCTGTCTTAAATCTCAGTTTGTGCCTTGAATCTTCCATGCCTCTAGGCCAATGAAAAGGGAGGAGGGGGAGAAAATGACATCCTGACTCAGGGTAGGACTGCTTTAAACCCAGGCTGGTATCCTCCCCGTCATAGTCATAGCTTTCCTGGGTAGTGCAGTTTCATTGTGACCCTAACTCACTTTCAGAGGACCCTTAGGAATTAGCTCTGCGTTAGAAAGTAGGAGACTGACCTCAGTCCTACCACCACTAACCAGCTTTGTGCCCTGAGCAGATCAGTTCACCCCTCCCAAAGACTGAATGAGCAGGCCTCCTGTTCTCAGCCAAACCTAGTATGTTGTCACTGAGTGTATGTGCTTGAGAAATTAACGTCCCTGGACCTCAGTTTCATCACCTTCACCATGAGGACCCTTGGCCAGCTGGTCTCAAAGGACCCTCTCGGTGGTAACTTTCTGTGAGTCTCTTTAAAGCAGTTTCTCCGTTCAGGTACGTGCGGACAGACGGAGTTTGAGATCATGGTAACTCCCCCAAGGAGAACTGGATAGTAAGCGCTCAGAGAAATAGGGCAGGGAATCAGTGTGAAAAGAGAGAGAGTCTGGAAGTGGGTTTTGAGGTGAGGGCTGAAGCCATGAGAATAAAGGAGCTCCCCAAGGGGAAAGTGTCAAGAGCAAAGGGCCAGCGACAGCCTTAGAAGAAGTGGGGGCAGTAAGAAGAGGCTGCAAATGAAATTAAGACGGCCTTCGATGTTCAGCAGCAGAGCCTAGGGTAGCTTTGGAGAGAAACATTTCAAGAAAAAGAGCTGTCATTTTGACATCATTTTGTTCCTAAGAAGGAATGCTTTATCAACACTGGGAAATGTACCCCCTTCCTGACCTGCAGCCCTCATTCACACCTGCTTCTCTCTAGGCCGTGAACCTTCATGGGGGCATTGACATCCTGGTCTCCAATGCTGCCGTCAGCCCTCTGTTTGGAAATATGATGGATGCCACCGAGGAGATATGGGACAAGGTGAGAGGGATTAGATTAAGCAGCAGGAGGTGGGCCTCGGAAAACAGTGCAAACTCTGTGTGCTTTTAGAATGCATTTGTCAAGTGCCATGTCAATGTGAGGAATCCTCACGATTTCCGACACCTGGAGTGCACCTGGTAAAGGGCGAGTGGGAGGTGGCTTCCTCTACCCCTGCCCTTCTCTTTCATTTCTGCTTCTCCTCAGCTTTGTCTTCTTCCGTTTGCTCCTTGCTAGCCTTCTTCTGCTTCCCTCCCCCAGCTCTCTCCCTCGACATGCTTATCCAGGCTCTTCCTCCTGGTTTCTTTCCAGCAGAGGCATGGCAACTAATATGCCATTAACTAATACAGTTAAACTTACACACCACCCGTCCTCTTTTCAGCTACCGAAAAAGAATTTCTCATTAGTTGGAAAACTGTAGTAGCTGCTAGTTAAGTGAAATCCCAATTCTGGTGAAATCACCTAAGTTGCCACTTTTTAACAGACAGCCTTTGAAAAAGGCCTGTGCTGCTGCTTACCTACAATGTCAAGGAAATCTGAGCTCCAGGTGTCTAAATTCAAGTGTGGAATATTGGTTTTTATGTGAGCGTGTATAGTTAAATTATATTTATAATATATTTCACACACCTATATCCTTTAATTATAAAGCCTTAATTAAAATATTCATCTTTGTTTACTAAGGTTAATATTCCCACATGATTTGGAAATGCTAAACTTTTTATGATCTCCCGTGGTTTTGCTTTTTACTCTGATGTCATCAACAATTTCTCAACACTGAAGTTTAAGGATACTAAAATATTATAGTTTATTTGTCAGTGTTTCACAGATATAAAAGATCAAAGTGCAAAAGCTCTTCAGTGAGTCAGTTCCTGATTGATATCCTTTAAAGTAGAGAAATAGCTTTCATGAGCAGTCTGAATAGAGGCCACATGAAAATCAGCTTTAAACCAAGTAATTTTTCTTTTTAGTTTGCATTTTTTAAAAATATCACAGTGCATCAAATCTAAATGCAATGGTTGATCCTTGATTGGACCCTGGATTTTTAAAATAAGGACATTTGGGGGACAACTGGGGAAGTTTTATTATGGACAGCATATTAGGTAAAATCATTATTATCACTGTTCAATTTCTTGGGTGCGATAATGGATTGTGGTGTGTAAGAACGTCCTTATTCTTTGGAAATAATGCTAAAGTATTTAGGGCTAGAGCATTATGACATCTGCAACTTGCCTTCAATGGTTCAGGAAAAAAGTGTGTAGATACCTAGATAGAGCAAATGGGACAAAATGTGAACAATTGGTGGATGTATTATAAAGGATATCTGGGTAGTCATTATACTTTTATTTCAACTTTTCTGTTGAAAAGTTGAACTTTTCAAAATAAGTTGACTGAACTTTTCAAAATAAGAAGTTTGCATGGGGGGTATGGGAGGGGACACTCCAGCAGTGCCTAGAACCATGTAAACAAGGGTCATGCATTTGTTTTAAATTATGGATGTGAGGTTTTGACAGTAGCCTATGCTCCAGCTTCCCCAAAAAGTGCTTCTTCATGATCCCATTCTCCAATAAATGTCCAGCCAGTCAATCCATCCTGGAGGGCCAAGAGCATCTCACTCCCTAAGCTCAGAAGCCAGAGAAGTGCCGGAACAAGCCCAGGTGCCCGGGGTCAGGCTCCATGTTCCCTGAGAAGTACAGCCTGCTCTGAGGCAGGTCCAGGAGGCTGACCCAATTCCAGGCTCTCCCTAGTTGGAAGAAATACAGAAAATCCAGCTCAAATCCAAAACAGCCCTGAGAGTTTAGGTCCATCCTGGGCCAAGCGTACTTGTCTGATTAGGAAAGATGAACCAGGCTCCATTCTTTCTCATCCAAACCTAATGTGTCATTCTTTAGCTGAATCAGCCAGTGAAAGACACTTCTCCCCGGGCCTCAGTCTCTTCCTGTGTAGGGTCTGGGGAAATCATCTCTAGGATCTCCACCAGCCCTAACAAACAGATCTTAGGAACCCCACTATAACTCCTCATCGCCCTGCCTTCTCCAGCTCCCTTCCCTCATGCTGTGTCCCTTTCTTCTCTCGATTTCAGGTTCTGGACATTAATGTGAAGGCTCCAGCCCTAATCATAAAGGCAGTGGTGCCTGAGATGGAGAAACGAGGGTACAGAGAGTGAGAGGGAGCCTGGGTGTGAGGGTCCCACGTGGGCTGAGGGCAGGGGTCTCTGCTGGGAAAAGGGTCATTTTTCTCTTTTTCCAGAGGCGGCTCAGTGGTGCTCGTGTCCTCCCTAGGAGCCTACACTCCGCTTTTTGTAAGAAAGCTTTTCTCTACTACTTCCATCCCTTCCTCCGTCCTGAGTCTTTCTACCCCTCCAGCTACCCTAAGAAGTTTGTGTCCCTTTTTGGAATCACACCACCAAGTCCCTTCCCACAAAATAGATGCCTTGTTTCCATGAACCTCAACCTAGGGGAGGGTTAGCCACAGACAGTTTCTAACCATTACAGGAGATGCCCTAGTATCTGCTGTCCTTTCTGTCTTATAATAAAACCAAGAATGAACTGGAAACGAAGAGACTAACCCACTCTCTCCTTCCCTAGGGCCTGGGCCCTTACAATGTTAGTAAAACAGCCTTGCTGGGCCTCACCAAGAACCTGGCCTCAGAGGTGGCCCCAAGGAACATTAGGGTGAACTGCCTGGCTCCCGGACTCATCAAGACTAGCTTCAGCCAAGTGGTGAGAAGGGGAGTCCTGCATCCCACTAGGGATCTTCCTGCATGGGGGAGCCCAGCGCGTGGGTCCCAAGCTCCAAGCCACTCCCGCCTCCTCCCTGGGCTTTTCCATGTTCCCACTCCACACCAGCCACTTGTCCAGACCAGACCCCCACATGCTCCTTTCTTGAGGTGTGCGGTGGAGACTGAGGAATTCAGACTCTACTCACACAGTTTCAGAGCTCCTTAAGTGAATGAGGATTGGGGAGGCCCAACGAACTGCTTCACTAGAACCTGAAAAGAATGAAACAGAAGAGGACGGTGGGGAAAGACTGGGAGCTTGGAAGGACTGCCTCTCAATGGATGTGAGGGTGGGCAGATTCCCCCCTCTGTCCCTCTCTTTCCTCTTCTTTCACATAAAGAGATTTCTCTTTTTTTCCTGCAGTTGTGGATGGACAAGGAAAGAGAGAAGAATATCAAAAACAGCATGAGGATAAGCAGGTAAGGCTGTCACAGGGGAGGGTTAGGAGGGATAAAGACAGAAGGTCTGGCCCCGCACCAGCCCGCAGCTTGCTGTCCCTTGGTCCACAGACAACATGGGCTTGCTCTCCTCTGCCTCACAAGTTCATGAACACTGCATCTCTAGAGCAGGATGTGCAAGGAGTTTGGTTCCACTGCAGAAAACCAAACACAGAGGCCTCTGGGTTTCAACAGAACATTGCTCTGGGAGAGGCCCTGACTCCTCCCCACCTGGGCCTCCCCACCCCCGGCCCCACCAGGCATCCCTGCCAGGGACCAAAATCATGCTTTTTTAGTCCCTCTTGAATAAAAAGAGGAATGTTCCCAAAGCTCAGGTTGATGATCCTACATACAAATAAAAGGAATGAAGAGCTTTAGTCAGTCCCAAAACTCCCCTTGCCTAGGAAAACTAGCCTCTTCCCCGAAGGGCTGGCCCAACTGCTCAGGCACCTTCGTCTGGCTCCTTTTCCTCTAGGTTCCCTGCCTCTCTCCAGTTTCTGGCTTCTGGGAACTCTCTCTTGTCTTTAGCTTCTCCACCTTGTCCCTGTGCCAGCAATGCCTCCTCTTTACTGGTCCCAACATCCCAGGCCCCCTCCAGTGTTCTCAAAGCCATTCTGAGGTCAGGCCTAGTTCACAGCTCACTACTAAGTCAGGGTATTGTCATCCTGGAGCCCCAGAGAATGACCCAGCCCCATGCTTCCCAATCTTGGATGTGCATTAGAATCAGCTGGGGTGCCTGTGAAACCACAGATGCACAGGACCCACTCCCAGAGATTCTTTCTTAATTGGTTCAAGGGAGGATCTGGACATCTTTTTTCGGCGGCCGGTAGGGGGCTGGAGGAATTTAAGCCTCCCAGATGATTACAATGTGCAGCTAGGTTGGAGAACCACTGATCCAGGACTTCTAGATCTGAGATACTCTACCCTCCTCTAGAGCATTTTATGGCACTTAAGTTAAAAAGTTCCCTAACTATGCAATCACTGATACAAACACTGAAAATTAGCACATTCTCACAAAATGAACCTGACTTTAATGGATGAAAATAGATTCCTGAAAAAGCTGTCTGTGAATTGAACTTCAACTCCACTTCACAAGTGGAATCATTTTAAACAAACCATTTACTGTCTCACAGACTCCCTGATGCTTGAATGGTATGCACACATGTGAAATAAATCTTTGAAGTGTGAAATAACTGCTCACCAGTTTATATAACTTTGGATTTGGGGTCCTGAGTTCTCTAAAAAACAAAGCGTCTCTATATTTTTTGAATATAATGTGTAGTGTATTTTGCAGAGTTCTGTATTTATGCAGTATTTACTCTAACGGTTTATCTTCATGGTAACCCTATTTGATGGACAGGAAGCTTGTACCCTGGTCCTGAAAAATCATGATATGTTTTGGTGAAGCAAATTTCATTCCCTGTGGGCCACGTCAGGGGGCCTGGCCTGTCTGATTTTTACTCCCTTCCTTGTTTCCCTTCTTCCCCAGGTTAGGCGAGCCAAAGGAGTGTGCAGGCATCGTGTCTTTCCTGTGCTCTGAAGATGCCAGCTACATCACTGGGGAGACAGTGGTGGTGGGGGGAGGGGCCTCATCCCGCCTCTGAGGACCTGGAGACAGCCCACTAGGGAAGATTGGGCTCCTACTCCAGCGTTCATCGAGTCCTTTTCCAGCACTCATCGGCTGGCCTTTCCCACCTCTGCCTATCATATTGCTCACCTTAAGCCCCCCAAATCAATTCTGCCCTGAAAAATGATCCAGCGTTCCCTGCGGTCAAGGTGTGGTCCTATGAGGATTCCCGGTGTTGCTGTAGCCTTGGATAAAGACTTCCCCTGAGAACACAGTGCAGGCCTGGTGAGAAGGCTGAGTCTCACTGGAAACGACCGACTAATATTTTGGGGGAGCATCCGGAAAATCTGAGGGAGATGGGAGAGAAGCAACCTGGAGTGGAATGAGCAGGGTTGGATATTAAGAACTTGCAAATGAGGTGCAAATAAAATGCAGATGATCATGTTGCTTTGAATCAATGTATTCAGTTTTTAGTGTGGGGTGCATAGATGTGTAGCCAAGCAGAGAGCATAAGTCTGACTGGACTGGATCTCTGGATCTCCCTAACCCTCCTCCCTGTCTCCAGGACCTGAGCCTAATGCTCGGGGGTGGAGACAACCGCAGAGCTGCCAGCTGGGAGGAGGTGGCACGGGAATTCCCAGGTGCTACTCTCGGCCTCGCACCCGTGGGGATGGTGCCAAGAACACCGCAGGGATCCCCGAGGCTGGGCGAGCGGGAAAGAAAGGACAAACTCCTCCAGATCCATCCAGGTCCTCTCCCGGCATCGTCCTCAACCCCGAGTGCCTTCGCGGGTCAGCAAGGACGAGCTGGACGGATCCCGAGCAAGCGGTGAAAAGGGAGGAGCCTTGCAAGGATGACCTGGGGAGGGGTACCCAGGCCCACAAACAAAAGAAATGGGTTCTTCTCACAGTGCCCGAAAAGCAGGTGGCACGGAAAGCGGGGACACCGCCCCCGGGACGGGAGATGGCCCGGGCAAGCGGCACGCACCGGGCGTCGCACGCGGGAGCCGGCGGGAGGGGTGGGCGCGAGCGCGCGCGGGGTCTCACGCGGCTCTGAGGCGCGGCGCGCATGCTCAGTCCGGTGCCTCTCCGGGCGGGGCGGGAGACCCGGAGCTCAGAGGCGGGGGGAGGAGCGCTCGCGCAGCCGCCCCTGACAGGAGCGGGCTCGCGGCTGCTGCAGCGCTCAGCGCCTGGGCCCTGCCGGCGCCGGGTCTAGCATGTGCCGCGGCTCCCGGCGGCGGCGGCGGCTCCTCTGCAGCAACAGCAGCAGCAGCGGCCGCCATGGCCAAGCCCAGCGCGGAGCTCACCCGCGAGCTGCAAGGTACGAGGCTGCGGTGGTCTCCGGGACGCCCCGTCCGGGAGCATCCCAGACCCAGTGCGTTCCTCCCCGCGATACGCCCCAGCCCCAGTGCTTCCCGCCCCCCCGGCCCCCCAAGCATCCCGGCTCCAAGGCAGCCCCCGCCCCCGCCCCTACTCGGGGCGTCGCTGTCCCCGGAACATCCTCCGCTGCCCCTCTCACCTCACCCTATCAGGACCCTCCTGTCCCAGAGCCGCCCGTCCCGATCTTCGGTGACAGGTGCAGTCCCCTTGCGCTCCCTGGGGCTTAATCTCAGTGATCCTGGCCCACCCCTCGCCCGGTGTCGAGTCTCCCTTCCGGAGAGTCCCCGTTTTCTCCCGGGCGGGGCCCGGTCCGCCCCGCCGGGCGATGGGAGCTGCCCCTGGTCCTGACCGCCTCTTGGCTCAACACCCTCCCTCCTCCTGGCCCCGCCCCGGAACTGGCCCTAGAGAGCCCCGCTAGCAGCCGGCAGCGCCCAGGCCAGTGGGGCAAAGAAGGAAGACAGGGAAGAGGGCCTGGGTTGGAGCTAAAACCAAGAGCATGTTCTCTGCAGCTCGCCTTCCACAGCCCCTGTCCCAGCCTGCCCGCCTCGCTACCCTACACCCACACTTCAAGGCCTCTCCAGTTCCGCATGGTTCTCAGACTCAGCCCGAACCAAGGCCCGACCCCCAAGCGCTGCCACAGCCCTGACCCCCAGAGGCGGGAGCGCAGGCTAGCCCACGCAGAGGCCAGGACGCTCAAGGATACTCAGAGGCATGCTGCGCCGTGACGATTTCCCACACCTCCACACACGCGCAAGCACAATCATGAGATGTGTGTAAACACATCTTTATAGAAACCGCACCCCCGCCACACGCTCACACACTCACACACTCTCTCTGGGATATATCTGGATGGTTCTGCTAGCAGATGGGTACGGGGCTCATTTAAACACTGACTCCTTCCCACCCCTCACCCCCATTCACACCGGAACTGTCTGGCTGCTCTATGCCCCTTTCACACCTACAGGCACAGCATACTCATTCACACTTATCCATCCCCACCAATGCCACGCGCAGGCTCCCCAGCATCTTCAGAAGGCATGCACACACACATAGTAAAAGGCGGACACACCCAGACCACCTAAAACATAGTCAAAGGGACAGCCCACGCCCCCACAGACTGACTCACTGTGTATGTGTTGACGGCTGCTGGAATGCATGGGTTGGAACAATCCTTCACACCCTCAGAAGTGTAAGACACTCTCCCACAGACAGTGTCAACTCAACGACTGTCCCCTGACTTAGGGACTTCAGGAGCCAGAGTTTTCTCCACACCCCCTCTAATAGGAAGAGAAAAGTCACCCAAGAAGGAAAAGTGTCTGTCCCTGTTCTTCTTTGTCTCTCTGTTTCTCTCTCTTCCCCTCTGCCCCTGCCCCTGGAGAGCCCTGGGGAAGTGGGAGGTGGAGGGGGTGCAGGGTAAACGGAGCTCTGAGCATGCCCCACCCCCTGCAGACAGCATCCGGAGGTGCCTGAGCCAGGGGGCTGTGATCCAACAACACCGGGTGAAGCTGGAGACAAAGCCTAAGAAGTTTGAGGACCGAGTGCTGGTGAGGGCAGGGAGTCTGGGGGCAGGGGAGACAGAGTTGGGGGAGAGCTGAGGAGACGTAGCCCGGGGCAGGCTGGACGGGGTGGATGTCCAGGAGCCTAGGGTGGGGCATGAGAGAGAGGGAGGACCCCCAGGGCAGGGGTTGCACACAGGCTGAAGGGACTAAAGGAGGGCAGGGTGACTAGGGCCCAGGAAGCTGCCATTTGCTGCTGACATTCTTTTCCTTTCTCTGAAGGCCCTGACCTCCTGGCGCCTCCACCTCTTCCCCCTTAAAGTCCCAGCCAAGGTGAGTTGGGCCGAGGAAACCGAGAGCTCCCTCCCAAGCCTGGCAGCCAGGCCCTTCCTGTGAGCTGAGCACCCCATGCCCCCTCAGGTGGAGAGCTCCTTCAATGTCCTGGAGATCCGCGCCTTCAACACGCTCAGTCAGAACCAGGTGAGCTAGGGCTCAGGGCCCCACTATTGGGCCAGTGGGAGGAAGGAGTTGATATCTGAGGCCCTGCTGCCCCCTGTCCCCCAGATCCTAGTGGAGACAGAGCGTGGCATGGTGAGCATGCGGCTGCCTTCGGCTGAGAGTGTGGACCAGGTGACACGCCACGTGAGCTCTGCTCTCTCCAAGGTCTGCCCTGGCCCGGGGTGAGTGGCAAAGGAGGAGTCTCCCAAGGGGTTAAACAATAGGAGACTTCTCCCTCCCTCTTTCCCCTGGACCTGGGCTCCTGGGACACTGAGGAAAAGAGCTCTCATGTCCCCACTCTTGCTTTTCCCTGGGGATCCTGAAGCTGTAACAGGTAGAATTGCGAGCTTCTTTCCACCCCTCTCTGGGATGGATTTGTTCATTTTCCAGATGTCTAATCCGGCGTGGAAACGCAGACACCCCCGAAGGGCCCCGAGACACATCCCCCAACTCTGAGACTTCCACATCTACCACTCACAGTGTCTGTGGTGAGCTGGGGCAGACTTGAGGAAAGTGGGACCTAAAGCACCTGCCCCTTGTCCAGAGTCCTATGTGCATGGGGCTGTGCCTGCCCTGAGGACTCCACAGCTCCCGGACCTCAGAGGTTCATGGAGTAGCAGGAACCCTGGACCCCGGCACATAAAATGACTTTGACTTTCCTTGAACTGCAAGCCTGTTCCCCACCCCCTTACCCCTATGGAGCCAACCCATCTCCTGCCCCACAGGTGGCTTCTCTGAGACCTACGCTGCCCTGTGTGACTACAATGGGCTGCACTGCCGTGAGGAGGTGCAATGGGTGCGTTGGGCAGGGACTCAGCAGGTGGGCAGGTGGGACCAGGAGGGAGGGGGCAGAGGAGGAGGAAGGGAGCGGGTGTGAGCCAGTTCCACCTCTCCAAGGATGTGGACACCATCTATCATGCCGAGGATAACCGGGAGTTCAATCTTTTGGATTTCAGCCACTTGGAGAGCCGGTAAGTCAACAGAGTGGAGACTCACACACACACAAACACACACCCGCTATTCCAGCCTCAGCCCAACTCTGGCCTTTCCAGGTTCTCCCTTCTGGTCCCAGCCGTACCCCAGTTCTATCTCCCCAACCCCACCCCCCACTACCTTCTACTCATCCAGGCTTTCCCCAGCCCAACCACCTCATCCCTAGTCTCTTCTTTCCTGCCCCAGACACCTGCTCACCACTTTCCTGCCCTCTTCAATCTCTCCAGAGACTTGGCCCTAATGGTGGCAGCCCTGGCCTACAACCAGTGGTTCACCAAACTCTACTGCAAGGACCTGCGGCTGGTAGGGACTGGGAGGGGCAGGGGGGTGGGGGGGAGAGCACTGCCCTCTCTGGTTCCTGATCACAGCACCCCCTCTGTCCTCAGGGCTCTGAAGTGCTAGAACAGGTGCTACACACCCTGAGCAAGTCTGGGAGCCTCGAAGAGCTGGTGCTGGACAACACCGGGCTGAAGACGTGAGGCCAACCTCCTTCTTGGGCAATGGTGCCCCCTGGATGTAGTCTTAGGGTCCCAGAACCTCAGAGCATGATTCAGGCCTCTGAGCTGTCTCACTCAGCTCCCCACTTTACAGAAGAGGAGCCTGAGGCCCAAAGAGGGCACAAAGCAAGTCAGTGGTCAAGCTGGGACTCAGACCCAAGCCTCCTGACCCCCAGCTCCATGGCCCTTGCCCAGGATGCCCCTTGCCCACCCCCTTCTTCCATCAACTCCCGAGCAGGGTAGACTGCCCCAGTCTTGAGGACCCAAAGCTGGGCTTTGTCCCAGCACAACTTCCCAGGTACTCTGGAGAGGTGACAAGCTCCCTGGCAGGCTCCGAACTGCTCCCCACCTGTGGGGGCCTCTGACTGTTGCAGCCCCAGCCAGGCAGGCGGTGGAGGAGGAGGGGAGGCCCAGGGGCTGGCACAAACAAACCCTTCCTCCCCTTCCCTGAAGGGACTTTGTCCAGAAGCTGGCCGGGGTGTTTGGGGAGAACGGGAGCTGTGTGCTGCATGCCCTCACTCTGTCCCACAACCCCATCGAGGACAAGGGTGAGCCCCAGCCCTGAATCCTGCCCCCACTGCAATGCAGACCCCTGTCCTAGCCCAGAGCCCAACCCGGGTCTGAACAGGGGCTCTCGGACCTGATGCCAGCCCCCGCCTCAACACCGCCATCCTTGACCCCAGGCCTGTACCCCACTCGAGCCCCCACTCTCACGCTGCACCCCCTGTGCCCACCGCACAGCCTCTCACCTGGCTCTTTTCTCTCTCCACTCCCCAGGTTTCCTCAGTCTGAGCCAGCAGCTCCTCTGCTTCCC
The DNA here is from genome assembly GCF_041296235.1 of Equus asinus. Taxonomy (NCBI): domain Eukaryota; kingdom Metazoa; phylum Chordata; class Mammalia; order Perissodactyla; family Equidae; genus Equus; species Equus asinus. The sequence goes on from NC_091791.1 coordinate 169,029,219, forward strand.
AACTGGCCTCACCAAGCTGTGCCTGGCCAAGACTGCCATTTCCCCTAGAGGTACTTGCACCGGGACCCCTGACCTCTGACTTCTGACCATCCCCCAGCGCTGCCTGGGGGGTTGAGCCCCAGAGGTGTACCCACACACTCACACAGCATCCCAGGGATCAAAGAAGGGAAAGGAGCCACATTTGGGGAGCGGGGAAGAGTTGTGTACAAGGGGAGGAGGTGGGGATGGGGGCCAACCCAGCCCAGTGCCCGCTGTGCTCAGGGCTCCAGGCGCTGGGCCAGACCTTCGGGGCCAACCCGGCCTTTGCCAGCTCCCTTCGATACCTGGACCTGAGCAAGAACCCTGGGCTGCTTGCCACAGACGAGGCCAATGTGAGTCCACGGAACGTAGCCTCAAGCCCCCACAGAAGCTCCCTCGGGCATCAGGGCCTGGGGGTCTCTGCCTTGCAGCCCAGGGGTGGAGGGGCTCTATCACCCCTTCCCCTGCAGCCCCTCTGTCCTTCCTTCCCAGGCCCTCTACAGTTTCCTGGCCCAGCCCAATGCTCTGGTGCACCTGGACCTGGCAGGGACTGACTGTGCCATTGACTTGGTGAGGGGTTGGTGATGGGGGAGCCAGCCTGCAGTGATTGGGGAGGCCAGGGTGGGTCTCTGCCTCACCCCCCTCCTTGGAGGGAGATGGACAAAGCCAGTGGGATGACTTCCGGTTCAGTTGAATTATGAAGCAATGCCCATAGCTCACACCTGTGTGGCACCTTATCCCAGTTGCAGCCCAAGGTGGTGCTGGCTGTGCCTAAAAGCCAGCCCTGGCTCTGTTCCCCAGCTGTGCACCCTGGAGCAGGGCTGAGTCCACGAGGAGGAAAGGACACTTTCCTCAACTTAGCAAGGCACCTTATGGGCCCATGGTAGCCCTGGATTTACACATCCACTGCCCATGAGCCTCTCCTCCACCCCTGGGGGCCAGGCAGAGAGTGGACGCACTTTCCACAGAGGGGAAACTGAGGCATTAGATGCAAAGTGGGCATCCACAGTGGGGCTCACACAGACTGACCACAGAGGCTGAAGACCCCAGCCCCTGTGGGACCCACCGTGTCTCTTCCCACAGCTTCTGGGCGCCCTGCTCCATGGCTGCTGCTCCCACCTCACCTACCTCAACCTGGCGCGCAACAGTTGTTCCCACAGGTGGGAACACAAGGGGTGCAGGGAGGGATAGGGCAAGTGGTGGGCGTCCCCTCCCTTGCTGACCCCAGGAGTCTCTGCAGGAAGGGCCGGGAGGCCCCGCCAGCCTTCAAGCAGTTCTTCAGCAGTGCCTACACACTGAGCCACGTCAACCTGTCCGCCACGAGGCTGCCCCTGGAGGCCCTCAGGTCGGGTGGGTGCAGGGTTGGGGGGTGTCCAAGGGGGAACTGGGAGAGAAGGGGGTGAGGGGTAAAAGCGGGCCTGCTGACCTTCCTCCCGCAGGGCACTGCTCCAGGGCCTCTCCCTCAACAGTCACCTCAGTGACCTGCACCTGGATGTCAGCAGCTGTGAGGTGAGCCCTCAGTCCCCCAACCGCACTGCCTGTCCCCATCCATCGCCGCACTGTTCATGTCTCTGACCTAAGTCAAACCCTGGCTCCCTCTTGCCTCTGTACTACCGACCTGCCACCCCGGACCTGACCACACCTCCACTTTCCCCTCTCAGTCTGTGGTCTGTGTCCCTCCTTCCAGAGGTCATTTTCAGCCTCCAGTATCTCTGCCCTTAAGGCTTTGGCGTGGGAGATACCAGGCATTCCCACCAGAGGGCAGGAGCAAGCTGTCTCCAGAGCAGCGGCCTGGAGACTTCTGGCGGAAGGGAGGGGAGGGAGCCCTAGGGAAGATCTGGTGAGGAGAAGGGGCCTCCTGATTTTACACCTGAGACCTGGTATGACCTTGAGTCCTGGTGTGACTACTCTGGCCTGTAAGCATTAAAGGTGCCCTACCCCCCACCCCCACCCCTGCCTCCCCACTCCACCCCCACCGTGTCCCTGCAGCTCCGCTCAGCGGGAGCCCAGGCTTTGCAGGAGCAGCTGGGGGCTGTCACCTGTGTGGGCAGCCTGGATCTGTCAGACAATGGTGAGTGGGGGTGCTTCCCTTCCTGGAGGCCAGGTGGGGACAGGGGTCTGGAGTGTTGGGGAGAAGCCCTGAGGAGACTCTAGGGAACCTCCAGCCTCAAGGCCAGGCCTCTCCCATCTACTGGCCAGGGTTCGACTCAGACCTCCTGACACTGGTGCCCGCGCTTGGCAAGAACAAGTCCCTCAAGCACCTATTCCTGGGCAAGAACTTCAATGTCAAAGCCAAGTGAGGCCTCCTCCCTGTACCCACAGACCCTCGCTCCATCATCCACCTATCTTTTTGGCTCACTGTATTACCTCTGGCCCCCTCCCTGCTCAAGCCACCTCTCTGCTCCTCCAATAGCATAACCCCAGCCCCTTCCCCTCCTACTCTGAGCCCCGACTCCCCGCAGGACCCTGGAGGAGATCCTCCACAAGCTGGTGCAGCTGATCCAGGAAGAGGACTGTGTGAGTGCCTGGGCCTGGGAGGGACCTGCAGTGGCAGGGGCTGCTGGCACTGGGCCCAACCCCCCACTTGCCCACACAGTCCCTGCAGTCACTGTCGGTGGCAGACTCCCGGCTGAAGCTTCGCACCAGCATCCTCATCAATGCCCTGGGCAGCAACACCTGCCTGGCTAAGGTGGACCTGAGTGGCAACGGCATGGAGGACATCGGGGCCAAGATGCTGTCTAAGGCCCTGCAGATAAACTCCTCCCTCAGGTGGGGCCCACACCTGGGCCTTCTGACCTGGAGCCCCAGCCACCCACACATACATGCTTGCCTCGCTGCTCTGTAGCCCAGCTTCCAGGAGGCCCTCAGTCCCAGAACCATTGCCCAGGAAAGGAGGGAGGGCTCCAGAGGGGGATTGTGTCCCTGCCCCCTAAGAGGGACCCAGAGGGAGGGATAACAAGCCAGTGCTCACTCTCTCCCCAGAACTATCCTATGGGATCGGAACAATACATCTGCCCTGGGCTTTCTGGACATTGCGAGGGCCCTGGAGAGGTAAGTGGTCCAGGGCTCTGCCTGACCCGCACCCCCAGCCTCGCTGTGCCTGGACCAGGCCTGAACCTCGCCAGCCCCACCCCAGCCTGCTTAACCTATTTGCACAGAAATATTAGGAGGGCCAGATGAGGGAAATGGGCAGAAGGGGGTGGGTTTTGGGGAGCAGGGGCCTCTCCTCCTCACCTCTTCCCCCTCTCAGCTGTTCTACTGTGTCCCACAGCAACCACACACTGCGCTTCATGTCCTTCCCCGTGAGCGACATCTCCCAAGCCTACCGCAGCGCCCCAGAACGCACCGAGGACGTCTGGCAGAAGGTGGCGGCCTAAGCAGGGTGGAACAGTGAGGGGCAGGGGCCAGCCCCCATCCCCAGGCCTGACCCCACCCACCCCGTCATCTCCAGATCCAGTGGTGCTTGGTGAGGAACAACCACTCCCAGACGTGCCCCCAGGAGCAGGCCTTCAGGCTGCAGCAGGGCCTGGTGACCAGCAGCGCCGAGCAAGTAAACATTTCCCTCCGGGACACATGGGGCATGCATGGGGCTTGCAGGGCACAGCTGGGATGTGATAGAGTGTGGGGGTGGGGAGTTTGAAAGAGGCATCGTGTGGAGCTCATAACTAGAAGGGGAAAGCGGAAAGATAGGACATTCTGAATTTGGGCCCCAAACAGGAGAGAACATGTGGGCAAACAGCAGGGGGTCTCCAAACAAGGGGTGTACAGACTGTGGGAGCTCCACCGGGCGTTCAAGAAGTGCATCACAAGAAGAGGAGAGAATAGGCCATCCACAGACATCATCACCACCACCCCGTCAGTGCCGGTGCCAGTAGCACTGCCCAAAGGGCACAGAAATGGGGTATCTGGGGTCCCACCTAGGAAGATGAGTGTACAGGGGTCCCCTGTGACACTCCCGCCAACTGTGCTCCAGATGCTGCAGCGGCTGTGTGGACGAGTGCAGGAGGAGGTGCGGGCCCTGAGGCTGTGCCCGCTGGAGCCTGTGCAGGATGAGTTGCTCTATGCTCGGGACCTCATCAAGGACGCCAAGAACTCCCGGGCGGTAAGCCCCCAGCAGCACCTCTTTCCATGACAGTGCAGAGAACCCAAGAAGGCCCGCCATGCTAACCCAGAGTGTCCAGGACCTGTCCCGAGCATCTGCCCTACTGACCAGGGGCCCCCAGGGACCTAGTAAGGCCTAATTCTGGCCTTCTGATCATAACCCCTTCCCTCCTTCCACAGCTGTTTCCCAGCCTCTACGAGCTGGGCCATGTGTTGGCCAACGATGGGCCTGTGCGGCAGAGGCTGGAGTCAGTGGCCAGTGAGGTGTCCAAGGCTGTGGACAAGGAGCTGCAGGCAAGTCCTGAGGAGGGAGCAAGTGTTTACCAAGGCTCTCACCTGAGGTCAGTGCAGGGAGATTACTGGGGGCAAGAAGGAAACGCAGAGTTGAGACCACCCACACTGCCACTGTGCCACGCTTTGCTAGAAAACTGGCTTGGATTTTTTTCTGCTAGCTTTGACCTTGACCACTGAACTCCGACCTCTCCCCTCTGGACTCAAACCCTTGAACTGACTCCCCTTTGTCCTTATGGTAGGGTGGCAAGGGCACTGACCAAGATGTGGGGAAGCCTGAGTGTCCCAGGCTCTGCTGCTAACTGGCCCTGTGACCCCGGCAGGCCCCTCAATCCCACCACAGGGAGCTGGCATGCACAGGCTAGGGTCCCTTCCACTGTGGTGCCAGCCCTGACCCAGCTCCCCTTGGGGCTCTGGCCTCACTTCCCCCACTCTAGGTGATCCTGGAGTCGATGGTCAGCTTAACACAGGAGTTATGCCCCGTGGCCATGCGGGTGGCCGAGGGCCACAACAAGATGCTGAGCAATGTGGCCGAGCGTGTCACCGTGCCCCGGAACTTCATCCGAGGGGCGTTGCTGGAGCAGGCGGGGCAGGACATTCAGAACAAGCTGGAGTGAGAGGCGGGGAGGCGGGGATGGGCGGGGGGGGGGGGGGGGGGGGGGGGGGGGGGGGAGGGGTGCTGGATTCAGCCCAGGGCACTTAGGGACTTTGGGCCCAGCTACCAGCAATTAATAATGAATGGCGCAATCTCCATTACAAGGGATAAATCTTTAACCAACTGCAACTTTGCTATTTAGGGTCTGACTGATCTTTGCCCTAGAAATCTAAGTGCTGAGTCTGGGTTTAGGAGGCAGGGCAGCGCACACACAGGGGTACACACACACACACGCACGCATACGCACACGCACACAGCCACACAGCCACACATAGACAACAAGAATCACCTCCCAGAAACAAAGTTCAGCCTTCTCAGAGGCAGGGACAGAGAAAAACGATGTGAATCGTGGTGCATGGACTACCCTCTCTCCCCTGAGTTCTCCTTACCCCTGGAGCTCTTTCATTCCGGATGCCACCACTCGCCAAAGCAAAGGAAAATTATTGCACATACGTGCAACGGCCTGGTTCAAGAAGCGCTGGTGTGTGCTCTTACAGCAGAGACCAGCAGCGTTCACTCAGTACCCCAATTTACCCAGCTCTGCTCCACTGCAGCTCCAGGGGCCTGACCCGGAGCCCTCTTGCTCCTCTTTCTCCTCAGTTCCTCCTTACCCACTCTCCCCACCCACACACACCTAGACTAGGGGCCAGTGGGTGGGACTGGGTATGCCCTTGTGGAGACATGAGTGTGGTGAACCGAAGGGGTCTCCTCCAGCAGCCGTGTTCTCTGTGGACGACCAGGCTAGCTCGCCTGCACCCTCAGGCATCTGGGGAAGATGGGCTGAGGCTCACTGGGGGGAGGGGGGCTGAGCAGCCTCCCCTGTGCCCACAGTGAAGTGAAGCTCTCAGTCGTCACCTACTTGACCAACTCCATAGTGGACGAGATCCTGCAGGAGCTGTACCACTCCCACAAGAGCCTGGTAAGGCTTCTGAACCCCAGCCAGGTCCAGGCATGCCTTGCACCCCGCTCAGCCCATTCCCCCAACCACCCCTCCCCATCAAGGCCCTGGGCGGTGGGCAGCTTCCTTGGGATCCTATTCACACCTGTCCTTCCCCAGGCCAGGCACCTGGCCCAGCTAAGGACACTGTCAGATCCACCAGGGGGGCCAGGCCAAGGGCAGGATCTGTCCTCCCGGGGCCGAGGCCGGAACCATGACCACGAGGAGACCACAGATGATGAACTTGGCACCAACATCGTGAGCACCCCCAACCCTCCACTCCCCTCCTTAAGCTAGGCCTGCCCCGAACCTGCAGAACACTGTCCCCTCCTGCTTCTCTGGACTCTACTCCCTGCCCTCACTGGGCCTGGTCTCATCCACCAGCCCGGATCCAACCCAGTCTCTTCCCTCGTCCCAGTGCCTCAACCGCCTGAGGAGAGGGAGGCAGGACGGACCTAAAGAGAAGGCTTTATGAGGAATGGGAGGCTCCAGGTGAGGCTCCTGGGACTTGTGACCTGGCCCAACCATCCAATCCGTCTCCATTTCTGTAGGACACCATGGCCATCAAAAAGCAGAAACGCTGCCGCAAGATCCGGCCGGTGTCTGCCTTCATCAGTGAGTCCCCCGGCCTCAATTCTAATGTCCTCCAGGTCCCCAGACCTTTCCCAGACCCTGGATCTCTTTCTTTTTTCTCTGTTCAAACAGGCTGCTTCCTCCCTGTCCCTCCTGCTAGTCCCTCTAACACTGCTGTCCCCACAGGTGGGAGCCCTCAGGACATGGAAAGCCAGCTGGGGAGCCTGGGTACCCCCCCTGGCTGGTTCTCAGGACTCGGGAGCAGCCAGCCCACAGCTAGTGGCTCCTGGGAAGGTCTATCCGAACTGCCCACTCACGGCTATAAACTAAGGCATCAAACACAGGGCAGGCCCCGGCCCCCCAGGACCACCCCTCCAGGACCTGGTCGGCCCAATGTGAGTCCCTAAGACCTCGAAAGAGAACCAACTTGACTTCACAATGCCGGCGCCAGGGGTGCTGGCTTTAGGACGCAAATGCCAGAGGCACCAGCCTTGGGGTATCGGGCAGGGGCCCAGGAAGGCCACCAAACAGAGGCGGATTATCCAGCTTGGATGGGAGCTAGACCTTGTCACAGACAGGAAATCTCTGTCTGCCAGACAGTGGCAGTTCTCATTTTGGTGAAGGATAGAGCCAAGAGCCACCATGCTTAGGCAATGCCCAGGTGGACTGAAGTCTAAATTTCCATGGGGCCAAGAGGAGGCAAGTCCAGTGCAAAGGGGAAGGCCCTCAGTGGATGGGAGGGGCTTCCTGACCCAGATGAGATAGCCTACAGACCTTCCTCCCAGCAGGTGCCAGTACCTGGGACACGTCAGGAGAACGGGATGGCCACCCGCCTGGATGAGGGGCTGGAGGACTTCTTCAGCCGAAGGGTCATGGATGAAAGTTCCAGGTGTGGCACCTAGACACGCTCCCGTTTTCAGCAAGCCCCAAGGACCGGGAAGGACTCCTGTGTCCTCCCAGCTCCCACAGAGGCCTCTCCAGTGGCAGTGCCCCAAAGCCACTCTCCCTGGGACATTTCCCCCACATTCTCATTCTTCTCCACCCTGCCCTTAGCTCCCATGCTCTCTGAATCTTCTCAGGACAGCAGAAAAGGATGAGACCAGGGTGAACCACGACAGTGGGATGGTGGGGACAGGGTGGGGGACAGGGAGGCGGCAGGCCCTGGGATGGGATGACAGTGGTAAGAGGCCTGGAGGGTGTGTTCTCTGTCACTGTCCTGCACAGACTCCCCAGCATCTGTCCAGAAAGAACTGGGTCACTTGGAGAGGTGGAGAGAAGAAGAGGGGGAGAGGTGCCTGGGAGGAAAGAGTGGATGGGGGTGGAAGAGGCTGCCGGAGGATTATGACAGGGAAGGTGAGGACACCAACTCTAGGAGAGACCGGATGACAGAGGAAAGCGGGAGGTTTATTAGACCAAGGACTGGACCTGCACCAGCACCACCCTGGGCCCTGTGCCACCTCTGCATCTGGGATTCATGTCTCCCTGTGGCTTTGTCCTGACTCACCCCGACCCTGCCCAGCTATCCCCGGACTCTGCGGACCCTGCGGCCCGGCCTCTCGGAGCCGCCACTGCCTCCACTCCAGAAGAAGAGGCGCCGAGGCCTGTTTCACTTTCGCCGGCCCCGGAGCTTCAAGGGGGACCGGGGGCCAGGGTCCCCCACCACCGGGCTCCTCCTCCCTCCACCCCCTCCCCCACCCCCCACTCAGGAGAGCCCCCCAAGCCCAGACCCTCCCAGCCTCGGCAATAACTCCTCCCCCTGCTGGAGCCCAGAGGAGGAAAGTGGCCTCCTCCCTGGATTTGGAGGGGGCCGGGGGCCTTCCTTCCGCAGGAAGATGGTAAGTGAAGAGGGTGTGCTGCATCCTCCCCGTTTGCTGTCCCCCACATAGCCCACCCACTGACCCCAGCCCAGCAATTAGTGGGAGAATGCTAGGACTCGGGGTTCTGGGGAACCTTGGTCATCCCAATTTCCTGCCCCTTGAGAGTCTGGCTAAGCCTGGTGACCCAGAGCATGCTGGGAGTGCTGCAAGCAGAGGAGGGCGGACTCCTCAGAGGGCAGGGGTCTGGCAGGGCTTCCCTAGGCTGGCGCCCCAGAGGGGCAGGGGCCCTCCCCTACTCCCTGGGAACCCCTTCTCCATTGGGAACTGCTTGTAAACCTGAGACCTTGTTCCAGGGCACTGAGGGGACAGAGCCAGGGGAAGGGGTCCAGGCCCCTGGGACGGCACAGCAGCCAAGAGTCCACGGTGTTGCCCTTCCTGGGTTGGGAAGAGCCAAGGGTTGGAGCTTCGATGGGAAACGAGAGGTGAGGGGAGCCGGAGGTAAACCGAGGGTCCCGTGGGTCCCTGTCTACCACCCTCCCCTCCCTGTGCACTGTCTCTGGCAGGCAGTGGAGAGAGAGTGGAACAGTGACAGCGGAAGGTATTAGCTGCAGTCCTGCCCATCCCACCCACTGGCCGTGGAATCCTGGACGGCTCACTTAACCTCCCGGAGCCTCTGCTTCCTTGTAAAATGGCTGGTTGTAAAAATACTGACCTCTTGAGCGGTGTTTCCAAATTGGGTGACTTTACCACCTTCAGGGCAACTTTTACCTTCTCCACCTAACACCTGTATTAATCTTTACACGTTATTTTTATTTAAATCAACTCACCTTTTTAACTTAGTCTGGACCTAAGCATTATCGTCTTTAAAATCGTGGGCTTATTGTAGTAGTCATGTTTTTTTCTACTACACATAAAATGAACATGTAACTATTAAAATAATAGCATTTTCACACGTGTAAACCATTTCTTATGCCCCTAGGGTGGTGTGGGTGCTACTCTGGAAAAAAAGTCCAAGTTTCTAGGGACAAATGACAGGAGGTGCTGGGGCAGAAGCTCCTTGTTAACTGCAGTCCCCATGTGGAGGGGACTTTTCTTAGGACCTGACTCAGCTGTCCTTTCAGGGCCCAGGCCCAGACCTGGAGGGCAGCGTCCAGGCTTGGCAGAAACGGCGCTCTTCGGATGACGCAGGTGAGAATGGTGGCCCTCACTGCCTGTTTTGGGCCCTTTCTCGGAGGCCCCTACTGACTTGCCTTTCCCTTCTCTCATACCCGCCTCCACCCCAGGGCCTGGAGCCTGGAAGCCCCCACCACCCCCTCAAAGCACCAAGCCGAGCTTCAGCGCCATGCGCAGAGCAGAGGCCACATGGCACATAGGTATGGAACGCCTCTTCTCAGGCCGCAGCACTGCAGGCCCAGGGTGTGTCCAAAGAAACAGAAGCTACGGCCCCGGCGCTGGGGAATTTACAGCCAAGGTGGGGCAGTAAGAAGTCAACACAGTGAAAATGTTTAGGGATATTTACAAAGCTACATCCAAAAGAGACAGACAACCCAACCGGAAGAGAGGGCCTGCAGAACAAAAGTGGCTTTGCCAGGGTTAGCAGACAGCAACGCTTTGTGGATGGTTCTGGGGAAGTCTCTAGGGCAAAGGCCACCTCTGGCCACCATCAGCAAAGTGGCAGCCTCCATAAAGAAGGCTTCTCTCTGCACCTCAGCTGGGAAAGAGGGAGGGCAGTACCAGCCCTGCCAGGCCCAGCTCGGACATCCCAGTGTCTTCCAAAAATAGCTTTCCAGGCCGTCCTCAGCTCAGTCAGAAAGGTGTCACAAGGAAGGAGCAAGAGTCCTGCCTTGGAGGTCAGACACCTGGGGGTTAGTCCCAGCTCAGCCACCACCAGCAGTGTTGACCTTAAGCAAGTCACTTACCTCTGGCTCCGAGACTCTGGAGGAATAAAGGAGAGGGGATGATGGTATGACGCCTCCCTTCTTCTGGGTTCAGAGCACCTCTCACTTAGGGAGCCACTGAAGGAGAGCTAGTCAACTCGGCCTCCACTCAAGTTGGTGGCCCTCCAACCTCATTGACGTGGACAAATCTCTCTGTAGATGTGGACACTCCCTCAGTCTCCTCCACTCCCACCCCAGGGCTAGGGCATAAAGGCATGGTGCAGCGCCAGGCTGGCCCAGGCTCAGCAGTGCCTCTGCTCCTGCCCCCTCCTCCAAGGCCGACCCAGCACCAGGGCATCTTTGCTGATGACCCCATCCCACACACAGACTAGTTAAAACCCCCAAAGCGGGGCTCCATCCTTCATTTTAGGAGACCACCGTAGTTGGATGCTCCACTGAGCATGGCCCTACCGCCAGCACCCTCCAAGTCTCTCTCACTCACACCTCACAGAAACACACACTGACAATACCTTCCAGGTGACAAAGCCTCAGGCTCAGGTTGCATAAAGCCACAGAGGCGGGAGGAGGGTGGGGAGTGGGGGGAGTGAGGGCGCCTCTCCTCAAGGCTCTCACCATGTAAATCAGACTGGCAGACAGTCCTGGGAATGCCAGGCTGCAGCCTTGGCAGGCCCCGGGGCACTGCAGCCCTGGATGGGCAGCCATGCCTGGGGACCCAGCAGGGCCTGCTCTGCCCAGCAGGAACAGGCGCAGGCCCTGCTCTTCAAGAGGGTCAGCCAGGCCAGGACCCCCTCCAGAGGTGATGGGCTCAGGATGATCCTGGGGACCAGAGCTAAGAAAATGTAGAGCAGAAGGGGACATCAAAGGCAGAGACATAGGAACAAATGGGCTTGGGGGGGTGAGGGGCAGTCCTGGCCCCCAGGGCTCCACAGGGACAGAGACAGGGAGGGCTCTGCAAAAATGCCTTTTCCTGCAGTTTCTCCTCTCTTCCCATCCCCCAGCTGAGGAGAGTGCCCCCAACCACAGCTGCCAGAGCCCCAGCCCAGCCTCCCAAGATGGAGAGGAGGAGAAGGAGGGGGCCCTATTCCCAGAGAGGACGGTTCCTGCTAGGAATGCCAAGGTGAGGGCCGGCAAGGAAGGTGGGGAAGGCACTTTGATGAGCCAAAAGGGTGGACTAACTGACTGAGCATCTTCCTTCTTCTCCCAGCTGCAGGACACCCCTGTAGCTCCACGGCCCCCCAAGCCGGTGGCAGTGCCCAGGGGCCGCCACCCCTCCCAGGAGCCAGGGAGCAGGGAGGAGGCTGAGGCTGGGGGAGCAGCCCCAGGAGTGAACAAGCCCCAGCTGCGGCTGGGCTCACAGCAGGACCAAGAGGAGCCGGAGGTCCAAGGTCTGCCACCTGGCTGGAAGGGGCTTGGGGCGCCTCTGGGGTCTTGCTGTCCACATTGGGTCCCCTTCCCAGGCAGGGAATGAGCTACAGACAATCAGGAGTCACAGCCTGGATGAACGCCAGCCTGTGAGCCCCACTCATGTGCCAGGCCTGCCCTGACTGTCATTCCAGGGCCCCTGGAACCGGGCCGCCGGACCGCCCCTCTGAAGCCCAAGAGGACACGGCGGGCACAGTCCTGCGACAAACTGGAGCCTGATAGAAGACGGCCCCCTGACCCCACAGGTGCCAGCGGGGTGGGCGAGAGGTCGGTCCCATTCCCACCCATCTGTCTGACATGGCGCCGCTACACTGGGCAGCTGGCTCTCCCTGCCCAGGAAACAGGGCCCCCTGGATTTGTCCCCAGCAGGAACCAGTGAGCCAGGAACAGACTGACAGCGGCTGCAGCACCCACCCCAGCCCGCCTCTCAACATGTGCCTCACAAGGACTCAGACCCCCACCCACCCGACACCCCCAGGCCCCTCTGCCAGCCCCAGTCCCACAGGGGCAGGATGGCAGGATGATGGTGGGGGACAGGAAGGGAGGGAGCAACCTGGAGAGAGGGAGGCTCTGGGTGCCATGCTGGCTCTGCAGAGAGCTTAGGGGTGGGGCCATCTCCTCCTCCGGAAGGGCAGATCTGTCCCTCTCTCCCCAGGGGCTCTCTCCTCACTTGTATAGAATAAAAAACAGAATCACCACCTGCCTCAAGTCTCTGCTGTCTTCCCCATTCTCTGCCCCCTCCCCACCATCTGCTCCCCTTCCACAAGCCCTCGCAGTTGGGAAAAGCGAGGAACGCCCCACAGGGGTGGGGCTGGGGCTCTGTGAGGAGAAGAGGAGAAGACTGGAGATGTGCTGGACTGGACGGGAGGGGACCAACAAGTCTCCCAGCCAGGATGGCTGTTATGTGCAAAGTCTGGGGTGAGCTGGCTGGAGAAGGACCAAAAGGGCAGAAACCAGTACCAGTGCATGTCCTGCCTCGGCGGGTACAGTGGGATTGGTGCACCAGGAGGAGATTGGGGAGCAGTATGCTATGTGTGTATGTGTGAGTGTGTGTGTGTTTACACACAGACAAGCTCACTAATGCTGCAGTTAAATGCGGTTGGGTCATCCTGGGGGCACCACCAATAGTCAGAAATCCCAACAGTAGAGTGGCCTGTAGGTGAGCAGAAGTGAGAGGGAGTCTATGGCATGAGAAGGTCAACAATTAACTGTTCGCATTGGCGTACTAACAAATACTAGCTTGGCATTCAAGACTCGGCTCAAGAGCCTCCTCTGTAAAGCCGTTCCTGATGCCCTCCCCCAACTCATCTAAATGGAACCCTCCCTGTTTGTGGCCCACTGCATCCTGAACAGGTCCACAACTTTGCACCTGTCACACTTAATTGCACTTGTGTATTCGCTTATTATCTCTGTCCGCTGGTCTGTCTGTTCTAGTGACATGCACCTCCCCCAGGGGCAGGAGCTATATCTTAATCACCTGTGTAGCCCCCGCCCTGGCACAGTGCCTGGCACCCAGGAGATGCTTGGTAAATGGCTGCTACCTTAATATATGAGCAACTCAGGAGATGGAGGGTGAAGATGTTCTGGTAAACCCTCTTGCGTACTCATCCCAGATCGCCACGTACCCACGTGGGGCTGCAGCTCCACAGGCAATTGCTCACTTCCCCTGGTCTCACTAGGGAATGACTAATGTCTTGTTTCCTCAAATCTGTGCGTGGCCTGGCCCCTCCCACAAGAATGTGGCCATATGGGTTGAATCTCCGGGAGGGGGTGCATTGTGGGCACCAAGAAGAAGCCTCAGGAATCAGTCCTCAGCACATCTCCCCACCAGGCATCCCCTGTCTTCGGGGGGCTGTGTGACCCGGATGTGAGACTGTGTGCCCTTAAGCAATTGGGTCCATGCCCTTGTGTCTCCCTGTTAAAAGGTGGCTGGGAAACTGGCCCTCATTCTCAAAGCTATGAGGTCCGGCATGGTATGTGATGGCTTTTAAGGAGCACGTGAAGATCTCCGTTCTGTTATATTCCGGTTGGTGTGAGTGAGTGTATGTGTGTGCGTGTGACAAGTATAGCCCAGGGTTCTTTTGCATGTGACTGCAAATATCCTTAACAAGTGCGATGTGGAGAGTCTCGTGAGACAGGGTGTGTTTCCCTATGTGTATCCATAGGGCTGTCACTGTCGTGGTGTCACAGTGGGTTTATGTGCTGGCGCCTGTGTGTGTCAAGATATGTGTGAGCCTGTGAGTCGTGGGTGCATGTGTCCCCATCATTTCCCAGTGTGAATGTGTGTGTGCGCACATACCACCGCAATGTGTGCATCTCTGTGATGCTGGGTGTGGGTGTGGCGTGAAGGAGAAGATGTGTGTCACTGTGTCTGTGGGGGTCCTGCCTCTGTGCCACCCCGAGTCCGCCCTCCTCCCCAAGTTCTGTGGCTCCCTCCCAGGCAGTGGCTCTGCCCCTCCCCTCCTCTCCCTCCCAACCAGTCTGTGCGGGGGGAGCTGGTGCTGCAGCCCCCCCACCCCTCCCCATCCAGGCCCCATAAATAGCAGCAGAGTCGGAGCTGGAGCCGGAGTCGGAGCCAGCGCCAGTGGCTGGAGCAGCAAGGGAGTCAGGGCCAGGGCCAGAGAGCCGGAGAGAGGAGCCCCCGACTAGAGCCCAGGTGAGCCCACCCTTCCTCCCCAGCCCAGCCCCAGCCTGGCCCAGCCTGGCCCAGTCTCCATAACAACTCTCCCCCAGGCCCCAGAGAGGTCTCCAGTCCTGCCCGATCCCCTCGCCACCACACGCCCCTGCCCATCTCAGCGGATCTGAGAGAACTGGGAAACTCATGGCTGGACGGCAGAGACCCCCCCACCCCAGACCCTCCCTCACATATCCAGAAAGGCACACTGGGTGATGGGGTGGGAGCAGCATCCAGCCAGAGAAGGGTCCCAGTTCCGAGCGAGGTACAGGAAATGTCACACCCTCCTGAAGACAGACACACAACTAGAGGACAGACACACGGGGAGGGGGCATTCAGACACACCCACGCACACTTGCTGGGGGAAGCACGACATGAGAGCAGACAGCCTCACCCTGAGATGTGGACAGACACAGATAGATGGACCAACCGACCATAAGCTCGGCCAGTGTACCCCTGCCTGCTGCTGCCCGAGGCTTGGCACCACTGCTGGGGGAGGGTGGCTTGCGTGCATCCCACAGGCAGCATGGAGGGGGCCGCGGCTCCCCAAAAATCCTGTCGCTAAGAGACAATGCAAGCGCTGCCAAGAAGTGTGAGAACAGGGGAGGTGGAGAGGGAAGCGAGAGTTGTCACCGTGGGAGCCCCTGCGGCGGGGGGCGGGGGGGGGAGTGGGGGGGTGGGGGGGAACCTGAAGGAGCTTTCAGCAGGGACAGGGCTCTGCCTCCAACTCCCCCAGCCCACCACCCCTCCCTTTCCATCAGCCAACCAGAAGGTGAGTCGGGGGAGGTGGATAGGGACAGCCGGCAGGGCCCCCTGCAACCTGCCTCCTCCTGCCCATCACAGATTCCGCTCCTGAGGCCGGTCCTCTTCAGACTTTCAGGGGCCCCTCCACCCCCTTCCCCACCCCCTTGCCCCAGTTCAGCTCCCTCGTGCCAAGCCTGAGTGCAGCGCTGGCTCAAACATCAGCTGGGAAATAGCAGAAGGTGCTGAGGCAGCAGAAAGCGTGGATCAATCGATGGCCTAGGAGCCAAGACTGCCGGGAACCCCACCAACCCTCCAGCCTCTCCAGCCCCACCCATGCACACTAGGTCAACAGGGGTGACAGGAGCACAGGGCTGTGCAGGAGTGAGAGGCTCAGGTCCTCCACCCTCCCCTGCTCTGAGCTCTGGGAAGCTGAGCCGAGGGTGGGGGAGACAGGGGGTGCAAGAGATCCCAGGGCCTCAGGCAGCAGGACAAAGGAGGGCAGGCTCTCAGAAGACCGACCCCTCCCTTGGCAGGTGTTTCCTTTCCACTGTCCAGGTCATCTCTGTCCCCCCAGTGACATGTCTGACCCTGAGATGGGATGGGTGCCTGAGCCCCCAGCCATGACACTGGGGGCCTCGCGGGTGGAGCTGCGGGTGTCCTGCCACGGCCTCCTGGACCGAGACACACTCACCAAGCCCCACCCCTGCGTGTTGCTCAAGCTCTACTCTGACGAGCAGTGGGTGGAGGTGAGAAGGGGCTTGGGTCTTTCCTTCACTAACCCCCTGGCCCGGGAAGGAGGGAGGCCAGGTGGGGGCGATGAAAGTCTCATGATGGAACGTGAGGATTCTGAGGGGTTTCTTCTCAGCTGTGTGGGTAACCTTGGAGACGAGTGTGCCACCATTACGAACCCAAACCATTTTACAGTTTCCACAGCCCAGAGTCCCAGAGGGTCCCAACACCGCACTGGAGGCAGTGGCACAACCCCCAAAAGCCTTATGAGAGCCCCAGAGAGCTGACAGTCTGGTGGGCTGGCGGCACCCTGAGCTCAGGGTTCAGCCTAGAGAGGGAAGAGCTAGTCGCTGGGGATGTGGGAGTCCAAGGAAAGCTGGCAGGAGTGAGGTGGTCTAGGGCAGAGAAAAGTAGCCTGGGTTCCCACAGGGCCCTCACTCCTCCTGCCGCAGGTGGAGCACACGGAGGTGCTACGCTCCTGCTCCAGCCCCGTCTTCTCTCGGGTGCTGGCCCTCGAGTACTTTTTTGAGGAGAAGCAGCCGCTGCAGTTCCACGTGTTTGACGCCGAGGACGGAGCTACCAGCCCCCGCAATGACACCTTCCTGGGCTCTACGGAATGCACCTTGGGCCAGGTTTGCATTCCCACCCCACCCAACCCCAGCTTCTGCCTCTAACAGCCAAAATAACAGACAGTGTGAGCTCAAGAGCTAGTTCAATCAGGGCTTAGACCCCATCTCCAACATTCACTGGCTGTGCAGCCTTGGGCAAGATTCTTAACCTCTCTGAATCTTAGTTTCCTCATCTAAACAATGGGGTCACAGTGCCTACCTCTTAAGGTTGCTGTGGAGATTAAGTCCAACCCTAGCCCAAGTGCAGCCCCTGTGGGCATTCAGAGGGCACTGATTCCCTTGTCCGTTGTACCCTGGCCAAGGCAGGGGGGCACCACAACTGGATCTCCCTCCACCTCCATCCCCAGATTGTGTCACAAACCAAGGTCACTAAGCCATTGCTGCTGAAGAATGGGAAGACAGCGGGCAAGTCCACCATCACGGTAGGCAAGGTCCCCTGTACTCACCCTTGGGCAGAGCGGTCAATGCCCCTGCATGGACATCCTGGTAACATCATGCCCAAGACTGGTACCCTCCTAAGGGAGAGTGCACATGGGGTGGCCCTTGTGGTGGGGGGTGGTGGGGTCCTGCCACTTGTGTCCCCTGGCAGATCGTGGCCGAGGAGGTATCCGGCACCAACGACTATGTGCAACTCACCTTCAGAGCCCACAAGCTGGACAACAAGGTTGGAACCCAAGAGTCCAGGCCCCCATCTCCTGTTAGAGAGCCGAGGCTCCCCCCACTCAAGACCAATCCCAGGGCCCTTGTGCTGCTCTCTTCTCAGCGTTAGCTGCCTCCCCCTGCAGACCTCACCAGGCTCATGGGCCCCTTCCCCTGTCCCTCAGGATCTGTTCAGCAAGTCTGACCCTTTCATGGAGATCTATAAGACCAACGGGGAACAGAGTGACCAGCTGGTCTGGAGGACCGAGGTTGGTGCCTGGGGCAATGGGGAAGGAGGGAGGAAGAGCAGAGTAGGAAACTTAGATAGGAGGTGACCAGCCTCTGGGGCCTCTCTAAGGTGGTGAAGAACAACCTGAACCCCAGCTGGGAGCCGTTCCGCCTGTCCCTGCACTCCCTATGCAGCTGTGATGTCCACCGGCCTCTCAAGGTGAAGCCCTGCCACCAAGGGCAGCTGATTGGAGCATTGGGCCTCTGTCTGAGACCTTCTCCCTGAGTGTGGCAAGCCCTTTCCCTCGCTCCCTGAGACAAGCCCTTCCCATTGTGGGGTAAAGAACCGGTCAGAGCTCAGTGTTCTTACACAGTGTGCCTTATATCGGAGGCCAAAGTCCCTGCCAGACTGAGCCAAAGGATGAAGTTCAGCAGGTGGCCTCTTTGGGCAGGTTGAGGACATCTGTTTGGGCCTAGAGACTGTCAGGCCCCTACCTCCCTGAGTCCTTTCCCCTGCCCCAGGAACCTCTGCAAAGCATCCCTGACCCTGACCCTAACACCCCCCTACCCTCGCCCGCACCTTCCCAGTTCCTGGTGTATGACTACGACTCGAGTGGGAAGCATGACTTCATCGGCGAGTTCACCAGCACCTTCCAGGAGATGCAGGAAGGAACAGCAGACCCTGGGCAGGAGGTGCCACAAAGACCCCACCCCACTCCCCAGAATCCCACCCAGATCCCTGGAAAAATCTTGAGGGTGCTAAAGAGACGGCCATCTGTCACAGGAAGTGGAGAGGGTGGAAAGTACCCTGGCTCAGCCTAACGACTGAGGCATGGCGGGTTTTGCTCTGGGAGGCTCTGCGGGAAGCGGGGCAAGGGGTCACCTGAAGGAATCGTGACCCTAGGCTTGTGGGGCATGTGGGGTCTAGATGCAGTGGGACTGTATCAACCCCAAGTACCGGGACAAGAAGAAGAATTACAAGAGCTCAGGGACCGTGGTGCTGGCCCGGTGCACGGTAAACCCAGCGTCTTCCGAAGCCCTGGCCCAGCCCCAACCCCGACCGCACCCTCGCCTTCAACCCTGTCCTTGTTTCAAAAACCACTTTCTCTGCTTCTGGGAACGAGAAGCCTTGTCCTATCCCAGCGTGAACTTCAATCTCAAAAATCCTGGTCCCTCCACTTACCCTACAGAAGCCCCATCCAGCTCCCTCCTCTAAGGACCATCCCTCCACTTTGCCTCCCTCCCTCCCGCCAGGTGGAGAAGGTGCACACCTTTCTGGATTACATCATGGGAGGCTGCCAGATCAGCTTCACGGTAAAGGCCCAGGGGGTGGGGACACAGGCAAGAGGCACACAGGCCAAGCGCATAGTGAACTGAAGGAGCCCAGAATCTCCACTGCCCCTACTTGGGCCTTTCACGAGTCTTAGGGTTGTCATCCTGTTCCCCTTGCCCCACCCATGATGAGGCTACCTGTGATGGGCTCATCCAGATTCATCTTAGTCCTCCTTACAGACCCTAGCTCTGGCCTGGCCTCTCTGTTGGCTCTCATGGATGCAACATGACACTTCCCCCTTCCCCACCAGGTGGCCATTGACTTCACCGCCTCCAATGGGGACCCGAGAAGCAGCCAGTCCCTACACTGCCTCAGCCCCCGCCAGCCCAACCACTACCTGCAGGCCCTGCGTGCAGTGGGAGGCATCTGCCAGGACTACGACAGGTAGGAGGAGGTGGGGGCGGGGGCACAGGTAGGGAGGCCTTGCCCGATGGGCCCCCACAGCCTTTTCTTCTCCCCAGCGATAAGCGGTTCCCAGCGTTTGGCTTTGGGGCTCGAATCCCCCCCAACTTCGAGGTAGGCTGGATTTGAGAGGAAGACAGGAGATGGTGGGAGAGTCAGACAAGAAGGAAAGACACCCCCTCGCTGCCTCACCTTACCCTCACAGGTGTCCCATGACTTTGCTATCAACTTTGACCCAGAAAATCCTGAATGTGAAGGTAAGAGGGGAGATTCCCACCAGCCCTGCCTTCCCACCTCCAGCTTGCTGCACATCCTGTATAGCCCATGCAGGAGCACAGACTCCATTCCCATGGGCCCAGTCCCTGACCCTTCACCCATCCAGCACCTGTCTTCATTTGGTAAGACTTCCAGCTCCTGGCTCAGCATCTGCCCACCCAACTCCCGCAGCGCCTGGACCACCCAACTCTCCTCCTACTTAGTGAGGAACTTGGGGGGCAGGGCAGTCCCCAGACAGGGAAGCACCTTCTCGCTTTAAGGAGTGTCAGGAAGGACTCCCTGCTAATCTCTGCCAGCCTCATCCCTTTGCCCACAGAGATCTCAGGGGTCATCGCCTCCTATCGCCGTTGCCTGCCCCAGATCCAGCTCTATGGTCCCACCAACGTGGCCCCCATCATCAACCGAGTAGCTGGGCCAGCCCAGCGGGAGCAGAGCACCGGCCAAGCCACGGTGAGGAGACCAAGCAGGCAACCAGGGGCTGCCCCAGGTGTCCTCCTGTGGGGCCAGGGGCCCGGCTTGGAGTGGGTGCCAATGCCCTTGCACACGGAGCCGACCCTTCCTCCCCTCTGCCTGCCCTCAGAAGTACTCGGTGCTGCTGGTGCTCACGGATGGCGTGGTGAGCGACATGGCCGAGACCCGCACCGCCATCGTGCGCGCCTCCCGCCTGCCCATGTCCATCATCATCGTGGGTGTGGGCAATGCCGACTTCTCTGACATGCGACTGCTGGACGGCGACGACGGTACCTTGCGCTGCCCCCGAGGGGTGCCCGCGGCCCGCGACATTGTCCAGTTCGTGCCCTTCCGGGACTTCAAGGATGTAAGTACCCGGCGCCCCTCCCGGCTGAAGGACTCCTCAGGTCCTCATGCCCCCAAATCTGACCTGTCTCTCCCACCAAGCTGATGTCCTGCGAAGACGCTGGACCCCTCCAGAGGCCAAGGCGAAGCCCCGCCCCCTTACCTGACCCCGCCTCCTCCACTCTCCTGCCCTAACCACGTTCCGGTCCCCACCCCCAGGCCGCACCCTCTGCGCTAGCTAAGTGCGTCCTGGCGGAAGTGCCGCGGCAGGTGGTGGAGTACTACGCCAGCCAGGGCATCAGCCCGGGGCCTCCCAGGCCCTGCACGCCGGCCACCACCCCCAGCCCTAGCCCGTGACTGCCTCCACCGGATCAACACTCCCTCAGCCTCTCAGTGAGTCCTGGGGGCCCAAAGGGGTGGACATTAGGGGGTGCAAGGTGGGGCTTGGTGGAGCCCATCTTGGCTGGATGTGGTGTAAAAGAGGGCACTTATGACTATACCGCCATTTCCCAGGTGTCCTGACCCTTGTGACTCGAGTGACCAGTGCCTCTCCCCCTTGGTCCAGCTGTGCCCCTGGGTGCCAGAAGCGAGTGGTGAGCCCTGTCCCCATCTCTCCAGGCCCCACACCCTTCAACCTTGTGGCCCCTCAGTGACTTTCTTCAGTAATCTGACTTTCTGGCTGTTAATAAAGGGAACCACTCCTAGCATCTCAGCCTCTACCCCTCATGCCTCAGATGCCCAGTGGGCAGGCCGTAGCACCCACACACACACCATTAAGAAATGAGGACCAGCGCCTTTCAAAATCTGAGCCAGAATTCCAGGCAGCCCGATGTCCCTACAGGTTCACCTCAACTATGTGCCAGTGGGATCTGAGCAGCCCCTCCCCTCCCCTCCCAACCCCAGGGGGCCCAGGCACCATGAGGATTAATTACTGGAGATGGGGGGTAATAAGGGGCTGTCAAGGGGCAGGCTGATACCCTCTTACAGCTGTCTCCAGAGGAGCCCAGCTGAGTCCCCCAGGGGCTGAACCCCGGCCCCCACACAGCTGTGGGGCGGGCCGAGAAGGGGTATTGGGGGGCACTGCAGGAGGCAGCAGGTCTGCTAGTGAATTACGAATACAGAGGGGGCACCTAAGGTCCGTGCAGCCTGGTTTTCCTGGGTGTGTGAATGTGTGTGTGTGTTCTTGCACCTCCCTGACTCTCCATGAGTGTGGCCTTTATGGTTCAGGAAGTCCGGCTGTGTATTCTTAATAACATTAACAACGGCAGCAAACATGCTTCTTTAGCACGCGTGAAGCTTTGTGCTAAGTGCTTAAAATGCATGCATTCTCACTAGGTAGTTACCATTACTTTCCCCATTTTCTGACAAAGCAAGTGAGGCTTGATTTAAACTCACCCATAGTAAAGATCTGGTAGGCCTGGAACTTGAGCACAGGCTCCTCTGCCCAAAGTGCCCACAGTCTTAATCACTAGTGTGCAACTTCTGTGTGAGGTGTATCCCTGTGACCCTCATCTTGAGACCCAGGTGTCCATATATGTGGCCCGATTGTTGTAGAGATGTAGGTGCCTGTGGATGGGCATGTCTGCCCGTGTGTGTGCTGTGCAGGGCCTCAGCCAGTCAAGTGCAAGAGCGGCGGTGGGTCTGGCTTGCAGCTCCATGGGCAGGCAAGGACACAGGTGATACCCAGAGTGAGGAAGAAGAGCTGGGCTCCTGGAAGGACCCTCCCTGCCCCAGCCTCCCCCTTCAATGATGCTGTGGAAGGGCATGAAGGAGGAGAAGCTAAAGGTGCCATGAGCCTAAGAGAGAGGAGCCAGAGCCAGAGACGGTGGCCAGTGGCCAGTAGTGGGAAAGGGAGAGGAGAAGAGAAAACAATCCTGGGGGAGATGGAGGAGAGGCCTCCCATGTCAGGCTCCTGAGTGGAGGAGGGATGAGCTGGGCTAGAGGAGGGGGAGGAGGGAACAAGAATTGTGATGGGAAGAGACAGCTGGGGAGGGGGTGGATGGAGGGGGGCAGAAAGGAAGAGAGACATATGGGAGGCTCTTCCCCACGCCTCACTGCTTCTCCCATTTATTGTGTCCCTTAGAGGATCTACAACAGTGGCTGGTGAGGTAGCTACTCTCAGTTCAATGCCTCTGCTCTGCCCAGATCCCCGCCCACTCTCTCCATAGGCTGCTGAACCAGAGGGCTGGGTTACCATGGCAACTGTGAGACCTCTGGATAGCCATAGGCGGGCCAAGCTGGTCACTGCTGCTCCTAGGCTTCTGTGCTGTGGTAGTGGGAGGGGAAGGCTCCATCTGGCCCAATCCCCACCCGTCCACCCCATTTTCATTGGGCCTCCAGAACTGAGATGCACCACGCAGTCCAGGTGGGGGGTTCCCTCTCTCTCTCTCTTTCTCTCATACACACACACACACACAGAAGCCTGGAGCCAGGATAAAGAATGAACACTTCTTAAATTGCAAGAACATTTAACCAATAGTGTAAAGTTCTGCCTGGACTTCAAGTTTAATTCACAAAAGCTGCATTCTCTCAGCTCCTCGTCATGCTGGAGAAAGTCTCACCTTAGCCCTCAGAGAGGCAGGAGGTAGCAGGGGCACCTATGCAGGTTTGGAGGCCAAGGCAGCCTGGAGGGAGCAGCAGAAGACCAGCGCATGGGCTCACCCACTGCCCAAGCTGCAGTCAGGAAGCTAGAGTAGGACAGCAAGTCCCTTTGGTGAAGTTGTCTTAGGGACTCCCACACTAAGAAAATGCCAGACTGGAAAGGTGTCAGAAGTCATCCAAGCCAAATGAGGATTAGATTAGGTAACCCAGACACAGGGAGCAAGGGATTTGCTCCAGGTGACAGAGGTATCCTGTGGCACAGCTGGGACTAGGGCCCAGGTCTCCAGACTTCTGCACAGGGTTCTCTCCCGGCCCACACCAGCCACCCCCAGAGCTCCTCAGGCCTTCACTGCTCTGGGCCTTGGAGGCCACCGGTTGCGTAGGAAGAAAGCCTCTTGGATAGAGTTCCTAGTCTGTCTTGCTAGTGGGAACTGAAATCTTGAAAATGCAGTAGTCCTACAATGGGGAGATTACAAGCCTCCGAATGAAACTACAGCCTCGTTGCTAATTACCACCTTAATGCACTACAGGTTGAAAACCTTGAATTAAAATCTAAACTGAGGGGGAAGCTGCACCCTCATTCACTGTGTCACCCAGCCATCATCCACGCTCCACACACACACACAGGGCCCGGCACTGGCTCTGCAGATCTCAGCGTCCTGGTCATTTGGGATGGGGCAGGAGGTGGAGAGTTTCTGTGCACGATCTGCGTGAGAGGGCACCCCTCTTCCCAGATAATGATCAGCATCTAACTTCGGAGCAAGCCTTGAGGGTCCAGCAAGTTTGGGGATATTTGCGTGGTCATACAAGGGAGTGTCTGGCACCAGAAGGTGCTCAGTAACCATCTAGTGAATGGTACCGCCGCCTCCTGGGTGGTGCCCCCCACCCACCTACTCCGCCATTCTGCGGCCCCAAGCGGCTCAGAGGAAGAAGTGGGCGTGGTCCCCGGACCCGGGGCCGCTCGAGGTCAGCCGGTCACAGCGAGCCTTGTAGAGGTCGCGCTCCCTGGCCAGGCGGGCTACCTCGGCCCTCAGCGCGTCCAGCTGGGCGGCCAGGCGGGCACGCTCGGCCTCCAGCCCGCGCCGCTGCTGCAGCCGCTTGGAGCGACAGGCCTGCGCGTAACCGCGGTTCTTCAGCGTGCGGCGCCTCTGCTTCAGCCGCAGCGCCTCGTCGCGCCCGCAGCCCCGCAGCTGCCGGTTTAGCTCCCGCACAGACATCGACACCAGCGCCGCGTCCGAAAACCGCTCGGCCAGCTGCAGAGGAAGCGGGCAGAGACCTGGTCAGCGCCGGGTGCTACGCACTCCATACACAGGTCCCGACGCCAGAGTGGCCCTGCCCCCGGGGAGGCTCCACCCCCGGCTCCCACCTTTACCGGCAGGCTCGCCCTGCCACTGAGTGGATCTCGCAGTCCAGACCCCGCCTCAGTCCCAACCCGCCTGGGGCCACGCGGTCCTGGCTAAGGGGCTAGCGCACCTTTGGCCCCGCCCCACGCGGCAGGCCCCGCCTCCCACGGTCAGGCGAGCCAATGGCGCACCAGAGCCCGCACCGCCCCTCCGCGGTCCTCAGCATCCGGCTCCAGGCCCGCGTGTGACCTGCGGGCCCGCGCCCAGACGGACCCCGCCCCTCCAACGCGCCTCTCTCCCCTGTCCTGAAGGCCGCAACCCTGTGACCCTCAAAGGATTTGGATTACATCCTAATGCCCTCAACACCCCCATCTGTGTCTATAATTAATAGGATGAGTCCCTATTCTTCCTGAGAAGGTTGAGGGCCGTGGAAGCACGAAGTCTTGAAAAGGCCAGCCTCATTCCGGTTCCCACAGTCATAACTCCGCTCCGTTCTACGCACAACCCTTTTCCTGGTGTCCACAGACACGGTATCATTTACCTCCTCGTAAACAACCGCTCCCTGACGCCCTTTCATTCTCAATCCTCCCCTTTCGGTCCTCTTCTAACCTTATCTTCTTCTTCCTCCTGGTTCAGCCTACTCATTTCTCATCATTTGGAAAAAAGGGAGGGCGGAGGACGTAGTGTTCTCTATCTGATTTCTTTCAAGGGCCCTTCTTCCCTTCTGCCTTCTGTCTCTTTCCCAATCTGTAACCCCCTCTGGGAACTCTCCTCCCTCTTGAACTGCCCTCCTCCCTCAGCCTGCCTCCCCTCAGACTGGCTCACTGATCACTCACCTGGGTATGCTGGGCTCCGGTCTCCTCCGGGCTCCCTGGGTAGTAGCCATGGGGCCCCTCACCAGGGACTGGGCTCTGACCCTGCAGCAGCTCCACGGCCTCCTCCGGACTCAGCCCCAGTGCCTCCCCAGCCCCCAGCTGCTGCTGCAGGGTGGCCAGCCAGTACAGCTCCTCCAGGCCTGGCCGGGGTCCCTCGGTGGCCCCCACCATGCCTGGCTCACTGAAGGTGGGTGAAGGAGGCACTGAGCTGTAGGGGGTGGAACCCAGTGAGGCTGTAGGAGGGGCAGATCGCCCCTCCGAGGGTTCCCGCTTTACCTCAAACTTCATCAAGTCAAAGTCATTGACATATTCCATGGCCAGGGGGCTAGGTGGCAGTGCCATTCTGGGGCTGGATTGGGAGGGGTGCACCTGCAAAAGAAGAGGAGAGGTTTGGAGCATCTGGAGGCTGCCTGCCAGCCTCCTTTCCCAAAACTTGCTTCCCCTGAAGCCCAAGTGCCCTAGAGCCAGAGTTCTGGAAAGCCGGGGAGATGTGCAGCTCTGCTCCCTACATAGTCACCTCCGGGCTGGGGGCAACTTTTTAGGTGGCAGGGGCTCCTGACCGGTGGCAAGCAGCTTAAAGGCCTGGATGAGGAAGAGGATAGCACAGCCTCTGGCCCACTGGTGCCTCTGGGATCTATGAAAAACAAGAGGAAGATGGCAGTGCTCCCAACTTTAATGCTGGGACATGCTGAGAGGCTCTGTCATCTCAAGAGACATCATTTCATTTCCAAGCAATTTAAAAGATTTGCTTAATTAACTGTGATAGAGTATGTGTATATTTTAGGACAATGGGAAGTCACGTATGCTGTGATTTTTAATCTATGAGGATAACGTGCGTGATACCTCTCTCTCAGAGCCCCAGGCCAGAGCCTTGCACATAGAAGACCCTCAGTGCACATCTGTTCTATGGATTAAGCAATTAGTGAATACCTTTTATAGGAGCAAGAGACTTTCCAAGGAAAAAAAGAAAGGTCCTCAAATCAGTTCTAGAAAGATCAGGACTGAGTGCTGACAATCTTTCCCCAAGGCCAATCTCTCCAAGGGGAATGAACCAAGACTGGTTTTCCCCCTCTACTCAGAACCTGCTCTGTTGTGTGAACTTGAGCAGACCCCCTTCCCCTTTCTGACCCCAGTTTCTCCTTCTATCCAAGGAAGGAAGTTAGACTTTAACAGTTCCCAAAGAGTGTTCTGTGAAGCACTAAGTCTGAAAAACACTCAAGAAGAGGTCTATGCTCAGATAATTTTGAGAAATGCTGCCTCTCATCCCCACCTCTTGCAGATTCACAAAGCACAGCAGCATATTAATCTGAGAAGTCCTTCAGTAACTATCTGGTCAACCTCAACACAGAGTGCCTCGAACTTATGTCCTCAAGGACCTCTCCTCCGTCTTATCAACCATGGAGCGGGTGCTCATCTAGGAACCTCTGGCTAGATGACCTCGGAGATCCTTCCCAGCCTGGAAGTCCCAAGCTCTAGCCCAGTTCCAACAGCCCCACCACCAGCCCCAGGAGAGGCAAGGCGGGGCTTAGCGTTTGGCTCCATCTTGATGCCCCAAGCCTAGGTAGCCCTCTTTCCAACCACATCTCAGGTCCCCAGGCTCTGCCCAGAGAGTCGGAAAGGAGGACCAGGCTTCTCTCTTTTCCTGTCCCAAGGAACCAGGGAAGGGTTTTTGCCCATCTGTTGAGCTCCCTACCCTTGACAGGACAGAGGGGATGGGAACAAAGACACAGATTGAAGGAACTGACCCTTGGCAAGGAGGAGACCGTGAGCCCCTGAAGGAGGTGTCCAGAGTGAATTGGATGAAGAGATAAGTAAGGGGGTTGTTTATCTTTCTGAAGTGATAGCAGTGAGGGACATAAGGCCAATCTGGGTGAGAGTGGAGCACAGGACAGAAGTGTGAAGGTCCCTGAAAACAGGCAACAGAGAGCAGAGAGCAGGTGTTGGAGGAGGGGGCTCTGGGTGAGCAGCCTGGCACCTAGGTGGGCCGCGGACATACTCACTTTAGGGATGGCAGAGATGATGTGGTCAGTGTCAGAGCCAGGTGGGCACAGCTTCCCCAGAGACTGGAGGCCCCATTGAGCAGGGCCTGGCGGCTCTGTGCTCAGAACAAGGGGCTGTGGGCACAGAGCCCAAAGGGCACTCTTAAAGGGCCAGCGCTCTGAGGTCATCTGTGGTCCTGAGGCCTCCAGCCAATGAGGTAAGGGGATCATTTGCATATCTCATTGTCCTGGGGGGTTGGAGGGAGGGGGAGGACACGTATGCCTATGCCTGTTCTCAAGGAAGGAAAGGGGGCATCTTCCCCAACAAAGCTCCTCACTGATGGTCTGACTCAGATGTGCTCAGCCTCCCAGTACAGAGAGCCACATTGGCCCCAACCACCACCCTCATATGAACACAACCCTCAGCCCTTGGTGACTGAGAGACGGGGACCGGAAGAGAGGACCAGACAAGCTCCCAGCGCCCTTACCCTCCAAGGCTCTGCAGCCCCTTGTCGGTGTTTTTGGGGTGTACAAGCTCTCTCCAACCCCCTCTCACCTGGCCTGTTGGGTCTGTTTCCTGTTTCCAGGAATTCTCACATTTCTGCCCCCTGCCTCACACCCATCACAGCCATTGCATCAGAAAGATAAGCAACCCTCCCCACGGTGAGTCTCCAGGACTCGGCCATCCAATCCTCAGGCTCTCCCACTCTGAATGACCCAGCCCCAGGACAGGCAGCCCAGCTTGGGAGAAGGAGCAAGAGAAGGGAGAATGAGGAACTCTGCTCCTTCCTTCCGGGCCACCGCAGGACACAAATCTAATCACCACCAATCCATCCAAGACACTTTTGTAACTGCCCTCACATGCCCTCTGCTTCCTCTCACCTTTTCCTTGTGTGTCTCCATCCCTCCCTTTTCCTCTCTCGCTCATCCTGGTTCCCAGATGGCTGGACAGTGACCTACATTTTTAGCCTAATCCCCTAACACCTCTTAGAGCTATCATCCCCGAGTAGAAGTTGGAACAGGGATACTAGGAATTAGCCAAGGAGATGTTTAAACCTGTCTGAAGCTGTTTAAATGGGGTCTGTACTAGAATAGAGCTCCAAGAAAAAGCTGGTGGATTCAGATGATCTAAGGCAGTGATTCTCAAAGTGTGGTCCCCAGAGCAGCAGCATCACCTGGGAACTTGTTAGAAGTGCAAATTCTCTGACCTCGCCTCAAAGCTACTGAATCAGAAACTCACTGGATGGGGCCAAAAAAAATCTGTGTTTTAATAAGCCCTCCAGGCAATTTTGACGAACACTTAAGTTTGAGAACCACTGCTCTACAGACTGCCTATGGTCAACTCAGCTTCCCTTGGCGCGTGACACTGTGTGTGTGTGTGTGGTCTCTCCTGCCATGCTCAGTACACACATGTAACAAGACCTAGATCAGACGACATCTCTCTCTGCCCACACTTGGCCTCCATTTTTTGGAGAAGAGACCATTGTCATTATTCAAGTAGAAAGCCTTCCCAGTGTGATTGCCTGAATCTAGTGCTGTTTTTGCAGAAACAGCAAAAAGCCCAAGGCCTGGGAATAAGGCCACAAAGTGGGAATGGGGAGCAGGGAGAAAGGGAACCCCATACACATGCCCATGGAATATGGGTCTAAGGCAAACAGGCAGAAAAAAGACCCCAGAATTTCCCTGGTTGAAGAAGGAATAGGCAGTGTTGATGAAGCCTGATCTGGCCTGGCCAGACACTTGCCCCCCAGCAGATGTCAGGTCTGCACTGATCCTCTTGTTTACTGGAGGGCTCAAAGGAGAGGTGGGAGGGCTAAGCTGCTAACGGGCTAAAGGAGTCAGACTAAACAAGCTCAGGCGCGTTGAGCTGCTCAGGGCTCAGACCAGGCGCCACTGACCAGGGAAAGGAGTCTGAGGAGTGAGGGCTGGGCCAGGGGAAGGACCAAGGACACAGAAGCGAGGCTGTGACAGCCAGAGGGGACCCAGGAGGTGGTTAATGGGTTCTCTTGGTGGCAGCCAGGGCTGGTGGGGGCGAGGGGGAAATGAATGCTGAGACTGACTGGCTCAAGGACATCTGGGGACAGGGAAATAGGGATGAAAAAGATGAAGCCAGGTGGACTCTGGGAATGACAGAACAGAGGAAGGGAGGCAAGAAGACTTAGCAAAGGAGGCAGCAGGTATAGATCTGGGATAGAGGGCATAACAAGTCAGGGACTCTCCAGGGACTGGGAATGAAGGAGGCAGAGGGACATAGGCACATGGATGGACAAAGGGCCCTGAGGAACTCAAAGAGAGAAAGGCTTCTGGGAGGGGACCAGGAAGGAAATAAAAGATAACAAGAGAGGTGATGGGAGCAAAGGAGGAGAAGACAAAGTTGTAGCAGAAAGGGCCAGAGGGAAGTAAGATTGGAGACCAAACACTAGAAACAAATCCAGAGGAATAGACAGATGGATGGTCAGGCCACAGAGAGAGAGCAGTGGCCACAGGGTGAAAAAGTAGAAATATATGGACAGAGGGATACTGGACCATGGGGAAAGACAGCCTCCATGGCAGGCAAAGGGCCTGGAGGAGTGGGGTACAACACAAAAAGGAAGGAGAGGAGAGGGGACAGACAGTAATCCAGAGTGCTATCACCAGCTCCTCTGTCCTGCACCCCCATTTTCAGAGCCCCGTAAGACCTTTATCATTCCTCGTTCTGGCTTTTGGTATCTAGATCTTCAGTAATGGATCCCAATCCTCAAATCTTGTACATTCATTTGATGAACATTTATTAAACACCTGCTCTGCCCCGGGCACTGTGCTAGGCTTAGGGACACCTCAGTAAATCAGACTGACACTAGCCCTGCCATCATGGAGCTTACAGACTGAAACAGAGAAACATCAGTTTATTGCCCTTGGGCCCAGACAAGAGTGGCCCCTGCCCTGGGCCCTGCACTTTGGAAGCCTCCACTCTGTCCCTTGTCTGGCTGTGTGCCATGGAGTGAGGAGTCCAAGCCTTCTCTGCCCACACCCCAATCCCCTTCTGAACCACACTCCAGACACCTAGGAATTCCCTGCCCAAAGAGCCCCAAGCCCACTTCTAGGGTTTGCCCTCCCAAGAGTGGACCACACTACGCTTGCACACATCCCTAGACTCAACACATGGCCAAGGGGCGGCTGTTTGAAGGAGGTTGTGGGCAGATTTGGGATGTGTAGACAAGGAGTTCCACACATGCACACATGAGGCCCTTCACAGTACACAATGGTGTCAGGAGTGGGATAAGAAATGGGCCCAAGGGCCACTGGCCAAAAGCTACCTGTCCCTACACTACCACATTCTGCTGTGGAATCCTGAGGACCCCAAATAATATCCAAATTTGAACCAAAGTCCAGACCATTATGTATATATTTGTCAAGGTAGAAGAATAGAACATATTTTATTTAACAGTTTGTTCGCTTGAGTTACACATTTTAAATATTTAAACACAAGGTTTGTGAGTCTCTATCTGTACTCCTACTCCAGGCCCTGCATATGTTAGGAATGGGCCTACATGAAAATAAACCACTACAACTGAGATGAGTGCGATGAATGAGAAGGGCAGGGGGCTATGTGATTGTATTTCATGAAGACCTAATCTAATGCTGGGGTGTGGGAGGGAGAGACATTGTGGGGACAGTTTGCCTAAGGAAGTCATGTTAAACTGAGACTGGTCAGGTGAGTAAGAAGTAACCATGCCTGGAGGTGTGGAGAAGGCGAGGATTCCAAGCTGCAGGAACAATATATGCAAAGACTCTGGGCGGGAGAGAGGCAGACGTGTTCAGGAAACTGAAAAAAAGACCAATGTAGCCAGAGAGTGAAAACCAAGGAAGGTGGGAAGAATGGTGGGCGGTGAGGGTAGAGAAGTTGACAGGGGCCAGATCTCACAGAGCCTTGTAAGCCAAGTTGACGATGTGGGCTTTATTCTAAGAGCAGTGAGAAGCTACTAAAGGATTTTCAGCAGGGACATGATATGATCAGATTGTGTTTGAAAAGATCCCTTTGGATCTAGCATGGAGGAGGGCAAAAATGGACTCAGAGTCAGATAAGAGGGTTAGTGCAGTACTCAAGTTGAGTTTGGGAGATATCTTAGGCTGGAAACAAACTCCAAGATGGAAACTTGTGTACAGGTGGTTTATTGGGGAAGACTTTCAAAGGGAGTGAGAGGAGCAGACTGGGCAGAGGGAGAAGTTGAAATGCATTGCAGTTGCAAAAGAGGCTTCAGCTGATCCCATAAGAGCTCTGGAGTTGATTCAGAGTCGTCCCAAATTGAGGCAAGGGGGCCAGGCCTTTGTACCCCTGCAACAACCAGTCACTGGATACACGCTGCCCCAGGAAAGGGGTGTTGCATTTGGCAAGGCAGCTGCCTTCAGTCACTGGTAGTTCTCAGGGAAGCATTCAGCTATGAGCCATCAGCAGCCAACACTCAGCAGCTGGGACAATCAGCGCCATGATCCTGAAGGGGAGATCTGGGCAGCACCCCACAGCATCCACTTGCAGGGGGGTCTGTGAGACATCCAAAGGCCGAACCCAGAGAGCCCTGGGAAGGAGAAAAATGCAGACCAAGGCAAGGCTGGTCACATCCTGCCCCCTGGTGGTGCGCTGTGGACACTGGGCCAGGCTGGGAGAGAGCCAAGGAGCTGCCCAAAAGTGTGTGGCAGATAAGGGGAATCAGCAGTGCAAGGAAATCCTCACAGGAGCCCCTTGCTCAGGCTGCCTCAAGTTGAGGAAGGAAGGAATGGAGGCAGATTCAGAGTCATAGGACTCGTTTATTCTTTCATTCAACCAACATTTATTAAATGCCTATTACAGGCCAGATTCTGCTAGAAGCTAGGATAAAAACAAGACTAAAATTTGGATCCTTCTCTCGAGAAGCTAACACTCTAGTGAGCATTACAGAGATAGAAAAACAACTATAATCAAGTGTGATAAGTACAAAACTATAGGTACGTACACAGTTTAGAACCAACAGAGATGAGATAGATGTTAATTCTAAGGGGCAAAATGACTTCATGTAGGAGGTGATGTTAATTTAAGTCTGAAGGGCAGAAAGAGTTCACGGAAGTGCTCTGGAAACTGCGGAGCACGGTATGTGGGCGAGAAGGTGGCAAGTAGGGAGGTGGGGTGATAACGTGGGATAAATAGGAGCTGGATTAGGAAGGATGTCAGTCGCCACGTGATAGGAAGCCTTGAAAGGATTTTAAGCCTCAGAATAATATGATCTCTTTTTTTAAAAAATGATAAATCAAAGGGACAGCATAGAATTGCAGGGGGGAAAAACAGTTCGGTAGAGTCAGAAAGACCTAGATTCAGATTTCGTTTCTCCTACTGACCAGTTGTGTGACTTTGAGCGAATGACTTAACCTCTCGAAGCCTCAGTGGCCACATCTGTAAAACAGGGTGGTTGAAACTGAATGAGAGTATGCATGTCAAGCTGCTGCCAGGGAGCCTGGCACCTTGTGTCCACAGGATAAACATTATCCCTCTCTCTTAATTTCCCAAAGTGAACTTGAGTGCAGATTTTGGAGGGTAGCTTGGTGGGAGGGAGAAGGGGTGGCATTTGGAGACACAGAGGGCCAGGAGGTGACTTGGAAGCTGTCACCTGAAGCCAGGTGAGAGAGAAGCCTGAGCTAAGGCAGTGGCCATGGGGATAGACACAGCTCTGAGAGCTAATTGTGAATTACAAATCCAAAGGTCCTGGTGTCTGATTGGCTATGGAGGATAAGAAAGGAATAGTCTAGACGGATTCAGGTTCCTCTGGGGCAAATGGCTAGATGGCAGTGCCATTCCCTGAGATAGGGAGCCACAAAAGCAGGCGCAGGATTATGGAAGAGATGATGGCCTTTGATCGGTCGACCGTGCTGCCACCAGTGTGCAAACCTTTAGGTTCAAAGGGTGGCCAACGAGGCAGCTGTTTGCAGCAGGGTAGGTGTGGACAGAGCTTGGATGTAGGACTGGAGGGAAGAATCCCATACATACGCATGAGTTTGGACGCCCGATGGAGCCTAGGTGGAAGGGATGAGGGCCAGCAGCAAGCCCAAGGCTGAAGGCCCGCTCTCCTTGTCCCACTATGTTCCAGCACAGACCTCTGAGAAATCTGAGAATCAAGACTGCTTCCGTTGCAAATCCACTTAAAATTAGCTTGAGCAAGAGAAGAATTTTATTGACTCCTATAAGCGAAATCATGAATCTGTCAGTCTCCATCCCTCTGCTCTGCTTCCTCTAGACTGGCTTCTGTCTCAGCTAGCTTCCTGCTTTGCAGTGACAAGCTGACAACCAGCAGCTCCAGGCATGTATTCTACCAGCTCACCAACCCCAACAGGAAGAAAGCTAATTTTCAAAGTTTACAGAAAAAGCCCCAGAGAGAGACCTCATGCCCATCCCTGAACATTCCCAATTGCTATGGCCAGAGAAAGAAACACACATTGGCCTACCTCCAGGAGACCCACATGACCACACAGACTGAGGAGGTGGTTCCGGGAACGGAACGTCGGAGCGCTGTTATCAGAAAGGGGCAGATGCCTACCATAGACATGCTGAGTTTGAGGTGCTTTGGCGTTTGGGGTGATATCTAGTGGTTTCAAGTTGAAGAGAGATGTCTGGATGGAGATATAACTTGAGAAATTACCCGAGGACTTTATGGTGGTGGTTGAGTGGGGCAGATGAGTCCTCCAGAGGAATGTGGAGAGAGAATGACCAGGGCAGAGGCTCAAAGAAGAGACTCGGGGGTGGAGAGACACCACCATTTCATGGTAAGGCATAAGGGAGCCTGATCAGGGGGAGAAGACACAGGGATTGGGGAGTTGGGGACTGAGGGGACCTTAGTATTGGGGCCCTTAGCATTGGGGCCCTGGAAAACTGAAGATCCTAGGGCTCAGAGTGCCCAGTCCCCAGGAAGAAGAGTACAAGCAATGCCATCACCACCCCTGCTTCCAGACTTCCAGCCCCCGTGGGCTCCTTTCCCTGGCCTCGCTCCTCATTCCTGGAGCTTGTTTGCCACCTAATGTCTCCCAGTTGCTACCTTTCAGGAGCAAGAGTCCTCAAAGTTACATCATTTGCAGCGGGCGAGGTGGAGCAGGGGGCGGGGCCTCGAAGAGGAGAGAGCCGAGGTGAGGACCCAGTCTTCCAATGAGAGAGATGGGTTTGGGGGCTAGGATGCAGGGGGTGGGGCGGCGGCAGGGCGGACCTTGGGCCCGGAGCCCGGGGGCCGGGATTGCTGGCCTGCTGGCGGGGCGGAGAGAGGGTCGTGCAGGACGTGCTAGGTTCCGCCCTTGCGCCCTCCCGCCTCCTTTTTAAGCGCCTCCCGCCGAACCTCCGCTCCCGCTCGCTTCGCCGCGCTCCCTCCTTCCCCGCCTTCCATATCTCCCCGGCTCCGCTCGTTCTCGCGGTCACCCGGCAGCCCCCGCCCAGGTGCCATGGCCGCTGTGTACCGCCCCGGCCTGCGGTGAGTGACCCCCAGCCCGGGGCCGACCCGCACCTTCCGCCGCGCTCGCCCCCCGGGGCTGCCAGTTGCGCTCTCCTGCTCGCCGGCCTCCGCCCTGTTTCCCATCTGAGGAGGAGGCGGGCAGGGGGCGAGTGTGTCTTGATCCCTGGCCTCGCCGGGCGTGCGTCTCGTATCGCCGGAGATCCGGGGCGGCCTCAGCCCTCTGGGTCTCTGGGTTTCCGTCACCTCCTCCCCCTCCCTGCTCTGCTGATCTCTGTCCTCGCGGTCTCTATCTGCCACTCTCAGAACTTCCTTCTCCCTCCTCGCTCGCCCTCGCCGAACCCATTCTCCGTGTTTCCTCCTCTCCTTTACAGATGTAACTCCTGTGCCCCAGGTTGCGATGAACAGCAGTAGGGCCCTGGGGTCAAGGGTGCATGAGCCTCTGGGGATTGATCTCAGAGCTCCTTAAAGAAGGTAGAAGGTAAACATCCATTCCCCGGCCTCCCCGCACTGGAACCTGGCGGGAAGCGGGACCCAGCCAGAGGGACCTGGGGCCAGGAGAAGGAGAGAAACAAGGTGGAGGAGGGGGCCAGGTTGCCTTCAGTTCTTCTACGGCTGGCTTCATCTCCTGTCCAGGATGGGAGACCCTAGGCCCTGCTTGCCTGCCCTCTCCCCCTTTTCACAGCTTGCTGTTTTCCCTCTGTAGCCCCCATTCTCCCAGCTTTTGTCCCAGAGTCTGAGCTGACCCCATGCTTCTCCCACAGCTGGTTCCACTTGCCCAGCCATTGTGGGTGGTGTCTGAAGCATAGGAAAAGGAGAAGGTCCCACTCAGGGGACTGGAGGGGAGTGGAGCAGCTTCTCAAGAGACTCCCTCAGCCAAGCTTTCCCTGGAGAGAGGCTCTCGCCAGGACTATGTGCCTTTAAACTTAGTGCTCAGAGGGGCCGGCCCGTGGCCTAGTGGTTAGGTTCTGGGCACTTCACTTCAGAGACCCAGGTTCGCAGTTTCAGATCCCGGTTGTAGACCTACACCACTCATCAGCCATGCTGTGGTGGTGACCCACATGCAAAAATAGAGGAAGATAGGCACAGATGTTAGCTCAGGGCAAATCTTCCTCAGCAAAATAAAATAAAATAAAATAAGTGCTCAGGGAAAACCTCTCTGAGTCAGGAACAGACCCAGGTCCCAGGAACCCTCCACTTCTGTCTTTGGGGCCACACTGGGTTTCCCTCCTGCTCTGCCCAGTGGAAGCTTCCCCAGCTCCCACGCCAGCCAGGCTCCGGCCCCCACATGCATGGTCTGAGCTTTCTCCCTTCCCGGGCTCACACCCTCTGAGTCTGAGCCTCCTGAGGTCTGATATTGCACCCTACCACCAACACGCAAAGCTCTCTAGGCATGTGTCCTCTAGGAAAGAGAGCCCGGGGACAGACAGGGTCACGTGGTCCTGGGTGTGTGGGGTACAGTTTCTGGTGGGTGAGGCTCTGGCATAGGAGAAAGGCAGCTTCCCTCTCTTGGCCTTTGCTCTCTCTGGGTCACTCCACCCTGGGTCCAAGCCAATCAGAGCAGACCCTGCTTCTCCCTCTCCCAGGGGTTTCAAAGGAGAGCCAACAGGGACCCTGCCCTCCTGGGCATCCAGGCATGAACCCCAGCCAGTGACACTCCCCAATAGTCAGCCTTCCACACAGCTCAAAAATACCTACCCAATGGCAACACTTTAGGCAATCCTTGTCGGCCCTGGTGGGCTGCAGCAGATCCTATGCCTGGAACCTCAGCATCCAGTCACCCACTCTCTGTGCAAGAGCCTGGAACTGGACCATCTAGAATCTAGGAATCTAGAAACCTGGAACTGTACCATCTCAAAGACTGGGTTCTTTGCTTGAGGCTTTCATATTCTTACAGCATACACACCAGAAGAAAAAAAAACAGCTGCCTTTTTAACTTATAAAAACTGTACTTGAGAATGGAAAGAACAGGGATGAGGGCTTCAAACACCAGATGTATGAAGCTGTCACCTGGGCACAGTTGACCAACACTTGGGCCATAGGGCACTTGCTCCTTTGTAAACATTGACCAGACATCATTAAACATGGCCATGGTCTAAGCCCGCAATAACATCAGCGAGCCTACACATACACTTCCACACAGCCAGGCATGTGCCTTCGTGTTCATTGGGTGAGCCCTGTCCCTTGCTGACCAAGAGATACCCTCACTAAGCATCATAAAGGCCACAAGCTACACGTGGCCTGAACCCATCCCACACACCTACTTCGACCTGCTTTTCATGGTGCCTGCACCCACAGCTGCTTTAGCCTGCTCCCCATCAGCACAAACTTCCCGTCTGCTCCAGTTGCCCGTCCTCCATGAGAACACCTGGCTCGTTACCTCTCTGTTTCTTCTCCTGCAGGCTTGGCTGGCGTGGGCTGAGCCCCTGGGGCTGGTCATCATGGCGCAGCCTTCAGACCCTGCGAGTATTCAGTGGAGATCTGGGCCAGCTTCCTGCTGGGGTTCGAGACTTTGTGGAGCACAGTGCCCGCCTGTGCCAACCAGAGGGCATCCACATCTGTGATGGGACCGAGGCTGAGAACACGGCCATACTGACTCTGCTGGAGGAGCAGGGACTCATCCGAAAGCTCCCCAAGTACAATAACTGGTAAACTGTGAGCCCAGCGATCGCGAGATGGGGGCAGCTGCTGTACTGAGGCCACTTTGGGTTAACCAAGACAAAATCAAAGTTAGCTAGGCCATCTGAATGGAATGAGCAAGAGTGAGTGCTTTAGGGGAAATAGAATCGGAAGTTATTGGGATTGGTCGGTATTTTTATGTTAAATGAAGCTGATACAAATAAAAGGCTTTGCTATTTTTTTTTACTCACAAGTTCAGGGAGTTTTTACCAGGGGTAGAGGCCTTTACAGGACCAGGGTCATGGGAACTACCCCTTAGGTGGGACAAAACCTGGAGGAAGTGACTGAGGAGTGAATGAATGAGAAACAATAGGCCAACAGAAGGCCTAGAGTCACAGCTGGACTTGAAAGTGTGAGTCTGTGGCTGAGGGAGGCTGCTGGCCACCATCTTCCTGATAATCCCGTCTCCCCCAGCTGGCTGGCCCGCACAGACCCCAAGGATGTGGCACGAGTAGAGAGCAAGACGGTGATTGTAACGCCTTCTCAACGGGACACGGTGCCCCTCGTGGCTGGTGGGGCCCGCGGGCAGCTGGGCAACTGGATGTCCCCAGCTGAGTTCCAGCGGGCCATGGATGAGAGGTTTCCAGGCTGCATGCAGGGTAACCAGGGCCAGGACACAGAGGTGGGGGTGCTGAAGGGATGAACAGGTTGGAACCCTTCATCCAGGTGGTGTTTTCCTCCATAGGCCGAACCATGTATGTGCTTCCATTCAGCATGGGTCCTGTGGGCTCCCCACTGTCCCGAATCGGAGTGCAGCTCACTGACTCGGCCTACGTGGTGGCAAGCATGCGTATCATGACCCGGCTGGGGACTCCTGTGCTTCAGGCCCTGGGAGATGGTGACTTTGTCAAGGGTCTGCACTCCGTGGGCCAGCCCCTGACAGGGCAAGGTGAGTGCTGGCTCTGCCCCGGGGAGGGCACAGAGGGCAGCCTGCTCTTGGAGGGAACCCCAAATCTTCCCCATCCTGATTAGTGAGACACCTAATTCCCAGGATCTAGGGCAGCAGTCTGGGCTAGGGTGAGGCTGTTGGCAGAGCACTTTGCACAAGATGGGGAAAAGTCAGTTACCCGTGTCCAAGAATAGGGGCATGGGAGCTGAAGGACGTTATGAGGTGGGGGGCTTTAGCCACTCATTGGTACCACCACTGCTCCCAAGTGTCTCTCCTGCCAATCCCTGATCCCTCTGGCCCCTGACACTCCCGTTCCTGGTGCCCCTGCCAGCAGCCCCATGACTCCATTGTCTCCAGGGGAGCCCGTGAGCCAGTGGCCATGCAACCCAGAGAAAACCCTGATTGGCCACGTGCCCGACCAGCGGGAGATCGTCTCCTTCGGCAGTGGCTATGGTGGCAACTCCCTGCTGGGCAAGAAGTGTTTTGCCCTTCGCATCGCATCTCGGCTGGCCCGGGATGAGGGCTGGCTGGCGGAGCACATGCTGGTGAGGGCCTGGTGAGGACCTGGGCAGGGGCGGGGGGCAGGGCAGGGGCGGGGCCTGGCCAGTCAGCCTTAGCCTTGCCTCCCCACTACCAGGTGCCAGGTTGGTGGGCAGGGACTCTGCCCAAATGCCCGAAGCTTTGGCCCCAGGCTGTGGAATGTCGGGGGGCTTCCCCTTGCCACCACCCCAGGCCCAGTGGCAAGGCGGTATATAAACATCTGTCCTCCCCATTAACCCCTAGCTGTCCTTCCCACGCAGACCATGCCTGATCTTTGGTGACCTCCTCCTTGTTCCCTGTCTCCCCAATATGCAGATCCTGGGTATCACCAACCCTGCGGGGAAGAAACGCTATGTGGCAGCTGCCTTTCCCAGTGCCTGTGGCAAGACGAACATGGCCATGATGCGGCCAGCACTGCCAGACTGGAAAGTGGAATGTGTGGGGGATGACATCGCCTGGATGAGGTTTGACAGTGATGGTGAGAGGCCCTCAGATCATACTCTCGGTTCTGGGTCTTACCATAGCATAGGAGTCCCCCCTCCACTGCTCCCAGAGCTTTGTCAGTAAGAACCTTTTCCTAAACAACCAACTCTGCCCTGTACCTCCCAGCAGCCCAGCCACCCTAGAGACACAAGGCCTCTCCCCGTCCCCCGGGTCCAGGTCAGGGCGGGGAGGGGCAGAGCAGGACCTTCTGTGGCCGCACCTCTCAACACCTCCTGTTTGGTCCTTTCTTTCACTTCTCCTGACAGGGCAACTCCGGGCCATCAACCCTGAGAATGGCTTCTTCGGGGTGGCCCCTGGCACCTCTGCCACCACCAATCCCAATGCCATGGCCACAATCCAGAGTAACACTCTTTTCACCAACGTGGCTGAGACCAGCGACGGTGGCGTGTACTGGGAGGGCATTGACCAGCCTCTTTCACCTGGCATCACCGTGACCTCCTGGTTGGGCAAACCCTGGAAACCTGGTATGTGGGGGGCAGTCAGGGGGTGTCATGACACAGCCCTCAGGGCTCAGCACCTTGACAATGTAAAAGCCTTCTCCACAACCTGCAGCCATCTTCCAGGACTCTGGGAGGCACAGGAAGTTGTGAATGTTTGCAGTTTCCAACCCCAGGCAAGGTCTCAGTTCACATCCTAACTCCACCAAGTATTCGCTTTGTGACCTGGCTTACTTGCTTAACCTCCTGAGCATCAGTTTCCTCGTCAGCTGAATGGGGTAGTTATCACAGTACCTACCTCACAAGGTTGTTGGAGGATTCCGTTATATGATGCATGCAGAGTGTTTAGCACACTGCCAAATACATAGGAAAAGCTAGATAGTGTTAAAAAAAAAACACACACACACAAGAAAAAGAAAGAGAAGGACTGTTTTGAAAGTTATTACAGAAGGAATTGAGCTCAAAGATCCATAAACTTTGACCCAATAGGAGGGAAGAAGCCTGCCCCTCCCCCTGCCACTTGGCTCCCACCATCCCCTTGGATAATAACCATTGTCTAAAGGTCAGTGTTGTTACCCTCAGCCTTCCCCGGTCCTTCCAACACATACACCCCAATCCTCCTTCCAAACCAAGTCAGACCAGCTCTTTAGCCTCTCCTAGAAGCTAGTTTCTCAACCCAGCCATTACCCCATGTGCCTTGTAGCCCTGCCCCCTCCCCCTACCCTGCTCTCTGGACCCACAGCTTTCAGTGGCCTTCAGCAGTGAGAGAGCCCAGAGACCTAGGATGGGAGCAAAGAAGCACATGGCAGGGGAGGGTGGCCTTGTGGTCGCTGAAGCCTGTATTCAAGTTGTCCAGGCTGGCCTAGCAGTCACCCTCGTCATCTGCTCACCCTTCATTTTCTCCAACATCATCATTAAGCCTCCTCAGCCTCCCCACCCAATTGAGAAACCCAAGAACCTTTCATATTTCCCCAGGCTAGTCCCCCAACCTTTTCATCATCTCTGGATTCAGGGGTATAACTAGTATGTGTTGTGCCCAGCTTCCGTTCCCAGAATTATACCCTGTGCTAGGCTCCTGAATTGGGGGCTGATGAAAGTACAAGACAGAAGTGGAAGGGATGGCTCTTATTGATGGTGGAGGCAGGAGCTGAGGGGCAGGAAGAGGGCAGGGAGTGCTGGCTCTGTGACTCCCTTGCCCCCCTGGTCTGACCAGCAACCTCCAGCAGAGAAGGCACCGTGTCAATTCAGGGCCCCCATGATGGTGCCTTGCACATCTACCACTGACTCAGTCCCAGCCTGTCACTGGGGCACCCAAAAGAGGCCAGATCACCTGGCTCCTCAGGTTATGCCTGCCCAGGTTATGTCCTTGTCTGAGTTCTTCAAGCCCTGTCACTCCATCAGGGTCTGAGCAGACCGAGGGAAATCACCAAAATTCTGT
Organism: Equus asinus; assembly: GCF_041296235.1. Taxonomy (NCBI): domain Eukaryota; kingdom Metazoa; phylum Chordata; class Mammalia; order Perissodactyla; family Equidae; genus Equus; species Equus asinus. Next base: position 169,070,104 of record NC_091791.1, read on the forward strand.
TAGCTTTAAAATCAATTCCTGTTTGCATTTTGATAGTTAGGAGATTCTTTCTTCCCCTGTTTGCTGATGGAAAGTCAATTGACCAAAATACTGAACTGACAGCCTTAGTTTTCGCTTTAGGTTTGTGTTTATTTAAATACTAACCCCGTAAATAAAGAAATAGTTTCTGGGGGGGAAATTCTATTATAACCTTATGCCAATTTCAAACCCCATTTCTTTGAGCACTGCCCAATGCCACATGGCTATAGTTTGGCATAAACTTTAGTACCCTGCTGAACCCCAGTTCCTCTCCCACTCTTCTCACATAGCTCAGCTGGCTGAACCATTATGGATAAATAACCCGATCCTTTAGGTGAGATGTCCCTGGCCCCCTTCTCCCTACTCCTTATCACACAAAGTTGCAGGGAGCTGATGAGGCAAAAAGAAATCACGCAAGAGTGCCTGCACCTGCCTACGTGTGTTGGCCTTGGACATGTCCTTGCAAGTGAAAGTATTTGTATTTCCTCCGCCAGGTGACAAGGAGCCCTGTGCACATCCCAACTCTCGCTTTTGTGCCCCGGCTCGCCAGTGCCCCATTATAGACCCAGCCTGGGAAGCGCCTGAGGGTGTCCCCATTGATGCCATCATCTTTGGAGGCCGCAGACCCAAAGGTAAACCTCAAATAGGCTCCATGCCTTCTCCATAAAGGGTCTGGCTGTAAATCAGGGCCCACCTCCCTCTTGTACTTAAAGCTCAGGGAGCCTCAGCCTGGATCACCAACTGGAGCTGTTTGTCTTCAGAGCTCTGCCCTGGAAAATGCAAAATTGGGGGGAGGCATGGGGTTTGAAAGTGGGACAGCTGAGGTCCTAGGAGACAGAAACTAGGAGTCGGGATCACCAGAAGGGATGGAGTGAGGGTCCAAAGAGAAGGGCTGCCTGTGACCCTGTTCACTGGTATTCTAGGAGTACCCCTGGTATATGAGGCCTTCAACTGGCGCCACGGGGTGTTTGTGGGCAGTGCCATGCGCTCCGAGTCCACTGCTGCGGCTGAACACAAGGGTGAGCGCCCTCCCTTTGCCCCTGTCCCGTGTGCCCACATTGCCTCTTCCCTCCCTTCCTGAGCCACATCTTCCTTCTGCCTGCCCCCTCCCACATGTACCTTTCCCCCAGTCCCTTCTCTTCACCCTGCCCGAGGATATTCCAGAACCACAAACATTTCACAACTTCTTCCAGCTGCAGCAGGGTGCCCTTCTCTTCTCCAGTAAGGAGGAAGATTCCTTACCTAGCCTGCTTCCCTCCCTAGGAAAGATCATCATGCACGACCCCTTTGCCATGCGGCCCTTTTTCGGTTACAACTTTGGGCGCTACCTAGAACATTGGCTGAGCATGGAGGGGCGCAAGGGGGTCCGGCTGCCTCGCATCTTCCATGTCAACTGGTTCCGGCGTGATGAGGCAGGCCACTTCCTGTGGCCAGGCTTTGGAGAGAATGCTCGGGTGCTGGACTGGATCTGCCGGCGGCTAGAGGGGGAGGACAGTGCCCAAGAGACACCCATTGGGCTGGTGCCAAAGGAAGGCGCCTTGGATCTCAGTGGCCTGGGAGCCATAGACACCACCCAGCTATTCTCGCTCCCAAAGGACTTCTGGGAACAGGAGGTTCGTGACATTCGGAGCTACCTGACCGAGCAGGTCAACCAGGATCTACCCAAGGAAGTGTTGGCTGAGCTGGAGGCGCTGGAGGGACGTGTGCGCAGAATGTGACCTGAGTCCCCTGTAGGAATAGGAGAGCCACGAAGCTTGCGGAAAATATGAGCAATTTGATATAAGTTATATCTTCAGAGTGCCGGGAGACCAGGCCACAGACCTGCCCCCACACGCTGACCAATAATAAGAGATGCTCACTTATTTTGTGTAACATTTGTGCTGTTTTTATTTCCCACCGATCTTCACAGGCTTCCCTCTAACACCAATTTCACAATCTTCTTCCAGCCCTTCCAAGCAGCTGGCGCCCAGTGTGGCCTGGCCTGACACAGCCTTGTGGTATCAAGGATCTTACAGGCAGCTCTACCACTGGGCCGTATAAGTAGGAATTTCTGGGAGAAGGCACTATCTACTCTGAGTCCTGAGGTCTTAAAAAGACGGGGGCCTCTGCCGGCTGCTCAGTATAGCCTCCAGCCTAAACTTCCTGATTTCCCACTCAGACACACAGAAGCCTCTGTAACCCCGTTCTCCAGTGAAGCGGTTTCACTGTTGATTCTCAAACCTCTTCCTCCTGCCTGACCTGAAATTGGGACTTGCAAAGTATTCGTGAGCGTTTATTCAATATTAAGACAGCTAACACTTCTACAGTAACTTCCGTGTGCCAGGCACTGTTTTAAGCACATTACAAAACAACTTTGAGGCATTTTACAGATGAAGAAACAAAGGCACAGAGAGGTCAAGTAATTGCCCAAGGCCACACAGCTAGTGAATTTAGAGCCAACGGTAAACAATGACTGCATAGACTCTCCTAGCAGCACAGACTTGTAGAACTATAAGGATCTTAGAAGTCACCTAGCCCATGCTTCTCACTTAAACGTAAAAGTGCGTATGAATCACCTGGGGATCTTGTAAAAGCAGATTCTCATTCAGCAAGTCTGGGGTGGCCCGGAGATTCTGTTTATCTTATGAGCTCCTGGGTGATATTGATTACGCTGGTCCAGGACCACAGTTTGAGTAGCAAGGCCTTGGCCTAAACTCCTCTGAAGTCAACTTTAGAAGGAAATTACAAAAACAGTGATGATCCTACATAAATCAGGGGCATCAGCTGAGGATAAGTTCACCTGTGATCTGGATCAGGCTGAGTGAATGTATAAACTGAGGTGGGTAAGATGGAAGCCTGTACCCAGAAAATGAGAACAAACTTCAACAAATAAAATGGAATTACTGGGAATTCCCTCAAAAGAAAACACTGGAGGAGGAAACACCGAGTGATCTCATAGAAAAAAAGCCATTAACCAGCTACAATGTGTGAGAGCAGAAAAGAATCTAGAGGTCAGAGTGGATCACATGTTAAAACACAGTTAGCAATGGAGTACATGACACTTAAAAAATATATAGCCAAATCCTCAGCTTCACAAATAGCACATGATAACTGAAACATGATCAGAGGCAGCATAAGACAGATATTAGGCACATAGTAGACTCAAGCCAGGGGTGCCTCTCAGTTTCTTCATCTGTAACATGGGGATATGCCTACACCTCACAGTGTTGTTAGGAGGATTAAGAGTCAGGGGAGCCTGGCACTCAGAACGGTGCTCGGCCTGGAGTAACCACTAAATATACGTTAGCCATCCTCACCTTCCCACTCTATATTGATTAGGGTAGGCCCTGTAAGCCTATATTATGTATTGCTGCCTCTATAGTTTTAGAGGAAAATGAGCAATGTAAATAAGATTTAGGGGAGAAAGAAAACAGGTTTGGAAATAAGTCCCTCCAGGAAAGAGGCAGGGGACTGAGGTTCCGGGCGCCTTTCTGGTATCTAAACGCACAGCGATGTGAAGGTGTGAGCCTTAAAAATGATTCTGTCAATTCGAATAACATTGAATTACATGCCCTGAGGTTCCAGATAGATGATAAAAAATAGTTAACACATTTTAATTAACCTTTTTATTTTAAAATAAAACACAGATACAGAAAACCATACAAAACAAATAGAATATAGCTTAGTAAACTAATATAAAGTGAACACCGTTAAAACCATCACCTAGAGAAAGAAACAGAAATTTGCCAGACGCCCAAAATCCCCCCACCACCATGTTCTTCATCTTCATCACAGCCCGCCCTTCCTGGCATAAATGGATACCATGGTGTGTGTGACTCACTTCCTTGCATTTCCTTTTTTAATCCTTATTAATGCTCAAATTGTCCCATCCTTGTCTGTGAGAGCTGGGCTCCTGAGTCCCTTTGACATCACCCCGACAGTGTTTGCTGGCCTCTTTGCTCTCTGGTAAGATAAGCTATTTCACACTCATCTTGTGCATTTTCTGCCCCAGACTTGGAATGAGCCGTTTCTCCAAGCTCTGGTTTCTTACCAGCGGAAATGGTATTTTCAGATCCGCGTGGTAGAAGTGTTCATTGCTCCTGGCTTGGTCATTGTTTCTCGACCTTTTTGGTGGATAGGGATATGAAGATAAAACACCTTATAAATTCATTCTGATAGCTCCTATTCAAACTCAAGGCTAAAGGGTTTCTAACTTCTATATCACATCAATACCTCCCATCCACCACACAAAAAAATTCTGGTTCTCAAGGACACAGGACTTGAGAGTATTAGAAATGCCATGATTACTCAATTGCCTTATAGTCAACACATTTTAAGGCCTGGGTAAATTAGCATACTTCCCCCTTTCCTTCTATACACAGAATGCTAAAAGAAGATAATGTATAAATAAACACATGTCATGAATCACTTTGGAACACAGAACTTTCCCTGTGTTGCCCGGAACTGTACACGTGTCCCAGGAGCTCTGTGCAGTCACCAGGCTAGGCGCTGGAGCGGCCCAGAGGGAGGACAAGGTTAGCCAGAAAAAGAAAAATTTGCTTTCCTTCTTTCTTCTCTAGCCCAGCCCGCCACCTAGTGGAGATGCTGATGAGCAGGAAACAGCCCAAAGCAGGTCAGACAGGAAGTCAACTAGCTGACATTTACTTAGCACTTACCAGGACCCTCCCAAAATGGGTGCTGAAGGTAGGAAAATTCTCTGTGCCTTTAAGTGGCTTTAAGTGTAGCTGGAGACAGTAGCGGCTGCCCAAATGAAAAGCACTTTACAAATCGTCACCAAGCAACACGCCAAATTTCAAAATCAGGAGAGGGAAGGCCCACAGAGTTTAGCAAAATGACTTAATTATAACTATTTTTAAAGAAATACCATTTTATTTCAATGGAACACATACTATATCCTAAGACACAAATGCTCATATACATTTTAAAAATATTATGTCACAAGTGACATAATCAAAGCCATAGGCTTAAAAATCTTTTACATACAAAAAAATCAATCAATGGATCCAGAGATGAAATCCTATATTCTTAAGCGTTCAATTTGATGTTAAGACTCATGTCGGTCACAAAAATCTCAGATCTTTTTTTAGCATTTACCATGACTTTTAAATGTTTTATTCAATAATGTACAAGTTCCCTATTTCAAAGGCTTGAATTTAGATTTTACTCAGTTTTAAACTGAATTTGTAAGTGGTAAGGAGGAGAAGAGGCTAAGGAGAAGAAGAAAGCGGTAACCAAAAAATGCATTATTAAGGAGATGAGTTTAACAGAAGCTTTTGTTTTTTGTGGACTTCTGGTGCTCAAATGGTATTAGGCATAATGCTTTGTTCATCCTATACATCTGTCCTTAGTTCGTGCAAGACCTTCTCCATTTTATTATTTGTTTCATGACATAATGAGCCTGGGTATTTTTACACTTTTTTATGAAAAATTGAAACCATATTGTTTTTGCATCCACCACAACATGTCACCAGGAGAACTGACTACCACCTTTTTCTAAACCTCACAATGTAACTTACACAATTTCCCATGACATAAAAATAGAAGACTACAACATCATTTTAATGGCTGCCTGGTACTTCTGTGTCCACCATGTGGACCATAATTTATTTAACCAATCCCCTTCACCCTCCATATTGTAGTATATTTGGATCTATCTTGTTTCCAGTGTTTTACTATGATCAATAATTGCTGAATAGAAATCTTTATGCTAGATTTAGCATATCCATCCAGGCTAGATTCCTGGAAATGGTACCAATGGGTGGAGAGAAAGGGAGTCTGAGTGGTAGTGACAAAGTTTCCCCCAGATAAGAAATTATCCTGGGAAGGTGTGGAGGTGGAAACAAGCAAGGAATTTATGGGCATATTTGTTTGGCTGAAGTAACATAACACCAGGCTGGTAAAAAACAGACACAAATTTGGAAATTTGTATTTGCAAAAATAAACAACAGCGAATCACTTGCTGGCTCTTAAGAACTAAATGCTATTAGAGGAGAGTTCTTCCAGCGGATCAACTAAACGAGACATGAAGTAATTACAGTTTGATTTGGGGTGGTAACTGTGAAAACAACCTCAACTGATTAGCTAAAGAATATACAGTACTTGAATTTAAAGGGCAAAGAGGAGGGAAAGATCATCTTTTAAAACGATTCCAGATTTTCCAGGCTGGATAACCCCAAAATCACAGAACGCTAAGGTCTCAATAAATGTTATAGAGCACAGATAGTAAGTAATCTGGCAGTAAGAAACGGGTGACCGGCAGAACTGGCTACATAAGAAGTAGAGCCCAGATCAAGATGAAAATGCGGGGTGCTCGTTCAACACTTGAGAATTTCAAGGCGGCGATAGCACATTACACCAAGTACGGGTTCGACTGCACAGGTCGCATGCCCATGCAGCTGGCGCTGATGACCAGAGATGATAAGCTCCGGTCTAGCGGTCTAGAGATCAGGAGACGACACCCGAAGGACTGGCCACACCCTCGCCCTCCCGGGAAGAGTGAGTCCCAGAAGGGGGGCCCAGGGGAACCGAGAGCCCTCCCTGCCCTCGGGGGCCTCTGGGAGGGGACAGCTCGGAGCACTTGTAAGGGAGGGCGGCCCGGGGGAGCGAGGTGCAGCTTGGACCCCGGGCCTTTGCACCCAGCACAGCGAGGTCACTGGGCGAGGATCCCGGGACGTGGCAAGTCCTGGCCTTGGACTCAGCCCGGTTACTCATAAACCGAGGAGCGGGTAGGAGGCGACGCGTGCCCTCCCCCAACCAGTGGCCAGGGGCGGAGAGGAATCGCGGGGACAGAAGGTCTAGGGAAGGTCTGCAAATCCCAGAGGGCCCGGGGAACGTCTAAGGGGAACTGCCGGAACACGAGAGGCCGGTGGAGACCCGGGCTGTGTTAGGGAGCGTCTACAAAGACAGCGGAGGGAAGCCAGGGGTCATCTAAAAAGTTGCTAAAACGGTGAAGGGGAGGTCTAGACTGGGCGGTCCCCACAAGAACAAGGCTTCTGGCAGTTAAACCCGGAAGGGAGGGTGTGGAGGTCTAGGTCCCCATCTGTGACAGGAACACACCCCAAAGGCGCCGGGCACCCCTTGGGGCAGGTCCTACGGAAGCTGCAGCCTGTGAAAGCAGGAAGGATGGGAGGGAGGGGGGGGAGTCGGAATGACCCTTAGAGATCGTCTGAAAAGTGCGAAGCCAAATGAACTTTAGAGGCTGACGGCAAATTGTAGCCCTCGCTAACACAGCTCTCGGTAGAGAACCACCAACTTCTTTCGTAAGCCCCGCTGTCAGCCGTGAAGTCTAGTTCCGGGGTCTCTGATTCAGGAAGTAGCCAGTTCCCCACTTACTCCTAAGGAGCGAACGCCGCTCCACAGTCGCGCACTTTCTACTCCCTTTACACCCCTCACAAACTTTCTCCCGCCCACCTGCCAATCACCGTGCTCCTCTGTCCAGTTAGCGGGCCAAGGGGGCGGGGCCATCAGGGGCGTCGCGTGACGTCTAACAGTCCGCCGGCCGGGAAGCCGGGAGGTACGTGACGAAGGCGGCGCGTGACGGCGGAGCGGTTGGCCGACGCTGCGGCGGCAGTCGGCGTAAACAAGGCCTCGCGCCGCTTCGGGTCCTGCGACAGCTCCTGGCTGGTGGGTGGTCTCGCGCGGGGCGGTAACCGCCGGCTTCAGTGGGAGGTGCTTCTCGGCTTCCTCCCTGCCTCCCCCTGGGCGTACACACCCCCGGCACACCACGTGGGCGTGAGGCAAGGGAGGAGGGGGTGTTAGGCCGAATGTTAACCTCATTGGTTGTCTCTGCTGCCGGCTTTCGCAAGAGAGCGCTCTGATTGGTCGGTAAGGGGGGCGTCGGGGGTCTTTGAGTTCTAAGTCTTCTAATTGGCTAGATGAGATAAGCTAATGAGGCGCTTTCTTCCGCGAGGGGTTTTGATTGGTCGGCCAGAGAGGTTACCTGGGAATCCACCCCCCCGCCAGGGACTTTGATAGGTGAGTTTGAGGTAGAGAACTGAGAAATTCTTCTTCAAAGGATTCTCATTGGTGAGCTAGGGTAGCGCCCAGGCTTCACTCTTTCCTTTTTTGCTTGGCAGGATTGGGAAAGGTTTGTGTTCCCGAAGCCTTGGGAGTTGTCACAGACTGAAGAGAAGGTACCTCAATCCCTAGAAAGGGTCGCCCTCCTAGAGAGAGCTACCGCCCTATCTCAGGACACCCTGGTATTTCTAGAGCAGGCTTTGCTCTCACCAAACCCAAGGAAGTGACAGGAGGAGTCCCTACGCAGAACCTAAGGATGCTGTGACCAGAAGATGGGATCACGGAACAGCAGCAGCGCAGGAACTGGGTCCGGAGACCCCTCCGACGGCTTGCCCCGAAGAGGGGCTGGCCTGCGTCGGAGTGAGGAAGAGGAAGAGGAGGATGAAGATGTGGATCTGGCCCAGGTACTGGCCTATCTCCTCCGCAGGTAACTTTCCCTCTGGTGTGTCGCCACCAGGCGCCACCACAGCCCCTTGATCCCAACTCCAGGCAGGGGAGTTACAGAGGATAGAGAATGGGATTAGCCCAGGACAGCTGTTCTGTTTGAGCAGAACGCTCATGGCACTCAGCACCATACCCAGTAAGAGCGGTTCTTGCCCAGAGAGGGTCACCAGGATGACTCGCTCTTGTGTTTGAGAGGACCGTTCAGGGGAGCCTCTCTAGCGATGACTACACAAATGTCATCTATTTTCCAAGTAAGTAAAAAAAAAGGGGAGGGGGGACCTGGTGGGAAAGGAGTGATGTAAAGGGTGAGAGAAAAGTTGGGAGGTGGGTGTTGAACTTTAGTGACGTTATCGACATGTGGTATGAGGCCATGTGGATTTACTTGAAAAACAAGTTTAAATTAATCTAACACTTGCCCTGTTCTTGAGGAAAGAACGCTTTGAGGGAAGTGACCACCAGGAATTGACTGGAGAAGGGTGCAGCTGCCTTTTTTTCTTAGCTCTGGCTCCTTGGGGAGAAGACAAGAGTGGGGATCCCTTTGGAATACTGTTTTCTGTGCTGGACTCCTCAGGCTGAGGCTCAGCAGGAAACGCTCTCACAATTTTTAGCTCTCTGGGAAGTCAATTTAGTAGGTCTGTCAACCTCCACGCAATATTGGGGTTCTCTACTCCTGCTGTAAGAGTGAGAATTAGTTTCCTACTGCATGTTATAGGAGACTGAAAATAATAGCCAACGTCTGGTCAGCCTCAAACCTCAAAGTGGGGACGGTATGAGGGTCTGAGTACCAGGTGGTCTAAGCTGGATAGCCATTGACCCTGAATTTGGTAGGTTTGGGGAAGGGATCATCTCCTTTATCGTGGGGGGTCTCTTCACAGGGGCCAAGTGAGGTTGGTGCAGGGAGGAGGTGCAGCAAATTTACAACTCATCCAGGCCCTCTCGGACTCGGAGGAAGAGCATGACAGTGCCTGGGATGGTCGTCTCGGGGACCGATACAACCCACCTGGTAAGAGGAATGGCAGACCGAGACCCTAACATCAGAAGGCTTTCCTTAGAAAACCTCTTTTTTTTAAATTTTGGCAAAGAGCAATAGGTTAAGTTGAAAGAAGATGAGGTGATTCAGGGAATGAGGGAGTCCTTGCAGCCCCAGTAGATTAAGCCACATTGAGTGCACTTGGGGGCACAGTTCTGCTGACTGTCCTCTGGGGCTGGAAGACCTAAGATGAAACTTCTCCTTGGTACTCACAGTGGATGCAACCCCTGACACCCGGGAACTGGAATGCAATGAGATCAAGACGCAGGTGGAATTGGCCACAGGGCGGCTGGGGCTTAAGCGGGCAGCCCAGGAGCACAGCTTTCCTCAAATGCTGCACCAGGTAGGCCTCTCCTTCTCCAGTCAACCTGGCAGCAGGCCTGTCCAGGTAGCCAGAAGCTCTGCCAGCCCCAGAGAAGAGGGAAGTAAACTTTCCAAGGAAGCCTCAAGGTCTGGAGCTGGAGAGTTCTTAGCCAGCCTGCATCGGAGCTTGGTGGGACATACCACTGTGTGTGGTGTCCATTGCTGTAGCAAAGCAATATCTCTGGAGGAGGGGGCTTGGTGTGGCTGAAGTGGCCCGCTGTTTCTGCTAGCAATATTCCCCAATCCCTTCCTTTAGAGAGAACGGGGCCTCTGCCACCGGGGAAGCTTCTCCCTTGGAGAACAGTCTCGAGTGATGTCTCAGTGAGTATGGGGCTGCTGGAGAGATTCTAAGGGCCAGATAGGTCTTATCCCATAAATTTCAAGGGATAGTGTTAGAGGATCCTCAGGGATATTAAACTTAGTGAAATGGGGTTAAAACCTTGAGAGTAAATAAAGTAGAAAAGTATAGAAGTTGAGGGGCCGGCCCAGTGGCCGAGTGGTTAAGTTCGCGTGCTCCGCTTCAGCGGCCCAGGGTTTCGCCAGTTCGGATCCTGGGCGTGGACATGGCACTGCTCATCAGGCCATGCTGATGTAGGGTCCCACATACCACAAGCAGAAGGACCTACAACTAGAATGTACAGTTGTGTACTGGGGGGCTTTGGGGAGAAGAAAAGAAAAGAGTTGGCTCAGATGTTAGCTCAGGTGCCAATCTTTAAAAAAAAAAAAAGTATAGAAAGTGAGATGATGATAGAGTGAAAGAGAGGGGATTGTACCCAAAGCCAAAAGGGAAGAACGCCCTTGTCCTCACAACAGCTCTGTTAGGATTCTGCTCACTGGGACAGTCCTCATCCTGAGCTCCCTTCACCCTCGCTTTCTCTCTGCTTTCTCAGCTTCTTGCCCAATGATCTGGCCTTCACTGATACCTACTCTCAGAAGGCTTTCTGTGGCATCTACAGCAAAGATGGTCAAATCTTCATGTCTGCTTGCCAAGGTACCAGACCCTGGTCCTACAAACTTCCCTGGAACAAGGAATGTTCCTCCTGCCTGAGGCTAGAAAGCCCCAAACCCAGGGAGCTCAGACCCTGGCTTAGGGATGCTTAGCCAGAGTACAATTCACAGATGCACTGAGTAAGAGTGGTCTGATCTAGGGAGGATTGAGGAGGATGTTCCGTAATTCTGCCTGATCCCCATTTACACAGACCAGACAATCCGACTGTACGACTGCCGGTATGGCCGCTTTCATAAATTCAAGAGCATCAAGGCCCGGGATGTAGGCTGGAGCGTCCTGGATGTGGCTTTCACCCCTGATGGGAACCACTTCCTATACTCCAGCTGGTCTGATTACAGTGAGTATGCCCCAGCCTTCCAGTATCTTTCTAGCTGGGACCTGAGGTCTCCAGATGCCCATCTCCTCTGAGCCAGGACTCCACGCCATCTCCTGGGCAGGTTACTTTCAGAGCCGACATCCTTGCCCTTTGTTCCATCTCCCTCCTGCAGCCCTGAAAGATTCTTGTTTCTCTTGCTTCTTTTAAGTTCATATCTGCAACATCTACGGGGAAGGAGACACACACACTGCTTTGGATCTAAGGTACTGGCTTCCCTTCCTGGTCAGACTCATCAGAAGCTTCTCAGCGAAGGCTCTCCAGGAGCAAACCTCTTGAACTGAGACTCCTGCTTAGAGGGAAAAGTACACTGGTTGCCAGTTTCTCTGTGTGGATTCCTGGGAGGGAGCCACCCATCCTGTCAGCCCAAGGACCAGGGTAAAATTGATGGTTGCAGGATTATTTCTGGGTTCTCACTGAGGTGATCCACATTCTGGCACGTGTTGGCAGGACTTCTTTCTCCCCTTAGAAGTGTGCCTTGCAACCCACGTCAGATTCTGTGTAGATTATCAAAGGCTGGAGGAAAGTCCACTTAACCTGGCTTCTTCTTTGCTCTTTTCAGGCCAGATGAGCGTCGCTTTGCTGTCTTCTCCATTGCTGTCTCCTCCGATGGACGAGAAGTGCTAGGAGGGTGAGTGTTCAGAGGATGTCTCCCCCCATTAGCGAGGTAGGAGTTCTCCCAGAGACCAGCTCTGCTGTAACAGAGTGGGCACAGGACACCCCTCCCCAGGCAGCTGGAGAACAACTAGCCCTGCTCCAAGGGCAAGGTTAACGACTTGTTTCACCTCTTGCTTACCATTTCTCCAGCATGAGATGGGAGGTCTCAACCCTCCTTGCAAACACAGCTAATTCTTCTCCCACCTCCTGTATAAGAAAGACAAGGGCTTGCCCTGCAGCCAGTTTCACAAGAGGGACTGGTCCAGAACGCACATAGCTTTGGTCCTCTCCACCCTGGCTCAGGGACCCTCTCTATCCCTTTCCTTTCAGGGCCAATGACGGCTGCCTGTATGTCTTTGATCGAGACCAGAACCGGCGCACCCTTCAGGTATTGCTCCTGAGACTTAGGGCCTCTGCCTCCTGGTCCTTGGCCTAGAAGAAGACCTAAAGGTATCCTGGCTTCCTTCTCCCCTAGATTGAGTCCCATGAGGATGATGTGAACGCAGTGGCCTTTGCTGACATAAGCTCTCAAATCCTGTTCTCTGGGGGTGATGATGCCATCTGCAAAGTGTGGGATCGACGTACCATGCGGGAAGATGACCCCAAGCCCGTGGGTGCACTGGCTGGACACCAGGATGGCATCACCTTCATTGACAGCAAGGTAGGCAGGGAGACAGGACTGCACAGCCAGGCTGCTAAGGTTCCTGTTGTCCAGGAGGGCATCAAAGGTGTGGGACCTTGCCAAGCTCCTTATCAGCCAAGGTTTGCAAGAGCTGGAGTTTAGGGAAAGGTCTTAAGCCAGGAAACATGAGACGCATCGGTACCCACCAGTTGCAGGGCAGGGCTTTCTGTAGAAGACATCTACTCCAGGACAGAATAGGAGGCCCAGCCAATGCCCTGGGCAAAGAAGGGGAAACTTAGCCAGGGGTAGGATCTGTGGTAGAAAACTGATGGTGAGCTCGCCTGGATGAAGGAGGCAAGCACAGTCAGAGGCCTGGAGTTCTTACCCCTCAACTGGAGAACGGGAGCCGGACTGACAGACCCTGACTTCTGCAAACTCTGACGCTTCATTATCCATCTTGGGATTGACAGGGTGATGCCCGGTATCTCATCTCTAACTCCAAAGACCAGACCATCAAGCTCTGGGATATCCGACGCTTTTCCAGCAGGGAAGGCATGGAAGCCTCACGCCAGGCTGCCACACAGCAAAACTGGGACTACCGCTGGCAGCAGGTGCCCAAAAAAGGTGAGAGTGGAAGGTGGAACCTGAGGTCTGGAGAATGAAGAGTTTGGGGTGGTAGTTAAAATATTGAATGCCTGGCATGGACATGTAGATGTGGCTGTAGCCTGGAGCTGAGTCCTGGAACCCTCTCCCCACTCCCCCTTGCCAGGCATTAACTCTTTGTTTGCTGCACCATGGGAGAGCCAGGGGTCCCACAGCTGGGGACTGGGGATCACTCAGAACCAACCAATGCAAAAGTATTTCAGTATCTTAACAACCTGCAGAGCCCTGTTGGTGAATATCAGCTGACCATTAGCTGGGGAAAGAGCCACCAGTTGGGGATTGGAAAGGCGATTGTCTGTGAGCATCGATCTTTGCTAAGGACTGGGGATACAGGAGAATCCAGACTCTGACCTAGGGCTCTCCCTTCATCCCTACTCAGCCTGGCGGAAGCTGAAGCTCCCTGGGGACAGCTCCTTGATGACCTACAGGGGCCACGGGGTGCTGCACACCCTCATCCGCTGCCGATTCTCCCCCACTCATAGCACTGGCCAGCAGTTCATCTACAGTGGCTGCTCTACTGGCAAAGTGGTCGGTAAGGATTGTGTCAGAACAGGGGGCCTCGAGAAGGGCAGGAATGTTTCTCTGGCCTTCCAGCTGTAACCCTACCAGTGACCACCTTGAAAAACCCAGGGGTGACTACAAGTGGAATTTAATTTGGCTTGGAGTGGAGGAGGCTTACCCAGAGAAATAGAAAACATTCTGTCCATCAGCATTGTAAATTAAGAGAAGGAACATAGAATTCTCATCAGTGAATATGATAGATTACCAAAAATATGCTTCGTTCTGTTTTTTAGCTAGTCAGGGAAAGAGATTGCAGAGATAAAAAGAAAGACCCAAAAAGACAGCAGCTAGTAGTAAAGGACAGACAGCCACTGAAGCAGGACAAATGCATGAAAAGAAACACAAACACAGCTACAGATATAAGGGGCCCAAGTCAGCGCCCTGCCTGCCGAGGCAGGCACTCAGACGGAGCCCCATCCATAAAGAGAGAAAGATGCAGCCCCGGCCAGATACGGAGCAGGAGCTTCACACGCCTGTGGAGACAGCCTGTTGTTCACTTTTGTGGTGCCTTCCATATCTTGTGGGCTTTTTAGAAAATTGCTGCTGGGTCTGGCCTGGTGGCACAGTAGTTAAATTCACACGTTCCACTTTGGTGGCCCACAGTTCGCTGGTTCAGATCCCAGGTGTGGACCTATGTACCACTTGTCAAGCCATGCTGTGGCAGGTGTCCCACATATAAAGTAGAGGAAGATGGGCACAAATGTTAGCTCAGGGCCAGTCTTCCTCAGCAAAAAGAGGAGGATTGGTGGCAGATGTTAGCTCAGGGCTAATCTTAAAAAAAAAAAAAAGAAAGAAAATTGCTGCTAAAAGCTTTAAAGCCACATGGCATTTTCTTAACTGTAGACCCGGTGAAATTTAGCTCAGGGCCAGAGATACCCAAACTCGGCTAGACCATACCCTCAACCTGAGGTAGGGAAAAAGAAGAGAAACTGAGGAATGACACCATCCTCTGGTGTGGGCTTTGCTCCCTGGGAGAGTGGGACGTTGCCTAGGAAACACGGTGCTGTTCAGGGAGAGATGAGGGGTGGTTAGAAGCTCCTCTGGCAGCCCTTGTCCACTCTGGCCTTTCCTGGACAGTGTACGACCTCCTCAGCGGCCACATCGTGAAGAAGCTGACCAACCACAAGGCCTGCGTGCGTGATGTCAGTTGGCACCCCTTTGAGGAGAAGATTGTCAGCAGTTCGGTGAGGTTATGAGGGTTAGGGGGGTGACTGTGTGTCTGGGACTTGGATCTGGGAGGGGGCAGCACCCCCTGACTACTTGCCACCTTCTGCCTTGCAGTGGGATGGGAACCTGCGTCTGTGGCAGTACCGCCAGGCTGAGTACTTCCAGGATGACATGCCAGAGTCCGAGGAACGCCCCAGCACCCCTGCTCCAGTGCCCCACCCCTCTACAGCCTTTTCCTCGCCCCAGTAGGCCTGACCTCCAGCCTCATACATGAGTGAGCCTGTTGACAAGCTCTCCGCCTCCTCCTTCCTTTCTCCCTTCTGGGGGATCTTCGGGAAATCACCGACATTGGATGGGGAGAAAGAGAAGCCCAGGCTTCAGGGCCCCAGCAGAGCCCTGGAAGATCCTCCCCGGGGGGCAGAGTGGTCTCAGGTGCTCACACCCAGTTGACTTGGGTCTCTATCTCTGGCCAGTTTCTGGCAGGACTGCCATTATCTGGGGTGTGGCCTTTGTCAGCAGGAGAACCGTCCTGTGTGTTTTTAATCATGTGTGGATGTTAAGTGTTAGCTCCTAGAGTAGATGCTTGGGGCCAGGTCTGAACTGAGCTGTCAGCCGGGCCCATTGCCCAGGACTTCACGTTGAGAATTAGACTGGCCAATCAGAGGGCCAGGCGTCCTGGCCTTTCTCCCAGAGGTCCCAATGGCTAGAGCTCTAGCCCTTTAGGGGAGGGTGGGATGGGTGAGGTGTGTCCTCGGCACCCTCCTGGGACGGGAATTGTGTCTTCTCTCTCCTATGTCTGGGTCTTTGGGGTAGGACAGGCTGTGGTGTGAGAGGCTCCGTGTGGCCCCACACAGGGCAGGCCCTCCCCTCCCAGCGTGTCCATCATGCTGGAGGCCAGCAGCTTCAAGGAGGGCTGTTGAAATAGGACTCCTTCGTCCTCTCAGCGGCTTTGGCTCCCTCAATAAACTCTCTGTGGGAACCGGCTCAGTATCTGTCTCTGCCTCCTTTTCTTTTTCCTGTCTGAGGTCTTTTATCCTCTCACCTCAAGGAAATAGTTTCAACAAAGCCTTCAGATATGCTCCTCTGTGGGAGAAAACATCCTTTTGATGCCCCAAGATGAAGGGGAACACCAAAATCATTTGTTAACTGAGATTTGCAACAGGCGGTCCCTGTCAACCTCAGAAACTTCCCAGCAAGTAGAAATCAAGATAGCAGGAAAAAAGCACATTTTAGATTAGAGCTCAGAATGCTCGCATCGGGCCGGCCGGGTGGTGCAGTGGTTAAGTTCACTCATTCTGCTTCTCGGCGGCCCAGGGTTCGCCAGTGCAGATCCCGGGTGCGGACATGACACTGCTTGGCAAAAGCCATGCTGTGGTAGGCATCCCACGTATAAAGTAGAGGAAGATGGGCATGGATGTTAGCTCAGGGCCAGTCTTCCTCAACAAAAAGAGGAGGATTGGCAGTAGTTAGCTCAGGGCTACTCTTGCTCAAAAAAAAAAAACTCGCATCAGCTCTGCTGTGGGGCCAGCCCTGGTGCTGGTCCAGTCTTCCAGAAGAAGTAGCCTAGAGCCAGAGAGAACCTGGTGGGCACTGACACCCGGCCCCGTCTGCCACTTCACACTCAGGACTTCCTCCCCCCTCACAGCCACCCTCTGACCAGGTGAGGAAGTGGAGATGTGCAGAGGTCAGGCAGCGCGCAGACAGACCGATGGTGTGGTCAAGAGGGGAGCCGGGCTTCACAGCCACCTCTGATCTGTCTTTCCCCATAACACCTCATTCTCTCTAAAGCAATTTTCAAACCGGATACTCACTTCTGGGGGTTCTCAAAGACATAGCAAGGGGTAATGGGGGTACCTATTTCACCGCAAAACAGGATACAAGAATAAATTGTCCAGATGCCCAGCCTCCATGTGTTCTCTCCTCCAGTTGATCTGCCTGGTGTGAAACTGTCATGCCAGGTCTCCTCCCCCCGCCCCCCGGCCCTTTTCACTCCCCTCTACCGCTTCACCCCAGAGATGCCACCCATCTCACCCAGACCCGTATTACCTCCAGGGCGTCAGAGTTAGAGGCAAATTAAAATTATTGGTATCCTCAAAGCCTCATTTAATCAAGGCCCCAAGAACCATCCGTTCTCATTAAGATACGTCTCCAATACAATTTTAGTTTATTATTAATTATCAAAATGTGTGTAATGTTTGTTGCACTAATAATACATTTTGTACTACTTACAATATTATGAAAATTCAATTCAGAAGAAAAAATTTTTAACTTTTAGGGCGTTATGGTCACAGGGAATGTTTAAAAATTGTTTCAAATTGGGCTGGCCCCGTGGCCGAGTGGTTAAGTTCGTGCGCTCTGCTGCAGGCGGACCAGTGTTTCGTCGGTTCGAATCCTGGGCGCGGACATGGCACTGCTCGTCAGACCACGCTGAAGCAGCGTCCCACATGACACAACTAGAGGAACCCACAACGAAGAATACACAACTATGTACCGGGGGGCTTTGGGGAGAAAAAGGAAAAAATAAAATCTTAAAAAAAAAAAAAAAAAATTGTTTCAAATTATATACTTTTTTTTTTCAGAGAAGTGTGATCAATAAAAGACTTTCAGGCATAAAAACATATTAGGATAAATTCTGTAGGGAAAGTAGAATAGAAATATAATTTCTGACTATTAAGGTCTTGTCACATGTTTTTTAAATGGATAATAGGTATATAATCACTGTAGTGTTTAGATTCCATTGGATATATTTAAAAAGTGATATAAATAGCTTTATTTTTGAATGTGAGTATGTACAATACACTGGAAATTATGTCCTTTGCAACTATTTAAAATTACAATGAAAATGTGTCTTGTCAACGTAAAAATGTGTGAGGGGTTCTGTTGGTCTTCATGCATAAGGTCCCTGAGCAGGATCTATGCCAAGGTTTGAGCTTTAGGATCTGCAAGGAACCCGATGGACTAATCCATCTCGATCAGTTTGCAGATGAGGGCCCCGGAGACCAAGGAGGGTTAGTTGATTTTCCCAGTGCCATACAGTTGGGCCTAGAACCCAGGTGTCCTTGCTTGCTCATTCCTTTCGCTACTTCCTGGACCTCCACTGTGCCCTGAAGTCCCACCACCAGTTTTGAAGAATGGGGAAGGAAGACAAAAGGGATCTCAAGACAGTTACTGAATAGCAGGGATATCCCTGGGGTAGGTTACTCTCCCCTCTGTGGCTCCAGCCCCAGTGGCCAGGCTGGGAGGCCAAGTCTTTTGTGCAGCTGAGGCCCAGGATAATTGATTGGATGTCACAACCTAAGGTCCATGGACTCCAGCCTGGGGGTTTTCCTTCTAGGGTCTCCTCCGCCCCCTCTCACCTGGGAGTAAACCTGATCTTTGGGGTTCTGAGAGTCCAGCCTGGGCCACCACCGTCTCATACAGTACACCTCCCCTGGGACACTTGAATTTCATCTATTGGCCATCATAATAAATATACCAAGGAATGGTCCCCCTTTAGATTTGATGTCTTGTGCATTGCACAATCACCACGGTTTACACAGCACTCCTGGGGCCAAACTAACCCCTCAGACCAGACAGGAGCTAGGGCTGGGCCAAGTCCCTGGGGTCACCGTGCACTAAAGTGGCTAACCCTGCTGATATGCCTCCCAGGCCTGAGTTGGACACAGTGCCATGCACAGCCATCTGCAGTGGTGGGCTCTCATGCTCAGAACTCAGGAGACAGGCTGGACCACACCAGTGATGAGGCAGACACAGATTTTTTTAATGACTACCAAGGTTTGGTTAGTTTTATCTTCCCGACCCCTGATTTCCCTGTGGAGCAAACACATAGTAAAGTTGGGGTGTGGTGGGGGTGACTGACCAAACAGAGGCAGACCCAAGCAGGCTGTGGACAAAGACAGCCCTGAACAGCAGGCCTGGCCCTGAAACATGAACTAGAACATGGTTGGAGCTGGGGACACAGACCTAAGAGGGTCAAGGGTACACAGGACTAACAAGAAAGGACACAGGCTGCTGTCAGGACACATACCCGAAGCTAGGACCCTGCTGAGTGGCAGCCCTCTGCCCTGGCCCCTCACTGCCCCCCGCCCCTCTCCCCCGCCTGCCAGCTGCCAACAGAACTCTGCTCTGTGTCTGCCACACCTGTCACTGCCTGTCCTTGTCCAGGGGGTGCCCCATCAGCCCCTCCTCAGCCGCCCAGCAGAGCAAGCAGTTAGTGGGGAGGGGAGGGAACATGGAGCGGGGGCCGGTGGTGGGGGCAGGGCCGGGGGCTGGGGCCCGAATCCGGGCAGTACTGGGCTGCCTGGTCAAGGTGCTGCTCTGGGTGGCCTCTGCATTGCTGTACTTTGGAAGTGAACAAGCTGCTCGCCTCCTGGGCAGCCCCTGCTTGCGGCGCCTCTACCACGCCTGGTTGGCAGCAGTGGTCATCTTTGGGCCCCTTCTGCAGTTCCACGTCAACCCTCGGACTATCTTCGCCAGCCATGGCAACTTCTTCAACATGTGAGTCCACTCGAGGCTATGGGCACCAGCTCCCTGCGCTCTGGGAGCCTAGCTCCCTCCTGCAGCCTTCTGTCCTCCTGCCAGTCCGGACACTAAAAATAGGCTAGGAGGTTGAGGAGAAGGTCGAAGGAGGGGGAGGGGAACAATCATGGGGGTACAGGGGAAGGCAGGAGCAGAGCTGAAGAGGAAATGTGGCCCCTAGAAGGCTGAATGGCCTCTAAGAAGATGGCAAAGTTTAAGTGGATGGGGGGGTGGGAGGGCGGCAGGGCGGGGTAAGAGGGCACAGGAAACAGAACCAGTAATGATATGCAGGACTGGGGACACAGCCGCGATGGGAACACAGATCAGGGACACGGGGCTAAGAGGTCTCAGTAGCTTCCCCTCTTCTCTGCCCACAGAAAGTTTGTGAATTCAGCGTGGGGCTGGACATGCACCTTCCTGGGGGGCTTCGTGTTGCTGGTAGTTTTCCTGGCTACAAGGCGTGTAGCAGTGACTGCCCGGCACCTGAGCCGGCTGGTGGTGGGGGCAGCTGTGTGGCGGGGGGCCGGCCGGGCCTTCCTGCTCATTGAGGACCTGACGGGCTCCTGTTTCGAGCCTCTGCCCCAGGGCCTGCTGCTCCACGAGCTGCCCGACCGCCGCAGCTGCCTGGCGGCCGGCCACCAGTGGCGGGGCTACACCGTTTCCTCCCACACCTTCCTGCTCACCTTCTGCTGCCTGCTCATGGCCGAGGAAGCGGCAGTGTTCGCCAAGTACCTGGCCCACGGGCTGCCCGCCGGCGCGCCCCTGCGCCTCGTCTTCCTACTCAACGTGCTGCTGCTGGGCCTCTGGAACTTCTTGCTGCTCTGTACTGTCATCTATTTCCACCAGTATACTCACAAGGTGGTGGGTGCCGCCGTGGGCACCTTTGCCTGGTACCTCACCTACGGCAGCTGGTATCACCAGCCCTGGTCTCCAGGGAGCCCGGGCCACGGGCTCTTCCCTCACCCACACTCCAGCCGCAAGCACAACTGAAAGAAATAAAAACACATCAGGCCTGGCTCTGGCTCCTCTCATCATTCAGCTGGGGGGACCTAGAAAGGGTGGGATTGTTAGAAGGGTCTGGTGGTCCCAGGGAGGCTCCTCAGCCATTCCTTGCTTTCATCTACCTTGAATGTCCTGCCTTATGCTGGATCTCCATCCCTCCTGCTGTCCTTTCAGCCTCCTAGGCCCTGCACACTTCGAGCTATCTGGGGCTCTGATGTCAAGGAACGGTGCTGCCAGGGCAGATAACAGTGCCCTTAGGTAGGGGCAGCATTCTGGCTGATCAGGGGCTCCATCTCCAGCCTGGTTGATTCATTCTTCCTGCCTCCTCCACTGAACTCCATCCTCTGCCTTCCTCAGGGGCTGCCTATCTGGGCACCCTACTCAGGGACCCTTCCATCCCTGTCTTCCCCGTAGGGGGTCCAAGTGTGCTCCTTTATTTAACAGATGTTTATTGAGCCAAGCATAGTTCCATGCCTTGTGAACAAGAAAGACAAGGTTTCTGCTGTTTAGGGGCTTATGGCTTAATGGGGGAGGCAGATGATAAACACAAATAAGAGCAAATTCTAGTATTGTGCTTACTATGTGCCAAGCACTGTTCTAAGTGTCAGTAAGTTCTTCATATAAGTTAACAGATTTAGCCCTCACAACAACACCACTATGAGGTAGGTTTGGTAGTATTCCCATTCTACACTTGTGAATACTAAGCCCCAGAGGTTAAGTAACTTGTTCACAGCTAGTTAATATCAGAGCCAGGACTATAAACCCAGGCAAAATGGGTCCCTTGTCTCTGCTCTAACCAGAGGCCAGCAAACTACAGCCCTCCTGTGGCCAGTTGTCGTATGACCTGAGAGCTAAAAATGGTTTTTGTATTTTTAATGATTGAAAAAATCAAAGAAGAATGATATTTCATGACACATGAAAATTACATGAAATTCAAATTCCAGGGTCCATAAATAAAGTTTTATTGGAACCTAGATACACTTATTCATTTAGGCATAGCTGTTTGCCCGCTGCAACGGTAGAGTCAAATAGCAGCTACAGACACCATATGGCCCACAAAGCCTAAAATAAAAAATCTGGCCTTTCACAGAAAAAGTTTGCCAACCTCTGGTCTAACTCACACTCTCCTCAAAAAATAAACTGGCCAATCTGAGAGAGATAAGTGTTGTGAAGGTACTAAACAGGCTGCTTTGTAATAGAGACACTTGGGGGGAGGTACTTTATAAAGGATGATGGAGAGAGTTCTCTCTGAAGAGGTGACATTTCCACTGAGAACCGAATGGCAACGTGAGGCAGGGGAAGGGTGTGTCAGGCAAAGTGATCAACAAGGGCAAAGACCCTGAGGTAGGAATGAACTAGCGACACTGACCGGGTTCGAAACAAATGGTAAGCCCAGGTATTTGGAAGTGTAATAAAGGGGGAGAAAGCAGTGGAAAGTGAAGTTGAAGGGGACCAGGTGCCGGGCAGGCCAGGCAGGCCTTATGCGCCAGGAGAGCCCTTTAGATTTCACTCTAAGGTCAACAGGAAGTCGAGAAAGTTTTAAGCAAGAGAAAGGCATAATCCCGTCGCTGTGTGGAGTGGTTTATGGAGGAGTGCAGTCCACACGGGTCAGCAGGGAGCTGACTAGGACCTCGGTTGCGGTGGAGCCAGCGTCTGAATGTCACTGCATGGGCCAGACGATGCCCGGGGAGCCAAAGGTCCACATCGGCAGGGCTAGGGAAGGGAGGCCAGGTCTTGCTCCATCTCTGAGGAAAGATGGAAGAGAGCCAGATAAGGCTTATCGCTGTCCCAGACCGAGCAGGGGAAGACAAGAGGCCGTGAGGAGTCAGGAGGCAGGGCGGTGGGAAGCGGGGAGGTGGGAAGCGGGGCGTTGGGAGGTGAGGAGGAGAAGGAAGGCGACGAAGGGGGAGGCCGGACGGGCGGAGGCAGTAAGGAAGCTGGAACAGGGAAGTGGGACGGGGAGGCGGGGCTTCGAGAGCGAGGCGGGGAGGGGAAGGGGGAGGTGGCCGAGCGCTGGAAACGCGCCTCTCCGGCTCTAGGGGGAGCCCCGCCTCGGCCGCCCGCCGCGCCTCTCTTCTCCGCCTGTCCCCGCCTCCCCTAGCACCTCCACTACCAGTCCGCAGGAAGGCCGTGCGGGGAGCCGGCGCTGCTTTCGCTTTCCCTTCCCCGTGCCCGCTCCCTTCGCGCGCGGCGCCAGGCCCCCGGCCCCGGCCATGGCCACGCTCAGGGTCCAGCCCGAAGCCCAAGCCAAGGTGAGCGCTGCGGGGTCCAGGACGGGCCCAGTGGGGAGGCGTGGCCCCGAAAGCCTGGAAACATCCGCGACCCGGCTCCCCAGCCCCCGACTCTAATCACGGTCGCTCATCGGAGCCCACGAGAGCCTCGGTGCCTGGAGCACCTGAGCCCCGGGGAGACCGTCGAGGTCCGCCTGCAGGGGGAGGCGAGGCGGCCGAGGCTCAGCGGGGTGAGGTGAAGCGGAGAGCAGGCATGGAGGGGAAGTCCGCTGGCGCGGGGCCCGGGCCACACACAGACGGGCTGCGGGACCTGCCCTGCCACCTCGTGGCCTTTCCCACTGGGTGGGCCCTGGGACCCACTCCACAGGCCACTGCGTCCCTGCCCCAGTCGCAGAGGCTCTCCTACAGCCCTCCTCACACAGCCCAGGAGACCCGAGGAATCTCTTCTCACTTGAACCACTCGCGCTTCACTGCCAGGAATGTGCTCATCTCCCAAATCCAGCCCTACTAGGATCCACTCCACCCTCCCCAACCCCACGGGATCCACTCCACCCTTCCCCAGGTCAGGCCCTAAATAAACTGGCCATAAAGCAAGGTGTCTGAAGGGCTGCGTGTGTCCCACAGGTGGATGTGTTCCGTGAGGACCTGTGTTCCAAGGTAAGACCTGTGCCATCAGACCCCACCCCTACGCAACTCCCACTGCTAGCCCTTCCTTGCTTCCTGCCTTCCTAGGAAGGGCATTCCATTCTGACCCCCATCTTCCCCCACCCCCACCTCACGCATAGACAGAGAACCTGCTGGGGAGCTATTTCCCCAAGAAGATTTCTGAGTTGGATGCATTTTTAAAGGTACTGGGGCAGGGCAGGGAACTAGAGAGTAGAGGCCAAGGGGAGAGTCTGGGGGGCCATGAAGTGAGGAGGTGAGAGGGATGCCCTTGCCTCCAGCCCTCCTCCCAACCTGCATGCACCAGGAGCCAGTTCTCAATGAAGCCAACCTGAGCAATCTGAAGGCCCCCTTGGACATCCCAGTGCCTGATCCAGTCAAGGAGAAAGAGAAGGAGGAGCGGAAGAAACAGCAGGAGGCAAGCTGGGAAGAGCTGGGAGGAGGGACCCAAGCATGGGGAAAATCAGCCTTAGGCCTGACTCCCAAGGACTCCTCTCTCCCTGCAGAAGGAAGACAAGGATGAAAAGAAGAAAGGGGACGATGAAGACAAAGGTACCCCTGTGGTGGGAAGGGACTTGAGTCTCACCTCCCAGGAGCTCCTCCCTAAGACTTCTCTTCCCTGCCCCTTACACAGTCCTAGCCATGTGACTGACCCATTGTCCACTCCCTAGGCCCTCCCTGTGGCCCAGTGAACTGCAATGAGAAGATTGTAGTCCTTCTGCAGCGCCTAAAGCCTGAGATCAAGGATGTCATTGAGCAGCTCAACCTGGTGAGCCCTCCCACTTCCACCCCAGGCTTCAGGCCAAACCCTTTGTCCTCCTTAGTCTCTGCCAGTTAGGGCATGGCATGTGGTAGGTCTTAACAGAGAGGGCACAGCCAGTGAAGCCAGAATTCCAGGCCCTGGGGCTCAGGATGGACCTGGCATACCTCTACCCACTGTGGGCAAGGAAGCAAAGGAACTTGGGAATTGCGTTGGCGGCTGATGTGGCTTTGATGCCATTCTCTTCTCCCAGGTCACCACCTGGTTGCAGCTGCAGATACCTCGGATTGAGGATGGGAACAATTTTGGAGTGGCTGTCCAGGTAAGAGCGCAGCCCCACTCCTCTGCCTCCTTTCCTCTAATCCATGCTGCTTTCCACTTTCCCCCTTGCATTCTTTCTCCAGGAGAAGGTGTTTGAGCTGATGACCACCCTTCACACCAAGCTGGAAGGCTTCCACACGCAAATCTCCAAGTGAGTGACTACCCACCTGCACCCGCATGCACACTCTGCTTTCAGCTTGGACAGAGGCCTGGGCTCCCTCCTCCTTTTCCTCTCTACACCTGTGTACTTCCCACAGGTATTTCTCTGAGCGAGGCGATGCTGTGACCAAAGCAGCCAAGCAGCCCCACGTGGTAGGTGAGGCCCAGGTCAGGGTGCGTGGGGGGAAGGACACATTTGAAGTAGGCTTGACCCGGGTCTCCTGCAGGGTGATTATCGGCAGCTGGTGCACGAGCTGGATGAGGCAGAGTACCGGGACATCCGGCTGATGGTCATGGAGATCCGCAATGCTTATGTGAGGAGGCGAGGGCAGGGGTGGGCAGAAGCAGCTTCCCCAGGCCACCCACTCCCTGACCCTGCAGGCTGGGGGTGAAGGGTGTCAAAACTCGACCTCTCACAAGGCTAGAGATGGGGCACAGAGCCACTGGGGGCCAGCAGCTGACCCCCACTCCTCCCTGGCTCTGTAGGCTGTGTTATATGACATCATCCTGAAGAACTTTGAGAAGCTCAAGAAGCCCAGGGGAGAAACAAAGGGAATGATCTATTGAGAGCCTCCTCTCATTCTGCGATGGCTCCAGAAGAGACCTTTCTGCCATTTACAGGGGACTCCAGACCTTCCCCCACCTTCCGCCTGTTGAGGGTTCTCCCTCACCTTGCCTCGCAGGCACAATAAATATCATCATACCGTTGCCCGTCAGCCCAAGTCTCTTTATTGGAGCCTGACCACCCACCCCGGCCCTGGCTCAGGTATTTCCATTGGTGGGACCAACCCATTGAGTGATTTGAGTGTTGAGCTGCTGGTTGGTCCAGTCCTGTCGGATGTCGTCGAGGTGGCAGTCAAAGTCCACAAGGTGCTGGTAGGCCCGGCCCTCCAGTAGTGCTCCCACCATGTGCCGTGACTCTTCCCAGTCCCTCCACATCACTCTGAAATAATAACCCCCATGGAGGTCAAACTCAGCAGGCAGTGGGGCCAGACACTTGGCAGATGTTAGGGTCTAGAGAAAGACCCTTGGGGCAGAACCAAGGACAGGAGGCCCAGGAGCTGTGGGCTTCCAAGAAGAGCTGGGAAGAGTGGGGCACTCACAAGTTCTTGTCCTTGGGAACCCAGCGGAGCCCGTGGTTCTCCAGGACGATGACTGGGGGAACATGAGGCTGAGGCACCAGTTTCTGATTATCCAACTGTGTGGACAAGGAAGGGCAGGTGAGGGTTTCAAGGATCCCCCTTCCTACTTTCTCTCCAACTCCCCACCCTGAAACCCAAGCCTCACCATAATAAGTACTGCATCAGGGAAGAATTCTGCAATCCGCCCAGCGATTTTCAAGGCCAGGGGCCCAGGGCTGTGTAAAGGGAAGATCAGAGGAGTGAGGAGCTGACTGTGGGCAACCCTGTGCATTTGAGCTGGGCCTCCTAGGTCTCACAGACGTGGGCACAGTGATGGCCTTTCCCTGTAGCTGGCCTGGGGGGTCAGGCCTGCTTGATGCTTCATGCACGACAGCTTGGTGCTTGAGTGCTGTGAGGAACAGGTGCTCAGATGCTGATGATGAGAGTGGAAATCAAAAGTGGTCTTTTGGGAGTGTAATTTGGCATAACCAAACTGCATACTATACATATGCTGACCCAGAAATTCCACTTACAAAGAATTTACTGTAATAATAGGACAATGTCTGTAATAACAAAAAATAGGAAACAACCTCAATGTTTAATGTAAGGCATTAAATAAATCATGGTGCCTCCATATTTGTACTATATAGCTATACACTATATCCTATAGGGTAAGGTAGATCTTGCTTTAGAGATGGAAAGATATCAGATATTAAGTGAGGAGAGAAAAACAAATTACACAACAGTATGTATAATTTGATCCAGAAACATGATTAATACGTAAGTAGAAAACTTTTTCTATACACAGAAAAAGAAATTTCCGTTTTTAAAGTTGCTAGTTGGGCTTCCTCTGTGTTCTTTCAACACCTGGGGAGCACCTCAGTTAAAGCAGGTGTCAGCCTGTTCCTATTGATACACAGTGATCCTCCCCACCCCCACGTCAGCTCCTCCAGGAAGCTCCTCTATATTTCTTTATCTTTCCTCACTCCAATACCCAGCCTAGTGTCTGGTGGACAGGCCTTGCTCCTAAGCATTTGATGAAGACAGATGGAAAGACTGACCAAGAGGGGTTCTCTTGACCGCCCCGCCCCCCAAACCCATTACCGTTAGACTTCTGCTTCTGGCTACCCCACTCACCTCTGGTCGTCCAGAGCTGCATTGGCATGGTAGTACCCAGCCACTACCAGCCCGGCCTGCGCGCCCCACACATCCACCTGCCGTGGGAAAGGGCCATCAGTATCGAAATCGTGCCGCCCGCCCTGTGGGTGCGCACTGCTGCCAAGAGGCCGGGGATGGGCTTGGGCTAGGGGTGTTAGGGGATCGCGGCGGTCTGTGGGCGTCCAGCGGCGGCACCTGGTTGAGGGCGACCTCCAGCATGACGGACAGGGCCAGGTGGCTATGGAACAGGGGCACACAGTCGGTGAGGCACAGGCATTCTTCCAACCGCTGCGCCGGCGCCAGCAACAGCCCGTTGACCGCGGCGTGCGGATACCGGGCGGCATGCAGACACATCTTCACGTAGGCCCGGGCCGAGATCTCCACCTCCCCCATGGCGAGAGGAGCCCCAGCTCGCGTCCGCAAAGTTCCCTCTAGCGCCCCGGCGCCCTCCTTGGCCTTCCCCGTGCCCCCTCCCTTAGGTTCGGCAGTGAGGCTGACTCGGCTCGAAGGCAGCCCGCCGGCTCCGGGCGACCTCGGCCCCGACGCCCGGCCCCCACCTGGCCCGGCACGCCGGCGGTCCAGATTGCATGCTGCGGCGCCGAGCCCCGCCTCCGCCCGCCCCCAGCAGGCGGCCGCAGACCCGCGCCTGTCTGCGGGACCCAGAGCCCGCCGCTCCAAGCCAGACCGGCTTCTGGAGTCCCGCCCACGTGGTGATCTTTGATAGGCTTAGAGGTTCTGCTTTTGCCCAATCACCGGCCGCGTGCAGACCTGGCCCCAGCGAATTGGAAAGAACCCACAACTGTAAACTAAAGAGAACTGCCCGCACCCTGATTGGCTAGGCAGCCCGACTCCGGCTCTGGATTGCAGGATGGCTTCGTCTGTTCCCCGTGCAGCCCGCCCCCACCCCGCAGAGCCAGCGGGCGAAGCGCGCCCTGCGTCGTGTGTCCGGGAGCGGAGGCTCTTGGAGCGTGGGCGCGCAGCAGACCGCCTTGCTTCTGCTATGGAGTGAGTGGATTTGTACTCTAGACCGGCTCTGTCACTTACTAATGAGCTTTGCGACTACAGGGTATATGACCCTTAATGTAGTATCTGCAGAAATAAAGACGGCAATTGGCTGAAGGAGGGGAAAAAAGAACAAAAGGAGAAATTTACATGTAATTTCCTTCACCATAATGCCTTGGGAGCTCCCGGCACCCCCCACCCCCACTCCCCGACCCCCAGCCCTTGAGGAGGCCAACCATTCACCCTTAATTCTCCCACGAAACCTCATTCTCCCTCCAGGCTTGCTTTCAGCTGATGAGGGTTGCTCCTTCACTCCTTCACCTCAGCCACAGAGTTTTCCCTTTGTCTGTCCAAAGCCTGATTATTCCTATAAAGTCTCTGCCCAAATGCCACCTCTTCCAGGAAGCACTTATGAGACCCCCAGGATGGAAATAATCTTGTGAAATTCCCAAATACGGGTTATCTGCATGGCTGTCACGGCATGTAAGCGTTTCCACCCTGTTCTTTAAGATGACTTCTTAAGAACAGGATGGGTGTCTGATTCATCTTTGTCTTCCTGGCACCCCTTCCCTGTCCCACCACTGCATTCACATTCAGAGTCTGGAGACAGGTGGCACTCAATAAATGCTTTTTAAATAAATGACACACACTGGAGGTAATCCACACAAAGTATAGGTCATTTATGTCCCTTCTAGCCCTGGGATCAGTACATAGATGGTTTCTCTTCACCCTTGGGGTTGACAATCTTCTCCAGGTTGCTGCTGATGATATGATAAAGCTCAGCCTGGAAGAAGGCCAGAAGGGCAGCAGTCAGGTTCTTGGACTTTCCCCTGCCCACATCCACCTCCCTTAGGGGCTTACTCCGCACTCACATAGAAGGCTCTCAGGTCCAGCACCATGGCCCTGAGCTCCCCATAGGCCGCCTCGTCTCGCTCGTGTACCAGGGCCCGGTAATCCATCTGGGATGTAGGAGGCAAAGCTGACTTAGCCCCATGGGAGGTTGGGACATTGGTTGAGTTTCCTCATATAGGGAATAGGTAACTTGAGGATGAGCCCCTTCTCAGCACCAAGAAATGGAATCCCACAGGATCAAGCAGAGAAAGAGGTCAAGGTTTTTGAAGCCCAAATCAGTTTTCTTAGGCAATGCATTTGGCTTAATATTCTCCACATTGGGAAGGTCAGAAATCAGACAAGGAGGACATCTATCCCTCCACTTCCTCACCCCAACCCCAGCCAGCCGCAGCCAGAAGGCTGGTGGACTATCCACTCACTACATGGGTCTCCTTAGAGGCCTTGGCCACAGCATCCCCGCGTTCTAAGAAGTACCTGCCGGAAGCAAAGGGAATATCCACAAGAATAAGCATTCAGAGAGATATACTCCTTCAGACCCTTCCCAAAGCCCCCCACTATCCTCATGGGACTGTCCAGCTTTGGGAGTCCCAAAGTAATGTCCCTGCAGCCCCCCGTGGTGGTCCTCCAGCTGCCCTCACTTGGAAATGGTTGTCTGGAAGGCTTCCACTTTGGTCTTGACCGCATTCACCCTTTCTAGCACCTTCTCCTGTGGTGACAAAAAGAGATGGGAGGCAAAGAAAACACTTCATCTCCTCCCTCCTTCACTCGCCATCTTCCTCCTTCTCCTGGGTCATGTCTAGCTCCTATCCCTCCCTCCCCAAGTCTCTCCCGCTCTCACCATCCTCACACACCCCTTTCTTACCTGGATTGCCACCCCAAAGTCATTTCCATCTTCAATCTTGGGGATCAGGTGCTGGATCCATGTGATCACCTAAGAGGTATCATGTAGGAATCACTCAACAAACTTACTGGGTTCTTCCTATTACTGCCACTTCCTAATAATAGCCATATTTAATTGACTACTTATTATGTGCCAGGCACTGTGCTATGTATTATATAACTTTTTTAACCCTCATAGCAAACTTTCAAGGTGTATGTTCTTACTGTACCCACTTAACAGATGAAAAAACTGAGTCACAGAAAGTCCAAGTGACTGACTTAGGGTAATCAGCTAGGCAAGTGGTAAGTGTCAGGATCTGAACCCAGGCAGTTTCCCTCTAGGGCCCAAGCTCTTAAACCAACACACTATATCACATCACCTGCACTGTGGACCTGTTACAGCAGTAGATTCTGAGGTTATGGAAGTGGCTACAGTCTCTGATTTGGGGGATACCATTGTGATATCAGAGGTCCAGCAGAATGAGGAGAATAAAAGGTATCCAAACCCAGGCACAGAAGGAAGTTTCCCATTTTGGGAATAGGTCCCTGAATGAAGGACTTGCATCTCTGAAGGAGACCAGGGCCTGCCTGGCTTGTCTTGTCTTTCTACTTCCCCCAGTTCCCAGGCTTACCAGAATGCATTTTTCTTTAAGAGTCCAGACTTCTGGCTTAACCAGGGCAAGCAGGGCCAGGACCTTCTCGTTCCCAGGGAGAAAGCCGCACTTGGGGACTGTGAGAAAGAGGGGATTCAGGCCCCTTCTCATCCAGCAATCAATGTGCCATTTCCCCTTCCCTAGCCACCCCCTCCTCTCTCACCTTCTTTCTTCTCCTGCTTATCTGTTTCCATCTAAGGTAAAAAAGGGGAAAGTAGCTTTAGAAAAGTCATGGAGGTTGGAGGGTCACCCGTCTCCCCTGGGTTTATAGTCTGAGCCCTACGGCCTGAGTGTCTCACCTCATCATCCTTGGGTGGGGGGTCTGGGATGGGGATGTCCAGTGGGGCCCGGAGAGAGGTCAGGTCAGCCACGTTGAGGGAATCCTCCTGCACAGAGCTCACTGTCAGGGCCTGCCCAGCCTCTTCCCCTCATCCCGAGTCACAGTCTTCCCCTCAACACATCCCACCTGCCCTCTGCCTCTCAGCCTAGGCTCAGGCCTCACACCATCCAAACGTTCCCAGTCCACCAGTCACCACTGTTCTCTGCATGCTAAACCCAGTTGTTAGCTAGAGAGGGTGGGTGGAGAGGAGAGAGGCCATGGGGTGGGGCAGGAGGGGCCCACACTACTCACCTGCAAGAGCTGATTCAGGTACATGATTTTCTGTGGCAAGAATCTGTAGAGGAATTCCTCAGCCTGTGGGTTACATTGCATGGGTGGGGAATCATAGAAGATGCTCAATGAGATGTCTGAGAAGTGGGACTGGAGGGGCCCTTGGAAATCATTGGATCCAATACTAACGAATGAGGAAAGTGAAGCCCTCATTCACTGAGGAAGTGAGGAAAAGTGAAGGGCCTTGCCCAAGTTGGGAAGCAGAGGAAGGTAAGGACTGTGGTATCCCTGCTTTGGGGCCACAGCCTTTTCCTCCACACCAAAAGAGAGGAGAGGAAGTGGCAGAAGTGAGGAGAGTATTAAGAAGGGTCAAATAAAAGGTAGAGATCAATCATTAGGAGCTTATCTTGGGTGAAGGTCTGATAAAGGAAGTAGGGCCCAGGTTTAGAGTGGGTTCAGAAATCACTCTGGGAGGTTGTGACCCTCAAGAATTAGTCCAAGATTCTCAGTCAAATCGCTTAAATCCTGAAGACTTACCTCCTGGAAAAGATTTTGCCTGAAGACATCCACCTGCACAGAGAGCAGTACCCGGATGTTGGTTAAGGGGCTCAGTTGTTAAAAGTAAGATCCCACTCCCAACGGGATGCCCTCCAACTTGGCTCAGGCCTTTGCCACCACAAGCCAGATTTCCCTGGAAGCCCATGCTCAGCGCAGAGACCGGCCAGAGGGCAGGAATCTGGGAATCCCCGGGGAGAAGTGAAAGCACTAAAGGGAGGTTGGGGGAGTTCTCTGGCACGGCCTCGGTCCCCTGGAGCGCCCGGCTGGGCCTCATCCAGGAGGGCTCCCTGGCCCCTTTCTGGCCTCCCAGCCCCCCGTTACCTGTTTGCGGGCTTCCCCGCTCAGGCGCACCCCACAAGGCTTGGCCATGCTGCTCCAGCAGGTAGATCTCCGGTCTCCCGGCTCGCCGCCTGGGCTTTCGCTTTCACTCCCCACGTCCAGGCCCGCCCCCCTCAACCCCGCCCCCTTCTTGCTGTTCCCCCTCCCCCTGGCAGATTGCAAACCGTAGGGAGCCCCTCAGCCATTCTCGGCTAGTTGCTACTAGGAGAGGCGGTGCTGACTGGGTCACAAGCCCAGGGGCTGTCCGAGGGAGGAGCTAGGACCAGCGGGACCGCGGAGACAGAACAGGGGCTGTCCCTCGGAGAAGGGGCGTGGCTTACAGGGAGGGGCAAGGGCCGTCCAGGGGAAGTCCGGGGTTGGTGTGGGAGAGTGTGAAACGGGGTATTCAGTGGTGGGGCTCCCCCTAGAGGGTTCTACTGCGAGGAGGGGCTGGAGAGGGACAGAGCGGGTGGGAGAAGCAGCAGGAGAGAGGGCCTGTTGCTGAGAAGGTCTAGCAGGATATGGAAGGGAGCAAGCGAGGGGGCTTCCTCCGGGAGGGAGCCCTGCCTTCAAGACCTACTGGAGAAGGGGCAGGACTCGCTTTAGTGGGGGCTCAGGCCTGCCAGTGTTGAGTCCCCGGCAGAGTGGGACTTCCCAGTGGGGACCGGAGCGTGGCCGACTAATCAGTCTGGACAGAGAGGAAGGCTTTGCGGGAAATACGGTAACCCCGCGCCTCGGGTTTATCCGGAAAGGGGCGGAACCAGCCTGGAGGAAGGCGGGGAGGCGCTCTAGAACAGAGTTGAAAGCCGAGAGGCTCGGGTAGAGGAGCCAGGGACCATTTGCCCTCTCATTGGCTGAGACTCGGCCTTCCTTCTTAGCCACGCCCCTGATTCCTGGCCCCGCCCTTCCTTAGCCTTAAGCTCCTCCCCTTCCCCTGAAATTGGGTCGCAATCCCGCCTTCTTTCCTAGCACTTCCTGTTCCCGGCTGACCCTGGCTAGGGGCCCAGGGCCGAAGAGTGACCGTGGCCGGAGTGACCCGAGGCGGCTGCGCGGATTGGGCTGGGCCGTGAAGCCGGACACTAGGCCGGAGGGCCGCGCGCAGCCTGCGCCGGGTCCCGGCGGGCGGCGGGGCTGGGGCTGACCCCTATCTCAGCATGCCGGCGGAGGAGGAGCGGGCCTTCCTGGCGGCCCGCGAGGAGCTGGCGAGCGCCCTGAGGAGGGATTCCGGGCAGGCGTTTTCCTCGGAGCAGCTCCGGCCGCTGCTGGTCACCTCTCTGCCGCCAGCAACCCGCTACTTGCAGCTGGACGCCGCACGCCTGGTCCGCTGCAACGCTCACGGAGAGGTGAGGCCTGGCCCCGCTCGGGACGGGGACGTGGGACCTGAGGCCGGGGTGGGCTCACAGCGCTCTGCTCTCTGTCTGCTCCCAGCCCCGAAACTACCTCAACACCCTGTCCACGGCCCTAAACATCCTGGAGAAATACGGCCGCAACCTCCTCAGCCCTCAGCGACCCCGGTACTGGCGCGGGGTCAAGTTTAATAACCCCGTCTTTCGCAGTACGGTGGATGCTGTGCAGGTGAAGCCCCTGGGCCCCGTATGGGAGAAGAGGATTGGCCTGGGCTGGGGGTTGGCTAGAATGGGCCTGAGGCTGTGTTAAATGGGGAGGGGTCCAACCCTATCGGGAAGGGGGCCCTGGGCGGTGACTGGTTTGAGTCTTTGGCAGGGGGGCCGGGATGTTCTGCGATTGTATGGCTACACAGAGGAGCAGCCAGATGGGCTGAGCTTCCCTGAGAGACAGAAGGAGCCAGATGAGCACCAAGTTGCTACAGTCACACTGGACGTGCTGCTGCTTCGGACAGAGCTCAGCCTACTGTTACAGGTGAGGTGTCTCTAAGCATCAGGGCTGGGGAGCCCAGCCTAGCTCCAAAGCCAATCTGGGGACCCCCATGCTGCTAAACCATGGGCTTAGTCCCCACAGCAACCTGGGAACTCCCCATACTGTTCTCCCTGTGAATGTTGGGGGACCAGGGCTTTCACAGAGGGCCTTGTACTGGGGCTGTTAGGTGGGAACTCCTCTTATCTTGTTTGCAGAATACTCACCCAAGACAGCAAGCACTGGAGCAGCTGCTGAAAGACAAGGTTGAAGATGATGTAAGGAAGGCAGGAATGGGGCTCTGGGGCCTGATGAACAAAGGGGACAGGGGTTGTGGGACTCTGTGTCCCCAAACCCTTTCCTATTCCCTGCCCTTTTTCTTCAGATACTGCAGCTCTCAGAGTTTGCCCCCCTACAGAGAGAGATTGCTCCTGGCCCCCTCACCACACCCTCTGCCCTAGGTATTATGGGTCCCATATTGGGAGGAGGGAGTGTTAGTAGACCATATTGATGGAAATTTGGGGCCCTTCTCTATCTATCTTCTTGATTATCTTCCCTTTTTTTTTTTTTTTTTTAAAGAGATTAAAATCATTACCTTGAGACCAGATATGGTGAAAAGTAGTCTGTGGCTTGTCCCCCTCCACAGCAGATTCAGATGTAACCTGGTCTTTTTCAGAAAGATGTTCTCTTTCTTCTCTCCTGTTCTCCAGGCCCCACTCCCGGTCCCTGTTTCCTCTGTGGTTCTGCCCCAGGCACACTGCACTGCTCATCCTGTAAACAGACCTTGTGCCCAGCTTGTGATCTCCTGTTCCACGGGCACCCATTCCGTGCCCATCATCTCCGCCAGACCCTATCTGGGGCCCCCCAGACCACCCGTCTGACCCCCAGGTAAGATGCCTTCTCTTCTGGATGGGAGTGAAATTGAGAGAACTTACAGTTACTTGAGTATTTACCATGCATCAGATTCTATGCTAAAGACTGATTCATAGAGGGCAAGTAACCAGTTACTGCCTCCGGGAGATCATAAACATACATATCAAGCAATAGCAGTCACAACAAGATAGATTATTATGTTGTGCCAATAGGTAGTAGGAGGATGCAACCTAGTCTGAAGGATCATCGGCTCAGTCAATTGGTGGTATTTTAAGCAACCAGTCTGGGTCAGGCCCTGTGTTAGGGGTATTTACCAGCAAGATGTGAACTTTAAGCAGTCATTTAAACATTGAACAGGCTATGGATATGGGAGTGTTCCAGACAGAACAGTGTGTGCAAAGGCCAGAGCCATGTGTTGTTATGCAGGGAATGAGGGATGCCCAGGGGTAAGGGACCCAGGCACCAGAGTCCCCCTCAGCAGCCATGTCTGCTTTTGCATTACAGCTTACCTGCCCCGGCTCCACCACGGCCTCAGTCAGCCTCCCTGCTGGCCTTCGGAAACAGCTCCCTTTCTCCCCCTGATCCCGCAAGTGCCCGCCTGCCCTGGCACTGTGCTGCCTGTGCCATGTTAAATGAATCTTGGGTAGTGCTCTGTGTGGCCTGCAATCGGCCCCGAGGCTGTAAGGGGCTAGGGCTAGGGATCGAGGGTCCCCAAGGAGCTGGGGCCCTAGAACCTGAGCTTGCACGGGGTCGCTGGGCCTGCCAGAGCTGCACCTTTGAGAATGAGGCGGCGGCTGTGCTATGTGCCATGTGTGAGCGACCTCGGCTGGCTCAGCCTCCTAGCTTGGTGGTGGATTCTCGGGAGCCTGGCGTTTGCAGGCAGCCCCATCAGGTAACCTGTTCTTGGCCTCCCCAGCTCTTTATTTGCACCTGTTAGCACAGGCCATTCTCTACTTCCTCATCCCATTTTCCTTCGGTTCCCCCGTGTCATCCCCCCAGCTCCCTGTATTTCCATCTTGAGCCTCAGCCAGCTTTCAATGGGATAATTCTTTCTGCCTTCCCAGCAGGGGGATACTTTTCTCTCCTCTGCCCAGACTCCATTCTGGTACTGTATTCACTGTACCTTCTGCAACTCGGGCCCTGGCTGGGTGTGTGCTATGTGCAACCGAACCAGCAGCCCCACCCCAGTACAGCACGCCCCCCGGCCCCATGCCAGCTCTTTGGAAGAGCGACTCCCCGAACCAGGGCTTCCACGACGCCTCAGTGCCCCCTTGCCCAGTTCCTGTGGGGACCCTGAGAAGCAGCGCCAAGACAAGATGCGGGAGGAAGGCCTCCAGCTAGTGATGAAGATCCGGGTGAGGATTTGGGCCTGGGATGAAGTGAGGCTGAGCTGGTGGGGGAAGGGAGAGGCTGTTGATTAATGAGTTCTTATAAAACTTGTCATTGTTAGCAGCAGCTGCCTCTTATTAAACACTTCCCCCGTGACAGGTGTCATGCTGTGCACAGCTCACATGATCCACACATCTGAGCTCAACCACTGTTAGCATTTTGGTTGGGGCTGGGAACGGTGGAGGGTTCCCTTCCTGATGGGCCCTCTGTCTGGGTGGGACTGTCCCTTAGGAAGGGGAAGCTGCAGGCGCCTGTCCAGAGGAGGTCTTCTCGGCTCTGCAGTACTCAGGCACCGAGGTGCCTCTGCAGTGGTTGCGCTCAGAGCTGCCCTACGTGCTGGAGATGGTGGCTGAGCTGGCTGGACAGCAGGACCCGGGACTGGGTGCCTTTTCCTGTCAGGAGGCCCGGAAAGCCTGGCTGGATCGTCACGGCAATCTTGATGAAGCTGTGCAGGAGTGTGTGCGGGCCCGGCGAAGGAAGGTACCAGCTGTGCTGGAGGCGGGGCAGGGCTGTGGGTTGTGGGCCTCAGAGCCTTTCACTCTCCTCTGCTTGTTTTTTCCCTTTTCACTCCTTCTCTCCATGCCCAACTGGCAGGTGCAGGAGCTCCGGTCCCTGGATTTTGGGCCTGAGGAGGGGTCTCTCCAAGCGTTGTTCCAGCACGGGGGTGACGTGACACGGGCCCTGACTGAGCTGCAGCGCCAGCGCCTAGAGCCCTTCCATCAGCGCCTCTGGGACAGTGGCCCTGAGACCACCCCTTCCTGGGACGGGCCAGATAAGCAGGTGCTGGGAGGAGGTGAAGAGCCCACTTGGGCTGAGGGAAGGCTGACGGGTAGGACCCCTGGGGTCTGACAGCATCATCTTCCCTCTATGCCTGAATCACATTGCAGAGCCTGGTCAGACGGCTTTTAGCGGTCTACGCACTCCCCAGCTGGGGCCGGGCAGAGCTGGCGCTGTCGCTGCTGCAGGAGACACCCAGGAACTATGAGTTGGGGGATGTGGTGGAAGCTGTCAGGCACAGCCAGGACCGGGCCTTCCTCCGCCGCTTGCTTGCCCAAGAATGTGCCGTGTGTGGCTGGGCCCTGCCCCGCAACCGGGTAAGCCCCTCCCCACTGCACCTGACCTTCCAATGACTCTATTCCCCTTGGACCCCAACTCCACCCCAGCCTCATCTCTGGTCCTATCTTTTGCTCTGCAGTTACCCATGTGCCCCTGAAGGGTTCTGGGAAGGGGAGGGCAGGAATAGGCCACCTCCCCTCCTTTTTTTTTTAATGTTCTATTATGCAAAATTTCAGGAAGACAATAGTAGAAAAAATGTATAACAAGTTTCCTCCTCTACCCCCAACCCTCTCACCATGTATTCATCACCATGCTTCTGCAGTTATCAATGTATGGCCAATCCTTATTTCACCTACATACACAGAGGATTATTTTGAAGCAGATCTGAGGCATCATATAGTTTATCTGTAAATATTTCAGTATGTATCTCTAGAAGGTAAGGCTCTTTGAAGACAGCCACAAATACCATTGTCACACCAAAACAAATTAACAGTAATTCTTTAATGTCATCATCAAATATCCAGTTGGTAGGAACAGGCCCCTCATATCCCCTGAGCCCCCACTTACTCTAGGTCGGAAGTGGCAGTTCTTTGACCAAATACAGTCCAGTTTAGTTAGGGTGGCTCTCTGTGTTTTTTGTTTTGTTTTATTTTTACTCCTTATTTTATTTTGTTTTTTTAAAGATCGGCACCTGAGCTAACAACTGTTGCCAATCTTTTTTTTTGTTCTGCTTTTTCTCCCCAAATCCCCCTAGTACATAGTTGTATATTATAGTTGTGGGTCCTTCTAGTTGTGGCCCGTGGGACGCTGTCTCAGCGTGGCCTTATGAGCGGTGCCATGTCTGCGCCCAGGATTCAAACTGGTGAAACCCTGAGCCGCCGAAGTGGAGCACATGGCACAGACTTAACCACTCGGCCATGGGGCCGGCCCCTTTACTCCTTATTTTAAAATAATCGTAGATTCACAGAAAGTTGTAAAAATAGTAGAGTCTTGTGTGCTCTTCCCCCACCTTCGCCCAATGGCAACATCTTATGTAATTATAGTACAGCATCAAGACCAAGAACTAGACATTGGTACAGTGTTGGCTAGACTGCAGCCCTTGTTCATTTTTCACATGGATGTGTGTGTGTGGTTCTATGCACTTTTATCCCACGTATAGATTCCTGTAACTGCTACCACAATCAAGATACAGACTCATCCATCACCACAAAGGAGCCCCCTCCTGCTATCCCTGTATAGTTGTAACCTTCTTCCCTCCTCCCATCACCTGGCAACCACTAGGCTGTTCTCCATCTCTATAGTTTTGTCATTGCAAGGATGTTACTTGTGTGTTTGCTTTTAATTGAACATGAATGCCTTTAGAGGGTGTTCTTCCGTTTACCTTAAGTCTCGCTGGTGTCTGTCCTCCTCCACCTGACAGTCTTCAGACACTTAGGTTGCCTGCCTGGCATTTGTTGGCATTTGAGGTTGCTACCCCTGCCCAGGTGTCAATTAGACCCTGGCTCTCAGCAGACACCTGGCTACTGCTCCTTCCTCTGGCTGGCAGCTGTGGCTCCTGACACCACCCCCCCCCGCTGCCCACAGATGCAGGCCCTGACCTCCTGTGAGTGCACCATCTGTCCCGACTGCTTCCGTCAGCACTTCACCATCGCCTTGAAAGAGAAGCACATCACAGACATGGTGTGCCCTGCCTGTGGCCGCCCCGACCTCACCGATGACACGCAGTTGCTCAGCTACTTCTCCACCCTTGACATCCAGGTACTGCAGCTCTAGGACTCAGGGCACCTTGGGCTTTGAACAGGAACCCTGCCCACCCACCACTTGTGCATCCTGTTCACAGCTTCGAGAGAGCCTAGAGCCAGATGCCTATGCGCTGTTCCACAAGAAGCTGACTGAGGGTGTGCTCATGCGGGACCCCAAGTTCCTGTGGTGTGCCCAGGTAAGTGGTCTGCCCAGAGGAGCTGACTGGAGGGGCAGGGGGTGGTGCCAGATTAGGCCTCATATAGCTTTATGCTCTTGCACCCACAGTGCTCCTTTGGCTTCATATACGAGCGTGAGCAGCTGGAGGCAACTTGTCCCCAGTGTCACCAGACCTTCTGTGTGCGCTGTAAGCGCCAGGTGAGGCACATCCATCCTTTGAGAAATACTTGCTGAACTACTGGCAGGTACTGGGTTAGACTCAGCTCTGGGCCCAAAGAGCTTACAGACTAGTCAGGGAGGGAGGGAGGGAGGAAAGGTGAGAGAGGAAGGAAGGGGGAGGGAGGGAGGGAGGAAGATGGAGAAAGGATGAAGGTGGGTAGAAGGATGAGGAAATGAGTGGTGAAGGATGAGGGAGGAAGGATGAGGTGAGGAGGGATGGGGAGGAGGGATGAAGAATGGAGGAGGAAGGATGGGCAGAAAGGATGGTGGGAAGAGGGAAAAGGATGGGGAGGAAGGGAGGAGGAAAGAGGAATGGGGAAGAAGGATAAAGGAGGGAGGATGAGGGTGGAGGAAGAATGAAGAGGGGGAGGAGGAAGGAGGGATGAGGGAAGAGGGGATAAAGGCAGGAGGGGGAGGAAGGATGAAGGGGGAGGAGGAGTGAAAGGTAAGATAAAGGAGAAAGGAACAGTGAGAGGGAATGGAGGAAAGGAAGGAGGGAGTATGAGGGAGGCAGGAAGGGAGGGAGGGAAAGAGCACAGTTTCATGCATAAGTTCTATGAAGAAAACAAATAGGAATCTGAGATTAGAAATAATGGAATGGACCTACTTAGGATAGAGAAGTCAGACAAGTCTTCTCTAAAATGGTTTAATTTAAGCTCAGGCCTGAAAGTTAAGAAGAAGCCAACTATGCAAAGAGTATTCGGGACAGAAAGAACAACACATGGAAAGGCCAAAGTTATAAAAAAGAGTTGTGTGGCTGGAG
The DNA here is from genome assembly GCF_041296235.1 of Equus asinus. Classification (NCBI taxonomy): domain Eukaryota; kingdom Metazoa; phylum Chordata; class Mammalia; order Perissodactyla; family Equidae; genus Equus; species Equus asinus. The sequence goes on from NC_091791.1 coordinate 169,109,924, forward strand.
CCTCAAGAGCAAGGCTGAGAGTGGCAGGCGTGGGAGAGGAGCTAGCTGCCAGAGCAGGAGAGGCCGTGAGGCCACGGGAGGAAGGTATTTGCCTTTCATTCTAAGGCTAAGCAAGGGGTGATACTATCTCAGTTACCTTTAAAAAGCTTAATATTTGATACCAAAAAGTTGCATCTGTATTGTGAAACACAATAAGATGAACACCTGATACCCTCCCACCAAACTTTAAATCTAGAACGCTCCCAATACTGTTGAAGCTGCCCGACTTATACTTTCAAAGGCACTTCGGTTGCCAGGTGGAGAAGGGAGCAGGAGTGGAGGCTGAGAGACTAGTAACTGAGGCAAGGCCTGAGTGGCCCGGAGTAAGGTGGTCACGGTAGGGAGGAAGAAACAGGGCAGGGTTGAGATAGGCTTGGGTGGTGGAAGCAAGACTTGCTGGTGAATATGGAGTGCTAAGAGGAAATGAAAGAACCAAGGCTGGCTGCTCCCTGTGGGCTTGAAGCCAACAGTGGATGGCAGTGCCATAGACTAAGCCAGTGACCACTGGATATGAGTGAGGGACTAGCAAGAAGAGCCTGGGATGGAGCTTGCTCGTGAAGCTCGCTTTCCTTCCGGCAGTGGGAGGAGCAGCACCGAGGCCGGAGCTGCGAGGATTTCCAGAACTGGAAACGCAACAATGACCCAGAATACCAGGCCCAGGGCTTGGCAATGTATCTTCAGGAAAATGGCATTGGTAAGGCTGCCCCACTGCTCCTGAGGGCCTCGAGGAGCAGTGGTAGCCCCAGCCCTGACCTGCTGTCCCTTGCAGATTGCCCCAAGTGCAAGTTCTCGTACGCACTGGCCCGAGGAGGCTGCATGCACTTTCACTGCACCCAGTGCCGCCACGAGTTCTGCAGTGGCTGCTACAATGCCTTTTACGCCAAGAATGTGAGCCCAGAGAATGGGGTTGAAGGGATAAAAGGGTGGGGGCTGCCATCGGGTGTGAGGGGCAGAGGCCACTAAGATGCGGCCCAGGGGAAGAGAAGAGGAGGCCAGTAGGGTGTAAAGTACCTCCCTCTGTCCCCTTTACCCCTCTGCTTGCTCCAGACCCTCCAGTGTCTCCATCTCCCCCGACCCCTACACCCCTCACACAGGGGTTCCTGAGAGGCCAGGACCCCAACAGTCTCCAACTTCCCCTCTCATCTGGGTTTCCACCAGAAATGTCCAGACCCTAACTGCCGGGTGAAAAAGTCCCTGCACGGCCACCACCCCCGAGACTGCCTCTTCTACCTGCGGGACTGGACTGCTCTCCGGCTCCAGAAGCTGCTACAGGTCAGGGGTGGCCAGCTGTCTGGGTTTGCAGGTTGTCCAGGAGAGGAGGCAGGGCCCAGGGTGGCAGGAAGGGAAAGGCTGTGTGCTGGGGAATCGGCGGGCTGACATGCAGGGGATCCTAACGCCCATCTGTCTGCCCCTCCTCAGGACAATAACGTCATGTTCAACACAGAGCCCCCAGCGGGCGCCCGGGCGGTCCCTGGAGGTGAGTGTCGGGACAAGCCTTGGAGAAGGGATGGTGGGCTGGGCTCCCACTGTGTAGCGGGTCAAGAGGAGGCTTTGGTCTGGGTTCAGACCTGGGTTCAGAGCCATCCTGTGCCTACTTGTTGTGTGCCCTTGGGCAGGTTAATTAACCTCCTGGGTCTTGTTTCTTCCTCTGTAAAATCGGGGTAATAGCCACCTTGCAGCTAAGCTCTTTTACATAAAGCCACATTAAAGCCCTTGGGACCTCCATACTCATTTTCTTCTCCCATTTCCAAACGATAGTGATTATTAGTTACCTCAAGGACTATTTAATGAGACTTGAGAGTTGCACTATCTGAAGTTCCATGGGGGCAACAGGCAGCTGTTACCTATGGCTCCCTGCTTTGTGCCATCTAGATGGAGTAAGACGTTCACAGAATAAATTAAGTATGCAAGAGCTAAACCCCAACCAAAAGAGCCATCTTAGGGGACTATGTGATTGTGAGCCAAAAGCAGCTCGTATAAAAGCATGGACAGCAAGGTCCCTGCCTGTGTCAGAATTGGTCTGCCATGATGGCATCTGTAAGGACCCCAGCTGTCAGAGCAGGGGCTCCTGTCCTCGGTCCCTTCCCTGGAGGCTGCCTCCCATGCCCCCATCGATATCCCAGTTCTCCTGGAGCTTTGTGGTCAGTAGTCTCCTCCCATCAAAGGGTCCCTTCCTTCCCTTACACTTAGGTGGCTGCCGAGTGATGGAGCAGAAGGAGGTTCCCAATGGGCTCCGGGACGAAGCTTGTGGCAAGGAGACGCCCGCTGGCTATGCCGGCCTCTGCCAGTGAGTGCCAGCCAGGGCATGGAGCATGGTTTCAGGGAGGAGGACAGGAGCGCTGGGGGAATGCCAGGCAGTTAATTGGGTCTCCGGGAGGGAGAGGGAGGGTGCTTTCTGGGCAAGGGCATGGATAGGTAGTAGCAGGCAGGGTGCCCAGGTTGACAGTACCTACAAGTACAACAGGCGAGGGTTGTCAATCTTGTTTGTCCAAGTATGCCAGTGCCCAGCAAGGTGCTGGGAACACTCAGTTAATATTAGCTGAACAGAAGAACAAATATTCTGCCCTCTCATCTCCCCAGGGCACACTACAAAGAGTATCTTGTGAGCCTCATCAATGCCCACTCGCTGGACCCAGCCACCCTGTATGAGGTGGAGGAGCTGGAGACGGCTGCCGAGCGCTACCTGCACATGCGCCCCCAGCCGCTGGCTGGGGAGGACACCCCCGCCTACCACACCCGCTTGTTACAGGTGAAGTCTCCCTCGAGCCTCACCTCTGACCCCATGCTCTACAAGTCCCCTGTCCAGCCTGTGTCTGAGCTCCAGGCTTCCGGTGTCATCATCTTCTCTCTCCTTCTGCAGAAGCTGATGGAAGACGTGCCCCTGGGACAGAGTATCCCCCGCAGGAGGAAGTAGCTGAGGGCGAGGGTCGTGATGAGGGTCTCATGGCCCGACTCCCTCAGGAACAGCTCCAGCACCAATAAAGAAGCATCTCCTTGCCCAGGCTTCTTAGTGGTCCTTCTTCCTGGCCCCACCATCTAGGGGCAGCAGGGAAGGGGGGGTGAACAGAGCTTTACTGAAAGGGGCCCCTGCAGCCCACCGCATAACCCTCCTTGGACTTTGGGCCGGGAAGGAATTGACACCATGGATGCCCGAGGGAGGCCCTGCCCAGCCAGCCCCATCTCGGGCTTCCTTCTTCCCAGTCTCCCTTCCTTTCATCAAATTCAGCTGATATTTGAGGACACCTAATAGGCACTAAGCAGGCACTGTGGGAGAACACAGATGCACAGGGGATACAGAGCTATACAGAGGTCCCAGGCCAGACTCCAGGACACTGTGGCCTCCCTGGGGAAGCAGTAGTGTCACAGATGATAAGATACAAGCAAGGAGTATCTATCTGAGGGCAGATGGGGAATGAGCCTGGGTAGGGCGGGGCCCTCCTGCATCTTCACAGCAAGAGTCTCAGATGCTGCTTCCCTCTGGTGGTGACTGGTTGCCCTGCAACTCGGGACCACGTGATTTCTGGGAAAAGGACCTCGGGGGAGTAGAAGTGAAACTTAGGGTGGGGACTGTAGAAAGGGGCGGAGAGATCAGGAAGCTGCCCAGCCAGGAGCCGAGCTGAGGTCAGCAGAGCCCTGGGACAGCCGGCACAGCAGCTCAGGTAAGATCAGCTAAGAACGGGTGTCAGCCTGGGTCTAGGGCAGGATTGGAAGTGGGAGCGGGGACTCCCAGGGGACCCTGCTAGACTGAGGAATAAACAGCAGGCCTGTGAGCTAGGAAGCAGGAGGTTTGACCCGAGTGAGAGACTGACCAGGGGCCAGTGACCGGAGCGCTATCGGCAAAGGACAGGAGGACGAGCTGTCAGGTTGTTCAGGGAAGAAGGCTCTGCCCTTGCTCCAGGTGGCCCTGTTTGTTGTCTTGCCTTCTGGCCCTGCCCACTTCCCTGCAGCTCCACCCCCTGCCCCCAGCTCCCTACCCGACCTACCCCTGGGGCAAGCAGAGGGGAGAATGGGGGTTAAGGGGTTAAAGGATGGGGGAGATGGGGGGGTGGGTTGATGAGGCATCTCAGAACAGACACAGCCTCTGCAAATGCTTGGGGAATCTAGACAGGCCTCTTACCAGAAACAGAACAACAAAACGATAGATTCCCAAAAAGTCTTAAAATTAAGACCAAGGTCTAAGGTTTCCTTCCAGATACCACATCTCCAGATGTTAAAAAGAATGTATTTTTTGTAATCACTAGTAATGGCAGAAACAGTTCAGCCTCAGAGAATTTTGAGCTATGTCTGGAGGCAAAGGATGAATGGGATTTCTGGGGGCCTTGCCAGAATCCAACCCCCATGGCCAGGATCTCAGCAGATGTGCCCTCCCAAAGTGTCATTTCTATTGATGCTTCCTGCTGCTCTCCTCCCCAGGATGGCATCAGGCAGGGCACGCTGCACCAGAAAGCTCCGGAACTGGGTGGTAGAGCAAGTGGAAAGCGGGCAGTTCCCAGGGGTGTGCTGGGATGATGCCGCTAAGACCATGTTCCGGATTCCCTGGAAGCACGCAGGCAAGCAGGACTTCAGGGAGGACCAGGATGCCGCCTTCTTCAAGGTGAAAGGGCCTGGGAACCAGCCCCTCCCTCCGAGTGAGGATGGAGTTTGCACTGGCGCTCTTGCCCTCGAGGGGTTGCGTCTGCCTGGGTTTTAGATTAAGGGGAATTGGAGGGTAGAACCAGCTACGTAATTATCAGAGCCCAGTATAAAATGAAAATGCAAAAATTATTAAGGATTTCAAGACGGCAACAGCGGAGCATAGACCTATCCCAGGCTGTGCGAGTGCTCAGGCCGCATGTCCGCGAAGCTGGCCCTGGTGGAGGGTCAGCCGGGGTCTGTGACGCCCCTTCTCCACTCCCTCTTTCTCCTAGGCCTGGGCGATATTTAAGGGGAAGTACAAGGAAGGGGACACAGAAGGCCCTGCTATCTGGAAGACCCGTCTGCGCTGTGCTCTCAACAAGAGTCTTGAATTTGAGGAGGTTCCTGAGAATGGCCATCGGGACGGGGCTGAGCCCTACAAGGTGTATCGGCTGCTGCCACCAGGAACCCTTCCTGGTGAGTGTCCCCTTGCCCAACTACTCCTAGAATCAGCAGACTAGGGAGGAAGGTTGGAGATCAGAGCCTGCTGGGAGGGGGCGGGCCCACTCCACAACCTTGGTCAGAGTTCCACCCTATCCCTGTCCACGGGGAACGGCTCCCGAGGGTCCCCTGTCCAGTCCTGCCCATCTTTTTACTGCCTCCTCTCCTTCCCCTACCTCCTGTCCCCACTTAAGGCTCTGACCTTTCTCTCCCCCTGAACAATATTCTACAGCCCAGCCAGGGACCCAGAAATCACCATCAAAGCGACACCACAGTTCTGTGTCCTCTGAGAGGGAGGAGGATGGGGGTACCAGGAAGAACTGCATACTCAGTCCCTCCTTGCCCCAGGACCCCCTCAAGAATGTAAGAGCTGGGGAGAGAGCTGGGTGGGCCTGAGGGCAGGCCAGTAACTAGGGGGAGAGGTGGCCAATGATAGTCCCTGTGTCTGCAGGAGGAGGTAGTGGCCAATGGGGATTCGGGCCATTCAGACTTCGGGAGCAGCAGCAGCAGCAACAGCCCTGAGCCTCAGGAAGGTACCACCTGCCCTGCTTTGTGTGTCATCCCATGCCACTCTCTCTGGTCCTTGGACTTCCCATTCCCAGTCTGAACGACATGCCTCTGCTCCCCTTCCAGGTACAGACAAAACTGAGGCCCCTGTCCAAGGAGATCAGGGGTCCCTGGAGCTTCTCTCCTCTCCAGACTCAGGTGGTGTTTCTGACTCATCCCTGCTCCCTGTGCCCCCAGGTCATCTTCCTGTGGCTATGCATGCATTATCTAATCTGTCAGGGCTTGCCACAAGCTGGGCCCACCTTCCTGGGACAGAGGCACCTGGCCAGACTCCAGACTCCAAACAGTTTGCTTCTTAAAAATACCCACTACAGGGGCCAGCCTGGTGGCTTAGTGGTTAAGTTCGTGCACTCTACTCCGGCTGCCCGGGGTTCACAGGTTCAGATCCCAGGTATGGACCTACATACCACTCATCAAGCCACTCGGTGGTGGTGTCCCCCATAAAATAGAGGAAGATTGGCACAGATGTTAGCTCAGTGACAACCTTCCTCACCAAAAAAAAACAAAAAAAACCCCTACATACTCTGTCCCCTGGAAATCCACTTTGAAACACCGAGTTCTGTGGGTTAAGCAAAGGCCCAATCTCTGGGACCTTCTTGTCAGCTGTAAGACTGGGGCATTAAGCCCTGAGCCCTCAGTGGGAATTTCTGTATTAGATACTCTCCTGAGTGATGGGAAAGTCTGACAGGAAGCCCCCTGGCTGGTGAGGGTTGGGTGGTGAGCATGAGGAGGGAGGGTATCTTTTCTAACCTCAGAGGGTACAGCTGCTGTCCCCACCCCACAGCCTGCCTTGTTATTCCCAGGCCTGGCTTGGTTTCCCTCTCTGGGTCTCACACCCCTCATCAGCAAAATAAAGACACTGGATTTGCAAGGAGCCCCTTTTTGTTTCCCCAGAGCCTTGTGCTGACCAGGTGGACCCCTGGGGAGAGGCACTGGTGCAGATGGCCACAGACTACTCGCTGCTGCTCACCTTCATCTACGATGGGCGCGTGGTGGGTGAGGCCCAGGTGCAGAGCCTGGACTGCCGCCTCGTGGCTGAGCCCTCAGGCTCCCAGTATGGCATGGAGCAGGTGGTATTTCCCAAGCCTGGCCCACAAGAGCCCACCCAGCGCCTGCTGAGCCAGCTCGAGAGAGGCGTCCTGGTGGCCAGTAACTCCCGAGGCCTCTTCGTGCAACGCCTTTGCCCCATCCCCATCTCCTGGAACGCACCCAGGACCCCTCCTGGTCCAGGCCCGCATCTCCTGCCCAGCAATAAGTGCGTGGAGCTCTTCAGAACCACCCACTTCTGCAGAGGTGAGGCTGCTCCAGGCCCTGAGCCCCTGTCCCTACCTTTTAGTCCCCGCTGGGCTCGACTTGGTAGGACCTGCCAGCCCCCTGTGCTCCCTCCAGCAGATCCTCCATCACAGCCTGTGCAGAGCATCCTGTGGAGCCCTACGCTCAGCCCTGGCAGCCCTCCTTCCCCAGCCAAGGCCACAGAAGATGGGCTCCAGAGTGTCACATCTCGGGGAGCACCATCACGTGGAAGTGTACAATAATCATGGGAGGGTGCGCCCCGTGGCCGCCTCCCACATACACACTTGCACCCATGACCATCCACACATTTGGGCGAGCTGGCACACGTCACAACGCATGGCCCTACCACACTCCAGGCATCCCCTCAGTTTGCCCCCTCTCCCATCCATGCTTGGAATTCCACTTCCTGCCTCTATTCAACTCTAACTCTCACCTTGGGTGTAGCAGCCAGAAGTAAAGGGGACCTGAGTGTGTGTGTCCCCAGAGCCATAGATGCCTCCGTAGGGAGGGTACGAGCAGACAAGGGTGTGGGCACATCTTGGTTAGCAGCCAGGGCTGCTGTCGCAGGGACTCTACCCTCGCCCAGCAGAGAGCTTGTCGGGCTGTGTGTTCCTTGGCCTCCTCTAAATACTTCTTACCCCAGGAAGGGGCACCTTTTCCTCTTTGCAAATGGGGGAGTAGCAGCTTAGTTCCTAGCATTTCTGGAGCAAGGCAACAGCCTCGCAACCCTGCAGCTCCTGCTCTGGCCTTGGTCTCCAAGTGGCCCCGCGCCCACCTGTCTTTCTCTGCTATGGGTTCCTCCCTGTCTCCTCCCTGCCTGTGGCCCTCTCTCTTCTTTTTTCTTTCTTCCAAGTCTTGACCCTTTCTCTTTCAGACTTGGCCAGGTACTTCCAGGGCCTGGGCCCCCCACCCAAGTTCCGGGTAACACTGAATTTCTGGGAGGAGAGCCCTGACCGCAGCCACACCCCAAAGAGTCTAATCACAGTGCAGGTGAGTTTGGGGTAGGAGCAGAATAGCCTCCTATGGGGGTGGGGGTGGGGTTCCAGGAGGAGCAGGGCGGTCCCAGGGGAGGGGCTCCTGGGGGTAGAGCCCGCCTGCTGTGCTCATGGTCCCTTCTCCCCACCTCTTCTGGCGCAGATGGAGCAGGCCTTTGCCCGACATTTACTGGAGGAGACTCCAGAGGAGCAGGCAGCCATTCTGTCCCTGGTGCAGAGCCTGGGGAGCCCGCCGTCCTCCTCCCCTCTCTGTTCTCCTGTCTCCTTTGAAAGAGATTCCTTCTCCACGTTGGCGACCGGCCTCCCTCAGTGCTAGTTCTCCATGGTTGTCTGTGATGATTGCGCCCTTGAACTCCTCATGTACCCTGGCTAGTGGGGAACTCAAGGATGATTTTTATCCTTGTTTTTTTTAATTTTGAAATACACTGTCCATCTCTGAGGAATTGAACTGGGAAAGTCCAAATGGGGTGAACTCAGGGCCTTTCCCTCTTCCCCAACCCCAGAACCAAGCACTTTATATTTTCTTCTTAGATGTTCACTAAGGATTTGAAATAAAATTTCATTGAAAAAAGGATCAGTATCCGATTTGTTGGGAGAAGAAGGTAGCAGGGTTGCAGGGCGGTGTTAAGTTGTGAGAGCACTTGGGTTATCTTCCTGCTGGCGTCTCTGGGCCCCTTTCCTCTCCTCCACCCAGAGGCTCTAGCGGGGAAGCTGTCTGGGCTCTGGGTTCTGGGCCTGGCTCTCTGTACCCTCGAGGCACCCAGGATTAGGGAGAGGGTCAGGGTCAGCCACCAGGACGGGCACTGAGCCCACAGCCATCGTAGCCACCAACTTCGCATGGGAAAGTCGGGCTCCACAGTTCTTGGGTAGAGGCCTCTGATTCAGGCCTTCACAGCAGGCCTGGGGTCAGACTCCGGCCTGGGCATCTAAAGGGACAGGAGAACTTTGAAGTTGACCTGAAACTAGGGGCTGGAGGCCCTGGGGCCTGGCAAGGGAGGGGAAATCAGAGGGAAGAGTTGCTCACCTCTGTGATCAAATCCAGATCCTTGAGCATCTTGCTGACTCACTTGACACACTTGAGCACTGCTTTTGAGCCCTTCGGCCTCCTTGGACCTGCTTTCTCTTCAGTCTTGCCCATCCTCCTCCTGCAAAGCCATGAGCTTAAACAGGCGTCCGCACTAGTAGTGAGGAAATCAGGTACTGAGTGCACAGGGCACGAGCCCTGTTGCGCCCTCGATTTGCTGAAAGCCCCTCCTGGACCTTCTTTGTACCTGCTACCCCCTTCACTTCTATTTTCTCTCACACCCCCCACCCAGCCCATCAGCAAATCCCTTCACTATTCCTTCAAAATCTTTCCAGAATCTGACCCCTTCTCTCTGTTTCCACCACCACCACTTTGGAACACGCCACCGTCATCTCTCACACCTCTTCTTCCTGCTTCCTTCCACAGCTTCTTTTCTGCTTCTCCTCTTGTTGACCTTCAACCTACTCTCAGTACGGTAGAGATCCGCTTAACACACAGATCTCACCAACTCACTCCTCTGCTCAAAATCTTCCATTGGCTCTCAACTCAGGGTAAAAGCCCAAACCCTTACAGTGGCCTCCAAGGTCCTTGTGATAGGGCCCCATCTCCCTCTCTAACCTCACCCCTTGCCGTTTTTCTCCTCAGTCACTTTGCTCTAGGCTCCTTGAACCCACCAAACACATTTCTGCCTCAGGACCTTTGCACTTGCTGGTTCTTTTGTCTAAAATACTCTGTTCTCCTCTGCTGCCTCATTTTTCTTCATAGCACTGATCACCACTTCACATATTTCTATGTGTCTACTTTTTTATCATCTCTCCCTCCCTACTCCATGAGAACAGGGACTTGTTTTGTTCATGCTATATCCATAGTGCCTAGAGGAGAGACTGCCACGTAGTAGGCATGGAATAAATACTTGGTGAATGGGTGATGGGTGAATGAACAAATGACTGTGGCCCATGCTGATCTCCTAAAGTAGATTCTAAGCACCTTTAGAGCGGGTGCCCCCACTTTATCATGTTTGTGCCCCAGTGTGAACACTTAGGAACACTGACAACAGATGTACAGTGATTAAAACAGTTTATAAGTACCATAGAGACACCACTTTAGCGAAGCACACTGGAATAGGGAATGGGGACACTAAAATTCAGAGAGCAGGCTGTCACTAAGGAGCTGTGAGGGCTGGGAGAAACAGTCTCTATGGGCCTCTGTTTTCTCAGCTGTAAAGGCAAGGCTTGGACTATGAAATCCATTCCAGCCTTGAGATTCTGTGGTTTTAAGTTTAGGGCAATTGCATATTTATTTGACAACTACTTACTGAGCTGGATTCCAGGCACTAAGTGAAAAAACAAGACCCCAAACTCAAGAGCTCCCAGACTGAAGGAACAAGATAATATAGGGTCAGCTCAGCTCCAAGAAGAGCCCAGTTGTAAAGAGCCAGAAACACACCCTGGAGTTGAGGCTGGGAAGGGTATTTTAGGCCAAAGAAATGGCTGTGCAAAGGCAGGAGGCCTGGGGACAAGAGATATTTGTAACTACAACGCACTGCTTAATTTTACACAAAGAACGGTTTGAGACAAGTGGCTTTTGTATGCTGAGAAGTGTGCCCTGCATCCAACGAAGCTAGAGCCTGTTTCAGCGGGGAGAATATTCACGACTGGAAAACAGCCAGATGACGGATGCCCACAACCTAAATTGCTCAAGGTCAGGAAAACTGCTGAAGTGTAAGGAAATGACCCGGCTTCCTGTGAGATCTGACTTCCCCAGCGACCTGCGGCGGCTCCAAGGCCACCTCTCATGTCCCAGCTCACGATGGGCCTTAGGCTGGGCACAGTCAATCAATTGCTACTTGGCGGGATTTGAGGGAAAGGGCAGGGTCCAGCCGCAGGTCAGACGTCCGAACAGGGTCCGGGCGGTTGCCCTCGGCATGACCCGACCTCGCCTGCTGGTTGCAGCGCCCTTGTTACCAGGCTCGCTGCAGCGGGGGAGGCTGGGGTTTGCTCCCCGCTCATTGGTAGGCAGAAAAGCGCCTCCGAGGAACCCTCGGTCCCAGGGGCGAGAACGAGAGCCCATTGGTCAGGACACCTCACAATGGCCCCGGCAGCGCGCAAGGTTCTTCCCATTGGCTGGCTGCGGCCTCGGGAGACCCCTGTGGCCTCGAACGCAGGCAGCCTCCTTGGCGCCCCGGAACGAGCGCTCCCACGCCGACCCCCAGTCCTCATTGGCTGTTCTGCGGGCCGCCGCCATCTAACGAGCAGCGAGGCGCAAAGCACCCAAGCGCGCGCTCCCTGCGGCGGGATCCAGTCCCGCGGGAGGGCGACCCGGCCGGAGCTGCAGGGGCCCAAGCTGAGGGCAAAGGTCCTGGAGCCCGGCATCTCTGCGGAGGACGCCCGTTCTCCCTTGGCACCTCGTCTGGGTCACAGCCCGGGCCTCCCTCCAGAGCTCTGCATCTCCAACCTGGAACCCAACCCGGAAGGCTCCAGTAAGTTCGAAGCACCCACGCGGCGCGCAAACCCACTCAGGGCCGACAGAGAGGGGCGTCCCAACTCCGTCCCATCTGCACCTCCATTCACGTCTCCCCTCATCGTTTATCCACCAACTGTTTATCAGTTCTTTTACTTAGCATTCCACGTCCACCCGCCCCCCACCTGTCCAAATCCTTACTTACCTCCCTCGGTGTTGGGAAATCCTGTGCCTAAAGAATTCGAATTGAGATCCACACGGAGTGGTAGAGACGAAGGTGAACCTCCCAAGGAACGATGTTCTACTATCCCAGCGTGCTTCAGCGCCACACCGGCTGCTTCGCCACCATCTGGTAAGGGCCGGCTGAGACGGGTGGTCGCGGGGAGTGGCGGCCAGAAATCCCAGTCCGACGCACGCCTTCCAACCCCACCCGCTCACCCCTTTCAGGCTGGCTGCGACGCGCGGCAGCCGGTTGGTGAAGCGCGAATACCTGAAGGTGAACGTGGTGAAGACGTGGTAAGGCTCAGAAAAGGGAGGCGTGGCCTGGTGCCTGGGTGGGTTAGGGGATGGATTGCGGTGGGTAGTTTTTGGCGCGGGTCCTTGTGGGGCCCGTCCTTGGCGCAGCAGTGATCAGGGCACGTTGTTCCTCCAGCGAGGAAATCCTCAATTATGTGCTGGTCAGAGTGCAGCCCCCGCAGCCCGGCCTGCCGCGGCCCCGCTTCTCCCTCTACCTCTCAGCCCAGCTCCAGATCGGCGTGATCCGGGTCTACTTTCAACAATGCCAGTACCTCGTAGGTAAGGCTGGGAGGGCTCTGAAGCGGGCAGAACTGAGTGGGATTCAGCTAGGCTGGCTCTCTACCTTGCCCTCCCTGCCCACAGAGGACATCCAGCACATCCTCGAGCGCCTGCACCGTGCCCAGCTGCAGATCCGCATTGATATGGTGGAGCCTGAGCTGTGAGTGTCCCCGTGGAACTGGGACCACCCAGCCTTTAGTGGGGAGCCTGGCTGCTTAGCCTCAGCCCATCTCAACCTCAGTCCCTGACAGCCCACATTGTTTCTCAGACCCAGCCTGCTGCTTCCTAACCGCCTGACCATGATGGAGACCCTGGAAGATGCTCCAGACCCCTTCTTTGGGATGATGTCTGTGGATCCCAGACTTCCTAGCCCCTTCAGGATCCCTCAGGTAGAGCTCATTCCCCCAGGAAACTCAGACTGATGAGTTGACAGTGCAGAAGGGAAGTGCTGTTCTTGTGCCCATCTGACACTGGGGCTGGGGGAAGGGGGCCTGCCACAGCTCAGCCACACAGGAGTCAGTACAGGGGGACTGTCACGGTGGAACCATCCAGACAAGCCCACCCTGCTTACCTATTCAGGATCATCTTAGAGGCAGCTCTTGTCCCCACTCATCTCTGCACTGTTCCCACTGCTGAGGCCCTAATCCAGGCCCTCCTCATCCCTTGGCATTGGGTTCCCTCCCCATGTCCTTCTCCATCCATTCCCAACACCCCCCAGCTTAGACAACGTTATTCTTTCTTCAAAGACACCTCCAGTGTTTTCCCATTGCAAACAGAATACTAGCATTTAGGGCCTCCATGCCGTGGTCCAGGGCTAGCCATCCCCAGCCGTCTCTCAGCACATCCCCTGGGCATCTTAGGCTTCCAAACACTGGTCTGACCCACGTGTCCTGAAGATGCCACATTCACTTCTTTGCTTGTGCTGTTTCCCAGACCCGTAATGGTCACCCCTCACTCTTTACCAGTTAAGTCCTACATATCCTTAAAGACCTCATGCAAACACTACCCTTTTCCATGAAGCCTTTATCCCACTCACGGCCAGAACCAAATGTTGTTTTGGAACTTAGCACATTACTAGGGCCTTGTTTTATCCTTTGTGTTGACTCTTGTTGGGGTCATTTGCAAACTTATTTCCCCACTAGACTGTATGCTCCTTAAGATCAGGAATTGTCTCTGTTCCCTGTGTCCCCTACAAGACTTGATATAAGGATGCAGTGCTTCTTGCACAAGTTGACAAAGGCTAGAATTGGGGGTGGGGGCTGAGGGCAGGAATGGGAGGAAAGGAGACCAGATGGCAAGTGAGTTCATGGATGCTGATGGCAGTGCCACAAGAATTACACATAAAGAGCTATTACTGTCCACTGTCTGGATAAGGAGGTGAAAGTGGGAAAACGGGGGCCTAAAGCTGAACCCTATCTTTTCCCCAATCCCTCCCCCAAGATTCGACATCTCTTAGAGGCTGTGAGCCCAGAGAGAGTTCTTGAGGAGATCCCTCCTGAAGTCCCTCCAGAGCCTAGGAAGCCAGGTGAGCAGAGAGAGCCTTCTTTCTGGTGAGAGGCATAGGGAGGTCCAAGAGCTGAAGAAATAACCATCTTTGAGCTTCTCTTAGGAGCCAGACCCTGTGAGGGGCACTTTATGTGTGTAGCCTCATCACAGCCTAACGAGTCCTGAGATCAGAATTCTCATCCCCGTTTTTCAGATGAGGAAAGTGAAGTGAAGCCCATGGTGGTTAAGCAACATATCTGGGGTCAGATTGCCAGAGACTGGCCTGGGCCTCACTAGAACCCAGGCTGACTTGACCGCAGAGTCCATGCTTTTGCCTCACCACATGGGTGTGGGAACTGGAAAGCAGCAGAGGGGCTGATGTGACTTCCCTGCCTCTCCAGAAAGGGTCCCGGTCACTGTGGTGTCTCCCGAGGCCATCACCCTCCTGGAGGCGGAGCCCATACGCATTCTGCACATTGAAGTGAGTGCTCCCCCTGCACACAGAGCCTGAGGCCTGAGTCCTGCTTCTGATGGCCCAGCCCCCCTGCATCCACTTCTCTGTCCCCAGAGTCCTGCCTTCTCCTTCTCCATTTCCCTACTCCCTGTCCTGGCGCCTGAGCACCCAGTGGGCTTCCTCTGCCTGGCCCATGGCAGACCCAGTCCCCTGGATCCACTTGCCTTTTTCAGAAATGGAATTGAGTCTGCTGTCCTTGTTCTTCCTCTCCCAACAGGGTGAACGGGACCTCCCAGAGATCAGCCGCCGAGAGTTGGACCTGCTGGTTGCTGAGGAAGGCGAAGCTATCTTGTTAGAGGGTAGGCCTATCTGGCAACATGGGGCTCGCCTAGCGCTGGACAGTCAGGCCCCTGACATGGGCAGTCTGGGCCCAGGCAGTGCTCCCATCTCTTCTCTTCTGCACTCTGAGCCCTGATCCTATCTCTGCAGAGCCCAAGGAGGAGCCCCGGGCCCTGGAGCCGGAAGCCATAGTCCCTCCGCTCTCACCCACGGCTCTTGCAGAGTAAGGGCTGGAACCTCAGGGCTGGGAAGGGGGTCAGTGCTGGGAGGGGCTGTCCTCATTTCTCTTGCCCACTTTCCCTCAGGTTGGAAAGGGCAGTAGAGCCCCTTCCAAGCGAGGTCCCAGCCCCTGAGGAGCTGAAGCTGGCAGTCTGGGAGCCTGCGGTCCCACTTCCTGGTGAGTGCCTGCCATGCCTGGGTCCTTCCTGGGGGCACTTGCACACCTGCTGCAGACAAGGGCCCTGTATTCCTACTTGCTGGGAGGACCCTCTAGGTGATAGCCTGGGGGCTGTGAGGATGACGGGTGTGGGGCAGAGCCGAGACCTAGAATGTTGTTGCAGAGGTGACCCCCCCGCTGGAGCTGCGTCTGCCGCCCCCAGTCAGCCCAGAGGTGAGTAGTATCCCTTCCAAGCCGTGCCTCCTCTTGGCCCTCCTCTGCCAGAGCTGCTCACCCATAGCAGCTTCCCCAAGCCCAAGGCCACTGCTAGGCTACACTGGCCTTTGTTCAAATTAGTAAGTGGGGGTCCCATCATACCCCCTTTTATCCAGCCTGCACTTCCCAGGTGGGTACCCTCCTACAGGGTAGGAGCTACACACTCCCAGAGGAGGCTCTGCCCAAGCCCCTTCCCAGGGCACCTCTAGGGGCGGGAGTGTGGGGCCTGTTTGCAGCCCAGCAGGATGACGGGAAAAGGAGTAATGGGTAGCCTTGCCCCTTCCCCCACTCTCTACCCAGCGGAGGAGGCCCCCAGTCGCCCCACCTCCAAGGAGCCCACCTCGCCGCCGCCGCCGCCGGTTACTGTTCTGGGACAAGGAGACTCAGATCTCCCGGGAGAAATTCCAGGAACAAATGCAGATCAGAGCCCACTGCTGGGAGTGTGTGAGTGCACACAGGCTCCACAGCCAGAGTGGGGCAGGAAGGGCCTGGGGAGGTGCATGCTGGCCTTTAAACGCCTGGGGAGGCATGGGGAACATCCCCCAAGTGCATGGTTGGGGGTTTGCAGATGCACAACTCTTCATGCTCCTTTAGTGACCCTGCCCAGCACACCCATGAGCACCGGTTAAAATAGTCCTACTCTTAGCCATGGGTGGAGCAGGCAGGGGCAGGAGCCTGGAAGAGTTGAAAGGCCAGAGGCCATGGAACAAGGCACTGCAGAGATGGAGAAGGGGCAGCAAGTGCTCTCTCCTAACTGGGCTTTGGCCTTCTCCACCCTGCAGCCAATGGTGCAGCCGCCTGAACGAACCATCACAAGCCCAGGAGAGCTGTTTCGAACCCCGACCCACTGTAAGAAGAGTGGTGGGAGCTGGCGTGTGGGATCCTCTGAACGCACATTCCTTGCTCTTGGTGTTCCTCCACACCTCAAACCTCATTTCCCCTTGTCCCCAGCTGGCCGGCTACCCCCAGAACTGCTGGCTTTCTGGACCCATTGTGCCCAGCCACCCCCAAGAGCACTCCGGCGAAGGCCGCCCCTGGAGCCTGAAGAGGAGGCTGCTGAGAGGGAGCTAGTGGCTGAGGAGGAAAGGAGAAAGCCTGAGACTCCGAGTGACATTGAGGTACCTGCACCCTCACTCTTCCTGGAGTGGTCTGCTTTGCCCGAGCCCCCGCAGGCCTCCTGCCCACATGAGCAGCAGTGCCAGATCCTGGACATGGGATTGGGTGTGTCCTGTTCTGGAGCCAAGGCTGGTTCAGGGCTGGGACTGCCTCACCCCTGCCCCAGGTGCTTCTGTAATGCTTGGGGTCTCAGTGCTCTTTCTCTCATCCCCAGGTCCTGAGGGAGGCCCTGGAGCCCAGTGGGCCCCTCATGGTGTCTGCAGGTAAGCACCCGGAGAAGAAGGAACGGTGGAGACCACTACCCTAACCACCGTCCTGGGAAACTGGTGCCCCCACTACTGACAGTTTTCGTCAGAGGGAGCGTTTAACAAGGAAGCATAGATTGATTCCCTTAGTTCTCTCCGGTGTGTTAACAAGTCACTGCACAGCTCCAGCATCCAGTTTGACCAGGTTGCCTGAAAGTCCCAACTGCTCAGATCCAAGCACCTGCTCAGACCCTCCCTTCCTCCAGCAGAGCTCTCCCTAGAAGCGGCTGAGGAGGAGACCCGCATCAGCCTCGTGCCCCCGGAAGAGCGCTGGTAAGCAGCCAGCCCGGTGGGCTCGGGCCGTAGCCCCGGCCAGGTGGGGAAGTGGCTAGGAGGGGCATGCCCCTCGTCACCATCACAGCTGCCACCTTCCCTGCTCCACCTGACTCACACGTTCTCCTAGGGCCTGGGCTGAGGTGGAGCAGCCAGAGGTCCCTGCACTGCCCGTGGTGCCTGAACTCCCTGAAGTACCGGTGGAGATGCCTTTGGAGCTGCCCCTGGAGCCCGAGATGCTCTCACTGGAGGCCGTGCACAGGTACCAGGGAGGGGAGCCTCGATCAGTGGGCCTGGGCTGGGCATCAGCTAACTGTGCTTGACCCCCCTAGGGCAGTGGCACTGGAGCTGCAGGCCAACAGGGCCCCTGACTTCAGCAGCCTGGTACCGCCTCTCAGCCCCCGCAGGATGGCCGCCCGGGTCTTCTACCTGCTCCTGGGTGAGCGTGGGCACGTGTGTGTGCATGTGTGAGGGGACGGGACACACAGGCCAGATGCTGCTAGAGGGACTTCCTCTGACTGGCCCTCTCCTCCCCTCTTGACCAGTGCTTGCGGCGCAGCAGATCCTTCACGTGGAACAAGAGAAGCCATACGGGCGCCTTCTGATCCAGCCAGGACCCCGATTCCACTGTGGTTAGAGACAACTTATAAAGCTGCCAGGAAACTGGCTACATTAAACTATGTTCTGCCTTACCAGCCCCTGCCTGCCTCATTTCTGAACATGCATCTCTATCCCTCCTGTTCATACAGAACATGAACTACCTTTATTACAGAGTGATGTCACAGCTCCATTTGGATTGTCCCACAGCATAACAGATCCAGTCCCAGAGACGCCCCCATAAGGCAGCAAACAGGGCTGAGACTCCAAGTGGGTATGAGGTCAGAATCTTTGGTAAGGTGTAAGTTGGAACTGGGCTGAGAGGTGGTCTTGGGGCCTGGGTGGGCTCTGTTCTCTCTGGCCCGGCTGCAGCCCCCAGTCTAGGTGAGGCCCAGGACGGCCTGGAGCTCCTGAGCCTTGTCACCAGGCAGTGAGCCCAGTGCCGAATGGAAGCTGTCAGCGTGCTGTTTGGCCAAAAACGTCAGGAGCAGCAGCAGTGCAGCCTTGGTGTCTGGGTGGAGAGTGAAGAGGGAGAGATCCAGGGAGGACTGGTCCCCAACCCTGAGCTGCCCCAGGCCTCAGTCCTGCTGCTCCCTGCCTCCCCTCCAGCCCTGCCCCACAACTGCCACCCTCACCTGGTGGGATCTTGTTGTCAGCCAGATTGAGGCTGCAGATGCGCAGAAGTTCAGGAGCCACATCTACCACCTGTGGGAAAAGAAGGGCCGACTCGGGCAGCAGCACCCCTGGGCCTCGGGACTAGGGTGGGTGGCAGAGGCCAAGGAGAGGCAGAGTCTCCCGCCAGGGCTATTTGAGCCTGACGGTGATTCACGGGCATCTGAGAAACATGAGAAAGAGCCAGGAAACATGGTGGTCATAATTCTGGCAGGAGAGGACAGGGGATTGTGACCAAAGATGACTGAAGTCATGACCTCAAGACTCAACTCCAGACACCCAGGAGCTCCACCAACATAAGAGCGCTAATGGTGCAAGACAAGGTAGACACAGGAACACCAGGACATGAGTCCACACCCAGCCACACGGTACAGACAAATCTCATTCAGAAAGCAGAGCTGTTCTTATTGGAATGGACAGTGGGGTGGCCCAGACTACCCAGGCTCCACAGAGCACAGTCTGAAAGAGCCCTGGTCTAGGAAATCAGCCTAGGGAAGTTGTGACTTCTGGCTCAGACCAGAAAGTAGAAATGGCCAGAGAAGGGCAGCTTAAAGTGTCACTCTGAGTCAGCTACAACTGATGCCAGCTCTGCCTATCACTGAGACTGAAGCATCCAGCTCCCCTCTGAGGGCTCCGACATCGAGGTTACCTGGTCAGGGCTGCTCTGGTACAGGAAGCTGAAGAGGTGCCCTATGGTGACCCACTCCTCCAAGTCCTCCTTCAGTGGCAGGGCATGCAGAAGCGCAGCCAGCACCTGGACACACAGATGGCTCTGGCCCCTTGCCCTGCACCCTCTGCACCCTCCTCCTCCACTTCCTGGCCCTGCCTGATGCCCCCATTCCTCACCTGGGGCTCGGGTTTCCTTGTGGGACTGGCCATGAGCAGGCGGGCAAGTGCCCCACAGATGTTGTCATGGACACGATCATGGCGCTCCCGGGCCAGGAGGGGCAACAGGAGCCCCAGCAGCTTGGGGAAGTGTCTGATCCACAGTCAAGGAAGAGGCACACGGGCAGACCTCCCCCATTGCCAAGCCCCAGGGACACCCTCCCAACCTCACCTCACCTGGCAAGCCAAGGATACTCCTGGGCAGGGCGGCCCCCATGCTCTGCCAACACACCCAGCCCAAAGATGGCATTGCTCCGCACCTCAGGGTCTGCCTCCCGGGCGGTGCTCAACAGCACGGGGAGTAGCCGGGACACAAACTGGGCTGAGGCAGTGCCTAGGCCCTGAATGGACTCTGCCAGCGTCCCCACTGCAAAGGACTTCTCTGCCACTGTGCAGCCTTGTTTCTGGTGGGGGAAGGAGTGCCAGTCAGCTGGTTTGGCACAGAGTACACAGGCTGAAGGGGGTTCAAAGTCAGAGGATGGAGCACTCACCGTCTTACATAGCAATAACGGCAAGAAGCCAGCAAAGAAGGGGGCGAAGGTGTCTCCCCCAGCCGCGGCTGCCAGGGCAGGGATAGCCTCGCCAGCATGCTCAAGCAACATGGCGGCGTATTCAGCCTGTGGGGCCAGAACGGGCTGGAGCACCAGGGCCAGATCTGGGACTGTGGGCACCTCCCACCAGGGCCCCCCATTGCAGGGGTCCCCTGGGGCCTGCCCTTGCTTGACAGGACGGGACCCTCCCAGGCTGGGCTTGTCTGCAGCCTAGCATCTTCCCCTGGCCCTCCTACTCTCACCTAGCAATCCAAGCCCACCTCCAGAAAGCCTTCCCGGAACCGCCCCTGCCTTAGCAGGAGCAGGGCTGCAGCATTCGGAGCCCTTCCCAACCCTTTAGCAGACCTGGCTCCTCCAGCCGGGCGCATGTACCCTGTCCACCCTGCCCAGGGGAGACCACCTGAACTGCCTGCTCCCAGTTGGCATCCTGAGCTCTCACCTGGTCCTCCTCCTCCTCCTCCTCGTCAGTGTCCTGACAGGCTGTCTGCGGGAAGAGGGAGCGCAGCTCAGCCCAGGCTCTCCTGCCCCTTCTCCTTCCCATGGGGTCGGGGTAGGGGGAAGCTGAACCCGTAGGCTCTGACTATCCCCACCTGGGGCCAGGCCCCCTCTTCATCCCATAGCCCACCTGCCTCACTCACCTTCCTCTGCAGCACAGCCTTGAGCACGCTGCAGAGCTCAGCAAGGCGCCCAGGAGGCTGTAGTGTGAGGGGCCCACAGCTGCGCAGCACCCCCGTCAGGGCCTCCAGCACAGCCATCACCACCTGGCGCTCCCGGTCCTTGTTCACTGCCTGCACATAGCACGGTACCACCCGGGCCAAGGCAGCCTGCAGAGCTGGGGACATTATGCGCTGAAGCCCCGGGCAGGCCCTGCCCCCCACCCCCACCCCCGCCTCCACAGGCCCCAGCCTCCTCTTCTCACCAGCAGTGTTGGGTTCTGAGGGGCAGCTTTGACAGGCCTTGTGCAGCGCACAGCAGAACTGACCCAGGGCCTCATGGGCTGCCTTCCGCACATTCAGGTGAGGGCACTGCAGATGAGCAGGGGTGGGATGTGCCTACTGTATGCAGGGTGAACACAGGGCCCCCTAGCCCTCGGACCACACCCACCTCACCCACCGGCCCACTCACCTCCAGCAGTTTGAATACTTCTTCAAAGACGCTCTCCATGTAGGGGAGGAAGGCCACACTGTGGACAGACAGACGGCCATGGGGAATAGGGTCCCAGGTGGGTTTCCCAGTACCAGGGAAGGGCTGAGGCTCACCTGGTGTTCACAGAGATCTCCCCCAGGGCAGCACAGGTGTCTTCCTTCTCATCGAAGAAGGCGTTCTCCACACTGTACCTAGAGGGAGGGAGGCAGGCAGCAGCGATCAGGCACCAGTAGGAGCAGATCCAGCACTGGGTCCTTGTCCAAAGCCAGGATTCCTCTGAATAGAATGAAACCTCTCCGCACCCTGAGATCTCTGAGTTTTCCTCCTCTTCCTCATCCTCGTCCATGAGCTCCTCCTCTTCCTCCCCATCACTCTCGTCATCAAACAGAAGGAAGGAGCTGCTTCCGTCATACTGAGGCTACACAGAGGAGGCACAGCAGGGACCCTGGCTCAGCTGGGCCCAGGAGATAAATCCCATCCCAGGGCTGGCCTTCCCCAGTCAGCCCGGTCCACCCACTCTCTGCTCACCACAATGCCCTCGGTGGAACGCAGCGACAACAGCATGAGCGTGGTGATCTGTGGCAGGTGGGGTGCCAGGCCCTCACCCATCAGCCCTGACAAGGCTGCAAACAGGCTGTACCTGGTGGAGGCAGGGGGAAGCTGTCAAGTCTGCCTACTGTAGCCAGACAGGATGGGGGAGCCGGGGGAAACCATGGCCCGGGGCAGGGTGAGGGCTCACTCACGTGCAGCGCCGCAAGTCAGGGTCGTCTACCTGGTCGCACAGGCTCAGCCCCAGCAGGCAGCACTCCTCAGCCAGGGGCCTCATGGGCTCCCCCACTGCTCGTGCCAGCACCCCCAGTGTCTCTGTGGGGGCAAGGGCTTGGTTAGCACCAGGATGTGGAGCTGGACCAGAGGTGTGCTGAGTGAAGACCTGGGGCACCAAAGGTGGCAGCTGCGGGGAATTCAGAAACCCCACCTACTCCTAGGTATAGCGCGAAGAGTATCTTCTTCCATGAGATCTCTCCTGGGGGAGATCTCTCCTGAGGAGATCTCTGTGAACACTAGATGAGCATCAGCCCTCCCCCAGTACTGGGAACTCTGCTGGGAGCCCCTACTCACCCAGGCTCTGGATCCGCACAGGCTGGAGGTCCTCATGGCTTGTCAGCAGGAATTCCCGCAGGTGCTCCATGATGGTGGAGAAGTAGGGCAGCAGGGAGGCCTGGGCAGCCGTGGCTACAGGATGGAAGGACAGGATCAGAGCTGGAAGGCGGGCAGGGACTGCCTGCCACAGGCTCCCTGGGTGAACCCCGGGCCCCACCTCCTGCCTCCTCCTCACCAATGGCCCCCAAGGCGCTCACAGCCAGCTCCTTGGCCCGGGGGCTGCTGGGGTTCCTCAGAGGCTGCAGCATGCACTCCATAAGCTCCGGAAGGTAGGGGTGCACTTTAGGCCCTGTGGGAAAAGGTCCTCCTCCAACAACCAACCTGGATCTCCTACCTCTGCCTCCAGACTGACCCTCCTTATGGTCCCACGACACCCCATTCCCCACCTCAGGCAGTGGTTCAGGGAGCCGCACATCCTGCCCCTTCAGCCAAAGCCACAGCCCCCTCCTCTCCCTTGAACCCCAACCGCCATCACTACCTAGGTTCTCCACGAAATTCTCCAGGGCATAGCAGGCCTTGGCTAGGTGCTGTGTTTGCCTGGGAGGCACTGACTTCAGGTAGGCGAGGAGCAGTGGCATCACCTCCCCTGAATAGCTGCTGATGTGGGGCTAGGGAAAGGAGAAAGAGGGCCCTGAGTCAGCTCAACTGCAGGGCACACACCTAAGCACCGATGGCAGCAGGGATGCCTGAAGAGATGAAGCTGAAGGAAAGCTGGTCCCTGGGATGGGTGGGGACTCTGAAATGTGGGCACCCACAGTCGGCCTTGCTGACCTGTAGGTTCTCTGAGAACTGGCCCAGGGCAAACAGCGCAGCATTGCGTACAACTTGTGATGGGTCCTCCAGGCCCTTGCACACGATCTGCAGCAGTGGCGGCAGCAGTCTGGACAGGGTAGGACAAGAGGATGTAGTCTGAGGGAGAGGACCCGAGAGTCCATGCTCCTGTTTTCCTGGGGAAAACTGAGGCTTTCTCTGTCACCAGATGGTGGGCACCACCCCGTGGTCCCTATAGCTACGGCAGCCATTTATCTCCCAAACCAGGACACTTTGGAGAGTCGGGGGATATGCCATTGATAGTCAGGCCCAAATGACAAGCATAGACTAGGACTGCCATAGGCCATGTGGTCCTCCTCCCCATGGCCCACCCTCCCCTCACTCCAAGAAGGAAATAAACACCTTTGCCTGATGTGGTCGCCAGCTCCGTCAGACAGCACAGCCAGCACCAGGAGCCCAGCCTTGCGCTGGTAGGGGTTCTCGTTCTGCAAGGCCTCTTCCAGCATGGGCATCTAGGGGAGCAGGTAGAACCCTGGCATGAGCATGCCCATTCCTGTGGCAACAGGCCCTCCAAACCTACTGGCCCAGACATCCTCAGCTTTGGGGGGACTAGGCACATCTGAGGGGTAGTGGCACTAGAAGGACCAAGCCACACTTACCAGCAGGGGACAGAGCTTCTCGGGGGGCAAATGTAGCGCCAACATGTCCACAACCTAACAAAGACAGGACGACTTTGCTGGACCCCATCTCTGTCCCCAACCTCCCACAGCCATCTAACGCCCTGCCCCCTGTTGCTGTCCCACATCCCACCTGTACAGCAAAGTGCTTGGGAGTCTCCCCAACCAGGCCAATCTCCAGCTCTTCCTCATCCGAATCCTGGTCCTCAGGATCCAGCTGGCCTAGCGGGGGCTCGGCAGCCATGATGGGGAAAAGGGTGTGCAGCAAGGATGGCAGAAGACGATTCTTCAGTAAGGCCTTCAGAGGGAGGGTGAAATGGTATCCCTGAGAATCTGCTCCCAACACGGAATCACATTAAAAATTCTAACCTTCCAGGCCACAAGGGGTCTGGCAGGAGATTCCCAATTGCCCAGCCATGAGCTGGGGTAAGGCCAAACCAAGTCTCGAACATCTTAGCTACGGTCTTTTAGACACCCTTGGATGGACAGAAAGCCCCAGGAGTGAGACGAGGGATGGACATGGGGGTAGGGTGATGTGCAACAGGGCCCTCACCTTGCTCCTGACTTTGACCAAGAAAGTGAGGCAGCAGAGAATTCGCACACGTATTGCATCGCCCAGGGCCACATTTCTAGCCACCTGCCCAGAGACCAACACAAATCAGAGACAGGCATGGAAACTCGCAGCAGAATAAGCAGCAGGGGCTGTGCCTACCCCAGGCTCACCTCCAGGCAGAAGGTGAGGACCTCTGAGAGGTGGGAGGTGACGATGGGCATCTCTGACTCCAGCAATTCATCCAGGGCCTCCAGGGCCTCACAGGTCTTTGCCTGCCAGACAGATAGACGAGTCATAGAGTTACCAGGCTCTTCTTCAGTGGACCAGGCTGGATACTCCTGTACTCTCCTTCCAACAGGGCTCCTGCCCAAATGTCCTCACCTCATCTACAGGGATCAGAGCCTGCACAGCCACGATGAGCTTGGGCACCAACATCCGTGCAAGAGGCTGGAGGACACAGGATGAGCTGAATCACAGAAAGCACGACGCAGCCTAATCTCAGGCCTCAGAAGCTGGCAGCTTCCTCAAAGCCTGGACACAGGAGGACCCCAGGCACAGCCGCCCACAGCACCCCGTCTCAATTGTTAGAAGGACAAAAGGCAGAGAAAGAATCTGAAGGAGCTCTGCAGCCTGCAAGAGTGAGGACATGACGGCCTGAGGACAGGGAGCCAAGGAAGGTGAGGGCCCATGTCTCACCACGTCATCAGTGCCGAGGTAAGGGGCCATGGTGGTCAGAGTGCGCAGGGAGTAGAAGAGGAGCCCGGGAGAGCCCACCTCACCCAGGGTCTCATTCAGAAGCCGAAGAAGCTCCCGGTGGTGGCGTCGGAAGGCTTCAGGCCGGGAGGTCACTACCACACTTAGCAGCAAAAGCCCCATCTGTGCAGGAATAAGAGATGAGAGGGAAAAGCTTACGTGGTCTATCCAGCCTCTCAGTCCCTCCCTCTCGCCAACTATGTGACAGTACCTCTCTCTCCGGGATGTGGGGGCTGTGGGTACTGTGCTGAAGAAGCTGCATGAGCTGAGGCCAGGCTTCCAGGCCTTCCTTTCGAAAAATGGTGGCTGAGAGCTGGGCCAGGCTAAGGCACACGGAATGCCTGCAAACAGGAGAGATTGCCCCCCCACCCCCAATCACCTTCCAATACCCTCCCCTGCACACCCTGGCCCTGCCTCCATCGGTGGCCAGGAGACAACCCTCCAGATGTGGGCACAAGGTCTTTGCCAAGTTGGGACATTTAAGACAGCAGCTCAGCACAAAACCAGCAACATGGTGGGTGTGTAATTTGGTGAGCTTGGCTTTACTCAGACTGAATTTCAGTTCCATTCTTCTGACTCAGGTTTGGCAGACCATCACAGTCCATTCTCAACAACTTTAGTCTTCGACACAGCCTGAGAATCCTTGCTCCACCCTTGGTGTAGAACTGAAGTCCCTGCCCCCCAGATCCCAGCCCCAAGCTGAAAGAGAACGCAGAAACCCAGAGACGGTCTAAACCTGGACTCAATTAGGATCCCAAGAGAAGGCGGGTAGGCACTTACTCTGTCTCTCTCTGGAGGGCCACCAGGACCAGGGACTTGAGGCTGGAACACAGGTGGCAGGTGTTTGGTACTGGGCCCGCCCCAGAGCCGCCTCAGCCTGGCCCCGCCCCGCCCCTGGCCCAGCCCACCTCTCCCGATGCTCCGCCGCCAGCCGTCGCCAGCGGGTGTTCAGTCGTCTGCGGGTCAGAACGGCCGCGAACTGGCGGATCTGGGAGGAGGGAGCAGGCACGTGAGGGTCCGGCAGGGCGGTGCTGAGAGGGCCGCAGGGGGCAGGAGCTGGGGCTTGACCAGTGGCGTAGAGGCAGGAAGCCCAGAGGGAAGGACAGGAGCCTCACCTGAGGGTCGGGGGCCGAAGCCAGCAGATCGCAGAGCGCGGGCAGGGCGGCGGGGTCCCGAAGAGCGGTCTGGAGCTGCTCGGTGGCCTGGGGAGAGATGGGGGTCAGAGTCGGCCCCGGCCCCCAGCCTCTCGCTCGCCCCGGCCGGGTCCGGCCCGCCTGCCCCGTACCTGGCGGATGCGCTCGGTGTCTGGCAGCAGCAGCTCCCGCAGGATCTGCTCCAGGCCGGCCGGCTCCATGGCAGCAGCGGAGCCGCCGCTACCAGGCCGGGAGGGGGAGGGTCAGCACGTGGAAACTTTGAAACCCACTTCCGGCGGAAAGGGCGTTGCTCCGCGCCCCTCCCGTCGCCAGGGTGATTCAACTCGCTTCGCACAAAGAGCTCCGGCTCCGCCATTTCCGGTGGGCTGAGCGCCGGCTGAGCCGCGGAAACAGGGCCCTAGCGATGTGGGTTCCCCCAGCCGAGAGTTCCCAAGCTCCGTGGAGAACCCGAGTTCTCTGCATTCCGCGGCCGACCCGGCGGTCTAAGGGACAGTGCCCTGGACGGCAGGGCTCGAGTTCCTATATCCAGACCAAACCCTCCAACTACAGGATCCTTTTTATTAATAAATTTTATTTTGATAATTGTAAAAAGAAAAATCAGGACCCAAACTAAAGACAACTTAAAAAGTTCAAATATATACTCCTTATATAATATTTATAATTTCCAGGCCCTCTCGGGACGGGAGGCCCAAAGGGCAAAGGGGAAGGCAACAATGCCATCACACAATTCAGTCACTCCATCAGAGGAGATGTTGGTAAGAGAGATCAAGGGGGCGTGAAGAAAGGGAGAGAAGAGCAATAGTTTTGCCACCCAAAACTCAGTCCATCTTGAGGTTAACATAGATATAACGGATGAATTTTAGGGAAGAAAAGAAGGAGATGGTGCCCAGCATGAGGAAGAAGACGTAACCGGTGAGTAAGGAGTAGCCGAAAAACTCTACTGTCTGTACCGCCCCTGACATGTTGGAGCGCCGGGCATAGTAGAAAACCGAGTAGAGGAAGATGAAGAGCCCCGTGGAGCCGACACTCAGCACGGATCGCCACCACCAGCGGTAATCCTCTCCAGACAACTGGAAGTAGGTGAGCGCGATGGAGATGCAAGCCCCCACGCTCAGAAGGATGGCGAAGACAAAGAAGAGGATGCCGTACAAAGTGTACTGCTCCCGACCCCATACTGTGGCAAAGATGTAGTACAGCTCCACAGAGATGGCACTGTGAAGAGAAGACACGACACACAGCATTAAAAGGCTGTGCACTGCCAGCACAGCAGCCAAGCCAAAATCCAGCCACGACCCCTCCATGCTACTGGGTCACTGTGGAAAGTGGACCCATTGCATTCCCTGCCCTGGAGCTCCTGGCTTGATGGGGACTCTTTTACCTCATTTCAAGAACATCTCCTTTGATAAGTTGAGAGCAGGGATCATGTCTGTTTTATTTTCCACTGTATTATCTGCCTGACACTAAGAGGTACTCAACAAAACTGAATGAGTAATCAAACGGGCTTTAAATCCCACAAGGTGCCTGTAGACACTAAAGTCAGAAACCAGGCAGATGGTGAAAGGAGCAACGTCTCTGGAGAGCTTTACATGTGAGACACCTTCATATTTGAACTGATTCAAGCTCAGTCCTGCTTGGAGAAAGGAGGAGGCATTGAGTGATCTTAGTGGTATGGCTGAACCAGGGATTATCGCTGGTGTTGGGTTAGGGCATGGGGTGAGTGGGGAAAGGAACAGTTAAGGTCAGGAACCTGCGAGTGATGGCCACGGAATAAAAGGAGGATACCTGAAAGGCAGGAAGCCTCCAACAGTCATGTGGATGAGCGTAGACTTGTACCAGGGCTGGGGTGGGATTTCCCGGGCGATGTTCTTGGTGCGACAAGGTGCATCAAAGGGGCTAGCGTTGTTCTTCCCGAAGATGCCTCCAATGACAGTGAGGGGAAAGCCCACCAGCAGCCAAACCGTCAGAAGCAGCAGGATGGTGGTAGCTGGCAGAGCCTGTGTCGAACCATTGGCCCAATGCACCGAGTTCACCACACTCCACGTCAGGAAGAAAGGCACTGCAGGATGGGCCCCCAATGGGAGAGTCAGCACTACAGGCTACATCCCTGGGGGCACCCAATCAGACTGGACGTATAGGGGAGTGGCATGGGACGTCCTGCTCCTAGACTCTACCCTTTCATGTCTTGTTGTTCCTTCTTCCTTATCTGACCAACACCCCCTCCCCTATCCATCATCATTAAGGATCAAGGCAGCTGTAACATAATGAGCTAACAGTGACATAAACCCACCTGCCTCCAAGGGCCTATCCTGCTGTGGCATCAGTGATTCCTAGCATGAGCCACTCCTTTGGATTAAGGCCCTGTTTTCAGGAAGCCCTGGTTCAAACATAAATGTGATGGAATATAAATCATACACTTAGGACTGGGAACACAAAATGTTCAGAATGGAAACTAATACTGCCTTTGAAAGGGCATACTGACTTCAAAGGCTAGAGTGGGGTAGCCCACCTCTAAAACAAAAAAACTGAAAAATAAAAACAAAGAGAGTATCAAAAAATAAATTCAAATTATTTCAGTGTGATGGTTGAGAAGACAAGCTCAAGAGTCAGACTGCCTGGGTCTGAAACCTGGGGCACTGCTTTTTAGGAGTGTAATCTCAGGCAAGTTACTTAACTCAGTCCAGCCTGAAGTCCAATTTCCTCATCTGTAAAATGGGGACAATATTACCTACTTCATATAGTCGTTGTGAGGATGAAATGAGATGAAGGCGTGTCGAGTGCTTACCACGCTGCCTAGGACATTTTTTTAATTTTTTTTTTTTTTTTTTTGAGGAAGAGTAGTCGTGAGCTAACATCTGCCGCCAATCCTCCTCTTTTTGCTGAGGAAGACTGGCCCTGAGCTCACATCTGTGCCCATCTTCCTCTACTTTATATGTGGGACGCCTACCACAGCACGGTGTGACAAGTGGTGCCATGTCTGCCCCCGGGATCCAAATTGGCGAACCCCGGGCCGCCGAAGCAGAACATGTGCACTTAACTGCTGCACCACCAGGCCGGCCCCCTAGGACATTTTAAGAGCTTAATAATTTTTAACTGCACACAAGGGATGCTTCTTGACTTTTGAATGGTTTTTCTTATTGTTTCTTTTGCCTATTTTCATTTCCTTAAAGCCTTACTCTGACTCTGTCCCAGGTTCCATGATGTGTTCGAAGTTCCTAAGTCGGCCCACCAGGGAAAGGGCAGTCCTCACCAGAGAAGAGACTGGTGGTGAGAATGATGTTCCACACCCAACGCTCGCCTCCGATCTGCCGGTAGAAGTGGCTGGACACGTAGCCAGAGATGCAGCAAGTCAGGGCGTACAACAAGATGGCTGCTGAGTTAATGGCCCCGTGCCGGTGCACATTGAACATGCCCAGCAGCGCCATGACAATAATGCCTGTAGGTGGTAGTGGAAAGCCCGTGTTAGGTCTCACCTATCCCTCTTCTGGCAATTTCAGAGGAATCAGCCCCCTTTCTCCCAGACCCAGGGCCTCCAGCAAAACAATATCCCCCAGTTCTGTTGTCCAGAAACCCCACAACAGAATATACACATCCTTGCTAGAGCCACCCCACCCTTAGGACTTCCCCTCACCTTGGACAGAAGTGAAGATCTGCAGATCTTTTCTGAACAAGCTACCTACTTAGTTCTACCCCTTGAGAGAAATCCCTGATTAATTTTTATCACCTCACCAGTGCCAAGGGCCAGGAACTGGGCACCCACACCAAGCACAGCACAGAGCAGACCACGGTATGGAGGGAAGCGGAAGACATCTGTATGGATAATTTTCCAGCCATTGTCACCTTGGTCAAAGTCATCACCAGAACCTCCAGAGGTTGTCTCCTCATCCAAGTTGTACCGAGCCAGGTCGTTCCGAAGCACACGCATGAGAATGACAGCCACAAAACCCACCAGTAAAAACACAAGCACCATGGAATTGATGATGGACAACCAATGAATTTCCAGTGTCCGGGGAAAGAAACCACCATCATCACCACGGCGCCTGTCACTCCGACGTTCCACAGAAGTCTCAGACCAGCGCACACTGTATGTGTGAGTGAGGCCTAAGAATTCATCAGGTCGTAACCCATCTAAACTGTGGGGTTTGACGTCCCGCACTGAGACATTGGCAAATATAATTCGATCTCCATGGAATTCTAGGTGGAAGTCCAGATGGGTCCAGAGTCCTATCTTGTGGCTGTGAGGCAGGAAGCCACTCTCCTCCATGTAGCCCACAAAGCCACGGAGTGGCAAGTCGTCCACCACAAATTCAAAGTAGTACAGTTCCTCGATGGCCTGGCGCAACTGTTCCACCTACAAAGAGCAAGTCAGGAGTCAGACAAGGCCTCCCCAGGCTCAGAGTTAAAGCAGGGTTTCTCGACCTTGGTACTACTGACATTTTGGTCTGGATAAGCCTTTGCTGTGTGGGGCTTTCCTGTGCATTGTAAGATGCACCATCCCTGACTTCTTCCCACTAGATGTCAGTAGAACCCCTAGTATTGACAATCAGAAATATCTCCAGACATTGTCAGACATCCCTTAGGAGATAAAACTGCCCCCTGTTGAGAACCACTGGGTTAGACCCTAATATGCTGGGATTCTCCAACAAGAGCAAGTGTGACTTAACAGGGTTAAGGCCTAGAAAAAGGAGTGAGGCAAGGGGTACGAAGGTCTGGGATAGACTAAGGAAAAGTGCCCTAAGGTAGGATGTGCTCAAGAAAGAAGCATGACAGGAAGACTAGGCAGAGTGTAAAGGAGCCAACTGAGAAAGAGCCATGAGGTAGGTATGGAAGGAAGCTCTCTAGGAGTGATAGATGGGACCTTATTACCAACAGAGAAACCTGGAGTCAGGAGCCCTGGGATCTCACATTATAGCTAATTTTAATTGTAATTCACCATGTAGTCTTGAAAAACTCACTTCTGAGCAAGTAGGTTTCTCTGTCAACTGAATGCAAATAATACCACCTGCCCTGCCTGCCACATGGGGTTGTAGTTAGAATCAAGTCAGATCACTTCCATAAAGGTGCTTTGAAAACCATAAACATCAGGCACTGCTGTTAGCCCCTGGCAGGGAGGCCTAAGTTCTAGCCAGTGTGGAGAGGCTGACCTGTGCAGAACTGAGCTGCATGTGGCACAGAATTCTCTTCTCCACATTCTCCCGGAAGCGGATCTCATACAAAGACTCAGCCATTCGGTCCCCATCCAGCACTTCACCCAGGCTAAGGCTTTTGTGACGGATCTTCTCAGGGCAGCAGACTGGAAGCTGATAGTAATGGTAAGTCTCCTGAGGGTTATGGTAGGGTCCCACTTTGTTGACATATAGAATGACGGGGTCGCCGGTCTTGTAGTGTGTCACACCTTCTGCCCCTGGCTCATGGCCTGTGCCCAGCAGCAGCATCAGGAGTGGCAACCACTGGCAGCTCCAACTTCGAGGGTGCCCTAGGACTGTCATCCTTAAGGCAGCAGAACCTGTTTGGGTGAGTCCTGCGGTTATGGAAACCAGGGATCAACTCAAGATGCCCCAGGTCAGGTCCTTCGAATTGACGCCCAAAGGCTCCAATTCCTCCCCTTGGCCTCTCCCATCGTCCCTGGTCCCTCGGGAGGCCACCTCCTGACCCCCCCGCCCCCCACACACACACCATGTCGCTCTATCCTGCAGACGGGGCTCCTGGGCCCCTCTACTGTCTAGTCTTCTCAACCTGGGGGTCCCCCCTCCCGCAGCCCGCCAGCCGAGGACCTCTCCGCGCGCCCCGGCCCGTTTCCATAGCAACGCCACGCGGCCTCGCGCCTCGGGCCCCTTCCCGCCGCAGCCCCGGGGTCCTCACCGCGCGGGGAGGGCTGGCCGAGGCGGCGCCAGCGGCCTCTCCAACCCCGCAGCTGCCCTTGGGCTCCTGCCGGGGTCTCCCCCAGAGCGGCGCGCTAGCGGCGGCCCGGAGAGGACCCGCCTTCCGACCTCCACGGCTGGCTGCCTCTGTGCCTGATAGCAGCGGCTGCGGCCGCCCCGCCAGGGACACGGCCCCCGGCTCGGTGAAGTGCTCCCGGATGAGCTCTCTGCCGCCGGACGCCCGGCGCCGCTCCGGAGACGCCGCGAGGCTCGACCGGCCCGTCCCTCCGCGGGGGTCCTCCCGGCGAGCAGGAGAGCAGCCCGGGACACGTCGGTCTTACCACTTCCGCCCTCGCCCGCGGGGACCTCAGCCGGGCGGACAGCTCCTTTCCTGGAGCTGGTGGCCGCGCCCCCACTGCCGCAGCCGCGGAGGCGCTCCGCCAGCGGTTTCCCGCGATGGGGCTGGGGCCGGGGCCGGGGCCGGGCCGGGCCGCGAGGACGCAGACGCCCCTTCACATTAAGAGTCTCTGCCGGGCTACTCGTCCGTCCCCAGGAAGGTTTGGGGCGGAGACCTGAGAGCGGTGCCCGCCGCTCGCCCCCAGTGACTGTCCAGGAGACGGAGCGGGCGGCCCCCGGGCCCACACCTAGTGGGTGCCCGCAGCAGTGGCCGGCACAACCAGTGGGACTCGCCAGCGACTGCTGAGGCAGAGACCTGAGGGGCGGTTCACGGTCTCCAACCCCGGCGGGGTGAGGCTTTGGGCGTCGCTATTTCAGGACAGCGAGGGGACAGCCCGTGCAAAGGTCCTAGAGTCTGGATCTCACCTCACCGCTTCTCTCCCACCCGTCATGAATTGCCTCCCGCCAAAAAACAAACACATACATAAAAATAGCTTCCCAAGGCCGTACCGGAGGTCTCCTCCCTGGCCGTGTAATGACCATCCCTTATCCTACGATGGGCAAGCCTGAGCCTGGTCGGGTGTAGAGGCACGCAAAGAGAGAGAGCGTCTGCCCTTTTCCCCTGTGAGATGGACGGCCTGACAGGGTTATTGTTACTTGGAGGTAAAGAAGCTTGCCCTACTTTCATCTCTTTCAATGTTTTTGTTCTTAATTATCTGTGTGTATGTGTTTGGACTCCTCTTAATTGTGTAATGCAGGTTATTCTGGAAAAGTTTATCCTTGTCCATCTCAGCTATTTTAAGGGGATCTGCCACTGGGGGAGGACGCCTGGAGATGACACCCAGGAGCAGTGATTTCCCTTTGGCCACCTGGGAGTGACCCGTAAGGAAGCTGACTTAAGGTTCCCTCTCCCCGAGGGAAAGTAGTATAGTGGAAAACCACAATTAGCTGCTGACCTGAAAAGTCCTTCATTTACACACTTCTGCCCTCTGACCCAGCCCTCCTCCCTGCAGGAGGAGGTGAGGTTCCAGGAAGTAGGAGGTTGAGTTTTCTAGACAATTGGTAGATTTTGTAATTAGAAAAGTAACTCAGAGTAGCTTTGGAATAGTCTTTAAGTGACAACCACTTGGTCTCTAAAGTCAGAAACCCCAGACCTCTTTCTCAATACCTCCCCTCTCAGATCAATGCCACCAAGCCACCTCTGCATATGTCGTATCACTTCCAAATACTTTCCCTCCACGGCTGCCTTGGTTCAGGCCCCATCCTCTGACTTAAATTACCATGACAGCCACCTTGCTAGTCTCGTCACCTCCCCTCTTGAATCCATTTTCCACATTACTGCTGCAAGGATTTTGTTTTTTAAATCTTAAAGTGTCCGATTTGCTGCGACAGTGGTTCTCAAATCTTGGTATGCATCAGATTCAGCTAGAAGCTTATTAAAAATATAGATACCTGGGTCTCACCGAATCAGGATCTTGGGGGAGGTGGTAACTGGGCATCAGTATTTTTAACAAGCTCTGATTTTGATGCACACCAAATTGTGGCCATGAGCACATAAGATAAAGTCCAAAAAGCTGGCAGTTGAGGCCTCTCAGACCTGGAGCTTAATTACTTCTCCAGGTACATTCCCCTTCTGAAACCCTAACCTGTATTTACATTGAAATCTCAGATGTCATGTTCTCTCAAGCTCATAAGCCTCGTTTAGTTCCTTCTACCAGACTGCCCAATCTACCATTCCCTGCGTACCTGCCTGGAGACTTCTCTGAGCCGTGCAAAGGCCACCTTCCCTATAAAGCCTTCCCTTGATCTCCTTCCAGTCTTTGTTTATAGCACTTTGTCTCACTGTACTGTTATTTTACTTCTTATGGGTCTGTCTCCCTTGCTAATTGCAAACTCCGCACAGGAAGTCTATAATTTATCCATCTTGGTATCCTCAGGACCTAGCAGTGTTTTTGTATATAGGAGGCAGCTTAATGCACATTCCTTGAATGAACTGGTTTACCCCCTGTACATGATGAGAACAGAGCTGTCACCAAGGTACCTATCCAAGGGGCCAGCTACCTATCCAGGAGAACGGAAGATGGGTGGGGTTGAGTGGGCCTCCTTACCACAGTGTGCCCTGGACTACCTCTCATCTTGATAGACTGAGGGTATAGATCTGGATTCCAACAGGACTTTGGAACCATCCGGCCAGCAGGGTCAGGCTGCCAATAAATGGGAATTTTCCTGTAGCCTATGGCATAATCTGTTGTTGGCATTTTTGTTTTGGAGGATGGAAGATAAAAGAAATCTGATTCTTCCCTTGTTCTTTCCTCTGCAAGCCCCCTTACCCTCCCCCCCCCACACAATCTTAAATCTAGACCTCTATGACCACAACCTTTTGTCCTCCGTCATTCCCACCAACCTTGTTCTTCCATTTCACTGAGAACTGTGACCCCTTTGGTCTTTTTCTAGTTTGTCTTCCTAACCCGTGCAGCTTAGATTACGCATTCCATCATTTCAGCCACGTTCTTGCCTGTCTTCTTCATGTCTCTCTCCCATCGTTTCATTGCAGCTGCCAAGTGAAACCTCAGTGATGGATCAACTCATCTGTCAACATTCAAGCACCTATACCCAGGATGCTAAAGGAAGCTTAACACTCTGATGTGTTAAGATCATGTGTCTATAAATTGTGTTCTTCAACCTCAGTTATGCCTCCATGCTGCCCAGTGATCCTGCTCATTTTCCAAATCGGCTCGCTTCCATTCTCCACAACCCATTCTTCTCAGACCTCTAACTTATCTCCCTCTTGTCAGTTGACCTCCCGTAGAGCCTAGTGGGAGATGTAAGCAAAAAAGCAATAACAGACACTGCGTTAGGTACTGTGACAGAGAAAGTATTGGGGCTGTGGGAGCACCCACGAAGGGGGAACATCTAATTTGGGCTTGAGCAGTCAGCAAAGCCTTCCTTAACACAGCTCAAGAGCTAAGTCCTGAAGGGAGAGTAGGAATTTGCCAGAACAGAGGGAACGATGAAGGCGAAGCAGTTGTGTTTGGCTGGAGCATTGTGTGTATCTTAAAAGATAAAATTGGAGAGGCATGCAGAATTAAATAGTAAAGCTATATAAAAGAATTTGGAGTTGATCCTGCTTTAAATGGGAAGAAAATCAGATTCATGCCTTGGACTTCAGGGTGATCAGACTAGAGGAGAGCAGAAAGCTTGGCTAGAGCAATCAGTTAAGAAATGATGGAGGCTTGGACTAAGGTAGTGGCAGTGGGCTTGGAGAACTTTGAATGTATTATTAAAGAGACAATTAGAAGGTAGAAGAGATAGGATTTGGTGGCAGATTGGAATGTAGGGGCTAAGGCAGAGGGAAGGGTCTAAACTGAGGACAACTAGTATACAACTCACAGAAAGAGGAAGTCTGGGGGAAGAAAATAAGGAATTCAATTTTGGACATGGTGAGTTTAAGGTGCCTGGGGAAGACGTCCATGTGATGTTCAGTGAGCAACTGGATGCTCGATCTGGAACTCTGGAGATATCTGTGACAAAGATGAGATTAGGAGCAGTCAGCATTAATGCAGTAATTGAAATCTTTGGAGTAGATGAGATCCTTAAGGGAAGATGTAAAGGTCTGAGGAAATAAGCCCTGTGATAGAACCCTTGGAATATGATTAAGGGATGGATGGAGGAAGATGAGGCTCCACTGGAGTCAGGAATGGCTAGAAGGATGAGAGGAAAACTACAGGGTTCAAGGTCATGGAAGGCAAATAAGAATGCATTTCAGGGGCCAGCCCAGTGGCTTGGCGGTTAAGTTCATGTGCCCTGCTTCAGCAGTTCAGACCCTGGGCACAGACCTACACACCACTCATCAAGCCCTGTGTGGTGGCATCCCATGTAAAAGAACTAGAAGAACTTACAACTAGGATTACAAATACATACAGGGGCTTTGGAGAGAATAAAAAAAGAGGAAGATTTGCAACAGATGTTAGTTCAGGGCCAATCTTCCTCAAAAAAAAAAAATGCATTTCAAGGTTAAGATTTGGAGTCTACTTCTCCACCCCTTCAATCTAAGTGATCCTTGAAACCTTGTAACTGTCTTTACTCATATAAAGGTATGGAAGTGATGCTTTGTGATTTTGGAGCCTAGGCCTCAATTAGTCATGCAGTTTCTTTTTTCTTACAAAATGTAGTGCTGCTCTTTAAGGAAGTCGGGCTAGTAGGTTGGATAATGAGACCATAGGCAGCAGAAAGAAACCATCCTAGCTGAGAAGAGACCACCAGAGGAACCACCCAACTGAGCCCAGCTCAATTTGCAAAAAAAAAAAAAATGGTTTTAAGCCAAAAAAAAAAAATGGATTTTAGAGCTGGATTCCTTAGAACATGCTTCTACAACACCTTGCAGTTCTCTGTGATATTCTCACACTCACGTGTTTCTTATGCTGGACTATAAACTCTAGGAGTATAGGGTCTCTATTGGCCTTACTGGTTATTTTATCCCAGTACTCAGCATGCTGCCAGGCACACAATAGGTGCTCAATAAACATGAATGGTTGAAGGGGTCAGATCTGTGGAGGGAGTCTCACCAGATTTGGAAGGTGCCTCCAGGACTGAATATGTTCCAAACTGCACTTCATTTTCCAGCTTTGTGGCCAGTGGTGGATAGAAGGTGAATTGTGATGTGTTTGGAATGTGGGACCTTGGGGAGTTCCGTAACCAAGAGGCAAAAGTAACAACAGCCAGTCAAGACAAAAAGAACTGCTTCTCCCTTCTTCCTC
This sequence comes from Equus asinus, assembly GCF_041296235.1. Classification (NCBI taxonomy): domain Eukaryota; kingdom Metazoa; phylum Chordata; class Mammalia; order Perissodactyla; family Equidae; genus Equus; species Equus asinus. Next base: position 169,146,767 of record NC_091791.1, read on the forward strand.
CTCCAAATTCCTGGTGGAGAGCCAAGTCCAGCATCCCAGACTTGTGTGACTACACAGGCAAGCACTCAGAGACTAACCTCACTGTGGTCCCCTAGCCCTTGGTAGATCGAGGTGTTGGCTTTCTGAGCAGGCAGGAGGCTTTTAAGTAGCAAAGCTCCCTGCTCGCGGCAAGCCCAACACCATGGGGAAGGGAAACACCTTGGAGGCAGCACCTCCCACCTCAGCCTACCGCTCTGTCATGGAGGAGTATGGTTACGAGGTGGGCAAGATTATTGGCAATGGCTCCTATGGGACGGTGTACGAGGCTTACTACACAAAGCAGAAGGTCATGGTGGCTGTCAAGATTATCTCAAAGAAGAAGGCGTCCGAGGACTATCTTAACAAGTTCCTGCCCCGCGAGATACAGGTTGGAAAGGGGGGCTGGAAGACGGAACTGGTACCAAGCTGCTTAAGGCTTCTCAGAGGGGATATGGTTAGGAGAGGGTGGGACCAGAAACCCCCAAACCAGAACTGAATGTCTCACTAAGCAGCTACGAAAATTACCTGATGTAAATTTAACCTCTTTCCACCTACCCAGTCACCTCCAGCCCCTCAAAAAGTAAAAGTGCAAAGCATAGGGCTTGCCTCCAGGCCACCTGCCCTCGGGTTTGATTCTGTTGAAAAGTTCTAAGGAAGTGGCAGTGGGAGACTAGGAGGGCTGGGAGCACAGGCAGGGTTCTCCCTTCCCAGGTTTGATGGGTCCCTCTCCCGGGGCCAGGTAATGAAGGTCCTGCGGCACAAGTACCTCATCAACTTCTATCAGGCCATCGAGACCACATCCCGGGTATACATCATTCTGGAGCTGGCTCAAGGTGGTGACGTCCTTGAATGGATCCAGCGCTATGGGGCCTGCTCTGAGCCCCTTGCTGGCAAGTGGTTCTCCCAGATGACCCTGGGCATCGCCTACCTGCACAGCAAGGGCATTGTGCACCGGTGAGGGCGCTGCCACCCAGACTGGGGCCTTTGGGCTCTAGAGGGGGTTTCATGCACATCTCCCATTTTCAGTCCTTTCTTCTTCCCTTGTATCTGGGCCCATTCATTCACTCTATTTTATTTCATCCATTCATCTGGTCAAGAATGTTTATTAAGTACCCACTGTGAGCAAAGCACTTGATGAAATACGATGGTGAGCTCCCAGTGATCCTCAGCTACCATCCTCTCTCCTCTTTGGCCTCTGCTCACAACTCCATGGCTTTCCTTCCTCTCTGCCTTGTGTCCTCATAATGGTGTCTCTCCCACTTTGCCTTTCCTCATCTCTAGCCTCTGACCCGTGGCCCTTCAGCTCCCGGTCTAACACTAAGCCCTCTCCCCAGCCTGACCCCCAGCCTTTCTGCTGCTGGTAGGGACTTAAAGTTGGAGAACCTATTGCTGGACAAGCGGGAGAATGTGAAGATATCGGACTTTGGCTTCGCCAAGACGGTGCCTTCTAGCCAGCCTGTGCGCAGTAGCCCTTCCTACCGCCAAGTGAACTGCGTTACCCACCTCAGCCAGACCTACTGTGGCAGCTTTGCTTATGCCTGCCCGGAGATCCTGCTGGGCTTGCCCTACAACCCTTTCCTGTCTGACACCTGGAGCATGGGGGTCATCCTCTACACTCTAGTGGTTGCCCGTCTGCCCTTTGATGACACCAATCTCAAGAAGCTGCTGAAAGAGACTCAGAAGGAGGTCACTTTTCCATCTAACCACACCATCTCCCAGGAGTGCAAGGTGCTGGCTCCCCCAGAAGGGCTGAGGCCTCAGGGATGACCCACAGGGAAGGAATACCCAACCTAGGCCTCCCAACCCTAGGGAAGGCCTTGCCCCTGCCCTAGAATAGTGGGAGGGCTTAAAGGGCCAACCAAAGGGCTCTGCACCTTCCATGTCATAAGCAGGTTTCAGCCTCTCTCTCTCTAGGCCAGAAAGGGATTTCGCAGGGGATTCCCCCAAGGAAACTTCTTTCCCCTCCCTTCCAAGGGAATTAAATGCCTGGCTCTTCAGGATAACGTCGGGGCCACAGCCCCTCTCACCAGAGTAGCATGATGGGCTATCCTGCTTCTTTCTTAGGTCCAGCTGCTCATTGCCAGTGTGGCACAATGGGGGCAAGCTCAGCCAAGACCTCTCTCTCCCCTGCCCTAGAACCTGGTCCTCCAGATGCTATGCCAAGCCACCAAGCGTGCCACCATCCTGGACATCATCAAGGATCCCTGGGTGCTCAAGTTCCAGCCTGAGCAACCCACCAATGAGATCAGGCTGCTCGAGGCCATGTGCCAGTTCCCCAGCACCACTAATCGCCAGTCCTTGGAAATCAGTACCTGAAAGTGGCTGAGGGAGGGGACTGAGAGAAAAGCAAAGCAGAAGGGTCTGGGGCTAAAAATCTTTTATACCAAAAATAAATCTAATTCTGATTTAGTTTCATCAGCTGAGGTCAAAGACATTCTTTCCTCAGGGGAAACTTGGCAGGGAAGACTGCTGACGGAAAGAGGTGGATTTCTGCCCAGAGCCTGTAACAGACTCCTGTTAAGTCAACGTTGTGATTCAAAATGTAGCTTGTATGTGGCTCATGGGGAGGGGTGCTCAGATGAACACCTGCCCTTGGGAAGCTTCATCATTCTCACTAAGTACATGCTCGTTGTTTTACATCTCTGTGCACTCTAAATGTTCAAGCCGTGGGGTGGAGGCCCTGGCTGCTCTGTGGTCATGGCTCTGCCTCTGTCTATAATCCAAAGGGATGTCACTGTTCCGTTAGAAATGGGTATCAGGATGCGTGAACTATCTTGGTGCCTTCTCCCTCCTCCAAATGTCACCTTAACCACTACTGAGACAATCCCACTGAGTCATGACCCCTCGCATTATTGCCCCTAGACACACAAGTGCCAGTTCAAACCGAGCCTTTTACCTATGGGTTCTGAATAAAGGAAAACTACTTTATCCCTGTATTCTCCCTCTCTGTCCTTGAAAAGGGGCTTTGCAAAAGGACAATGGGTAGTAAATTATGGGCCTGTCTTGGCAGAGGCATGATTGGGACAAAGTGATGAGGGAAGACACAGAGACAGCTCCACACGGTCCTAAGATAAGTAACAGATGGCAGTTTCCTCAACCTCAGCACTAGGCAACTCTGGGACAAACCAACTTGAAAGATCAAACAGTATCTGCCTGGAACACAGTAGGTTAAGATACTGGAAACTCCCATTTATTCTATGTTCCAATGCCCCTTCATTATTCCCATTATTATTCATTGCTTGAAATAAAGCTCCAAGGACCAGGGGAAGAGTTTCAGGTGTAGAGCAGGCAGCAGAAGCACTAGGACTCCATCCACCCAATTTTATTGGGAACAAGGGCACTGTAAGTGCTATCAAAGAGAAAGGAGCCCAGGGGCTCTCCCGCACCAAGATCCTTGTTGAGAGTTGAGCCAGGGATGGGAGGGCAACAGACCCTTTTCTCCGGCAGGGTCATACTACCACCCTCAGCAGGACCTCCCAATAGGGCTATGGTCCTTTAGCTCAGCACTTGGCACTTAAGGAAAAGAGCAACAAAGGCAGCGTCAAGAAGACAAGGCCAGACTCGTCAGGACACCCAGGTAGCCAACTGCTTCAGTGCTTCTGCATCTTCATCTGCTTCGGGAGCTTGGGGACAAGGACACCCAGAGAAAGAAAGAAAAGTGTTAAGGCTTCAGAAACTTCCAACCATCCCCTGCTAGAACACTCAGAGCCTGCTGAATTCTCTCTCCCCAGCAAAGAACCTAAAGGTGTGGTCCTTCTGCTTGCTGGGCTGCTGCTATTCCCATAGCATCTTTGTGCAAGTTAGAAAAAGATGCCTTTCTCCCAGTGTTTGCAGCCCTAAGCCAGGGTACACAGCTTGCTGAATGGAGCACAGGCCAGATTTCAGTCCCCATTCCCCTTCAGCCAGGTGCCCTTATGCAGTCAACAACCTGTGCAACTGTAGCAGCAGCCCTCTCTGCCTGGTTCCTTTGAGGCAGGATGACTGAGGAATAATCTTCCCCATATCTATCCCACCCTCTCAAGTCCTTGAGACAACAGAACAGCCCTGGGTACCTGGCTCTGCTGGCACATGGGTGGGTACACTGGGTAGTTTGACTGGAGGTTCTTCCTCCTTATCATCCACAGGTAACAACTCCCGGGCTGATTCCTCCTGCTCCAGCTGCTCTAGCTCCTCCAACAGTTCATCCTGGATGGGGGACGACAAGACTATTCAAGATGAAGAAAGGAAACTTCTACTTCTAAAAACATACCACTTCTGGAGTTCCTCCCCAGAACTTGCCGCACAATTCTTTTGGGCATCCCTTCTGCCTGGTCCCATGCTTTTCTCCAATATTCCCTGACCCCTCGCTTCCAATCACCTCATCCACATCTTCTCCAAAGCCCAAAGGCCGAGAAATGGCATCTGAGATCTGCTGGGCCACCTCCTGCTGTTCTGTGATGTCAGCCATCAGTTCATCCACCTTGTCAATGTCCCTGAGAACAAGATATATAGCCAAAAAATTAGGCAACAACCCCCCTGACGTTCTCACCTCACAAGAAGGAAGTCCCTCCTGCCCATGGCCTCAGACTGATAAACCTACGGCTACCAGGTAGAAGAGATCCCTGGACAATTGTAAAGAGCAAGATGAGGCTGAGAAATGGCAAGAAGCCACAGTGGGGAGGACAGGTTGCACTTCCTTCTCGGAAGGATCTTTAACAATTAGGAAATCATCTCTCCTCCCTGGAATGCCCCAGCCAGCAGAGAGATATTCTTGCAGGAAGCAAGGAGGCGGACAGAGGTCTAGCCATTAGAGGTGTCTATACTGTGATCTCACATTCTGAGAGGTTGTAAGATTCAAAGCACAATACCAAGCTACTCTCCCCAGTGCCTGGGCCCCCTCCTTCCCTACCCCCGTACCCACATGTCCTGGTAGGCTTTCTTCATGCCTTGGGCAGCAAGCTCCATGGTACGAAGCACTTCGACATTGGTGGTGGCATTCTCAATGGCCTCACGCTGAAACTCCAGGGTGGATAATGTCCCGTCAATTTGTGCCAGCTGCTGTTCCAGTCTTTTCTTCCTCCGCAAAGCCTGTAGGGCGGCTGACCCAGCCCACACGCTGAACATCAGAGCCAGAAGCCCCTGCTGCCCACCTGGCCCTCCTAAAGGCGCCTTTCCCCCTTACCTCTCTTATTCTTGGTGCCATGCTTCTTGGCCGTTTGTAGCTCCTGTTGAATCTTGTGCTCCAGAAACTCCTGTTTCTTGATCAGTATCTTCTCCGTTTCCTTCAGTTTCTGTATTGCCTCTTCAGGGGTGGGCCCCTTCTCCTTCTTCCCTGGAGTCCAATGGAGCAGGCCCACATTGTGTGAAGGAAGAATACTAGCCACTAATCACTGAGTGCACAGTGTGTGCTAGGCACTTGACTGTTATTATTAATCCCAAAATGGCTCTCTACAGCGAACGTGCTATCTTCACTTTATAAATGTGAAGATAGGCACAAAGATGTTACATTTTTTGTCTAAAATCACAACCCGTAAGAGATTGAGCAGGAATTGAAATGTGGCAGTATGACATCCAAAGTCAGTGTTCTTTTGCTATTCCAAGCTGCCTTTCAATTCATTTCTAATTTTTTTTTTAATTAATAGACTTTATTTTTTAGAGCAGTTTTAGGTTGACAGCAACTTGAGTGGAAGGTACAGAGATTTCCCATATACCCCCTGCACCCACACATGCATGGCCTCCCCATTGTCACACCCCTCACCAGAGCTGAGTCCCTTTTTTAATCACCGTTCCTCTCGCTGTCCTAGGAGATGCCCAAGGTCCTGACTCTACAGGATCAAACTGAATGAAATACAGGGGGCCAAAGGAAAAAAAGTCTGATCTTGATTTTCCCCTTCATCTTCTGCACATCTAATAGAGTTATTTAAAAAAAAAATCTGATGGCCCTTGCCTGCTTAAAATCTTTCCATACTCTCCACTGCCTACAAGATACAATCGAAGACTTTTTAAACAAGACATACAAGGTGCTTCATGATCTGGCTCTCATTCACCTCTCCATCCACACTGCCTTCTCTTTCCTCTTCCCCTTCAGCACGCGCACACACACACACACACACACTCACTCACAGGGCAGCCAGAACTTCTTTTCCCTGAATATATCATACTCTTTCCAGCCTCTCTTTTGCATAGTTAGTTCTTCCTGGAGAATGTCAATTCCCCACCTGGCACATTTCTAGCCTCCTGGATCACTGCCCCCAGACTCCTGCTTCCTCTGTGCTCCCCTGGTTTTTAGGAACATCTCCACAGTGGGGTTGCCACACTACACTGTAAATGCCGATTTTTGCTTGTCTTTGCCCACCAGTTAAGAGCTTCAAGAAGGCAATCTTTCCTCGTCCTCTCAGATTCCCTCTTGCCCAGAATAAAGCAAGCACCAGGGGTTTGGAAAGAACTGCATGACAACAGGCAGAAACTCATCCCCCAAGCCTACACAGTGGGAGCCGGCACAGTCACCACGCTCTTCACTCGCGTCCCCTCCCGGGCCTCGAGCTCTGCCCTCCGGGGGTGGGGGAAGGACGGCACACGGAGCGGGACTCGCTGACAAGGCGGGGCCTCCTGGCACCGGAGAAGGCCTTGCCGGGCCATCGGCCGGGGTTTTCGGGACAGCCTGTCTCCTGGGTCTCTTCCCCTCCGGTCTCCCCGACCCCTGCGGCCAGCACCTCCCGGTCGACCAGTCTCGCCCGGCTCACCCCTCCCGAAGAGTCGGCCGAGCCCACTCATCGCGACCCCAGCCTCTCCCGCCTGCGCCCCGCGGCGGCCCGCACACTTCCGCCTTGCTCTCGGGGGGAGGGTCCTGTCTCATCACGCGGAGACTGGCCTCGGCCAATCCCTCGTTGGGGCACCGCGACGACATCATCAAGAGGCGCAGACGAGCCCATTTCTATCACGTGACCCAAGCCTCCAGCCCCACTTCCACGCGCTTCTCTTAAAGCGGACGCTTCATTTTCCACTATATAAAAAGGCCGCCCCCCCCCCCCCCAAAACAAAGTACTTGTTTCCTGGAGGGAAATGTGCAGGGTCACGCACCCCACTACTTGGGGCCAGTGGAAGAGTTCTTCATGCTCTTGACAGAGCTCCGGAGAGGGGTGGGGATGGGGTGAGCACAAGGGAATCATAGTCTTGGGCTTGCCACAAGTTTATAAGGCAGAACCTGACGCAGTCTAAGACCTCACACTCCAGTCTTGCCACCTCCGGGCAGCCGACCCCGGTTCACACGCTAGAAAAGTAGAAACAACCCACACTGTGGGTAAGTTCTCTTCTGTCACATGCAAATACACTTTAATAATTTACAAATACACCTGAAAATGTCTTCCTTTCTGATTTCCTTTCAGTTTTATGCCTCCAATGAGGCTCATCCACGGGGCTGGATCTCAGGGTCCAGCTTGGGCCTTTGTAAATGTCTCTAAGCCTTGAGTTAGGGTGTGAAGACTCATGCCATTCCGCACATGAATGCAGGTAACACCTGAAAAGAAAAGAAACGACGTTTCATCAGGCCTTCAGGGCTCCCTACAATTACTCTCATCTTTTGTGGGTGTCACCCGTCATGCAAACTATCCATCCTGTACATATCTACCTAACCCCTCCTAGGAACCCCATCTCCTCATTGCCCAAATGGCTGTTTTCACCACTCAGTACCCAGTTTGCCGACATCTACAATATTCCGCTTCTCATCATCAAAGAAGATCATCTGGGAGAAAAGAACTCCAGTCTTCTGCTGCAACCTGTGCCAGACAGGGCAGGGGGTGAGGGCAGGGGGTAACCACGTTGGCTTCTTCGCTCCTCCAGCTCTCTGGTCTTGTCTCTCCCTGCTCCTCCCCACGTACCTCTTAAAGTGTGTGACCTTGCTGCCTGGATAGATTTCGCGATGAACAAAGTATCTGACAAGGTCAAAGAGCTCCAGTAGCTGGTTGGCACCTTCAGTCTCACTTGTCCTGCACAAAGGTGTAGAAGATGAGATCAGGAGTGTGGAGGGCCAGGGCTGCAAGTTAACTTACGTATAACCAGGGGGGAATAACTTGCTGTATTCCAGCATGGCCAGGCATCCTCGGCCCTTATTCAACTCCATATCCTTCTTGTCTGACATGCGTGGCTCTAGCCAATGTTTAATAAAAGGCACAGGAGAGGGTACAATTAGAAAAATATCGAAGTATTTGCAAACATACATGGCCGAAATTTTTGTAGCCAAGGGGTTACACGGGAAGTCTCCTCATGCACGCATCTCTCAGCATCGCACTGAGTTTTTTTCAGTCGCTCTTCTTACCGGGAAGCGGCCGCGACGGGCACCCCAAGGCCCTGCAATCGTTCCAGGACCTCAGGCACCTCTGGGTACAGTCGGACGGTCTGGCCCCGCCTGTCTCGTACAGCTCCATCACTGGAGAGGGCGAGAGAGCGCTCAGCGCCGGCAGGCCCGCCGGGCCCGCCCCCCAGCCCCGCCTCACCTGCCCTTGTGGAACGGGGGGTCTACGTGCGTGTCCACCCAGAAAGGCCAGAGCGTGTAATCTGCGAGAGGAAGGGGGGGTTCAGCCTTGGAGGGCGCAGGGCCTCGAGCGCTGCAACTGGGGTTTGGGAAGAGCGCGCCCTACGAAACTCTCCCCAGTCGGGCCCTCACCCAGATCGAAGACCGCCAGCTTCGGGAGCTGCGCCATCACCAGCGCCGCAAGCCGACTGCTCGGAGGCGGGGTTTCCCCGCGGCCACAGAGTCCTCGCAGCCCTCCCACGGCTACGAGGCCGCCCCGCCGGCCTGAGACACGCGGCTAGAGCGCCGCCACGCCGCGCCGGGGCTGTCAGTCTGAAGACTGCGCAAGAGCGCCTTCTGATGGTGGAGGAGGGAACAGCCTGCAGCAAATGCCTGCGCCACCGCGCGCAGGACCAGACGTCTTTGTCTCTTCAAGAGATCTTCTTCCCTTACGTTCCCACTACACCCAGCCTCGCCATTCTACTAAACTAGAGAAGCCAGGGAAGGGAAGCCTTTTTTTCTGGGACCCATCTCATTTTATCTTACCGAGACCTAAGTGATGTATCGTAGCTTGTGTCACTCCTCACTCCACCCTTCTCCGTGTCAGCCTCTCTTCGTACTGTAGAACCCAGAGCCCCAGCAATACCAGCCATAAAGAACGGAGCGTCTGCAGAGCCAGCCCTGATGGCCTAGTGGTTAAAGTTCAGTGTGCTTAGCTTCCAAGGCCCAGGTTCAGCTCTGGTCGCAGAACCACACCACTCGTCTATCAGTAACCACACTGTGGTGGCAGCTCACACACAAGAACTAGGACAACTAGAATATACAACTATGTACCGGGGCTTTGGAGAGGAAAAAAAGAGGGAGATTGGCAACAGATGCTAGCCCAGGGTGAATCTTTCCTATCAAAAACAGGAGTGTCTGCAAAACCCTTGAGGCCTCTCTCAAACCAGGCCCAAACGTCCAGTAGGCCACAGTGGGAAAGAACTCACTCTCCTGGTTCTACCACCCATGCCAGTAGTATGCTGGTAGATACGTAACCACCATTCTGTGGGAGAGACTGATTTATATTGTCTGCCAATTTCTGTAAATATTCCTACCATGGCCAATTTCAAGCCACCAACATGAAGTCACTCAACATGGAGTTGAGAACAGACGCCAATAATTAGCTCTTGTGAGCTGGTAAGTGCTGGCTCCAGCACACCACTGAGAGCAGGCATTCCTAGGGTCTGATAATCCTTCTGAGGGCACATTCCCTTCCACTGTCCTACTCCTTCAGCCTGGTGTAACCGAGTGTGCACTGGGTCCACTTTGATTTCAATCACATTTGTGCAAGAGAAGATTCCAAGAGGCCAGGAAATATTTTATTGACAATCAGGGACAGAGCCATAACAGAGGGAAGCACGCAGGACTGCAAACTAAAACCCAGTAGCCAGCAAGGGCCCTTTGGGCCAGGAACACTGCATCCTGGGGCCCTCACAGTCTCCCACCAGTAGACACACAAGACTGGGCATCCATGAGACGGGGCAGTGGCTCTGGTGTCCCAGAAAGTGAGAGGATATATGATGCCTCATTACGAGCGACAGGGTAAGGAGGTAAAATGGAGGGAGGGTCCATCACTGCCTAAGACCACCGCCTCCTCTCAGAGCCAACACCAGATGGAGGACTGAACCGCCTAGGATCTTGTAATCAGCTGCTGTCTTCTCATCATTCCTGCAGGAAAAGGAGGCCAAAAAAGCATTAGAAATACCTTCTAGAACAGGGTTCTTGGTTGGGTTTTATGGATCTCTCTGGGGGTCTATGAACTCAGATGAGAAAAAAATTACATCTTTATTTTTACTAACCCCCTAACTGAAATATGATATTTCTTTTAATCTTGAACATAGGTAAAAACACTCAGTGGTATTAGCAATATGGGTAATCTGTTAACAACAGAAATTAGATATTTTCATATCATAATACAACTATTTACAAGTATCTTGATAATATTTCAGAATTATGGTAGTTATTGGACCCACCATTAGACCTTAATGTGTTAATAAATAAGCACATAGATAATTATATCACAAATTTGCTTTTTTAGTATTTTGATAACTGTATATCAATATAATTACTTTCTTTTGTAATTCTACATATTTTAAGTCTGCAAAAATCTTATTCTGAGAAGGGGTTCAGGGGCTTCACCAAATTGCTAAAGGGTCCAAGGCACCAAAACAAAGAGGCAGGCCCCCTCCACTGGCAGTATTTGCGCCCTCATCTTCACATAAGATCGCCATGCCCTCATTCCCATTCCAGACTCACATCTGTTTACCACTGTAGATAAGCCGCTGCTGCTGTGGGGGGATTCCCTCTTTCTCTTCCACACGCTCCTTGATTCGCTCCACCTTTAGGAGAACAAGTAGTCAGGGGCTGCTAGGGGTAGGACGGAAGTGGGAAGAACAAGAGCTATGCACATAGCATGAGAGCAAAGGACTACATTCATCAGCATATCCAAACAAACGTACATGCAGGGCGATAGGCACGAAGAGGTGGTGGGCATACGTTACCTTGTCTGTGGGTTCAATGTCAATCTCAATCTCCTTTCCGGTCAGCGTCTGAAACAGGCAAGGGTTTCATGAGTCCTATAGCCCACTACATAATTCATCTTCTAGGTAAAACATCCTGTCCTCGTCTCTGGGGATCTACTGCTTTCTGAGAGATACACATTCTCAGCTAAACTGGTTTGAAGAATCAGAAGGCTTTGACCATACCTGTATTCGTCAAACATTTTTAGGCTATGGACAACTTTGATAGGGCAAAATTCTGTGAACTATTTGACCCTCTTAATGCCACAGGTCATCTCCCACCCCCAACCCACTAGAATCCATGAGAACACTGGAGTTCTTTTAGATGAGACAGTGATGAGAGGTATCCTAAGGAAAGTATTCTTTTGAGTCAGAAGGAGCCAGTTTTATACATGAATGCTAGAACTGAACATTCAGGTAATTCAAAGAATTCTCAAGGACACAAGAGACCATCTCTGACCAGCTTCTTAAGGAACACTAGAATTCCATATTCTATTCCCCCATATCTTCTCTAGACTCCTACCTAAATCCTAAATTGCAACTCTGCTCTTCTCGACTTCTTCCATAGGCTAAGGCCTGATGATATCCAAATGCAATAATCATACTGACAGTACACGTACAAATACCATGCTCCATTCAATCTAATCTCCCACCCGTCTTTGCTCTTAAAGCTCTATCCGCGCCAGTCTACAGTAACCCAGACCACAAACACACCATGTACGGTCTAGTTTAAGGGCATTTCTTTGCTTCTACTCGTTTCCTTGTTGCCATACCCTCCCCCACTCTTCTCAAACCTTCAAGGACCCTGCAATATAAGATCAATGACTTGCCACCAGTGCACTTCAGTACCCACTAGAGCTAGTTGTTTAAGTGTTAAACTCTCCAACTTACACTACAGCTTCCTAAAGGACAGAGACTGTTCTAATCTAAGCACAAAGCACAGGGTTTGACATACGAGCAGTCAATAAATATTTGTGGAAGGGCCAAATACACCAATGATCAGGTTACGATCACAGCCAACATTTACCGAACACTTTCCAAGAGTCAGAAACTATGCTGAGTGTCTCACAGGCATCAATCTGTTTAATTCTTGCAAGTATTTATGAGATACGTACTATTACTATCACTCTTTTATAGATGAGGAAAATGGGGCTTGGATAGGTTAAAAAGCATGCCTATGAAGTCAAAAGGAGTGTGCAGATCCAAACACAGACTCTTCGGACCCAGAGCCTGAACTTTTAAGTCTGTACTCGGTACTGCTTAACTGAGTCCGGCTGGTCTAGTATTGAGATCCAGTATACAATCCTGCAGAAGGTTCACAAAATAACACACGGTTTCTACTTATGGTATTCACCTAGACCAGCATGAAGAAGTACTGAGGACCTAATTTCTCAACTATGAGAAGGGTTCAGAACCAAGTATATTTCCAAAAATGCAAGAGTAACTCCTTTGGATTTACCTGTTTGGATGCAAAAGAATAAATTACAACAGTGATTTTCAAGTTTCTACCCCAACCCAAGGTGGTCCATGTGAAAATTTTCAATAGTCTATGGTAAAATGAGAAAAATAATGACAACAGTGAGATTTTCATGAAACTAAATATATTTGGGTGTTAAAATGTCCTTTTATGAAATGACAGTGACAATATACAATGATTTTTTTTTAGGCCCTTTCCTGACGAAATGAAAAGTTTGCAATTCTGTGCTGTCCACAAATTATTTCACTTTATTGATCTTAATACTTTGAATGCGAAGACTCTTCAACCAGAGACTTCTATTTCTAGGTAACTAAGTTGGAGGAAAAGCTTGAGCATGGATCCAGAGAGGAACAGGTGAGGTTTACTGCAGCACCTTTTGTAAAAGCAAAAGACTAGAAATAGCCTAATGCCTATTAATAAGAAAACTATTAAACTATGGTACATCCATAGAATGACATATTTATTATGTAACAGCTTATACACTAACATGGAAAGATCTAGAGAATGTATAATTATCTATCATTTTCTGTATGGAGATACAGACATATGTACATGCATAGAAGAAGGGATTAAAAGTATACGTCTCTCTTAATAGTGACTATCTTCGAGAAGGGGAGTAGGACTGAGGGGAGGTAACTTGCTTTATCTGTACCATTTACATTTCTAATAAAAATATATTCCTGGGGCAGGCCCGGTGGTGTAGTGGTTAAGTTCGCACGTTCCACTTTGGTGGCCCAGGGTTCCCGGGTTCGGATCCCGGGTGCAGACATGGCACTGCTTGGCAAAATGGAGGAAGATGGGCACGGATGTGAGCTCAGGGCCAGTCTTCCTCAGCAAAAAGAGGAGGATTGGCAGCAGATGTTAGCTCAGGGCTAATCGTCCTAAAAAAAAAAAATATATATATATATATATATATATATATTCCTTTGTCACATCAATATTAGTAAGCAAATATTCATTCTGACAATAAAAATGCTTAAAGAGTAAGAAAGAGTTTACGAGAAGGTCTAGAACTGCTCTCCCAAGAGTAAGATGCTTGGGCTGTACGACATGAAAAAAAATTATTGGTTTGTAAACACTAAAACCATAGGATTGGCCCTTTGTTTTTGAAACTGACTGGAGAAGCCCATGAACGTATATGGAGAGCAATCGGGCAATACAGCATCCCAGCAACAACACTTCTGAGAAAATAAGCAGGATTGTGTCCAAAAATGTACCCACGACAACATCACTGCAGCCTTCTGACGCTGAAAACTTAGACACAATCTAAATATCAAACAATTGAGGGTTAAATAAATTGTGGTACAAACATAAGAAGGAAAATCACACAGTCTTCAAATAATGTTTAGAATAGCGATATAATTCCAATTTTGTAAAAACAAAAAAAAAGAACGTGTATTTATGCGCTTTCGAAAACGTTTGGAAGGATATATACATCAGGGCTTTTATCTTGAGTTGTGAGATTATGGGTGATTTTAATTATATTATTTGTGATTTTCGGTGTTTTCCATTTTTTTATACCATAAATACACTGTAATGAGAAAAAAATTATTTTTAAAACACTGATCTTGAGGAGAGTATAAGGAAACAATTCTGTAAAGCAGCACTGCCCAATAGAAATAGAAATGTAATGTGGAGCTGGCCTTGTGGTCAACTGGTTGGGTTTGCGCACTCCACTTTGGTGGCCCAGGGTTTCACCGGTTCGGATCCTGGGCGCAGATGCAGCACCGCTTATCGGGCCATGTTGAGGTGGCATCCCACATGCCACAACTAGAAGGACCCACAACTAAAAAAATATATATACAACTATATACTGGGGGGATGTGGAGAGAAAAAGCAGAAAAAAAAAAAAGAGATTGGCAAGTTGTTAGCTCAGGTGCCAATCTTTAAACAACAAAAAAAGAGAAATGTAATGCAAGCTCATATACAATTTTAAATACACTAGTAGCCATATATTTAAAAGGTGAAATTAATTTTAATATTCTTAAGTCAATATATTCAAAATATTATCACTTCCATATGTAACCAATACAAAAATTATTAATATATTTTATACTTTTTTTCTAACCAAATCTTCAAAATCCTGTGTGCATTTCATTCTTACAGCACTTCTCTCAGGTCAGATAGTAAATTTTAATCTGAAATACTTGATCTGTATTTAAATTTCATAATTTACAGTTGGAAAAATAGATTTACATATTTAACTTGTTCCAAACATACTTAAAAGTTTCCCAACGACTGAATAAGGTTTCAGTTTTTATAATTAAATTAAATACAATTAAAATAAGTAATTGAAAGAAAACTTCACTTCCTCAGTCTCACTACCCACATTTCAAGTGCTCGATAGCCCACGTGGCTAATGGCTACCATATTGAACACTGCTCAAGCATTCCAGCTAGTATATGAACCAACAAAAAAAATCAGAATATCCTCATTTTGTAACCTCCAATGAAATAATGGATGGAGGCATGACTAACATCACAGGAAGCAAAATAACCTGACAGAAGTGCATCCCACACCACCACCTATGAACTATTCCCTCACATAAACACACAAAAAAGACTACTCAAGCCTCTAGATCTTGTTCCTAACTGACAGGAAGCACAGAGGAAAGAGGAATAAATTAAAAGACAACATGGGGATGTAATCAGCAAATCCAAACTGCAGGAAACTCTATGGGACAAACTACCTAGTTTATTCAACAAGAAAAAAATGGGGAAGGGGGAATTACAGATTTAAAAAGGCTTAAAATACATATCAACCAATTGCAATGTATCATCTTAGTTGGATCCAGATTCAAACAAACTGTAAAAAACAAATGAAACAACAGAGTAAATTTGATGATAGTAAGAAATCATCGTTAATTTTTTAGGTGTGACAATTACGGTGACATGAGGAAAAAAAGAACTTTTTACAGGTAAATATTGAAATATGTACGAATAACATATGCTATGCTGTCTAGGATTTGCTTTATAAAATATCAGATAAGTAGAGTTGGCAAATATAAATAAGATTGGCCACAAGATGACAGCTTTTTAGGCTGGGTAAAGGGTGCGTTATGTCCTTCTCTCTGGTGTTGTATATATTTGAAATCGTCCATAATTAAAGTTGTTCTTAAAGAAACTGAACAATTTTAAAGGATATTCTCAATATATCATGTCATACTGGGTTGCTTCCCTCAGATCTGGTCATTGTGACCTGGGAACACATTCAATGCTATCTAACAACTCTATGATAAACCTAAGCTCAACATACCCCTTTAGGCACTGGAAGAGATATAAAAGAAATTAAGCGATGCAGTCTTTGCTATGAATCTTTTTCAAGTGAAGATTTACAACCAAGAAACAATGAGGCATACAATTAACAGAACAAACCAACATACAAGGAACTACCATGTGAATATTATTGTCCAAATATAAGGTGCAATGACCAAGTGCTATGCTGAGTGAAAATCAATGGAGATTAATCTAAACCCGAACGAGGTAACTTTTCACACTCACCATAATAGCTCAAATAAAAATGCCTGACATGACTACAAGTTAGCAAGGGCGCATAGCAGCTGGAATGCTCATTCACTGCAGGTGGGAATGTAAAACGGTACAACCCCTTGGGGAACTGTTTGGCAGTTTCTTTTAAAGTTACATATATCTACCATGTGACCCAGTAATTCCACTCTTAGATATTTATCCAAAGGAAGTGAAAACATGTTCACAAAAAGACCTGTATAACAATGTTCATAGGAGCCTTACTCATAATAGCCAAAAACCGGCTCAAACTGACAACTCAAATGCCCATCAACTGGAGAATGGATAAACACAGTGTGACACAGTCATCCAACGGACTACTACTCAGTTATAAGAAGGAACTACAGATACAATAGGCATAATGCTGAGTGAAAGAAGCCAGACACAAAAACTACATATCGTATAATCCCATTTATATGAAGTTCTAAAACAAGCAAAACCAACCCCTGGAACTTTCAGAGGAGGGGGTGAAGATGTTCTCGATCTTGTGTATACATGAGAGTATACTGTTGTTAAAAACTCATTGAAATGAAACCTTAAGAACTTTGTGTTTTATTCTGTTAAAAAAACATGAATGGGAAAACTGGGGCGTAGAAAGTAAAGACAGTTGCCCAAAGTAATCTGCTAAGAGGGGATCAATGCAGGATCTGGGGATAGAATATGATGAAAAAGAAGTCGAAAGAAGACCTGTACACTACGATTTTGTACACCACGTCTTGGTTTGGACTCTAAACTCTAGAAGGTATGGTGATAGGAAAACCTGGCTGGAGGTATCACAGGGCAATAAAGACCTAAGCTAATGAGACCCCAGACCAGAATAAGGGTGATAGGAATGGAAAAGAAAATCAAGCAGAAACAGGTATCAAAGGAAAAATTAGGTTCTATAAGAGAACAACGACTCTAAAGAACTGGGTTCCAGACACCTGGTAGATTGATGGGGTCAATGTATGAGATGAGCATTGGGAATATACCTTAAGACAGAAGATGATATATTTAACTTTAGAAAGACAGAGATGAAGTAGCAAGAGAAGATTTAAATCAGGAGGGATTTAGTTGCTAAAGGATTGCAGAAAGAGAGACAGAAGTCAGCTACACAGAGATGACAATTGAAAAATGAATAATTCACAAAGGAACCTGCTAATAAAAACCTATCATTTATATAGGAATTGACAGCTAACTATTTGCTTTCATATGTATTTAATGTATAAAGAAATGCAGTAAACAAAAAGGAGAGAAGGAAGGCAGAGAAATCTGTTTGAAGGCGGAAAGGAAAGTGTTTTGGGAAAGGAGACTGAATTTCAGAGAAATACAAAATTAAAACAGATTCAGAGAGACGAAATCCAAATCTAGAAGCTTGCTACTCAAAGGGCAGTCCCCAGATAAGCAGCATCAGCATGACCTGGGAGCATGTCAGAAATGCAGATGCTCGGCTCCCATCCCAGACCTAGTGAATTAAAATCAGCATTTTAACAAGATCCCCAGGTGATTCTTACGCACTCTCAAGGTAAGAAGTCCATCTAGAACACGGTACTTTTTTTAAACTGCAGGTGTCAACCCATCAGTGGGTTATGAAAGCAACTTCGAATAGAATTGAAAACATCAGAGCATATCACACATGCTAAGTTTTTTGTGTCTGTATGGGGCAGGAGGTAAAATTTCTTAGTGTAGGTTGAGATTAAAAAAAAAATCTTACAAAACATTGAACCCAAGTATTATAATAACCTCTTCTTTAGACTAAGAGAGGCCTAGGAGGACATGAGAAACCATATGCATTGAAAAGATAAAAGCATTCATCTGCTAGTGTTTCTCAAACTTTCATGACAGTGACCCACAATAAGAAAATCACATGAACTAGTAACATACATGTGTGTAATATACATATAAAATGAAAACAAAAATTTCACAAAACAATACTCTCATCCAGCAGTATACCCTGATAATTCTATTTTCTTTCTTCTCTTTTAATGTTGCTTGTGACTCATTAAATTAATTTCACAAATACTGGCTCTTTTATAGGATACTACTCAAAGTCTGAAAAACAACTACCTTTAACACGCACCCTGTTTGACCTCAATCCTTATCGAAGAGGTGGTTTGGAAGGACCGAAGAGGTTAAGAGTGGCTATTATGTATGGTAAATACGCTAAGGAGCTGATGAAAGAACGACAGACTGACTTAGCAGTAAAAAGGCCAAACTAATGTTTCACTACATCAATTGTTAGTTTTTGTCTCTCTGTCTAAAGATACAGAAGAGGAAATAGCAGACAGCACTAATGAGGGTTGGGAATTGATGAAGAACCACGGGAGCAGAGAGGTGGAGATGAAGGAAACACTGCTAGTGCCAAGAACTAGGGCACTGATAACTAACCTGCCTCAGTCAGGTGCTGACTGAACACACTCCCAGCTTTGGTTCCTGAAGGCCGGCTGAGATACTACACCTTGGCGACAATCAGCAAAGGCTTACAGTCTAGCTCCTGGGAGGCCCCCCGCTTCCCCAGGCTAACGTTTTTGTGCTGTGTTCGGAGGCAGCCTATGTTAGGGGCCGGGAGAAGCAGGTAACCCGGGCATGAAGAATGGAGATCAGAGCTCATCATAAGAATCTGAAGGAGCGGGGAGCCAAGCTGCTGCTCTCTGACCTCGGGGGTTCGAACACAGCGAGATCTCGGACAAAGGCGGCCTCCTTCTGGGTCATGGCCCAGTTCTGGCGAGAAAGCAGGGATGGCAGAGACCCCGGGGTCGTCAGGCGGGGCCAGCCCTCAGCTCTCACAGCCCTTTTGGGTCCCCCTACTTCCCATCACCCCTCGCGCGGAGCCCTGAGGCTGTCAGTGCCCTCCAGGCTCGGGAAAGGCGTGGTTTCCCTTCCCCGCTTCTCCCGCAAGGCACAGCGGCCAGCCCAGTACCACTGCGTCTTGGCAAGGCTGGAGGTGCTCCCACCTTCACTTTAATTAGCATCTTCTTCCCAGTTTGGGGCCGCGCGCAGATAAATTGCTGCTTCTACCGCTGCAGTCGCCGCTGCCGCTGCCCAGCACTCTGCCTATGGGAGTCACGTCTGCTTCCGGGTCACTGTCTGGCTCCACCCCCTCCTTTCCACGGGGTTTCCAAAAGGCTCAGGAATGCTCCCGGGTTTCGTTTCGGTGGCGTCGGAAATGAAAAGAAGGCGGCCAGCTTAGTTACAGCAGAGATGACGCCTCCACGATTCTGAGAGACCCTAGCAAGCCCAGGCTAGTGGAGGGCGGGGGTGGAACGGACTACTTCTCCCATCGTGCCACGGGGCTCCGCGCGTTTCACTCTGGGGGTTGTAGTCTCTCGCCCCTCCAAGGGGAGACGGCAACGTTGAGGATCTAACGGCAACCTCAGTATGTGAACTCTGTTACCCAGAAGGCCTGGCAAGGCCCCGCTGAAGCTAGAGTTCCTGGGTTAATGTTTCTCGCCCGCAATTAGCGGAAGCTATTGGAGTAGCCCACAAGGCTCAGCGGGGCTGCTTGAGGCTAGTTGCTAAGCAAGGGGAACATCGGTCAACTGCCACCTGGGTCACGGCGACAGGAAGTGAGTACCCCTATTCCGGAAGCTGCTTATGCCCCCCCCCCCACCCCGCATTCCATTTCGTCCCCAAATCAGCCTTTTACTCCAAATTGCTCTTTCCAGGGGCGGGAGAATGAAGAGTAGCGGGGTAACGAATGCACTCTTGTAGAGTCACTCATGACTCCATCCCAATTCTTCTCCTCACAACTAGTACCTAGGATGGAGACACCGAGGGTAATCGCAAACATGGGACAGGTCAAAGGTGACAGTCTTCAGGGACCATGCCTCGACCAATGCCCGGACCTTCCACAGTTTAAGCGAGGAAAGAGATGAGCCCTGCTGCTAAACCTAACAGGACAGTAAGGCCTGCTACGGGTTCAGCTCCCCCCTCCTGATTTTTCCTACCTTCCAGCCCTCAGATCCGTCACTACCCCGAGGATCTCGCTATGCCTCACATCGACAACGACGTCAAACTGGCCTTCCAGGATGTCCTGTTGAGGCCCAAACGAAGTACCCTTAAGTCTCGAAGTGAGGTGAGCCGGCTTCCCTAGTTGCACTTCTTGACCCCAAGTTCCTGGCGGAAGTTCCTGGCGGTCCAGGACTGAGAAAGATTCCTAGCTCTGTCCTCGTGCAGTACTTGTTTTTTGGATGAGTGTATTAGAAAACAAAATTCAATCAAGGAAGTCCGAAGACCTAATTGACTTTATTAAACGATTTATGAACTGGGCAGCATCCCATGTAGCCACTAGAAGGGAGCTCCTAGGGGTTGTACAAAAATCAAAGATTTTTAAAGGAAGAGGGGTGGAGCAAGGGAGTTGTTAACAAAAGAAGAAAAAAGATATTTTGGGCCAGACCATCTTCTTTGGGGGGCGCGGGGGGAAGGGAACTGGCACGGGTTTTATCATGCAGATTACCTCACTAGTTCAACTCAGGAAATTTCAAATTCACTGTTTAAAGGTCACATTCTTGGGAGGGGCTGCAACTCTAATTAAATCTTTGTTAGCTGTTTTGGGGGCCGTTATGGGCCTATTATATAGTTTTTTTAAACAAAATGCTCAGTTTCCTCTTTATATCTGCAGGTGGATCTCACAAGATCCTTTTCATTTCGGAACTCAAAGCAGACGTACACGGGGATCCCCATTATTGCCTCCAATATGGATACTGTGGGCACTTTTGAAATGGCCAAGGTTCTCTGTAAGGTAGGACTTCCCTCATGCCCTCTCCTCAATGGTGTCCAGTTTATGTGGGCTGACTGCAGAGGTATTTGCGTCCCCATCCCCATGCCAAGTCAACTCGGGCAATTAACAATCAGGATGCTCCGATTTACTATTTTCTCCAGTACTAAGATTCCTTTATCTGATAAGTTCAAAGGACCTCCTGAGTTAGTGATGTTCAAGACTAAGTTTTGCCTCCATTTTTCTGATATAGGAACAGAACTTTCCCTTTTCTCCTGTCCAGCAGTTTATACATACTGCCAACTCTTCCCACCACCCAGGTCACCTCCTCCAAATCACGTGTCCCTCCAGTTACACCATTGTTAGGACATAAGCATTCACTGTTTTAGTCCAGAAACTAAATATAGTTTGAGCATTCAAAAATTCCTAACTAGATGATCCTAGAGAGAAGAAGCTTATTATTCTTCTTTTATGCCTGCTATCCTTTTTGTTTTTTAATCTTGTTCTTTTCTATTTTGAGTCCTAGGTTCCTGGGAGTTTCTGGGATATGCTCAAAATGGAATGTGTTTTTCTTATATACAGGTTATTGTTCACTTTCAAAATGGAAGATGCTGCTTCTGTCAGTAACATTACCTGCCTCTATACTTGTAGCTGAGAAGGTAGATAGTTACTCTGGGCACTCTGAGAACACATGCACTCTTCTGGTTAATCCATGTAGCCCTGGTTGATGGACTCTGCTCCTGCTGTGGCTGTGTTAGCCTTCAGGACTTATCTCCCTTTCTCTGTTTTTGATTGCTGTAAGTCTTTGTGGAATGTCTCCTGTCATTTCTCTGAGGTTGATAGTTTATGGAGTTTTAGTGCTGTATTGCTGTTGCCATCCACTAACTGCTTAGGAGTCCTGCTGTTGCCTGCATGCCCTGTCGAGCAGAGTTGAGGAATGGGGAATCTGACTTCAGCGTCAATAGACATGCCGTAATACATGGACCTTGTTGGGACTGTCTTGATGCTTTATGTTGAGCCTGGCTTTTCAGTACTGCCAATGAGTGCTAAAGAAGTCAGATTTTAGACAGAGAGCTAAGTCTCACAGTAATAATAAAAAGGTTGGATGCAAGCAGGCATCTTTTTCTAGATCTCTACCTTGGTATGTAATTGGATGTGCTCATTGTGCCAGTATATCTCCAAGGTCTGCTGACTTCCTAGATTGGTTTTTCTGTTTGTCAGCATATTGATGGCAGAGTGTTACTGAGAAAGCAGACTTCAATACCAGCTTTAGCTACGTAGTATTGATGATCTCTGACTGAGTATAGCAATCGCACTTCCTTACTGTTGGTTGATACATGACTTCCTTGGATTTCTGTCACTTGCAGGATTTGTGCTGTCTCAGTCAACTGCTGTCTCTCGTCTCTTTGCATGTCCGCACTTTTTTTAAAGATTTTATTTTCCCTTTTTCTCCCCAAAGCCCCCTGGTACATAGTTTTATATTTTTAGTTGTGGGTCCTTCCAGTTGTGGCATGTGAGATGCCACCTCAACTGTGGCCTGATGAGCGGTGCGATGTCCACGCCCAGAATCCAAACCGGCGAAACCCCGGGCCACTGAAGCAGAGCGCATGAACTTAACAACTCGGTCACGGGGCCGGCCCTGCATGTCAACACTTTTAAAGTACAAACACCAGCATTCACAGTGGCCACCTTTCTCAAAGTATTGCGATATTGTTTGCAAGTTGTTGAGCTAGGGAATGCAAGTCTGATGAGTCATTATATCCTTGAACTTGGTTGACTGAAATAGACTGAATGACATAGACTTTTCACATTGGTGCATGTCTCAAGAAAATTTGTCCTTTACTCCGGTGGAGATGGAGAAAGGATGGGGTAGCACCTTATTGGCTCCATTCACCTTGAGGCCTTACCTTTTGTGAGCATTTAGACTCACTGGATTACTGCTGGTAAATGGACGAGAAGATAACCAAAAATAGTTTAGTTCAGTACTAGATTACCATAGGAGGAAAGGCTGAGTCAGTGCAGGCAGACACCGGCTCTGTCTACCCTCTTCATGGTTCTAATCTACTGATTTTCCCACTGTACCAACAGCTTGTTCTTGTGACCTTTTAGGTCAGAAGCACCGTATGTGCTGGCAGGTGAAAGCCAATCTAGATGACAGTACTTTGGTGAGAGTGTTTGACAAGTACTAACTTATGGTAAAAAGCCCTACTGGGATTTGTAGGGAGAATAATGATTGAACGAAAATCCCAGTTAAGCCACTGACTTCTTCAAGTTGCTCGTTCCAGGCTTCAGTCCTTTTCTCCCTCAGATAGAATAGTATAAAGGTCTGTTCCTAGAAAACAGCACCCTAATAAAGTTCTCTCCTTTCTGATGCCTTTCTTCTCCACAGTTCTCCCTCTTCACTGCTGTCCATAAACACTACAGCCTCAAGCAGTGGGAGGAGTTTGCTAGCCAGAATCCTGACTGTCTTGAGGTAACACTGGCCTTCCCCAATCCCTTCCTTATCCCAGTTTTCCAGAAATCTTTTTTTGTCTTGCTGGGGACCCACTCTCACCTCCCCACCTGGCTGCTCCCCAGGTCTTTTCTGACATGCCAATGGCCCCGTTTCTCCCACAGCATCTGGCTGCCAGCGCGGGCTCTTCAGACTTTGAGCAGCTGGAACAGATCTTGGAAGCTGTTCCCCAGGTGAAATATATATGTCTGGATGTGGCAAATGGCTACTCTGAACACTTTGTTGAATTTGTAAAGAATGTGAGGAAGCGCTTCCCTGAACACACCATCATGGTATGTTTCTATCCCCCTGTAGTTGGTACATTCCTCTCCTTCTTCCCCTCTTTCCTGCCAAGTCATTTGTTACATCAGTTCATTTCTCTTCTGCTACATTGTGACTTTCATAGTCCACTTAATTTTGTTACTGGGTGATTATCCACAGTTCCATGCTTAAAATGTTTATTTATTGGTCAGTGCAGTTATCTCACCTTTGACAGAGAGTCTTTGTAAATCCAAAATCCCTGACATCACTCACCAAACCGTGAGGGAACACCACCTGCGGTCCATATACACCTGCCCACTGAAATGGACATGTTACTGCAATTATATTAAAGGGGTAGCATAAAACAATGTTTTATTTTTGTCCAAGCCTAGAGGAGTGATGACAAGGCCTCATTATCTTCACAGCATCGAGGGGGTCTCTCTGTTCTGTCCATCAAAAGCAAATACAGCTGTGCAGATGGGTATTTAGCCTTCATTACCATGTCTTCCTTTCCCTGAAGCCACAGACGTTTTATGACATAAAAGTTTAAGGACAGGATATGTTGGGTCTCTTGGTGGGGAGGGGGAGATAAATCTGCTGTAAATCACATTTAAGCTTGGTCCAATTGGACCCCAGGTTTATTCTGGTGCAACAGTGACACTGGCCGCTCACCCCCTTACCTTAGCTTGGGAAGCAGGGTCCTTTGAAATGACTAGTCTGAAAGCCCTCAGAGGGCCCAGTAGAGGGAGCCCAGGTACCTTTTTTTGTCATAATGTTGGCAGGTCATGGTCCTGGCATACTATCTATGAGAGCATGCAACCTCCTCTCTCTTCTGACCCTAACAATGCTGTTTTGATTGCTCTCTCAGGCAGGGAATGTGGTAACGGGAGAGATGGTGGAAGAGCTGATCCTCTCTGGGGCTGACATCATCAAAGTGGGAATTGGCCCAGGTAAGCTGGTTCACTGGGAGCCACTGGCTACCCCTTCGGTGGCAAACACCTGTGGAGCACTTCCCTCTCATCCATGTCACGTTCTTCTCAGGCTCTGTGTGTACCACTCGGAAGAAAACTGGAGTGGGTTATCCACAGCTCAGTGCAGTGATGGAGTGTGCAGACGCTGCTCATGGCCTCAAAGGCCACATCATTTCAGTAAGGCCCAAGGGCAGGGTAGGATGAGAGCTGCCAAACCTGTGGGTTTTCTCCCAGGTATGGAGGCTCTGGTAGAGGTGCATCAGGACACCTGGGTTCCTGTCACTTTGAGGTGGGCCATGGGGACACTGCTGAGAGGGCTTGGGAAGGCCATGCTGTCTCTTCATAGTGTTCCTTACTTTGCAGGATGGAGGCTGTACCTGTCCTGGGGATGTGGCCAAGGCTTTTGGTAAGGACGTTGGGAGGGCACGGAAGGAGGATCCTGTAGAAGAGGATGAGTCACCTCTGAGGGTCTAGGATCAAGCTAGGAAAGGCTGAGAGAACCCTTCAGATTCTTTCATAATAGGAACCTAGTGACCTTGAAGCCTGTGGAGTCACGTGGGGCAAGGCAGCAGGGGAAATCCTGCAGCTTTGATATGGACTCGCCAAGTGTGGATGAGGACCACCTGCACCGTTCCCTGGGCTGGTAGACAATGTAGATTCCTGAGCCCTACCCCAAACCTACAGTCAGGCTCTGGGGAGCGGGGCTGCAAATCTGCCTTTTTCACAGCCTCCCAGGTAGTCCTGGCTCACACTAAAGTCAGACACCTCTGCTCTTGGGACACTTGCAGTGAGTCTTGTTCAGCTGGGCACAGTAAAAAGAAATGACTAGAAGATGGCAAAAACAGCAAAAAGGAGAGAGTAAAAGGCCAGGCAGGGACTCTCCAGAGGATCTTTTTAAATTCTTGGGGAAATCGGGCCTACTGAAGAGTAGAGGCCAGGGCAGAGCAGGCCCAGCTAGGGAAACAAAATGAGGAAGATGCTGAAATCACTGTCAGGACTGAAAATTTGGCATAAGTTTCTTCTGAGAGTGGGCAAGTGGGCATGTGGGCACCTGGGCCAGCTTTGTCTCTTCCCCCCTTGTTGATGCTGGCAGGGGCAGGGGCTGACTTCGTGATGCTGGGTGGCATGCTGGCTGGGCACAGCGAGTCAGGTGGGGAGCTCATCGAAAGGGATGGGAAGAAGTACAAGCTCTTCTACGGAATGAGTTCGGAAACAGCCATGAAGAAGTACGCTGGGTCCGTGTCGGAGTACAGGTATGTGTGGGGGCCCAGGAGCTGAGGGGTCTTGGAAAGTGTGACTAAGCTGGATGGCTGCAGAACTGATGGCTGCTGGGAGATGGATAATACTGTTCTTGGGAGAAAGGTGATAAACTGGGGCTAGATGCTAGAGAATGGGGAAGTCACTGGGCCTAAGGAATCCAAAAAGAAAAGGTAAGAAAGTTTTTCCTCCTCTAAGGGCCTCAGAGGGAAAGACAGTGGAGGTGCCCTTTAAAGGGGACGTGAAATATACCATCCGAGACATCCTTGGAGGCATCCGCTCCACATGTACCTACGTGGGAGCAGCTAAGCTGAAGGAGCTGAGCCGAAGAACTACCTTCATCCGTGTCACCCAGCAGTGGAATCCAATCTTCGGTGACGAGAGCTAGACCTGAGCAATTCTGCCCTCCCAAGGCACCAGCACCCAGCACAGGGCTCCCCAGTGGGCCCCTCACCCATCCCAGCTACTATGGCCATTTATTACTTAGTCATTCCCTATCATCTCACTCCTGAGGGCTCCTGGAATAATTCTGTACTGCTCTGTCTGTACACACAAAATGCCCAGGGCACTCACTGGAAAGGAAGCAAGGCAGGCACGCTGAGATGATGAAGTAAGATAGTCCAACGGGAATCGGGGGACCTAGCATTCTGAAGATTATCAAAAGGAAAAGATGCTGATTGCTACATCAGTGTTTTATATGGCCTCGGTCTGGAAGAGGTAGGCTTTTAGAATCATGTTTTGTGAATTAGCTTTATTAAATAGGATCTTTGAATATCTCAAAAACTTAGAAGTAGTATTTACTTATTTTAAATACCTCAATAAAGAGAGATCCCAACGACTGTAAAGAGATTCTGGGGCTTTCTGCACAAAGCTGGGCATCTGGGTGCTATTCCAGGGCAAGTAGAGATGGAGCTGGCACTGACCCAGTGGAGTCAAGGACAGTGAGTACTTTTCCCGTGAAATATCTCCATTCTAGTGCCACCGCCCCCAGGTAACATGGCAGCATGAGAATTTACAAAGTATATTCTGGCATCAGGAGACACATAGATCTGTTCAGAATAGCAAAAGGAAATTTTTCTTCCAAGCTCTCAACCTGGTAACCCTTCTGGCCACATCTGAACAACACTTTCCAAGGGAAGTATAAAGGCGTAGGGATTCTTCCAGCTCTGGAGAGGCCCCTACTGTTTCTAAGGAGTGACCTAGACTAACCTTAAAGAAGCCTTAATTCCCCTCCCTCACACCAAGACAGTGTTGTAACAAATCCAGAGTTTAATCATCAAGCGTTAGAAAGTCATTTGAGCACTAGTCAGGCGTGGACTTCCACTTTATTCCCGCTAAACTGCGTGTACAGCTGAGGAGGAAGGAGACAGGCAGAGTGCAGAAGGCATTCCAGTCCTATCAGAGGAGTCTAGAGCTGTCTACATGGTCAGGGGAAGGGACAGCCACGGCACTGGGATTTAAGGGGGGAGGTATTCACAAAAGGTGGGGATCAGGGTGTCAAACTTTGTCTTCTGATAGTTATCCAGAGACTCCTGCAGAGAAGGGAGCAGGGAGAGCCTGTCATCATCTGAAACCACTGCGAGCCCTCCGGATTCTGGAGCATGTAGGTTTCTCTGTCTTGTTCTGCCCATAGCCTTCCCTAGCTTTCTCTTCCTTCCTACTCACCCTTCCTTCCCTCTGGCCATTTTCTTCCTCATCAGAGTCCAAAACCAAGTCCCCTATGGTAATGACAGAGCTGCACATAGATGGAGGACCCACTGCAGGAAGGAAAGCAGAGACAAAGCACTCTTCTAGGTGAACAGAGGCCCTCAAGAGTCCCCAAGAGAGGAGGTTGTCTGACCCAGTCCTGACTCAGAATACCTACCTGGCTTCCTGGCCCTAGGAGGTGATAATGATAGTCTCAGGGGGTCCATGGGGCAATCCAAACAATTCCTGAGGTGGGAGCAAGCAAAGAAGATAGGGTGAAGGGAAAGCAGGCAAAGAGTGTGCTGCTAGTAGGGAGAAGCAACCCATCTACTCACTCCTTTTGCTCCGAGGCAGACAAGTCAACTGAGTTCTCCTTCAGAGCCCTTCCCCCCAGGGTCTGGGATGCACTCTTAGACTTTCCAGTGGAGGCTGCTCGCCTGCCCACAGCACCTGCTGGATCTGCCACATGTGTCCCATATTCTTCCTGGTTCTCAGGCTTAGAAATGACCTGGGGTGGTGAACCCAGATTCCTAAAGGGTAACAGCATGACTGTGGGGCGCTCCTTATGGCCTCCCCTGGTGGATGCCCACTGGGACTGGATTCTTCGCCGGCCTAGAGGGGCCAGATTGAAGTGGTGGCCAGCCAAAGGTTCTGGGTGTTTCCTTGAGCCTGCTCCCTGAGGAAGGTATGGGCCAGGTCTGGCTTCTGGTAGAGGATCGTGGAGTGCTAGTCTTGGTTGCCGAGGAGGACTCTGCTCCATGGGCTCTGTCACATTCATGGAATCAGCATCAGAGCACTCTGAAAAAGAAAACAAAACTCCTATAAAGAGAACTGACAATAACACATCAACTCACTCTGGTTTCTGCCTCAGGCCGAGGTAACCCTTCCAATGGGCTGTCTCAAAAGGTCTCAGGCCAAACACTCTACCCCAAATTCCTACTTCACCCAGATAGTCCTGGTACCTGGAAGTGGCCACCCCATGTCCACACCATATTGGGTCAAGGCAAAAGAAGAAGTGACAGAAACTCCAGGCTGCATCCAACTCAGCACATCCTGCAGCTGTGGGCAGGGAGAGGGGCATGAAGACCACAGTTCTTAATACCACCACCCTGCACTCCGCCCTGTTGTGTTCTGTCCCAACAAAACCTGCTGTGCCTGCACGGGAGGCAGTGCTTTCTCCATCTGACACAAGTATTCAAAAAACAGCTTTTCCATGGCAGCCAGAAAGGGTTCCCCATACTCTTGTTCAAGTTCCTGCAGGGGGGACGAAAGCTGGTCAGAAGTGGACTAGAGAAAACAGCCATGTCATAGCTTCCAAACCAGCCAGTCTCACCTGCAGCTTCGAAGCCAAATCCACAGGAGCCTCTGCCAGCTGCTTCACCTGCTGGCGAAAGGTTTCTTGTGCCTCCGAGATCTTCCTCAGATCCTGCTTTGTCTGTTGAGGGTAAGGAAGGCAGACAAGTTAGGGGCACCAGGATCCAGTGTCTGGGAGGAGCAGCAACTTTGCATGGAGTGCTGACTGAGTAGTTAGGGCTTGTTCCAGGTATTACTCACAGTTTTGGGGTCCCGCACTACAGGTCCAGGCTCTGGGAAGTGGTGATACAGGGCATTCAGAACCTGGGCCCAAGGCCGGCCTTGCAGGATCAGCTCTACCACCACCTGTGAAGGCTACTGAGCTCAGAATACCCATTTCAGGGCAAGTTGCCCTTTTCCACCGGTTCCATTCGCCACCCCTATGCGGCTGGCCCTTGTTAGGTCCTCCCATCGCGCCCCCTTCCCCTCTCCCAGGTCCTACTGGCTTCAATACCTTGGCCTTTAGGCCCATACACAGGCGTTCATGGTGCCGGTAGCGAACCAAACCAGGGGCAGCAGCACGCAGGGCTCGCAGAAACTCCAGCACTTGCGGATAGTGCTCGACGCAGCGTCGGCGTACGACCTGCCAGCTGGCTGCGGCCGCGAAGCGCAGAACTGCGGGACCGGCCCCCGGGGGCGTGGCCATGGCCGGCGGGCTCCGCCCCGGGGGCGGCCCTTTTGGGTTCCTTCCTCCGCGGCGAGGTTTCCGGACTCCTCCCAGGGGCGGGGCAGCCGGCGGCCCTCAGTGGCTCGGCTGTCTCGATCTGCGCCGCGTCTTTCGCGATCTGACTTAGCACCCTTCCCTAAGTCACCAGAACGCTGGCGGTCTTCCCCAACTCGGGCTGGAGCCTGAATTTCCGGGGAAGCTGGTCGGCTTCACTGACACCGGGTCGCTCTGCTGTAAACGCCGCCACAGCTGTCTCGAACCCGAGGGCTGCCTCGCTTCCGGCTCCGCGACCAGCTTCCCTGCCCCGGAAAAGGACCGCAATGGCGAGCCAATGAGCCGCGAGAGCAGAGAAACTGACGCGGCGTCACAAGGCCCCGCCCAGGCAGATCCGGCGCCGCCCCGCCCTCTGCCCGTCACCGCGGTCGGCGGTTAGGCGGCGGGGACGCCCATCCGTGCTGCCCCGGCCGTTGTCCGCGGAGCGTGCGGAGCGGGCGCATCCCTCTCTGAAGTCTGACTGCCCAGCGTGAGGGCGAGGATCGTGCCGCTTCCCCTCTCCATCGTCTTCACCCCTGAAAGGCGGTTTCTTAGGTCCCGGCCCCCACAGCAGCGCCAGCCACGTCTTCCCCGGCGCCGCGCCGCTTCCAGTAAGAATCCAACTGTTCCTCTTGCTGAACAGGAGAGGGCGCCCGCCTTCGGAAAATAAAATACAAAGTTTGAAAGATACATCAGATTGTTAACCTGGTTTTCTTTAGATGGTGAAACTGTAGGTAATTTTTTGTGCTTTTCTCTTTGAGATCTTTTTTTTTTTTGTATTGTGTAGTTTTTAAATAAAAAATAAAAGTTTTCTTTTTCAAATTTCTGTTGTATGCTTACCCTAGTCAGCCCCATAATGTAACTGATTTACTTGTCTGTCTCCTGGTCACCCTTCCTGCTATCTCTATTTCCATCGCCAAGTACCTACAGAACCTGGCACAGTGTATAGCCTTTGTTGGTTGAATGAATTAACTGCCCTGACTACCTTCAGGGGTCCAGTGAAACCACCCTTTCCTTGGGCCGTCTCCCTCCCTGGGGACGATGGCGCCCATCTCCTCCCTGTCTCCACTCACGATCAGTCTTCTGAGACGATCCACACATTCAGCTGCCCGCGGGACATCTAGTTGGAAGTCCCAAAGTACCCGAATCGGACATGTATGAAATTCTAGTTATCTTCCTTTTTTATTTTACCTTTATTTTCTGTAAAGTTCTTCCTTTCTGTAGATCTGAGGTTCTGACCTACATAATTTTCATTATTTCTAAAGAATTTCTTTTTTTATTGACTTCATAATAGTTCACATCAATGCGAGATTTCAGTTGTACATTATTTCTTGACTGTCACCACATAAGTGCTCCCCTTCACCCCCTGTGACCACCCCCCACCTCCCTTCCCCTGGTAACCACTGAACTGTTTTCTTTGTCCATGTGTTTCTTTATATTCCACATGTGAGTGAAATCATCTGGTGTTTGTCTTTCTCTGTCTGGCTTATTTCATTTAGCATAATTCCTTCCAGGTCCTTCCATGTTATTGCAAACGGGATGAATTTGTCTTTTTTATGGCTGAGTAGTATTCCATTGTATATGTATACCACATCTTCTTTATCCAATCATCAGTGGATGGACACTTGGATTGTTTCCATGTCTTGGCTATTGTGAATAGTACTGCAATGAACATAGGGGTGCATATGTTACTTTGGGTTGTTGATTTCAAATTGTTTGGGTAGAAACCCAGTAGTGGGATAGCTGGGTCATATGGTAGTTCTATTTTTAGTTTTTTGAGGAATCTCCATACTGTTTTCCATAGTGGCTGCAACAGTTTGCACTCCACCAGCGGTGTGTGAGGATTTCCTTTTCTCCACACCCTCTCCAACATTTATTTTTAGTCTTAGTGATTATATCCATTTTAACAGGTGTAAGGTGGTATCTTAGTGTAGCTTTGATTTACATTTCCCTGATGGTTAGTGATGTTGAACAGCTTTTCATGTGTTTATTGGCCATCTGTATATCTTCTTTGGAAAAACATCTGTTCATATCCTCTGCCCATTTTTTGATTGGGCTGTTTTATTTTTTTATTGTTCAGTTGTGTGAGTTCCTTATATATTATGGAGATTAACCCCTTGTCAGATATATGATTTGCAAATATTTTCTCCCATTTAGTGAGTTGTCTGTGTGTTTTTATTCTAGTTTCTTTTGCCTTGCAGAAGCTCTTTAGTCTGATGAACTCCCACTTGTTTATTTTTTCTTTTGTTTCCCTTGTCTGAGAAGACATGGTATTTGAAAAGATCCTTTTTAGTTCGATGTCAAAGAGTGTACTACCTATATTATCTTCCAGGAGTTTTATAGTTTCAGGACGTATCTTCAAGTTGAGTTTATTTTTGTGTATGGCATGAGAAAACAGTTTACCTTCATTCTTTTGCATGTGGCTGTCCACTTTTCCCAACACCATTTATTGAAGAGACTATCTTTTCTCCGTTGTATGTTCTTGGCACCTTTGTTGAAGATTAGCTGTCCGTAGATGTGCGGTTTTATTTCTGCAGTTCTGTTCCATTGATCTGTGTGCCTGTTTTTGTACCAGTACCATGCCGTTTTGATCACTATGGCTTTGTAGTACATTTTGAAGTCAGGGATTGTCATACCTCCAGCTTTGTTCTGTTTTCTCAGGATTGCCTTAGCAATTTGGGGTCTTTCATTGCCCCATATGAATTTTAGGATTCTTTGCTCTATTTCCTCGAAGAAGGTCATTGGGATTCTGATTGGGATTGCATTGAATCTGTCAATTGCTTTGGGTAGTATGGACATTTTAACTATGTTTGTTCTTCCAAACCATGTGCATGGAATATCTTTGCATCTCTTTATGTCATTATCAATTTCTTTCAGTAATGTCTTATAGTTTTCATTGTATAAGTCCTTCACCTCCTTGGTTAAATTTATTCCTTGGTACTTTATTCTTTTAGTTGTGATTGCAAATGGAATGGTATTCTTGAGTTCTCTTTCTGTAAGTGCATTATTGGAGTATAGAAAAGCAAATGATGTTTGTAAGTTGATTTCATACCCTGCAACTTTACTGCAGTTGTTGATTATTTCTGTTAGCTTTCTGATGGATTCTTTGGGGTTTTCTATATATAAGATCATGTCATCTGCAAACAGCAAGAGTTTCACTTCTTCACTCCCTATTTGGAGTCCCTTTATTTCTTTCACTTGCCTTATTGCTCTGGCCCAAATCTCCAGTACTATGTTGAATAAGAGTGGCGATTGAGGGCATCCTTGACTTGTTCCTGTTCTTAAGGGGATGCTGTTGAGTTTTTGCCCATTGAATATGATGTTGGCTGTGGGTTTATCATATATGGTGTTTATTATGTTGAGGTACTTTCCTTCTATCCCCGTTTTATTAAGAGTTTTTATTATAAATGGCGGTTGGATCTTGTCAAATGCTTTCTCTGTGTCTATTGAGATGATCATGTGATTTTTACTCCTCGGTTTGTTGATGTGTTGTATCACGTTGATTGATTTGTGGATGTTGAACCATCCCTATGCCCCTGGTATGAATCCCATGTGATCATGATGTATGATCCTTTTGATGTATTGCTGAATTCGGGTTGCCAAAATTTTGTTAGGAATTTTCGCATCTGTTTATCAGTGATATTGACCTGTAGTTTTCCTTTTTTGTGTTGTCCTTGTCAGGCTTTGGTATCAGAGTGATGTTGGCCTCGTAGAATGTGTTAGGAAGTGTTCCATCTTCCCTAATTTTTTGGAATAGCTTGAGCAGGACAGGTATTAAATCCTCTCTAAAGGTTTGGTGGAATTCCTCAGGGAGGTCATCTGGTCCTGGGGTTTTATTCTTTGGGATGCTTTTCATTACTCTTTCATTCTCTTTCCTTGTGATTGGTCTATTCAGATTGTTTCTTCTTGATTCAGCTTTGGGAGGTTGTAAGAGTCTAAGAATTTATCCATTTCCTCTAGATTATCCATTTTGTTGGCATATAGTTTTTTGTAGTATTCTCCTATAATCCATGGTATTTCTGTGCAGTCTGTTATTTCTCCTTTTTCATTTCTGATTTTGTTTATTTGAGCTTTCTCTTTTTTTCTTTGTAAGTCTGGCTAGGGGGTTGTCAATTTTATTTATCTTCTCAGAGAACCAACTCTGTTTCATTGATCCTTTCCACTGCCTTTTTTTGTTTCAATAGAATTTATTTCTGCTCTGTTTTTTAAATTTCTCTCCTTCTTCTGACTGTAGGCTTTGTTTGTTCTTCTTTTTCTAATTCAGTTAGGTGTAATTTGAGATTGCTTATTTGGGATTTTTCTTGTTTGTTAAGGTGTGCCTGTATTTTGATGAATTTCCCTTTTTTTTTTTTTTAAAGATTTTATTTTTCCTTTTTCTCCCCAAAGCCCCCTGGTACATAGTTGTGTATTTTTAGTTGTGGGTCCTTCTACTTGTGGCATGTGGGATGCCACCTCAGCATGGCTTGATGAGTGGTGCCATGTCTGCACCCAGGATCCAAACTGGTGAAACCCTGGGCTGCCGAAGTGGAGTGCATGAACCTAACCACTCGGCCATGGGGCCGGCCCCTGAATTTTCCTCTTAGTATGGCCTTTGCTGCATCCCATATGAGTTGGTATGGTATGTTATCATTTTCATTTGTCTCCAGATATTTTTTGATTTCTCCTTTAATTTCTTCAATGATCCATTGCTTGTTCAATAGCATGTTGTTTAGTCTCCACATCTTTGTCCCTTTCTCAGCTTTTTTCTTGTAATTAATTTCTAGCTTTATAGCATTATGATCGGAAAAGATGCTTGTTATTATTTCAATGTTCTTAAATTTATTGAGGCTTGCCTTGTTTCCCAACATACAGTCTATCCTTGAGAATGTTCCGTGTGCACTTGAAAAGAATGTGTATTCTTCTGTTTCTGGATGGAGTATATATGTCTATTAAGTCTAACTGGTTTACCTTTTCATTTAATTCCACTGTTTCCTTGTTGATTTTCTGTCTGGATGATGTATCCATTGATGTGAGTGGAGTGTTGAGGTCCCGTACTATAATTGTGTTATTAGTAATATCTTCTTTTTAGGAAATTTGGTGCTCCAGGGTTGGGTGCATAGATATTTATAAGAGTTATTTCTTCCTGATGGAGTGTCTCTTTGATCACTATATTGCCCCTCTTTGTCTCTCTTTACCTGCCTTATCTTGAAGTCTACTTTGTCTGATATAAGTATTGCGACACCTGCTTTCTTCTGTTTGCCATTAGCTTGGAGTATCATCTTCCATCTCTTCACTCTGAGCCTGTGTTTGTCATTGGAGCTGAGATGTGTTTCCTGGAGGCAACAAAAATTGTTGGGTCTTGTTCTTTAATCCATCTCACCACTCTGTGTCTTTTTGTTGGAGGATTCAATCCATTTACGTTTAGGGTGATTATTGATGTATGAGGGCTTAATGCTGTCATTTTATCACTTGTTTTCCAGTTTTCCTGCATTTCCTTTTCTCATCCTGTGTGTTTTGGTCTACCCATTGAATTATGTAGTTTTTTATGATGTGTTTCTTTGTTTTCTCCTCATTTATTCTTTGTGTCTCTGTTATGCTTTTTTGTTTAGTGGTTATCCTGAGGTTTGTATTCAGATATATAAGTGTATAAGATAGTCCATTTTCTGATGGCCTCTTATTTCCTTAGTCTAAACTAATTCAGTCCCTTTCTCCTCCCCCCTAGGTTGTTTTCCTCATATCTTATTCCAACTTGTGTTGTAAGTTTGTGGTTAAAATGACAGGATTATCTTTGTTCTTGGTGTTTTCCGTCCCGTTAGCTTAATGCTATGGTGAATATTGGCTATCCTATTCTGATTATGTCTACCTATTTATCTCCTTACTCTGTGTTTTGTGACCCCCTTTTTTTTTTCAAGTATGAGCGCCTTCTTGAGGATTTCTTATGGGGGGGGCATCTCGTGGCTACCAAGTCCCTTAGCTTTTGTTTGTCTGGGAAAGTTTTAATTTCTCCCTCATATCTCAAGGATATTTTTGCTGGATAGAGTATTCTTGGCTGAATGTTTTTGTTTTTTAAAGATTTGGGGGCTGGCCCTGTGGCTGAGTGGTTAAGTTCGTGCGCTCCGCTTTGGCAGCCCGGTGTTTCACTGGTTTGGATCCTGGGCACAGACATGGCACCACTTGTCAGGCCACATTGAGGCAGCATCCCATATGCCACAACTACAAGGACCCACAACTAAAAATATACAACTATATACTGGGGGGGTTTGGGGAGGAAAAGTAGAAGAAAAAAGATTTGAATGTGTTGTTCCATTCTCTCCTAGCTTGTAAGGTTTCTGCAGAGAAATCCACTGAAAGCCTGATGGGGTTCCTTTGTAGGTTATTTTCTTCTGCTTTGCTGCCCTTAGTCTTTTCTTTGTCATTCATTTTTGTCAGCTTTACTACTATATGCCTTGCAGTAGGTCTTTTTACAGTGACAAATCTAGGAGATCTGGAAGCCTCTTCCACACAGATTTCCCTCTCATTCCCTAGATTTTGGAAGTTCTCTGCTATTATTTATTTGAACACACTTTCTGCTCCATTCTCCTTCTCTTCTCCTTCTTGAATACGTATCATTCTTATGTTGCGTTTCCTCATTGAGTAGGATATTTCTCGGAGACTTTCTTCATTTCTTTTTAGTCTTAGTTCTTTCTCCTCTGTCTGGAGCATTTCAACATGTCTATCTTCAATTATGCTGATACACTCCTCTGTGATGTCCACTCGAGCATTCAGGGAATCCGTATTTTGTTTTATCTCTTCCATTGTGTCTTTCATCTCTAATATTTCTGATTGATTCTTCTTTATAGTTTCAATCTCTTTTGTGAAGTAGCTCCTGAACTCGTTGGATTGTTTCTCTACATTCTCTTTTGCCTCATTGAGTTTTTTTTATGATAGCTATTTTGAATTCATGGTCATTTAGCTTATATATTTCTGTATCCTCAGGACTGAATTCTGGGTGTTTGTCGTTTTCTCTCTGGTCTGGAGATTTGATGGAGTGTCTGATGTTAGAGTATGTGGGTTGGGTTTTTTGCATTCTGATATTATTTGGTTGCAGTTACAGCCTGTCACCACTGGGTGGGGGTCGAGAGCTGTGTATTCTAAGCCCTCCGCTTTCAGCTGAGATCCTAGGCAGTGGAGTGGGCCCGGGGCAGGTTGGGGGCAGGAGCACTTTCTCCTGCGTGCTCTTGGGGTTTTCTCCATCAGCTCTTGCTATCTTGTCTCCTGGGGTGTTGGCTTGATGAGGTCACCCCCTCCCCCACCCCCCCAGTTTTGCTGGATACAGAAGTCCAGATTGGGGGGCTTTTTTCCTTTAACATGTTAAACATTACACTCTGCTCTCTTCTTGCTTGCGTGGTTTCTGGTGAGAAGGCTGATGTAATTCTTATCCTTGCTCCTCTGTAGATAAGGTTCCCTCCCACCCCAGCTTTCTTTCAAGATTTTCTCTTGGTTTTTGGTTTTCTGCAGTTTGAATATGATGTCTAGGCATAGATTTTTTTTTTTTTTTTAAGATTTTATTTTTTCCTTTTTCTCCCCAAAGCCCCCTGGTACGTAGTTGTATATTCTTCGTTGTGGGTCCTTCTAGTTGTGGCATGTGGGACGCTGCCTCAGCGTGGTCTGATGAGCAGTGCCATGTCCGCGCCCAGGATTCGAACCAACGAAACACTGGGCTGCCTGCAGCGGAGCGCGCGAACTTAACCACTCGGCCACGGGGCCAGCCCTTTTTTTTTTTTTAGTCCTGCTTGGTGTTTTCTAAGCTTCCTGGATCTGTGTTTGGCGTCTATCATTAACTTTGGAAAATTCTTAGTCATTATTGCTTCAAATATTTCTTCTGTTTCTTTCTTTCTTTTCTTTGTGGTATTCTCATTATGCATATACTACACCTTTAGTAATTGTCCCACAGTTCTTGGATATTCTCCAGTGTCTTTTTCATTTTTTTTCTCTTCGCATTTCAGTTTTGGAAATTTCTACTGATAGTTCTTCAAGTTCACTGATTCTTTCCTTGGCCATATCCAGTCTATTGATGAGCCCATTAAAGGCATTCTTCCTTTGTGTTATGGTATTATTTATTTCTAGCATTTCTTTTTGGTCCTTAGTTTACATCTCTCTGCTTATATTACCCACCTCTTCTTACATGTTGTCCACTTTTTCCATTAAAGCCCTTAGCATATTGATCATAGTTGTTTTAAATTCCCGGTCTGATAATTCCAATATCTCTGCCACATCTCAGTCTGGTTCTGATGCTCACTCTGTCTCTTCAAATTGTTGGTGTTTTTTTTACCTTTAGGTATGCTTTTTAATTTTTGTGTTGAAAGTCAGGTGTACTGGGTCAAATGAACTGAGGTAAATAAGCTTTCAGTGTGAGGTTTTATGTTTACCTGGCTAGGGGTTAGGCTGTCTTTATTGTTTTCTGTATCTGTAAATGTCAGAGGCTAAAATTTCCTCTGGTGTCCTCATTATTGTCTCCCTTGTTGTCTTTGGAGTTCCCTAGAGACTTCTTTTTTTTTTTTTCAAGAAAGATTAGCCCTGAGCTAACATCTGCTGCCAATCCTCCTCTTTTTGCTGAGGAAGACTGGCGCTGAGCTAACATCTGTGCCCATCTTCCTCTACTTTATATGTGGGATGCCTACCACAGCATGGTTTGCCAAGCAGTGCCATGTTCACACCTGGGATTTGAACCAGTGAACCCCGGGCCACTGAAGCAGAATGTGCACACTTAACCACTGTGCCACCAGGCCAGCCCCTAGAGACTTCTTAAATAAGGTCTGAGACGTGCAGTCTTTCCATTGTATTCCCCTGTTATACGGGAGCTCTGCTGATGTGGTGGTGAGGTGACGGCGAGGGGAAGCGTCTTGTAGTCCTGTGTTCAGCTCTCAGTCTTTCAGTGAGCCTGTGCCTCTGGACTGTGAACTGCACACGGGCTCCTCAGTCCTGTCTCCCCCTCCTCCCACTGGTAGGTAAGACAAGAAGGCTAGAGCAGCCTGGAGTCGGGTATTTCCCTCTTCCCAGGTCACTTCGGCTCTGGTAGAATAGTTCCTTCTGAAGGCAGGCCTTAAGAAGAACAGAATGCTCTGGGTGTGTTTCAAAAGGGCTGCTTTTCCCCTTTCCCTGCCAGACCCACAAGGGGCTTTTTTCTGTGATCTTCACTGTGAGAACCTAGTAGAGCTCCTGGAGGTAAAGCTCAGGAAAGTGTGGGGACCCCCTAAGACTGGGCCCCTAGAGCTTAAACTCTCAGATTTGTCTGCACTGAGCCTCCAGTGCTTTGTTGGTGAGAGTTCACACTTCCCATCCTGGCGCTCGTTCCCACAGAGCTTTCTGCTCCTGGGCCTCTGTTTCAGTGAGTTGTGATTCTCTGTATCTGCTTGTCTGTCTCTCAAATTTGGGGGGCATGTCCCCCATGACTTCAATCCTCCAGCAGATGTAAGAAGAGTTATTGTTTCCAGTTTGTTCATCTTTTCCTGTTGTGAGGACAGGAGTGAGGACTTCCAAGCTCCTTACCTGCCAGACTGAAAACTGGAAGTTATTGTCCCTTTAAAATTCTGCCCTTCCTCCTGGGCTCCGTGTTTCTGTCCATGGCACCTCTCTTGACCCATGAGTCAGAAACCCAGACCACTGTCCTTAACTCTGTCCTCCCTCCCCTCCAAATCAAATCCATTGCCAAGTCTAATCAGCTCTACTTCTATAGAACCTCCCACCCACCCCTGTTTTTCTCTTTCACTGCCTCTGCCCTCTTTCGGGTTCCCCCATCTCTCACAGTGAGAAGACTCTGGTCTGCCCACCTCCAGCCCAACTCCTCTGTGAGTTCTTTTCCATGTTGCTTTCATCATGAATCTTCTGAAATGCAACGCTGATCGTATCATCCCTAACTGAAAGCTCCGTCGTACTTTCAAAAGAAAGTTCAAGCTCCGAAATACGGCAAAAGGATTTTTAATGGTCTGGCCAGGCCTGCCTCTTCCTCCACATTCCTTGCAACTTTGCCTTCATCACGCACCTATATGCCAGTCCTCATCAAACTGTTTGCATTTTCCAAATATACTGTGTTGTCTCACATTTCTGTACCTTGCACACACTGGATGATTCCTCTGTCCTTCTTGCCTCTTGGACTTGACTTTTTCTCATCTTTTGTGGCTCATCTGATAACCACCTCCATGAAGCCCTTCATAGTTCTCCTGGGGCCCTCAGCATCCTTTTATCGCCACCACTGCTATGCAGAACCTATCTTTTAAGGTTGTTGGAAGGACTAAGTGAGTTAGTAAATATAAAGCACTTGGAACAGTGCCTGGCTTCTAGTAAGTACTGCGTATGCATTTGCTGTGTTTTGAATGCTTACATGCCTGTCACCCCCACTGGGCGGGAGCCCCTTGAAGGAAGGGCTTGATTCTTTTTAGTACATCTTATGCCACTGGCGCCTGTTGTCGCACCTTGTCCATGTGTTTACAGCTCATAGGAACAGCTCCTATTTTTAAGTCCTCTTTTTCCTGCCCCAGGAGCCCCTTGTCTTGCAAGCCTTCTTCAACTCAAAGGTTGAAGAAGACAAGTGGTTGGAAATCAGCACACTGGGCATGTGGTCTCATGGCTGCTGCTGGCCCAAGAAGGGTGTAGGCAGGGACGGCTTGGGAAAAGTTGTTCTCAATCCTTAGTGTGCACGGGAGTAAAACCCTTAGTGAGCTTGTTAAAATACAGACTTCTTGGCCCCTGCTGCAGGGATTCTGTTCATGAGGTCTATGCTGGGGCC
This sequence comes from Equus asinus, assembly GCF_041296235.1. Taxonomy (NCBI): domain Eukaryota; kingdom Metazoa; phylum Chordata; class Mammalia; order Perissodactyla; family Equidae; genus Equus; species Equus asinus. The sequence goes on from NC_091791.1 coordinate 169,186,994, forward strand.
CAGAAATCTGAATTATTAATAAGCATCTCAGGTGATTCTAATGTCAGTAGTCTAGGGACTACACTTAAGAACCCTGGGGTAAGGAACAGTTTCATTCAAACCAAAGCCAAAATCCTCCAGAAGTCAACCAAAGGAAAATTTCCAGGTAGAAGAGAGCTATACAAAGGGGATTGACTCTGTGTCTCTAAGCCACACCCTCCCTTGCAGTTTCCTCTCTGGTGAGGGACAGCAGTCCCTGTATCAGTGGATGGCACCACCAATCAGTCTTGTTCCACAAGCCAGAAACCTGGGGCTTCTCTTTACTGCTCCTCTCTGCCTTCCACCCAGCCACATCCCATCCCTCCCAAAGTCCTGTGAATTTTACCTCCTGGATATTTCTCCAAGTTTTCCACTCTGTCTCCAGCACCACTGCTCTGGCCCAAACTACAATCTCTACCATAAACGACTACAACTGCTTTCCAATCTGTGTCTCTGCATCCACTCCAGCCCTGCTTCCATTCATTCTTGACACTACAGGCAGAGTAATCTGTTCAAAACACTCAATCTGGTCATGTCACCTCTAATTCCTTAAATCTTTCACAGGCTTCCCACTGCAGACCAAGATCCTCACTGTGGCTAGAAGGCCCCCCAAGTCTTGGCCCTGTGTCCCTCAGCTTCACCTCCTCCACTCTGCCCTTTGCTCTCTCTGCTTTAGCCACACTGCCCTTCTTTTAGTCTTGTGTATGCTTCCAGACTCCCTTCCACCCCAGGGTCTTTGCACAGGCTATTCCCTTTGCCTGGAGTGATCTCCCTTCCCTCTCTGGCTAGCTATCCTCCAGGGTCACCTATTCAGATAAAGCTTTCTTAACCCCCACCAGCAGGCCAGGTCACATGCCTTTACTGTAAACCTCAGGGCTATTTACTCTCTTTTGTTTTGTGCAGTTACTCAACCAATCTGTTTCTCTCTCAGGTTGTAAGCTCCATAAGGCAGGAACTAGGCTTGTCCTGTGTTACAGTACTTGGCCCATTGCTTGGTACATGCCACTAAATATTTGTTAATTGGGTGAAGGAATGGGTCCCTTGGCCACCACCATGGCTGGACCCTCCCAGTCAGAGTCTCCTGTAAGATTCTGGTCTAACTGTGGACAAAAATCCCTTTCCGGGGTGGATCTTTGAACAGCTGAAGCTAGCTATTATTTTAAAAATTAACTTTATTTAAAATGAAATGCAACCACTGAAGTCCAATCCATATATCTGAAAAACATTTATAAGTCACATTAAATTTTTGCTTTTAAATTTGTAATTAGCTCCACCTGGATTAATGAGCGGGAAGAGAAAAATCTTCCTTTCGGTGTTTTTACCTCTCCCAGGATTTTCCAAGAACTCTGACCAAAAGGGCAGGCCTTCCAGCTTCCATGCTTATTTGGGGAGCACTCTGCTGTCCACAGTGTCTGCCGTGTTTCTCCCACCCACTCAACGTCCTCTTAGAAAACCAACTGCAGGAGTTGGTATATGCACTCTCGGGATTCCACACCCACACTTGCTCCCTGGGCCCAGGAGCTGCAGGCGCTTCCAGAATTTGTCACAGGTTTTGCCAAACCGAACCCACCCACATGGGGTTCAGGGAGTCTCCTATCCAGCCTGATTCTCCAGGCCTAGGATGGTCCCCTTCCCTGCTGTTGGGCTTTCATTGAAGCTACCATAGTCCACACTAATCTTCCCAACTGAAACTCTTGGGGCATGGGAATTAGGGAGAATACTGGTTCTTTACACTCAGGAAACCCTGGGCTACTGATGCAAAGAATCCACTTCCTGCCTGATGATCAACTTTATATACCAGATGTCCTAGGAAAACCAGAACAGGTCGCCAAGACTCAGAGACAATGCCTGGCTCATCATTGTCCAGGGCCACCAACCAAGAGGACAACTCTAGTGGATTTCCTAAAACCAAAACTAAGATCACCTTCTGTTTTTTTTTAAAAAAAAATTGCACTCTGTTCCATAAAGGATGATGTAAAGGAAATAATCATATGACTAAATATAAACAGCATAAAATAGGTTTCCCTAGCACAGTTTTCTGAGCTGCTGTCCCAGCAAGAGCTCTGCTGGGCATTATCCAGCTCCCCTGAGACCCATTCATGTCTCTCTGTCCCAGAGCGGCTCTAGGCACCCATCAGCTATTCTTCCCACAAATGCTCCAAAACACAATCCTCCGCTGCTCCCCCAAGCTTCAGGACTCCCCGTCACCCTCCATTTTAGTTCATCTTCCATTCAACAGATTTAATTGAGCACCTCCTCCATGTCATGGACTGTGAATCGGCAGTGAGTGAGAGAGATAAGGTCCCTACCTTCCGGGGGCTCACATTCTAGTGGGAGGGGAACCAGAGGCCTGAGGCCAGAGCAGACTGAGCTGGGACAACAGGGACCCTAATGCCCTCTTCCAGAGAACTAAGGCAGATGATCCCCATAAAGCACCTAGTTTGAGCTTAACTCATAGTAGGAGCTCAACATATATTTGTTTATTTCCCTCCAGCTGTTTGGAGAATAGCACTGCTTTCCCCCTTTTTTTTTTCTTTTTGAGGATTTCAAGCATTTTTAAGCTCTAATAAATACAGAAGACCATGGTAAAATGAACAAATGTGAAGCAAGTTACAAAATTGTGAGAAATCTTAAGCTCTCACCTTTTCTCCCAGGTGCTCAATAAAAAGAGATACTGTTGTGTTACTGCTCAATCTTTCTGGAAACTAATTTAACAAAATGTATCAACCACCTTAAACACGCTCAATCCCTTTACCCAGTAATTCTCACTCTAAGAGATTATTTTAAGGGAATAATAAAAACGAGCGCAAAGATTTATGTGCTCGTACAAGGATATTTATCATAGCTCTGTGTGTAATAGCAAAACGTTGGGAAGACTTACATTTCCAGGAACGAGGGATTAATCAAATAAATCAGGTCACATCTATGGGACAGAATTTGTTCATTTGTTATTAAAAACTTGGGGGGGCTGGCCCCGTGGCCGAGTGGTTAAGTTCGCGCGCTCTGCTGCAGGCGGCCCAGTGTTTCGTTGGTTCAAATCCTGGGCGCGGACATGGCACTGCTCATCAAACCATGCTGAGTCAGCGTCCCATATGCCACAACTAGAAGGACCCACAACAAAGAATATACAACTATGTACCGGAGGGCTTTGGGGAGAAAAAGGGAAAAAATAAAATCTTTAAAAAAAAAAAAAAACTTGGTGCAACCGCTGGAGTTTGCTCCATAAATCAAGGAACAATGATAAGTCACATTTTGCAGATTGTTGCTTTTAAATCTGTAAGTAGCAAACATTTCCTGTGCGGCTCTGTACCAGGCCCTGTTCTAGGACCCGGGATGGGGGTGTGAACAAGACAGACAAGGTCTGAAGTCTTATGGAGCTCACCTTTTAGAGAAAAAAGACAGAATTTAATCAATAAACAATCACGCTGATGTGAAAGAATAGGTGCTGGGCAGGAGGCGAAATAAACAGGGTGATATGCTGGAGAGACTGGGAGGCCGGAAGACTAACCAGAGTCATGGCCAGAGAACAGCCTCCTGAGGTGGTGACATTTAAGCTGAGACCTGAACAACAGGAGGGGACCGGCCATGCCACCCACGGGGGAAGAATGTTCCTCCGGAAGAGGAGCAAGGGGCCAAGTCTTAGGTAGAAGGGTGGTGAGTTTGAGAAGCAGAAGGACGGTGGGGCTGAGGCAGAAGGACGAGGGGCGCATGGTGGATATGAGGGTGGAGGGGTCCGCGGGGCCAGATGGAGCAGGGTAGGACTTCGGATGGTTCCAAGGGTGACGGGAAAGCACTGGAAGGTTTAAAGCAGGAGGGCACCAGCATTTAATTGAAAGCTCAGAAAGCTCACTGGCTGTGTAGAAATTGGATTATTCAAGAACAAGAGTGGAAACACACCAGGAGGGTAGAGCAGTTCTGTCGGGAGAGCACAGTGACAGCGTCCGTGGAGAGAGTGACAGGTTCAGACATATTTTGGAAGTAGGGCTGATAAGACTTGCTGATGGGGGCCGGCCCTGTGGCTGAGTGGTTAAGTTCGCGTGCTCTGCTTCCCCACGGCCCAGGGTTTTGCTGGTTTGGATCCTGGGCGCGGACATAGTACCACTCATCAGGCCACATTGAGGTGGCGTCCCAGGTGCCACAACTAGAAGGACCTACAACTAAAAATACACAACTACGTGCTGGGAGGATTTGGGGAGAAAAAAGCAGAAAAAAAAGACTTGCTGATGGATTGACTGTTAGAAGAAAGGAAAGGGAGGAATCAGTGGCGACTTACAGGTTTTTGGCTGGGTCATTATAGTGACAATGAGATGGCACAACTAGGGGAAGCACAGTTTGGGGGCGGCATTAAGACCCTGTGGGGCCACTTTCAATCTGAGACGGACTATCGGCTGTGGAGCCAGACTCCCCGGTTCTAATCCTACCAGACGGCTAAATGATGATGGACAAATTACCTAACCCCTTTTGCCTCAGTTCTGCATCTGTGGAGGGGGCACAGAAGTACAGCCTACCTTACAAGGTTGTCGGGACGATGATATGAGTTATTATGTCTAAATAGATTAGTGCCTCCATTCTTATTCACTCAGCAAGTATCGAGCGAGCATTTCTATGCACTGAATTCTGAACATATAGCAAAGAACAAAGAATTGGACAAAAATCACGAGATATATACTCCACAAGTTTATATTCTAGTTGGGGGAGGGGAGACACACTAGACAGATGCAGGGTTAAAATAGTATGTTGGATGAGGATAAGTGCTATGGAGAAAAATAAAGCTGGAAAAGTGGTACTGAGGAGGGGAGTGGGGTGCACTCTAAAATAGGACGGCCAGAAAAGGCCTCATTAAGATAGTGATATTTGAGGAACGACCTCAAAGGCAGGGAGGGTGCCAGCCACGTGGGTGTTGGGGCAGAGTGTGCCAGGCAGGGGAAACAGCAAGTCCACAGGCCCTGAGGTGGAGGCTTCAAGAAACAAGAAAGGTGAAGCTGAGTGATGGAGGGTAGGGGGCTGAGATCAGAGGAGGATAGGACCACCCCTGCAGGGCCCCCAGGGTCACAAGGAGAACCACGGCTGTTATTCTGCAAGAGGTGAGGAGGCACTGGAGGGTGTGAGTGGATTGGTGACATGATCTGACTGACATTTAAAAGCATCCCCCTGGCTGCCAAGTTGAGAATAGACAGGGCGGGGGCGGGGGGGGGGGGTGGTGGTGGTGGGGGAGGCAGGCTAGTGAGGGCTGGGGCTTCAATCCAAGTGAGGGGGGATGGTGGCTTAGACTAGGATGGGGCAGTACTGGTAGAGAGAGTTTGATAATAAACAGCTAATGCAAAGAATTCAATATATAGAATGTCAGATGGTAATATGTGCTGCGGAGAAAAATAAGGCAGAAAGGGGCATAGGGAGTGTGGAAGGTGCTGAAATTTTAGAATGGGATGGTAGGGAAGCCCTCACAGAGATGTGGCACTTAAGCAAGACTTGAAGGAGACGAGGGAGCGAGCCACGGAGCCGTCTGGGGAAGAACTTAGGCAGAGCGCGTAGCCCTGCAGAGGCCCTGGAACAGGTGTGTGCCTGGCTCTGTCCAGGAACGTAGGGCCAGCGACCTGGAATGGACCAGGCCCGGGGAGTGGGGAGGGGAGGTGAGGGTGGAGTCACAGAGCACTGTAAGGCCTCTGGTTTTGGGGGAAGCCAGTAGAAGGTTTTGAGCAAAGGATTGAACCGATGGGGTCACCTGTTCATTCCGGCTGCTACATAAAGAGCAGAGTATCAGAGGGCAAGAGCGGAGGTGGGGAAATGGCTAGGAAGCGGGTCCAACAATCCAGGTGAGAGATGAAGGCAGCTCTGGCAGGGTGGCAGCTGTAGGTGATGAGGAGGGGTCAGATTCTGGACACAAATGGACGGGAGATAGAACCACTGAGATGTGCTGACAGATTGGATGGGGGATGTGAGAGAAAGAAAGGAGTCAAGGGAGACACCAGGATTTGGGGCCCAAGAAACCAGAAAGATGGAGTTGCCATTTACTGATATGGAGGGGGCTGCAGGAGGATGTGCCGGAGGCAGGTCAGGAGTTTGATCTTGGACATGTTACACTTGGGGTGTCTGTGAGACATCTAGCAGAGATGTTGAGAAGGCAGTAAATATACAAGTTTGAGGTTCAAGGAAAACATACAATTTGGGGAGCCAGTGATCCTTAAAACCACGGGACTGGCAGAGCTCACCTGGGCAGAGTGAAGCTGGATGAGAGAGAGCCTGGAGAGGAGGCCTGAGTCACTCCAACAGCCCGAGGCTAAGCAGAGGCAGAGGCGCCAGCCAAGAAGACTGAGAAGGCAGAGACTCAGGAGGACCAGGAGGGCGGCCCGGAAGCCGAGACTATCATCCAGTCTTACACATGATGTTTTCAAAGAATATTTAATGTCATGGGGAAATGCTCACCAAGGTTACGTGGGGGGGAAGCAGCATCTGAACACAATGTTAATGGTTATTTTCTGTACATAGTGGTGGGTGAGGCTCATTGCTATTTTCTTCTTTACAATTTTCTCTATTTTCTTACTATTCAACATTGAACATGTGTTACTTTTGTAAAAATTCTTAGACAAGGATATTTGAAAACAAATATTGGAAAGTGGCCTTTGCTGCTCAGCAAGTCCTCCAGCCTATTTCTATCTCAAACATGTGCCTACAAAAGGAATTTAGGTCCTTATTTCCCACAGTGGGTACCGTGGAAGGGGGGCAGTCCCACCCCAACCCAGGGGGTTTCAAAAGGGCTTTGGTCAGCAGAAGCCCCCTAGGGTGGGAGGAGACTGGTCAGGCAAGCACTGGAGGCTGTCCTCATGCTAAGCAGGCCCTGTCTCAAGAGCTGCTGAGCTGGCACCCTCGCTGCCCTGCCAGCCATGCTTCTCTGAACAGGGCAGCCAGAAATGCCCACGCATCCCTGGGACAGACCATGGGTCCACACTCGTCGGGCTGGCATGGACTGATCAATAGAGAGAACAGCAGCTTCATTAAAAAACAGATTACTAGCATCTGCGCCACCCAGTGCAAGTGAAGATGGGCTCCCTCCCCAGGGGCCCAGGCCTCTCCACCCGAGCCCCAGGGGAGCCACTCTGTGTGGGGCCCCTGTCTTGAGGCAGTGTCCTTGCTCATCCGACTCCAGTCCCACTGCTCCTGGCCCAGGGCTAAGCCCCACCTCGAGAAGCCATCGGGATGGTCTCTCCTGAGCGACTGTTGCCTCTAGCATCTGAGAAGAAGCTCCCGCTCCCGGGGGCTGGGGCAACGTCCACCTGGATGACACCATGCACCTGGGAGAGCTGTGGACTGTCCAAGCTGGCGATGAGCTGGCGGGGACCTGGTCGGACAGGCACGAACGTCTGGCGCAGCGTCACAGTCTCGTTGCCCCCAATGTCCCTGTGGGCAGAGACAGGGTCATGGGCCTGGGGTGACTGGGGGTGGAGTGGGGAGTAAGAACTGACGGGGCAGCCAGGAAGGCAGGAGCAGAAGGTGGGGCCCTTAAGTCATTTCTTGGCTCAGCTGGAATCTCCACGCCCATGACCAGGACAAAGCCTGACCCCCACAGCCGCCTCCACACAGCCAGATCAGCGGCCACCCACCCAGCTGCCTGAGCTGGAAATCTCCGCGTCATCCGGGACTCCTCCCTCCCCGCTCCCACAAACACCTGGACAGACTGTCCCCGCCTCCCCCTCTCTGTCAATGAGGCTCCTGCCTCACCAGACCATCCCCATCCCGCCTGGGGTTTCCAAGACCAAGGAAACTTCGAAACGAGACTTTGGGGTTCGACACAGTATTGCCAAATACTTTCAGTTTTGCCAAGAAAGTGGAAGGAAATTAATTATCTTCTGCCATGATCGTCTTTCCAAAGAAGAAAGAGCATTTTAATACCCCAAGACATTAGAAGGATGTTATCTCAGAAAAAAAGGAAAGTCTTTCCCAAGAATAGACAACTGGCATCTTTAAGTTGACACACACTCTCGTGTGCATGTGTGTGTGTGTGCGATTGAGAGAGTGAGAGAGAGGCACACGCATGCGTGCACACACACACCCCCCCTACACACACACTACAGCGTCTTCATTTTCTCCCTTCTTCATGGACCTCTGAAAATCTATTCCCAGACCAGCTCTCTGGGAATCACAGTTTCACCAGCTGTCTAACTGGCCTCCTGGCCTCCCGTCTCGTTTTTCCATTCTAGTCTCTAACCACTGGGAGGTGAACTGAACCCGTCAAGGGCTTGGCTTCCTTGCTTCTTACGGGATGAGATCTCAGTTCCCTAACCCGACACACAGGCTCACTGTGACTCAGCCCACCTGCTGGCCCCGCCTCATTATTATTCCTCCTGCCCCTCAGCCCCGAGCTCCTTCCCTTCCCTCAACTCACCTCCCTTTTCATGCCATGCCCCTGGGCTTTCTCCAGGCCCAGCTCGCACCACCTCCTCAGGGAGGGCTCCCTTGAGCACCCCCTGCCATCAGGAAAATAAATCTCGCCCTTCTCTGAGCTCCTCCGGCAATCTGAACGCGCACCTTAGACACCGAACAGGATTGCGTTTACACCGCATCTGCTCATGCCTGTTAGCTTCTGTCCTTTCCTGCACCTGCCTAAACCTTTACCTCCGGCCCCTACTCAACCCAAGCCTGCCCTGGGGACCGTCTCTGGAGCCAGACCCTGTGCAGATGCCTCCAGTCCTACAAGGGAATAAGCCAGCAGCCCAACTTCAAGGATGAGCTCTCCTTGGGGCAAAACATTTCGTTTGGACCTGCTTCCAAGGGGCTTCCCTGGACTGCTCTGTCCTGCTTCGTTTATCACTGTTAGCTGTGTGGTTTAGGAGAAGTTACTGAATGTCTCTGATCCTCACTTTCGGGTCTGTAAAATGGAAGTGAATGTCAAATGAGGAGGTGGAATCAGCTGGTGTTGAAGGTGCCTCCAAGCTCCATGGGCGTGGCGGGGGGGGGGGGGGAGTGGGCAGAGAGATAGATATAGCCTAGCTGTTAAGTTATAGACTTAATTTCCAGACTTCCCATCATAACATACAACTAGAAATTAAGTCTATAACTTGACCGGTAGTCTCTACTTTGGTTGGTTACAAATTTGTGTTTTTAATTTGTGCCCACTTTTCCATAGATACAAAGTTAAAGTTGTTTAGGCTCAGACCAGCCTTCTCAGGTCTATTTAACCCCTACTATAATTGGACTGTACTATTTCAGAACCTAGCCTTTATTTATCATTACTTCCAAGAGAAATTGCTTTCCAGGTTCCAGGTGGGGACATCAAGCTCGCTCCCTGCCCCTGTCCTGGTGTCAGGCGAGACCTTTGCCACACCCGTTTGCGAGTTCAGGCTGAGCTCATTAGCTGTGAATGCTACAATATGCCTGTAGCTGAGCACAGATAATGAAACCAACTCCCTGACACGGATGTCGGAATTTAGACATCCAAATTAGCACTGACCTTCAATTATACACTGTTCAACCACGCTGCCAGCGCTCGAAACATTTTTTAAAACTCCTTGGCCCTCCTCTACAGCCAAACTTCATTTCTGATTGAAAAGGGCATTACTGCCCACCTTGTTAGCCTAACTTATTAATTAGAACTAGCTCTAAATGACTTTAGGCTGGTTCCCCAAAGTCAAAACCACCCCCCCAAGGAGGCCGCCCAAGGGACATTCTAGAGAATATGATTCAGGCTCTGGGGAAAATCCCCGAGAAGCGTTTGGAACAGACTTCCAGCCTCTGCTGGTGACTGCTTTGGTGGTGACAACAGCCGTCTGGAGGAGTAAGTTCTGGAATGTTTATTAAGTGGCCAGTCGCCACACTGGGTGGCACACCTTATGCTATAATGGGGTTCCATACCACAGCCTTTGATGTGCAAACGAGAGCTAAGTAACGCCCATCTTGAAATCTAATATATCCCAACCCACAGCTCAGGGATTTCCCCCTTGGGGCTCTCAATCGTCCTGAAGGCCCTGGCTTGGCCTCATAGCAGCAGAGGAGGCACAGGATGTCCAAGAAGGTCCTGCCTTGAAAAACCGTCATCCAACCCTCTCACTTACTGGTGGGAAGAAGACTGGGGCCTTTAAATGGGAGGAGACTCACAAAAGCCCCACAGCTGAAGAGAGAGCCAAGTGTCTGGTGCTCAGCTCAGTGGTCCTCTCCTTACTCCCAGGTGGGGGCAAGAATCAAAGGTCTGGCGAGGCTGCCAAGGGCGTCCAGCTCTGGGGGACCCTCAGAACAGGGAAACCTTCCTCCAGCATCTGCAAGTGAGAGTTGCCTGCAGGGTGAGCTATCTGGGAGTCCCAAGCTCCCCTCTCTATGCTGCCAGAGACCCTTATAGGGCAGCACCTGGAAAGCACTCCTCTGAGACATGTCACTGCATCCAGGGGCCAGGCTGAGGCAAAGATCAGGAGAGCAACCCTTTCAGCTTTGGCCTGTTGACAGAAGGGGCAGCCACGACCAGGCAGAGCCTACTGTGAGGGGGAAGGGTGGGCAGCTGGGCCAGGACCCTCTGCCTCCCCCACCCAGACCTCCACGCGGGCCTTTGTCGAAAGAGGAAAATGCCTCCCCTTGTCCCCAGAAAGCTGATCTTAAAGTGCAGCCTCTAGCCTTCTCTGCTTTCCCTCTGTGCCATTCTTGGGAAGAGACAGGGCAGCATATGTGGGTCTGTGTCAGAGATGACAGCACAGGCCAGGAACACAAGCACTGTGTGTGCCCTCAATGGGTACACAGCCTCACTTAGCCCAGGATCATGCCCAGGCAGGCTGGGTGAGGGCCTGGGGCAAGGGGCCCTGTGCTCTGGAACTGCTGCTCGGCTCTCATGGCACAAACCAGGCAACAAGCTTGAGAGCACGTGTGTGGTGTGTGCCATGGCAGGAAGAGTGGAGTCTGCCCCTTATGAGCCATGAGCCCCTGTGAGATGTGGCCACAGCCTCGCCATCTGTAAAGTGTGGTTGGCCGCTACCTCCAGAGCCCTGACTTTGTGCCACACACCAGCTACATACTTTCCATGCATCCTCGCATCTGATTCTCACCACGACCCTCAGAGCCAGGGCTCCAGGTGATCCTCACTTTCCAGGTGACAAAACTGAGGCTGGGCTTACAGGAGATAAGTTACTTGCCCAAGGGTAGTGAGTGATGGAGCTGGGACTTGAACCCAAGCCTTTAGGATCCCAAAGCTTTGCTTTTAACCATAGGATGATCTCTAATGTCCTTTAAAGGGTTTCTGTGGTTTCCAAATGAGATAATATTCCTGAAAGTGGCTGGTCAACTCCTGAGAGCTGAGCCATGTTTGTGAGGAAGTGCTGATGATTCCCTCGGGAAGTTTTAGCTCCCTAATGAGACAGGAGGCAGGGCGAGGCCCACAGCAGGTCTCCTGAAATGCTCCTTGGACTGAACTGAGTCAAAAGCTACTGCTGGCTGGCCCCTAGCTGCTTGGTTGGGCCTGACAGACCGCACCCATCCTGACAAAGAAAGGAAGTGAAGCCGGGCCCCAGGGCAGCCTGGGAGGCAGCAGGGGCAGCAGCAGGGACAGGCCGAGAGGCCAGACTCACCCCACGTTGAGGATCTTGGGTCTCTGTAGCCCAGAGCCCTCGAGCCGGAAGACGACGTTGGTGAGGGTGACAGGCAGGGGGTTCTTGAAGACAATCTGCACTTCGCACTCCTGGCCAACCACAGCTGCTCCCAGCAGCTGAGAGAAAGAGGGGCCCACCCCCACATCAGAGACCCCCGCCAAACACATTGTGTGGCATGTCGCACACTCCACCAGAGAGAGAAAACTCCTTCCTCGGGAGTCAAAACCTCCCCGAGTCCCACATTTCTGTCCCTGAGAGAAGGCTCCCCAAAAGCCAGAGAGGAAACTCCAACCCACTCCCCACGTGAAGGTACCACAGAATCAGGGATATGATCTCATTTTACAGATGAGGAGCCTGAGGCCCAAGAGCTCAGAGCCAGGCCCTGAACTTCTCCTCCTGGAATGGCTCCTGGCTTAGTGGCCTCTCTCTTTCCCCTCCGATCTCCCTCAGCCCCTGGCAAGCCCTCACGCCCAGCAAGCCGCACTCACCGAGAGGGAGAGGTCTGGGGTACGCAGACGGAAGGTATGCTGCTTGGCCAGCACCTGCCCACTCTCCTTGACGTGGCCAGAGACGTTGAGCAGCATGGCCCCCTGGTCCACGAGGTGGGGTTTGTATTCCGTGTAGGCCACAGGCATGGCCACACGGTCCGCTGGGGAGAAGAGCACGGCGTCACCGAGGCCTGCTTTTCCCCAGACTGACCTCCCAGGGTCTCCGTGTCCACAGCCCCGAGGTGCCCAGCCATCCAGGGGACAGGGCCCAGGAAGGAGCACTTACAGGCCCCTGGCTGCAGCACCACTTCCTTCTTGCTCTCCTTGAACACGGACCCGGTGACACCAGTGTAGAAGGTAACTGAGAGGTAGAGGTGCAGCTTCACGGTGCGGCGGCTGCTGCCGCGATTGGTCAGCACCACGGAGACCGTCAGGTCCTGCCCCATCACTGCGTCCTGTGCCTCCACCTGCATGGCCACGTCCTCAGCCGTGTCCCGGTTGGCATACACGTTGGGTTTGCTGCCGTGGGCTGCTGCTGTCTCCACTGCCTTCCGCTCTGCTTCTGAGCCTGCGGGGTTGAAGGTCAAGGGTGAAGTTACAGCTACTGCAGGGTGGGCGAGTGCTCAGCAGGAACACGTGGCATGGGCCGGAGCCGGCCGGGTTAGGGGAACAGTACCTTCTGGGTGCTTATAGATGTGGGTGACGTCCTCCCGCATGTTGGAGCCAATGGCTTTCGTGATGATGAGTGTGCCAATGGCCTTCTCCTCCACGTACACAATCTTAAAGCTGCCATCGTCCTGCCGCTGCCAGTAAACCTTGTCACTGTTCACCTGTTGAGGGTTTGTGGGGGGTGTAACCCAGGAACGAGCGAGCCAGAGGGCCTGAGGGCAGGCCTGATTCCCAGCTGCCTTCCCCAACCCTGGAGCGGCAGGGAAGGCTAGATCCAAAGGTTGGGAGCCTCCTGGCAGAGCCAAACTGGGCGACTTTCCAAGCTGAGCCAGACAAGACCAGGGAGCAGGGAAGAAGCCGGTCTGGGAGGCTCCTTGCAGCACATTAGGGCATTAATGACAGTAATCCCTTATGCCCATTCACTGGCTTTATGACTTATTAAGCAGTTTCATACCCATTATTTCTTTTGATCCTGAGTATAGGAAGCACGGCAGCCATTAATACATATTCTTTTTTACAGTTGAGGAAACTAAGACTCGTAGAAAGAACGACTTGCCCAAGATCACACAGCTAGTCAGTCAGCGGTGAAGTCAGGACCAGAGAACCCAGGATGGACGCCAGAGCTCTGGTCCCCGGAGCACAGGCCTCACCTCAGCAAAAATGAAGGGCGTGTCGTACTTCATGTATACCAGGCCGTTCTTGATGGACTCCACGGAGCAGGGGCCACAGCAGAAGATGCCTGGGGGAGTGAGGGCAGGACGGAGGTGAGAGGTCCGAGGAGACCGAAAGGGACCCTCAGATGCTGGGGAGAGGCACACCCACCCTGGCCCAGTGCCCCCTGCCTCAGGGTCAGCGCCACCTGGTCCAACCCAGGGAAGGAAAACAAAGAAGAGCACAGTCTCCTTTGGCCTCAGGCAGCAGGGGGTGCGTGGGGCCTGGACACGCCTGCCTTGATCACTAAGTCGTCGTATACTCTTCCTCCACTGGCTGAGGTTGGATATTGCCTATCTGTGACCCCCAGAGGTCAGGACCCTCCCCTCCTACATCGAATCAAACCCAGAGCCCTCTTGTGGCTCTGCTTGCTGGCTGGGAGAGCAGTGACACTGCAGCCACCATTCCAGAAAAATCCAGAACAAACCTCCAGCTCTACAGCCTGCTGTGTCCTCTCTGTGGGGAGGTGGGGATGGCGCTGGTGGGATATAGAGTCTGTCCTCCTTGTGCTCAGGAGGTTTTTCTAGAGGAGATGGCCTGATGGGGAGGAGGCTTGGCAAGAGAGGACATGGAACATGAAGGGAGAACCATCCAACAGGAAAGAATCTTAGAAAACACCTAGCACTATGGCCCCCTTTAAAGATGGGGAAACTGAGGCTCAGCGAGGCAAAGCAGATCTCAGGATCTCACAGGACAGTGCGATACAGAGAGAATGGAAGGAGCTAAGATTTACTGAGTGGGGACTATTCCAGGCATGCTGCTGGTCTCTCTAATACATGAGGATCCCATGTAATTCTCCCAATCACCCTACATGGTACATGTTATCCCCACATGACACACAAAAACAGCAGAGCCCAAAGGTGCAAGGAACTTGCTCGAGATGACATATCTAAGAAGTGATCAAGCTGGAATCAAGCCCAGGGCTGGCTGGCCCCAGAGCCCCCACCTGCCTGCCGCCCACCCACCACTTCCCCATTGGGGGCGGGAACTCAGATCTCCCAGGGTCCTGGGCCGGGCTGTTCCAGCATCACAGGCCTCACTGGGTTGCACAACTCAGGGGGAAGATGATTGAGAGGGAGGGGTCTGGCCAGAGACCAGAGGAGGAATGTAGTCTCAGCATGGGCTATTGGACCTGGGGGAGGAAGGAAGAGGCCAGAAGGAAGCAGGCCCCGCTGCCTGGGGCTGGAGGGTGGACGGGGACACGACACCGGCTTGAGAACAAAGTGTATGACAGGTCTAATTTTTGCAGAAACATGTGTATGGGGACACAGAAAAGAGACTAGAGGTTATGTCATCCGTGACTATCTCTGAGGGCTGGGTTATTGGGGCTGTTTTCTTCTTCAAACCTATCTGAACCCTGATTTTTTCTATACTGTATATATAATTCACAGTGAGCAACGGAACAGACAGGAGAGGACATGAAGAAAGCGAGAATTTGGGTCAGAAAGGGAGAAAACCAGGGACTGGGTTTGCTCTGCTGCTGATCTAGTGCTCTGTGTCCTAGAGAAAGTCACTGCCCCTCTCTGTGCCACCACTTCCCACGTGTCCCACGAGGGCTTGGAGTGGGTCCCAGACCCAGCTGATCTTCAGCATCACCAGGGGAACTTTCAAAAATAGAGATTCCTAGACTCCATCCCTCTACTGTCTGATGTATCAGGTCTGGGGTGGGACCCAGAAATTCACTTAAAACCAAACAAAAACCTCTTCAGAGAGAATAGCGAACTTTTACAATTTATGTTATTCAATTCCATACTTTTTTTTTCCTTCCCAGCATGTAGCACTTATAATAACGACTTTCTTTTCTAACTTTAAAAAATACGTAAATAAGAAGGCCCTTCAATTAATTATCTCCAGGACCTTTAAGTAAAAAAAGCAAGTGAGAAGAGTGGATTTGGTGGGGATGGGAAACCTCTCACTGAAGTCTCTTGAATCTTTTGACTTTTGAACCATCTGAGTAATTAACCATCTGAGTAATTATAAATAAATAAAATTTAGGCAAATAAACAGTTACATAGGAAGGTGGAAATATATAAGCCAGCTGAAAGAAGTGTGATGTTAAAGGAGCTGGCTCTGAGGCCCAGCCCAGCACTGATGCTCTGGGGTTTGTGACTCAGGCTGGGGAGCTGGGAGGAGCCAAAGTGGGGTACAGGAGCCAGGCGGGGCCCCGCCTCACCACTGCTGGTCTCCTGGGGTGTAGCATCCACAACCTGCCACCCATCGAAGCCTGAGGGCAGGTCCGGCCTCTTCATCCAACAGTCGTTCCACACGTGGAAGTTCCTGGATGGACGGGAGGGAGGGCTGGGTCTGAGCAGTCCCTCCAGGCCTCCCCAGCACCCCCTCGACCCCCAGGCCTCAGGTCACCGATCCTCGGCAAGGACGGCAGTCCATCCCTGGCCCAAGCCTCACCAGACGGAATCATGGTTCAGGTGCTCGAGCGGCTTCATGTTCTCGTCAAAGTAGATGTCCATGGTGAGGGACGTGTCTGTGTCGTGCGCCGAGTTGAAGTTGGTGACGGTCCGGGCGGCCAGGCCCAGGCAGCGCAGCACTGCAGAGGAACCAAGGTTGGGGTTCAGGGCCCGGGGACAGGGCAGGGTTGGGGCCAGGTGAGGTGTCCAGTCAGGAACAGCAGGGGCACAAGGGCACTGGGGTTGCCAAGCTGGGTCAGGGGTCACCAGGGCCAGGAGGCCTTCAGGCCAGGGAACGCTGGGGGTTAGGGGAAGCCAGTCCACCTGCTTGGCCTTGTCCTTGCTTGTCCCTCCTCCTTCCTCTCCCCTAGGCCTCTCTCGGTTATTAACACTAATTAATGGTAATTAAGGCCAGCCTACCATCCACCCCGGCCTGCCCCTGCACTGTAGCCACAGCTGGGCCCAGCTCACTCGTGAAGGTGGAGCATGGCTTCCCTCCCTCCTCCTCTCCCCATCCCTCTACTACCTGTGGTGGTCACACCGGCGAAGACCCAGCACTGGCCATAGGGGACAGAATAGCCAGTGCGGAGGTAGCTGAGTAGGATCTCCACGCTGCCCACCCATGCTGATGGGTTGGTGCCTCGGGAGTAATCGCCAGACCAGTTCCCAATCAGGACCCCATTGTCATCCAAGGAGTTCACCTGTCCAGGACAGGATGGGGTGGGGGGGAGTTGGGGGAAAGGCCGTGTGGTTCCCCAGCCCAGCCCCTCACCCCAATGCCTCAGGATCTTGCAGGCAGCCTGAGCCCTGCCCACCCCTCCCAGATCTGCCCGCCCCCCCCCCCCCCCCATCCCTGGTCTGACACAGGAATGTGAATCCTGGGTGTGCCAAGTTTGGGTTTGGCCCTACATTCCACAAGAACTGGGACAGGAGCCAGGAAGGGAGGGGTGGGGGCAGGCAATGGAGGGAAGAGAAGTGAGACCCCTCCCCACAATACCCTCTGCAAGGGAAGGGACAGGGCTGGGGTCCTGAAGGAATCACAAAGGGCAGGAGAAGCATACAGGGGAGGCAGCAGGCAGACAGAGAGTAGGGCTCAGAGACACGAGGGGGCTCAGAGACATGAGGGTGCTCACCATGGCAGAGATGACCCGGGAGACATTGACCGGGTCCCCACGGCCTCCATAGGGCATGCCCCGCCGGTCCAGGATGTACAGGCAGGCATCCAGCACCCCGTGGTCAAACTGGAAGGAGGGAAGGCACAGATGACCACGGCCCACTGTGGCCCAGCTCGACCCCCAGGCCAGCACCGGCTCTCCCACTACCCTCCGCTGGCCTCTAGCTCCCCTGAGTGCATGCGGCCTTGGGCACCCATACCTGGCCATAGTTCCAGGTCCTCTCGCCAATCTGTGCTTCGGTCCCATAGTAAATTCTCCCAGACTCATTAAGCACATATTCCTGCCGCCAGTCCTCATGGTCCACGTACACGATGTCCTCTGTTTCCCCAGAACACACATGTCTAGTTCCCTCCAGCCCTGTCCTAGCCCCACCTGCCCCTGGGCCAATTCTGCAGGACTCATGTCTGCAGAGGAAGAGAGGGGACGCTGCCTCTAGCCTGACAGGATGCTCCTGGGAAGGGCCCTTGCATGACAGATGGTAGGAAGAAGGTGGGTGTACCCAAAGCCCTTTACCAGGGGAGGTGAGACTGTGTGACCTTGGGTGGGTCATCTTTCTGCCGTGGACCTAGGTCCCATCACCTGGACAATGGGAGGCTGGCTTCTCCTAGGGCCAGGCACCCAGGCACCTAGCAGGATCCTAGGAAAGGAAGCCCTGACCTGCCCTCCCCATGACCTGACTCCAGCTGGCTCACCTGGGCACCAGGGATTGAAGAGGATGTAGATCTCGTTGTGGGGGTCAAAGGGCAACTGGAACTCCCCAGCCTCTGTGCGCGTGCGGACCGTGAATTGAAACTTGCCGATGATGGCGTTGGGGGAAGTGTGGACCCGTAGGTTCAGATTCTGCCCATTGGCCTTGGTCACCTGGGCCTTCCAGCCGCCACTGCCCCCCTTGCCCACTGGGATGATCACGTGGGTGCCCTTGCCCACCTCGGGGTTGTTTCCTGAGGTGAGGGAAGTGGCAATTAGCTGGTGAGGCCTCCCTGAGGAGGAGGGACGGGGACTTGGACTTCTCCCAGCCCCACCCAGAATGTGTGAGCCGGTGTGTGTATGTCCCTGAATTGGGCCATCGCCTTAGTCTGTGACAGTCTCTCTGAGAGTAGCTCTGTCCCCACCCGATGTTTGCCCACATGTCAGGGCAGAGCCCAAGTCCAACATCCCAAACCTGTTCCCCCGACACTGAACTCAGAAATGGGTAGGTCACCCTTGACCTGCCTGACTATTCCGCCTGGCTGGGTCCAGATGCCCCCACCCCACATGAAAGGGCAGTTCAGATCCTGAAGGCCAGCCCTGCCTGTTCCCCAGGGCTGCAGCTTCCAGAGCCCAGGGCATCCCTGGTGGAGGTGGTGGGGGTATCTTGGAAATTAGAGGCTGGGTTGGATGAGGCTAGGCCCTAATCAAGGGGTACGAGGAGTCACCCGCCCCCAGCAGCAGCATAATCACCAGCCTGGGCAGTCCATGGCCACCATGCAACGTGGTGAGGGGTGAGGGAGGCACCTGCCCTGGGTCATGGGGATGGAGATACAGAGAGACAGAGTTGGACCGAGAGCACAGAGAGAGCCAGCCACACCCGGGGGAAGGAGAGCAGACCCAGAAGGAAAGATGCACAGAGGCAGCAACATTGAAGGAGATGCTGACACAAGATCGAGACACAAGAGAGAGTGTTTTGGGACAGAAGCTCCTGGAGGCTTGAAGAGGGTGAGCTTAGGAAAATGGGGACGCCAAGACCTTCCCTGAGACACATCCCTAGGGACACACTCACATACTTGCACCTGCTTATCTGGCAGAGGTGAGGAGTGGGGTGGAGGAGGAGCCTAAAGACGCCCTCTGATCCTAATATTAGGACTAGGGGGCCCTGCTAGCCAGGCCCCCCGCCAGTCTAGGGCCTTCACCCTTCCCACTCAGGTCCCACTGACCGATGAGCAGCTCCAGGGCAATATGATCGGAGGACTCATAGGGACGAGACAGGAGGAGGACCATGTGGAAGGGCTGCCCGCGGCGCACAATCAGCTCATCATACTCGAACTCATCCGTGTGGTGCTCTCGGCGGTTCTGGTCCGAGCGTGAACTCAGCAGATCCACGCCAGTCACCACCAGCATGCCCTCTGCAAGGCCACAGCTCTGGGTCAGTGAAGCCCCACGGGGCGTCCAGGCCCCCAACATTAGCCTCCCAGGCCCCCAGAGATGCCAGGATGAGACCCAGGCTCAGTTAAGGCCTTTCAGCTCTTAGCTAAGGTGGACAGGTCAGCCTCACCTCGGATGGTGCCATCGCCAGCTGCGTTCACACCGCTGCCCCGGGAGCCAGGCTGGCGGGAGTCAGAGCCCCGGGAGTCAGGTCTTCGACCTCCAGAACGGGACCCTCGACCTCTGGAGCCAGATCCTCGGTCTCTATAGGGCTCACGCCCCCAGTCGTCATCATTCCGGCAGGAGCAGCAGCCACAGCAGCGAGCCCAGAAGGAACGGCCTCCTCGGCGAGAACGACTGTCTGGTTCTGGCTCCGGCTCCGGAGAAGGCGTGGTGGGGGGCTGCCAAGCGTTCCCGCCCCAGCGGCCCACGTCTGAACGAGGACCATCCGTCATGCCTACGTGGAAGAGGCAGGGGAGGCTCTGATCTTCCGCTCAGACCTCCTGTACCCAGGATGCCCCAGCCAGCCCACCGGGAGACCCTCCATCCAGAGAGCTGATTCAGTCCCAGCCAGACGATGGAGATGATCTGATGTTGACCCAGAGACTCCCCCAGACCCATCCAGAGACCTTCCCCAGAGACTCCTTTCAGAATCACCTAGAGAAACTTCCAGCACCGTAGAGAAGGTATTCCCCCTCTCAGTCCCACAGAGACATCCACCAAACCAGACGCCCAAGACAGAAACCTGCTCAAGGACCCGTCCCAGGAATAGCGTAGGCACTTGTCACAGCCTCAAAAACCTAGCGGTGCAGACCATCCCCTGGCTTGCTTCCTCCATCTGCCGGCTCTTCAGTCTAGAGGTCCAAGGGCTGACGCCTCTAGGACCCATTTCTTCGCACAAATACCCCACCCAAGGCTCTTTGCGAAAGATAGGCGGGTGACATGCCGGGCTTGGGGTCCTTGGCATTCCCCACGTTGGGTCAAACGCCATCACGGAGCTGCCGGGAGAGACGGAGGGCCGCAGGTCTCTGGGTGGGCGTCGGGGGCAGCCTAGCGGGGGCGACAGGCTCGGGCTGGCCCGCACCCCACCTGCAGGGGCCCGACCTCCGCGTGGCCCCCAGACGGCATTGCCGTCGCCGGGGCTCAGCACCGCGGTGCCCGTCGGAGGCCCTCACCTGGCGGCGGTGTTGGCGACGGCAGCGCTGAGTCCTGCGGCCGGGGTGGAACAGGTCGGGACTGACGGGACGGGGCGGACGGACAGGACGCTGCCGCGCGAGTGGAAGGTGTGGGGCGGGCCGGTAAGTGGTTTATGAGGGGGGGGGGGGGGGGGGAGGGGGGGAAGAGGGCGGGGCCAAGCTGCTGGGGAGAAGGGGAAGCGTGGTTGCTCCATCCCTCATCGGGGGGTGGAGGCCTGGCCTCTGGGGGCTGTCTTCTGAGATAGGCGAGATTAGGGGCAGGAAACGAGGCTTGGCTGCACTCTTTCCCCTTTCGAGGAACCCAGAAATTGTGGAAACCTGAGGATGCAGGGTGGGGCCGGGGCTCGGGAGGGGGCGGGGGCTGGGTCTGTCAGGGCTGAAGCTGAGTGAAAGTGGAGGGCCTTGGTGAGACTGCCCCGTCTGAGGGACCCCACATCAGGCTGATTCCTGCCGGGCTGGGGCATAAGGAGCCCCTCCTCCTGGGCGGAGCCGACCCGAGGGCAGTGGGGCAGCGAGCCCTTTCCACCACACCCCTATCCAGCAGCCCCTCTGTTCCCAAGCTCAGGCTGCCTGCCTCTGCTTTCATGGAGTCTTGCTGTCAGCCTCCCATGCAGCCCGAGTGGGGCTCAGCCCCTGAAACCATCCCATGGGCCTGGGCCTGGGCCTGATCCTGCCCAGGGAGGTCCCCAGATCCCAAGCTGCAGACTGGTGACATCAGCAGCCGGGCCCTCAGACTGGCTCCACCAGCCAGCCCCTGACCTGCCGGCTCTACCAGATCCTCTGACCCCCCGCCCATCTATCCTTCCTCGTTCTTCCTCCAGCTGCTCCACAGCCCCTGGCATGAGTGAGCTGCCCCCAGCTTCCAGTGTCCCTCCAAGTTTGAGATGGGGGGCAGAGTAGGAGAAATCTCTTGTTTGTTCTTGCGGCCTGGGGACTTGGAGGAGGCTGAGGCTTTGCTCCGAGGCTCGGGTGGGAACTGAGGCCCCCTCCCCAGCCTGCAGAGTACCCCTTCTCTCACTGAGAGGAGCAGCTGGGCAGCTGGAGTCCAGGATTCTCCAACCTGGAATTCTTCCTGGGAATCCTGACCAACTAGCTCCTGGCACCTGTGCGCATCCCGGCTCCACCCTGGCACTGGGAGAAACACCAGGGATGCCACCGAGAGCGCCCCAATGCAAGGAGGAGCTGGGCATCTTCAGGGAGGCTCTTCTGGGAGTTCTTTGAGAGGGCTGGGGCCCTGTTCTTGGGGTCTCTTTCCTCCATCCCACTGGTATCCCAGCTCTGCCCATGGGCCACTGAACAGAAGACAGTGAAAAACGGGGTTGGCAAGAAGACACAAGGAAGCTGATTTGAGCAGAGGCTGAGTCCAGTGATGCATCAGGCAGGGAGGGGCCTTGGGGACTGGGGACAGAGGCTCCGGGACCTGGCAGGGAGCCCTCCACACCCACACTGACCTTCTCCTGTCCAGCTCCCAGCCCCAGATCTGGCAAGGGGTCTGCCCCCAGCTCCAACACTCTCAGAGGACACGCTAGCAGAGATCAAAATTCCAGGCAGGTGTGAGGCTGGTCAGCCAGAGGGCTCCGCTGAGGGGCTGTTTGTGTATCACTATGGATACAGAAAGGAGGAGGGCCCTGAGGATCCGGACGTGTGTGAGCACATGGGTCCAGGTCGATTCCCAGAAAACTAGAAAAATGCCTTGTCACACTCTCTCCCTCTTGTTTCAATCAATCTTCCTCTTTCCCCACCCAGCCAGGTTTGACTCAGTGCCCTAACCCCAGAGCCGCTCCCCTTTCCCCCTCCGGGAGGCTCCAGTGCCTTAGGGCTTTCAAAGTCAGGACTTGGTGTGTGCACGCTCGCTCACGTGTTCGTGGGAGCAGGGGGGAGACCACGGGAGCAGACTCCGGGCTCAGTGCCTCAGGGAGCTGAGGCCAGGCTCTGCTCAACTATTCCATATCAATACAGAGGCAAGAAAGTGAGTCTGGAATGCCAGACCCAGGTGTCAAGACAGCTTCGGCTCCAGCAC
This sequence comes from Equus asinus, assembly GCF_041296235.1. NCBI lineage: Eukaryota > Metazoa > Chordata > Mammalia > Perissodactyla > Equidae > Equus > Equus asinus. Next base: position 169,209,358 of record NC_091791.1, read on the forward strand.
TTGAGCTCAGCAACACTGGACGCATCCCAGCAGCAGTTTCCTCATCAGAACAATGAGCCTAATCATTGCATCCCTGAGAGCTTGTGAGGATCAAATGGGATCAAGTATTTTCAAAGGCTCTTTAATGGGAGAATGCTATTCAATGTTCTAAGAGGGTGGAGCAGGGGCCCCCTGACCCACCCCTTCTGGGAACAGCCTTCTCAGCTGCAGTGGATGAGAGCCAGGGCTTCTGGGCAGAGAGGGCATCTGACAGGGGCAGGGGTCATGGGAGAGCCTTACAGCTGCCTTGTAGCCCAGCCCCAACCAGAACCTGAACCCAAACCTGATCCCAGCCTGGATCCTGGACCCGTCCCCAGCCCAAAACAAGAGGTAAACTCAGATTCTGCCCCAAACACTGAGGCTTTGGTTCTCCATGACAGGGAACAGCAGGACTCAGCATAAAATGGAAGTGGAGAGGTGAGCCGACCCACCCTAACCCTCTCCCGTTCTTTTCCAAAATAGGTGGCAGGAGTAACAGTGGTGGTGGAAGCCGCAGCAGCAGCCTGAGGGGGCTTCCCCATCCTTTATTCCATCCCAATAAGTTAAAGGGCAAGGGTGGGGTTGGGTCTCTTAGGTGAGGATGCTGCTAACCGAAGGCAGCAGCTGGGCCAGGTGCTCTGAGATGCCCACTGCTTGGCCCAGGGGATTGCCCTGCAGATTGAGGAGGACCAGCCTGGGGCAGGAGGCAAGAGGCTGGAGCGCTGGAGGCTGCTGGAGGCCTTGGGCAGGAGAGTCAAGGAAAGCTTGGCAGGTTCCCCCAGATCTGTCCGGTCCTGTGCACCCAGCACTGTCTTCGCTCAAGAGCAGGGACTGCTGCCTGGTGGCCTGGTTGATGGGCATCTTGCATGCTCCCCTGAAGGGAGTAAGGCTCTGGGCAGGGACTGCAAACCCCTGTCCACAGGGCTCAGGCAGGAAGCACAGGAGGCAGGCTGGGTGTGGTACAAGAAGGTGGGGTGGAGACTATGGCCAAGAGAAAAGCTAGCCCCGGCTAAAGAGGCATCCACAACTCGGTGATGACCACAGCCTGGCGAGTGGAAATGCAGCCCAAAGGCTGCTTTCAACTTCCAATTTTTAAGAGGAATCAGAATTGTAGGTTTCTAAAATATTTAACTTCTTGATTTTTAAAATACTACGTGGTACCCAGGAATTTCTGCAGGCTGCCCATTTGTGAACTCTGGCTTGAGGAGCCACTTCCACCCTGCAAAACTCCACGAGTGCAAGTCAAGGATGGCCCGTCCAGCCCCAGGCTATCCCCTCTCCTTAGCCTAGAGTGCCAGAGCCCTGCTCCCACTCCCCCGGGGCGGGGGACCCACTCTGCTTGCTGTCTGTCCCCTCCCAGTGTGGCACCTCACCCTACCCGCTGTCTAAGAGATGCCCAGAAGGAAGGATACGGTTGTTGCACAGTGAGAGCTCCTGCAGCCGGGGCAGGTTAGTGACACCGTCCAGGGACTCTATGGCGTTATCGTTGGCCTGAAGCACCTGGGGAGCAGGAACGGCAGGGAAGACAAGGCAGGGCAGGCAGCTGTCAGCCTGGGACTGGCATAAGCAGCCGGGGAGCCCAGGGTGATCAGCTTACACTGCGTGGAAGGGCTCCTGGGGTCAGGTGGGGTGACGGAGGGGGGAAGGCAGGGTCATCTGCAGGGGCTGGGAGGACCAGGACATCTCTTTGTAGGGTAGGCAGATTTCTGAGGTGGAGGAAGGGGAAAAGGACCACCCAGGAGAGTGAGAGAGGAGTGAGGGCTGTACCTCAAGGCAGCGCAGCGCGGCGAGGGCTGGGGGCAGGGCTCGGAGACGATTGTGCGACAGGTCAAGGTGAGTGACCAAGAGCAGCTGTTCCAGATGGCAGAGCACTGTCAGATCCTGCGGAAGGGGGATGAGACACCCAAGGAGACCAGGGGAGGGTCCTCGGCCATCGTCCATCAGGCACTTGCCCTCTGTGCCCCACACAGGCCCTTGGGGTTCCCAGCTGAGGAGACGATGGAGCAGGTGGGAAGCTTACCTTACAACCCACAGCAGTGCGTGCTCCACGTCAAGGACAGGGGACAGATGTGCGTGCTGGGGGTGGGGTGGGCAGTGGAGTGGATGGAGTGGGGGCAGGGACAGGGGATCGAGGAGGGTGCTGGGTAAACGCGGATACTGGCAGAAGCGGGCCTGGCAAGTCTGGGGGATCAGTTTGGTGGGGGTGGAGGCGGGTTGCCATGATGTGATAAAACATGTGTTGGGAAGGACTACAAATAGAGGAAAATCAGAGTCTGGAAAGTTTGTCAGAAATCTCTGGAAATATTCAGGCTTTAGGTATCGGGGCCTGCTCCAGGGAAAGAAACATGGGAATGGGCAGAGGAAGAAATGTCCACACGGGTCCCCGAGACTGAAGGCAAAGCCAGGGGCTGGTGCAGCCGGAGAGAGGTGCCTCAGCTGGAGCCTGGGCAGTGGGTATGCAAGCCGGCCAGGTCCTGAGGACGCAGGGAGGGCAGCGAGCTGAGGGCCAGGGAAGGTGCACGGGCAGCCCATACCTTGTGCCCCAGGTGTAGCACGCGCACCTCGGCGTACTCCATCTTGAGCACGCTGTTCTCCAGCAGGAACTTGCTGCGCAGGTCGTCCAGGTATGCCGCCCGCATCGGGTCCACGGCCTGGCGGGGACAAGGTAGCAAGGAATGCATGGTAGCTGCCTTCCTCCTGCGCACTGGGCCTCCCCCTTGCCTGTTCCCGCAGGCCCCACTTGCCTTGAGGGTCTGGAAGTACTGCAGCGTCTCCTTTTCATAGAGTAGGGGGTCCAGCGCCCGCATCAGCAGGATGATAGTGAGCAGGCACCCTGGGGACAGGGCAGGGGAAAGGACAGTCTCTCCTGGATCCTCCTCTGTCCTATCTCTTCAGACCCCTTGTGCTCTCCCCAAGGGACCACCCTGGAAAGGGGCCTTCTGAAGGGGACAGGAGCTCAGAGAATGGAGCCTCACATTTATTCTCAGGTTCCAGTTCCTGCAGCTCCTTACAGGATTCAAGCTCAGACTGTAGCACCGTGGACTTCTCCACCGACAGCTCACACCTGCGGGTGGGCGGGGGTGGGGGGAGGGGATGATGCTCACAGCCCTGGAGTACCAGTTATCCCTGGTGTCCAGCTGAGACAGTCTGCCCAAGCCCCCAGCCTCCCACCCCAGCTGCCTGATGCCCAGAGTCCAGAGCACTTCTCCTTGTCCGTGTGCTTCCCTGTCATCACCTGAAGAGCTGCTGATCTGTGGCTGAGTCCCGGCACCAGGTCTCCTGGCGGCCTGAGAGAAAGAGTCGGTGGTAGGAGGGGACACCCATGAGAGGAGGAAAGAGATGGGGGGCTGCTGTAAGAGGTGCAGGCTGCAGGTTGCATCACCTTTTAAAAGCACACACTCCTTCTGAGCATCGCCTGCTGTCCAAATGACACGAAATGTATGCTGGGGTAGCTGGTCGTTGAGGGAGGCAGCGGGCAGGTCACAGAGCTGGGAGCACAGGGTCAAGGAAACACCCCGGACCTCACCACTTTTCTGACTGTCCCACCCCAGCCCTGCCCAGGCCGCCAACTTTGCCCCACCAATCCTAGGATACCCAGACATGGCTGGGCCGGTTCCTGCCATCTGGGGTCCTCCACTCCACAGCCAGGGGTGACTCATCAACCATGAGCAGCAAGGTCCCGGAGCCCACCTGGCACAGGGGACAAAGAGAGACCCATCAGCCCCAACAGCCCCAGGCCCACAATCCACGATGCTCTCCGGCAAAAGCTGCAGGACTCACTAGGAGGGGCCGAGAGAAGGAGACAGTCAGACAAGCCTCGTCCCGGCTCACGTGCAGGCAGCGCAGGGCATCCTGGGGGTCAGCTGGGGGAAGACACAACCTCAGGTCTCCTTAAATAGTCTTCCATTCCTTCCAAGTCCTAAACACCCAGCCTCCTCCCCAATTGCTTACCTCGTCCCAGGAGCCAGCGGTGGTAGAACCAGGCACTCTGATCATTGGGGTCAGTGAAGAAGGCGTTCTGCACCAGCTCCAGTTCTGCAGAGGCCAAGGCAGCACGGGGCTGTGGTCAGGACATCCCACCCTGTCCTTGAAGCACCTCCAGTTCTTGGGCTCAAGTATACGCCGGCCTTGCACAGGGGCTGCATACATCAGTTTTATCTTTCCCCTTGGACACTTGAGCTCCCTGCAGCCAGAGGCTGAATCGTATACACCCTCAGCACCAGACATGAAGTAGGTGCTCAACAAACCCAAGAGGCACAGGTTCAGGAACAGGGCTAGGCATCAGGGCTGGAAGGGTGGGCTGCAGAATCATCTCCAGCACTGCCTGACTCTGCTTACCTTTGAGCAGCACATCCTCAGGGAGGCGACCCTGTGGCCCAAAGTCTGGCTGGGGGTGCAGCTGAGGCAAGAGGCAGGAGCGGTAATGCCAGGAGGAGTAGTTAGAGAAGTTTCGGGTGATGAGGCTGTCGGTGAAGGCTAGCTCCTCAGCAGGGGGCACAGCTGCCTGTGCAGCCACAAAACGCCGGTAGTCCCAGCAGTGAACTGGGGGGGTGGAGGGGTGGGGGTGGTGAAAGCACATCTTAGAAGGAGGGCAAGAGGAGCCTGGTTGGTACCCCTAGAGTTCCCTTAGGAGGCCCCTAGAAACACCTCTATGCACTCCCTGAAGGATGCATTTGGCTCCATCATCCCTTTTGCCATCAGCTTAGTGTGCCTATCCCGGCCATCCCTCCCCACTCAGGGCCTTACTGACGTGTGGCAGGTGAGGGTTGTGGGAACAGAATCTGCAGACACGTACAGTTCCGCTCATCAACCTCGAGGAAGCGGGCACACAACTCCAGCTCCCGGGCCCAGTTGGGCTCTGGCAGGCGGCCCAGCAGCCAGCAGCGGTGGTGCCAGGTACCATAGGACTTGGGGTTCACCCTCAGGCAGCTCTCCAGGAAGCCCAGTTCTGCCTTCACCAGGGCAGCCAACTCCTCTGGGGACCTGCATCCAGAGGGGATTGGGGGTCAGGGCCCTGCAACACCCTACCTCAGCTCGCCCTTGACTTTCTGCACGCAGCCCTCCACTGCCCTCTGCCCATGCCCCTGGCTGCCCCATTTCTCCTCCATCCTTGAACCCAGACAGGGCAGGGGCAGGGCCAGGGCTGCCTTCCTGGGGCCCTGACCCCTACGCACTTCTGGGCCTCCAGCTGCTGGAGCACCTCTCGTCGACAATTCCAGAGGGTAGCAAAGTCAGGGTTGGCTCCCAGAATCTGGCTTGTTAGTTCCAGCACTGACTCATCCAGCTCACCAGCCTGGCGCTGAGAAGATGGGTAGCAGGGTCAGAGGTCATAACATCCTCCTATGTAGAGCTAAATAACACAAACAAAACTACCAAATATTCTGTGAATCCCATACTATATGATAGGTACTGTGCAAAGTGCTTTATGGGTTTACATGCATTCTCTCATTTAATTTCCGCAACAGCCTTACACAGTAAGTGCAATTATTAGCCCCAATTTACAAAGGAGCAGACTGAGGCTCAGAGAGATTCAATAACTTGCCCAAAGGTCATACAGCTAGTAAGTGACAGAACCCTGGTACAGATCCAAGTCTGACTCTGAGGCCCAGCTCTCGGCTTCTCTGCTATACTAAGGCGGCAACCTGGGGAGGGGGCTACCTCTGAGGCCCCACCTTCTGGAAGACAGTCTGGGTGGCTGACTGGTATAGCTTCAGCTTCTGCTCCCGCTCTAGCCTTTTTGCCTCCGCCTGCTCTTCCGATGTCTTCACCTTCAGGCGCCCGTGCTAAACGGATGGGCGAGTTGGAAGGGTGGGGGCTGCCCTGCAGAGGCAGAGCCACCGTACCCCCCACCGCGGTGTCCCAGGTTTAGATAGGGCAACCGAGGCAAGGCCAAGCGGGGCGAGGGCATGGGCATGCGAAGGTGAGGGGCTGGGCTCAGAGTTCTCACCATGGTGCCGGCTCAGGGTTCAGGACAGGGAAGGGGTCCAGTGGTAGCCCGTGAAACCTGGGGAGAAAGGTGTCAATCATGGGAGCCCCGCCCCCAGTAGCCCCGCCTCCAGCTGTCCCCCGGAAGCCGCACGAGAGCCAGGGCGGAGATCCCCTCGGGGTTTACTGGGATCCCGGGACAGGCACTACACATCCAGGAGGAGGCTTCCACCCGGACTGGGACTTGTACCCGTGCAGCCCTGCCCACAGGCCGATCTGTCGGGGCCGGACCCGAGCCGGGGCACTTGGGCGATGGGGACGACTCCGCACCCGGACGCTGCCGCTACCTGCCCGCCCGCGGCTCCCAGGCACTCCCGCCCCCCGCGGGCGGACCCACCTGCGCTAGGAGGAGGCGTGGGGCACGCGGAGCTGCGGCGCCCGCCACCGAGCCCGGGCGCTGGCTAGAGCGGCGCCACGCCCCGGCTCTCCGAGGCGCAGCGCCCTCTGCAGGCCTGGAGAGGGGCCCGCGGCGGAGTAGGCGGGCTCCGGAGGCGCGTGCGCGGGGTCTCGGCGCGCTGTCGGGAAACGCCAAGTCCCTGCTGGCCCTCTGCTGTGTACGAGTGCGCATGCGCGCCCGCGTCGAAGCGGCGCGGGCTGCGGTTCCAGTTCTGTTTGCTCAAAGAGCAAGTCAGTTGGAGAGGTTTCTGCAACAGCCAGAAAAACACGCCCACACCCCTCCGCTGACCTCGCTCTGGCCGCACTGGCCACCTCCTAAAATCTAACGGATGGAGTTTCTTGTCATTATCTTCCTTGACCTCTGGGGCGTTTGACGCTACCGACTTCCTTCGACTTGACACCCTGTCCCGGCTTCTCCTCCTGCACCTTTGCCCTTCTTTTCTCGTCTCTTCATCTTCTCCTCCCCTAAATGTCGGTGATCTCCAGGGTCTTTTCCTCACCCCCTTTTCATTTCAAATGCCGTTCCTGGTAAAACATTCACAAATCCACGCCTTCAACCCCAGAGCTCTGTCTCGGGTCCACACATCTTTTGGCCTACACTGTCTCTGGGTGACTTCATCCACACTCATGGTTTTAGTTACTGCCTGCAAGCTGATGACACTCAAACTCATAGCACAGCCCAGATGCCTTGCAAGCTTTAATAATGAAAAAATATATACACACACATTTATATATATATATATATATGTTGTATATATATATGCACACACATTCGAAAGCCTATTAGATGTCACCTGGTTGTCCCAGAGACACCTTGAACTCCAAAAGTCAAAAGGTATCATTGTCTCCCCTCCATCCTGTCTAAACTTTGGTCTTTTTTTCCCTGCTGTAGTGAATGGCACTATTCCCTCCCCACTTTTCCTTAATACCTCCTGAATACCATCTCCATTCCCACTGCACTAAGAATTGAAGCTCATTTCTTCCCCAGATTGTTGAGAGTATTTTCAATGTTCCCCCATCTCCACCCTGTGCCTTCTGTTATCAGTTTATCCTCTGTACTGCTGGAACAGTGTTTCTAAAATGCAGATTCGATCATGTCCCATCTCTGCGAAAAGCCTAGCATGGCTCCTGACGGCTTTGCAGGACAGTCTTTAATCTCTCAGGTTAGCACATCAAGCCTTTGGCACCTGGGCCCTGCCTACCCCTCTGGCCTCACGTCCTGCCTGTCCCTGTTAAGAACTCTTCATCAACGACCTGCAGTTTCCCAAACGTGTTAACCTGTTTCCTCTTCTCGACTCTCCTTCCTCCACACGCCTCCTCTGCCAGGGTAACTCTTGCTCATCTTTAAGATTTAACTCAAGTGTCACCTCCAGGAAGTTTTCCGAAATGTCCCAGTCTGATTTAAAAGAACTTCAAATGTGCTGTCAAAAAATAGTGTTTACTTCCCTCGGCCTGCCGTAAGTCTTGGTTGGTATGCCAGCATCTCCTATCAGATTCAAAGTTCCTTTAGGACAGAAGCAACACTTTTCTGATCTTTCCTCTCTAATACCTGGCCCTGGTTCTTAGTACTTATTGGGTAGTTATTTGAATGAATGACCAAAACACTACGTAGTGAGGACTGGCTTGGCTGGGCCTAATAGTGAGTGCTGTTGGCATTCCGGGATGGGAGAGATCGTGTGGCCTGGACCAGCTCAGGAAGGTTTCCTGGGGAGACTTCATGGGGTTCCAGGTGGCCAGTGAATGTGTATGTGTGAGTGTGTGTGATGTATTTGCGAGAAGCGTGTGTCATGTGGTATGTGTGTGTTTATAACTCACAATCGTGTAAGAAAGTATGGCTTTAAATGCTTTATAGTTCTTCCACTCCTTTCCTGGAACCTGGAAATGTGTGTAAAGTGCCTACTCTGTGTGCTGTCCTTTCCTAGGCCCTGTGCCGAGTTACAGAGGAAAAGAAACACTATTCTTGGCCTTGTGTACCTGCAGTCCCAGTGAGAAAAGCGTGACACCACTGATTGGTTACCTTTGTGCCGGGCACTGTGTCAGGAGCTTTGCGCACACACAGGATTACACATGGAAGGCAGGAAGCAGAGTACTTACAAACATGGACTCTGGAGCCCGGTTGCCTGGGTGCAGATCCTGGCTTTGCCACTTCTTAGCTTCGTGACCTGGGGTAAGGTGCTTAACCTCTGTGTTGAGTTTCCTCAACGGTAACATAGAAAAAATAATACTACCTACCTGTAAGGGATGAAGTGAAGATTAAATAAAAGGATCTATGTAAAGTGCTTAGAATAGTAAAGGCTCAATAAAAGTAATAATAATAATGATGATATTATTTCTGATCTTTGTGACAAATATACAAGGGAATTGAGGCTCAGAAAGGTTAAGCAACTTGCTAAGGGCCACATGCAGTCACATGCCCACCCACCCATGGCCAAATGGGACCTCTGTCTGATCTGATCCAGCCGTCCCACCTGAGCATCAACCACTTTTTTTGTTGGTCACCACCTGCCCTTTCTTTCTGCTCTACATACACTCACATGTACAGCCAGATACCCGGGAGCACAGATGATCACAGGTGCAGATTTGCCAGGAACCGTCTTACATCATAGTCACTGAGGGAGGAGAAAGGGGTGGGTGAAGGCTGAAACAGGCATGAAATATTTTTTAGTGATTAGCAATCTTGAAACTGGGAAGGTTGAGTCAAGCAGGCTTAAGAGAGGAAGTGAGTCTCATGAAAAAATCTGCTTTGGAGAGGGTAGGGCCTGGTTTTGGAAAGAGAGGGCAGGAAGGGCATTTCAGGCATGAATGATGACGTGAAGGTGGGGGAGAGAAAGCCAAACAGACTGAGCTTGCTGGCAGACAGAAGCTGAGCCAGGTGCCTTGGGAGATAAGAGCAGTGGAACCAATCACAAGCCTCTTGCTTTAAGGCAAAAGGAGCTGTCGGAGTTATATTTGGCATCCCATGTGGGATAAGTGGGAACCAGCTGAGTGTCTGAGGGCCGCGATCTGAACGATGTTTGAGGAAGGGATTTACTGCCTTCTGTGTAGAGAAGGGAACAAGCAATAATTGAGTACTGCCTGAGCCCCAGACATCTTATTTAATGCACTCACTACCTCTATGAAGTGGGTATTATTATCCATATTTTTACACTGAGGAAGGGAAGCACACAGTGGGTTCACAGAGGATAAGTCACTTGCCCAAGGTCACACAGCTGGGAGGAAACACAGCTAGAACTCAAACCAAAGCCCAGGGTTCTGCCCACTGCATAGGTGGGCGCAGCCATTGCCAGAGGCTGAACTTGAGCTTCTCGAGGCCTGGAACCCTGGTGTCTTTTCACGCAGATCACCTCTTCCCCTGCCAATCCTTTCTGTACTTCCACTCCCCAACACACACACACACACACACAAACATTTACGATGCCTCTAGGACTCTGAGCCAGTCATGGACCAGAGATGGGGTGGAGGGAGGAAGGAGACCGTGAGCCCTGGGTGGGGGTCCCATCAAAGCTTGTCTAGAAGCCGTGGTCTGGAGGCAGGCGAGTGAGGAAGAGGCAGGTACCCGAGCTGTGCCTGGTGCAGTGTGGCAGTGTGTGAAATCGTTTATTTAGCATCAGAGCTGGGCCTGAGAGCATGCTGGTGCCAGGGATACAGCACCAGACCAGAAACTCAGTCTCTGCCTTCCCGGAGCTTACAGTCTACTGTGGCGCTGTGCTAGACTAGAACTTTCTGTGATGTGGAAATGTTCCATATCTGTGCCCTCCAACACAGTTGCCACTAGCCCCATGTGACTACTGAGCATGCACTTGAAATGTGGCTAGTGCAATTGAGGAAATGACTTTTTAATTTAATTTAATTTATTTAAATTTAAATAACCACATAGGGCTACTGGCTAGTATTGGATAGGACAGGGCACATGGGTGAGACAGACATGTCAACATGTGAGCTAGAGTAGGAGAGGGGCCAATGGGGACCCGCGGAAGGGGCACCTGACCCAGACTAAGGTCAAGAGGAATTTGTTCTAGATCTGGTGATAGGTAATGGTTTACAATTTTTTCTTAAACTCCTGATGCTTCTTTTTTCTTCCTATAAAACTTGTCAGAGAAGCACAACATATATAGTAGAATGAAGCACAAATCAAATCAGGATCATTTGATCCTCTTTTTTTTTTTTTTTTGGTCGGGAAGATTGGCCCTGAGCTAACATCTGTTGCCAATCTTCCTTTTTCTTTTTTTTTCCCTCCCAAAGCCCTCCAGTACATTGTTGTATATCCTAGTTGTAAGTTCTTCTAGTTCTATGTGGGACACTGCCTCAGCACAGCTTCATGAGTGGTGCTGGATCCGCACCCAGGATCCGAACAGGCAAACCCTGGGCTGCCAAAGTGGAGCACATGAACTTAACCACTTGGCCATGGGGCAGGCCCCTGATCCTCCTATTTTAAACTCTCCAGCCACAGGTATAGGGAAGGGGGTTATTGGGTCCCAGAAATACAGGAAGTGGAGGGGAAAGTGGGAAAGGGGGTCAGAAAACCACTTCCTCAGGGATATTTAGGCACGACCTGAAATCCCAGATCCACATCCTGGAGTCTTGCTAGGGGGTGAGGAGTAGGGGTGAGGGGGGGCTATTTCGGAGAAGCAGTAGGCAGGGCATGGTGGTGGGTGGGCTGAGACACCTGTAGGGACATAGGAGGCTTTGAGGTAGACTTGCGGGGTGTAAGGCTGTGGCACTGGGGAATGTGTGGTGTCCACAGCGGTCTTGGAACAGGGGTTGGGGGAGGGAGTGTTACGTGAGAAGAGAAAGGCTGGTTCTCACATGTCTGGTCTGATGTGGAGATGTCCTGATGACAATGAGCAGTACTTGCCTGGCGAGGGGTTGAGAGGTCAAGGCAGAAGTAGTCAGCGTGGGTGCAGGTATGCGCAGGTCGTAATTACACCTGGTAGAGAATGGGCACTCAGGACGGGGAGCTGAGGGAACCCACAAACAAGCTTTGGTAGAGTCATGGTGAGGGCAGGACTGGGGGTGTGGGGAAGAGAAGCCTCAATGGGAGAGCAGAGGAAGAAATGGGCTATAAAGAAGAGTTCTGTGGCGTTGAAGCCAGTATTAATGACAACTAATAATGACTGAATGCTTGATGGCCGTGACAAGTAACTGAGACTCTGCCCAAGGCCACACGACTCAAGCAACAGAGCCGGGTCTCACCCTCTGTCTGTCTGATTGCAGAAGACACACCCTTCTTACTTTCTCTGGATCCCAGCCTGGCCCACCATGCTCTGCTATAGGCAAAGGCGGAGAGCTGGGGGAGAGTGAGAGGAGGGTGGAAATGCCTCGAGGCTTCTGGGGAGCTGGGGTGGCTGTGCTGGATGGCCTGGTGGGGAGGCAGCCAGCAAGGGGAACTCAGGCCTGAGGGTCCGGATCTTCTTGGGGTCCTAGGTCAGCAGGTTATCAAGTGATCCAGGATTGACATTTGGGTGGGGGCATGCTAGGCACTTGATGGGAAATTAAATGTGAGAAGTCTGGGGGTCAGCTTAAGTTTTGGTACAGGAAACAAAGGGGAAGAGCTGAGCAGGGCACCTGCTGCACAGCAGGAAGGGCGGAGATGAAGGTTCCCCACAGCGTGGGCAGAAGTGCCTGCTTCTTATCTCTTGCAACGTGGACCGCGCCCCCCCCCCCTTTGCCCCCAGCTTCCTGACCCTTTCTTTCTAACTCTGACCACCACAGAACAGGATGTCAGAGCTGGAGAGAGCTTGACAGATCATCTGGCCCCTGCTCATTTCCCAGTGGCTCAGAGCTACTCCGTGATATGAACTCACACGCACTTTGGCAGTAGAGCCAGGGCTGGAAACCAGATTGTCCAATGATTATTGCAGTACTTTGGCATCATCAGCCCATCTCAGGACACGTTTAGGAATGAAATGGTGAACTGTGGGTGGGATGATAGGGTAGGCGATATACTTACAACTGGTAGGACATTCATCTCCAAATAAGGTTGTTTAATGTGTCTTTGTCAACCTGGAGGGAAGTCCCTAGTGGTATCAGTTTTCCAGAGCCATGTTGGATGAGCACACGGTGCCATCCTCATATCTGAAGATAGCTAACATGTATTGGGAGGAATGCTGGATGATGGAATCAGGATCTAAACATAATTTGAGGGGTGAGATTTGACTAGATGATATTTAATAGGGACAGAGGTAGAGTCTGGTTCTTTGGTCCCCAAATCATCATCTGCACAAGAGCAAGAGGTGTGGGAGGTGGAATAACACGAGTGTGTGCAGATAGGGAGAGGCTGGTTGGCACAGGGTTGGTCAAAGTCGACACTGTGACTTGCTTGCCAAAACCACTGACATGACTTTCAGCTGCATGAAGAGACCTTTAGGATCCAGAATCACGGGGTGGGTAGACCCAGATCTGTGATAGTCAGACTCCATTTGGAGTGTGTGGTCCACTTTAAGAGGGACGGGGACAAATCGCAAGATCCCGAGGGAGAAATCAGGATGGTGAAGAAAGCCCATGACCACGTGGGAGGACATGGAGATGTTGGACTCAAGGGGCAGATGATAGAGGGCTTCAAACCCCTGAAAGGCTGCTAGTTGGAACAGAAACTACGTTGATTCTGTGTATATTGAGAGCAAAGAACAAAGACCAGTCAGTGGATATAGACTCACTATGAGGAAAGACTTTCCAATAATTAAAGCTGTCCAAAGGTGGAATGGGCCTCAATGAGTGATGATGAGCTCACTTTCATGGGAGGTAATCAAGCATGTGTTGGTCAACCACTTTATGAGAATGTGGTAGAGGACGTTTAAGGACTAGAGTCTCCCCACCCCAAAGTTCTGAAAGGTTCTGATCACTGGGATGGACCAGGGAACTAGAATGACTCAAAGCCCAGGAAGATCCTCTTCACTGCCTGTTCTCCTGGGGTCCTGGGGTTCCTTGGGCACTTGGTCTGAGTTCTTGGATATTTTCCTCTCCTCCCTGCTCCCCAGTTCCTTTTGCTAGGCTGGGGAAATCCCTCAATGGCCAGGACTGCCGCCATGTGGCCAGAGCACACTTCCTGGCTGGGGAAGACAGGGAACAGACTGGCAGTAAGAGGGAAACACAGGGCTCCAAGGGTGAGCCCGAAAGACAGATGGGCCCCGGAGGGAAAGTCCCCACAATAGAGCATCCTATTTCACCCAGGGCGCGGTGAGTGCTGACTCAGATTGGCATCTCTAGGGGAAGAGATGCAGGAATCACAACCAGGAAATGGGGCTGAAAAGCTGGAAAAACGTCTTGAGCCAGAACTGGAGCCTCTGTTAGAGGAGGCAGGCACTGCCCAGTGGTTGGTGAAGATGCGACATCGCCTTAAAATTGCCCACAGCATTGGTGGGGCTGGGCATGTGGCCAAGAAGCTCGCTGCCTGGCAGGGCCTGAGTGGCAACAACTGCTGTACAAATCTAGGGGACACCTTGGGTATGGGGCGGACACAGTGTGAATGGCACCAGGAGGCAGCAGCCCAAGGTTCTCCACCCATGTGAGAAACAGAAGCCTTAGAACAAGGTGAGGCTGGGACGGCCAGGGGCAAGAAGGGATGCTCTGGCTGGTAGATAAGCACGGGGGAGAAATGACCAGTTCTGGGAGGGAGGGGCTGCTCCCTGGCAGAGGACCGAGCCCTTACCCCTTTCCTGTCCCATTCATTAACAGAGAGTGACTAGTGCCCTCAGTGCTGGACACCATGCTAGGCATGGGGGCTGTGGCAGACAGTCCAGAGCAGGGCTAACCGACAGAACTTTCTGGATGATGGAAATAGTGCAGAGAGGAAGTGGAGTAACCGTATCAGCAAATGTAAGATTACAGCTCTGCCCCTGTGGAGAGGTACGTGGTGCTGGGCGAACTGCAAATGGGAGAGCTGCCCTCTCTGGGCTGGGGGAGGTTTCCCAGGGAAGTGAGCTTAGAGCCGGGGCTGTAGACGACCGGGGGGCCCTGGCTGGGGGCTCAGAGGCACATGTCCTCTGTTCTGCTCCAGCAGAATGCAGTGGGGCCTGTGCTGCTCACATTCTAGCTCATCCTGTCGGGTGCAGCGCCCCCCCTTCCACTCCCACCATGAATTACCCAAGGAGGCTCATTTGACTGCATGTCCCCTCACCTAGCCTGGTGTCTGCACTGTGCTGGTTGCTCAACAAACATTGACATAATTCAGCCAATTATCAAGCAGTAATCATTGAGCACCAATTCAACTCACTGCACAGCAGGGCCCCAGACAGCAGGCCCTGCTCTCCTAGGGCTTACACGTGCGCTGGGGAGACAGCCTCTGCAGAAGCAAATGCACACAAAAGGTGTTTTCAGAGTCATAGTGCTCCGAGGAAAATTAAACAGAGTGTTGAGACAGAGTTAGGGTTGGGGGAGGGGGTGCCTGGGAAAGAAAGAATGAATGAATGAGTGAATGAATGAATGAGTGAATGAATGAATGGTGGGCCATGGGCATCAGAGCAAGACATGCTGCACCCCACTGGGCTGGAGTGGGGATCAGGAGCGGGAGCTGGAGACTCTAAGATCCCAGGGCAGGGAGCTTGGGGCGAGGTCAAGGGTGGCTACGCTCCAGGCCTCACGTCCAGGGCGCCGTGGGGAGGGAGTGGACAGGGAGTGGTTGGAACCTCAGAGTTCAGTAAAAATGAGAACGCCTGGAATTGCTAACAGGAGCAAGATTGTGCCCCTGTGTCCCCTTTGTACCCAATCATGACTCAGGCTTGAGTTCTGAGGGGAGGGGTGGGACAGGGAGGACCTGGAATTGAGGTTCAGGGAGCTTGCCGAGGGTTGTCCAGCTTCCCCAGGACCTGCCCCCACAGAGGCCCCAGGCCCACAGCTGAAAGCCCTGATGGACAGTACTTTCCCAGACCCCAGGCCCAGGGAGGGAGGGTGGGGCCCTCACCAGTGGGTCCCACTGTGCCTGTGAGCTTGGCCACACTCTGGGTGGCTTGGACATTCCAGCACTGTTCTGTTCTGTGTGCGGGGTCAAAGGTTCTGTGAATATGTGTGTGTGTGTGTGTGTGTGTGTGTGTGTGTGTGGCAGAGAGTGGTGGAGGGGGAAGGGTCCAAAACCCAGCCGCTGACGGGGGCGGGGGGGGGGGTGGGGATTGTCAACCTTCTCTAGGCGAAGGCATGAGGACATTTATGGCTCTAATACCATTCAAGAGCCAAGTCATAGGTTCCCAGAAGGGACAGGAGCAATAACAGAAGAAACCAGAAGTTTCTAGGAGGCTGAGATGGGCCTTGTGGGAAGAATTCTGTCAGGTAGAAATGGGGCAGGAGGGGGAGTGTGTGGCACCCCGGGGATCAGAACAGCTCAAGCAAAGGTGCGGACAAAAGGAAGTGTGGTCAAATGGAGAGGAGGGTGACTCTGAATTTGGCCAGGGGGTCCTCGGGCCGAGTGAACTTGGGAATGCTTTTCACCATTCTGCCCGATCCCCAATCTTCTCTGCCAAAAAGAAAAGCTTCTCCAAAACCAAACAAAAAATCCCAAAACGCCAAGCAGCAGAGGGCAGCATGATGCGGGGGAAAGAGCCGGTGCTTGGAGTCCCATGTATTTGGTTGAATCCATACACTTTTGCTGTAAAGATGTGAAATTCTGGACAAGTTCCTGAGCTTTTCTGAGCTGCAGTTTCCTGAGGTGTCAGAGAGTACTTGCCCCATATGCAGATGGAAAAAGATGAAGTCAGACCCACGCAGAGGGTTAGGTCATTGTGGGCACTCAATGAACACTAATCCTCTCAGCCCTACATCACTAGGCTGTGGCCGGCTCAGCGGTGTTAAAGTGACAGCGAAAGCCCGGAGCTGACTCATCTTGCTTCCTCTTGCACAAGCCCCTCTGAGGATGCTGGGACACTGCTGTCTGTGGAGTTCCAGCTTTGCTTGTTTCTTCTGGAAACCCCTCTCCAAGGAAGGGGGAGCCAAGACCTGCTCACTGGAGGATAGGGGCATTTACATGTGTTCCTACTTGCTAACAGAAATTGCACAAAGCTGACCCCACTTCCTCCCTCTGCCTTCTTCCCAGCATT
The DNA here is from genome assembly GCF_041296235.1 of Equus asinus. Classification (NCBI taxonomy): domain Eukaryota; kingdom Metazoa; phylum Chordata; class Mammalia; order Perissodactyla; family Equidae; genus Equus; species Equus asinus. Next base: position 169,225,782 of record NC_091791.1, read on the forward strand.
CTGTGCAGGTTCCTCCGTTTCCAAGGACTTAAGGAGGGGTCCTTTTCTCTCCCAGATTCCCCCATTATCGAGTTAAGCACAGGTGGCTTCTAGTTCCTCTCCTCTTGTGGCACACAAGTCCAGGCAGGCCTTGTGACCCCTTGACCTAGCTCCCAGTGAGTCTGTGCTGGGCCCTGGCTGGGGCCGGCCCACTTCTGAGCTCCATGAGGTGCCTCTGTGCAGAGAGCAGTGGCAGCGGCCCAGAGATGGTCCAGCCTATGCCTGTCTTTAGCCCCTGCTCAGTCTTGGGGTGAATTCTGCCTCTGCAGCTCAACATAGGCCAGGGCAGCCTGGTCAAAAGGGAGGCCATGAGGCTCTGCAGATGGCCCCTGGGCCGGGGTACCCACTGTGTGTGTATATGTGGGTGGGGCTGACAGAGGCTGGTGTCTGGGAGGGAATCGGGACAGACCATGATGGGCAAGGTTGCCTGGAGGCAGAGACAGAGACAGAGGTAAAGTTTTGCAGAGAAAGGCAGGGATAAGGATGTGGCAACACTCCCAGGACGGTGAAACCAGAAAGGAACAAGAGTTGTGTGTAGCCTGGGGAGGAACCCGATGCACTGACTTCTGCTACTCCTTTGGCTCCTACCCTGGCTCTCCCCGTGGTTGCCGAATTAGTTCGTGGTGATAACTGAAGGCACTTCGAGAGCCAGACCTTTGTCTCACAAAGCTTGCCTGTGCCTGTCTGCCCCGGCCCTACCTAGGGCTGGGCACAGAGGAGGCTGCAACACACGCCAGCTCCTGGGAGACGGAAGGGCAGGCGATGGGGGGGCGAAGGGGCTAGGAGGAGCAGTGGATGGATGGGAAGCCTGAGAGGGCTGAGGCAGAGGGTCCAGGGTGGAGGCGTGACAACCTGGGGGCGAGGACAAGACAGCTGACAGGAGAGGGGCAAGCGGAGGCCAAGCGACTTCTGAGGTCACAGTGGGGGCTCTCCCCAGGGAGAGGGAGATGGGATGGGAGGCCAAGGAGCTGAAGGGACTTTGCACAACATCTCAGAGACAGTGTCAAGGACTTTGGGGGCCCATGGGTGGGTAGGAGGGAGGATGAGGAGGGAAAAAGGGCACGTCTTGGCCCGAGCACCTCACCTTGATTTGTCCACGGAGCTCAGCTCCTGTGGGGCCCTTGTGTGGGCTCCTCATTCCTCGTGTCTGGATCCCCACCCCACTTTCACTCACATCACCCAAAGGGGCCTCAGAAGTTGATGGAAACTCCTCCTCAGTGACTTCTCCTGAAAGCTGGAATCTGAGACCCCTTGGTCCAGCCCTGCTTCCATCACCTTCCTGCTTTGTGTCAGCCAGTTGGTCAGCGCTCTCATCATGGGGATACCCTGGGGACAGGCACTCCACAGTCGGCCTCATTTGGGTACGCCTAACCCCTGGGGAGCTCCTCAGGTGTGACATGCACCTCACAGCTGCAATGTGGGTCCGCTTCTGTGAGGAGGCTGGGCAGGGCTTGGCTGGGCCACTCGGGCTAGGCTCCTTGGTATTCACTTTGCTTCTCTGCAGTCATTACTCTCCGTTCCTTAAGCCATCAGTTCCTTTTCTCTTACCCTCCCTGCTGGCAGGGTAGGGAATTTTCTGGTGATGGGAACAGCTGCATCAGGACCTGGGAAGGGGTGGGGCCGGTGGGCCCAGAGCTGCTCCTAGCTTAGAAGTGTAAGATACAAGGACCAGAATAGGCCTCAGAAGCTGGAAAAGACAACCCTTTAGCTGGAGAAAGAGAGGCCCAGATTTGCACGCAGTCATATCTCTTCCCTGAATCTGCTTACTATTTGCTTGTGTGGTCACAGGCTCTCTCTGTGGCCACCCAGTGCTATGGTAGCACTGGCTGCCTCTGGCTTGAGGACTGGGCACTAGGGAGCAGGAATGGTTTGGCTTCTGACCCATGTGAAAGTTTTATCTTTTAAAAACGTAAATTAAAAAAATACAAGTCAAAAATCTCTTCTCCATCCCTCCCTGTGCCCCTTTGGGGGATTAACCATCTTCTGAGGACCAGCCAAGCCCCTTGGTTTGCCCCGATGGGGGTAGGGTCTGCATCTCAGCCAGCCCCTCAGACTAACCTCAGGCAAACTGGCACCTCTGTCCTTCACAGCTCAGGCACATCCTTTCTTTTCCTATGCCTTTTGCTGGTTTCAGGGTCCCCCAGGCCAGTGGTACCACCACAGCAGTCCTGCTCTACCCCACCTTCCTTCCTACGTTCCCAGTCTGTTGACTCCTACAGTCTCTCCTCAGCCCACACCTCCACTGCCCATCACATCCTGGGATACCCGGCCAGCCTCCTGGCGGCTCTTCTGATGCCGGCCTCTCCTCCCTCTGCTCCATCCTCTCCATATCTCCACCCCAGTGAACTTTCAAAACTACAAATCTGGTCACACTACTCTCCTGCTTAAATCTTCCTGTAGCTGACAGTGCTAGTGCTCTGCCCGGATCCCCTTGGATGCCCTTTCCCATTTTGGGGCATGATGCTCCCTTTAGTGTGCTCTCAAGGTTGACATCTGCGGCTCTCTCGGAGGGCTGCCCTTGGCTTCCTGGAGCTACTTTGCCCCTGGGTCACAGCATAACTTGTGAGTGTTCAGTGGGGGTGGGGGTAGGGGTGGTGGTGGTGGTGGTGGTGAAGGAAAGCCTGGCTCCCTTGTCCCAGGCTGGGGCTACTCTGAGGCCTTACACTCCAGGGCTGTTTCCTGGCATCACTAAGACGCCCTCCACAGCTGAGATGGTGCGCTTGCTTGGCCTCTCCCCCGTCCGCGGGCCTCCCCTGAGTGCACTTCTTTAGTATGTCACTCAGCATCTAAGATGAATCCCTCAGTGGAAACCTACACCCACAGTTTAAATCGCAGTCATCTGTCTTTACTCCTCTTGCTCTCTGGAAATCTATCCCGTCATATGTATATTTAAGCCACCTCAAACTTCTAGCGCTTCTGCCACACGTTTGTGTCTCAGTACCTGCTTTTTTTCTTCAATTAAAAAAAAAAATAAACCTCCCCTGCTGCCAAGACCAGCTAGGCAGCCAGCTGAAGGGGTGGACGGAATTAATAGACAGAACACAGTCTATATAATAGACACAACACAATCTATATTATTCAATGGGACAGGGGACCATCAGCCTCAAGGGCTGAGGTGAGGTCCCTCTGATTGCCACGTATTTATTTGCAGGCAAAGAAATACAAGCATAGCAGGAACTCATGCCAGTAGGGATATGCAAGTCAAAGCTCAGCAGTTCTAGTCTTCCTCCCTTCAACAGACCGGGGCCCTACCCAAGGCCATTCCCTTAGGGAGTATCCTGGGAACAATCAGCAAGTTATGCAGATGGCCTTCCATTCCTGCAAGGGCCCTGCTTCTTAAGTCCCTTGCCTTCATGCTTGATAAGATACTCCCTTCCTGGCCTTTGATTCCAAAGCACAAACAATCTAGTACAGTAATTTATGAGAATGAGCAGATCACATATTTCTCAGCCACCCATTTGTAACTTGCTCTTGCTAAGCTTAAAGCCTAGCAAGAAGGTTGCTATGATCTCCTATAACACTCCCCTCTCCTGCCTCTCCGATTCTTTAAGTCTCTGGACAGTATCACTTCCTTCAATTATCTAAGGGAGCTAGTTGCTTCCTCCTGTCTCAGGGTGCTCTGTGTAAACTTCACTACAGCACCCATCTCACCAAATTTAACGAGTCTTCCCTGGTGCCTAGCATGGTGCTGGGCAGAGAGCAGGTGTTAAGTAAAGGTTTTTTGAATGAATATTGATCCTCCAAATGTCCTAAGACTCCCTTCTATTGGGCTTCTCAGATCTGGAATCTTTTCTGCCTTCAATCAAAACTCACTGTCCATGTTTCGTTCTCTCAGAGCTCCGTGCTCTATCGCTCATGTTTCTAAGATTGATTAATCTTGTCGGAGGGAAGCAGGGTGGTGGACTGTAAGGAACACTTTCTTCTGGTTTCTTAGGAAACCAGAAACCCGTGATCAAACTATGTGTGGTGTGAACTCTTGGAGCCCCAGTGTGCGCTCACTTCCTTCAGTAAGAAGGTCTAGATGACTTCTCAGAACAGGCTGAAATGAAAGTCTTTTTTTTTTTTTTTGAGGAGGATTAGCCCTAAGCTAACTATGGCCAATCTTCCTCTTTTTGCTGAGGAAGACTGGCCCTGAGCTAACATCCATGCCCATCTTCCTCTACTTTATACTTGGGATGCCTACCACAGCATAGCTTTTTGCCAAGCAGTGCCATGTCCTCACCCGGGATCCGAACCGGCGAACCCCGGGCCACCAAGAAGCGGAACATGTGAACTTAACCACTGTGCCACCAGCAGGCCCCTGAAATGAAAGTCCTTTGTGGCCTGTGGCCTGGTTTGTCTTGTTCTCTGCTCTCCCAAAACCAGGAATGGTGCCTGCTGCAGAGCAGGCTCTTAAATCTCTGTGGGGAGAAGCAACTGACAATTTCAATGGCTACATATTGCTTGGTGCTTCATATATGTTACTTCATTCAATTTTCAAAGTGGTGGAGTCAGGATTTATATGCAGATTTGTATGGCTTTGAAGCCCACGTTCTTCCCATAATACCTTGTGGCCTTTGGGAGAAAAGGCCACCATGCAAGGATTTGTTCCCGTGATGTCTTCTAATGATGGCCGTGGAAGGCTGGAGGAGATCCTGTGGTCCTCTCCTTCGTCTAGCAGATGGGCAACTGCCTCTGCCCCTCACCAACCTCAGGGAGTGAGAGGAGTTGAATTAGGCTGGTGAGTGGAGGGGGCGAGAGGGCAGAAACCTGCTCACTGTGATCTAAATGGGAGTGCCCTGGCAGACGGTGGCCTTCAAGTGCACAGTCCCAGTAACGTGCTGGTAAGCCATCTCTCTAAACAAAAAAAAGCCCTGATAGGCAGCTTTTATTGATTTCTGTGGTATATATACTCTCACTATGACTGATTTCAAGCATCCAACAGGAAGTCAGTGACTCAGAGTTGGAAGAGATGCGCATCATCAGGCCCCACAGGCCAGTGAGCTGTCCAGCACACCCCTGAAACAGTAACGGGGGGCTGTCCCCAGAAAGCCACAGGAAGATCACAGCTTCTGCAGATGCTCTGGGCAGCCTGGGGGAGGCCGAGCTCTCACCCTGCCTTTTCGGAAGACTGGAAATGATCTCTGCTCCTGATTCACAGCAGCCGTCCCCCGACCTCGATGGCTGTCTAGGCTGCCGGCAGGCAAGCCCGCCCTGCAGGGCTCTTGCCATCAGTTCTTCAGAGACCAATGCAGGACCTGAAAGGAGGGAGGAGAGAGTGTCGGTGCCATTAGTGATTCCTGTGCCCTCACATGGATTCGGGCAGTACTTTCCTCCCAAATTCCAGGAAATCATAAACACCATACCCTTCCTGGATCAGGCTCACCTGGAGATCAGGCCCAGCTGGAAGGCAGCAGGCATCCCAGAAGCCAGGGTGGAATGAGGGGGCGGGAAAGCAGCGTGAGCCTGGGGTGTGCCCGCTTCTGGTGTGGAGGGACCCAGCTTCCCACCTGGCACCTAGGAAACTGGCCTCGCCGTGAGGGGCAGGTGCCCTGAGATGGGCAGCTCTCCAGGGAAGAGCAGGAACAGCTCTGGAGGAAAGGGGCCTTGTCCCGGGGATGGAGCTCCGAAAGAAGAACCTAAACATTTTGCTATCTTTGAGTCTTTCTCTCAAGTACCTAACACTTTGCTAAGCACAGAATCAGCACTCAAAAACATGTTAAAGAAGAAATAAGACCTTTATTAGTCCCCAGAGAATTTTTCAATACTAAGGCAAAAAGTAAACTGTAGGAGCAAGGAAGACCAAGAAACACAGATGAACCTTTAAGGGCCTCAAGGCTCCCCCAGGACACAGCAGAGGCCTTCTCTTCCTATCACGGGCATGTGGCAGGCAGGAAAGCCGCCACGTTCCACTGAGACAGGCCAACCACCCAGCCTGAATGAGAAGACGAGCAGAGTTGTGACATCAGGCCAGGAGGTTTAGAACTTGCTGGTGTAGAGGGTCAAAATCCACTTGGGCACACGGAGAAAGCTGGGCAAGAAGGAGGCCAGCCAGCCCAGGCTGGAGACACGGGTGAGAACGGAACTCAAAGAGAAATAGTCATCAATGGGGCGGCCTGGGGACAACAGGAAGAGGAGGAGGATTAGACCCCATTTCCCCCCCATCCAACACCCCTCACTTTGGCTGAAGAGACAGAGTTGGGCGTGAGGGAGGAAGGAGCAGGGAGAGAGTGAGGGAGAAGGAACGAGCAGGGGACAGAAGGAAGAGAGGCCCAGGCTGCTGCCAGGCTGAGCTCTTACCATCCACATCCCGAAGGCCATAGCGTCGAGCAAGGTCACAGGACGGCAGGACCTTCCCACTCAGGCTCAGGATATTGGGGTCTGTGGGCACAGAGACAGCTGAGACGGCAGGGCAGTGGTGCAGGGTGACAAGCTTTGGGCCCAAGGGGACAGGGAACCACTGACACACCACAGGAGCCCTGAATTGTTTCTCTCTGTTCCTAAGAAGGCTCCTGGGCCTCTGGCTCCTGGTCACACCTGTTTCTAAGGCTCTCAAACCTCAAACCGGGCATTTGAATCCTTTGGGTCTCCAGAAGCGAGAGAAAAGAAGGGTGTATTCCTCAACCACCTCTGGAGCCAGGACCCAGAACTGGCTGCCACCACCACGCAGATCCTCCATGCCCTCTCTCGTCACCAGCTGTCCCCAACCTCTTCACCTGTTGCCAAAGCTACCACACATTTGCCACTCATTTCTGTGGTCTCTGCGGATGAGAAGCGATTTCTGACCTGAAACACAGGGGCAGAGACGTGAAGGTTAATCTCCAAGAGCACAGCCCAAGTCTCTCCCCTGCTTTCAGTTTCTGTTCCACGAGAGACACCCTCACTGCTGCCCCCGTGGGACTTAGCAAAACGCTGGAGTCACTCCTCCCCACATCCAGGTGAGCCCTGCAGCCCAGCACCAGGACCCACTGCTTTTCCTATGAGAAGGGACCTGGGGAGGCCAAATATATCTGGACCTTCTAGGTTCGTTCAGTGTAGGGGTGAAGAGTATGGGCTTTGAAGCCAGACAGCCTTTCCTCTTATGGCATATGTGACCTTGACCAAGTTTCTTAACCTCTCTGGGTCTCGGTTTTGCCATCTATAAAATGGTGATAGCATCTCCCCTACAGGATTAAAGGACATAACGTGTGACCAGTGCTCAGCTGTGTGCCTGCCACTGTAAGCACCAGGTATTTCCTCTCTGATCTTGTTACTGTCCTGTCTTTGAGGATGGTGAGGCTGACTCCCCTGCATCCTCTGCCTCCCTTGCCCTCCCCTTGCCAACCAGATTAAACAGGGAATCCTCAGTGTTGTCATCCTTCATCAAGTGATCCTTCAGCAGTTCTGTCTGCACCAACCCTGGCCACAGAGACACGTAGCTGACCCCGTGGCGCCGCAGCTCCTGGGCACAGTCAGCAGCGAGCCTGTCACACTGTAGAGGGACAGAAGGCAGGGTGAGAGCCAGGGTACCAGGCCAGGTCACCTTCTTCCCCTGCCCTCCCTGCTTCCGCTGAGGATGCCCCAACCCCCTGCCCTTCCCAAGAGCCCTGTCCACCTGTGCACCTTCCCCAGGGCACCGCCACTCTGGCTGGCTGAGAGGAGCCCAAGAAAAGGAACTGTCCATGGAGGGGCAGTGGGAGAGGTAAGGGCCAGCCGTCGGCCTTACCACTCTGACCACTGGGGATTGGACCTCCTGAGCTGTGGGTACTGTCACTGTCCTATACCTCCCCAACCCCGTGGCACTGGGTCCTCACCGCAGCTTTGCCCACACCATAGGAAACATTGAAGAGATACTGCAGCCCCCCAGCTGAGGAGATGACCACGATGAGCCCTCGGCCAGCTGGTACCATCAGCCGCGCCCCATACACCGAGCACAAGTAGTGGCCTCTAGAAGGTGGGGCAAAGAAGGAGAAGGAATGGACCGTGTTCAGGGCTGGCCTGGGTGCTGTAGCCCTGGTGGCTTCCTCTGCCCCTAGCGGCTGTAGCAGCTGGGAGGCCCCGTGGGGTAGCCGCAGACCTGGCAAATTAAGGGATGGAGGCCACATTCTGGGAGGAACAAGGGTAAAATTAACTGTTGAAGGATGAGAAACAGCAGTCTTTAGAAGATGTAATGGAATAAAAAAGCTCTTCCATAATAGCAATAACAAACCTAAAATAGCTCAGGGGGCAAACATAAGAAATATATAGGATCTACATGGGAAAACTATAAAATTCTGTCTGATATAAAAGAACAAGTACACACACAATCTGTTCAAAGAAGAATCAACATGTAAAACATCAGTTCTACTTAAATTAATCCATAGATTCAGTCAATTTGAGATATATCTCAAGAAGACTTTTGGAGAAATTGACAAAATAATCTAAAGCTCAATGAGAATAAACATGTGAGGGGCTGGCCAGGTGGCATAGTGTTTAAGTTTGTGTGCTCCATTTTGGCAGCCTGGGGTTTGCTGGTTTGGATCCTAGGCATGGACCTACTCACCGCTCATCAAGCCATGCTGTTAGGGGGTCCCACATACAAAACAGAGGAAGATTGGCACAGATGTTAGCTCAGCGACAATCTTCCTCAAGTAAAAAGAGGAAGATTGGCAACAGATGTTAGCTCAGGGCCAATCTTCCTCACCAAAAAAAAAAAAAAGGAAAAGAAAAGAAAAAGAAAAACAAAACCCAAAGAACTAGAAATGGGCAATGCCATATTCCTTAACCTGCAAACAGGTACCTTCCACATCCTTATCTCTTCCTGGTAAGGGTTTTGAGCCTACAAGGCAGAGGCCCAGACCCTGGCCCAAGTCCTGGTGAATTCTCCAAGGTAAAGGCCAGTTTGTGAGCCTCTTGGAAGCCCACCGACACTTCCTCTTACCTTCCGCACACAGGTTCACATATACACTTACTGTGCCTTCCCTCTGTGTTACCTTAGGCTGGGCTTTCCTTTTGAAACTATAACTCTCTCTACTGATTTTCATTTGGAGGGTCCTGTTTCCCATGCAAAGGAAATTTTTTCTGGTTACCAAGTTTGTGTGTATTTTTACCAAAAAAATTATGGACAAATGTGAAGACCAGTATAATCCTATTCCCCTCATTACCACTCCTTCCTCCCTTGACTGAGATATAGCTACTATTAACAGCCTAGTATATAGTCTGTCAGGTTTTTTCACATAAATATTTCTTGGGTTTTTGTTTGTTTGTTTGTTTTTTGTTTTCACTGGGAAAGATTTGCCCTGAGCTAACATCTGTTGCCAATCTTCCTCTTTTTTTTTTTTTTTTCACTTTTCTTTTTAAACACCATGCCACCAGGCTGGCCACTGGGTTTTCTTTTCTTGCCTCTGGGCTGACCATTGCCCTCTGTCCTCATTCTCTTTCTTCCACTTTGGAAATCACAGTTGCTTTCTAATCTGCTTCCTTGGGATTGCCACTAGAGTACCAGATTTGAAGTCGTGGGTGGTCTTAAACACTGTAGTCAAAGATTTGCAGATAATCTCTTGGTTACTCCCACAGGTGGCTGATCATATCAAGAGTGTAGTTTCTGAGAGGGTACCACTCAGGGTACCACTGTTCCAAAAGTAATAAACAGAGACAAAACTGATGTATATCATGCTGGGTGAACTCAGGCTGTGTTTCACCTCCTGTGCCAGATGTCTGTGTAACCCCATGACAGCTCTGCCCTCCCAGTGCTGTCCTGGGAGTGCCCTTGTCTGTGGGTCTGGAGTGAGGATGTGGAGGCCAAGATGGCCGGCACCCACTCTTTCTTAGTGACCTTCTCTCGATCTAAAACAACACAATTTCTTCCTCTAACCATTTTTGAAAATACCGACTGTGGGCGGTGTGCATTACTGAGGGAGGCAGCTCCCTTCTGGGTTATGCATTGGGAAAGGCAGAAAGCGAGGCAAGAGAAAGCCCCAAGGCAGGTTCAGATGAAAATTACTGATGGAAACAAGGCAAAAGGTGATGTTCCCAGGTACAGCCTCACCTGGATGGAACTTCTCCAGAGGTAAGTGAGACAGATGGGACAGGAGAGAAGAAAGAGCAGGGGGAGGGCAGAGGGAAACGCAGAGGGTGTACGGGGAAAGGCCTGTGCCCTCGGCCTGCTGAGTGAGTGAGGGAAGCCCAGGCCCTTGCAGCAGGGCATGGAGAACACCCACCTGAGTCCCACGTTGTTTATATCATCCCACAAGGAGGCGGGGCTTTCCCAGAATGGCTTCTTAGCATTGGTCAGGATTGCCTGGAAGGCATAGGAAGGGTGATGAATTGGATGATCTGAAGGCAGGAAGGTATGAGGGGCTGGATAATGGAAGGGACAATGAGCACTCAGGGGTCAGAGGGGGAGGTCAGGAGTGTGGAGTTCGGATGAAGTTCAAAGGGCTACCTGGACTCCAGCATAGGCATTGTTGACCAGCACGTCCAGACGGCCCTGTTCCTCATTCACTTGCTCAAATAGGCTTTGCACTTGACTCTCCTGGCTTGAATCACACACCACCGGCACACAGCGGCCCCCTCGGGATTGCGCCTGGAGGGGGACAGAGGGGATATGAGCTCACGGTAGCACATGAGTGTGAGACAAAATTCAGCTCCCCTTAACTCCCAGCTTGGGAGCTGAGAAGCCAGTCATAGGAATCAGAGCCAATAGCTGAGGGAACATGGTGGGCAATACTGCCCTCTGGTGTCTGTTTGAGGAGTTTCAGGAATGCTAGGTCCTCCCATTATAGAGCAAAGTGGATTGGGATCCCGGGTTTAAAATCTACAGACATTTACTGGGGCCTACCATGTGCAAAGCATTGCACTCTGCATGTGGAGGGTAAGGGACAGACAAGGCATGGAGGCTGCTCTTGAGAAATGAGCATCTGTCTTTTTTTCATCCTTGGTCATTCCCATCTTGCATGCCCTTAGCTCCCACCTTCACCACTCACATAGAACCCCTACTCAATCCCAGCCCTCTTACCCTCACTCCACCAACACCCCTGCCTGGTAAGTGGGAAATCAAAGCTCTCAGGCATGATCTACTTCTACTTCCCGTTCTGCCTCACCGTCTACAAATGTGCCCCTATCCTCTAACTTCAGAGGAAGAATACCTTATTCAAGAACTATTGTCCAGATCCAGGCTCTGGGTCCCACCCTTTGACCTCCTTACCTCCTAACTGCTCACCTGACCTCCAGTCTTTCTGCCTTAACTTAATTCTTCATACTCCAGACAGTATGAACTACCTAAAACATAAATCTGTTCAAAATCTTCCAACGGGATCACCATCTCTTAGAGAAAAAGGCCAAAGTTCTCTACTGGCTTCTTCCAATACCCATTGTGTCCTCTCTGCAGACTCTCGCCTACCACTCCGTCCTTGTACCTTTATGCTCTGGCATTATTTCTCACAATATCCACACTCTTTCACCATCGTCCCTCTGCTCGTGTAGCTCCCTTTGCTGGAATGGTTTTCTTAACTTCCTTCACCTAACTCTTACCTTTCAAGACTCAGTTCAAGAACCATTTCCTCCAGAATGCTTTCCCTAACCTCTCCCCCATTTTCTCTCGATACCCACTGGTGCTCCCAGAACATTCTGCGCCTATCTCCCTCTTATCACTTACTTCATTCGCATTACATTGAAATGATCCATTTCTGCCTCTGACTTCCTGCTAGCCTCTATCTTTTAAAAGCAGAATTATATATTATTAATCTTGCTAACCCCAGTGCTTCATGCAGTACCTAGCAAACCAAATGTACCCAAATATTTATGTAACTGATATCCAGCGGAAAAGTCAAATAAAAACGTACAGTTCAATGAAGTCTTGCCTAAAATAGGGGAAAGCACAGGTCCACAACTCTTTAGTTGCAATTCCAAAATCCCTAACACAGAGCTAACACAGAGTTTTTTCATAAAACTCACTTGGTGGCTAAATTTGACCTGATCTGAAGTTGTTTATGGGGTTTATTTACCCAATTTGAGTTAATAGTCATGTTGGGTTGAGTATTATGGTTTCAGGTAACCGATTAGGAGTGGTTAACGGGACCGGCTCCCTCAGGTGGTTTCTGCCCCTGTGGTTCCAGAGGAAGCACTCACCTCCTGAGCAGTGACCTGCAGCGTGTCCAGATGACGGCCAGTGATGTACACTGTGGCACCAGCTTGGCAGAGCTGCAAGGCGATGCCGCGGCCAATACCCCTGGAAGCCCCAGTCACCACGCACACTTGGCCCTTCATGGGAGCTGCCATGACTCACAAGCAAAGAGGGAAATCTGTGGAAGCAAAGACTTGCTCTGAAGGAAGGCTGCAGATGGTCTATTCTATGGGGAGGGGACCCCGAAAGTGGTAGGAGGGGGAGCCAAGGTTGGGATCCTTTGAGGGGAGAGAGGTTTCAGAGGGGGACAGCGGAGTGCAGGCCACAGGGCAAGGTTGGCTGTCTCTTTCGGGAGGCCCAGGAGTGAAGAACGGGGCTGGGTGGCGCTGTGCAGGGCACCTACTGGGACTCTGAGTAGGGCTGACTGGGGGGAGCTCTGTGCGGCGTCCTTCATGGCGCATCCGCACAAAGTCTTGGGCCATCTGGAGCTCTCGCCCAACCCCGGCCCAGTCAGGCGGAGCCCGGAGAAGGGGCTTCTGGATCGGAGGTGTGCGCGCAGCCCAGGGACCCTGGACCTTAAGTGGGGAGAAGTCCCACTCCTCCTACCTGCCAACTTTGCTGCCTCTGGACTTCCTTTGCTGCCTGGGGAGTTCTCGCGCCGCCTCTCTCGTAAGGTTCTCGGAATCGAGAATTTAGATCCTCCCGCCGGGGGGGGGTGAGGTGACTACGACGCGGTCAGAGTCCGAGGCTGGCGTGGAAGTCCGTATACTGCCCGAGGTTCAGCGGGCAACGTGGAGATCAGGATCAAAGAGCGCATCAGCGGCTCCGGGATACTTCTGGGCGGGGCCAGGACAGGCGCATGGAGGCGGGGCGGTCTGGAGACACACCCCCTCCGGCCGGCTCGAGCGGTCGCTGGACTATGACGCGTACTCTGCGCAGCGAGCGCGCTGGCTTTTCTAAGCTCTGTCGGGGCCTGGCCCACGCTTGGTGGCAGGAGGCTTCTCCGGCGTCCAAGGGAGCCGGTCCCGGAGCGCTCATGGGGCTGGGGCCGCGCTCCCCGCACAAGGCGGGGCGTCGGTTCCCAGCTGGCGGCAAACGAGGCCGCGGGGCCAAGGGGTCGGGGCGCCCCCCACCAGGCCGCCGGCGACCGCCCTGCCCGCCTCCGGACGGGCGCTCGGAGCCGGCTCGGGACGCGCTGCCCCACCTGAGCCCCGAGGCTCTGGGGTACTTCCGCCGGGCGCTGTCTGCGCTGAAAGACGCCCCCGAGACCGGAGAAGAACGAGGTAGGGAGCAACTTCGCGTGGGACCGAGAGGAACTTGGGCATAAAATCCGGACAGGCGAGGAAATTTTCGTGGGTCTCCAGGGCACGGAGACTTAGTTTCATCTCCCATATCCTCTTTCTAGCCCTCCCCGCCCCCCAGCTTGGCCTAACCAAGAACATAACCCTATCCTCCTCTCAGTCTCTTTAAAATATTTCTTTCCTTGTCTTTCCAGAGCTGATGGTGCACAATGTTTTGAAGGAGGTTGAGGCTCAGGCCCTAGCCTTGGCCACGAACAGGACTGGCAGTGAGATGCTGCAGGAACTGTTGGGGTTCAGTCCCCTGAAACCGCTGTGTCGAGTATGGGCTGCTCTGCGCTCCAACTTGCGCTTTGTGGCCTGTCATCGATGCGGGGTCCATGTACTGCAAAGCGCTTTGCTGCAGCTGCCTCGGTTGCTGGGGACCCCTGCAGAGGAGGAGGAGGAGGAAGAGGAGGATGGAGATAGGAAGGATGGTTCCTTAGAGACCCTGGAGGAGCTAGTCCTGGGACTCGCTGCTGAGGTGTGTGATGATTTTCTTTTCTACTGTGGAGACACACATGGCACCTTCGTGGTCAGAACTCTGCTGCAGGTGTTAGGAGGGACTCTCCTGGAGTCTGAGAGAGCCAGGCACCGTGGCTCCCAGTCACCTGGTAAGTATTACAAGAGAGGGAAGTGGACCTAAAGGAGAATTTAGGAAGTTCAGAAGGAGAGAGGGAGCAGAAGAGTATTTCTTCATGACCTTGAAGAATTAGCAGAGAAATTAGGACAGGGCTTAGCAGGCCAAAGGTTAGTGTGTGCAGAGGCCCAGAGGTGAGGACGCCTAGATGTGTTTAGGGGACAGCCGTTAGAAGAATGGGGCAAGGGGAAGAGGTGATTCATTTGAGCATTGGATTTCAAACTTTTTTTAAACCACCACTCACAGTAAGAAATCTATTTTTTTTAAACAAGACTCAACATACATATGTGTATATATACACATATTAGATTCAAGCAAAAGTTCAGGAAACATTGCTCTTACTACATGCAACCCACTTTGATGTTTTCTTTCCTTATTTATTCTGTTCTGTGTATTCCATTAAAAAAATGCCTCTTGAGACCCACTAAATTGATTTCGTGATACACTCAGGCAGCAGCCCACATTTGGAAAAACTCTGGGAAATAAGGGTAGAGAGTTTAGGTAAGGCTTGATTTTGGAACACCTCAAATTCCTGGCTGAGGAGTTTGGACTGTCTCCTGTGAACCATGGGGAAGCTGGTTGAAGTTTTTTAGAAAAATTAAAACAAATGTAATCTGAGTTCACTGATCCAGACGAGAAGAGACATTGAGTTGTACCATATGCGTTCTGCATCTCCAAGCTGAATCCCTGTTCATCTGTGGAATTCTCCCTCCTGGATGGCAGTTTGTGATCTCACTCCTGCACACGTTCTTGATCTTCCTTCAGAAGCACAAAGGGCCCCAACTCGGGACTGTAAGCCAACTGATTTCGAGGTCCCTGAAACCTTCCTGAATTGCCTTCGGGACCTGAGCTCCTGCTTTCTGAAGGACATTGCTGGTAAGGAGGGAGATGGGAGGCTCTAGGATCTACTTTTCTGGGAGTTATTATCAAACAAGGCCCATATTTAGATCAGTGTTATTCCTCTTCAAATCTGATCTGGTTTGATGTTGCAAAGATTCTGTATAGACTCTTTGTGTCCATAGTCCCTTGTACCGTGTTACTTGAGGTTTGAGGTTGTCCAGGTCATCTGGATTTGGGGAAAGCTGCTTTTATTATTTCTGCCTTCTCTCCACAGTGTTTATCACTGACAAGATCTCCAGCTTCTGCCTTCAAGTGGGCTTACAGGTCTTACACCGCAAACTGCCCCAGCTTTGTGCCCACCTCTGCAATGCTGTGATTGGCTACCTGAGTAGCCGCAATTCTTCAGCAGATGGCAGGTATGGTCAGGGCCTCAGGATTGACCCAGGTTGATGGACCTGTGTGAAATGAATGAGGTGATGTGGGTATTTTGGATGGAGTGGAGTTAAGAGTACTCATTCACCTTCTGCTTGTCCCTAGTCCCCTCCTGCTGTTTCTGCGGGATCAGACGAGCTCCAGACTGCTAGAGCAGGTGCTGCTGGTGTCGGATCCCCCGAGGCTCCAGAGCCTCTTTGAGGATCACTTCCAAGGGCAGCTGCAGACCCTGGCTGCACATCCTATTGCCAACTTCCCTTTGCAGCGTTTCCTGGATGCGGTCACTACCCCTGAGCTGGTGAGTGGGGAACTTGACTGGGTCTGTTTCTGCACTCTGTTGTTTGTGTTATTCTCATTCAGTTGGCCTTATTTTATTGTGTGCCTGCCTCTGTATCTCTGACAGTGTGCTGGCCTTTTCTCTTGAAAAGTTGTTCCCTGGGGGTTTCCCAGAGCTTAGGGTGAAGATGCCTTCTTCCCAGAGAGGATTTGCTTTGGCTTCTCTCAGGCGCCACTACCAGCAGGAGACTGGCTTAACCCAAGTTCACAGCTTGAGGTTCTGTGGCCCACTCATCTTGGCTACAAATCCGCATGAGGGCTGGAGCTGTTGCCATGGCCTCTCTTTTCCTTTGCTGCTTAGCACCAAGGCATGCTTCCCCGGATCTCCTGGGTTGGGAGTTAGGGTGGAAGGGCAGATTTCATTTTCCCTTACCCTGAGAGTGTGGCCATTTAAAGTCTCCTCTACATGTGAGGCAGCACCTCCAATCCTGCTCTCTTGTCTTGGACCTTCCTTATCTGGCCAAACCAAAGTTCTGATAATGGCAATGCTTTTATGTTTTATCTAGCATTTTTAGTTGTTTTTGGCAGGAAGCTTTCTTTGAATAACTTAGCCCACCATTACCAGAATGCCAAAGATTCTTTACCCCATGTCTCCGCTAGCTATCGCCCATGTTCAGGGAGCTGAGCCCTGCCCTGGAAGCTGTGTTAGCCCAAGGTCACCCAGGGGTCGTCGTTGCCCTGGTGGGGGCCTGCCGCAGAGTTGGGACCCACCAAGCCCAAGTCCTGCAGCTGTTGTTGGAGGTGAGTGAGTGTTACCCACAACCCATTTATGCCCTCAGTTCAAATTCCACCTGTTAAGACTTAGCTAATCTTTTCTTTCTCTTTTTTTGGAAGATTGGTCTTGAGCTAACATCTGTTGCCAATCTTCCTCTTTTTTTTTTTTCTTCTCCCCAAAGCCCCAGTACATAGTTGTAGGTCATTCTAGTCTCTCTGTGGGATGCTGCCACAGTCTGGCTTGATGAGCGGTCCATAGGTCTGTGCCGTGGATCCGAACTGGAGAACCCCGGGCCGCTGAAGTGAAGTGTGGGAACTTAACCACTCAGCCACGGGGCCAGCCCCTAGACTTATCTAATCTTCAGTGGTTGTATCTCTGGGACCCAAGAGGTCTCGTGCTCAGGGGGTTCAGATACAGGGCAGAACGAGGCCAAAGCATCTCACAGTCCTGCAAGGAAAACTACCTCCCAGAATGAAGAGAGAAGTTTATTTAAGACATAAATGTTTATTCAACCCCTGTTGTTTGTATAGAGGCTGGGGATACAGAAGGCAGGCGAAGTCCTGTCCTCACGCAGCTTACATTCTTGTGGAGTTAGGTGTTCTCACCTCTCCTGAATGCTTTCCCCTGTCAGAAGGTCGGGTTAGGGATGAGGAGGTTCTCAGAGTCATCATGTTTTGTCTTCCCTTCTAGGCATTCCACTGTGCAGAGCCCTCTTCCCGGCAAGTGTCCTGTGTGCCTCTCTTTGCCACTTTGATGGCTTATGAGGTGTACTATGGACTGATGGAGGACGAGGGGGCAGTGCCTGCAGAGCACCAGGTGAGGTAGGGGAGAGGCCAAGCCAGTGACTAATTGGGGACCAGGGCTCAGGAAGCCCCTCACCACTGAGGTGAGGGTGGTGAGATCTTTGGCTCCATCCCAGTGAAGGCAGCAGTCTGGTGGTTACCTCCTAAATTCCCTGTCTCTGTCCTCCCAGGTGGAAATGGCCACAGCCAGGGCCCTGGGGGAAGTGACGGTTCTTGGGTCTCTACTGCTCCAGCATCTGCTGCACTTCTCCACTCCTGATCTTATACTTCGAAGTCTGGGTGCATTGACAGGACCGCAGCTTCTGAGTCTGGCCCAAAGCCCTGCTGGTTCCCATGTGCTCGATACCGTCCTGAGCAGCCCCTCCGTGACGCGCAAGCAGCGCCGCCGTGTGCTGAAGACCCTAAAGGTTAGACTTCTGGTTTCTGCTTTGATTCTTCTGCCGTCATCCACTGAGAGAATGTGAGCTTCCCAGGACTGTCCTTCAGAGTCACAGAGAATATGTAGTTCCTAGATTGTTACGACTCAACCTCTAAACTTCCAAAAACTTTACCTCCCCCGCCAACACACTTTTGTGGACTGCCATAGAGGGACCTGTCTTGCTTGTCTCAATGCAGGGACAATATGTAGCTCTGGCCTGTAGTCGCCATGGCAGCCGTGTGCTGGATGCCATCTGGAGTGGAGCAGCCTTGGGGGCCCGGAAGGAAATTGCTGCAGAGCTGGGTGAGTACTGGCACCTCTCTCTGATCTTTCCAGACTTTCTTTCCCTCACTCCAGTAGCTGGGTGGCTGGGTAGTGGACTTAAATTCAGCAGAGACTTCAGTTCCAAAGGGTGGTCTCGGCTTGGGTTCTTAGCAGTCAGCTCTCTGCTTCTCCTCTGCTGATCGTGCAGCCCTGTGCGCCCACCCCTTCTCCCAGCGTCTCTTCTTTGCAGATTGAGGTGTTAAGTCTATACCCAGGCAGGCACAGGGTCCAGGAAAAATGGAGGGACCTTCACCCCAAGTAGAGTCTCTTCAAGCGTGGGTGGGTGACTGCATGGTGATACTGAACATGAATGGTTCCCTTTGCAGGGGAGCGGAACGAGGAGCTCTTAAGAGACCCTTTTGGCCACCATGTGGCTCGAAATGTGGCCCTGACTACCTTCCTGAAGCGGCAAAAGGCTTGGGAACAGCAGCAGGGGGCAGTGGCCAAGCGGAGACGGGCTTTGAACTCAATACTTGAAGACTGAGGCCTTTGGATCTGGGACTGGGTGTTGATGGGGGAGGGGAAAGGGAGTATCTATCCTGTCCTCTTCCTAGTTTAAATTGGAGTCAAAGACTTATTGATAAACATTTTTATATTTTTATTGGACATGTGTTTGTTATTTTTGGGGGGAAGGTTTCAAAGAAATAGAGATGTCAAGGTAAAGTCAGAGAGGGCTGTCCTCAGTGCACTGGGGAGCTTAGGGAAAGGAAGAGTTGTAAGGACATCTAGATGCAGCAGCAGTCAGGGTGGGATCAAGATGCCTGGGGCCAGGCTTGTGGCCTTTCAGGCTATGTGGGAGGCTGGAGAGATGGCTAGGCAGGGACAGCATTCTTCAGGAATAGGCATAGGCTAGGGGTGTAAGGCATTATGCTTATGGGGTCTGTTACAATGGGGTCAGAGGACAGTGGGGGAATCAGGTAAGTTATCTGGTCTGCACTGTCTGTACAAGTCTGCGGGTCCCCAAACTTGATGTTGTCAGAGTCCTTACAGTCTGTCTCTTGGAATGAGTAGTGGCAGAAGCTCAGAGCCCCTTCTCAGTAGCGATGGAGGCGACCCTGACGCTGCAGCTGCCACTGCTCAGCCCCTTCTACCACATGTCGAAGGGTGGAGGAAATTCCCAGCAGTATATGGCCCAGGCCTTGCAGCAGAGCGGAGATCCATCGGAGGAGCTCCCTGAAGGGCAGACAGCAGGAAGTCAGACGGGTAGGGGAAGGTAGGGGAAGCCGGGAGGAGGCCGTGGAGCTGGGGGTTTCCACAAGGGGTAGGAGAGAGCAGGAGAGGGAATTATGGGGACTGCAACTCTAGGGATGGGGAAGTATGACTTGGTCTCTGACCTGAGTACTTTCTTTGGGCCGAGTCCTTGTATGTCACAACTCATGGAGTAGAGCCCGTAGAATGTGGCTTTGATGTTCAGGCTGCCAAAAAGGTCTCGAGGGTTTTGCTTGTATACGTCGAAGGTGATGCGGGCGATGTCCTTGCTGTGCTTGGGCTTCTCCCGGCCCAGACCATAAGACAGCACCCCGCTCTGTAGGGCACCCCCATCAGTGCAATGGACCCTCACATACTGACACCCACCACTAATCCCCATCAGCACCAGGACAGACCTGCCCTTGCCTGGATTGTTTGTCCACTATAAGGTGTCCTTGACAACTCATCTCTCCCATTGCCTCTGCCCCCAAGATCAGGGTCAGGCAAGAGAACAGGCTTGCGAGAGAGAAGGACTGGTGACCTATAGCAGTCCCCGTGTGGGCCTCACCCTGATGGGGCTCCAGCTCTGCCCGGACTCCAGTACCATCAGGCACGTGTCATCCTCCAACAGCTGGAAGAAGTCCTCGCTCTCCACGGCTGTCCCGTCCTCCTCTAGCACCAGTGTCAGCACTCCGCTCAGCAGCAGGGTCTCCAATGCCTAGGCGACCGGTGGCGGGAAGTAGGAGGGAAGGGGCAGAGCTTATCCCGTGCTACTTCCCTTCCAGCAGCCCGCATCCCTCTGCTGGGCCCAGACACCGGTTGATATCCCAGCTCTTCGCCCCGGGGCTTTGCCATCCTTTCAAATGGCTCTAGTGTTCTTAGTCGTTGGGGAACCCTCACTGAGGGCAGATGGTTTTTTCCTATTTGCTCCTGCTTTGCTCCTACCATGTCATTGTCATCTCCCTGTGCTTCCCTCTAAGCCACTCCTGCTGGTTTGAAACTGATAAGCTGGCCAGGTTCTCTGGAAGTCTATCGTTCAGGAATGGGTATAGGCTAGGGGTGGAAGGCATTATGCTGGTGGGGCCTGTCACATGGGGTCTGATCTCCAATGTCCCTCCTCACTTTCCCCCATGCTTACAGAGGTATCCAGAGCTGTTTTCACTCACACTGACTTATCCTTGAGTCTTCTATGTAGCACTGTACACACATTATCCTCTACTCCTTTCAGTAGCCCTAAGGAGTAGCTATGTCATTCCCTTTTTATAGATAAAGAAACTGAGTTTTGATGGGTTCAATAACTTCCCAAAGTTTGATGTTAGGAGGTGGCAGAGTTAGGATTTAAACTTGTTTTATCTTATGACTCGCCATTTTATACTGATTTCTGAACTCCATCCCTCCCTATCTACTCCTTCCCCTACCCTCAAGGAAAAGCCCACTCCTTGGGGAAAAATGAATTGACCCAAGTGCAGCAGAGGTCATTGCCCCCCTCAGTCCCCCCCCTTCAGCCCTTTCTGCTGTCATTCCAAATTCTCACTCTTCTTGAGCCCCTTGGCTGTCCCTGTAACAGAACCCAGGGACTTGGCTCCCTTACCTTGTCTAGCAGTTCCTGTCGGGTGGCAGCTGTCAGACCTTTCCGGGTGGTCCGCTTGTGATCACAGACACGGAAAGGTCGCTGGGGTGGTGGAGCTGAGGTCCAGACCCTACGGCCAAACTCAGAGCTCATATTGGATACTGACCTGGTAGTTGGGAAGAAAGGTCATGAAGTAGTGAGGGGTTTGGTGGGTGCAATGGGGATGATGGGCTGGAGAGTTAGGGAGGGAGGGAGGGATCTGGGTTTGTAGCCTAGGGAGAGGGAGAGACCATGGAAAGGGGTGGGGGAGCGGTGGCTCAGGGCTGGACAAGCCCCCAGTGCAAAGCCGGGGCGAGGAGGGGAGGGGTGCAGCTCGCCAGGCTCCTAGGGTCTGAATGGAGTTCCATTGCCTTGCCTGTATCCCCAGAGTTGGAGAGTGGAGAGGAGGGTTAGAAGTCACCTGAGCAGGCCGCTGGGGTTGAGGGCGGAGAGGTACTCCATGGTGGCGGGAAGGCGCAGGAGAGTCCTGGGCTGGGTGGTTCTCTGCTGTGCTGGGGCTGAAGTGGTGGTGTTTTCTGTTACAGAGCTGGGACCTCAGCCACAGGGAGGTGGGGGATGAGTCAAGCCCGGACTCTGGCCCCCCAGGCCTGGCCAGTAAGAAGGGCAAAGTCCAAGGGGAGGGAGCAGGGGAGGGGCCTAGATGGGGTCTTAGAGGAAGGATTAAGGCCCAGAGTTGCCCAGCAAAAGCCTGGAAATTTGTGTGTGTGTGTGTGTGTGTGTCTCTGGTGGCGGCACCCGATGTGAGGGTAAATGGGAACTATGTGAGAGAATGGAATGTGGTGTCTGGTGTTTTTCTTTCTATGGAGGGAATTTCTAGGAAGAGTTTCTGGCTCCCAAACTGTGAGAAGCCGCATTATGTGTGATTTGCACCGTACATGCTGCCACCTAATGAAAGCCATAAACTGCAGCTTTAAGACGAGGGAGGCGGGGCTGAGGATGGGATCTTGGTCAGGGCTTGGAGAAAATGGGAGGTGAGGCAGTGTGCCTGGGTTGGGGGTGGGGAGAGGATGGGTCCTGATCCATGGATCCAGGATCAACAGGAGCCTGTCTGGGACTCTGCCTTTCTACTCTCCTGCTCTTTTCTCCATGGTCTAGGGCAGGGGCTAGCTCAACATCTCTCTGGCTGCATTCTCCAGAACTACCTGCTTCAGCCACACTGGACTAGTCACTTTCTCGGCTTTCTCCTTTGGCCACTTAATGGGCATGAGGCAGATGTGAAGGGGCGGGAGGTGTCCTTTGATGGCATCAGGACTTTAGCTTTGGTGCCCCGTTCCATCTCTGATTTCAGCTGCAGTTGTGATGGATGGTTGTGTGGAAGCTCAAGACTCTTGCTGACAGTGGACCCCTCACGTGAGCACATGTCTCTCTGCTTTCCTCCTAGGAGTTCGCCTGAAGCTGTGGCAGCTTACTCAGCCCTCCCGACAAGTACAGGCTGCAGGTGTGTCTAGGGGTATTAATACCTCTAGGACAGCCCGCAAACAGTGGGCGAGCTGGCATAAATGCCCCAGGCTCTGTCTCTCTGGAAGGCATTCTGTGTCCTTCTCAGGCCTGATGCCTACTAAAGGGACTCAAGAGCACGCCCTCATTGGCTCTCCTCTTCCCTCTCTTCCTCTGCTCCTCACTCCTGCTTCCTGAGCTGACCTCTCACATACAGGATCACCTGTACGGACGCCCTCTACTCAGGCTCTGCTTTGGAGGGAACCCAAACGGAGACAATACTGGTGTCCTGGCTCCTGAGGAACCCTCAGTTCTGGCTGTTGACTGGGCAGGGGCCTTTCTTTCCCCTTCCTTCAACTTTATCAATCTGCCAAGTCCCCCTCAAATTTCCTCATTTCCAGGCTTTGCCTGACTTCTCCACCCAGAGTATGTCTCCACCACTGCACTCTTTCCTTTCCTCTTGTTCCGAATCCTGATGTAGCCCTGTTGTGTGGTCTCTTCACAGATGTGTTATGAGTCCTCAACCAGCTTATAAGGCCCTGACACCTCCATGCATCTCCCCTTTCCCCTAGAACTTAGCATTGTGCTTGCCACTGAAAGCTGTCATTGACAGCCCAGTGAGAGCCCTGGGGGAGGAATGACTGGGTCAGGGCCCAAGGCAAGACAGGAGAGGGGTATGTGGGAAGCTGAGGAAAAGGGGGCTCAGCAGGGTCAGGAGTGCAGAAAGGTGAGGCTAGAGCAGCTGGCGGAGTGAGTGGTTTGGGTCACCTTCTCTGTGAGGGCAGCCAGGGAGGCCAGGAAGCATACAGGCTTCAAGGCCAGAAGCACTGCGACCGGAGCTGAGGGAGGGATGAATGCAGAAGCAGGACCCAGGGTCAGGATTCTGCAGTGTCCCTCCTCACCCACACAGCCAGGGAAGCATGTCTGCACCCCTTAAGCTTTTCCAGTTCCGGAGAGGCAGGTTCTCGCATGCCTGGATGGTTAGTGATGGGAAGGAGTCGGGTGAGGGAGGGGCCCCAGCAAAGGCTGAGAGGAGCCCCACCTTGTCCCTCCCTCTTCTCACCTCACCCTCTGCAAACCTGACAGGCACAGGACAGGCAGCGACACCTTGCCTTTCAGCTTCCCCAGGCCCTTCGCTGCCCCCAACCCTGCCAGCTCCCAGCTGGGTAAGCAGATCTGCCAACGCGCCGTTACTCCCCACCATGTGCTTTTGCCCTGAGGTATAAGGAATGAAGCTGAACAAAGAAGGAGGGGCCAGGCTAGAGGGGTGGAGGTGGAGGTAGTGACAGCCTGGGAGTTAGGACTGGGGAGGTCAGCTGACTGAAAGCAAGGATTTGGGTTCCAAGAAGTAGGCTTGAGTTGGGGCTGGGGTCCTGAGAGAGGAGAGGCGGGCTGCTGGGAAGTAGGGGCAGGTGCAGTCCCTCTCACCGGCATCCCCCACCCCCGCCCGCCCCGCCCCCCCGCCCCCCCGCCAACATGGGCTTTTGCGCCACCACTGAACGCGCTCTATGGCTTTTCCAGCCCCCTGTAGGCGCAGGAGGATGTCGGTCTGCTACCGTCCCCCGGGGAATGAGACGCTGCTGAGCTGGAAGGCCTCACGGACCACAGGCTCGGCCTTCCTTCTGCTGGCGGCACTGCTGGGGCTGCCCGGCAACGGCTTTGTGGTGTGGAGCTTGGCGGGCTGGCGGCCCGCACGGGGGCGACCGCTGGCGGCCACGCTCGTGCTGCACCTGGCGCTGGCCGACGGCTCGGTGCTGCTGCTCACGCCGCTCTTCGTGGCCTTCCTGACGCGGCAGGCCTGGCCTCTGGGCCAGGCGGGCTGCAAGGCCGTGTACTACGTGTGCGCGTTCAGCATGTACGCCAGCGTCCTGCTCACCAGCCTGCTCAGCCTGCAGCGCTGCCTGGCCGTCACGCGCCCCTTCCTGGCACCGCGGCTGCGCAGTCCGGCCCTGGCCCGCCGCCTGCTGCTCGCCGTCTGGCTTGCCGCGCTGCTGCTCGCCGTGCCTGCCGCCGTCTACCGCCACCTCTGGGGGGACCACCTGTGCCAGCTGTGCCACCCGTCGCCGGCCCACGCCGCCGCGCACCTGAGCCTCGAGACTCTGACGGCCTTCGTGCTTCCCTTCGGGCTGGTGCTCAGCTGCTACAGCGTGACGCTGGCGCGGCTGCGGGGCACCCGCTGGCGCACCGGGCGGCACGGCACGCGGGTGGGCCGGCTGGTGAGCGCCATCGTGCTCGCCTTCGGCTTGCTCTGGGCGCCCTACCACGCGGTCAATATTCTGCAGGCCGTGGCCGCGCTGGCGCCGCCCGAAGGGGCCCTGGCGAGGCTCGGCGGGGCGGGCCAAGCGGCGAGAGCTGGAACGACGGCTTTGGCCTTCTTCAGCTCCAGCGTCAACCCGGTGCTCTACCTCTTCACCGCCGGCGATCTGCTGCCCCTGGCAGGTCCTCGCTTCCTCACTCGGCTCTTTGAGGGTTCCGGAGAGGCCCGAGGGGGCGGCCGCTCTAGAGAGGGGACCCTGGAGCTCCGAGCTACTTCTCGACTCAAAGTAGTGGGGCAGAGCAGGGGGAATGGAGACCCCGGGGGCGGGGCGGAGAAGGACAGTCAGGGATGGAACCCTTGACACCAAACCCTGCACCCGGGCCTGCTCTTTCCTGTCTCCTTCCGTCGCCCCCCAGAACTCAGGGAACCGCTCTGGAGCATTTGCGGATCCTTCTCCGATGTAGTTTGGAACTATGTGGGCAGAATTATTATACACCTGGGGCAGGCCTAGGTTCTTCCAAACTGAGGGGTTGTCGTGGTGATGGTCCATGTGAGTGAATATTGTGTACTCGCAGGCTGGCATATGCTTATGTGCCAGAGCTGCTTATTTGTCGCCAACAGCTATGGTGAAATACGCTGGGCAGCCATTAGATGATGGCTTAAGCTTGCGCCCCCTGGTGGTGCATCATGACTGAGCTGTGTTGAAGCTGCCTGGTTCCCTGCTGGGTCAAGCCAAGGCTGGGCAGCACCAGCCTTCAGTGGCATCCTAGCCCAGGTGGCCTGGTTCCCGGAGGCCAACTCATAGAACCACTCTGAAAATAAAGAGAGAAAGAGGAAGGAAAGGTAAGGACGCTTGGATGAGGAGTGGGGCTGAGGTCCATTCTCTGGAGTCTGTAAGGGTTTGGCTCTGGAAGGGGAAAGTCAATGTGTGGGGTTTGAAAGGAATGTTTTCCTGTCTTGCGGTTGGTACAGTGGGGGAGGGGCCCTGGGAGTCTGAGACTTATCTTTCTCTCTGAATCCAACTCTCCCCCCAAAGGTCACTTGACTCAAAAATTTCCCAGGAGCAGGCACAGGCTCACCCAGGGGATGTTTGGGGGTTGGGGACAAGGGGCTATGGGGAATGGTGTAGATATTTGGACAACAAAAAGAATTTTTCAGGGAGGGGCCACCTGTCCTTTCTCTCCGTTTTCTCTCTGCCAAGTCTTGACTCCTCTCAAGCCTTCCAGCTGTTCCTCACCCCCACTCCCCAACACTTCTCAGCCCCCCGTCTTTTGGAAGCTTCCCATCTCTAGCTCTCAAACCTGTTCTGGACCTTGATGCTTTTCAGTTTGGGGATGTAAGATGAGATTCTTTTTATGGGACGTCCACATGCACACACCTGTAGTCAGGGTGACCAGTGCCTCCCGATTTGCCCAGGACTTTCCCAGTGTTGGCACTGGAAGGCTCTTGTCCCGGTCCCCTCAGTCCCTGGCACACGGAGATGGTTGGTTCCCTCAGGGGTCACCCTGACCATCACCCCAACTTCTGCTTTCATGCTTCTTCACACCACCCAGGCAGAGGCCAAGAGAGAGCCAAGGAAATCCAATCCTCAGGGTCACAGCAGGGTCACCAAAGCTCCAGGGGTGGAGCTCTAGACGTGGGGGGGGGGTGCAGGGAGTATGCCTAGAGTATCTAGTCTGGGGTGGAAGAAGAAAGACCATTGAAAGAGATGGAGGTGGGAGGCAGCTTGGGAGAGGAGGCAAAGACAACCCAGTTTCCATCAGAACAGGCCTCTGAGTCAGAAGCTTCTATCCCCAAACAGCGACTGCGGGGGCTTCTTCCTGTCCTCGGGCACCGGGTCAGAGGCTCCTAACTTCCTCTGTTACATATGCCCGTGTGGTCAGAAAGCCCTTCCTCAGCTCTACCTTCAGTTCTTGCTGTGGTTTCAGCCCAGTGCTTTTCATCATATCTTCTGCCTGACAGCTACTGAGTCAACGCGGCGGTGGCTCTTCTCAAAGCAGAGGAAGTGGGGGCACTGCAAAGGGTAAGGGACCTCAGTGACCACCGGTACACTCTGCATCTTTCCTGAGAAGTGACAGATTTGAAAAGGAAGCAGGAAGCCTCATGGTCAGATTGAAGGAAAGACTTTCCATTTCTTAGCTTCTGTAGGAGAGCTCCAGAAGAGGAGACTGCCCTCCTTCCGGGCAAGGGAAAGAGTGCTCCTTTTAGGGGCTGTTTCCCTTTCCACATTCCTGGTCTCTCCTCTTGGCAGGGCACTGTCCCCACTCCCTCATGCCTGCTGCCTAAACTCAGCCCCTACTTTCTCTGTGTGTCGAAGGTGGGACTGACAGTCGGCTGTGGGAAGGTAGGAAAGAGGTGGTGCTGACCTCCTTGCCCAGCGCCCAGACCTTAAATCCAAACTCATGTGGCAGCGCAGCCACATGGGCAAGAACAAGGCGAACGGTTGGGGGAAGGGGGAGAAATCGGCATTTTAAGTGATACTAAAGAGACTCTTTGCACTTTCGCTTCTACCAGAGAGAAGGGAAAAGTGATTGACCTAGAATGGAACCAGTCCTTTTGAATGAGGGGAGGGATTGGGGGTGCAGGAAGAGAGACCTCTCTCCAGACTCTGCTCATGGCTTGAACACAAGCCAAGGACAGGGTACTGTCCTCTTTAAGTCACGATGTTGCCTAACCCAAACTCCGAACCTAGCCACACCTCCAACCTACACTTCCTATTAATTTAAAAATCTACACCCTTCACACAATATAAAGATAGCCTGTATTCCGGCCTCTTAATCTGAGCCCATTTCCCATCTCCGGCTTCCCTCTCTCCTCTTGGATGACACAATTTATTACTCTGTTCGCTTCTCCAGTCTAGACCTGCATCTGAGGTCACACCCCAGCCTACTCACTCCCCGCACCCCTCTTTCCTCTCTCACTGCCCCTTCCTGGGCTCTTCTCATCTGGCCCCACCCCTGAGGAGTCCTCCTCCCAGCTGGGCTCTTCTGGAACACAAAGACTATTCCCTCTTGTAGTGAAGGGAGGGAGTAGGAGTTTCAGCCCCTCCCTGAGGACGATGTGTCTTCCCCCTGCCCTGCTCCGTAGTACTTCCTCTCTGGCTGACTTAGCTGACAGCACCCAGGCCCAGGGCCAGGCCCCTGGCACTGGGACAGATCTGGGGATAGGCTACACCACTCTGCCCTGACCCTGGGATTGGCACCAGCTTCCAACCAGTACCCGGAAGAGCCTGTAAGTAAGTATCCTGGGAGTAGGAGAGGTGATGGTGGGGCGGGTGCAGCCATGAGAGAAGGTACTGAGGAATTTCCAAAGACAGCCTTACCAGTGATAAAAGGACTTGGGAGGATTTGTTCTTGTCTCTTATCCACGAACTTCTCCCCATCCCTGTTATTCCTGGTGGACCCTGGGCATCTCTGGGGAGAGTAGGCAGGTGACTGGAGGAAGTCAATGGGACTGCGGTGGCTAGGGGCCTGGCAGGGTACAGAGGAGCTAGCCTTTGGAGGGGTGCAGCGTTGGTAAGGAAAGCCCCCAGTTTGGAAGGAAGCTGAAAGGGTGTGGAAATACTGCCGCTGCTGTTGCCGTTGCCATATATTTTGCTATTGGGTCTGTGGGCAGGAAGGGGCCCTGTGGCCCAGTCAGGAAGTCAGTCTTTCTACTCAGCTGGATCCCCTTAAGACAGGTCAATTGGCAGTGATGAGGGCAGTATATTGCACAAGTCCGTCTGACACTGCTGATCTTGGAGACAGACTCCAGTATTCAGGCTAAGTGTGTCCAAGGTGTCAAGAAACCCTTGGTCCCCCACCCTCATGAGTGTGTCCACTCTCACTCTCCAGGTCTTTGCAATGGCCACAAACATTACATCTCCTGTAACACCCTCCTCAGTAAGTGGCATGGTCATCCCTCTGCTGGCTATCATCCTACTGTCAGTGGCGCTGGCTGTGGGCCTTCCTGGCAACGGCTTTGTGGTGTGGAGCATCCTGGTAAAGATGCGGAAGCGCTCTGTCACTGCCCTGCTGGTGCTGAACTTAGCTGTGGCTGACTTGGCTGTAGTGCTCACTGCCCCCTTTTTCCTCCACTTCCTGGCCCGAGGCACCTGGATTTTTGGATCAGCTGCCTGCTGCCTGTTCCACTATGTCTGTGGAGTCAGCATGTATGCCAGTGTCCTGCTTATTACGGCCATGAGTCTGGACCGCTCGCTGGCAGTGGCCCTCCCCTTTGTGTCCCAGAAGATCCGCACCAAGAGGATTGCCTGGCGGCTGCTGGCAGGCCTCTGGGTGGTGTCCTTTCTGCTGGCCACGCCCGTCATCGTATACCGCAAAGTAACCTCGGGACGCAACAACAGGACCCTGATCTGCTTCCCAGTGTACCCCAGTGAGGGACACAGGGCCTTCCACCTGCTCTTCGAGGCCATCACTGGCTTCCTGCTGCCCTTCCTGGTCGTGGTGGCCAGCTACTCCGACATCGGGCGCAGGCTGCAGGCCAGGCGCTTTCGCCGCAGCCGCCGCACGGGTCGCCTGGTGGTGCTCATCATCTTGACCTTCGCTGCCTTCTGGCTGCCCTACCACGTGGTGAACCTGGCCGATGCGGGCCGCGCGCTGGCTGGCAAGGCCTCTGGGTCCGGGCTGGTGGGGCACCGGCTGTTCCTGGCCCGCCAGGTGCTCATCGCGCTGGCCTTCCTGAGCAGCAGCGTGAACCCCGTGCTGTACGCGTGCGCCGGCGGCGGCCTGCTGCGCTCAGCGGGCGTGGGCTTCGTTGCCAAGATGCTGGAGGGCACCGGCTCCGAGATGTCCAGCACGCGCCGTGGGGGCACCCTGAACCTGACTGTAAAGGGCGCCCCCACCTCCCCCGAGCCTGCACCCTCCGAGAGCCTCACTCTCTCCACCAACCCTCTCGAATGAAGCGAACCCAAGTGGGCCTGGGGGTATGGTGATGGCGGAATGCCCCCTCGCCAGCCTGACCCAATTTCTGTACCCCAGGAGGAGAACTCATGTTGGGGGTGGAGCGGAAGAAGGGGGGGCGGGAGGGCCGAGTAAGGGCGGAGTGAGAGCCTGGCTCCCCAGGCAGCTTTACAATTAAAACTGAGTCTGAAATTGGGTCAACTCTGTATGTGGGGCGTGTGTATTATGGGGGATTGGGGTGCTCCTGGGCGCCCTTATGGGGGACCTTCTCAATAGTTGAGAGTCACATCCTTTAGTTTCCCATGATTTTCAGTTGTGGAAGGGACACAGAGACGTAGAAATCAGACCCCTCCTCCCCTCCTCTATTCTGAGGCAAGCCATCTGCAGATCATCCTTAGAGCCACACAGGTCCGCAGACTCCTGAAGGCGCTGACCAAGGAAGACCACCCATTTGGGCTCATCTCTCCAGACTCCCTGACCCATCGGACCTTCGGAGGAAACTTAGCCCAGCCGTGGGGCATCTACCCTGAAGCCTGGGATGGGTATAATTGTTAGCATGACTCCAACTTTCTGCCAGTAATCTTCCTCCTCTCAGTGGGAGATGCTCTCGGGGATTGCCTTACTTCCCCCCATCTCCCAAGGAGGCTTCACTTGAGAACCAGGTCATCAGATGTCATCCCCAAGAATTCCGCACATCAGCATCCGCCAGCCCCCAAAACATGCGCTGGTACAGGGTGGGGCTGAGGGCCCATGTGACCCTGACCACCCTTAGGAAACGAAGACTCCCCAAAGTGAGAGATGAGTCATTCTTTCCTCAGAATGACTTTTGTCTTGGAGAGCCTTGAACTGGCTCTGTCCTGACAGCATTTAGGAAGATGGTAGCAGCAGTGGCAGTGGTGTACTTTTTGAATCTGTCCCAGAAAAAGAGAAAGCGCAACTAGGAGAAAACCCAAAAATCCATGTGCAACATCTTCCGCAAACCTAGGATGTTGAGATCTCCCCTACGGACCCCAAAATATGAGCAGGTGGGAATGGGCTGTGGATGCTTCAAACCCTACATAATATCAGCATCTGTGCAGAAGGATGCAGAAGGAAGCCAAGGGCATCTGAGGGACCTGAGAACAGAACCCCCAAACTGTCTACAGGTCCTCGCTGGAAAGCTGGGTGGGTCAATCTGAGAAGAGCAGCTAAAACAGGGAGAGACCTAACAGGTTATTTCTCAGGCCTCCCACCTATGCTGCATAGGAAGCACATAGTGGTGCTTGTTTAGTGTTTGTTGAATGAATAAAGGTCAAATGACATTTTCCTGGAGATTCCTTCTAATATTTGTGGGCGGGGAGCAGGAAAGGACAAATCCATGTTTTTGGTTTTTTTTTTTTTTTGAGGAAGATTAGCCCTGAGCTAACATATGCCACCAATCCTTCTCTTTTTGCTGGGGAAGACTGGCCCTGAGCTAACATCCATGCCCATCTTCCTCTATTTTATATGTGGGACACTGCTACAGCATGGCTTCACAAGTGGCATGTAGGTCCACACCCGAGATCTGAACTGGTGAACCTCAGGCCACTGAAGCATAACGTGTGAACTTTACTGCTGTGCCACTGGGCCAGCCCCGACAAATCCATGTTTTGAGTCACATGACTAAAATTCTTTATGCTTCCAAGGCATATGCTTTATGCCTCAGGCAGCCTGAGGCAGTCCTCTTCCTGAGCTTATGTAAAAGAATAACTCCTTTCTAACACACTCATGCTCCCACTTGCACACATGCAAGCACTCAATTTGGCCTTGGAAGAAGGTGTCCTGCTGAGAGGCAAGGAGGAGAAGGATCCCTAGATATACCAGCAGCTCTGACATCAACTGGCTCCAGATGTAACAGAGTCTCTTTATTGAGGATCCTAGAGGTGGAGGGGAGGGGGCGGTGGGTCTCAGCCCAGGGCGGCCGAGGGAGGTCCAGTTCGTGTCAAATCTGTGTTCAGGAAGTAGGTGCAGAGCTGCCCTTTGCCTTTGACCTTGATGACACCCCGGCTGTAGCAGGTGTAGCCTAAAGACTGCAGCGCCCGAGCTGTCTCTTCAGTCACCTGCAAATGGAGGGGAGTGAGGGGCTGTGGGGGTGGCCCCATCCTGTCCCCCTGCCCCCTGCCTCCAGTGTGGCTCCCTCACTTGGATCTTGCCCAGGACTCCTGTACTCTCCATGCGGCTGGCCACGTTCACCGTGTTGCCCCAGATGTCGTATTGTGGCTTCTGGGCCCCAATCACTCCAGCCACTACTGGTCCGTGGTTCAACCCTGACAAGAGGTGTGGTAAAGAGGGGCTTTGGTGGGAGGGATTTGAGGAGGGAGAGTGGAAGAGGAAGCGAGGAAGCTCAAGGAACTAGGGTGAAGGGCCTGGGGGCCTTAGAGGAAAGGAGTGTGGGGTTGGAGGAGTGGGGCTTGGGGACAGGACTGGGTGAGCCTCAGAGCTCCTGGCCCAGTAGCTTCATGCTCCATCCCAGGGGTGAGTCTGGAGGGGGGTCCAGGGATGAGCTGGGGAGCACCTAACAAAGGACTTGGGGGAGGAAGAGCTTGGGGAGGCGAGGAGGAAGTCCCAGACTGCTCCAGCAAGGGAGGGGCCTCACCCACACGCAAGCGGAAGTTGTTGAATGAGTGCTTGTTGATGACATCTAGCTTAGACCCGAGGGCCACTGCGAATTCCACCATGGTGCCAAGGTGGCTGCAACTTCGCTCAGCATCCTAGCAATGGGCCAACCCACCAGAATGGGTCAAGGAGGGCAAAGGAATAAGTCCCACTTATGAGCCCACCAATGAGAGTCCAGACAAGGGTTGGTAGGTAAGGAAAGGATGTGGTACCTGCTGTGCGTCCTGTCCAGAGGTGGCATTTAAGCCTGTAGCTGCCATGTAGGTGCTGCCAATGGTTTTGATCTTCTCCACGCCACTGAATTTGGGCTTGGAGAGCAGCTGTATAGAGAGGAGGCTGTGTCCTCAGCCTCTCTTGCTCGCTCCCTCCTCTCTCCCAGAAACCCAGCCCCAGGCCTTTGGAGGCTAAAAGACCAGGTTGTCGGCTTAGGGATGGGGGCAGGAGGGAGAGTGGGTAGTGGGCAGAGTTGGTGGAGAGGACAGAGCTGGGGGATCAGAGGAGGAGCAGGAGGGCTGGGGAGGGGAGGATGGGCCTCATGGTTGGGAGAGCAAAGTGGAAGGAGGGACTGGTAGGAAATTCTAGAATCCATGACATAGGGCCTCGAGGACCCTTGGAGTTTTCACCTCATCAAAATCAGCAATTATCTCATTGAGCAGCCGCAGACACTCTAGGCCCTCGTGGTTGATATTGGATTCAGAGTAAAACTCCTTGAAGTCTGGGACGGAGGCGAAGAGGACACAAACACACTCGTACGACTGGTGGTAGAGATCCTAAGAGGGCGGGAGGCTGGGTGAGGGGGATGCCGTGTTCTTCCTCTCTGGGTCTGCAAGGGCCCTCCTCCCTGTGTCCACACTCCTCCCTCTCTGTTTAAGAAGGATTTGGAAGGAGGGGGGACAAGGCCAGGTTATCCCAGGGATGTGACATGGGAGTCAAAGATTGGGTCTCATTGTGATTCGAGGAGAGACCGGGGTTTGGGGTCAGGATTACCTCACAGCAACGTGAAGGGAGTCTCTTCTAGAAGTGGGATCACATCAATGGGCATTATCTTTATATCCTATCTAATTACTGGGAGGTGTTGTCAGTTGTCAGCTTACAGACAGTTACAATTTGAAAGAGAAAATAACAGGGGAAACGAGCAGAGGGACAAGTAGGGAAAGATGGTGGAGAGGGAGTCAGGTCTGAGGCTGGTTCACAAAACAGGCACCATGAAGTCCTAGTTAGTCCTAGATTCTGGCTCTGAGCTTTCCAGTAGCCAGTGTGAAGACAGAAACAGGATCAGTTACAGGATTTCCAGGTCTATAAGAGAAGAAATCAGGAGAAGTGGAGCTACTCCTGATCTTGAGAGAAGAGAGCAGGTCGGTGGGGGCATGAGGCTGTGAAATAGCCCCTGAGCTGTTTCTTTAATACCCCTCAATATAGGCCAAGAACACAGCCATAGCAGAGAGAGCGAGGTGCTGGTGGTACAAACAAGATGGTACAAATATGTGAGTGACCTTCTGACGGTCTGACTATGGCAAGATATTTGAGGGTCTGGAGCAACAACATAGAGTAGAAGTTTCTGTGCTGATGAAAATGTTCTATATATGTGTTGTCCTATATGGTGGCCACTAGCCATGAGCAGCTCTTGAATACTTGAAATGTGGCCAGGGTGACTGAGGAACTGAATTTTCTATTTTAATTAAATTACATGTAAATGTAAATGGTCACATGTGGCTAATGACTACCAGACCAGACAGTGCTGGTCTAGAGAGATGGGTGGACTGCGTTCTCCACACACGCCCATCAACACTCCACGAAGCTTCTGAAAGGCATGGAGTGACCATGAATGGGAGAGGACACTCCTTCCAAGTGGGAACTTGGAACACAGAGATTCGGTGCTCGTCAAAGACAGGGCCTGAGATCTTGTGAAAATGGAGGCGCCTGACAGGGACAAGGGCTTGGGCAGCCACCTAACCTGCTGTGGGGGAACCCAGAGAGGATGAGCCAAAAGCCAAGACTTTTATCTGAAATTGGCCCCTATGGCGTCTGCGGCTCAGGAGTCAAGGGTGAGGAGTCACCTCGTTGCGCCGGTTCTGGCCAATGAACTGGGGGGCCACGTGCGCAGGGAGCACATTCTCCAAGAGCAGCCGGGTCAGGTTCTCCATTGTCTCTGTCTCCTCCCGCTCCTGCCTCAGCTTCTTCTTCCACAGGAAGTCCAGGCGGCAGTAATATTCATTCTGGGGAGGGTCAGCAGGGGGCCATGGGGAGACACAGTGCAGGGGAAACCCCAGCTCCTGCGTGTTCACTCCCGACTCCATGACGCCTCAAACCACACCACCCCCCAGACTACAGATAAGGCTTAAGGTGCCATTATCCCTGGAGAGAGCACCTCGAAACCAGAGTCAAACTAGGGTGCATAGAATTGGCAGCAGATTTTTCCTCAAGCGTGGTTTTCCTACATCAGGGGTTGGAGGGAGGAGGGGAGGGGAGAATTTGAGGGTATTCTCCTTGAGGAGTAAAGGAGAAAGAAAGGGAGCAGGAAGGTTCACTTAAAAGCTTCCAATGGGCACACCACTTGGGCTCAACCCAGAGATGTAAGATTCAGGGAAAAGGTGAGAGAGACCAAGTCACAGATATGGGGACCCCCGCCTCACCCTTCAGAGGGAGGCTCTGGAGGGCTGAGCTGGGTGACTTACCTGCCGAGCCAGGACAAGGAGGGTAAAGAAGAAGATGAAGAAGGAGATAGCGCCCATCATTTTGGGCTCCTTCAGCACCCCTGGCCTGAAGAGGATGGGTCAGAATTGTCTCTTGCCCTGCCCCTTCCCGATGGCCTCCTCCCTGCTCTCAGGCCCACGGAGCCCTCAGCCTCCCTCCCCCTTTGCCCTGTGGGTGGTTCAGGGCAGTGAGGTGAGGACAGCTCTGCTCTGACCCATCTCACCCCCGTCCCAGACGGCCTGGGCACCTCTGTCCAGCGCTCGTGCGCACCTGGAATCCGCGGGGCCCAGATAGAGGCGGGCGATGAGGCAGTCAGACAGCCAGGCGTGGGAGTGCAAGAAGAGGGAGCAGGAGGCCGTCAGCCACAGCAGGAGCAGCAGCAGCTTCAGTTCGAAGCTCATGTGCAGAAAGAGGGAGCAGGAGAGGAAACCCAGCACACAGCAGTGCATGGAGTACTGTGGGGCCAGGCAGGGGGATCAGGAGGTGGGGCATGTCCCACCTCCAGGGAGGGGCAGGGGAACATCCTGGGGGCTCCTGTCCTGCCCCTCCCAGGGCCCAGGTCCTATATGAGGGGCAGGAGGTGTCATGCACACAAACACACACCAAGTGTGCTTATGTCTGTCCCAATCCACAGGATTGCGTGTTCTTCAACTAAGGAGGGGGGAGAGGGGCCAAGGAAGGTTCTGGAGAAGGAGATTCACGGCTGTGAGGAACACTCACTGGGATGCTGATGAGAGGCAGGGACCCAGGGAGCTCCCAGGAGAGGTTCAAAGCCATGGAGGACACATTGGGAGCCTGGAAAGGGCACTTCGATGCTGGCGGTAAGAAGAACTGCAGGAGGAGATAAGGAGCTGAGGGGTGCAGGCAGCTCCTTGGGCACAAGGGTGGCTTGTGCTGGGTTTCAGGTGGCCCAGGGATGAGTCAGGGACAGACTGCTCCAAAGGGATGGATTCTGCTATTTCTGGTTGGTGAGGGAGCCTCAGCACTGGGGTCCTTGCTTGGGGGGGCAGGGATTGGGGGAGTGGGTGTCATGAGCTCTAGTCTGCCACGGATTCACTGTGTGATCTCTTGTCAGCCATTTAACCACTCTGGGCCCCAGCTTCCTCTCTGTAACTTGGCGGGGGCGGGGGGGAGATTCCTAGGGTGCAGAGGGAAAGAATTCCAGGAATGATTCCGAGTTCAAAAATCAGCCAAACTCAGCTATAAAGTCATAGTGAGTCAGCTAAGTAGTAAATATGTGCCTACATAGAAAAAAGACAGGAAGGATGTCCACCAAAGCATTATTAGCAATGATTATGCCCAAGTAGTAGATGTGGATGACTGCCATTTTTTCTTTTATACTTGTCCAACATTTCCAGCATCCTCTAGCCTTAGTTCAGATGCTCCCCACATCCAGGGGTTCCCTTTCAGCCTCTGGCAGTTTCAGCATACCCTGATGGGGGTGCTTAGGGTCCCCTATGCCCTCACCAGGCTGGTAATGGCCATGGCGAAGACGAGAAGGATGGTGGCGGTGCCCAGGGCGACTCGCAGTCCGGGCCGTGTGGACACCAGGCCAGACAGTGCAGGCAGCCAGTGTAGCACCTTGGGGCCTTTCAAGACACACCTCTGTGGAAAGAGCATGGGAGTCTTAGCCATGGGGCCAGGGCACCTACTTCAGGCCAGGTCATGGTTAGGGGCCTCAGATTGCTACTTCCGCCCCCCTAGCCCATCTCACCGTCAGGTGCTCTGAGAAACAGATGAAGAGGAGGAGGAGGAAGAGGAGGAAGGTGATACTATAGGTGATGGCCAGAGCTGGGGGCCTAAAGGGAAACAAAAGTGAGGCCTTGAAGAGCCAGAATAGGCTCCCTGTGTGCTGGGAGGGTGCCGCATCATCTGGTTGGGAGATGGGGAGAAGCGGTCCTGGGTTGATTTTGCCGATGGGGTCTGTGCTGATAAAAGATATTACATGCTGCTGATCTGGGAAAGCTGAGGGGTCTAGGGCAGTGTTGGGGCGGGACAGGAACTAATAAAGTAGGGACAATATTGGAAGGGGGCAGGGGGCTCACAAGAGTGGCTGAAGCTGCGTCAGACTGGTCTCTGGGCCTTCAAGCCAAAGCTCTTTCACCTGGGCGAATTTGGAATAAGTCGTCCCCTCTTCCGGCAGTGGGCTAAGAGTGAGGACCTACTTTCTAAGCTATTTGCTGTGAGATTTAGGCTTCTCGATGGGAACACACCTCCTTCATGAGGATATTGTTAGAATCGAGAGACAGGCATGTGAAAATGCTCTGGTTATGTGGAAAGCACACAGGATGTACAATGATAAGACGAGGGCGGTGATTATCACCGGTTCCCAGAACACGTATTTCCTCTGCGGGTCTGAAGCCAGGGGAAAGTGGGCAAAGGAAGACAACGTAGGTGGGGGATCAGGAAGAGCCAGGGGGTCCGTTTTTGAGAATCAGCTCTCTCACCTGTTTGTCACCAGCATCTGGACGATGAAGATGGAGACAGAAACCAGGAAGGTGCAGGCTGTGTAGTATTTGAAGGCGGGGAGTGCAGAGAGTCGATACTGGAAGGGAGGGGTTCGGGGGGAGACAGGGGCACCAGTGCTGCCCATCGCCTTGAAGGTGTTAATCCCAGGCCAGGAGTTGGTCCCCTAGACTCACTGAGCCACCCTCCAGTTCCATCCCGGGTAGCCCCTACCAGTGCTGCCCTCCTCCCATCCATCACCACCCAGTAATTCAATCTACAGGG
This sequence comes from Equus asinus, assembly GCF_041296235.1. NCBI lineage: Eukaryota > Metazoa > Chordata > Mammalia > Perissodactyla > Equidae > Equus > Equus asinus. The sequence continues at coordinate 169,263,195 of NC_091791.1, forward strand.
TGACTTTCCTTTGGGAGAGAGGCACAAACCCTCACCCCGGGGATCACAAACTGAGCAGACCTGAGGAGGGGAGGTGGGACCACAGAGCCTGCTCCCTCCCCAGGGCTGAGGAACTAAGATTGGGAAATCCTCTGGTGTCACCACCTCCTCCCAGCCCACCTCTTTCTCCATCTCCTTCTCTCGGAAGTACAGTGTCAGTGGGTTGAAGTCCTTCGACTGCTTCCACTGTCTGGTGAGAGGTGGTGGTGGGGGGGGCAACAAGCCCCGGAGAGGAAAGGGCAGGGCAGGGCCAGAGAGGGTAGGAGGGCATGGTCAGGCGAGTCTTTCCCTGGGCTAGGGCTGAGAAGCCCCTCTTTTCCTCCAGGTCATCAGGGGAGCGCCATCCCTTCTCTACCACATGACCCCGGGGCCTCAGCCCCCCCAGCCCTCTTCTCATCTCCGTACTTCTGAGAGTTGAGCTGTTCAATGACCTGGAAGAACTTGGCATCCCCGGTGTCCAATTCCTCATCTAGTCCCCGGGGGGTACGGCTCCTGCACAGTGAGAGTCCAGCCTGTCACCACGGAGACCCTCAAAAGCATCTGGGCAAAGCAGGAGCAGCCCCCTAGGAAGGTTGGAGGTAGACCACCCAGACAGCTCCACTGTCAAAGTCACTTGGGCCTCCTCACCGGTCCAGGCTCCACTGGGGGCTGAAGGAAGCCAGGGCCTTCTCCTGTTGGGAGAACACAGAGGGGATGGGGAGATGGGGAGCGTCCTTGGAGCCTCTTTGCAGTGAGGCATCCCCCAAATGCACGCCTCCTTGGCTGTTTCCCCCGCCTCTAATGACTTCTCTCTTTCTTTCTCTCTGTCAAATCCCACCTGCCCTCAAGGGAAGGTTCAAACCACATTTACTCTTTAAAGATTCCTCCTGACTCTTTAGACTCCCAGGGTCTTTATACTCTGATTTCCTCACAGTTGCTATCACTTACGAGCCAACCTTGCATCGTCTATAGGCTTCGGTGGCTACTGATTTTTTGTATCTCATCTTCCCTAAGGACTGCACCAATTCCAAAGGCAGCAACTTGCCCATCACCACCCGGGGGTGCCAAAAAAATCCTTGTGAGTGTAAACTGAAGTGACAATGCAGAACATTGCGACTTCTCTCTGACCTTCTGTGATGGTCAGGCTGAGTTGGGAAGCATTTGGGGTGGAAAACAAAAAAATGGAGAAGAAAGAGAAGAAGAGAAACAAACCTGGCTATAGTCATTTTCTTCTGCATGAAAAGGAGCGCACGGTGTGTGCAGAGATATGAAAATGACAGGAAGTAAAGCGGGTGAGGACAGCGCCAAGGAGGAGGGTGAAGCCCCGTAGCCACCACCCAGGGCAAGAAGTATGGCGACCGTTCTTCCCTGCTCATCTTGGCTCATGTGAGGAAGCAAGGTCACAAGGGGCCACATCATCGCCCCCAACCAAAGCCTTGTGTAATGTGAGAGGAGAGACAGAGACAGAGACTGAGCGGTACGTTCCAGGTAAGAGCCCATCTATGTATGTATGCCTGGACCTAACTTTCCAAACTACCTACCTGTACCTTCCCACATGCCTGTAAGTTATTTGAAGGCAGGGAAAACATCTTATTCATTTCTGTCTTCTCAAGAACTAGCCTAGTGCCCGCCACATAGGGTTACTCAAAAATGGTGGAAGGAATGAATGGATGAGTGGTATATACCACCACTAACCCTGCCCCATCACCCCAAAGTTCCTGCTGTTTGAGGGTAAGCCAGTTGTGATTCTCAGGATTTCCAGCATTTGACCGAGAACCTGGGACTTCAGAGGCTGAGAAGTGAATTTCGGGGCTGGTGAGGTCCTGCCTCAGGAGATACCCTTGAACAAAGGGCTCCTACTCCTCCACCCTGACACTTCTTAGCCTGCACACTGGTGGTGGGGGTGGAGGTTTGGCATGGGTTCTGGGGGGCATGCCCACCATGGGGATTGCACCCAACGTTGTCCACAGTCCCTGGGCTCCCAGCGAACTGCACCTTCTCCTCCACCCCACCCTGAAGGCCTCATGCTACAACAGTCAGCTGGGTCTTGAATTCTTCCTTCCTCTCCCTCCAGCTGGCTTAACTCTTCTGACCTCTCCCCTCCTCCATGTTGACACTTAAAATTAAGTACTCCTCTGAACCACTGATGCCAGTGTCCCCCCCGTTCCCAAGGTTCACTGACCTCTGGCCTGCTTCCCCGCTGGATGGAAGAGGAAGGGGGAGGGAACACAGAAAAGATACTCTGGAGTCATTCCATAAATCCACCCAGATCTACCCAGTACAGAAGGTTCTGGGGCGATCTGCAGAAAGGTGGCCGGAAATGCCAAACAGGTTTGGGAAGATCAGGTAAAAGAGAGAAGAGGCTGAGGAACCAGTCCCGGGGCTAGCCTTTAGAGCCACGGCCTGCTCCTTGCATGAGGGGGTTCTGGCCGCTCATCATCAAGTACTAACTCCAAAAGCCAGCCAGTGAGGAAGATTCAGCCTCCTCCATCAGTCATCTTTGCCCTTTCTCTGGAAAGAAGGGCAAAGAAGGGCTGAACCAGTGACCAGGGTAACTTGACAGTTCAGGACCTGGGGATGTCACCAAGTGACTCCCTGGTGGTGGGGGCTGGGTGGCTGGGAGTGGGCAATGGGAGTGGGTTTATGTAAGTTCTGGGGCTCGTGATAGAGGTGCACATACTGGGAGAGGAGTGGAGGTGGACACAGGGCTCTCTACGTGGCTCAGGTGGGCAAAAGGCTTGGCTGCACCCCAGGACTCCAGGTAGCGGGTCATCAGCAGTGATGGACGCATCTTGGGGCCCTCAAGAGAGGACAGCAACCCTCCTGCAGTGCCCTTCTCGTCCTCTTCCTCAGCCTGGGATGTATGAGGGCTGAGAGTCAAGATCACAGACCCTTCCTTCCCCATTCTCCCCACACCCCTTAAAGGCTTGTTTCCCCTCCCCCTTGACACACACACTAGGACGCAGGAACTCAATCTTAGGTATAGACAAGATCAGGCCTGTTGGCTGTGGGTGAGTAGGGCCGACCAGCCCATGGGGTTCAGGCTGGGCTTTTACCCGGGGATCGATGACCAGGTAGGTAGGCTCCCCTAGCTCCCGAAGGTACGGGTCTCGGTGTTCCATGGCTGCATCCTCCACAGCATAAGCCCCTGCCAGCAGGGCCAGGGTAGCCCCTGTGATATGTACACGCCTGGAAGGAGGGTGCAGTGGGAGTTAGGAGGGAGGGGCCCCCAGACCTCTCATTTCTTGCAAGGATCATTCCCAAGGGTCTACTACAGGAGGTGTCTCCCAGCTCCCCTCCCTACGCTGCATGGTCTCCCTAAGCCCCAAATGGGCTTGTGCTCATTTTAGGGAACTATGAAATGGGAGGTAGCATGTGGGAAGCCTGGTTGGCCTCTTGCTGTAGTCTCTTGCAGCCCCAGGTCTCACCCTGGCACGCCACCGGCCTCCATGTGGTTGGCCAGTGTGACGTCATGCGACCAGACATCGTACTGCCACTTCTGCAGGCCGATGACTCCGCAGAGCACGCTGCCTGAGTGCACACCCACACGCATGTTGATGTCCACACCAGTGGCTGCCCGAAGTTTCCTGAGCAGGGTGTATGGGGGACAATCTGAGTGCTGCCCTCAGCCCAGCCCATGCCACACCCCTCCCGCTCTCCAGGAGGACTTCCACCACCTTGCCTGCTCCTCTCGCACATTCAACCCTCGGTACTCCACCTGCCCGCCCAGCTGAGCTCACCTGATGGCCCGGCACATGTCCAGCCCCATGCGCACGCAGTTGATGGCGTGGTCTGGCAGCGAGAGTGGCAGCCCGGAGACACAGTAGTAACAGTCTCCCAGGATCTTGATCCGCATGCATTCATGCTCCTGGGAGTGTGTGTGTGCAGGGGGGAGGGGGGCACCTGGTTAGAGGCCAGAGGAGGCAGGAGGGAGCTGGGAAAAGTGGGAGCAAATGTGGTATTCCTGAAGAACTTCTGAGGTTGGGGCGGTCTGGGGTCTAGAGATTCCCCTAACTTGGTATGGGGCTGGCTGAGGTCCCCCCTGCAGGAGACTTTCTCAGAAGGATTTCCCAAGGGTTGGGATATCGGTGGCTCTCCCCAGCTTTGGCATGTGTAGGGTGTATCCAAATTTGAGCATATGAAAGTTGCCTTAGGCTTGAAGATTTTTTAGGAAGATTAGCCCTGAGCTAACATCTGCCGCCAATCCTCCTCTTTTTCCTCAGGAAGGCTGGCCCTGAGCTAACATCCGTGCCCATCCTCCTCTACTTTACATGTGGGATGCCTGCCACAGCATGGCTTGACAAGTGGTGCGTAGGTCTGCACCAGGGATCCGAACCAGCAAATCCCAGGCTGCCTGAGCAGAACTTGCGAACTTAACTGCTGCGCCACCAGGCTGGCCCCAGGATTGAAGCTTTTTGAGAGAGACTCAAGATGAGGTTGCTTGGGGACCTCCCTGGGGTCTGAGCAGGTGGCTGGGCTGAGGTTGCATAGGGCAGAGAATTCCCTTGGAAGGGCCTCCTAAGGTTAGAGCATCTAAAAATCTAGATTTTGTTGTAGTGTCCAGAGACACCTATGCTGGGGCTCTGAGCATATTTGGGGGTATGGTGGTTGGGGCATCTGTGGAGACCTTAAGAGCTCTCTCCAGGTTTGTGGTGTGTGGTGAGCAGCCCCATGACTTGGGATGTTTGAGAGGGTTTCCTACTCCCATTGCAAGATCTGGGACCCCATATGGCTGGGAAGTGGGACTGGGATCCTAGGAGGCAGGAGTTTCCTCTGGAAGGGGCTTTCCATGGTGGGGCATTTAAAAGTCCCTGGGTGGGGAGGGAGGCCCCCTCTGACCTTGGCGATCTGGTCGAACTTGCCAAAGAGCTCGTTGAGCATGAGCACCAACTCTTTAGGGGAGCACTCACTGGCCAGCCTCGTGAAGCCCACGATGTCAGCATACAGCACGCTGGGCAGGGCAGACTGCATCAGTGGGGCCGGGGCCACAGCCCACGGCCCCTCCCCTCCAGCCATCCTTCCTCATACCTGACTCCCTGGTGCCTCTTGACATAGAGGCTATGGAAGTTGTTGGTGCTCTCTGGCCGTGACCCCTGTCCAGCCTGCAGCCGTGCCATGATCTCTGCCTTCATCTCTTGGGCCAAGTAGGCAGGAAGGATGGACAAGAGAAGGTGTTCCTGGGGGAGGTCACTATGAGCACCAACCCCCCTGTATCCTTAAGCCAGACGCCTCAGCTGCCAAAACCCCCAGGAGCCCACACACTTCCCCAGTCCCCCTAAGTGTTCCCCAGGGCGCTCCCCAGGTCCTCCCCACCATGTACAGCCAGGCTCCAGCACCCTATCCTGCTCTGATCATCTTTAGGGACTGAATTCCCAGCACCAGTGCAGGAATTAGAGTCCTTTGTTTAGCATCCTAGCATACTAAGGTGCTTTCACAAGCTTCAGTTTGAGCCTCAGAACAACCTTCCATGGTGGGCACTAGCCAGATTTTACAAAAGAGGAAATGGAAGTGATCCTCTCAAAGTCATTCAGCTTGTGAAGGAGCCCGGTTGTGTGAGCTAAACAACGCCTCTCTCCCAGCCCTGGGCCCGCCCGGCCTCCCAGGCTCCGAGGACCTGGTGCTTCTTCTCGGTGTCCAGCCGCCGGCGCGAGTGCAGGGAACTCAGCGCCTCCCGGAACGTGGCGCGCAGGGCGCGCTCCATCAGCGCCTTGTGGTACGCTCCAGCCACGTTCCCGCACAGGAACAATACCGCGTTTGCTGCCAGCTGTGGGTGAGGGTCAGCTTCAGAAGGCGCTGGATCCGGGCAGGGGTAGGGGTGGCTATGTGTGTAGCTGGAGTTGGTCTCCAAGATGGCTGAGGAGGACTCTACAGTTACAGACCGAATTATGTCGAGGCAATCGGTGCCACACTGTGGGATCCGTAGGGGGCGCTTCTCCTCCTCCATTCCCCCTGCTCCAGAAGACTCTTGGTTGCTGCACCAACAGGTCTAGAAACCTTTGCACATACGTTTCCTCTACCTGGAATACCACTCCACCATCCCCATCCCCTACCCTCACCGAAGCACAAAACTACTCGAGCTCCAATTTTTACATTCTCTGTGAAAGTTCCATCATCCATATCTGTCCCCACCCCCCTGGTACCCTGGGGAACTCCCTAACCCGTGGGCTCAGAGTCCTCTTCTGGTGTCTGCAGGCATCGTGCTGCACTGGTGTCCCAGCTCCAAGAGGGCACGGACGAGGCCTATCTATGTTTGTATCCTGCGCCCAGCATTGCGCCGGGTCATGGAGGCACGGCTTAGCAAACGGTGGCTGAACCGCAGACGAACCAAGTAGCGCACAGGGGAGCCGGCCCGGGGTTGCAGCCTGGGCTATGTGAGCGCTCACCTGAGGCAGCAGCGCGGGCCTAGAGTCGGGTTGAGGCCCAAGATACAGCCCAAGAACCAGCAGGTGTGAGAGTGAGGAGGCGAGGCCCGCGGCGGTGGCGTCCCGCATGCCCAAGGGCAGCATGGCATAGACCGTGAAGATGACAAAGAGGAAAAAGGATACCTGGGGGAAAGGGGCATAGGAAGCTGCAGTCTTAGGCTGCTGGGCAGCTCACTTCTTGTGGCCTGTGTGCGAGTTCGAGGCCCGAGCTTCCCCCTCCCCCTCTCTCCTCCTGCCGCCCCTCTCACCTGGTCCCAGGCGCTCACCACGCCCCCGGTGAACAGGAAGCTGTAGCCTAGCGCAAGCAGCGCTGCCCACACGAGGCCGGACAGGGGACGCGTCCAGCGCTGCAGTCGGTGCTCGCGGGAAGCCAAGCCCAGCAGCAACGAGAAGCCGCCCAACGCGCACAGCACAGTGGTCAGGAAGCCCGTGTCAGAGGCCAGCTCCTGTGAGGACGGGGCGCGTGAGGTCCGATTGGACTGTGGAGTCTGGGGACTCGACGAGAGGAGGAAGAACGGGCAGCCCCACTGCCCAGTGCTGAAAAGCATCTCAAACTCAACTATGAAAAGGAGGTGGAGCCCCTTGGCTTGCCATTCGTATTAGGTAGAACCATACGAAATCGCGGATCACCTGTTTTTAATCTACAGAGCCAGCAGTCTAGTATGGTTCAACCGAAGATATCACCTGCACGCTCCAGCGGCGCCCAAATCTTGGACCATCTACCTAGAAGACCGGGCTCCCACTCGAAATGGGCCATTTGTGAATCTATGACTTTTCTGAGCCTGTTTTCTCATCTGTTACGGAGGAATCATAGCACCAGCCTGGGATCCCTAAGCAGGTGAAAAATCCTATCTCACAGAAGCTCTTAGCAATGATTGTACCCAAATCTGGACAATTCGCTGAGGAGATTCCTTGCCAGGCACAAGGCTCGATTTCCGGCCCCTGGCAAAGCTGTCCTCCAGCAGCAGGGGGCGCCCCATCCTCCCTCGAAGCCAAGGGCTGCGCTCCCGCCACCCGCTTCAGGGCGTAGAAGTCCCGCTGCTGTCCCCGCCCTTTGTCCCCACGTCTTCCTGGACTTCGAGGTGGACCAGCCGGGATGGGTCACGTACAGTGATTTTCCCACCTTGCCTCTGGGAGAGTGAAAAGAAAATTTGCAGCAGGGTATTTCCAGAAATGGAATTGAAGACTCCTTTTCTCTCCCCAAAAGAAACTGGAAATGGGTTTATTTTGGGGACTAAATGAGAGTGGGATGAGGGTGCCTTCTGGGAGTCTGTGGGTACAACTGCTCCCCATCCCCTAAGAGGGAAAGAAAACCAGGAAACGGATTCCCAGGGGCCCAGTGTAATTTCCCCCCTGGAAAATTGGAAAATCCGGTGTTGGATTAATTCTAGTAAATGCAGCGCATCACAGAAGCTCCTAAGGTCTGTCAATACTCTGAGAGAAATTAGAAGAATTTAGGGCTCTGCCACATCCCTGTGTAGACCCAGAGACTGGGGCCCAGAGAGGTGGAGTGACTTGTCCAGGGTCACTGCAGCGACTACCCAAGGTTTAGCGCTTCTTTCTCGGGTCCCAGCAAAGAAAGCACGTAAAAAGACCCCACAAATCCCAACCCAGAAAATGCCCCCTAGGCAGTGACCCTCCCGCTACCCTCGAGGACACACCCCGAACCAGACGCCCCGCTCACCCTGCCACTGGCCCAGGCGACCGCGAGCAGCGCCAGGAGCGCGCAGAGCACGATGGCCAGCAGCATTAGCAGCAGTGGGTACTGCTGGCTCAGGCTGTAGTAGGTCTCGTAGAAGAGGTCTTCGCTGGGCGGCGGCCGGGGACTGAAGAGGCGGGCCATGGTGTCCCCTGCCCTGAGCTCCCGCGCCGCCTCGGCCCGGGGTTGGGGGCGGGCGGCGGACCCTGGGGCTGGGGAGGGCCAGGGGCCGGGTTACCTCCTGCCGCGCCAGCCGACCCAACTGTGCCCCTCTCACCTGGTCCAAGCCACTTCCACCCCGCGCGCCCAACCTCGCGGAGGGGTCCCACCTCCTTCCAGGCACTACCTGCGGCCTCCCAGCTCTGTCCACTGCCCAGTCCTTCTCTCCTTCCCTCTCAAACCCAGACTGCGGAGGTGCCCTAGCAAAAGCCTCATCACCAGGGGGCCAGGATTTGGGTTGAAGCAAAGGAGCCCAGGGTTCCCCTTTTCCCCAACTCACTGCCCGCCGATGCTGCCGCAGCTGAGTGGACGAGGCCCGGGGAGGGCTCCCGGGGGCTGGTTGTCGAGTGACACTCGCTGCTAGACTAGTGGCTCAGAGCCCTGGGCGACAGGCGCTTCCCTCCCAGCCGGCGCCAAGGCCCACTCCCACTTCCCCCGATGACTGGCCAGCCCCTTCCCGTGCCCGACTCCCCAGGCCTCCTCCCCCACCCTGATAGTATCTCCTATTCCCATTGTCTTCCCCCTTCTGTCCCCTCAAGGAAGGGGAATGTGGACCAATGGGAGAGATGCCAGTGGGAGGGGCGGGCTGGGTGGGAAGTGTCAAAATAGGGGTGAACGAGCTGGGATGTGGGGAGACTGAGGGAGGGATGGAGTGAAGCCTGGCGAGAATGTAGGGAAGGATGCTGGGCCCGATGGGGGCTAGGATCTAGGTCAGGAGCAGGGAGGGCGATCATTCGCTTCGCCTCTGGCCTGAGTGGCAGCTGCCATAGCTGCGGCCCAACTATCCAGGCTCCCCGGTCTCCAGCTCCATGGGAGGGGGCACATCTGTGTGTAGCTTTGCACAGCCTTAGCTTTCTGCTCCGGGACACCAGCTGAGAATCAAAAAACTCCCACTTTGGAAGCAATGGGCGTGTGAGTGTATGTGATGGAGGGAGGTGAGAGTATGGGGACAACCTCCGAGAACCTGGGGGCATCATCATGCAGGGCAGAAGATGGGCTTTGGTCTGTGAATTCCCGTGGAGAGCCCCCACCCCGGGACCCCACTGTTGAGTCTCCGGAGCCCAGAAGAAAAGGGGGGCAACAAGGACACACAGCCTCTATGCCCAGAGTTTAGGTTTAGAGTGGGTCTTGCCTGCTCTAGAGGAAGTGCTCCGCCCTGAGATTAGGCGGCCCCAGGAGCCAGGCCTCCAGGATTCCTTCCTGCTGCCGGCTGGGCCCTGACCTGGTGTACCATGCCGGTGTGCCGCCCCTAGCCCTCCGCGTCCCACTTCCGGCCTCAGTGAGCCTACAGTGCCTCTCCCTCCCTCAGTGTCAGCTCTCTAACCTCCCATCCCTGCCCCTTCCCGACGTGACTGAAACCGTAGCCTCAGGTGCAGCACTTTGGCTAAAATTCCATTTATTGACTCCTAGGGGCACAAAGTTAGTTCAGGTGCAAGTCAGATGGCCCTCGGAGAGTCTCGGTTAGCTGCCTCAACTCCTGCTAGTGTTACACGGGCCCTGCGGCCCACTCCAGACTTGAGGTTCTTGCGGTGGCCCTTCTTGAGAACCTACTTGTCGGGGGTGTGCTGCCAGCCCCCAGCCCATGCCCCAAAATGCCGGGTGCTGCGTGGACGAGGTAGTTCTTTCTTGTATATAGAGGTAGTTGTTGTTTCCAATCTGTACCCCTTGGCAGTCAACTACGGTAATAGACGGGGGCCCTTTAAGAGAAACAGAGACGGGTGGTGGGATGGTTGAGTAGTCAGAAACTCAAAGCTGGGAGGAGCCGCAGGGCCGTGGGGCAGCGGCCCCTCGTGTTCACCCTGGGGAAATGCAAGTATTTCCCCTTCCAGCTGCCCCTTCAGAATCGGGTTTGCAGAAGCTCAAGAGGAGTGGCAACCAACGTCTGGCACCTTGATATTTGGATCTTTTCCACTGGGAGGCCCTCTGGACTGACAAAGCAACAGTGGCATTGAGGAGTTCACAGAGTTGGTGCTGGGGAAAGTCAGAAGGCCCCAGGGGCAGATCCAGGCCGTGCTGTGCGACCTCAGCAGGATCCCATCCCAGTGTGTGTCAGTTTCTTCATTTATAAAATGAGAAGGTCAGTGTGCATGGCCTCAAGCCCTTTCTCTCCCCTCTCCGCAAGTTACCCTGGATCTATCTACATCTTGAGGAATAGGCTGGTGGAAGAATGAAGCAGGGGAAAGGAAGGAGTGGGGAGTGAAGGAATACCTGGTGTCGGATCTGTCCCTGGTGCCCTGGGAGGCCGGTGGGCGCTGTGTCTCTCAGCCCCCTGTGAACGACACGCTGCTCTCAGGCTCCCTGTCCTGGGGTCTGTTCCCCCACCGCACACCCCCTAAGCCCCAAGTGTTCCCTGGCAAGAGGACAGGATTCACAGGAGCCCTAGTGCATCCCTTAGTCCTGCCAACATCTCACCTGATTCCCTTGGGGCCTAGGACCTGGGGTCCAAGCTGAGGTGGGGATCTGGCTTCTGAAAGGTGCGTTCTCTGGAGTTTGGGGAGGTTGGGCTGTTGAGTCAGATGTCCCTGCTGGCCAGTCACGCTGAACCTGCCGTCCCTGTGCCCTGATCCTCTCAGGACGGTTTGTACATTTTTCAGGAACAGAGTTGGGGGACCCCTCCAGATTCAGGTTGCCCAGCATCTCAGAGACCATGGAATCATGGCTTCCTGTGGTTCCCCCAGGGCCATCCATTTCTGTCCTTCCTGGGCCTGGCTCAGGGGCAGACAACATCCTGTTGCTGTCCCTGTGGTTAGACATGAACTTCTTCACCTATAAGGACAGGGGGCTTGTTGGGTGTGGATGTGGGAGAGCAGAGTCAAGCCAGGGGAGGAGTCTCCTGGTCCACAATCTGTTGCCTAGGAACTCAGAGGTGGGATGGGGAGACTGGAGATGAGGGTAGAGGCATAAAGAACAGGGGTCAGTGATGAGTCACTGGGTGGCCAAGGGAGCAATGTGTGTCACCTCTGACCTGTTCCTGGGTAGGGGTAGGTTGTATTGGATACTCACCCTGGAGACAGCATCATCTGTCTTGTCCTTTACCAAGTGAAAAACGTTCTTGGTTTTTGGTTGGCATTCTGGAGAGAAGGCAATGTGGGTGGCAGGAGAGCAAAACTTCTTTTCCAAGGCAAAGCCCCCTGCAGACAGATCCAGGCCTACCCCAGCTGCCAGCTAAATGGCAAGCTCACCTTGGAAGGAGGGCCTGTCCTTGGGTTCCTGGCTCCAGCACTGCTGCATTAACTCCTTCAGTTCTTCCAAGCCTGCAGTCTCAGGGCCAGGCGGGGGCAGCTCGGTCAAGGGGGGCCGGTTCTGCCTCTCGCATACTGCTTCCTGCACCACTGATGTCTGGGTCACCGCTGGGATGGGGATGGGGGACACACAGAGAAGGTATTAGGATATGAAGGGCCACCTGTTCCATCGTGGAAAGGGGCAGGGAGTGTAGTCTAAGGGAAGGGGAGGACGGAAGAGGACAGCCTGAGCAGGTAAGCAGGAAGAGGAGGGCTGGGGGCTTGTGGAAGGAGGTACCTCGGGTTAAGGATCCCAGAGTGTGCCCAAAATCTTACTCTCAGCTTCTCTTCCGGCTAGCAGTGCCCACATTAGAATCCCGAAGCTGCACAAGACAGAAAGCTGAGGCTTGGCCTGACTACTGGCAAGACCTCTCTCCCATTGCCTTCCCCTAAAAGGGCCCAGAGAAGTGTAGAAATTGGGGATGGGTGTTTGCATTGATTACATTACCTGTAGACATCACTGGCCTTGGAGGCCTTCTGGTTTACATCAGCCAGGAGTTCTGGGGCCAAGTAGGCTAGGGTGCCCCCTGGCTCCCCAGACCATGACCCTGACCGTGAGCCTCCCTGAAATGTGGACAGGCCAAAATCTGCCAGCTGCAAAAGGAGGGAAGAAGGAAGAGGTAGAGGATAGACAGGGCCAATCAGCTTCTAGAATTCCCCCCCCAACCCCCCACCCCGCTGCCCCGCTGGGAGATGCATGCAGGTCCAGCCTTGTAAAGGAGGTGTGGAGAGCTAGGGAACATTCGGACCAGTGGGGCCCTTGAGTTGGAAGTCTGGGTCCCCTCTCCATGGGGCTGGGTCAAGGTCTGATTCTCCTGGGCTAGGTTAGTCATTGGTCTCTGGAGGGCCTGGTGGCGTGGGCCTATGGAACTGACTGGGTTGGTCAGGGCCTCTGTCACCTGGTAGGATAGGGCTAAAGCTCCTGAGTGGACTTTGACACTTGGGCAGCCCTGTGTCCGGAGGAAGATGCTGAGGTCATTCAGTAGCCAGGACTGCAGCAGGTCCTGTGTCCCATGGGTGGGGCTGGAGCAGCTTAGGGGCAGGACCTTATCCAGAGGCTGGGCTGGGGTATGGATGGGCTGACCTGGATGTGCAGCTCTGAGTCCAGCAGGACGTTGGAAGGCTTGAGGTCTCGGTGCAGAAGGACAGGGTTCTGGCTGTGCAGGTAACACATCCCAAGCACCAACTCCAGCAGCAGGCGGCAGCAGAGCGGCCAGGGCCGAGGGCACTGGGGCTGCAGCAGCCCGGCCAGGGAACCGTTCTCCATGAATGCAGTCACCAGAGCTGGCCCAGACACGTAGTCCCACTCCAGCTTCTCAGTGACCCCCAGCAGGAGCAGGATGTACGGGTTACGCAGATTTGCCATGGCCTTCACCTCCCTGGATATAGCTTCCCTACACCCCAGGAGAGAGTTGGAATCAGCTCTGCTTCTGGGAAGATCCCTCCCTTCCCCATTCTGGCCCCACCACACAGCGCCCTGCTTCCTAGGCTAGATACCAGCACGTCTGCAGCTTGGGTCACTCACCGGTTCACGATCTTGACCGCCACATCGTGACCCCAAGAACGGTGTTGCGCCTGGAACACGGTGCCAAACCCGCCTTGGCCAATGAACTTTGGGTTCTCCAATTCCTTGATGGGCACCAGGGAGGCTGGGGCTCCGCTGGCCCTGAGAGAGGGAGCCTCATTCACCAGCTGGCCATGGCGCCAAGTCTGTGTTGCTCCCAGCATCCCCCTGCCTCCGTGACCCCCGGGACTCGGCATTGCCAGTACAATCCCTGGCCTCCCCCACGGCGGCCCTACTCTCCCCCTGGCCCTGCCACAGGGCACAGACGGATTCCTGAGCAAGTCCAAAGGGCACCCTCTGTGTCTGTCGGAGGCCACTCTCCACTCACCATAACTTGGAGCAAGACATCAGGCTAGAAGAGGTTATGAGCCCAAAAGATGGAGTGACTTCTGGGTGCAGGGGCTTGCGGCAGAAATGGAGAGGGGGTTGGGAGAGGAGTCAGTCTCCAGGCCGCTCCACAGATTCTGCTTCCCGGGTCGCCGGCCTGCACCCGAGTGAGTCAACAACTTCCTTCCCCTCTGGGCGCTTCTACAGTCCCGCCTCCAGGCGGGAGGGGAGAGTGCAAAACAGAAACTAAAGCTTCTCTCTTCTAACTAGTGTTTCCTTGAACTTGCTGCCTGCCTCGGTCGGGTTAGTTGTCACTGGGTATTCAGGGTACCCCGGAAGGAGTCCTCACCTTCCAGGAACCCACAATCACCCTACTCCTACAGCTGGTGTCTCTCCTTTCTCCCACAGGATTCCCAGCTCCACCACCTGCCAGGTCTGGGGTGGGGAGGGGATGGTGCTGAGAACTTTGTGGCCCAGGGCTCAGCTCTCCTACAGGTGTCCTAAGATCGTAGCTAACACTTCTATAAAACCTACATGTACCAAGTTTGTATATTAGCTTGTTTAAGTCTCACATTAACCTTAAGGGAAGAGGTACTGCTTTTCTTACTTCTTTGTGGATGAGGAAACAAAGATGCTGATAGTTTTAGTGTCTTGCCTAAGCCGGTATGAACTGACTTCAGAGTCTGGCTCTGAACCGTCAAGATTTCCTATTTTCACGTAGGCTTCAGCGGTGTGCCACTCGGCTGGTTGTGAGGTGGCTGAGGAAGGTGTGAAGCATCCAACAGTGTAGTGAAGGGTCCCTGTCTGTGTTCCTGCCCAGTCCCTGACAGCTGCTCTTGCTGGCAAGGCCCTGGCATTGGTAGTGACTTCCCTGCTGGCAAGACTAAGAAGCACTTCCTGGGCACTGTGGTCAGACGAACTAGCCCAGCCACAGGGCTGCTGACATTGTGGCGTACGCTGCAGTGGAAACTCCTCGGCGCCTCCCTGCTCCCCTCGCCCCCATGCCAACTCCTCCATGCCAATTCCCTGGTTAATACATGTTCCTGACAAGCATATGCTCCGGACAAGGGCCTTTGAGAACTCAGAAGCTTGAGGAGCCTTAAAGATTTAGGGTAGACAAAAGGTGTCCATATTTTACCTGCCCTAGGCCTGACCATGGCTGGAGGTTGTGGGAACTAGATAAGGCCAGCCCTAGGCACTCAGTCCTTCGCGGGGAGACCCAACCCTGCGGGTCATGTGCCAGCTCTCACTGGGAGGTGCTCACCTTGGTATGCACTTTCCATCCTGTCCAGTGGCCCATGGACTCTGCTGGTTGGATCAAAAGTGGCCAGCAGTTAACTGCGGTTTCTAGAGTACCTGGGAACTTCGGGATCCACACCGTGAATTCTGGGGGAATCAGTCCACGCTATAGTTCTTAGACTGTAGTCTCTTTAAAAGCTAGTATGTGGGAGGGGTCAATAAATATTTGTTGAATTGAATTAATAAGTGAACAGCCAAAACTTTTGGAGTTTCCTTAAGATGCTGATCACCCCAGCTGGAGCTCCATGCCCATTGGGAGGAAAGAGGAGGTTGGGCTTCTTTATGGTTTGTGGGCTTTCATCTGCACCTGCACAGCTGGCGGAATCCACCTGAAGCAGACTTTACTGTAGAGATGTGGTGTATCTCACAGAATACAAACGCAGGTGCCGCAGGTCCTCAAAATGTCTCTTCAGGAGCTAACAGCCTTCAGAGGGGACAGCCATTCCTTTCATGATTCTCTTTGGGGAGAAGACCCTGGGCTCAACTCCTGGGCTCTACCGGAGGGGAGCAGGTGGACAGGAGATCAAAGGGTGTTTAAAGATCTTTTTAAGGCTGGATTTCTTTTTTTTTTTAAGATTGGTACGTGAGCTAACAACTGTTGCCAATCTTTTGTTTTTTGTTTTTGTTTTTGTCCTCCCCAAAGCCCCCCAGTACATAGTTGTCTATTCTAGGTGTGAGTGCCTCTGGTTGTGTTATGTGGGACCCCACCTCAGCATGGCCTGATGAGCGGTGCCATGTCCGCACCCAGGATCCAAACTTACGAAACCCTGGGCCGCCAAAGCGGAGCACTCGAACTGAACCACTCGGCCACTCGGCCATCCCCAAGGCTGGATTTCTTTAGATTGGGACAAGACCCTGAGGATCAGGGGTCAACCACTATAAACATAGGTTTGGGGGTATTCTCAGAGCCTGTACTATTTTTTGGCTCAAAATAGACCAAGCTCCTTTAAAAGAAGGAGGGGCAGGGAGAGGAGCCTGGAGTGAGTGCCTGAGAAGACCCTCTGCTTCTGCAGGAGGGGACTGGTAAGGCACAGTTGCATCCTGGATTTTGGAGCCCTGGCTTTCCTGAGGCCCAGTGCCCCTGACCCCAGGTGTCCTAGGCTTTCGAGGTCTATTTGGGTGTCTCTCATCCCTTCAGTTCTCTGCTCCTGATTGTTTTGGCTACTTTCAGCCCATCCCTGGGAACTGGTCTGCTTCCTTCTCCCTAGTTTTTGGGGTGAGATGACAGAGGGTATGTCTTTCTTCTTGCATATTCTAGCCCTAACTAATTCTCATCTTTTGTTTGAGTAAGAGATTCCAATTATAGATCAAATAGTATTAATTGAGGTGACAGTATAAAGGATTATGGAGAAGTTTCATTTTCGTAGTGTTTGAAAATGTTATATTAGCACGTTACTTTTATAAATGGTTAAAGAATGGAGAAGATTGTGATATAGGCAAAGATTTAGCTGTAAAGATATTCACCAAACTGTTGTTTAAAATAGTGAAAAAATAGAACCCTAAATGTTCAATCATAGGAAAAAGTCTGAAAAAATTATGCAATGGAAGATTATGTAGCCATTAAAATGATGCTTTAGACCCATATTTATAATATGACAGGTGTTTACCATATACCAAGTGGAAAGAAAACAAGTTATAAAACAATATGTCCCATATAATCATATATTTTTTGTTTGTTTTAAAAATTCTTTCCCAGTAGTATGATAGAGTGCTGAAAATCCTTTCATAGCAGAAGATCTAAATAAATAAAGCACAACAGACATATTTTTAAATTCATTAGTGAGCTCCCCCCCAAAATAAAGGTAATCTCCTAAGATTGTCTCCCTGAAACCAACAAGATAAAACAATAAGAAACAAAAAGTAAACAGAGAGGTCAACTAACTAGAGACCTAGAGGTTTGGGGAGTGGGTAGAGGGTATGGGAGATAGAGGGAAAACCCAGAGAGTAAGCCCTAGGGCCTAGGAAGATGGAAGAGCTAAATGTGAGACACTCTTATTCCCCAACAAGCTGGGGGACTCAAAGGGGTTTCATTTTTTGTAGAAAGGAAAAAGTCCACCTGCTTGCAGAGGGAACCTACAAGGGGAACTGTCTAGGCTGCAGCACTATGTTAAAATTAATAAAAATGTTAGTTTCCCAGTGAGACCTGCTCTCACATGGATCTTTGGTTGATATTTTTTACTCTTCCTTTGAGCAAAGAAACCATAAGATGAAAATTTTAAGTGGCCCAAGATTATTAATGGAGTCCTGCAGAAGCAAACCAAATCCTCCTTAGAGGACAGCATCCTCAATCCAAGCTTCTGGATTAAATTCAGCCAAGTAGAAACTCACACACACAAAATTATTAAGTATATAAGGATTCAATCACCATGAGGGAGAATCAGCAGGAAAAATAATCAACAGGTTTAGATCTTTAAGGACTTCAGAGTTTGGAATAATCAGATGAAGAATCTAAAGAAGCTACTGTGAACTGTTTAAAAGAAATAAAAGGTGGAATAGAAAAAATGAGGAAGGAATAAGAGATTATAAAAAGTGCCCAGATAGATTTAGGGAAAAAAACAGACTATCAAGAAATTTAAAAATGTATGTAACCATTAAAATTAAAATTGCAATGCTAGGTTAAACAGAAGATACAGCTGAAGAGAGAAATAGTGTACTAAAAGATGGATCTGAAGAAATTCTCCAGAATGCAGCAAAGAGAGACAAACAGATAGAAAGATTAAGAGATAAAGAATGAGGGGCTGGCCCTGTGGCCAAGTGGTTAAGTTCTCACGCTCTGCTTTGGCGGCCCAGGGTTTCGCTGGTTCGGATCCTGGGCACAGACATGGCACCACTTGTCAGGCCACGCTGAGGTGGCATCCCATGTGCCACAACTAGAAGGACCCACAACTAAAATATACAACTGTGTACTGGGGGGCTTTGGGGAGAAAAATCAGGAAGAAAAAAAAATGATTGGCAAGAGTTAGCTCAGGTGCCAATCTTTAAAAAAAAAAAAAAAAGAATGAGGAGGTCTAACAAGCATCAAATTGGATTCCCATGAACAAAATGAGGGCAAGGCAATATTTGAGGGGAAAATGGCTGAGCATTTTTAAGAATTGGTGAAAGACGGGAATCCACAAATATAGGAAGCACAATTTATTCCAAGAAGGATAAATATAAAGAAATCCACATCTAGATACATTTCAATGAAACCGCAGAACAATGAAGACAAAGTAACAATCTCAAAGGCTAGAGAGAAAACATGGATAATCTACAAAGGAGCATAACTAAACCAGCAGCACACTTCACAACCACAGTGCAAACCAGAAGACACTGGAATGATCCAAAGTGCCAAAAGAAAGGGGAAAAAAAAATCTGTAAATGAAGAATTGTATACCTAGCAAAATTATTTTTTTCAAGAACAAAGGTTAAAAAAGAAGACGTTTTCAAATAAATGAAAACTGAGTTTAACACCAACAGACTCTTCCCTAAAGAAATTTCTAATGGATGTTCACCAAGGAGATAAAGAAAACTTACCCCAGACACCAACGTGTGAAGTACAAGAAGAAACAGCAGTTTTCCAGTGAGTTCAAGCACCACCTCAGCATCATATCAGACCCACAGAAATGAGAGAGGGTGGCTCACTGGTCTAGAACAGGATCTGCTACCAGCAATTCCACCTCTGGGTATATACCCAAAGGAACTGAAAGCAGGGACTCAGATATTCGTACACTAATGTTTATAGTAGCATTATTTACAATGGCCCAAAGGTGAAAACAACCCAAATGTCCATCAACAGATGAATGGATATACAAAATGGGATGTATACATGCAAAGGAATATCATTCAGCCTTAGAAAGGAATAAGTTTCGGACACATGCTACAATGTGGATGAACCTTGAAGCTATTTTGCTAAGTGAAATAAGCCAATCACAAAAAGATAAACATTGTATGATTCCACTCATATGAAGTACCTAGAATAATCAAATTTCTAGTGACAGAAAGTAGAATGGTGGTTGCCAGGGGCTAGGGGGAAGAGGGAATGAGGTGTTACTGATTAATGGGTACAGAGTTTTAGTTTGAGAAGATGAAAAAGTTCTGGAAATGGATGGTAATGATGGTTATGCAACAATGTGAACGTCCTTAATACCACTGAACTGTACACTTAAAAATGGTTAAAAAGGGGCCAGCGCAGTGGCACAACTGTTAAGTGCACACGTTCTGTTTCGGTGGCCCAGGGTTCACCATTTTGGATCCTGGGTGCAGACATGGCACTGCATGTCAAGCCATGCTGTGGCAGGTGTCCCACATATAAAGTGCAGGAAGATGGTCACGGATGTTAGCTCAGGGCCAGTCTTCCTCAGCAAAAAGAGGAGGATTGGCAGCAGATGTTAGATCAGGGCTAATCTTCCTCAAAAAAAAAAATTATATAAAAAAATGGTTAAAATGGTAGCTTTTATGTTATGTATATTTCACCACAAGAAAAGGCCTGTTAAAAATATGATTCCCATGTATTAGATAGGGATGAGTGAAGATTTATATCAGCAAACATTTAGTTATTCAATTTGAACACTAAATTTTTCTGGGAAGAAAGGAAGTGTATATATGTATATCATATATCATACATCATAGTGTATCATGTATATATAATATCATATATATGTACAGTTAGAAAAATATCTAATTGGACAAATAGAAAAATGTTTAAAGTAATGTCTGGTGGGTTTACAGTGTCGATGCAAATAATCCATAACCAATTTATAAATGAAAATTTGGGTGAGTTTGTTCTGAGCCAAAATGTGAGGAGCATAGCCTGGGGCCTTCCTTCCCCGAGGAAGGAAGGGCACCAAAGAAGTGGGGTGTACAGAGTGGTTATATACCCCCAAAGAGGATGTTTCACATATGATTGAAATGTCCCTTTTACAATAGTCACGAGACTGCTCTGTCGGCACAGCGATTGATGGACACAGCAGGTAGTAGGTTTGTTGTCTCGGTGGACACAGCAGGGTGGCAGATCTGTTGTCTTGAGCTGGGTGGTCACAGGTGAGCACAGCAATCAGTTCCTAGCCTAGGGAGAGATGCTTATCCTTAAGGAAATGCCATTTGTAGGGGGAAGTTGCACCTTTATCTTAAGGGTATTTGTTCTTGCCATAGGAAATGCTTAAAGCGGGTACACAATGGATATACAATGCATGCTCAACAGCTATGTCAGGCCCTTTTGGAAAAACAAAGTCAGGCTGAATTAGGTTTACACCAAATGGCTTCCTCATATACTCCCATATATCCTATGGCTTGCCATTTCTATTTGTCAACAGGTGATTTTTATTTTCTTATATTTTATATTTGTATTTTTTTCTCTATTGTCTAACTCCTAAAATGAATTCATGAAAGTTATATAGTAATGCTACATTTCAGCCTCCTCTTTCCCCCCAGGACATTGACCAGAGATATCCCACTACCCTCACCCTGAAATCTACTCTTTGATGCTCCCTCTTGATTCCTTGCAGCTGTAAGTATGCTTGCTGGTGTCACTTTAGATACTTGACTGAAGTTAGCCCTTGGTGTTCCAATGATGAGTGGGATTTTGACAGACATAAACCTGGGAGAGGTGAGTCCAGTCAGAGAGGACATTGTGAGCAAAGGTGCAAAGTTCACAGTGTGACCTTGGGAAATGACAAGGAGTCCAAATTGGCTGTGCGACCCTTTGTCCCCCAGGTGTCATTATTGTCATCAAAAGTGATAAAAGCTAGTCTTTTTTACCCTTGATAGCTCACAAAGCACTTTCACAGAAAGTCATCACAATCCTGTAAGGTCAGGTCTATTGTCAAGTTTTGCAGATGAAGAAATAAAAAGACCTCATTTTAGCTTCTACAAGGCAAGGGAAAACAGGATCAAAACAAAAAGACAACCTACCATTTTGGAGAAAATATTTGCAAATCATAAATCTGACAAGGGGTTCATCTCCATAATATATAAAGAACTCATAAACTCAACAACAAAAAATTAACAACTCAATAAAAAGTGGACAGAGGATATGAACAGACATTTCTCCAAAGAAGATATACAGATGGCCAACAGGCATGTGAAAAGATGTTTAACATCACTAATCATTAGGGAAATGCAAATCAAAACTACACTAAGATATCACCTTATACCCATTAGAATGGCTATACAAGACAAAAAATAAATGTTGGAGAGGTTGTGGAGAAAAGGGAGCCCTCATACACTGTTGGTGGGAATGGGAATTGGTGAAGCCACTATGGCAAAAAGTATGGAGATTTCTCAATAAATTAAAAATAGAAATACCATATGACCCAGCCATCCCACTACTGGGCATCTATCTAAAGAACTTGAAATCAACAATTCAAAGAGACTCATGCACCCCTATGTTCATTGCAGCATTATTCACAATAGTCAAGATGTGCAAACACCCCAAGTGTCCATCGACTGATGATTGGATAAAGAAGATATGGTGTATATATACAATGGAATACTACTCAGCCATAAAAAAAGACAAAATCGTCCCATTCGCAACAACATGGATGGAGCTTGAGGATATAACGTAAAGTGAAATAAGCCAGACAGCGAAAGACAAACACTGTATGATTTCACTCACTTGTGGAAGATAAACAAACACATGGACAAAGAGAACCATTTAGTGGTTACCAGGGGAAGTGGGGTGGGGGCTGGGCATAAAGACTGAAAGGGTGCACCTGTATGGTGACTGACAAATAATCATGTACAACTGAAATTTCACAATGTTGTAAACTACCATAACCTCAATAAAAAAAAAAAGACCTCATTTTATGTTGTGAAAAACAAACATCAAGAAGAGCCTTTTTACTGCCACAGTGCAGATCCCTCCCACTGGTGCAAGGCTGCTCTCTCTCCAGGGGACCCTTATCTCTGCTTCCAGCTACTGAAAAGCAAGCCCACCAGAGGGGGAAGGGGTAAGACTCTGGGTAAGTGAGCTGTCACTTTTGGGGACTGGGCTGCACTCAACTTGGAAAAGTCACAAGACAAACTCCAGGGTTTGAGCAGAGAAGAGTTATGGGGAAAACGTTCCACTTGCAATGGGATCTGTGATATTATGATTTATAAGAAATGTTTATTTGGACCCTGTTCCTGGTGCAGAGCTCCTAAAACTCTTGGAATTTCTTGTGACGTGAGTGAAAAATATATCTTCTGTTATGTTAATGAAGTGACTTTTGGAAAGCCCTTAGGTAACCCAAGGATGGGGGACTGTTGCCAGGGGAACCAGCCCTGTGGTTGGAGGGTTGGCACTTTCAGTCTCAGGGGAGAGGGGAGGGGCTGGAGGTGGAATCAATCGCCAATGGCCAATGATTTAATCAATTGTGCCTAGGTAATGAAGCCTCCATAAAAACCCAAAGGGACGAGCTTCCGGGTTGGTGAACAGGCGGAGGTGCTGGGAGAGTGGCATGCTCAGAGAGCATGAAAATTCTGGGCCCCTTTCCACATACCTCACCCTATGCATCTCTTCCATCTGGCTGTTCCTGTGTTATATACTTTTATAATAAACCAGTAATCTAGTAAGTACACTATTTCGCTGAGTTCTGTGAGCCACTTCAGTAAATTAATCAAACCCAGGCAGGGTTTGTTGGAACCTTCAATTTGTAGCCAGTTGGTCAGAAGCTCTGGTGACCAGCAAGACTTGAGACTGGCCTCTGACATGGAGTCCGGGGAAGGGCAGTCTTGTAGGACTGAGCCCTTAATCTTGTAGGACTTAGCCCTTGTTGAATTAGCCCATAACTAACCTCCAGGTAGATAGTGTCAGAATTCGTTGAATTGTAGGACACTCTACAGGTGTCCGAGAATTGCTTGGTGGTGTGGGCCTCCCCCGCCCGCTTGCACAAACACATTGGAACTGGATCCAGAAGTTTTAGTTGGTGGCAGTGATGGGCTCTCCTAGATGGGTCTTGGCTTATGAAAACATGCTTTGGGAAGAGAAGATGAAAGGGCGGGGGATGAACAACCTTTCATTCCTGGATGGCCACGTGGTCACCCATGGTGTGGGGCAGCGGCTGTGCTGTATTCAGTTACCAAAGGTAAAAGTTAGCAATGGAATTTACAGATGGATCCAACTCCTGGGAAGTTGGTTCACTGGATGAATAAGGAAATGCACGCTGACAAGAAAAAGGCAAAAAATTCAATCCCTTGGTTATTGTTATCTGTAATAGCTAAAATGAAAGTAAAAGAAAGTGCTGAGTCTGGTCTTCATATTAAACCAAGCTCAGATTTTGGTGAGTCTGAGCTTTGGCTGCTAGCCTCAAAGCTGCCTAGAAAGGGAAAAATTATGCAGAAGCAACAGAGTGTGCCTCTAGGACCTCTGGTTGTCAAGAAGGTAGTCAATATGTAGGAGGAGGGCAAAACCAAGAAACTATTGAAACCAGGAGGTACAGTGTGAAGAAGTTGCTTCACTTTGCGGATCGGTATCATCAGCTTCCTAAAGAACCTTTCTTAAAACAATTGCTAGGGTAATTTAGGGAGAGTGAAGCCTGTAGAGGAGAAGAGCATGTTTGGGTTGGTGCAGGACCCACAGCTCACTATGCAACAATCACAGATGGTTATATGTGATCCAGACACACAGGAAGTTATTCCTGAGGGTACAGCCAGCCTGGTGGACTGGATAAAAGCCACTGTAAGGTCTGTTTACTCTGAGAAGGGGAACTGTCTGTCTCCCGCTATGAATGCCCAGTGGAATACCCCAGATGAAGCAGCTGATAAGCTTCACATGCAAGTCATGTGGGACTGGCTTTATGATGACCAGAATATTCACCTGCTAACTATGCTTGTTACCCAGGTCATGGTAAATGCCGTGGTTAAGGGGGCCCTTTTCATGCAGGGGCCTCATATAACCTCATTGCTACAATACCAAAAAACAGTTCAGGGAGCCTTATCAAACTTGCTGCCTCAGCTTCCCCTCATGGGTCTTACAGATGCTAATAAAAACGTTAGGTTAGGGGCTGGCCTGTGGCCTGTGGCTTCAGCAGCCAGGGTTCAGTTCCCAGGTGCAGACTAATTCCGCTCATTGGTGGCCGTGCTGTGGCAGTGACTCACATGCGAGATAGAGGAAGATTGGCACAGATGTTAGCTTAGGGTGACTCTTCCTCAAGCAAAAAGAAGAAGATTGGCAGTAGATGTTAGCTTAGGGTGAATCTTCCTCAGCAAAAAAAATTAGGTTAATTAACAAGCGAATGGAGAGAGGCCAAAGGGAGGACCAAGGGACTCTCCCCTACAAAGTGGACATTTTTAAACCGTTATTAAGAAGTAAGGTGAATAAAGCGAATATTGATAGGAGCGATAGATACAAAGAGGAATCAGAACGGGGAGAGTCATAGGACTCGTGCCAGCAGGGTGGGAATCTTTAGACGATTAAGAAATGGAACGGAGAGGGGCTGGAATTGCTTGTTGGTGTGGGAAAGCATCTCCTCTCCCACACATACATTGGAATTGGGTCCAGAACTATTAGAGTCCCACTTGCTGTGGCCCCTGCTTCTCACTGCCCTTGGGGTTCTTTTGGGGGAGCCCCTTCTAGTGCCCAGGGCATGCTCTTCTCTATTAGCATTCCAAGCAGGTCAAAAGTCCCTTTTAACTTGCTTTTTCTTAGCAAAGCTGAGAGACTGATGCTTTCTCAAGGAACCACGCTGCCCGTAGGGCCGCCTGCCCCAGCAAAATAGAATCCTGGCTCATCATCTGTTTCTCCACAGAGCACATTTCAGTAGTGTCCCAGTGGCTGAGCCTAAGTGGCCTGTCTGCACCCTCAAGGCCAGGGAGGCTGGGAAGGGTCATTTCTTATTCTGCTTTAGCAAGATGGGACTAAAAAGATTTTAAGCAGCCATCAATGACGTGTCCACACACCTACAATAACCACAACGCAACTTCTGTCAGTGTGGAGTCCTTCTCTTTGCTTACTGTGTCCAGTTATGTTGAAGATCTAATTTCTGTGCTCCCTCAGCCCCTCTCATCCCAGCGGGGCAAGTCACTGCTTCTAATTGCTTCCCCAGCTGGAGGATGTTTTGCTTTTTTTTTTTTTTTTTTAATAAGGAGTTGAGTATAACCTAACCATCAAAGATACTGGCTCTGAAGTCAGGCTGTCTGGGACTGAATTCTGACTCTCCAAGTTACGAGCTGTTTGACATTTAGCAAGTTACTCAACCTTTCTGAGCTTCAGTTAATTATAGTAACTACAGGACTGGGCAGCGTGAGGATGAAATGAAATAAGGCATGAAAGAACACAGCACACTTCCAGGCACAAGGTATGTGCTCAATAAGTGATAGGCATTAATTATTACAATAAACATTTTTGTGTTTCCAATCTGAGGAACACTTCTAGTTCACAATTTACATGTAGAGCAGAGAAAAATGATTTCATGACTGCTCAGGGAAATAGCTGATTCTTCCTTCTGGTAAATTCCCAGCCCCACCCTTTCCTCCTAGGGCCCCTTCAATGACTCACTCCTCAGGTATTCTGCCTCTTCTCTCCCAGACAGATGTCCCGAGAGAGCGAATGCCCAAGTCAGTTGTGTCCCTCCCTGTGGCCTAGAGGAGAGAGGGCTTTGTTTTTTTAAATTGACGTCACATTGGTTTATAACATTGTGTGACTTCAGGTGTATATTATTATATATCAGTTTCTGTATAGACTGCATTGTGCTCACCACCAATAGTCTGGTTTTTATCCATCACCATACATATGTGCCCCTTTACCCACTTCGCCCACCCCCAGCCCCTTCCCCTCTGGTAACCACTGATCTGTTCTCTTTATCAATGTGTTTGTTTATCTAGGGCTTTAATCCTGGGTCTCTAGCTTCTCAGTTGAAAGACCTGGCACAGAGTGCTCAACAAGGTTAAGGTCACACTGTTGACCCAAGGATGGGTGCTGGGCCTGAGGCAGCTGCTTTTGGTGCCCCAAGCCACATGTCCCCAGGCCACCTTTTTTTTTTTTTAATTTTATTTTTCCCTTTTCTCCCCAAAGCCCCCCGGTACATAGTTGTATATTTTTAGTTGTGGGTCCTTCTAGTTGTGGCATGTGGGATGCCACCTCAGCATGGCTTGATGAGCGGTGCCATGTCCAGGATCCGAACCGGCGAAACCCTGGGCCAGTGAAGTCGAGTATGAGAACTTAACCGCTCAGCCACGGGGCTGGCCGCCCCAGGCCACCTTTGATTGAGCTGCAGCTGGGTGGATGGTCCACGTCCCTGCCTGTGTCCCACGCAAGAGGACTTGTCTCTGTTTTTCTCCCTCAGTGGAGGGAAGTGTGGTGAGCGGAGAGTTAATGCTCTGAGGGCAACCCTTACCCCATGAAGGACATGGGTCAGTGCCCCAGCCTCCTGGCCTCCGGAGGGTCAATTCTGAAGTGTGTTCTAGAGTTTTTCAGAGGGTCTCTGGCTGGACAGAGCTCCACATCAGTAGCTAGCTCAATATGTACCTTGTATTGGAATTTTCTCCTTCCCTGACTCACATTTCTGTCCCCTCCCTCCTGTTCCCTGGGACCATCCTCTAAACAGTCTCAAGTTCTGCTCTTGGGCACTGTTTTCAGGGGAACACAATCCAAGCCCTCTGCCCCGTTTCCTCCGCATTGTTCTCTCCTCTGAATGTCTTTGTTACTAGGATCCCTCCCTAGCTGGAAGGAAAGAGGAAAGGAGGGAAAGGAAGGGAACAGAAAGGAATCTGACTACCTCAGAAATGGGGCCTAATGTATTCTGGGACCTAGGATGTGCTAGGGACTCTCTCATCTGTTATCTCACTCATATTTTAGCAACACACTTGTGAGGCAGATTATTAGCCCCATTTTATGGATGAAGAAACTGAGGAGGCCTTGAGGTTAAGTAACCAGCCCAAGGTCATACAGCAACCTTGTGGAGAGGAAGGTTTCAAACCCAGATCTGTGCTCTTCTGGCTACTTCCCTTTATGGGTGAGGTCCTTTGATAGAATCTGGAAGAAGGATTTTGAATCTAGTAAGACTGTTAGTTTTTTTTAAATTAAATATTTTAACAGCTTTATTGAAATAGAGTTGACATTCAGAAAACTGTACATACGTAAGGCGTACAATGTGATGAGTTTTGACATATGTGTATGCCCCTAAAACCATCACCACAGTTTGATAGTAAACACATTTATCACACCCCAAATTTCCCTTGTGAGCCTTTTCAATCCTTCCCTTCTGCCCTTCTGTGCCGCTCATGCTTTCCTGGCAACCACTAATCTGCTTTCTGTCTCTTTAGATTGGTTTGCATTTTCTCTTTTATGTAAATGGAATCACATAATATGTATATTTTTTTGTCTGACTTCTTTCACTCAGTGTGATTATTTCGAGATTCACCATATTGTTGTGTGTATCGCTAGTTCATTCCTTTTTACTGGTGAGGAGTATTCCATTGTACCACAATTTCTTCATCCATTCACCTGTTCATGGATGATAATTTTGGGCTATTACAAATAAGGCCCCTGTGAATATTCATGCACAAGTCTTACGTGGACATATGCTTTCACTTCTCTTGGATAAATACCTAGGGGTGGAACAGCTTGATTATATGGCAGGTATAATATTTAACTTTTCAAGAAACTGTTAAGGGGTTTTCCAGAGTGGTTGTCCCATTTTACATTCCCACCAGCAGCATGAGAGTTCCGGTTCTTCTGTGTCCTTTCCAACACCTGGTATGTTCAAGCGTTTTTTTTTAAAGATTTTACTTTTCCTTTTTTCTCCCCAAAACCCCCCAGTACATAGTTGTGCATTTTTAGTTGTGGGTCCTTCTAGTTGTGGCATGTGGGATGCCTCCTCAGCACGGCCTGACAAGCAGTGCTGTGTCCATGCCCAGGATTCGAACCGGTGAAACCCTGGGCAGCTGAAGCAGAGTGTGCGGACTTAACTACTTGGCCATGGGGCCGGCCCCCTGGTCAAGTGTTTTTAATACCAGTGATTCTGATAGGTATCACATTGTGTTTTTACTTTCCCTTTCCCTAAGGACTAATGGCATTGAACCTCTTTTCACGTGCTTACTTGCCATCCACCTATCTTCTTAGAAGTGTCTGTTCAAAATTTATGTCCGTATTTTATTGAGTTGTTTATTTTCTTATTACTGACTTTGGAAATTTCTTTGTATATTCTCGATATAAGCCCTCTTTCAGATATATCATTTAAAACATTTTTTCTGTCTCTGGCTTGTCTTTTCATTTTCTTAATAGTGTCTTCCAAAGAACAAAAGTTTTACTTTTGATAAAATCCAACTTGCTGTTTAGTGATGTCAGCAACATGGCAGAGTGAGCTGTTCCCTTCATCTCTCCCCCTGTGAACTACAACTAAATGGACAAGCATTGACCACTGGAGGATCCCCACACAGCACAACGGGACACCTGAGAGACCCACGCAGCTATACATCTGAAGGTGGATTGACTGGGCCCCCAGGAAGTAGTGGAGAGAGGTGAGCACTCCCCTACGCTTCCCCAGCAGCCCTGTGCACGTGCATGAATGCTTTCCCGGCCAGCACGAGCAGCCATAGTGAGGTCTTGCAAATGGAAACGCACCTTGGTGCAATTGTAAGAAGAAATAGCAGCAGCCCTGAGCCCACATGCGAAAGCTTTCCCAGCTGGTGGGAGAGCCCACTGTGCTGCTGCTGTCCCACTGAGTGGCCCAGGCTTGGACTCCTCAAAAAAGCCTCACCCACCAACCACAGCAGCCAATGTGACCATAAGAAGAGTCAGTGGCAGATCTATGCACACATGTGAATGCTTTCCCTGCCAGTAGGGGTTCCCATAGTACCTCTGTGGCCCCACAAGTGGGAATTCACCTCGGTATGACTGTAAGAAAAGGCAGTAGCAGTCCTGAGCCTGCACATGAACTCTTTCCTACTTGGCAGGAGTGGCCACTATACTCCCACAGCTTCCAGCGGATGGGGTGGGATCAGAAACACAGCTCTTGCTTCCCCCCAGTGGCAGCAGGTGGAATCTGTGACCTGATACAACCACAAATGCATCAGCAAAGGATTGGTTCATCAAACACCATGAGAAACTATAGCAACAACTCAGAGCAGAAGGAAAATGACAAGTCTCCAGAATCCAACCCTGAATTCACAGAAATTTACAATCTAAATGACAGAGAATTCAAAATAGCTGTCATAAAGAAACTCAATGATTTACAAGAAAACTCAGAAAGATAGTTCAATGAGCTCAGGAATAAAATTAATGAGAAGAAGGAATACTTCACCAAAGAGATTGAAACTATAAAAAAAAGTCAAGCAGAAATTCCAGATATGAAGAACAGAATTAATGAGATAAAAAATAATCTAGAATCCTTAAAAAATAGAGCTGACATTATGGAGGAAAGAATTAGTGATTTAGAGAATAGAAATATAGAAATATTTCAGGTGGAAGAGGAAATAAAAGTAACATTTAAAAAAATTAAAGGAATTCTTTGAGAAATATCTGACTCAATTGGGAAAGGCAACATAAGGATTATAGGTATTCCAGAGAGAGAAGAGAGGGAGAAAGGAGCAGAGAGCTTGTTCAAAGAAATAATAACTGAGAACTTCCCAAGCTTGGGGAAGGAACCAGAATTATAAATACATGAAGCCAATTGAACTCCTAACTACATCAATGCTAAAAGACCTTCTCCAAGGCATATGATAGTAAAACTGGCATAAGTCAATCACAAAGGAAAAATATTAAGGGCAGAAAGGCAGAAGAAAATAACCTACAAAGGAACTCCTATCAGACTTTCAGCAGATTTCTCTGCAGAAATCTTACAGACTAGGAGAGAATGGAATGATATATTCAAATTACTGAATAGCAGAAACTTTCAGCCAAGAATACTCTATCCAGTGAAACTATTCTTCAGATACAATGGAGAAATGAAAGCTTTCCCAGATAAACCAAAGCTGAGGGAATTCATCTCCACTAGATCTCCCCTACAAGAAATGATTAAGGATGTCCTCATACCTGAAACAAAAAGACAAAGGTCTATAAAACTTTGAGCAAGTAGATAAATAGACAGACAAAATCAGAAAACTGCAGCTCTCTTTCAGAACAGGGTAGCAAATACTTGACTATAACTTAAAAGATAAAGGGAAAGAAAGCATCAAAAGTAACTATAAATACCTCAACTTAGGCACAAACTCATAACACGAAACAGAAAAATTTGTGACAATAATAACTCAGAAGGGGAAGAGGAAAGGGATAGAAACTGCTGAGGCTGTGGAGATAAGAAGATAACAAAAAATGGACTATCTCATCTATGAGATCTTTTATACAAACCTCATGGTAACCACTAAACAAAAAATCAGAGAAGAGCCACAATTCATAAGGTAAGAGAACACTGAGAAAACCACCACAATGAAAAAGGCAGTCAGAAATTCAAAGGAAGAGAAACAGTGGAAATATAGAACAACCAGAAAACAAGAGATAAAATGGCAGCATTAGGCCCTCATATATCAATAGTCACTCTAAACATAAATGGATTGAATTCTTCAATTAAAAGACACTGAGTTGCTAGATGGATCAAAAAACAAGACCCAACAATATGCTGCCTCCAGGAAACACATCTCAGCTCTAAAGACAAACATAGGCTCAGAGTGAAAGGATGGAAGATGATATTCCAAGCAAATGGCAAACAAAAGAAAGCAGGTGTCACCATACTTATATCAGACAAAGCAGACTTCAAGATAAAAAAGACAATGAGAGACAAAGAGGAGCAGCATATAATGATAAAAGGTACTTTCCACCAAGAGGACATAACACTCATGAATATATATGCACCTAACACAGGGACACCAAAGTACATAAAGCAATTGTTAACAGACCTAAAGGGAGAAATTAACAGCAACACAATAATAGTAGGGGACCTCAACACCCCACTTACACCAATGGATAGATCATCCAGACAGAAAGTCAACAAGAAAATAGCAAAATTAAATGAAACACTTGATCAGATGGACTTAATAGATATATAGAGAGTATTCCACCCCAAACCAGCAGAATACACGTTCTTATCAAGTGCACATGGAACATTCTCAAAGATAGACCATATGTTTGGAAACAAGGCAAGCCTCAATAAATGTAAGGAGACTGAAATGATATCAAGAATCTTTTCTGACCACAATGCTATGAAACTAGAAATCAACTACAAGACAAAAGCTGGGGAAGTCATAAATGTGTGGAGACTAAACAACATGCTACTGAACAACCATTGGATCAATGAAAAAATCAAATGAGAAATAAAAAAATACCTGGAGACAAATGAAAATGAAAATACAACATACCAACTCTTATTGGTTGCAGCAAAAGCAGTTGTAAGAGGGAAATTCATAGCAATACAGGCCCACTGCAACAAACCAGAAAAATCTCGAACAAGTAATGTTAAACTACACCTAACAGAACCAGGAAGAGAAAAAACAAACAAAGCCCAAAGTCAGCAGAAGGAGGGAAATAATAAGAATTAGAGCAGAAGTAAATGAGATAGAGACTAGAAAAAAGTAGAAAGGATCAACAAAACTAACAGCTGGTTCTTTGAGAAGATAAAAAAAACCCTGACAAATCCTTAGCCAGACTCACTAAGAAAAAAAGAGAGAAGGCTCAAATAAATAAAATTAGGGATGAAAGAGGAGAAATTACAATAGGTACCACAGAAATGCAAAGGATTATAAGAGAACATTATGAAAAACTATATGCCAACAAATTGGATAACCGAGAAGAAATGGATAAATTCTTAGACTCATACAACCTCCCCAAACTGAGTCAAGAAGAAATAGAAAAGCTGAATAGACCAATCACAAGTAAAGAGATTGAAACAGTAATCAAAAACCTCCCCCAAAACAAAAGTCCAGTACCAAATGGCTTGTCTGGAGAATTCTACCAAACATTCAAGGAAGATTTAATACCTATACTTCTCAAACTATTCCAAAAAATTGAAGAGGATGGAATGTTTCCTAATTGATTCTATGAGGCCAGCATTACTCTGATACCAAAACCAGGCAAGGACAGCACAAAGAAGGAAAATTACAGGCCGATATCTCTGATGAACATAGATGCAAAAATCCTCAACAAAATATTGGCAAACTGAATACAGCAATACATTAAAAGGATCATACACCGTGATCAAGTGGGATTCATATCAGGGTCACAGGGGTGGTTCAACATCTGCCAATCAATCAATGTGATACACCACATTAACAAAATAAGCAATAAAAATCACATGATCATCTCAATAGATGCAGAGAAAGCAGTTGACAAGATCCAACATCCATTTATGATAAAACTCTTAATAAAATGGGTACAGAAGGAAAGCGCCTCAACATAATAAAGGCTACACATGACAAACCCTCAGCCAATGTCATACTCAATGGTGAAAAACTGAAATCCATCCCCCTGAGGACAGGAACTAGAAAAGGGTGCCCACTCTCACAACTCCTATTCAACACACTACTGGAGCTGTTGGCCAGAGCAATTAGGCCAAAAATAAATAAATAAATAAATAAACAAACAAAAGGAATCCAAATTGGAAAGGAAGAAAAGAAACTCTTACTGTTTGCAGATGGTATGGTTCTATATATAGAAAACCCTAAAGAATCCATCAGAAAACTATTAGAGATAATCAACAACTACAGCAAAGTTGCAGGGTACAAAGTCAACTTACAAAAATCAGTTGCATTTCAATACTCTAATGACAAACTAGCACAAAGAGAAGTCAAGAATACAAGAAATCCCATTTATAATAGCAACAACAAGAATAAAATATCTAGGAATAAATTTAACCAAAGAGGTAAAAGACCTATACAGTGACAACTATAAGACATTATTGAAAGAAATTGAAGAAGATATAAAGAAATAGAAAAATATTCCATGCTCATGGATTGGAAGAATAAACATAGTTAAAATGTCCATATTACTTAAAGCAATCTACAGATTCAATGAAATCCCAATGAGAATCCCAACAACATTTCTTCATGGAAATAGAACAAAGAATCCTAAAATTTATATGGAACAACAAAAGACCTCGAATAGCCAAAGCAATCCTGAGAAAAAAGAATAAAGCTGAAGGCATCACAATTGCTAACTTCAAAATATGCTACAAAGCTACAAAACAGCATGATACTGGTACAAAAAGAGACACACAGATCAATGGAACAGAATTGAAAGCTCAGAAATAAAAGCACGTGTCTATGGAAAGCCAATCTTCGACAAAGGAGCCAAGAACATATGGTGGAGAAAGCAAAGTCTCTTCAACAAATGATGTTGGGAAAAGTGGACAGCCACATGCAAAAGAATGAAAGTAGACCATTACCTTGCAGCTTTCACAAAAATTAACTCAAAATGCATTAAAGACTTGAATGTAAGACCTGAAACCATAAAACTCCTAGAAGAAAACATAGGCAGTACACTCCTTGACATCAGCAGCACCTTTTTGAATACCGTGTCTACTCAGGCAAGGGAATCAAAACAAAAAATTAACAAATGGGACTACATCAGACTAATAAGCTTTTGCAAGGCACAGGAAACCATGAACAAAATGAAAAGACAACCCACCAACTGGTGATACTGAACCTGAAGTGAGTTCGCTCACCCATTGGGCAGCAAGCCAATCTCTGACACTGGGTGTGGTGGAAGAAAGTAGGAATTTTATTTTTGCACAGCACTGAGCAAGGAGAGAGGGCAGCTAATGCTGAAATCCCAAACTCCCTGAAAAGCTAAAAGGAAGGGTTTTTATTTGGGGTTTGACAAATTGAAATGGCAAGCAATAGGATATATTGGAGTATATGAGGAAGCCATTTGGTATAAACCTAATCTGGCCTGACTTTTTTTTTTCCAAAAGGGCCTGACTGTGGCCATTGAGCATGCATTGTATATCTGCTTAGACATTTTGAGATAAAGGTGCAACTTCCCACCCCCTCCCAACGTTGGCATCTCCTTAAAGATTATGCATCTTTCTTTAGGCTGGGAACTGATTGCAGCGCTCATCTGTGACCACCCAGCTCGAGGCAACAGACCTGCCAGCCTGTGGGGTTCACTGAGACAGCAGGCCTATCTGCTGTTTCCATCAATCGCTGTGCTGACAGAGCAGCCTCATGACTATTGTAAAAGGGACATTTCAATCATATGTGAAACATACTCTTTGAGGGTATATAACCACCCTGTATAACCCCACTTCTTTGGAGTGCTCTGTTCCTTTGTGGAAAGACTCTCCTGGGTTATAATCTTTAGATTTAAGCTCAGAATAAACTCACCCCAATTTTCATTTATAGATTAGTTATGGATTATTTTCGTCGACAGGTTTTAGGTAGGGGAGGGGGAGCATATGGCCTTGCTGGTCGGAGCTTTCCCCCCAGCCTGTGTTTGGCCTTGAGATTACTTGCGGAGAGGAGGGAGCCCATGACCTTTCCCCAGCTTCCAATGTGAAAGCAAAGCAAAACCCTTTAAACTTTTGGCAGAGAAAAACTCAGAATGGCACATCTTCAGATGAGAACAGTGGTCATTAAGCATCCCTCATGCTCATTTGGATTACTTCTCTACCTCCACACCAAAGCTGCAGGGGTGGAGGGCACCCTCTTCTACCCAAAACCTGGCCTAAGCTACACAAATTCCCTGTCTGTAGTTCCTTTTTGAAAGGTGAGTCAATCTAAAGGCTGAGGAAATAGAGACCACAGTTAGAGCAGTTCAAGAGAGAGACGAGGAGGACCTGAACACAGTCAATGCCAGTGGGGATGGAGAGGAGGGAACCCAGTCTGGAGATATTTCTGAGGTATTAATAGAAGGATCTGGGGGATGAGAGAGAGGGAATATTTGAATGTTCTTTTTGGAACATTGTGAGAATGGTGATGCCACGAACGGAGACATGGAACATGGAAGGGACACAAATTGTGTGGGAATGGATTATGTTTGGATGTGGGCACATGGCTGAGAGCTCAGTGGGGCAGCCTCAAGGGATCCCTTGCAGGCAGGAGAAGACAGGAGACTGGAGCAGGGAGAGTGACAAGCACCAGGCTGAAATGAATGGCATCTATGGAGAGAGAAAGGAAGAAGGCAGAGGACAGAGAACACTGTGTTGTCAACGTCAGGCCAACAGAAGAGAAACCAGCGAGAGAAGCAGAGGTCGGAGAGGCTGGAGCAGAGTCCACTGTTCCTGAGAAGGCATCTAAGTTTCAGTTTCCCTCAAAGAAAAGCCTGAGGGTGGGTTTAGATGCATGTGGTATTTTAGGAGAGATCCCAGGAAGTCAGAGTGAGGGAATAGAGAGAGTGAGATAGGATAGGAGAAAAGCCAATAGAAGGGTGTTTTATTAAAATTGTGGTTGAGGGCAACAGAGGCTCCATTCCAGTAGAACCTCCAAATTTAGAGAAGGCCTCTCAGAACCTCCCACATGAAGGATGGGAGGCTGGAATATTCATCTGCCAGTGTCGGTGCTCCTTTTTGAGGATTCCACCTGGGGGCACCGACTCCTCCCCCCCCCCCCGCCCCCCTGATTGCATCACAGTGGGCTAGGAGAGGGGTGATGAGCAAGCTCCCATGGTGTAGTAGAAGGACTTGTGATGGTTAGTTTTATGTGTCAACTTGGAGGGTATTTTTGGATGAGACTCACATTTAAATCGCTGAACTTTGAGCAAAGCAGCCTGCAGAAATGCGCAGGCCTCACCCAATCGGCTGAAGGAATTATCCAACAGACTGCCTTTAGACTTCATCTGTGCCATCAGTTCTCTTGGGTCTCCAGTCTGCTGGCCTTCCGAGTGGAACTGGGACCTCAGCTCTCCTGGGTCTCCACCTGCTGGCCTTTGGGTGGGAACTGCACCATCGGGTGTCCTGGATCTGAGCCTGCAGGCCCACACTGCAGATTCTGGACTCCACAGCTTCCATAATTGTGTGAGCCAACTCTTTATAATAAATCTCTTTTCACACAACCCTCCCCCCGCCAGTTGATGCTGTTTCTCTGGAGAACCTTGACTAATACAGACCTGAAGCAGATTGTGAAAGTCAAGGTGCAGACGAGGTCAGATGCTGGCAGAGCGAGGTGAGTCAGAGCTCACACAAAACTGTCCACCACAGCTGTGGCTGAACTCAGAGATGCGATGTGCAGGCCAGAGACATCTGGTAGAGATGATCAACAGGGTGAGGACTCACACAGCCTGTGGGGTTTGACATTCAAGAGGACTTTGACGACCTTTGTGAGAGGAGTTTTATGTTTCGTTTTCAATGAATTAATGAGTGTGTTGGAGCTGAGGATGTAGAAACAGAGAGCACAGGTTACCTTTGAGAAGTTTGGGAGTGAAGAGAGGGAGGGAGGAATGGATGTTAGATTAAGCAAGAAGAAGAATCGGGGGATTTTTTTTAGAATGGATGACTTGAGGCCGTGGAGAAGAGGGGGTGGGAACAGAGGGGGAAGAGTCGCAGGCCTAAGAAGGGGAGTGAGGACCCCAAGTAAGAATGGATTTCAGGGCCACAGGTAGAAGGATTAGCCTTGCACAGAGGTAAGGGCGTCTTTTTCTGAGAAGAAAAGAAGAAAGAGGAAGTAGGTGAAGATACTGAGTTATGCTGAAGAGATAGGAAGGAAAGTAGCTTCTATCTGCTCAGACAAGTAGGGAAGAGGAGGGTAGTATGTAGTGGGAAGAAAGTGAGCCTGGAGTCAGATTGACAGACCTGGGTTAGGGCTTCAGTTCAACATTTCTGTTGCCTTTGGGAAAATTCCTTAATCTCTGTGTCAATTTTTTTATGTATCGAATGGGGGAACTTGTATCTACTTAACAAGGTCAACAGGTGGATAGAAGTACATGATGCGTATATTACAATGTCTGGCACATACACACTCAAAAGATAATAATTATTAAGTAAAGCAATTTTATGAGTGGGAAAAATTAAGTGGGACTTGGGCATGGATCAGGTCCTACGAAAAGTGGGAAATAGGACAATATCATTTATTAGATTTTTTCAGTTCTGGATTTTACATTTGATAATTTTTATGGATTTCATTTCTCTGCTGAAATTCTCCATCTAAGCATGTATTTTCTTAGACTCATTAATTGCGGTTATTTCAAAGTCCATGTGTTGTAACTCCAATATCTGGATCAGCTGTTGGTTTGTTTCTTTTGAGTCTTTTTTTTCTGTTGGTTTTCAATCATCTGATGATATCTCCTGGCATGCCTGGTAATTTTTGATTGAATGACAGATATTTTGTTTGAAAAATTGTAGAGATAATTTGTGTCTCTGGATAATATTAGGTTTCTTCAGAGATAATTCATTTTTGTTTTTGGCAGGCAATTAGAATAGAGGAAACTCACCTTAATCCAATATGAGGTTGAGTTGATTTGAAGGCCAGCTTCAGTCTTAGTGTGGGTTGGTCTAGTTCCAGATTGTCCTTTGTGCCAATTGTCAATTAACTCAGCTCCAAACCCTTCCCTTCCTGCTTTGCAATACTGGAGCTGAATTCTGTGAATATTTCTCTTGCCAGCTGGTGCAATGTTAAACATTGTCATTAGAGGGTGCTTGAGGAACACCGGAGGAGGAAGAGGTCTCTTCCCAGTTCTGTTCCTTTGGCCAGGCTCCAGGGACATGTACAACTTCTTCAGGGCAGGCTCCTGCAGTATAAGGCAGTCGGCAGTGCCCAGCAGCCAACAGCTTCTCCTGGCGCCTCCTTGCGTAGCTTCTCAGTGAATGACAAATGATGAGGCACCTCCCACGAAAGACTTTCCCTGGTCCCTCCTAGGGAAACTTTGCAGCATCTCAGCAACTCCTCTACCAGCTAGTGAGCCACAGCTAAGTACTCTTACACTAGGTCTGGAT
Source organism: Equus asinus (assembly GCF_041296235.1). Classification (NCBI taxonomy): domain Eukaryota; kingdom Metazoa; phylum Chordata; class Mammalia; order Perissodactyla; family Equidae; genus Equus; species Equus asinus. Next base: position 169,300,775 of record NC_091791.1, read on the forward strand.
CTCAGCCCTGGGAGGGGTATGAGGCACAGTGGGTGGTCTTTCTCTGATAGTCTTTTCTTTCTTTCTTTTTTTTTTTTTGAGGAAGATTAGCTCCGAGCTAACATCTGCTACCAATCCTCCTCTTTTTGCTGAGGAAGACTGGCCCTGAGCTAACATCCGTGCCCATCTTCCTCTATTTTACATGTGGGATGCCTACCACAGCATGGCTTGCCCAGCAGTGCCATGTCCACACCTGGAGTCCCAGCTGGCAAACCCTGGGCCGCTGAAGTGGAATGTGCGCACTTAACCGCTGCGCCACTGGGCTGGCCCCTTTCTCAGATATTCTATTTCAGCCCTAAGCAGAGGGGCTCTTTCTCATATCTGTTATTCCTGTATTCTTTAGAATTCTCTTTTCTTCTGACTAGCCAATCTCTCAGTACTCCGATACCCTATTATAGTTAATACTTCTTTATTTTAAACTTCACTGGTTCAAATTTCTGTGTGACATCTGTGTCCTGATGGAACCCTGACTCATCCACCTGTAGTCTTAGGGTATGTTCTTCAGGGGCTCCAACTGAAATCCTAGAGTATTTATCAGGGCCCCTCCTTCTTGAGAGGTCTTGAACTCCAATTTTTGTTTCCTCAACAAAATAAGACTTCAACAAAACTTGTCCAACAAGACTGTTGAAAGTTCTTCTCAGACTCTCACGTAATAATTGGGGACCATTATTCTGCCTACCACATCTTGTTTCTCGGAACCATGTATTTCTGCTATTGGATAAACAATACCAGTCACCAGCTCAAAGTACAAAGAACATTTAACTTTAATATGGTATCTTGCTGATGATGAATTAAATGATTGTTCAATAAGCCATTTCTCTAATCTATAGTAGGACTGTATGCAGTAAAACCTCAGAGAATATGTGGGACATATGGAATTGGATATGGAGTAAAGATTGAGCAAAAGGAAATGAGAATCCTTCCACATTCTAGCAAGGCAAGCTGGATGAGGTTCTGAGGGACCATGGGGCAGTTCCTACAGAACAAATTAAAGGTGATGAGGAATGTGGAATTTTAGGGTCAGATTTTTGCTTCCAATAGTATTGGACAGTTAAAGGTGGGAAAACAAAAATCTTAGAACTCAGAATATCCACCTCAAAGTCCAGAAGAAAATACAGCACTGCTGCATGCATCTTTCTTTCTGTAGGTGTCATATATAAACTGAATGCTGAAACTGATCTTGCACATTGCTGAATTGCAGACAAGTTTACAACCTCACCAGGATTTTGCAGTGTAAATAAGAATAGTGATCTGGAAAAAGATCAGGGTCTTGACAATCCAAATATGGACATAAGGAAAGAACTGGAAGTCTCGGGAAAACCCAATCCCATGGGCCCCTTTGAAACATTTTTCACTGTGTCTTCTCTGCAGAGGGGAGAGTGAGCCTCTGCTTTGCTTTGCTCCATCCCCCATACTTCCCCTCTTATGCTCATCCTATGACCAGGATGAACCAGAGGGTGAGAAGCAATAAAGCAATCACGTAAAAGTGATTAGGATTGATACCCAGAAGGAGCTGCAGGAATTTTCTAAGGCAAAATCTGGGGAATTCTATGTGATTATGAAATTTAATGTATGTGATCATGTCAATTTAATTGGATCATGAGTTTATCCAAAAAGACAGAACGTAATTTTAGATTGGACCAAATTAATTGCAGTAGTGGTCTACAATATATATCGTGAATGCTTAGTCCACAGAAAGCTCAGCATCTGCCATTTTAAATGTCTCTATGGTTTTGCCCCTTGCCTGATGATTCAGGAGAAGCACAGTTGTTGCTAAGACCTGAGAGAAAAGTGTTCCTGGTTACAGAGTGAGGACTCCACAGAGTTGCTGTAGACAACATTGTGGACTGCATCCCTCAGATAGAAGAACCATGAATTTCATAAAGCTATTTCTTCTTCGCTGTGAAAAAAACTTGATTTGTTCTGGGTAATAAATAATGAGAATAATTATGTGGCAAGTCAAGAATATCCTATATTAGAGGAAAGAGACAATAGGAGTAATTTGAATTTATGGATAACCCCCAAATTCTGTCTCTCTAGTTTGCAGAAGCTGCTGATTGACCCTAATAGACTTTCTCTCAATCTTCCTTAGTGATAGAACCTGACATTTTTAGCTAGACATATGTCCACTTGGAATAAAGAGATTTTCCAGTCTCCTTACAGCTATATGTGGCCATATCACTAAATTCTGGACAGTTGTAAGTAAACATAAATGGTGTGGGGAGGGAAAAGGTGTGCATTCTTCTGCTGTTCTTTTTCTTATTGGTTTAAACGTGGGTATGATGCTGGACCTTGAGCAGCCGTCTTCCATGAAGCGGAATGTTCAGGGTGGAGCAGCAAGACAGAAGGAGCTTGGGAGCCTGATAGTTTTGGAGCTGCCATCCTGGTCCTTGAGAGCCTATCCACAGAGCCTTTCTATGAAGGAGAAGTAAACTCCCATCTCCTTTAAGCCACGGATATATCAGGTTTTTGTGTCATACACAGCCAAGCCTAGTCCTATCAGATGCACCTAGGTATTTAAACACCATCTCTTACCGACTCTTCAATTGGTCAACAACTATTTTCTATCAATCGCTGTATCCCAGAGCTTAGCATAGTCTATAGCACGTAAGAGATGTTCAATAAACGTGAGAGACTGAATAAACAGATGGAAAATGGCCAGATCGTATATAAACCTAGAACTCTGACCCACAATCCGCAGCAACTAGCCAACCCTTATCTACAGTAACCAGCCCAGGAAACCAGCCTACTATCTATAAGTCAGACTTGTAGGAAATCAGACCACCATCTCTAGCAACCAGCCCAGGAAGCCAAACAATAAGCCCTGTAACAATCTTCCCCAAACAGCCAGGTCCTGATTAGTAAGTGACAGCATTCCTAATTTTGATCCCTGCTTCCAACTTGGGACCAACCACAGAAAGCCAACTGACGTATCCTTAAACGAGTACATAGGATGCCCTCCTTCGGGTTAGCCTTCCCACAGCTTCCCTGTACCAATAGTTTCCAACCAGAACCTACCTGAGCCTTCCCTTTTTCCCACCATAAAGCCTTCCCACACCGTCACCCGACTTTGAGTCTCCGCCAAAACGCAAGTGATGGCAGCTGACTCTGTTGCTAGAGCCAGCCCTGAATAAATGGCTTTTACCTGTTCTCATTTGATTGGTCTTCATTTATTTCCACAAGTGTTTGTCAAATAAGGGAAATGAAAGAAGTGGAGGACTTTGGTAGATAAATAAGACAAAATTCCTTGGAGAATTTACACTCTAGTGAGGTACACAGACATTAAACAAGGATTTACACAATTTTGTAGACAATTGGGGTGTGTGTGTGTTATGAATGCTGTGAGAATGCTGCAAGATTGTAGCTGAGATCTAAAGGTGAGGAGAAGTTAGTCAGGCAAAGAAGGTTGTGAGTAAGGAGGGACCTAGGCAGGAGGAACAGCATCTGTGAAGTCCTGAAATTGGGAAGGAGTTGGCACATACCACGAACTGAAAACACCTAGTATCACGAATACATTGTGCCTCGGGTCTTGCTGACTAGCATCCCCAGAACCACTGGTTCCCAACCTTCCTGAAGCCTGATTCTCCTTTTCTTTTAGTTCTGTGATCTCTCCTTTCAATACATTACTCTTTTGTTTAAATTATATGGAGTCCGTTTCTGTTGCTTCCAACTGAACACCTCTTATTGATAGGATTGCTTTGTCACATCTCCTGAATTATTAACTCTTTCACTAGTCTGTAACGTTTCACATGTTATGTTTTTTCTCTCAGTTAGATAGTACATACCTGGAAGGAGCCATCGTTTTGGGGTAATTTGTTACACAACATTTGCTCAGACTTGAGGTCTAGGATCTAGGTGATGAAATCTGGGCCCCTGAGCCTGAGCGTGGTGCCATGTTGGGATCAGACTCCAGGGTCTTATGAAGAGGAGATGACCGTGGGAAGGATGTGAATTGTTATGACCAGTGGGCAGACTGTGACAGACTGTGTTGTCTAAAGATGGCCACATGTATGTGTTTATCCCATTCTGCATCCTCTTCTTGCAGTGTAACTGGTACTTCTTCCACCTAGAAGTGGGGTCTCACCCCTTGATTCTGGCCAGGGGCTTGTGTCTGCCTTGACCAATGGCATACAATGACTTTCAAGGCTAGGTTGTAAAAAGGTTGTAACTTCTGCCTGGAGCTCTCTCTCGACACTTGCCATGATGTGAGAAAACCCAAGCCATATGGAGCAGTCACATGGATGTAGGATAGCCAATTGCCCTAGCTAAAGTCTCAGCCAATAGTCAACATCAACTACTAGCCATGTGGCAGTTCTAGCTCCCGGCCTTCAGGTCCCCCACCAGACACTGTGGAGTACATAGGAGGAGCCTTCCTCGCACCCTGTCTGAATTTCTTACTCACAGAAACCATGAAAAATAATAAATGATCATTGCGGTTTGAAGCCACAAAGTTTTGGGAATGATTTGTTATGCAATAATAGAAGCTGATACGTTATGTAAAAACTCGAAGTGTTTATTTGTGTTTAAAATTTTTCAGCGAAGGAGACATTTGAAATCTGTTAGCTTCAGTCCTTGAGAAACAAAGACACATTGCAACCTTTGGAATTTATTGTGAAATGGGGCTTTTAGGAATCTTGCCAATCTTATCCTTAAGATTTTTTTCTAACCATTTATATGTTAGTGTGAAGAAAATTTTCAAAATTAAAATTGATATTTAGCCATAAAGAGAAATGAAGTACTGATGTATACTAAAACATGGATGAACCTTGAACACATTATGCTAAGTGAAAGAAGCCAGACACAAAAGGTGACATATTATGTGATTCCGTTTGTATGAAATGTCCAGAATAGACAAATCTATAGAGACAGAAAGTGGATAAGTGGTTTCCAGAGGTTTCTGGAAGGGGAGAATGGGCAGTGACTATTAATAGGTATGGAATTTCTTTTTGAGGGGATGAAAATGTCCTGGAATTAGACATGGTGTTGGTTGCTCAACCTTGTGAATATACTAAAACCTGCAGACTTGTACACTTTAAAAAAGTGAATTTTAGGGGCTGGCCCCGTGGCCGAGTGGTTAAGTTCGTGCGCTCTGCTGCAGGCGGCCCAGTGTTTCGTTGGTTCGAATCCTGGGCGCGGACATGGCGCTGCTCGTCAGACCACGCTGAGGAGGCGTCCCACATGCCACAACTAGAGGAACCCACAACGAAGAATACACAACTATGTACCGGGGGGCTTTGGGGAGAAAAAGGAAAAAATAAAATCTTTAAAAAAAAAAAAAAAAGTGAATTTTATGGTGTGTGGATTATATCTCAACAAAAAAATTATTACAAAGTTTTCTTTGGTAAACCATGAGTGAGCTAGATCAACAAATCTGGCTATACTGTCTACATGTGAAATTCAGTTTTGACAAAGTCACAGACAAATTTGCAAAAATTAAGTCCTGGAACAGAAATTATAATATTATAATTCATTTCTATAACAGGCCAATATGTAAGTATATGTTTTTCCTTTTTATTTAAAATAAAAAGCATATGAATAAAATTATAATTATTAATCCATTCCTTTTTTCTTTGTACTGTAATATATAAAATGTATATATTTTTACTGGCATTATTATACATATGAGCATATGAGGTCAATAAAAGAAAATTTTTACTTTCTGCATTTCCTTTCTGACCATTATTATTGTGTTTCATGTTGGGGTTAACACCGAAAGTAATTTTTATTTTTTGTTATTGAGAGCCTAGGTCAGAAAAAATCAAGGTCTAAACTGGGATGGTAATGAAGGGAATGGAAAGGAAGGATAGACAGATAGATAGATAGATAGATAGATAGATAGATATTGTATGAATAAAATTGATAGTTCTCTGCAGTTATGGGGATAAGGAAGAGGGAGATATCAAAACTTAAATATATTTGCAGACAATAACTGGCAATTCTTGGAGGCTTGGTTTATAAATATAAGGACCCAATGCCTAGAACTGCCTCTGAACATAGAGGTTCTTCAATATATTTTTTGTTTGAATAAATGAATGATCTTGTACAGAACACATGTTATCTGCCTCACATACTCTCCCTCCATCTTTTTACTGCACCTGTTACTGTGGCAACCGACTGCTTGTAGGTGTCCCCTGACTGAACCCATTCCCAGCTCTGGCTCCTGTCTTTTGCCTTTGGTCCAGGGCCTTCTTTGCCTCAGGCTTGTGGCACACTTACCGTTTTCTGACACTTGTGCAAACCTGAAATAGTGAGGGAATTAACACTCAAGGGGTAACTTGACCACTGGGGGTGAGAGCAAGTGGATTACCATTCCCCTGTCTGTCTCTTGAATCACATTCTATATGGCTCCACAGAAGGGCGCCAGGAGGACAGGGTTCCAGTTGATCAGAGCAGCCACTGACCAGCTGAATACTACACCCTTGCACGGGCTTCCCTCTTTCCCAGCTTCACTCTTCCCGCTCAGTCTTTTGTCCCTAGTGATTGCTTTCCACAATAAATGACCTGCCTCTTGCTCTTGCCTCAGGCTCCGCTTTTGGGGCGAGCCCAGCCTAAGACAGGTTCCCATGTAAAATGCGCTGAGGTGGAATTAGCACTGGATAAGGACCCAGGGAGCCTGGGTTCTAGACCTTGCTCTGTCACTAACTTCAAATGAAGAAAGGAGCACTTCTATCACCGTTTTCAGATGCACATATACTGACAGGAAAAAGTCTCCAAGCCATTTGTTAACTGAGAGAGAGAGAGAGAAAAAGCAAGTCAAGAAAAATCCTTGTAGCATGGTCTCATGTGCATAAACAGAGCAGGTGTGTGTACATATATATATATATATATAAGTAAATGTATAAAAATGATGCACTATCACAGTTTCCTATATATTTTTGTATAGCTTGAATCGTTTACAAGGAGTACGTATCTTGTGTAGTTAAAAAAAAAAAATAATGTCCACCTCCAAGGCCCTTGAATCATGCTTGTCAAAGTGTAGAGCAGAAGGCAAAGAGCTCCACAAACGCGAGGTGAGAAGCCGAGCTGTGCCCAGGTGTGCGCGCTAGGGGGCAGCGGAGCGAGGACCCAGGCCAGGCGGGCGAGAAACCTGGAACAGCCGGCGGGAGGGCGGCTGGGTTTCTGTGGTCGCCAGGGGGACAGAAGTGTAGGGCAACCTAAAGCTACAACTACCCGCTCTTCCCCAGGCAGGACGTTGCAGAAGTCATAAATTCCATCCCTAGGCTGCAGCCCAGACAGATTGGAGGGTTTTCACAGTTGAGGGGATGGCCCCCTCCACTTCCCCTGAGAGAAGCTTGGTGCTCTGAGTAGTCCTCAGGCTCCTTCGTACCACATTTGCGCTCAACGACTCTCCCCTCTGCTCCTCGCCCTCCCCCCAACACCCGCAGAGGGGAAATTGAGTCACTGGGAGGCGAGGCCAGAGTTGCTGGGGGAATGTGCAACGACGCCAGCCCTCAGGGCCTTCCAGATGCCAGGAGGAGGGGGAGGGTTCTCCCGGAAAATATACAAAGGGGGGTCGGGGAGGCGGCGGCTGGCCGGGCAGGAGCTGAGCCAGACACATGGAGAAACGCTGCCGAGGATCAAAGGAAATATGACATTTGAAAAGAATGTGCGCGTCTGCTGGTGCCGCGGAGAGGTCGGGGGGGGGGGGGTCGCGGAGGCGGAATGCGAGGAAGCGAGGGCTGGGTCCGGGTCTCTACCCCTGCCCTTCTCGCCTCCTCTTCCACCTCCCCGCCCCCCCACTCCACCCCTTAGGTGGAGGCTGGCCGCCGGGCTCAGGGTGTTCCTCGCTCTCCCTCCCCTGGTGTCTCTCCTTCATTTCCGAGATGAAGCTGGAAGGGAAATGTAACCTGAGGAGACCAACCAAAGGGGGGAAAAAAAGAAAGAAAAATCAAACCAGGCCGCCTCCCGCTCGGCCTCGGCACATTCTTCTCTCCCCGCCGGCTTGGCCTCTCCTCCCCGCCCCTCTAGCGTCGCGGCCCTGGGCTCGGAGCCGGGGCAGCTCCGCGCGTCACCGGGGTCCCCGGGGGCTGGGGGGCTCCCCAGGGCGGGCCAGAGGGAGGACGAGAGGGAAGGGAGGGGAGCCGCTCGGCTGCGGCGGAGCTCGGGCCCGCGCTGGCCAGCCCTCCCTCTTCCCCTGTCCCGCAGAGCCTGTTTCTCATTAGAGTAACGGGCGCGGTCCCACCCGGCTCCCGAATGTTTGTAAACGTCTGACCCGAGGGCCGTCACTTAACCCTTTAGGTGCAGGGCTGGGGCGGCGCTGGGGGCGCGGCCCCGAGCCGGAGGGATTTAGATTGAAGATCGCTGAGGCCTCTTAGAAAAGTTTGAAAGTACACGGTCTGCGTGAGGGGAAATGGTAGCAACCCGCCCCCCACCCACCCATTCGCGGTACGAGTCACCAATCTCGGATCTAACGTCCTCTCTTACACGAGGGCCCCTCCATGCCTGCCCTTCCTAGAAACTCCAGTCCGAGTCTTCCTTTATCCTCCCGCCCAGGTGACAGGTATCCAACCCTGGGGCCCACCGGGTCGAAGGGTTCCGGGCCCCTAGTAAACCTGGCCAGGATTTTCAGGAAAGCCGGAGCGGGATGCCATCGGATAGGGGATTCATTCCAGACTACAGATCTAGGGAGGAGGGAGCCGACTTCCCGTGGAGGCTAATTAACGGCCCCTCTGGGAGGCTGGGACAAGGGCAGCGGTAAAGCCTGGCCCGGATCATAGCCCACCGGAGGCCGTGGACATCTGACTCGTTCCCTAAGACGGATAAATGTTCTTCCCCCTTGGAGGATGGGGAGAGACGGCTGGCGGAGGGGCTGATTCTGCAGGAAGGCTTCCAGAGGGCCCAGTCAGGACGGCCTCAGGCGAGGGACTTGGAAGGAATGGCCTTTCTCTCTTTAGAGCGGCCTGAAGCCGCTCCGCATCCTTGGCTTCAGGCTTGGAGGGAAGAGGGAGGATTGGTCCTTTCCTTGCTAGTTGCTGGCTGCACAACTCTTCAGAACTTAAGAAAGGGTATTCGGTGGGCTCTCTACACTGTGGGCTCAGGATGTGGCCCCTTTAAGGCACTCGGACCCGGAGCCCCTGAACTTAGACTAAGTTGGGGGTGGTAGTGGTGGTGCTCCCTGCGGGAAATGATTGTCACAACTGCGGGCCAATAGGCATCATTCCGGTCGTACCACACTGGAGGGACCGTTTTCCAATTCAGTTTTGTTCTTTTCTTTTTGAGGGGGAGGTACTGGAGAGACGACAGGGGAGGGAGGGTGAGGGAGGACGAGGGGCGCGTGGTTTTCCCATCTCATCCCTGGAGGAGGGGCTGAAGCATCCCGGGCAGCCAATCAGGGACAGGCTGGGGGGGGGGGAGCGCTTTGAAGAAGTTTAGGGAAAAAAGTTTGGAAAAGTTTTTATAATAACGAGGGGGCGTCCGGAGGGAGGCGGCAGCGGCAGAGGAGGGGGCGTCTCAAGAAGGGGAGGGAGGGAGCCCCGGGTGAAGAGCCGCAGCCTCCTGAGCTCCCCCCTCCCACCCAGACCGGGACCTAGGGGCTCTGGCCGGACCCATGGGGGCAGCAAGCTGCGAGGATGAGGAGCTGGAATTTAAGCTGGTGTTCGGGGAGGAAAAGGAGGCCCCCCCGCTGGGCGCGGGGGGATCGGGGGAAGGTTAGTGCGGGGCTGGGAAGGGGTCTTGGGGTCAGTGAGGGAAGGGTCCGGGGATCCTGAGTCTAGGGATTTTAGGGCAGCGGCCTGGGGTGGGGGATGAGTGGGTCAGAGGTTGAGAGGAGTCGTGGGACTCGAGGGTCTGCAGAGGTGAGGCTGGGGGCCGGGCACCACTTTCTCCTTTTTAGGTGCTGACTGGGGTGGGGGTGGGGGTGCCGCTGGCTGCGCGCCGCCTCCCGGCTGGGCCGACTGTCACTGGGATGGGGGGCGGGCGGGGAACAAGCGGTCCCGAGAGCTCGGGGCGCCGCCAGGGGATGGGGAAGTTCGGCTCCGGAGCTTGCCCCTTGCGGACCGAGCCCCGGCCTCCAGACCGGACGCCAGGGCGGGGGGCCCTCTCGGGCCCCTCCCCTCCCCCTCCCTCTCCCCTGTCTGGCCGCAATGAGAGGCAGATGGCGGGGATTGAACCGGGGGCGGCGGCCGGCGCTCGCACGGAATCGGCACTGCCCGCGCCCCCCTCCCCAGGGCCGGGCCCGGCACGCAGCACCCGCTTGGCTACACCACCCCCCAGATTGGGGGGAGCGAGGGAGGAGCTACCTCCCCTCGTCACCACAGCCCTGGCGCCCCCCTTCCCCTGGCCACCGTTGCGATGGCAACTGGGGCTCCTGCCAGCGCCGTTTGGGGGTTTGGGAACCGCTGCTAATTGGGTTCATGTGTGAGTCGCCCCCAGCCCAGCCGAGCGCCTCCCTAAACCCGCCTCCAGGCTCAGCTCCAGTCCCTCTCGACCCGCCTCCCTCACCTTAAGACCCGCCCCATCGGGTACCCCAGGTTCCAGGGCTGGGGGCTCAGAGTGTGAGGGTTTCCAAGTGAGAAAGGGCCTGGCACGCCTGGATCTATCTCCCTTCACCTTCCCAGAGGTCCAACTTTGCTTTTGTGTCTGTGGCTCTGAAGTGCTCCTCAGAGAGCCCTCCTTGCTGAGGAGAGGGTAGCAGAACAGGACTTGCTGGGGCTGGCCACTCAAGGAATCTAATCTCACCTGCTTCTCTCTCTCCTCATCTCCTGTGGCATCCCTCTCTCCTCGCCCTCCCTTCCCATTTTGACAGAACTGGACTCGGAGGATGCCCCGCCATGCTGCCGTCTGGCCCTGGGGGAGCCCCCTCCCTATGGCGCTGCCCCTATTGGCATTCCCCGGCCTCCACCCCCTCGGCCTGGCATGCACTCACCACCACCCCGCCCGGCCCCCTCACCTGGCACTTGGGAGAGCCAGCCAGCCCGGTCAGTGAGGCTGGGGGGGCTGGGAGGCGGTTCCGGGGGTGCTGGGGGAGGCCGTGTTCTTGAGTGCCCCAGCATCCGCATCACCTCTATCTCTCCCACGCCTGAACCACCTGCCACACTGGAGGACAACCCAGATGCCTGGGTGGATGGCTCCCCCAGGGATTACCCCCCACCAGAAGGCTTTGGAGGCTACCGAGAGGCAGGGGGCCAGGGCGGGGGCCCCTTCTTCAGCCCAAGCCCTGGCAGCAGCAGCCTGTCCTCGTGGAGCTTCTTCTCAGATGCCTCCGATGAGGCAGCCCTGTATGCGGCCTGCGACGAAGTGGAGTCTGAGCTCAATGAGGCGGCCTCGCGCTTTGGCCTGGGCTCCCCACTGCCCTCCCCCCGGGCCTCTCCTAGGCCGTGGACCCCGGATGACCCCTGGAACCTGTATGGTCCAAGCCCCGGAGGCCGGGGGCCGGAGGATAGCTGGCTACTCCTCAGCGCTCCTGGGCCCACCCCGGCCTCCCCACGGCCTGCCTCTCCATGTGGCAAGCGGCGCTATTCCAGCTCGGGAACCCCATCTTCGGCCTCCCCAGCTCTGTCCCGCCGAGGCAGTCTAGGGGAGGAGGGGCCTGAGCCACCTCCGCCACCCCCATTGCCTCTGGCCCGGGACCCTGGCTCCCCTGGCCCCTTTGACTACGTGGGGGCCCCACCTGCCGAGAGCATCCCACAGAAGACCCGGAGGACTTCCAGCGAGCAGGCAGTGGCCCTGCCTCGGTCTGAGGAGCCTGCCCCATGCAATGGAAAGCTGCCTTCTGGAGCAGAGGAGGCTGCAGCTCCCCCGGGGGGTCCTCGGAAGGAGGTGGCTGGCATGGACTACCTGGCAGTGCCCTCCCCACTGGCTTGGTCAAAGGCCCGGATTGGAGGACACAGCCCCATCTTCAGGTGAGGGTTGTGCCTGCCACCACCGCTGTCTCCAGCCATCCCACTGAAGGAGCAGAAGGGTCAAGGGCTGGGTTTGAAGAAAGGTCCTAGTTCTGTGCCCTTGGCATTTCAAAAGAGGATCTGCAACCAGCTTGGCTGCTGCCATCTACCCAGTCTTAGGGAGAATAAAAAAAGAGCAAAAAAAAAAAAAAATCCCTTATGGTCAGAGGATTTGAAAAAGGACAATCCCTCCCTGTGGACCAATTAGAAAAAGGCGCCCCCCCCCCCCAGGAGGACCACTTAGGTAAAGGAGGAGTTTCTCTAGGGTGTCCCCCACCCTCAGTTCTGGCTGGCACTGGCTGGGCCTGGACCATGGGCTAGATTTCAGCCCTACACTGGGTAGCAGGAAATCCTTCTCTAACTCTTAATTTCTAGAGCCTGACTTGTGGTTTAGAAGTATAGCTGCTCATTTGAATAAGATAGCATATATTTGCAAGTCAAAGAATTCTTATTAAAAACAAGCAGTTCTCTCAGCTCTTCTACCCCTTTCACCCTCAAAGAACACTGCCCATTTCAATAATCCTTAAACCCTGGGATGTCAGAGAAAGCCAGTTCTATCCAGAAAAGTTTCCTGGAGAAAGAAGCCTTAACGCATTTCCCCTGGGGTCCTGGAGGGCAGGTTTCTCTGTCAGCACTATTGATATTTCCAGCAGGATAACTTTTGTTGTGTGGGGCTGTGCCGAGCATTGTAGGATGGTTTAGCAGCTTCGCTGACCTCTACCCGCTAGATGCTACTAGCATCCCCTCCCCGAGGTGCGACAACCAAAAACGTCTCTAGACATTGCCAAATATCACCTGGGGGCGATTATCGGTTGACCTCCCCGAGCCTAGGGCACCTGGAAGCTCCATACAGGAAAGTTGCACATCTGTAACCCTCAGCTCCCTGGAACCAACCTTGTTCAGCCCCAACTAGTGGAAAGAGACCTGGCCTGGGAATCGGATGTGCTCAGTCCTGGCTTTGTCAGTAGCTGGCTCGCTTGGCCCACTACTTCTACCCTCTGGGCCACAGTTTCTTTATTTGAAAAACAAAGGGGTTAATCTCACGGTCCTTTTCTGTTCTGTAGTGGTGCTTCTTTACTTGATGCTGTCCCATCTAGGTCTGGGGATGAGGATGGGTTTAGGGTTCCTCTGTATTCAGGTGAACCCTTGCCACCTCAGACCCTGTGCTCACAGCTGGAGAAGGGAGTCTCAGGCCTGGTGCCATCTTTCACACTCTCAGGGGGCTCTGAGGGGCCTTCCCCTATCTCCCCTTGCTTCTGGGCTTTTGGACTTCTTTATTTCTGCTGTGATTTCCTTTCTCCCACACTCACTCCCCCTCCTCCCTCGTATCCCAGCTAGCTGGGACCCAGCGCTGCCCTGACTAGGGTCTGAGGCTGCAGGTGACCGTTGCTCTTCTCTCCTATCCAGGACCTCTGCCCTACCCCCCCTTGACTGGCCTCTGCCAAGCCAGTATGAGCAGCTGGAGCTGAGGATCGAGGTGCAGCCTAGAGCCCACCACAGGGCCCACTATGAGACAGAGGGCAGCCGAGGAGCTGTCAAAGCTGCCCCTGGTGGTCACCCCGTAGTCAAGGTAAGTGGCAGAGGCCCAGCCTGATAGCCTTTCTCCTCTCCAGTCCCAGATCCCTGCAGATGGGCTCCAGCTGTACAGACCCATGGCACTGCCCTTTCCCACACTCCCTCTCAGCCATGATCCTGCAGGCAGCCTGGGGGAGGGGCTGAAGTTGGGGGAGGAAGGGTGCACTTCAAGGACCCGGATATACTTTCTACTCCTCTGTCCCTCCACCCCTTCATCCCATGGGACACGAGCCTCCTGTCTACTCTGGAAAATGATGGCCTGCCAGATGTGGGGGAGGGGTTAGGCTGAGGCCAAAGTTCACTGGGAGTTAGGTTGTCTCTCTGTTGAGTTGGGCCAGTCTCTCCTAGAAGATTTTCCCCTTTCCCCAGCCCGGTTTAGGCCTTATTCCAAGAATAACACTGTAAACTCCAGGCCACGTTTTCTCTACAACTGGTGCCCAATTTCCCTTGGGAATCCCTTCCAGGATATCCTTTATCTTTCACCATCCTCATCTTCTGGTGGACTCAAAACCCAGGGATGGATGAAGGATGAGACAGTGGGGATTTTACTGGGTGGCCTCTATCTCCCTCTGCCAGCTCCTAGGCTACAGTGAGAAGCCACTGACCCTACAGATGTTCATTGGCACTGCAGATGAGAGGAACCTGCGGCCTCATGCTTTCTATCAGGTGCACCGTATCACGGGCAAGATGGTGGCCACAGCCAGCTATGAAGCTGTAGTCAGTGGTACCAAGGTGTTGGAGATGACCCTGCTTCCTGAGAACAACATGGCAGCCAAGTAGGTCCCCCCTCCGCTTCTCCTCAGTCTTCAGGCTTTAGGACCAGTCTTTTCCACGGGGCCTAAGCTAGGCCCACTTCTTCCTTTTCCCAAAAAAGCTAGACGTCTTCCCTAGAAGATGATTTCAGGCCTTCTCACCATCTAGAGGACTTTTGGGGCTGGGAGCATTCTGGAGAGCCCATCTCTATGTTCAAAGAGTCCCCCTAGGCCCCCAGGGAAGGTCATTCAGGGCTTTGGATGGAGGGTGGGGGCTTCCCTCTTGGGGAGCATCACCCATTCTGGCTTCAACTAGGAGGGCTTGCCATCTATTCTTTGCCTTCAGCATCGACTGTGCTGGAATCCTGAAGCTTCGGAATTCCGACATTGAGCTGCGGAAGGGTGAGACGGACATCGGGCGCAAGAACACACGTGTGCGGCTGGTATTCCGGGTACACGTGCCCCAGGGCAGCGGGAAGGTCGTCTCGGTGCAGACAGCATCTGTGCCTATCGAGTGCTGTGAGCAAACGCGCCCTGTGCCATCTCTTTGTCTCTTGTGACCCTCTTGTCTGTGTGTCTGTCTGTCTAGCCACATCCTCTGCATGGTGTCCTGTGCCCTGTCTGTCCTGGGTAACCCTGTAAAGGACTCAGACCTCATTTCTATCATGGACAGGGTGGGAGCGGTATTTTAATTTGCCCCTGCCACAGTCTCTGTCTCCGGGCTGAACCAGAGCGGTCCTGTCCTCCATCTGTCCCTGGGTGGCCCCGTTCACTTGTTTAGGTAGCTCTCTGGCCTACCCTGTTCACCTCTCTCTCTGCCCAGGAGTGGCTCCTTACGTGGTCTGTGTGACCCCAGAGAGACTGTTGGTTTACTTGTGTGTCTGCTACTAAGGAGGACTCCTCCAGGGCCCTATGGCCATTGTTCCTGCCGGAGGAGGAGCGGGCACAGGAGGCTGTCCTCTCCATACCCGGCCCAGCTAGACCTTTCCTGCCCTGCCTTGCAGCCCAGCGCTCAGCCCAGGAGCTGCCCCAGGTGGAGGCCTACAGCCCCAGTGCCTGCTCCGTGAGAGGAGGAGAGGAACTAGTGCTAACAGGCTCCAACTTCCTGCCGGACTCTAAGGTGGTATTCATTGAGAGGGGCCCTGGTGAGTACCCACTGGGAGGGGAGGGCAGGGCAGGCAGGAAGGGCTCGGAATGGGCAGGCGAAAGGTTTCTGGCACTGTCACTAAACTAGCTGGTTGAGCCTTAGTTTTCTTATGTGTAAAATGGGACAGACAGACTGCCCTTCCTGTTGCACTGTCTGCTTCCTACACGTAGGACAGCAGTCCAGAATGCTCAGGATAGTGAGCAAATGTAGGAAATGCACGTTCTATTTATTAAAGAGAGTCAGCTTTAAGATAACTCGCCTCCATGTGGAGAGGGTATATGATAAAGGAAGAGGTGACTTACACCCCCATAGCCCCACCCTGAGCCCCTCCTGAGTTATGGGCCTGGTGGCACAGCTATGATTCCAAGAGCCTGTGAGGTGCCCCCAGATGGAGCTGCAGGGATGGAGAGGGAAGACTGCGGGGTCCAGGTGCACCCACCAATCTGAGGCCTTTGCCCTCCTCAACCCCAGCAAAAGCCCTTATATTCAAATCCAGGACCCTGGGACCATGTCAGAGCAGATTCAGAGGTGCCCTGAGTCTTGGGGTCTCATTGCCTTCCTTCAAGCTAGGACCCTTTCCTACCCTTGACCTTCCTCTCAGCAGTTTCATGGGAGGGGACACTTGGAGTTGGGTGGGAGGGTTCAAGAGTTGCTCCTGTCACTAACTCCCGCTGGTCCCTGGTTCTCTTGGTCTCAGTTTGCTGCTCTGTATGTTGGGGACAGTTTTAAACCCCGCCTCTTCTACTGGATTGAATAAACACGCAGAGGGCTCCTCTTTGAGCCTGGCCTTGTAGGGCCTTCTGAATCCAGCCTTGGCTCTAGCAGGAGGGGAAATGGCAGGGGACTGGGCAGGGGGCAGGGGCCTTGGGGTTGGCCTGGAGCTCTCTGTTCCTCCTGCACAGATGGAAAGCTGCAGTGGGAGGAGGAGGCCACAGTGAACCGGTTGCAGAGCAATGAGGTACCAGTGTCACTAGGGTACCCGCTGGGGGCGGGGGTGGGAGACATCAGGTACTTCTCAGCTGGGTCCCTTGCCCATGGGAGTGGACTCCAGAAGCCACTTCCTCTCTGGAGGAGGCAGTCCGGCTGCTCTGGAGGCAGGCTCAGCTCTGGGGAATGGACTTTGCTCCTTAGCAAATGGGAAAAAAACAGGAGGTGGAGTTTGGGTCTTTGGAAGGACTGGGCTGAGACTAGATCCCCGAGGGCCCCCTGCCTCATCCTCTGCTCTTCCCCAGGTGACGCTGACCCTGACCGTCCCCGAGTACAGCAACAAGCGGGTGTCCCGGCCGGTCCAGGTCTACTTTTATGTCTCCAATGGGCGGAGGAAGCGCAGCCCTACCCAGAGTTTCAAGTTCCTGCCTGGTGCGCTCTGGGACAGTGCGTGGTGGGGTATGGGGATATGGGGAGCTGAGGCAGGGCGGAGAGATGGCTGAAAGCTGGGGATGGGAAGGTGGTTGGAGGGTGGCAGTGGGGGGACTGCCAGACCTCTCACTACGTGTTCTGCTTCCCAGTGATCTTCAAGGAGGAGCCCCTGCCAGACTCATCTCTCCGGGGTTTCCCTTCAGCATCGGGACCCCCCTTTGGCACTGACATGGACTTCTCACCACCCAGGCCCCCCTACCCCTCCTATCCCCATGAAGACCCTGCTTATGAAACTCCTTACCTGTCAGAAGGCTTCAGCTATGGCACGCCCCCTCTATACCCCCAGACGGGGCCCCCGCCATCCTACAGACCTGGCCTGCGGATATTCCCTGAGACTGGGGGTACCACAGGTTGTACCCGCCCACCTCCAGTCTCCTTCCTTCCCCGGCCTTTCCCTAGCGACCCCTATGGAGGACGGGGCTCCCCTTTTCCCCTGGGGCTGCCATTCTCTCCACCAGCCACCTTTCGGCCTCCACTGCCTTCATCCCCACCAAATGAAGGCCCCTTCCCTCCCCAGAGTGGTGTTCATCCCCCACCTGCTGAGGGGTACAGTGAGGTAGGGCCAAGCTATGGCCCTGGGGAGGGGGCTCCGGAGCAGGAGAAATCCAGGGGTGGCTACAGCAGCAGCTTCCGAGATGGAGTCCCTATCCAGGGTATCACGCTGGAGGAAGGTGGGTGTGGGACCAGGGGCTGTGAGTGTGAGTGTGTGCAAGAGATTGCTCTGCATGTTTGCTGAGGGCTGGAGCTTGGCTTGCCAGAGATTGAGCATCCTTGGTCCCCCAGGGCCCGTTAGAGGGTCTCAGGAGGCAAGTGCTTGGTGCGTGTGGCCACCTGAACCCAGTTCACTTAATTCAGAAGGATGCGTGGAGGACCTGCCCCAGCCCCTCTCCTGCCTCTGCCCCAGATCACAAAATCTCAGGCTAGAATTACTTTCAAGATCATTGAGTCAGCTCTCTCAATTTGCCGACTCAGGCACTGAATTTCAGAAAGGGGCATTGGCTCGCTGAGGTCCCAGTCAAGCTTGTTTCCCCTTGCCTGGGCTTCCCCCTAAACATGGCGGCTGTGGGCAGGATTGCTGATGAGGAACCTTCCTACTTTGCCTCTCCTTCCTCCCACTGGCTGCACCAGCCTCTGGCCCCAAGATTGCAGGCCAAACCAGCAGGAAAGGGCTGGGATGGGGGCCTGGGAGCCCACGTGGATGGAGTTGAGCAAGATTTGCTTGGGAGCAGATGTCAAGACACATTGGGGAAATTGAGACCCAGTGGAAGAGAAGTCAGTGGAGGAGAAAACTAGAGGCATCTTAGACTGAGGCCTGCCTGGCATGGCTTGGGGGGGCTCTGGAGAAGGAGGGGACCCGCTTCTAGCCCAACCTCTCAACTGCCCCTCCTTTACAGTGAGTGAGATCATTGGCCGAGACCTGAGTGGCTTCCCAGCGCCTCCTGGAGAAGAGCCTCCTGCCTGAGCCGTCGGCTGCCAACCCCAGCCAACCCCAGCCCACCCCAGCCTCCCAGCCCTGCCCACCTGCCCTTCATCCTGGGCGGTGGTTCCAGAAGCTCGGGGCCAATCTGGTTCCTCTTTCCCCAGCTTTTGCCTCCTCTCCTCTGCCCCCCCTCCCCTCCCCTCGCTGAGGTGTGGCCCCCGGGCCTGGTGCTGCCATGGAGGGCACGGGGAGGGAAAGCGTGGAGGACCGGGGTGGGGTGGAGACTGAGGCAGGGTGCGAGGACTGATGAGCTGAGTCTGTGTCTAGACTGTGGACAGGCCGCAGTGCCGGGAGGCTGGGGACAGGTTGATGGGTAATAAACTGCTCACTGACTAGTGCTCCAGGCTCCAGCACTCTTTGGAGAGAGAGAGGTGGGGCAGCTGAGTCTAGCCCTGGCCTGAGGAGGCTTAGAGGTGGGAAAGAGATGGGATGTGGCTGGGATCATTGAGTCCCAAAGAGTTTCTTGGTGCAGGGGGCCTAGGGAGGGTTTGAAGGGGCCCCAGAGGCTCCCTGGCTGGGGCGAGGTGGGGGACCAGGGCTTGAGTAGGCCTCTCTTCCCTGGGATTCGGATTTCTTTAGGAGTGTTGGGATGGGGCCCGGGAATCTGTATTAAGTTCCTTTCTCCTGACACAACCCAGATGATTCTGATTCATAGCCAAGGTCAGGAAACACCAGTCTAGTCCCTGTCCCTCATTTATGAAGGAGGAATCTGAGACTCGGAGAGGGAAAGGGGCTTGCCCAAGGTCTCACAGCTAATCAGTAGCAGGTTGAATGCCATACTCCTGGGCTCCTGCCCCCAGCCCACCCTCAGACACCCTGGCCCACGGGACACAGGCCCCTGAAGCTTACTTCCCTGGAGTAGGGCTGGGAGTGAGAGAGGGCTGGCATGGGTCCATCTACACTCTCAATTTTCCTACCCTTAGGGACCGAGAAGAAATTCTAGAAAGATCTGTGCTTCAGAGATAGACTGTAGGAAGCCAAGCGTCCTTCCCAGTAGCTCTGACTGCCACTTGCCCTAGGGCGCAGGGCACTGTATGAACTCCTGGCCTATCCTGCAGTTATACCCACCCATCACCACGGACAGGCTGGAAACCTGCTTTGTCCCTGCTCTTTTTTTTTTTTTAAAGATGGCAGCTGAGCTAACATCTGTTGCCAATCTTTTTTGTTTCTTTCTTCTTCTCCCCAAAGCCCCCCTGTACATAGTTGTGAGTGCCTCTGGTTGTGCTATGTGGGACGCCCCCTCAGCATGGCCTGATGAGCAGTGCCACATCCATGCCCGGGATCCGAACTGGCAAAACTCTGGGCCACTGAAGCAGAGCATGTGAACTTAACCACTCAGCCATGGGGCTGGCCCCTGTCCCTGCTCTTGGCCTATAGGGCCAAGCCCCCAGTGGACTGGGGAAAGTCAGACCTTGACTGCCCCGCTCGCTGGAGCCTGGCACACAGTAGGCACTGTGTACCACTAGCCTGAGCTGGCCAGGCCCGGCTGCAGGGGGCTATGCCTAAAATGTGTTCGGGGAGTTAGTCCTGGGGAGTCTTGCCTCACCTCAAGGCTGTGAGGCTTCCATGTGTAGACAGGTCTGGAAGTGCCCATGTTTTTAGGGGGACTCTGGACTAGAGAACAAGAGAAGCAGATGACCCTGGTCTGGTCTAATCCATTGGTGCTTAGCAATGAATTGCCTTTATCTTCCTGAACAAAAACTGTTGTGAACCAAACTGACATCAACTGATCAGCTCGCTGGGCCTTGGCTACTGTTCAGAGATACTCTCCAGCAGGAGGCAGCCATCACCCTGTAACCTCCCTGTCAGGAGTGGTCCTGGGGCACGGGTGTCAGATCCAGCATCCAGCTCCCCCCCAGCTCTCTGATCAGGGCAGGTCGCTGCCTCCCAAGGCAGCCAGTTTCATTTTCTGCCAGGGCACTGCTATTCACGCACTGCCAGACATTTATTGAGCAGCTACTAAGTGCCAGCCCACGGGCCCTGGAGGGCCTCTTAACCTCCCAGGGCAACAGTAAGTACCCGGCTCATTATAATTCAACAATTCAACTCAGTAAATATTTCTACATCAGGTCTGGGTCGGGGGTCAGTGAGCCATTTTAATATGGGGTACAGAAGGAGCAGAGAGCTGGGCACTCTATCCAGCTGTGGAGTTAGACGGGGCTCTAAAGGGTGACTGCTAGACTGAGACCTGAGGCATGATGGAATTGAGCAGGCTGAGCAGGGGGTGGGCAGGCCACGCGGAGCCACCAGATGGGCCAAGTCCTGGGGGAGAGAGGCGAATGAGGCTGGCAGACGGATGAAGGGCTTGGCACACTTAGGGGACCGTGAGAGGTTCTGTGTGGTGGGGGTGGAGGACAGGTGAAGTTCTGGGAAGTAGAGGTGGGGGGCTATGAGGAGGGATTGGGGAGGGAAGCAGGGGCTGGATTCTGAGGGGCCTCGTAGCCATGCTGGGGAATCTAGAGTTATCCAAGGATGATGCAAGCTTTCCTGCTAAACGGTAGACCTCAAGCTGGGAGTGATACAATAAATTTGCCGTAAAGTTCTTCCTCGAGTTCAGCTGACATCTGCCTTCCTGTGACAGCTCTGCCAGGGCCTGGTCCTGCCCTCTAGGCCCACACTTTCCAGGCCTGTCCCCTCTTCCCATTGAAATCTCGATGCGGGTTGCCCTCCCAGGGTCATTGTCTCTTCCCAGGATCCCTACAGACATCCAGCTCCCTGAGGCTGGAGTTGGGAGAGAAGAGAAGGAGGCTGGATCCTCAGCTGGTGCCAGAAAAGACTTTCTTGGCCAGGGTTTCTCAAAGTGTGGTCTGAGGATTACTTGCATTTGAATCATTGGGGTTTTTTTGTTGTTTTTTGTTTTGGGTTGTAATGTAGATTCCTAGGCAACCTCAACCTCCTCAATTGTATTCTCTGGGGGCAGGGCCCAGGTATCTGCACTTTGATGAGTACACTAGGTGATTCTTCAGCACGGGGAAAGTTTGAGAACTAGAGTCATTTGACAATTAGGTGTCACTCCGTCCCCCTCAAGACTCTAAAATAGCTCCCTGCCCCCTTCTCACTCATCTTGTCTGGGCTGCCCTGGGTGGAGGGTCACCTGGAAAAGTGTACTTGGAGGAGTAAGGGCACACACCTTCCTGACATGCAACTCTTTTCTCCCCTCGCCTGGCTCTGCCTTGCTCCTTAGATAATCTGAGGATGGTTTCAGGGAGAGCCTGGAATTCTAGTGCAGGAGCAGCTGCCCCCAGAACTTACCCAGTCTCCTCCTCTGGCTGGAACTCTGGGGAGGGCACACTGAGTTCCAGCTGGGTTTTGGGCGCTGCTTGGAGCGAGTTTTGTGATGCGCTGGAACCTGCCACCTGACTTTCTAAGTTGTGAAGAAGGCTGACCAGAAGCAGCATCCTGTGCACTTTCTGGAAGTTCCAGATGTGGGACGTGCCTAAGGGTTTGGCTGCCCTTTTGTGAGCTGGTTTTAGTGGCCTCCGTGTCTGATTACTCACTTAGCCACTCCCCACAAAGTCCTCCAGGGCCCCTGCTCTGTGCCAAGCCCTGTGCTACGCACGAGGGATGTGGATATCACACTTGGGCCTCGCCCTGGGGGCGTGGACAGTCAGTCACTAGTGGAGGAGAACTGCCTGCCTGGAGATGAGGGTGAGATGGTTCCATCTGAGCTGTCTGAGAGGCAGAAGTGATATGTTGCTATAGAAACAGTGGGAACCGAGTGCAAGGGGGAGGGCCAAAGAACATTTCACAAAGGCGGGTGATTCTGAGCTAGGTCTTCAAGGAGGAGGGGGAGTTTTCTGGGTGAACAAGATGGACAATGAGAGAGGGGGTCATGCCTGGGGGTTAAAGCGTATGAGGTCAAGACCAGACAGGTGGGAAGGAATCAGACTCAGGATGCTTTAACAGGGCATGCTAAAGAGTGTGGACAACAGGGAGTCATTCACTCATTCGGTCAGAGGGTCTCCCAGAGTGTGTGGTTGTGTGTGTATACGAGAGAGAGATTTAAGATATAGAAGCTGTATGGAGAGAGAGCGGTAGGGAGAACAGAAGGAAGGGTTTTGCAGTAGTTCAGGAAAGAGAAGTCTGGGCTCTACCTACTGCTGAGCTCAGCTAGACAGGGCAAGCTAAGGTGGGGTGTCAGGGAATAGACAAAGTGCTGAGCTGAAGTCCTAGCTCAGCCATCAACTGTCTGTGTGATCTCTAGCATGTTTCAGACCTAACTGGGCCCCAGCTGCCTCATCTGGAAATGTTTATTGAGCTCCTACTGTGTGCCAGCCTCTGTGGTAGCTACTGGGGATAGAATACAACACATGAGACAAACACGGTTCCTTTGTCCATGGAACTCGATTACAGAAAAGCGTGTAACTGTGGGGAAGTACTGGGGGCTTTGGGACCTTATCAAAAGGCCACTGAAGCTGTCTTCTCCTGCTGCTTGTGTATCTCTTGTAGAAATGGTGCATGACTGTGTTTTGAGAGAATCTATTGGATGTATCCCTGTAGGGGCGAACAAGACATTCTCTGAAAGGAATGGACATTCCCAGTCAGTTATCCTGGGTGAAGAGTATCAGGGCCAGGAAATGTGGATTTGTCATTCAGGCCTTGGGTAGAGTTGAAGGAGCATCTCTCTGCGCTTCTCTCTTTTGGGCCTCAACTCTGAGGGATCTAGTTAGTCCTGAGTGTCTCCAAGTGGCCTCTAGCACAGTGAGGCAGGATCCTGGCAGGGCAGGAAGCCAGGGACCAAGGGTGGGCAAGGTGGTGGCTCCATCACTACATGGCATTCCATTTTATGTTCCCCTGAGTAATTCCTTTTAGCCCTTTTTGGATGTCTTTGAATGAAGCACCACACACTGGGTGACTTAAAACAATAGAAACTTGTTCTCTTATAGTTCAGGAGGCCGGAAGTCGAAAATCAAGTCGTTGGCAGAGTTGGTTCCTTCCGGAGGCTCTCAGGGAGAATCTGTTCCAGTCTTCTCTCCTAGTTTCTGATGGTAGCTGGCAGTCTTTGGTGGTCCTCTACTTGTAGAAGCGTCACTCCAGTCTCTGCCTCTGTGGAGAGGAATTCTCCACAGAGAATTCACATGGCATTCTCCCTGTGTCTCCTCTGTGTCTCTTTGTCCAGATTTCCATTATAAAGACACCAGTCAAAAGACATCATTTAGGGCTCACCCTAACTTGATTACATCTTCAAAGACTCTATTTCCAAATAAGGTCACATTCAAGGGTACCGGAGACGAGGACTTGACCGTATCTCTTTTGGGGACCCAATTCAACTTACTACACTGAATTTCTTGCAAAGTTTTGTCAATCGTTCTGATCTCAGTTGTGTTATGGAAAGTTGAGTAAAGGTACCCATGTTTGGGCCCAAGCGATGCAGGGGAAAGCGGTGTCCTCTGATGCCAGCTTGGTGGACGCAGCCATGATGTGTGGGATTCCCAAGGGAAAGGGGACTTTTGAAGCAGGGAAGAGCAGGAATTTGAAGGCCAGCTCCCTCACTCCTCAGGAGATCTCTGTCTCCTGCTGTCTTGGACAACCTCAGTGTTGTATTAGATGGGGTGCTGGGAGATTGTGGATTTACTTACAACTACATTTCCAAACTGGAAGGAGTTAAGATGAAAAAGGAATAAACTGTCAAAGGGCATTAGTATATTAAAAGCTCTGAAGATTCTTCCAGTAAAGAAACCCCTTTAACTGTGTAATTCAGTGTTTCCTAAATGTACTTAACCATGAAGCTGTTTTCTGTAGGACAATACTATATTAGTTATCTATTACTGGGTAACGTATTATCCCAAAACTTAGTGGCTTAAAACAACAATAAAAAGTTACCTCTCGGGGACGGCCCGGTGGCGCAGCGGTTAAGTTCGCACGTTCCGCTTCGGTGGCCTGGGGTTCACTGGTTCCGTTCCCGGGTGCGGACATGGCACCGCTTGGCACGCCATGCTGTGGTAGGCATCCCACATATAAAGTAGAGGAAGATGGGCAAGGATGTTAGCTCAGGGCCAGGCTTCCTCAGCAAAAAAGAGGAGGACTGGCAGTAGTTAGCTCAGGGCTAATCTTCCTCAAAAAAAAAAAAGTTACCTCTCCCAGTGTCTGAGTGCCAGAGAGTTGGGAATGGTGTGGCTGAGCGGTTTAGGCTTGGAGTCTTTCATGGGTCTGCAAGTCATCTGAAGGCTTTGCTGGAACTGGGGGATCCATTTTCTAGGTGGCTCCTTTACATGGCTGGCAGGTTGATCTGGCTATTGGTGGGAGGTCTCACATCTTCGTTTCATGGGCCTCTCCACAAGCTGCTTGAGTGTCCTCATGACACGGCAGCTGGTTCCCCAGTGCCAGCTATCCAGGAAGCTACGGTGGAAACTATAACCTAGCCTTGGAAGTTGCACAATGTCATCTCCATTGTACTCTGTTGGTTACCAGCCCTGATTTAGTGGGGGAACACCAGCAGGTGAAGGTCATATGGGGCCATCTGAGAGGGTATGTACCACAAATATGAATATTCACAAAGTAAATATTTACTGGTGCCTGTTCTAATCCAGGCACTGTTCTAGACACTGAAGATAAACCTGTGAAGACACAGACACATCCCTGTCCTTGTGGAGCTCACGTTCTAGTGACGCCTCACTGCTTGAGACAGTTTAGGAAATACTGCTTCACAGGAACTTAGAAGAGTAACTGAGAAGTGTGCAGATAGAATGTTAAATGGTAATACAGGGGAAACTCACAATACCATGGGCACTGGGGCTCCTGACACAGGCTTGACATTCTGGAAAAGGCAAAATGATAGTGATGGAAAACAGATGAGTGGTTGCCAGGGAACTGATTAGAGAACAAAGAGAGGTTGACTACAAATGGGAATTTTCAGTGTGATGGGACAGTTCTGTGTGGTATCACAGTGGTAAATACATGACTCCATGCCATTGTCAAAGCCCACAGAACTCTACAGAGAAATACAAGTAGAAAAAAACTCCATTCAATCCCAAGGTAGAATGCAGAATGAGACATATGAATCTAACTATATTACAAATATATATGAAAAAGTTGGTGGTGGGGGGAAGGAGCTAAAATAAACAATTTTGGAAAACAATGTTTTGACTGGATACTGTAAGGCAAAAGACAAAAGGAACCTACATAAACATTATAGTTGGTACATATAACAAACAAGTAGTTAAATTGTAGCTAATGGGAGGTAGGTTTCTCACTGTCAGAGAAAGAGGAGCGTGGCTGTTTTGGTATGGGAAGAGGAAGGCTAGGATAAACCCTAGCGGGGTGGAGTCAGAGATAACAGTATGAACTCATGCTTATTTTATATACATACACACGGCCCCCGACTTATGTAGTTTGACTTACCATTTTTCGAATTTATGATGGTGCAACAGTGATACACATTCAGTAGAAACCATACTTCGAATTTTGAAATTGGATCTTTTCCCAGGCAAGTGATAATGCAGTGCGATACTCTCTTATGATGCAGTGAGCTGCAGCTCCCAGGCAGCCACACGATCGTGAGAGTAAACAACCCGTGTACTTACAACCATTCTGTACACATACAACCATTCTGCTTTTCACTTTCAGTACAGTATTCAATAAATTACATGAGATATTCAACACTTAATTATAAAACAGGCTTTGTGTTAGATGATTTTGCCCAAGTGTAGGCTAATGTAAGTGCTCTGAGCGTGTTTGAGGTGGCTAGGATAAGCTAGGATGTTCAGTAGGTTAGGTGTATTAAATGCATTTTTGAGTTATTGTCAACTTATGATGGGTTTATTGGGATATAACCTCATTGTAAGTCGAGGAAGATCTGCATATATATACATAATTTTATGGAATATGTGTAATATATTACAGAATATATGTAATAAATTTACATAGATATCTTTATATATAGACCTATCATCCATAGATGTCTGTATAATGTACATACATGTGTTTGTATGCACATTCAAATAGACACAGAGGTAAATATAGATATGGTGTGTAAATATGGGTTAAGATACACGCATATATTTGCAAGCCTTATCTGCTAAAAGGATCTAAAAGAAGGGGCACCCCATTAGCAATGAGCACACCTGGCATCCACATGTTGGTTTCTAAATACCATTCTTCAATAAAAGGAACCAGGGTTCCTTGGAAAAATGGCTAATTCTAAGACTAGGGCAGGACAAATACAAGATAATCCTGGAGCAACTTGCATTGCCGGAAAGTAAGTGCTAAAAAATGGGGGGAGGGCATATCGAAAGGATACAGGAGCCAACTCAAAAGATGTCCCAGTGGCCAAAGCTGAAACAATTTGAGCAATATTATAAATAATGATAATATTAGATTATAACTCGAAGAATAAAATAAATATATGTCCATAGTGATATAAATAATGATTGAATATAACTCACTGGGAGAGAAGGAAAAAATTTCAATTCCAATTTCAATTTCAATTCAAGAATTCCAATTAATAAATATAGAAGGAATGAGGGAAACAGAAAATCACCATCAGACCATCATAGTCATAATTGCTATGGGAGACGGTCAATGAATGCTAAAATCAGGAGATAAAACTTTAAGGCAGAACAGGATGTTTGCAAAGCCTCAAAGTATCTGCTCCAAAATATACTTACCACTGTGCAGGTTTTAAAATTCAACCTCAAATTTTTGATACCCTTTTCTCTACGAGATAGAACTTAATTCCTCTCGCCTTGAATGTGGTCTGGACTTAGCGACTTGCTTCTAACAAATAGAGTATGGAAAGGGAAAAATGGCAACTTGACAGTAGAGAAACCAGGCAAACACCACCTTAACCAAGCGATCAAGGTTAGCATACCAGCAATAATTCATGTTGATATCCGGTATCACTGATCTGATGCATTGAGAAGCACACATCACTTCCGGGATACTCTTTCCCAAAACCCATAACCTCAGTCTGTTCATGAGAAATCACCAAACAAACCCAAAGTGAGGGACATTCTACAAAATACCTAACCACAAATCTTGTAAAGAGTTGAGATTTTAATTTTTGTTATGAGGAAAAACACAAGTCTATTTATATTTTGGTGCCAGCAAGGGAGTGAAGTGGAAGCTGTAGTAGAAGGAAGAGCAGTCCATTCTAAAGCTTTGTGATTCTGTGATTTTTAGAGGCACAGCCCTTGTATCTGCGGCTTTCAGACCCTGCATCCACTTGGATGTGTCACTTTGCAAGCACTTTCTTCCACTGGATAGTAATTCTTGGTTTCTTCTTTTCCCTCCATACATGTAGTTGCTGCTTGTGTCCTTGTCCAAGCTGGAGAATCTGAAGAAGAGAGACCTCTTCCTTCCTGTTGGGACCTGGCTGAGCTTCCAGTCCTTTTCGTTGTGCCCTGGGGGAGGTGGCGCCCCTCCCCCCCACACTGCCCCAGGGTGAGCAGTCCTGGGCTCTCACCCAGGAGTGCGAGGAAGGTGACCGACACCAGGGGGCAGCAGTAACAAGATGGAGCATGCGGTGGGCAGCGGGAGGAGGAGAAACATCAGAAAAAGCATTGCTCAGGTCCTGGTGAACTTCACATCCCAGATCCTCTGCATTTTCTCAGAACACACCCTGCAGGCTGGTTCCCCCTTCTCAGAATCATCAGTCATTTGGCCCTTAGTAACCATAGATTTGCCTTGTTAATTGTATTTTTAGGGAGCTTTCCCTGCCTCCCCTGCTAGATTGCAAGGTCCTAAAGAGCAGAGAAGGTGTTTCTATTTGTAACTCTGTACCTCCCTGTGCGGTGACTAACAATGGCTGCCTTTTTTGTGATGTGTCTTAGGGAAGTGCTTTACTGCAGAACAGCGGCAGCAGAAGTAGATAACACTTCGGGAGTCCTCATTCTGCTCCTAGCACCTCGTCAAGCCCTTTACGTAGCTCATCTCACGTAATCCTCTCCCAACAATCCCGGGGAGTCGTTCCTATTACTGCCTCCCCATTTCATAGATGAGGAAACTGAGGCACAGAGGGCCTAAGGAATGTCTAGGGTCACACGGCTCTCCAGGGACAGAGCGGAATTTAAAGGCTATCTTCTAACTCCAGGTCCAGCAATATTTTCCACGTTACTGCAGCCAATTCCTTATCCCACAGCCAAAATCAGATCGAAAGTAATCATCCAGGGCTGCCTTCAGATGAGGCAGCCAGAGAGCCCAGGGACTGAACTTCAAACTTTTAACCAAAGGCCTGGGATTCATGCTCCTGTTTGGATGTCGGCCACTTGACAAGCAGTAAAATGCAGGGGTTGGACTTGTCCAGACAATGTCTGAGACCCCTCCCAGTTCTTAACACTTCAGGGGTTTGTCACAAATGGCATTGTGCACAGGACCCTCCCACAGGAACAGGTTGTTAGATAAAATACAGGATGTCCAAGCTTCAGCCCCTAGTCTCCTGCTGAAACGGGGCATGTGGAAGGGATCCACGGGCTGGTTGTATGTGGAGATGAGGGGCAGAACTTGTTTTGAGCCCCACTGAATCCCTTTCTCCTTTATTCTTTAGGTTCTTTAAGGATGTTGCTCAGCCTCAAGGAGAAGTCTTCTTCATTCCTTGTCCCCGTGGTGGCAAAGGAAAGAGAAAGAAAGTGGGCCTTGGTACCTGGACAGCCCACACCCTGGCTGTGCAGCCTAACCTGTAGCACTTAGATTCAACAGGTGTTGAAATACTTTATTACTCCTAACAGGAGTGATGATGGAGAAAATGAAAGGTTTTTCCAAGGCAGAGGAGATTATTTCAATTCCATTTTCTATTATTTGCTCCATCCTGAAAATTCTAACACTTCCTAACTTTAGCACTCTGTTGGTGGCTGACCATAGTCTCGCCTGGTTTTGGAGTTTCCCAATTCTGGTGGATCTGGCTACCCTCCACATCCTGCCACCATCCAGACTCCCCATTGTTTCTCTGAGGTCTTGTTGGTCAGGGTGACCTTCTCTTGCTCTTTCAAGACGTAACACGCTGTCACCAAAATTCTTATTGGCTTAATTGTTCATTAGCCATCCAAAATTCCATTCTGTTATGCAATTTGCACTACTAATTCATCATTTAACAAACATTTCTTTGATGAGGACTGAAGAACTGCAGGGAAAAGTGTTAGTCTCTGTTGGGATCAAACAGGCGTGTATGACATGCCTCATGGATGCTGCAGCTGAGGTAGGAGTCTGTCATATAGCCATATTTATTTGTTCACAGAGGATTTATTATGGAGCAAGGACCAGGCAATGTTAGGCACAGGGATACCAAGATCAATAAAATGTGATTCCTGTCCTCCAGGGCTTCACATTGAAGAGGTCACTAACTGTGACATGAGGTGTTTGGTTGGTATGGCACTTTAACAATTTCTGCCTGTTATCTATTGCTGTGTAACAGATCATCCCAACTTAGTGGCTGAAAACAACAATGATTTACTTTTCCTCACAATTCTGTGGTTTACCCCGGTGGTTCTTCCATTGGTCTCACCTAGGTGCACTTAGGCGTCTGCATTCAGTGGATGGTTCGGTTAGTTGGTCCTAAATGGCCTCACTCCCACGTCTGAGGCCTCAGCTGGGATGGCTGGAATGGGTGGGATGACTTTGCTTCTCTCTGACCACGTGGCCTCTCTCCGTGTGGGAGCTCCCCTTCCTTCAGGCTGTCCTGGACTCCTTTACATCATGACAGAGCATTCCACGGTGGCAAAAGCCAAAGTCACGAGGACTCTTGTGGTCTTGCTCAATGTTGTAAATGTCACTCCCACTGTATCTGACTGGTCAACACAAGACACAGGCCTGGCCAGAATCGGGGGGTGGGGAGGGTGGAGGAATAGACTCCCCCTCTGATGAGAGGAGCAGCAAAGGGTGTGCATAGAGGGATGGGAGGAATTTGTGGCCATGTTTTGCAGGCCACCGCAGTTGCCAAAATAATAACAAAATTAGATTTCACGTAAAGATCAGATTTACTATTTTTTCTTGGAAAATGAGATTTGGCAATAAGCTGTTGGAGCTGAGTAACTACTGGTCCATTTAGACCGGACATTCCATCTCCAGCTCATCAGAGTCTCCACCACTCACTGGCTATTGCTTATCCCAGGCTCTACTCACCCAGTATGTCTCCTGCCTGGCTACTGTTTGTGACCACTGAATTTTAGGTGATAACCGTGGAGGACGGTATATGATGAGGTCACATGTGTCCTATAGGTCACTCAACCACTTGCCACTGTGGGGTGATCTGAGGCAGTATAAAGTGGTGAACATTTTACTAAAAATAGTTTAAATGTTGAAGCTAGTCGTATTAGTTTCCTAGGGCTGCCATAACAAATTGCCACAAATCGAGTGGCTTAAAACAACGGCAATTTATTCTTGCACAGTTCTGGAGGCCAGAAGTCCAATATCAGGGTGTCAGCAGGGGCCCTACCCCTGAAGGCTCAAGGGAAGCAGCCTTCCTTGCCTCCTCGAGCTTCTGATGACTCCCAGTGATACTGGCTCGTTCCTTGCCTGCATCACGCCAATCTCTATCTCCATCTTCAGATGGTCTTCTTCTCCTCTGTGAGTCTCCTCTGTGCCTCTGTGTGTCTCCTTATCTCATAAGGACACCGGCCGTTGGATTCAGAGCCCATTCTAATTCAGTACGACCTCATCTTAATTGATTACATCTGCAAAGACTGTTTCCAAATAATGTCACATTCTGAGGTTCCAGGTGGACATGAATTTGAGGAGGACACCGTTCAACCCATTACTCTAGTGCTCTTGTGAGTGATTCTTCTTGACGAAACAGAGCATCTTTAAGTGTTTGCCTATAATAATTGTCACGCACACTCACGTGCATTCTAATATACTTTATAGAGTGAGAGACCAGTGGCATTATAACCAGCATTTTGCACAACTGTGGTAATACTCGGAGAGTGTATCTGGCATGTGAATTCTCCAGGGTGGGAGGAGGAGGAACAGGAAGGGAAAGGCTGGGAACAGCTGGTGAGGATGCTGAGTGCTACTTGGTCAGAGAAGAGATCGGAATGGCCAAGAGAGGCTTCGGAAGGAAGTGGGAAGTGGTTTTTGATTGAGTTCTTAGACCGCAGATAGGGTTTAGACAAGCAGAGAGGAAGTGAAAGAACAGCGTGGACGAAAGTTCAGAGATTCCATGACATATTGGAGCAAAGTAAATGATCAGTAGGGTCTGTTGTAAAGGTGAACAGCGAATTGGGGTGGGGGACGGCGCACATCAGACTGGGCTCAGAGGTTAGATGTAATTTAGTAGAACCACGGTATTTGAATCATATCAACTGATTTTATATCTTGTATTTTGGACTTTCTTTGAGGAGTAATAATAGTAATAACAACAACACCACTAAGAGCCCATGATTATCAGGTGTTTATTATGCACTAAAGTAAGTGCTTTATGTGCTTGATCTCATTTAACGTCCCCCAGGCTCCCACCTAGGTAGTGTTATCAGCCTCTTTAAAGATGAGGACGTTGGGATTCCTGGAGCTAGGATGTAGTTTCTGGGCTACAGATATCAGAGCCTATGCTTTTAATCCCTACACTCAACTGCCATTGCCAAATAGGTTCCACGGATAATGATGGTGGAAACCGCTGCTGGGGAATTCCTGGAAATGTCTGAGCAAGCTCATGCCACAGAGACAGTGGTGTTCTTCAATTAAGTGGGGATCTGGATTCAGAGTCGAACGGGAGGAGAGGGATGGTCTGATGGCTGGCAGACCACTTTGAAGGTCATTTCAGCAGCATGGGCAAGGGTGGTGTCTGTGGTACCTGAACCAAATAAATTTGAGAAGATAAGGACACATTCATGGGTCAGATAAGGAGAAGCAGTGAGTGAATTGCTTGTGCAAAACACTAGTTTAAGTGTGCCGCTTCCCTCTTAGAAACTGTGTAGGCTCCCTACTGCCTGTAGCTGTGAGTCTTGGTGTTAATACATTGTTACATTTAAAAAACGGGGGGGGGGGGGCGGTCTAATGTAAACTGTGGACTTTGGTAATGATGTGTCAACGTTGGCTCATCTGTTGTAACAAAAATACAGCCCGCATTGGTGCTGGATGCTGCTAGCGAGGGAGGCTGCGCACGTGTGGAGGGACGCGCGGGGGAGCTCTGTGCTTGCCGCTCAACTTGCTATGAACCTAAAACTGCTCTAAAAATAAAGTCTATATGTACAAAAAGGGGCGGGGAGGTGGTGGTTTCTGAGGTGAGTTGAGAAAACAAAGGTAAATAAGGGTAATATGGTGCTACTTTTCCTTCACAACACTTAATACAATCATAATGAAATAATTAGGCAATTATTTGTTTAGCTGCAGCCATGGGCTCCATGAGAGCAGGGACCATGATCACCGATGTATCCCCAGCACCTAGACAGAGGCTGGCAGGTGGTAGGCAGTCAGCACTCACTGGTTGAAGGGAAGAGAAATCTATCTACAAGACTTGACGATTTTTTTTTTTGAGGAAGATTAGCCCTGAGCTAACATCTGCTGTCAATCCTCCTCTTTTTGCTGAGGAAGACTGGCCCTGAGTTAACATCCATGCTCATCTTCCTCTATTTTATATGTGGGATGCCTACCACAGCATGGCTTGCCAAATGGTGCCATGTCCTCACTGGGGATCCGAACCGGCGAACCCTGGGCCGCTGAAGCGGAACGTGCGCACTTAACCGCTGCACCACCGGGCAGGCCCCTGAAAGACTTGATGATTGATTGGATGAGAGAGGTGAGGGAGCAGGAGGAGGGCCATAACCACAGAGTGGCTTTAATTAGTCAGAAGCTAGACACTCCCCACCTCCCGAAAGCTCCCCACTGCGTGCCCTGCATTGCTTGACATGTGTTGGCCTCTGACCTCTGCAGCCCCTATTTGACCAGCCTGGCCCTCCAGGCAAGTGTCTGTACATCCCCAGCACACAGTGTGCTCACTGTCCCCCCACCAAAACTCCAGGCTCCCCGAAGCTACTCACCTGAAAAGTCCTTCCAACCAGCCTCAAAGCCCCAGCCCAGCAGCAACAGAGCTCTAAAACATTGTTGCTCTTGGTTTATTCCAACTATTACCCAAAGTGCACCAGTGTCTCATGGCAGTAAATATGGGGTAAATGTGAGATCCACCAGGGTCCTCTGGTGTCCCTGGGCAGCCAGGGAGTAGATCCTCGTGAGCTGGACCCCAGGCTTGTTCTAGGAAGGGCTGGAGATATGCCCGGACTGAGGCAAGGCGGAAGTCACGATATCTGGTGTGATATCGGGGACAGAGACTCTCTCTGCCAGCTCAAGCCAAGATGAACAGTCATCCCAAAGTCCTAGGGAAGATCTCTGTTTCAGAACCGGGGCTGTGAGTGAGGTGGAAATAGTAACTTCATGTCAGTTAGAACATTCCAAATACATAACAGAAGGAGGAACTCCCCTTAGGTACCGATATACCTGTATAACAACAGGTGTACCTTCCTCCTGTTAATATTAGAAAATTATAAGGGCAGTACCTGCTTATTTAAAAAATATTAAAAATGTAAAGGACTATGAAGCAGAAAGTAGAAATTTCTTTCCACACTCCCTCTCCACTCCTCCCCTCCTCACTTCAAAATCATGTCATATTTCTTGTTTTGCAGCCTGTGCCCACTTCCCCACTTTAAGGAAGTGAGCAATCATCAACCTCATTATTTTTATTTTCCACAGTATGGGTGCACTGTAATTCTGGAGAACAATTAAACATGCACAGCCTTTAATATGACAGTTGTGCTTCTAGGAATGTGTCTTACATAAACGCCTGGGCCCGCATGAAAGACTGTATGACCTGAATGTTCGCCAGCAGTGACACACTGGAGACAGTCTGGTCATTTGTAATATAATTGAGGACAGTCAGGGAGCAAACCACTTAGTATGAGAAACTCTGGCTTTTGGACTCTGTTGGGGAGACAAAGAGCCATTGTCCAATAGAGGACATGCGTTTCCTGCTAATAAAAGGTTCTATTTTGGGGTGACAAACGGGGTGGTACTGGGCTTCCTGGGCCCCTGAGGTCTAAGCCAGTAGGAGGGACACTCCTGACAGTAGCTTGCTCTCTCTTTTTTTTATTAATTATTTTTTTTACTAAAGACAGAGATTAGCAAGGTATTCTGCATTTGCTTTTATTTTTTGGTGCAAAACACAGAAAAATCAAACTAAATACACATTTTAAAAACTGATAGGGCCGGCCCGGTGGCACAGTGGTTAAGTTCGCACGTTCTGCACCTCGGCGGCCTGGGGTTCTCCAGTTTGGATCCCAGGTGTGGACATGGCACCGCTTGGCACGCCATGCTGTGGTAGGCATCCCACATATAAAGTAGAGGAGGATGGGCATGATGTTAGCTCAGGGCCAGCCTTCCTCAGTAAAAAGAGGAGGACTGGCAGTAGTTAGCTCAGGGCTAATCTTCCTCAAAAAAAAAAAAAAAAGAATAAAAAACTGATAAATACCACAAACACTCTAAAACCCAGAAGAATAGCATGGCATTAAAAAAAATTATTTGCAGGGGCTGGCCCCGTGGCCGAGTGGTTAAGTTCTCGTGCTCTGCTGGTGGTGGCCCAGTGTTTCGTTGGTTCGAATCCTGGGCGCGGACATGGCACTGCTCATCAAACCACGCTGAGGCAGCGTCCCACATGCCACAACTAGAAGGACCCACAATGAAGAATATACAACTATGTACTGGGGGGCTTCGGGGAGAAAAAGGAAAAAAAAAATCTAAAAAAAAAAAATTATTAGCTGCTTATGTGTGTGACCTATACCTTTGTGTGATCCCAGGTGAGGTGGCAAAAGTGGGCAAAAGGACTATTTCTGGAAGTCCTTTCAGCACAGGGATGGCAAGCAACAATTCAACTCTGCATGGAAGTTACTGCAGGCCACATAAATTACAATTAATGTGTCTCCAACCCACTTTCCCTTAGCCAGATCCCGAAACTGCCCTTGGGTACGCCAATGCCACCTGACACAAGGGAAGTGTGACAGAGAGAAGCCTGAAGGGAAAGACACGGTGGTTGGGGTTAAAATATCTTTTGCAAATTTTACAAAAACACAGGACCCTGTGAACATACAGCTGGGGCCTGTCAGGGCCTGTGGGAAGGCAGGGCCCCCAGCCTCAGCTCCCTGAGGCTCGAGGTAAATGTGCCTCTGGATGTGGGTGCTGGCTGCTGCACTGGGGCTGCTGGCAGCTAGACGGCTCCCCCAGCCACCCCTCCCTTGCTCTTGGCTTTATAAAGTTCACCTTTACGCGTCTTGGGCATAGTTCCATATTAGGACAAATGGAGGAGCCTAACTCTACCTCCCACTGTTTTTGAATGATAGTATCTCATCATAGGAACAGCCACACTTAGATTATTTCCAATCTACCATAATAAACAATGCTGCAAAGAATATCCTTTCTCCTATGTTTTTTTACAGCACATGTGAGAATCTACTTGTAAAACACATTCTTAGAGTGTGACTGCTGGGTCACAGAGTATCTCCAGTTAAAATTGAGATGGATCTTGCTAATTGCTGTCCCTGGAGGTTAGGAGGACATGAAGGCAGGGTCTGAGAGAGGTCGACAATGTGTGTTAGCAAGCAGTGCTGATTCTGGCCACTCTGCAGGTGAAAAATGCTATCTTGCTGTAGTTTTAATTTGCATTTCTCCTATTGACGGTGAAGAGGAGTATCTTTTCATACATTTAAGAAGCGTTTGTATTTCTTTTTTGTGGACTCTTTATATCCTTTGTCCATTTTTCTATTGAGTTAGTTTTTTTTCTTTTTGTTTTATAAAAGCTGTTTAAATACCGTATTAGGGAAATCAGCTCTTGCTCTGTGATATAACTGGCAAACGTATTTTCCCAGCTTTTCATTAGTCTCTTGACACTATTTATGGTGTTTATTTTCCCATGGAAAAAAATTCTATATTTATGTAACTGCATGCATTAAACAAGTTTTTAATGACTTCTGATACGGTGATTCTTAGAAAGTCCTGCCTCTCCCAGATATAATAATAAAAATAATTCTTCCATGGTTTGCTGTAGTATTTTTACGATTTCGTTTTTAATATTTAAATACTTGATTCTTCAGGAATTTGCTTTGGTGTATGGGGTGAAGTGTGGATAATCTGTTTTATCTGAAGGCTACCCTATTGTCCCAAGATCATTTATTGAAAACTACATCTTATCTCCACTGACTGAAACACTGCCTCTGTCACATGCTAAATTTTGGTATGTAGTTGCTCTCCTTTTCTGGAATCTTGGTCTGTTCCACTGAACAGTCTCTCTATTCATGCACCAGGAGCTTCATATGTTTTGATTTCGGACTTTTGGCTTCCAGAACTGTTAGAGAATACATTTCTGGTGTTGTAAGCCACCACTTCGTGGGCATTTGTAATGGCAGCCCCAGGAAGCCAACACAGTGACAGAGCTGGGATCTGAACACAAGTCTTTGACTGTAGGTCCTGCGTTCTGAATGTGAGCACGAGGATATTCATCCCTGTTTCCTGCTATGAGGAAGTGAGTATAATTCCAACTTCCTTGGGCATCCTCAGCCTGTGGGTGTTAAGGGCTGAAGGGGTATGCTGACTATCTTATGGCCTTTCCAGTTCTCTTTGTTCTTGTCCACCTTGCCCTGCCTCCAGGAGGCTGACCTCAGTGGGCCTCAATCCCACTTCCTTGCCCTTTGGCTTCTGATCGAGTTTGGCCAATGCAAGGCACTGGCAGGAAACTGGAGGGCAGCCCCTCCATGCTGAGCCACAGCTCGTCAGTGGCTGTGCACCTTCCCCTGTGGCCACAGCCCCTGTTTCGTGGTCTTCTATGGCTCCAGCTCTGGTCTGTTGGCTGGTTGCAGGAAGCACTTCTTCCCTTTTCCCTAAGGTCTGCAGGTGGGTAACAGCCTCCTCTACCCCAGCCCCGGAGAACTACAGCAGTCTCTTATCGGTTTTCCTTAATCCTGCTCGCATCTCCACAAACGATCCATTCTTTTAACTTCATCAGTCATCCCTTGTGAGACGACCATGTTTCCTCCCCAGATCCCGACCAACACGGGGGAGCCACCACTCCCTGCTGGAGTCACCCCAGTTCCCTCGGCTCTTGCCTCCGCCTGCTCACTTGGAACTACCTTAAGTCCTGACCCTTCTATGTGCCCCTGGGAAGCCATGTCTATTCTGATGAGAGCTCTGCAGGAATGCAAGCTGCTCAGGGACTCTGGCAAAGTCAGGGAGAAGCTTGTCTCCCGTCTGGGTTACTCCACACAAAGGTCCCAAGCAGGCTGCCTGGGTCCCAGGTTCCCCACCCCCATCTCCAGGAACTGGGGTAGGCAGGCAGGTATTTGAGTGACAGAACTGCCTCTCCCTCTGAAGCCTTGGAGGGATA
This sequence comes from Equus asinus, assembly GCF_041296235.1. Lineage (NCBI taxonomy): Eukaryota > Metazoa > Chordata > Mammalia > Perissodactyla > Equidae > Equus > Equus asinus. The sequence continues at coordinate 169,338,354 of NC_091791.1, forward strand.
AGGATCTCTTGCTCTGTCAGGTGCACCCGGCCGGCCCCTCCTTAAAGCAAGACCAGTTTTCTGCTTGGAGGCTTCTCATTCCTTATGCAAGCAGGATCCTGGCAGGGTGTGCTCCCCTGTTGTCAGACATGCCTAGACACACCTAATTCTACTTAGACTTGAGCTGGGATCCTTCCACACAGGTTGGGAAGGTAGATTTGGGCCAGGGCCTCCAACATAATCAAACAAGTTTTAACCTAATATTCTAGGCAAGGAATCACTAAATGTATTTGAGCTGGGGAGAGATTTAGATGAACAGTTGTTGAGAGCTCATTGTGTTGCCATCTCAGTGCATGTGTTCTTGCTCTCCCTTTAGCTGAAACATCGCCTCACCTGAGAGGCCCCATCAGGACACTCTCCATTGTCACACCTCATTTTATTCCAGTAGGGTATTTCTCATTCTATGAAATCTCGGCTGTTTTCTTCTTTCTTCTCCCCTTCCATGAGGGCAGGGAGATAGCTCTCTTAGTCAATGCTATACTCCCAGGGTCTGGCTCATAGTAGACACTTAATAAATATGTGTTGAATTTGTTGAATGAGTGAATGAATTTGGCTCAAAGAATGAATTCAGATGAGGAAGCCCAGAGAGGTCAAGGGACTTAGTTACCTGCTGAACTGTGCACAACATCACTGGCAAAGCTGGGACTAGAACCAAGCCTATCTAACTAAATCTGCTACATCCAGGTGAGGAGCCTGGTCTGGGAGTGGGGCTGGTGGCAGTAAGATGTGAAGGGATGGGAAGGAGGGGATCTCTGGGAAGGTATGGTGACATCCTGGCCAGAGCTGAGGTGGGGGAGAAGAGACAAGATCTAGAAAGGGAAAATTAAAATATATTGCGTGTCTACTCTGTGCCAGGCAATGTGCCAGGTGTGGTACTTATGTGGTCTGATTTACAACCTGTGCTGTAGGTATTATTGTCCTCATTTTTATGAACTAAGGAAATGGAGGCACAAGGGTTCAAATAAAATACCCTCTTTTACCCATTTATCAAGTTCCCGACTCCTAAATCTGGCCCCCTCCCACCTTCCACACGGCATCTTTGAACATAGGATTAACCCTGGGAGTTCTCCTTTAAGATGCCACTGCACTTGGGGGTCCGGTCAGTCGGAAGAGGGCAACAAGGGTTAAGTATGTATTGGGGGGGGGAAGCCTGGGGGAGCAGCGGATAAGGCCCCACCTTGCTTCAGATGAGAAACTAGCACAATTAGGCAGGAGCTTCTTCCCATAAAGGGAGAGCAGTTAGAGGTGGGAAGAGAGGAGAGAGAGGAAGTTTGCCCTGAGGGTCTTTTGCTTCCAGGCCCTGCAGAGAGGGACAGCGCAGGGACATCAGACAGGCCGAGCAAGAGGCCATGGAGCCAGAGGTGACACAGAGCACCCTCTCCTTTTCTGGATTCCAATCTAGGGAGAAGCAGCAGGGAGGGGGTGGGGTGGAACAGACGGCCTGAGTCCAGTCCAGACTAGGAGCAGTGCTGCCCTCTCCCCTCCCCCAGCTGGGCCCCTTCCTTGCCGTGGGGCGCTCCTGGCCCCTGGCCCGGAGGCACACAAACAAGTGATGGCCCCACAGCCCAGATGCTCCAGAGAAGGCCTAATTTAAAGTCCACTGCCCTTTGTCCCCATAAGTACACTTGTGGCTGTCAGACCCTGGCTCTGGGTTCCCGTCTGGAAAATAAAGTCTCTGAGGCCCCGGATGCAGACTCTGCCCTCCACGGCCAGGTTCTGTTCAGCCCACAGGGCTGCATAAGGTATTCTTTGTGCTGGGGACGCCTCCAGGGCCGGTGTTGGAGGCAGCCCCCCAGCCTGGGGCTGGTCCCTGACCACTGATGCCCAGCGGCTGGCTGTGGGTCAGCGGTTGAGGGAACCCTCAGGGGTTGTCAAGAACCAGACCCTCACCCCCATGCTGAAGCCTCCCCTCGCGGCATAACTCAAACTGACTAAACAGGGCTTTCATGAACTATGCAAGTCTGGAAACTCAGCAGCTCCCCCGCCGCTCCTGCCCTGGGGGCTCCGGGAGGGTCTGGGCTGCCTGCCAGCCCCGCTGTCCCCAGACTCCGGGGTGGGGAGGCTGCGCTGTGACCCTCTCCTTCCGGCTCGGTTTCCAGCCCGGAGTTTCCTCAGGCCCCAGCTCCCCACCCTGCTCTCCCTCAGCCCCTTCCTCCCAGGGAAGGAGTGGCACCGGTCCCCGTCTCCAGGGAGGCCTGGGAGGGGCGGGTGGGAGGGAGGAACCGGGAGACAAGCCTGGTCCCTGAACCAACCCCCTGTCCCCCAGCCGAATGGTCCTCCTTCCCCTTCCTCTCCTTCCACTGGGGAAAGGGGAACGTGGAAGGAAATTAACTTTGACCCCTGGATTCTGGCTGTGAGCCTAACACTCGTGTGGAAGGCAAAGGTTTCCAGGACCCTCCTCGCCCCTCCTTACCCCTCCCCCGCCCCGCTCCCCCTCCCCCTCCTCCTCCCTCCGCGCCCCTGCAAGCTACCCCGCAGACAGAGAGAGTTCATCCTGCAGGGGCCGGCGGGTTGGTGAAGGGGGGGTTGGGGGCGGAGGGAAGGGCGGCGGGAGCCCGATCGGTCCCACCCCCGGCTGCAACCCCTGGCAGGAAGAGATTGTAGCGGGAGCCGCCGCCGAGAGGGACGGAGCTCGGGAGGGCGGGCACCGGTGCCGGGGCGGGTGGGTCCGAGAGCCCGGAGGAGGGGGCCGGGGCGGGGGGCGCCGCGGGGGGCAGGGGGCGCGACAGAGGCTCCGCCGGCCCGGGCTGGGGCGCCTCTCATCCTGGGACCCCGGTGACACTGCCGGCTCCCTCCCTCCCGGGGCGGGCGGGGCAGCCATGCTCCTGTCCGGGGGCGACCCTCCGGCGCAGGAATGGTTCATGGTGCAGACCAAATCGAAGCCCCGAGTGCAGCGGCAGCGGCTGCAAGTGCAGCGCATCTTCAGGGTCAAGCTGAACGCCTTCCAGAGCCGCCCGGACACCCCCTACTTCTGGCTGCAGCTCGAGGGGCCCAGGGAGAACATGGGCAAAGCCAAGGTAAACAGCTTCTCCCCACCCCCACCCGTCCTTTCCAGCCAGAACCCTCTCTCGCTCCCCCGTCCCTGGGAGACAGGGGTCCCCAGAGGTCCCCCGACCTGGACCCAGCAGTATGGCGTGCAGGTACTGGGCCATCCTCCCTCCTTTCCAGATCTGAAGGCTTGGTTCCTTCCCTCTGGTTCCTTCTTTCTTTTCTGCCCCACCCCTCTCTTGCGTGTCACTTCTGTCCCTCAAGTGCGCTGAGAGAGGCTCAGCGGTAGCGGCCCATGAGCCTTTTCTGGCCGGGGCCTCAGCATCCACAGCCCCTCTTCTCCCCCTGGGGAGCAACTTAAGGTCCTGCATTTCTATGGCCTCTGCAACACACCTCTTTGTTCTCCACAAAGACTCTGGAAGGCCTGGGTCTTTCTGTCTCCTTTTAAGTCTCCTTAAATCCTGGGCTGTCCCTTGGAGACTCTCAGAATGCTGGGACTGGAGGGGCCCTTAGAGACGCTTCTGGAGCAACGCTGGCATTTTACAGATGAGGAATTGGGGACTGGAGAGGGTAAGAGGCCTACCTAAGTTCTCAGGGTCAGGTAGGTCGGAGTGTAGCGGGGCTGGGGCCAGCACCTAGGCCTCTGGGCTCCCTGGCCCACACTTGATGCCCTGGGCAGCCTCTTGCAGGGCTCAGGGGTCCGGGTGCAGCTGCTCTGGAAGGCACCAGCCCTTGGCGATGGGTGGGAATCTGGGAGGAGGGCTGTGGGCTTTCAAATGAAAGGGGCTGCTGTGTGGGCTGGACACTGGTCCGGCCAGGTCACAGGGCGGCTGTCTTGCATTCTTCCTGGCTCTCTCACAGGCTGCTCCTCAACCTGGGCCTCTCAGGTCCCCTCTGACCCCCAGTCATGGCCAAGGTCTCCCTCTCCCCCCAGATTCCCTTATCTTATCTTTTTCTGGTAGGAATGCTACAGCTTCCCTCTGCCCCAGACCACAGCTATCCATGACTCCCCGCCACCCCCCCCCCCCCCCCCCCCCCCCCCCCCCGCAACATACACCCCTTCCCCAGCTGGGTCTACACCAATATCCTAATTGGTCAAGGCCACGGATCAGGGAGGCCTAGAACATGCTAGCCAGTGGGTGGGCAGGCAGCCTGGAAAGTTCCTCCCTCAGCCCCTCCGTGGAGCTGCTGCGCCAGCAGTTTTTCTGGTTCTGACAGAGGTGCTGGGGGAGGGGAGGGGTGCCTGCCCGGAGAACAGATGTGCAGGAGTCCCTCAGATTAAGGCTTTTCAGTAACTGAAATAAGGTAGGCTAACAGGAGGAGGCTTTAGGGTTGTTTTGGGTTCTTAATCCTTTTGTTAATTTGAAATACAACAGCTCACCCTTTTATGGAACTGGTGTGTTTTCAGGTGCCTAGCTCCCCTGCTCTCTGCTTCAATCCTGGCTCAGCTTCTCCAGGCCTGTGGGCATCTGCTCCCACGGTGGCCTCAGGGTTCCTGGGCCACTGCTCCCTCCTCTGTACCCCAGGCCCTGCTAAAGTAACTGGTGTCTCCTGCAGGTCTCCCCGCCCCCCCCCCCCAACCTGGTTCCTCTATGTCTTCCCCTGGGGAAAGGCACTGTTTAAGATGGAAGCATAACGTAAGTAAGTAACTCTCTCCCTTATTGCATAGAATAAGCAGAAGGGAGATGGTCGGAGGTTTGGAGCAGGAGGATAGGGAAGGTGGGGAGGATAAGGTTTTGTCCCCGGACTTAGAAGATCTGGGCTCAATTCTCTGTCACCAAGTCACATGGGACAGAGAGGTGTGGTGGAGAGAGTGTGAGAATGGGGTTTGCAACCTTCTAACTGAGTGACCTGGGTCAAATCATTTACCCTCTCTTGAGCCTGTTTCCTCATCTGTAAAACAATATAAGGACACCCACTTCATGGAGGGGTTGTGAGAGTCCGTGGAAATAATGCATGCTTAAGTAATTTTGCAAAACGTGGAAAGCTACAGAGTACAGATGTCAGTTACTATTGTTGTTAAATAGTTGTACAACTTTGAATGAGTCTTTTTCCCTAAGCGTCTATCTCCTTGTTTGTAAAGTGAGAGGTTTGGATTAAATGTTCTCTAAGGTCCAGTGATCTGATACTGGAAAATTTCCCAAGTGTAAGGATGTTTTGTGGTTTCCATGTGGAGGTGCCGTGGCTGACCCCAATCCCAGCTAAAGGGGCACAGAATCATGCACTTTGATAATGGCCCACTGTCTGCCGGCCACCTGGCGGAGAGGACTCAGTGAGCCTGGAGGTTGCAGGACAGGGGAGGGGGTGGGGATTGGAGTGGCTTGTTTATGAGGGAAGGAGGGGTCAAGAAGGATCCAGGCTCCTCTGGAGAAGGGCCTGGGTGTGTTTCTACATTATATGCTGCTGGTTTTCCAAGAAAATCTCTGTAGAACTCAGGAGTGCCTTTCAATTGTTTTCTTGTGGTGAGATTTAAAAAATAGTGAAGGCATTGCTGGAAATCATATTCTCAGACAGCAAAATCAAACACTGGGGAGGCCTGGGCTCTCCGGGGTGAAATCAGCAAGTGGAAAGGAGAGTTTAATAATGGTCACAGTTGTCCAGGGACAAGCCCTGCTCAGTCCTTGGCAGCGTGTGAGGAAAGGTTGGGCGCAGAAGAGAGCTGACAAGTTCGCTTCTCCCCATTGGAGACGATGGAGGGACCTGGAGGGAGGTGATGGGGAGCCAGAGACTGCTTCTGGGAGCTGGGGGGCAGGGTGTGGTTTGCTGATTTTTGGCTTGGCTTTGAGATGGAAGTTGATCTGTCCCTGCTCCCACATTAACTGTGAATGATGCCCTGGAAGCTGGTAGTGGCCAGGGGTGTGCTGGAGCTGGCTCCTACTGACCCACTGTTAAAATTTCAGGAGGTTTGCAAGCCAGTGGAGTCCCATTGGTAGTTTGAAATCAACCTAGATGGGAGTATTTACACCAGAGAAATTGGCAAATGCTACAAATCAGGGCTACCTGTGCCCCCCCACCCCCCACCGATTGTTAAATGCTTACCAGCACACCTAATTGTTTTGTGGGCACCTAATCCTTCTCCTTTTTTTGGACTTAACTTTTCTTTTATCAAAGTAATACCAATTTAAAAACCCCATAATTTTTATTTTTTATTTTTTTTAGGATTTTATTTGTCCTTTTTCTCCCCAAAGCCACCCCCCGGTACATAGTTGTGTATTTCTAGTTGTGGGTCCTTCTAGTTGTGGCTTGTAGGATGCTGCCTCAGCATGGCTTGATGAGCAGTGCCATGTCCATGCCTAGGATTCCAAAGGGCGAAACCCTGGGCCGACGAAGCGGAGTGTGCGAACTTAACCACTCGGCCACGGGGCCAGACCCCCAATAATTTTTAAAAAGCTCACAGTAGAACACAGTGATTTCCTGCCTTGTCCCTCCCAGCTCTCTCTTCAGCGCCCTCCCTTGTGGACAGCATTTGTTCTGGCATTTACACTTCTCCACATTCCTAAAAAAATATGTAGACACTGTTATCTTTTTTTCCCCCTGCTTTTTATTTTCTCCCCAAATCCCCCCAGTACAAGTTGTATATCCTAGTTGTGGGTCCTTCTAGTTGTGGCATGTGGGACGCTGCCTCAACATGGCCTAATGAGCAGTGCCATGTCCTCGCCCAGGATCCTGGGCCGCCGAAGTGGAGCGCTTGAACTTAACCACTCGGTCACGGGCCGGCCCCGACACTGTTATCTTTTGATTCATCAGTTTTAGATACTTTTTACTTTCTGTTATTGTAGGGGAGGATTTAGCTCCCTGACGCTGCCATCCTCTTTCTTCCCAACATAGTTATATTTCAATTTTCTGTTAAATTTATATTTAGTATTTGTGTCATTATGCCCATGTAAATGGTATTCACGTAGAAGCATTGAAGTGCACTTTGATCATGTTTTCTTTCTTTCTTTTTCATTTCACTGAGGTTAAGAACTCTTTGTTTTCTAACTTGCTTGTTTTTCTTTGTACTATTGCTAATTCTTATGACTTCCAACAGTCTCTCAGTACAGTTTTCTACAAGGTCAGTCTATTGGTTCAAAGCATTCTTTCAGTTACAATTTTTTTTCTTGGAAAATCCCTCCTTCTGTCTGGCCAGTCGCTTTCCAGGGCTGCACAGCTGTCATCCTGAGACTTCAGTTGATTGACATCCTTGGCATCCTTTGCCTTTTGCTCTTTGTTAAATACCTTATTTCCTGGATCGCGTGTCTTTCTCTCTCTTGGGTTGGTGGAGCACGTCCATCAGTGGCTTCTCAAGTTAGAAAGACGGTGTGGTGCTGAAGAGCATGCTGCTAACTGCTCTCCACACACCTCTCTCTTGAGTCATACTCTCCAATCTGAGCTAGTTGGCCTCCATGCTTGGAGACGGTTGTCATCCTGGAACAGTGCCTGACGTGAAGCAGGTGCTCAATAATGGTTTGTTGAGTGGATGAATAAATTCTGATATTTCTCTTCACTATCATCCTGGAGATTATCTTTGCTTTTTTCTTATGTTGGATCTCCTGTCTTGATTTGCAGAGTAGCTTCCTGAGAAGGGTTTTATAGGAGGTAGCATGTTGGGGTTGCATGGATACATTCTGTCTCTAAAGGTCACTTAATTGATAATTTGGCTGGTATCAAATTGTAAGTGGGGAATTATTTTCCTTCAGAAATGTGAAAGCATTTCCTCATTGACCTCTTAGTGTTGAGAGGTCTGAAGCTTTTCTGGTCCCTGGTCCTTTGGATGTGAAGTTTCTTCTCTCTGGAGGTTTGTAGTTTCCTTCAATGTCTTGAGGTTTCCCTGGGAAACCCCTTTGTGTGGGTCTGTCTTTATCGTTGGTTACAATTGTACTTGCTGGGCCCTGCCATCTGGACACGCAGGTTCTTCAAATGTAAGACACTTTCTGGAACTATTTCATTGATGATTTTCTCCCTGTGTTTTCTCTGTCCTCTCTGGAATTTTCCTATTCAGACATTGGACTTTTTGGACTGGTCTACTTTTCTTATTTTTTTCTCCTGTTTTCCAACTCTGACTTTTTGTTCTGCTTTCTGGAGATTTCTTCAACTTTATCTTCCAACCCTTTTCTTGAGTCTTTCTTTTCTGCCGTTTTATATATGTGTATATATATATATATATATTTTTTTTTTTTGCTTGAGGAAGATTAGCCCTGAGCTAACATCTGTGCCAGTCTTCCTCTATTTTGTATGTGGGTTGCTGCCATAGCATGGCTGATGAGTGGTGTAGGTCCATATTCAGGATCCAAACCCGTGAACCCAGGCTGTCAAAGCAGAGTGCACCAAACTTAACCACTATGCCATGGGGCTGGCCCCCACCATTATATTTTTAATGTCTAGAAGTCATTTATGTTCTCTCTGAATTCTCTGCCTAAACATCCTATCTTATGCTTGTTTGATGTGTACAGAACTCTCTGTTATCTCTCTGAGGACAGTAATGAGAGTAAGCTCCCTGACATTTCCTTTCCCTGCTGGTTTCTCTTCCTTCAAGTTGCTTTTTTTTCTGTATATTTTCTGTATGTTTATTTCACATGAGAAATTTTCCTCAAATATGAGGTAATCCTTGTCTGGTTAAGAGTGAAGAACAAAAGGCCGATTGGGAGCTGAGGCTGAGGGTTGTCGATTTTGAGCTGGTTGTGTAGAGATCTGGGCACTGTCCGTTAGGAAACCCACTTGGTGATCTTCAGGTCTTTGCTCTTGGACTGGCCCGATTTCCAGAATACAGTCCTCTGTTCTCTATCCTAAAGGATCAGGGTCTGGCTGCTGAATCTCTGAACAGGAAGACCAAATTTCTCTGCACTTCACTGCAGACATCCTTACTTGGCACCCCCCTGCTTCCTCCATGTTTTCTGTGTGTGGTACCCACACCCTCAAGCATTCTGATCAACCTCTAATCCTAGGACCTTGCTTTCCGCTCTCTAGAGGTCAAACCTCCAGCATGTGGGGAGGTATTTGCCCAGCCTGTGTGTCGGGGGTGGTCGGGATCCTGGATCTAACTGCTCCTCAAACAGCTTTACCTCAGTCTACCTTTTTTTTATGTTCTCCTTCACTGCCTGTTCCAGAGTCTCCTGGTGATGCCATTTTGAGCCTTTTGAGTATTCTGCGGTGTAATTTGGAGCAGCTCTGGAAAGCAGACAATGAGTGGTAACTGCATTATGAGAAAGGAGAATCCTACATCGGGTGTTAAATAGTAAAGCCCCTGATCAAGTGTAGAGCAGTATTAAACCATTTGGCGTTATTGTTTTATTTCACTTACAAGTTGACAAAGGACCTGTGGGACTTTGAGAAGTATATTTTTACAAATACCGCACTCTTTTTCTGTTCTTATTTTGCTCCTGCCTCTTCTCTACTTTTTCTTCTCTTGGAGGAAAAAGGCCTGGGTGGGCTTTAAGCAGGAAAATTGCTCCAGGTATTTTCTGGATGTAAATGCCTATTGTTTCCTTATTTTATTTGCTCTGAGGTATAGACAGGGTCATGGTTAAGACCCCAGATTTTGGAGTCAGAGTGCCTGAACATCCCAGCCTACAGTCTGTGTGTTGACATGTGCCCTTCCCTGCTCACCTGAGATGGGGATGGCAGTAATTTTCTAATAGACCTAAGAGAGGAATAAATGACATAATGTGTGTAAAGAGCCTGGCACAGAGTAAGTATTCAATAAATGTTAGTTCAGATTTATTATTTTGAAAATTATCTCAGTTCCTATATATCTTTTAGTTAAAAAATATTGAACAGTTAATGGAACAATAAATATTTTAAGCTCTTTGCACAAAGGAAAAAACCACCCATAATCTTCTTTCACAGCACATCTCTTCATTTTTACATATTGTTTTCACAGTTGGAATGTGGGGTGCACGGGTTGGGGGCATTGGTTAAGGTCTGTGGGAGGTAAGCCACCTGGTCAGGTTCACCCTTGCTGTGCAGTGGGACCAGCTGAGGTTCCGGGTGGGAGGGATTGGCTTGGGACGTCCATCATGTTTTGAGCTGGGTTTGGACTGATTGAAAAGGGCTTAGACCTGAGCCTAAGTGTCTGGCTCTGTTTCAGTGCCTTCGGGGAAGGGGTTGGAGCTCTATCGCCTGGGCCAGGTTGAGGAGGTGAGCCTAGGCCTGAGGAGGGCAGGATGGCTTGGGTACTGGACAGAAGGGCTGGAGCGGTCTTTAGGATGGTTGTCAGAGACTCCAAATGGAGCATTTGTTCCCTAATGGAACTATCAGGGGAAAGCAGGAAGAGGGGTGACTGTCATCAACACAGGGATGTGAAGGGACATGAAGGCAATTGCAGTCAACCTGGTTGGCTGATTAAGAGGGAGTGCTCAGCTGCCTTGGAGCTCATGGGGTCCTGCTGGTGGAACTCAGCCATATAGTGGAGGGACCCAACCTCTCCCATGCCAGCTACTGCCGGAGACTGAGTGTATGAGTCCTGTAAGCATGAGGACTTGGTCTGCAGAGAGCCAGAGGCCTTCCTTTTGGTTCAGCCATTGTGCATATCTGCGGGGTTCCCCTGGATGCTGGCCCAGTGACTTATCTCCTCCTCTGTCTCCTCTGGGCAAGAGAGTTACCATGGTTACGGGTACAGGTTGTGCCAGAGACCTTCTGGAGGGGGATTAAGGCAGAATCCCACAGGATTACCCTGTAGTACTGTGCAGACAGCCCGAGGAGGCCTAAAGAGCTCTGGTTTCAGGGTCAGACAGATGTGGGTTGTGGTCCTGGCCCCGTCACCCTCTAGCTGTGTGTCCTTGGGCAAGCTACATAGCCCTCCTGAGCCTGCAGAATGGGAATAGGCTGTGCCAGGCATGGGGTTAAGCTCTTCCTTTGTATTAACTTACTGATGCTTCAAAAGAGCCTAATGAAGCGGGACCTGCTATTATCCCCATTTCACAGTTGAGGAAACGGCACAGGGAGGATAAATAACTTGCCCCAGGTCACACAAGTTCCTGGCCCAGGGAGGGAGGGTACTCAGCAGTGTGCAGTCTCTTTCTTGCTCGCTATTTCACAATTCTAGAATGCCAGAGTAGGTCTGCACCTTAGGACTGCTTCATTCAACCTGCCATTTTACAGGTAAAGAGACTGAGGCCCTGAGATGATAAATTCCACACCAGGACTCTAACTGACTGAAGTCAGGTTGGAACCAGAACCAGGTCCCTTGACTCTGAGCCCAGTGCTCCCCTTTCTCCACAGGCCTTCCCATCTGTCAGAGAGGTCTCTGGAAAGAAATAGTGTGTGAGGAGGCAGGACCAGGGAGAGAGGGGCTGGCTATGGGGAGTCGTTTGGCTTGGGGCTGGAGGGGGAGGACACATGCGTGGTGAGGGCAGGCCTTCTGGGTGGGTGAGTGTGAGTCAGTGGCAGGCCCATAAAGGGCTGCTGACTTCCTTTGTGCTCTCCTCTCTGGCTTCAGGAGTATCTGAAGGGCCTGTGCAGCCCCGAGCTGTGGAAGGAGGTTCGCTACCCGGCGGCCCTGCACTGCGCCTTCCTTGGGGCCCAGGGCCTCTTCCTCGACTGCCTCTGCTGGAGCACCCTGGCCTACCTGGTGCCCGGCCCCCCTGGCTCCCTGATGGTGGGCGGGCTGACCGAGTCTTTCATCATGACCCAGAACTGGCTGGAGGAGCTGGTGGGGCGGCTGCGCTGGGGTCCTGCCCCTCTGCTCACCCCCCGAGGGATCTGGGAGGCTGAGGTGACCCGGGCCTTTGGGGCCCTGGTCTGGATCCGTGGTGACCAGTATGCAGGGGACCTGCTGCAGCTGCCCCCAGCGGTCCAGGAGCTGCTACTGAGCCTGGTGCGGGATGCTGCGGGCAAGGAGGACATCATTGAGTGGCTCAGCCGCATTGGCACCTCCGACTCCCGCTCTGACCCGGAGGTCCTGATCTGCCCTCCCCACCAGCAGAAGGAAGGCCCGGCCATGGTGTCCGTGGGAGATGGTCCTGGGCCCCTCCTGGAGATGGGGACCCTCCAGAATGGGAGCCCAGAAAATTCAAAGAGATTAACCAGCCTGGGAGCCACCAGGTCCCTAGTCTCAGGCACCCCAAGTCAGAACGCACAGCAGGAGACAGCCAACCAGCTGGTACGGTAAGTTCTGGAGACTCAGGCTGGCTTCTCTGCCCCTCCCCCTGCACCCCAACCCCAAGGAAATAGTAGCTTAGGACCTAACTGGCCTTCCCACTTTCCAACAAACTTGGGCTTCCTCCAGGGTCAGTTCCAACAACCACGGTGGTACGGACAGTGCTCGCGAGGAAGGGCCATTGCAAGCCACCGGCAGCCAAGACTCTGCGAACCACACACAAGCCTTGTCACAGCAGAGGCAGGTCCAGAGGGTGGAAGACAAACTCCCCTTCCAGCCTCCGGTGTCAGCCCTGGGTGTGTGCCCGCCCTGGAAGGCCTGGGCCCCGGGGCCAGCATTTGGGCCCTTGTGGCCAGGGGCTATTGCTGCAACCTTCTGGAGGATCAATGAACTACATTCTCTCCACCTGGCCTGGCTCCTGTCCCAGGCGTGCCTCAGTTTCCCCTTCTGGCAGAGACCGCTGGGCCCCATTCAGTTCAAGCTGCCAGGGCAGAATGCATTGCCCTTAAATCTGGAGTGGAAGCAGAAGGAGCTGGTTCCTTTGCCCAGTGTGGAAAGCCCGGACTGTAGACCTGATGGGGGGCCAGGAGGAGAGGCAGCTCTACAGAATTGCGCAAGGCCAGAGACTCCCAAAAAAGTAATGAGTTTACTGGTGGTCTCAGGGGGCTCAGGTGTAAAGGACAAGGTGAGCCCAGGACTTCCACAAATAGGGCCACCTTTGACCTCTATGCCCCAACTCCAAGCTGGAAGTGAGCTGGGGGATCAGAGAAGTGTGCAGTTGGATTGTAAGGGGCCAGAAGAGGGGCCCTGTCCCGTGCCCCCCACAGGGCAAGAAGTACCTCCAGCTCAAGGGGGGCCTGTGGCTCAAGGGGGGCCGACAGTTCAGTCAGTCCCTGATGCTCAAACAGTGCCTGAAACTCGCAAAGTGCCCGTGGCTGCGGCAGTGCCCACAGCTCAACCCCCACCCACGAACCAAGTGCTGCCTGCAGCCCCCGAAGTGCCTACAGCCCAGATGATGCCGGCCGTCCAAGCAGAACCTGCAACCCCCAAAGTGCCTTTGGCTCCAACAAAGCCAACAGCTCAAGTGGTGCCCACAGCTCAAAAGGCAGCCGTGGGTCAACCGGTGTCGGCAGCTCGAATGGTGCCTGCAGCTCCCAAAACCCCCACAGCTCAGAAAATGCCTGCAGCGAAAGCATCACCTGCAGGGCCCAAAACACCCAAGGCTCACCCTGGGCCTGCAGCTAAAACAGGGTCTACAGCCCCCAAAGCACCTGTGGCCCCCAAAGCACCTGCAGCTCCCAAGGCCCCTGCAGCCCCCAAAGCTCCTGCAGCCCCCAAGGCCTCTGCAGCCTCCAAAGCCCCCAGGGTGCCCCAAACACCTGCGGCTCAGAAGGTGCCCACAGATCTAGGGTCAAACTTGGATGCAGCCAAACTCCTGAGCGAGCGCCAGCCTTCATCAAGGGGCAGTACCTCCTTCCCGAAGGGCCAGGGAGACGTCGGGAGGCAGGGTTCCCAGTCCAGCAGCACCTTGGCCCCCAGGAGTAAGCACCAACCTCAGGGGGAGGGACTCCTGGGGGCTTGGGAGGGGGCCCCGAGGCAGCCGCCTCGCCACCCACAGGCGAACAGCACGGTGACCAGCTTCCAGAGGTACCACGAGGCCCTGAATACACCCTTCGAGCTGAACCTGTCGGGGGAACCCGGGGACCAGGGCTTGCGGCGAGTGGTCATTGATGGCAGCAGCGTGGCCATGGTGTGAGTAACCACGGGCTTAGGGTGGGCTGGAGATGCTGGGGAGCTGGAGCAGGGTGTCTCTGAGGGGACAGAGTGTGGGTCTCCCTGTTTGACCTCTGTATATGGGTGACATGGGGTTCAAATGGGGAAAAGATGGGAGGGGAGTGATGCATGAGCATGAACGGCTAGTGCATGCTAGGCAGCGTGCGTGGAGTCATACAGCAGCCCTGCAAAGGTAGGTTTCTGTTCTTCCTCTTTGACGGAAGCAGAAATAGGCTCAGAGAGGTGAGGAATCTTACCTAAGGTCCCAGAGCCAGTAAGAGGCCCCGCTGGCCTTTGGGTTCAGATCTGTCCTCTGCCAAGACCCATGCTCTTCCCACTGCAGCCTACCTCACACAGCATGGCGTCTGGCAACCCCAGCCCAGCTTTCAAATGTTACACCCAAACCTTAAGGCCCAGCACAGATCTTCTCTATGAAGCTTTTCCTTAGAGATCACCCTCCCTGCGCAGCACTCACTGCTGTATATGTGAGCATAAATATATGCAAGACCACTTAATTTGCCACATGGCAGAGTGGTTGTCTATGCTGAGCACATGCCCAGCACACAGTAGGTCGTCAGCAAATATTTATTTCCTTTGCCCTGAACTGAGCTCTTTGAGTGTAGGGGTTGCTTTCTTCCTCCTCTTGCCCTGGAGGCCCCTAGATATACACACACACACACACACAATAGGTGAGTGCACCCAGTAGGTGCTCACAGAATGTTTGATGCTGGAGGGAGGAGAGGACATTGTCGAGGGCATTGTTGGTGCCCATAGTGCTAATGCTGGTGCCCTGGCATTGTCTGCTGTGCTGCCCTGGGCTGGCTCTGAGGGAGGGTGAGGGTGGAGGGGCAGGGCCACTCCTTGGGCAGGAATTGCCCCCTCACTTCCTACCCTGTCCACAGGCATGGCCTCCAGCACTTCTTTTCCTGCCGTGGCATTGCCATGGCAGTGCAGTATTTCTGGAACCGGGGACACCGAGAGGTCACTGTGTTTGTACCCACCTGGCAGCTGAAGAAAAACCGGAGAGTGAGAGGTGAGCTGTCTCCTGCCCCCCAGCCCCTCCAGAGTCACCAAGCTTTTCATTTCCCTGCCTCTCCATCCCCACTGTGGCCTTTCCACTGAGCCCTTCCTCTGACATCTCTGTCTTCTGCCTCTCACCTCCAGAGAGCCACTTTCTGACGAAGCTACACTCCCTCAAGATGCTTTCAATCACTCCCTCCCAGCTCGAGAACGGCAAGAAGATCGCCACCTACGATTATAGGTATGCCAGTCCTCAGGCCTTCTCTCTGTGGGGCCAGGGCTGGGCCAGGCTGGTGTGTTGGGGGGAGTCCTGCCTCATCTGCTTAGGAGATGGAAGCAAATGTGTCAGAGGGGGTCGTGTCAGAGAGGATGGTGTGGTACATGGGGCCTGTGTAGACAGAGGGAGGGACATGGCGAGGAGAGGGCTTATACCCAAGGCCAAGGGGTGTTCCTGGCTCTGGGCCTATGCAGCTCCATTTCCTTAGTTCCCAGGCTTTCTTCCTCAAGACCTGCGGGCTGAGAGCCACTGCTTGGGATGGGGCTAGCCCAGGGGACTCCCGGTGCTTCAGGGCAGCTGCTTCCCCCAGCAGCTGATTTTGGGTTGAAGTTCATGTCTGCTTCTGTCTTTTCCTTCCCCAGCCATACCCATACCCAGAGGTATGTGTGCGGCCGTATGTGGTTGGAGCCTTGGCTGGGCTCTGAAAATCGAGTTAGATTGGCCCTGTCTCCTAGCTAAACCCTGACTGCCTCCCTACTTGTCACTCCTAAGTACCCACTCCCCAGTGTGGTTGCAGGACCAGCATGCACAGAGGGAGCCTTTTGGGGCAGGGGAGGCCCTGCCGTAGTCCTGGGCTGGAGACGACACCCGGCAGAGACAGGTCTTGGCTTCCCTTAGGCACCTCCCATGCTGGGCAGGAGAAGTTCTGTTTGTCCCCCCTTTTCCCAAGACCTGCACCCACTCAGCTTTCAGGCCTGGGAAGGGCTGGGCAGGGCCGCTCAGACATCCTCATCAAGAGCTAGCCTCCCCACAAGGTCTTTAAGGGCCTTTGAAGTCAGGCCTGTGTTTGAGGGAAGATGGCTTTTCTGCAGAGGGCCCTCTGCCGGGCACTTGTGGAATAGCACACCTGGGGCCCCGATGGCAGTCTGCTGAGAAGTAGGTAGCCTTAGCTTGCTTTCCTGGTCACAGCCCTCTTTCGAGGAGATGTGATCCTTGGAAAATGGATTGGTTTATTCAGGTATTTGTTTTTATATGTGTTTTATGTGTGTATATGTACACACACACATCCATACGTATGTATGCATGTCTTGACGTGTACATGAATGTTGTGTGTTCGTAATGGAAAATTTATGTGTATGCTGTGTGGCAGGCACTGAGTTAGGCTCTTCAGTGTGTTGTCTCATTCACTTGAATGTTCGCAGCAATTTAGGGTCGGTGTTTTATGCCTGCTTTATAGATGTGGGGACTGAAGCAGTGAATGTCTGTGTGCAAATAGGGGTCTGTGTTTGCATATACTGTTTGGGGGGATTTGTGTCCAAGTTCACCCTCCCAGGGGCTAGTGGTGTTCCCAAATGGCTGCACAGATGAGGGGATGGGCTCTCTGGTACCAAGGGCAGCTTTTTTATCCAACACACTTCAATGTGCAGCTGCAAATTCACTTTCTCAGAGGACCCGAGGAGTGAGGGGCTGGTTACTGGGTTGTTAGCAACTCCCCCTCTCCCTGCAGGTTCATGGTGAAGCTGGCAGAGGAGACAGATGGCATCATCGTCACCAATGAGCAGCTCCACATCCTGATGAATAATTCCAAGAAACTGATGGTCAAAGATCGGTGAGGCGGCTTCCAGGGGCCTGGGCTGTTTCTTTCCCTTGGATGTCAGGCAGCCCCTGGCAGAGGGGTGCTGGGGCAGGGAGAGGGGCCTCGGAGCAGGGCTTTCCAGCATCTGCTGGGAGGAAATGTGGGTCTCAGCTCCGGTGTGGCTAGGTACCAATGGGGTGTGGGTGGGTCAAGGACTCCTCTGTGACCATGCCTCCTCTCTCCCGGATCCAGCCTGCTGCCCTTCACCTTTGCCGGGAATCTCTTCATGGTGCCCGACGACCCCCTGGGCCGTGATGGCCCCACCCTGGATGAGTTTCTGAAGAAGCCAAACAGGTAATGGGCCAGGCCTCCCCTGCCATCTCACCCGTCCTGGGTCTGACCAGAAACTTCCCCTCGGTGCTAGCCAGCACTTGTCTAATGCTTAATAACAGAGCGAGTTGACCTTTTTGGATCTTCATACTTCTACCACATATTTATGAATCCATAAATCACTTCTAGTATGGCTTTGCAGTTTACAGTTTTACACACATGCTTTAATACCATATGTATCCTTCCACAAATGACATTTGAACTCAGTGTCTTACCGTGTTTTCCAGACATATGCCATGTTAATTCATGTGGCTCACTTTAATGGCTGTGCGGTATTCCCTTACACGAGGATCCGACAGATTTATCGGATGTCTCCTGGAGGGCCATTTGGCAGTTTCCATGTTATGTTACTGGTGCCAGTGTTGCAAGGAGCAGCCTTGTTCTTGTTTCATGGTGTGCAAGGGCAGCTGTGTCTAGGGTATATACCAAGTAGGATTTTTTCACATTTATTATCCCTTGTGATCCTCACAACTTGGGTGAGACATACATGACCGCTATCCTCAATTTACAGATGAGGAATCTGAGACTCAAGTATTTTCCAGAGGTCACTGGGCTGGAACCGGCAGAACTGGTTTGCAGTAACTCAGAGCCTCCGGCTTCCGTGCCCTCTGAGCCCCCTTGCTGCCCACCCCCCAGTTCCCTGTGCCCAGCAGGGGACAGTGGTGGACCTTTTGGGCAGGGCACTGCTGCCCGGGCCAGGTCCCCCAGTCCCATTTCCCTGGTTTGGAAAAAATTGATGTGGACGAGGTTTGTCTGCTGTGTCCTCCCATATCCCTTGTCGGGTCTCCTTCCCTCTCTTGAGCCCCCTGGCTTGCTCGTCCTGGGTCAGGTTGGAAGCACTGCTCATCTAACTCTTAGCAAACCTTTGGTTTAAAACTGGTTGGAAATGTCACTTGGTCAAAGAGGTTTGGATTGGATGAGCCTTCAAAGCACAGAGGAATCTCTAATATGGAGGCCCCGCTAATGCCAGAAGTAGAGGAGGTATCTGAGGGCCCCTGAGTCTGGCACTTGGCCCAGCCTCAGGGACACTTAGCAGTGGGGTGAGGCTCTGCAGGGTTTCCACAGATGTGGTTTTCTTCTTGGATGACCTCTTGGGGCGGGATATCCACCTCCCTCCTCCAGCAGCCCCTCAGCCCCTCTGCTCTGCTCTCTTGGTGTAGGTTGGATACTGACATTGGCAACTTCCTGAAGGTGTGGAAGACTCTTCCTCCCAGCTCAGCCAGCATCTCTGAGCTGAGTGATGACGCTGACCCCGCACCCCTGGAGAGTCCGCAGACTGTGGAAGAAGTCAGGGAGGAGGAGGAGGAGGTGGAGGAGGAGGTGGAGGAGGAGGAGGGGCAGGACGAGGAACAGAGGGAGGAGCAGGAGATGCATGAGCCAGTAGAGGAGAAAGATGACCTGGACTCTTCGCTGGCATCAGTGTTCAAGGCTGAGTGCCCTTCCCTTTCAGAGGAAATCCTCCAGTGCCTCAGCCTCCACGACCCCTCCGACAGGGCCCTAGACATCGATCTCTTGCCAGCTGTGGCTTCTCCCCACCTGGGCATCCCCTGGGATGGGAAGCCTCCTTGCCAGCAGGTGCTTGCCCACCTGGCCCAGCTGACCATCCCCAGCAACTTCACCGCGCTCTCCTTCTTTGTGGGGTTCATGGACTCCCACCGCGATGTCATCCCCGACTATGAAGCCCTTGTGGGCCCCTTGCACAGCCTCCTCAAGCAGAAGCCAGACTGGCAGTGGGACCGGGAGCACGAGAAGGCCTTCCTGGCCCTGAAGCGAGCCCTGGTGTCTGCTCTCTGCCTGGCGGCCCCCAACCCCCAGCTACCCTTCCGCCTGGAGGTGATGGTGAGCCATGTGGCCCTGACGGCCATTGTCTATCAGGAGCACTCAGGGAGGAAGCACCCCATAGCCTATACCTCAAAACCCCTCCTCCCAGATGAGGACAGCGAGGGCCCCCAGTCGGGGGGAGATAGCCCCTATGCTGTGGCCTGGGCCCTCAAGCATTTTTCCCGCTGCATTGGAGACACCCCGGTGGTCCTGGACCTGAGCTACGCCTCCCGGACCACTGTGGACCCCGAGGCCCGAGAGGACCGCAGGGTCTCCAAAGCATGGTTGATCCGATGGTCCCTCTTGGTTCAGGACAAAGGCAAGCGGGCCCTGGAACTGACCCTTCTCCAGGGTCTGCTGGGGGGGAACCGACTGCTGACGCCTGCATCCTCCATGCCTCGTTTTTTCCAGGTTCTGCCGCCTTTTTCTGACCTGTCCACCTTTGTCTGCATCCACATGTCAGGCTATTGCTTTTACCGTGAGGACGAGTGGTGTGCTGGCTTTGGTCTCTATGTCCTGTCTCCCACCAGTGCCCCTGTCTCCCTTTCCTTCTCTTGCTCCCCTTATACCCCAACCTATGCCCACCTGGCAGCCGTGGCCTGCGGCCTGGAGCGGTTTGGTCAGTCCCACCTCCCTGTGGTTTTCCTCACGCACTGCAACTGGATCTTCAGCCTCCTCTGGGAGCTCCTGCCCCTCTGGAAGGCTCGGGGCTTCCTTTCCTCCGACGGGGCTCCGCTACCTCACCCGAGCCTGCTTTCCTACATCATATCCCTCACCTCTAGCCTCTCATCCCTTCCCTTTATCTACCGAACCTCCTACCGGGGCTCCCTGTTTGCTGTGACAGTGGACACTCTGGCCAAGCAGGGTGCACAAGGGGGCGGGCAGTGGTGGAATTTGCCAAAGGATGTGCCAGCCCCAGTCGTGTCTCCCCATACCATGGGCAAGAGGCCTGACTTGCTGGCATTACAGCTGAGCGACAGCACCCTGGCGGATATCATTGCCAAGCTGCAGGCTGGGCAGAAGTTGTCCAGCTCCTCACCCTTCAGTTCTGCCTTTAACTCACTCAGCCTCGACAAGGAGAGTGGCCTGCTAATGTTCAAGGGAGATAAGAAGCCCAGGGTCTGGGTAGTCCCGAGGCAACTCCGGAGAGATCTGATTTTCTCTGTGCATGACCTCCCCATGGGGGCCCACCAGAGGCCCGAGGAGACCTATAAGAAGTTGCGGTTGCTGGGGTGGTGGCCGGGGATGCAGGAGCATGTGAGAGATTACTGTAGGAGCTGCTTGTTCTGCATCCCCCGAAATCTCATAGGCAGTGAGTTGAAAGTTATTGAGTCACTGTGGCCCCTCAGGTCGACTGCCCCCTGGTCGAACTTGCAGATCGAGGTAGTGGGTCCCGTCACCATAAGTGAGGAGGGCCACAAGCATGTGCTGATTGTGGCCGACCCCAACACCAGGTGGGTGGAGGCGTTCCCGCTGAAGCCCTACACGCACACGGCCGTGGCCCAGCTGCTGCTTCAGCATGTATTTGCGAGGTGGGGTGTTCCCGTGAGGCTGGAGGCCGCCCAGGGCCCCCAGTTTGCCCGCCATGTCCTGGTGAGCTGTGGGTTAGCCCTGGGAGCCCAGGTAGCTTCCCTGAGTAGGGACCTTCAGTTCCCCTGCCTGACGAGCTCAGGGGCCTACTGGGAATTCAAGAGGGCCCTCAAGGAGTTCATCTTCCTGCATGGCAAGAAGTGGGCCGCTTCCCTGCCCTTGCTGCACCTGGCCTTCAGGGCCTCCTCCAGCCAGGCCACACCGGTCCAGATCCTCACGGGGGCTGAGGTGAGGCTGACCGAGCCCCTGTGGTGGGAGATGAGCAGTGCAAACATCGAAGGGCTCAAGATGGATGTCTTCCTGCTGCAGCTGATGAGGGAGCTGCTGGAGCTCCACTGCAGGGTGGCCGACAAGGCGAGCGAAAAGGCCGAGAACAGGCGTTTCAGGCGGGAGAGCCAGGAGAAGGAGTGGAACGTGGGTGACCAGGTCCTCTTGCTGTCCCTCCCCAGGAACGGCAGCAGTGCCAAATGGGTGGGTCCCTTCTATATCGGCGACCGGCTGAGCCTGTCTCTCTACAGGGTCTGGGGCTTCCCAACCCCAGAGAAGCTTGGGTGCATCTATCCCAGCAGTCTGATGAAGGCCTTTGCCAAGAGCGGCACTCCCCTGTCCTTCAAGGTCTTAGAGCAGTAAGCTGGAGCAGTGGGGGAGCCCCTGCCCCAGGGCCCTGGGCTGCTGCTGCCAGGCTTCCCCCCACCCCAGCAGTGCTCTCACAGGCCCCTGGAGGCCTTCGCTGTGCCTTGTGTAGAGAAGTTAATTCATAAAGCTTTGCTGAGTTGCCTTGAACTGGGCACCAGCGTCCCTATGGACACATTCCCCTTTTGGGGTATTGGGGGAATCTGCCAAAGGCTGTCAGATATGGTTCTCTGGCCGTTTTATCCTGGGGGGTAGAAAGTCCCCTTACTAAAGGCCAGGTGCTCAATGTCTTTCCCCAAGGATCCCCTCCACCCTGTCACACATAGGCAGGTAAACACGTACACACCCCTAAGAATCTTACTCCTGGCTATCTTAACCATGGAACAGCGTGGCTCTGGACCTCAGAATGAGAACCACATTCCCCTCTCAAACACAAACCTCAGATGTAGACTCCTCCCCTGACCTGTTCATCTGGGGGCCCTTCGCCCTTGGCATCCCCTGCCCAGCTGTCAAGCGAGGGCTGGCAGTCCTGGGCCTCGAGGCTCGGAGCTGGGGTGGGAGGATGGCCAGCCACATAGGCGTGAAAGGACAAGGGGGAGACTGAGTCAGTCTACCTCATTTGACTCCAGCCAATGGAGACAGTCCCCCGACCCCTGCGTTGATGGTGTCAACCCCACGGGAATCAAGGATCTTGATGCCAAGTGTGGCATTTCTACCTGAAGAGCTGCTTCAACTAGACCAAGGGCCCCAGGCCTCTGTCTCAAGGGGGATGGTGTCTGAAACCAGCAGTCTGGCACACGGGGAGGTGCTGGCTCTACCTCTCAGCCCCACCCCAAAGCTCACAGCCCTCTCCTCCTGCCTCCACTGTACCCTGTGTCCCAGACCCTACATGGTGTGTGACTGCTTTGATTGGATCACCCCTCATCCCCTGGACCTGGCTTCTGTAGAGCAAAACCCAGGCTCCCTCAGAGCCACCCTGCAACGGTCACTCTTGCAGCAAGAGGGAGTTTCTTGTAGGTGTGTGAGCGTCCACTCACCACTCTGAATTGCTGCTGCCCACAGAGTGGGCTCCAGGTGAGGGCCGGCACCGTATCACTCTGGCTGGGCCTCTAAGTGGCTTTATTTCTCCAAAGCTGGGCTGGTCTTCTGGCCTAGCTCAGGTTGTCGAAACGCTTGGCATTGCTAGAGCCACAGTAGAACCTACCACTGAGTCCAGTTTGTTTGTTTTACAGCCAAGGAAAGAGGCCCAGAGAGGGGAAATGGCTTGCCCAAGGTCACACAGCTAGTTCGTGGCTGAGCTGGAGCCAGGATTAAGCTTCCTCACTGCCAGTTCACCATAGACTGGGCTCTGGAGACAGGTTCAAGTGAGAGAATCCCTCAAAATCCTGTACCCGTATTCCTTCCAGCTCCTCGTCTCCCAAGCCTAGTAGACAATCTACTTAGATGTTGCCCTTAAACCATTTCCTGCTGCTAATTCTGTCCAGGAAAGAATGACTGGGTGACAACTGAGAAATTGAAAGGTGAGCCGTGGGATTTTTAGCAGATCCTTCTTTCCCCCTCCTCCTCTCCCTCCTCCTCCGCCTTCTCCTCTTCCCCCTTTTCCCTCTAATGGTACATCCAGCCTCCTTATCCCTCCCCAGTGCTATACCCATAAATGTTAACCACGTTTATGATCTTATGCCCATTTATGTGACTTTTTCATTTGACTTGCCAATAAATGGATCAAAATGGAGCCAATGTCCAGTTCTTTTTTAGCTTCAGACTCAGTTATGGGAGTGAGGAGAGGGTGGGGGCAGTCGTGAGGTGTGGCAGTTGCATGTTTCCCAGGCTGATGTGCAGATTTGAAGGCCTGGATAATAACCTTTTCAAGTCCATCTGACCCAAGCCCTTATTGACAGGCAAGGAGACCAGTGCCCAGGTAGTGACGTGTTCAAGGCCCTGTGGCTGGTTCTTGGCAGGGCTGGGAGGAGAGCCCAGGCTGTGGACTTCCATGCTGGTGCTCTTTCCAGTTCATGTCTTGGAAGTGGGCAGGGTGGGAAGGAAGATGAATGAAGGCTGGCATAAGAGAATGGCATCAGTGCTGAACCAACTTCATTGACTGGAAACACAGTAGAACTGGGTTTGGAACTGACTATACCTGCCAACTATGGGGCCTGTTTCTTGAGCCTCGGTTTCCCCATCTATCAAATGCAGAGTAACAATTCCTAAATTATAGGTGATGCAAGGATTATATGAAATGATCTGTGTGAAGAGGCTCCTGTGGGGCCGGGTATGGAGTAGGCATTCATCACTGTTATGGACTGCATGTTTGTGTCCCCCCAAATCCATTTGTTGAAACCCTAACCCCTAGTGGGATGGTATCAGGAGGTGGGGCCTTTGGGAGGTAATTAGGTTTAGATGAGGTCAGGAGGGTGGAGCCCCCATGATGGGACTAGTGTCCTCATACGAAGAGAAAAACTAGGGCTTTCACCACTGTGTGAGGATACAATGAGAAGATGGCCACTGGCAAGCAAGGAAGCAGGCTCTCACCAGATACTGGATCTGCCGGCACCTTGATCTTGAACGTCCAGCGTCCAGAAATAAATTTTTTTACGTGAGAAATAAATTTCTGTTTTTTAAGACACCCAGGCTATGGTCTTTCTGTTATAGCAGCCTGAACTGATGAAGACAATCACATTCTAGGTAACATTTCTCTTTTTCCTGCCCCTGGAACTCTTGCTGTTATCACCCCTCAGGCTCAGAGACCCTCCTAACCCAGGCCAAGTTTCCCGCCTTTGGGGCTCTACTTCTTGCTGCCTTTCTCACCTGCCCAAGTCTCTGTTCAGCACTGGCAGAGATATGGAGTGGCAGGGAGGAGCCATCCTTCCTGAGAAGTCCCCAGCTCACGTGTACACTCATTCATTATTTATGGAGCATCCACTATGTGCCAGGCCCTGGCCTGACTACCTGTGGGGTGGACAGCAGGTAACATGCATGACATCGTTTCTGCCCCTTTAGAGCCGGCAGTCAGGTGACGGTGACAATTCAACAAGCAAATACAGTACAGGGAGGTAAGTAAAGAACGCGGCATAGGGGCGCAGGCGCCTGGGTCTCAGCTCAGCCGTAATTCAGAGTCTTGGTCTTCCCTGACCCCCTTCACAAAAGCAATGCACATGCTTTTGGTACAGGTCAGCCAGTGAAAGTTTCAGAACACCTAAGTGGAAGACTGATCAGAAAGATGGCTCAGCACAATCTCCTTTTCTACTCAAGAAAACGTTCAGCCATAATCAGATTTTCCCCATGTTGGCTTCTGAGGCCTCCGATGGTGAGATTTCTCTTTGCTGTTGAACAATTTACAAGGTCTGAGCAGAGATCTGAGATTCCTCCTTCTCTTGGAGGAGTGAACGAGAAATGTTTGTCCCCATCAAGCACTGTGGACACCACGTCTACTGTCTACTAGTCACTACTTCTCTCGTTTTTCCCTTCTCATCTGGGGCACTGGCAGGTGAGCTTCCCCAAGTCTCCAACAGAGAACTCACAAAGTCGCCAGTAGGCAGATAGTCCAATGAGTTAAGCAAAGATAAAGAATGTCCCCCACTGCATCCCGTCCCTATGTTAAAACTTACGGAAACAATCCAGTGAGACTGGGAACCCTACGCCTTGCTCTTCCATGTTTTCCTAGCAACCATTTACTATGTCCTCACGTTCATGAGGAAAATGAACCCACCTGAAAGAAAGAAGCATTGTAACAGGTAAAAATGGTCACAAATAAAACGAAACAAAAATCCTACCCACATGCTTAAGATTGTCCAAGAATCCTTGGAACATGGACCAGTTTTAACCTGTTGACTAATTCACAGAGTAACAGTAACCTACATACTTAGAGGACTTGCTCTGTGCCAGGCACTGTTTGAAGTGCTTTCCAGCCCTCTGGGGTAGGTACAATTAATCTCCCTATTTTATACAGGCTAAGTAACTCACCCAAGATCACGTGCAGCTACTAAATGAACAACTCCTGTACACACCATCTTAACCCCTCTGCTCACTGCCTCTCACGCAAGTATATTCACTTCGCGGCTGGAATTACTTTCCCTCCCTAATCTATGGCCTCTCCATCTTTTATCAATGTGTTATATAGCAGCAGTTGAGATACCGCAATTTCAGTTTGATCCAGATTAAGATGATTTAGAAACTAAAACAGGTTGTTATTTTCCTCAGTTGGGTCCAAGAATGATTATCTTGGCCCTGAGAAGTTTTGACTTGAATGCCATGCCTTTTTTTTCTGAGGTGTGATGAGAAAACAGCTATTTTGAGTTGCTGCCTGTGCATTTTACAGTATACCCTGCTCACACCCAGGGTCCGGACGGTTAGATAAGGACCTGACCTAGGATTTTCCTGCCCCAAGTTCCTGCTTTGCTTTTCCCGGGACCTTTTAAAATAACCACTACAGTTGAGCCCGTGAAAAGTTAGTGACCTCTGCCCCAACCACCCTATAAGCCGTAGGTGCTTGCTCCCCTGCGCTCCATCTCCTGCTCCCTGGCGACCTGGGGCAGAGGACTGCCTCCCCCAGCTTGGTGCCCCCCGCCCCCGCCCTGTTTCTGGGATCTATAGGTAATAAATCTTGTGACTTCCTTTGTGTGAGTGTACTGAAACTGCACCTCGATCAAAACGACCCCGGGGTTTTCACTTCCCCAAAGTGGCACCTCAGATGCTGAGGGAGCTCCTGTGTGGGTGGCTTGTGCCCCTTCTTTCAGCAGGTCAGAATCTGCATATTCTTTTTTTTTTTTTTTACAGATTTTATTTTTCCTTTTTCTCCCCAAAGGCCCCGGTACATAGTAGTGTATTTTTAGTTGTGGGTCCTTCTAGTTGTGGCATGTGGGACGCCGCCTCAGCATAGCCTGATGAGCGGTGCCATGTCTGTGCCCAGGATCCGAACCAGCAAAACCCTGGGCTGCTGAAGCAGAGCGCGAGAACTCAACCACGCGGCCACAGGGCTGGACCCAGAATCTGCATATCTGTAATTTAATAGACCATCTACGGGGCTCCTCAACACACGAAGGGTGCCATTTTCCCTCAGCTAATAAACACTGCTATTTTGAATGTTTCCACATTCTTGCAGACGGTGAAAAATGAAGCAGGGGAGGCTGCAGCCGCTGGATTGCAAAGGACCTCAAAAACCATGTTGAGAAATATGGATTCGTTCTGAGACTCCCCCATCCCCACACCAGGATCCCCTAGAGGGCTTTAGGCAGTGAAGTTCATTTAGGCAAATCACTATGGTAACCCCCGTGTAGAGAATGGACTGAGAGAGGCAAAACTGGAGGCCCAGGGGTGGGTCAGGAAGCTTTCCGAGAACTGTATCCGAGAGCTTGGTAGTTTGAGCCAGGGTGGATGGGGAACAAGGGATGGAACTGGTGGATCTGAGGGTTGGATGTGGGGGTTACGGGAGATGGACGAATCGAGGAAAATGGCCCGTGTTTGGTTGGGGCAACAGGGAGGTTCCATTTACAGATACTGAGAACAAGGGAAGGAGGACAGATTTAAGGAGGAAGCAGTATAACTTTAGCAGGTTGACTTTAAGGTGGGATAGCAATGTATGACTCTGAGATTTAGGAGGGAGATCCTGGATTGAGAGAAAAAATGTGAAAGCTGTCAGCACATGGATGGAAACTTGTGCTTTTGAGAGTGTGTCAGGACAGAAGGAATCCTAGGGCAGAACTTTAAGGAAAATCAATATCTAATAGATGGGCAGAGGTAAAGGAGCCTGAAAAAGAAACTGAGGTCTGCGTGGAGAGTGGAGGGAAAGCCTAGAGAGCGCACAGACAGGGAAGTTGGGGCAGAGAATGCTTCTAGAAGGAGGGTGTGGCCAACAGGGTCAAATGTTAGGAAGAGCATGAGTAACATAAGGACTAGGAAGTGTCTTAGTGACACAGCAGGTGTGAGTGACCAGCTGATGGCAGTTTAGGTGGGGCTGCAGAGGCCAGAGTTGATTTAAGTGGTGAGCAGAGATATCTGGCTCTAAAGAGGAGAGATGACGCTAACGAGCTGCGTGGGCATAGAGAGCTGGGGGTAACTATATATCTATACCTGTTTCCTGGAGAAACTTGAGTCTTTTTAACTGCTGAAGGGAAGGAGGAGGTAGAGAGGGAGAAGTTGAACACACAGGAGAGAGGGGAGGAAAGGAAGAGAGTATGTTTGGAGGAAACGGGATCCCTGCCTGGTGGATGAAGCTAGCTGCCTTGAGAGGAGCAAGGACACATCTTCTACTGAGCCAGATAGGAAGAAGCAGAGATGAGGAACAAGGTGAGTTCGTCGATGTGGTGGTGGGAAGGGCTCCTACCTGCTGTCCTGCTTTCTCAGAGAAGTAGAAAGGGAAGCGTCTTCTGCTTACAGTGGAGGCAGAGTTGGTGGGGTAAAAGGTTTAAGGAGAGAACAGCAGGCTTCAGTTGGAGTCTGGGGAGAATGAGGAAAAAAGCTGGCAAAGAAAACCACAGAAGAATTGGTTGGAGGATTGAGGACGAGGGGTTGCTGGAGACCATGGATTTGGATCCACAGTGAATCCTTCAGTTGGTGGGATGTTTCTCTGTAGGAATCAGCTGCCAGGGCGTGGGGTAGGGAGGAGGGATAGTTGGATTCTATTCTTAGAATCCTTAAGTCGGAGGAGCTTTTTGTGCCTGGAGAGGAACACTAACCACCATCTGTGCTTTATTTGTTCTTTAATCTATTTACTTCATAAACCTACTTAAGCAAAAATTGTTTAAACATTTAAACATTATTTATATAACTAACAAGCCAAATCTACCCATTTTACAAATCAAATTACTTAAACATTGATCGCAAACTTAAATCCTCCTACATATTTTAATAGAATCACCAGTATAACATGTCAGCTTCTCTAAAAGCATCAAACATTTTGGTAAAGCACACACATCTTACAAGGATGATACAATTTATTACACCTACACTTAAACTCATCATAAAGCTGGGTTTGTAGACCCGAGAGATGGACATTATCTCAGTTCAGACCAATCTTTGAATTTGGATATCCAAAAGAAGAACACTATCTCAGTGCACATCAAGTTTTGGATTATTAATCAGTAAATTCTTGGTTGGGACTTGGGGACTGGTTTACCTGCTAAGATGATTAAAACCTGAGCCAGCGTTTATCTTGTATATCATGGGAACTTTTCAAGCCCACACCTTTTCCACGCATTCTGTGTATTGTAAATGGATGCCCTTTCTTTAAATGATGTCATCTTTAAGTTTAATGACTATGATAAGCGGAAGTCCCAAAGATGTCCATGCCAAAATCCCTGGACTCTGAATATGGGATGTTTCATGGCAAACTAATGTAATCAACATAATGGGCCTTAAAATAGAGAAATTAGGGGCTGGCCCCGTGGCCGAGTGGTTAAGTTCGCGCGCTCCGCTGCAGGCGGCCCAGTGTTTCGTTGGTTCGAATCCTGGGCGCGGACATGGCACTGCTCATCAAACCACGCTGAGGCAGCGTCCCACATGCCACAACTAGAAGAACTCACAACGAAGAATATACAACTATGTACTGGGGGCTTTGGGGAGAAAAAGGAAAAAAAAAAATAGAGAAATTATTCTGGATTATTTCGTTGGGCCCAATCTAATCACACGAGCCCTTAAAATCAGAGAACTTTCCACTGAAGTCAGAGATATGTGGCAGAAGGGTAGGTCAGAGAGATTCAAATGTGAGAAGGACTTGGCCTGACGTTGTTGGCTGAGAGATGGAGGGGGAGACGGTCCTTAGTCCTATACCCATAAGGAACTGAATTCTGAATGAGCTTGGAAGTGGATTTTTCCACTTCAGTAAGGAAGGCATCCCTGCCCACATCTTGTTTTTGACCTTATGAAACCCCGAGCAGAGAATCCAGTCATGCTCCGCTGGACTTCTGACCTACAGAAACTGCCCAGATAATAAAGAGGTGTTGTGTTAAGCCACTAAATTTATGGTAATTTGTTACACAGCAATAGAAAACTAATAGAATAACTTTACTGATATTATTTACAAACTTATCTAGCTCATCTGCATTTAAAAAAACCTTCTAGTTGTTTTCCCCAATATCTAATCTCCTCTTCTTCCTTATTATAAAACTCCTGACCTTTAGCTGGGCATGGCTGCCTGGAGTAAAGACTACTTCCTAGCTTCTCTCCCTGGCCTGGTGTGCCCAGGCATGACTAAATTCTAGCCAATAAAATGCAATCAGAAATGTCTGGTACACCATTCAGAAAGCTTTTTTAAAGTGGTGTGCCTTCTCTTCCTTCCTCCTTGCTGGAGGCAGTAAGGCTGATGTAATGGCTGGAGCTCAAGGAGCCATGTTGGGTCGGGGGGGACATGCTAAAGATGGCAGAACAGCAAGAGGGAAACTGGGCTGTGATGATCATAAAACTGCCCTCAATCCCTGGACTCTTTACTTGCAGATTTTTCCATGTGAGGCAGAAATAATCTTCTATCTTGTTTAAGCCATTCTCATTTTGGGTTTCACTTTTACTGTAATCGCACTATAATTAGTAGGGTAATAAAGAGGCTCCCTTTCCCAAGAGATGAAGGATCAGGTTTGAATAGTGAGCAGTTATCTTTTGGATGTTTGACCAATTCATCATCTCGTACTAAACACACTGTTGGACTTTTTTTCTTCCTAGTTGTAATATATGAACAGACGGTGCCAATCAGTCTCTTTCATTCTTGGTACATTTCCAACTTTCTCTAGAATTACTCACTGCTCACTGTATTTACCCCTCCCTACTTATACAGATAAAGAAAAATAAATGTATCTTATGAATAGATAAAATACTATATTTATATTCTTCTACTTATCACAATTAACTAAAAATATCTATACTATGTACTATACTCATTCTTCTTATATATATAGTATATATATATACTTTTATATATATATATATATATACTATATACTATATTCATTCTTCTTCACGCAGTATTTAACTACCTTTTGCACCCTTTATAGTGACTTTTTGCTTCTTGAATATTACTACACAGTCACGGGTTTTAAAAATTCACTTTGTTCCAGTTAACTATATTATTTTCCTTTTGATTATGAAATTGTCACAGAGTGTCAGGTGGGAGCCTTTTAAAATCGGTTCCATTGCCTTTGTGGTTCTACCCTATACATATAAAAAAGCATCCTTGCTGTTTGTCATCAACAACATGTTCCAGGCCTAGAGTTATTTAAGACACAGAGCTGTTCTCCAGGGAAATCAGTCTTTTTCAAGGTGAATAATATTTGAGGCAAAGATCCAGGTGTTAAGAATGCATATCGGATTTTTCCTGATGTTGTTTCTAGGCTACTTTCACAACAAAAAGTTGGAAAAAGTTGTTTCTTTTGGAAACCACAAATTCACATTGGTATTTCCTATTTAACTCAAGCATTACCAAATCCTTTTTTTATTTGGCTCTAATATACAGCTTTACATTTATTTTCTCTACAACATACCTGCTTGTACCCTGTAACCCCCGATCCACATTGCAATAGCATCTTCTCTCTTTAGAGATCCTATAGTGTCTCATCGACCATCCTTCTCTAGTTACTTTATTGACAGATTCATCCATGCTGGGCCAATGGGACAGCGAGGTAACAGAGAGAGAGTTTATAATACTGGAAGGAGCGAGGTCGAAGGGATGAATCATGGAATCCAAGGTAATAAGAATTTTAAGGACGGGAGCACAAAACGGGTAAGAGGAGAGGTTATGGGATAGTCTGGAAGAGGTACAGTGGAGGTAACTGAGAGAGCTGGGAGGAGGGTGGTAGTGGTCAGAGTGTGGAGTGATGGAAGTTCAGACTACAGAAGCAGCAGTTCTAGGAGGTCACCCTGGCCATTGATGTGTTTCATGCCTGGATATCTACACTTGCCCACATATGACCTTCTACCCCCACCTCCAGCTGCCCAAGGAAGCTCTGTACACCTGCTTTCAGCCAGAGCAAACACACACACCCCATGTCTCAGGTGGGGAGGTGAGGGCCAGAGTCCATCTGGGACCTGGTACAGATGGACGCCTGGGTCCACTGCCTGCTGGCTGCCCTAATGTACATGAAAAATGTGTACCATGTTCAGGCTGGCCGCATGCCCCCTTCCTGCCCTACCAGCCACAGGCTCCAGGCTGCTCTGTGGCCCTTCCCACACTTCTGCTGGTGGCTGAGCCTCCCGCCCTAGCCCATAAGGCGCTGGCTCAGCTTCTGACTGTGTTGACTGAGATCTGTGATGCTGGCACTCCTCACAGGAAGGAGCCTGCAGGGTACTCTGAGGCTGGTCCATCTGGGCCCCTGTGGGGGCCTGTCAGGCTCACCTGTGCCACCTGTCCCCAAATAGCACTGAGCAGGAAGCTGGGGGTGGGGGGGCAGGAGCAGAGCCTGCAAAGTAGCACAGGCCTCCCTACCTGCCAAACCCTGCCCTGCCTAGGGCTGAGGGCACAAAGAAATGCAGGGGGAGACTGGGAGGGCACTGGGGTCAGGGAAGAGGGGCCAGGCCCTGAGACACCACAGCTCTACTCTTCACTGTGGGTACAGGGTCCCATGCAAGGAGGTGGAACACAGGCAGCCAGAGGGAGCTTCTCTCCTGCCTCAGAGATGCTGCTTCTGGGGTAAGAGAGGGCAGAGGGCAGAGGTCAGGGGCTAAATTCCCGACTTTGAAAGGGAGCTCTCAGAGTGGGAAAATGAGGAAGCCAGAAAAACTTGAATATTTCCAGCCACCCAGCAGGTTCCCCCGACGCAGGCGCAGGGACACCCGGTCCCCGGGGTCCAGGGGCAGTAGCACAGAGCTGGTGGCTGCCTCCCGGGTCACGTCAGGGTCGTTGGCAAAGGCTGAGATGACAGGCCATGTGTTCAGCATCAGGCTCACCTGGGAAGGGGAGCCCAGTTAGCACCTCCCCCCATCCCTTGTCCCAGGACTGCCACTTTCCAGAGGGCTTCCTCTCTTCTCTCCAGCCCCAGAGGGACACTCTGGAACCTGGGAACCTGGGATCAGTGCACTCCTCAGGGAGGGCTAAGGGGTGGCCAGTGTGGGACTCTGCCCCTCCTCCACACTCTCTGCTAGGCAGGCCTTTTCCTCCCAAGGGTGGGGTCCCTTGCTCTGGCCCCCCCCAGGACACAGGTCAATGGAAGGTCTGCCCAGGGTCCGCTGGGCCCTACTTATTCCCCCTCCTTTCCCTCTCCTCCCCTCCTGAGTCAGGGATGGGGCCCAGCGCTCAGGTCACCTGGACGGTTTGGCGGTTGTACACCTTCACCACATGGAACCGGAAGCTGTAGACGCCCCGGACAGGAGCCACGAAGGAGCCTGAGGCCCGGTCAAAGCCACCGCCCTCGTTCACTAGGACCTGCAGGAAGCAGACCCTGCTGAGTGGGGCTCGAGGACGTCTGGGGCTCAGGGAAACCACTGGGTTGGGGGAAGGGGTAGTGAGTAAGGAAAAGAAGCGGTGGCAAGTAGATAGAACAGAAGAAATGCAAAGATTCAAAAGAAACAGTGAGAAAAGGCAAGGAGGGGTGTGGGCAGGTGTGTAGGTGAGCTAGGCAGGCAGTGAGGTTGTGGGGCAACTGACCACAGTGCAGGGCTGTGTCCATAAGAGAAAACTGGGTTTGAACAGCTGGGTCCAGGTCCTTGGGGGTAGGGGATTACCTGGTCGAAGTAGATGGCCCCACTAGTGCCGTTGTTGATCTCCCCTGCCGGCTCATGGTGGTGGCTCCGGACTGCAGCAAATGCGACTCTTCCAGGGGGTGCCTCTCCCAGGGCTGCTCCCCCGGGGCCCCCAGCAGCAGCTCGGCCCGGTTCACAGACCACCAGGCACTCGCCCTCCAATAGGACCGGCTCTGCCCCCTCCTGGGCCCACCCAGCCTCCAGGGACAGAAGCAGCAGGGCCAAGGGCAGCCCAAGGCTGAGTGAGGGACCTGGTGCCCAGTGTCGCTTTGCTCCCAGCATGACTGAGTGGCTCTGTGACCCACAAGTCCTCCTCTTTCTGCTCCTTTTGGTTTCCCCTCCTCTTCCCCAGACTCTCACCGCCCCTCACCCTGGTCCTCAGC
Source organism: Equus asinus (assembly GCF_041296235.1). Taxonomy (NCBI): domain Eukaryota; kingdom Metazoa; phylum Chordata; class Mammalia; order Perissodactyla; family Equidae; genus Equus; species Equus asinus. The sequence goes on from NC_091791.1 coordinate 169,371,518, forward strand.
CCTCTCTCTGGGACTCACTGTCACCTGGTCTCCTGGCATCTCCCTCTCTGTACCTCTCTATGCCCCACGACTCTGTCCTGCCTCTCACTCCTGCTGTCACTGCAGTTCCCTCCTCCTTGGCAGGGCACAAAATGACAGCAGTTGGGCTCTGGGAGGGAGAGAAGGGATGAAGCAGCCAGACAGGAGGGCTACAGCCGGAACCCAGGGCAGCCCCTCCAGGGAGCACTGAACTGGGAAGATAGAAAACATAAGTGTGCGCGTGAGACTGTGAGAATGTGTCAGTGCGTGCAATTGTGTATGTGACTGTGTGCATATGCGTGAGAGACAGCTCCCACAGCACATTCCTCCTCCTCATGCCCTCCTCTTCGAAACCCCTCATAAGTCAACTGCCCTCTCAGCAGCGTCTTCTCCACGTCGGAAGCAAGGGGGAGCCCTTGTCTTTTCCCCACAATTGTTTCGGTGGAAAGTGTTCGGGCCAACAGTGTCACTATTTTGTGAACCTGGGCGAGTCTCTTTCTCTCCATGGTTGTCCATATCTTCATCCGAAGGGACTGCGTTAGTCCCTCTAAGGTCCTCTTCACCTCCAGCTCTCAAAGAGTGGTTCCTCCTACCCGAGGCAATACTGTGCGGAACTAGCGAGAACCCAGAAAAGCGGGGAGAGTCCGCGGGGCAGGCGTAGGGGGAGAGCCCAGGAGAACTGCGGGCTAGTGGGCGGGGCGGGGCCGAGGCCGGGGGCGGGGCCAGGGGCGAAGAGGAACCCCAGGAGTGGGGGCGGGGAGGAGCCCGGCGGAGCGGGGGCGGGGAGGAGGCGGGTGGGCCGGGAGCCGGGTCGGAGGCGGAGGCTGGGAGGAGCCCGGCGGAGTGGGGGCGGGGAGGGGCGGGGAGGAGGCGGGGGCGGGGGCGGGGGCGGGGGCGGGGAGGAGCCCGGTGGGCTGGGGCCGGAGGCGGGCGCGCGCCTGGGCCGTGCAGGCCCAGCCCCGGGAAGGGTCCGACTGACTCCGCCCCGGGCCAGGAAGTGACTCAAAAAACTGAGATGTAGAGAAGAGAGGTCCCCGTTGGGTGAAGAATCCGGGAAGGCCCGCCCAAGATTCGGGTCCCCCGCCCTTCTCCCCTGGGCCGGGGGCGCGGGCGAACCTGGGGTCGGAGGGCCCCGAGAGGCGCCGGCGGGACTGAAGCGGCGCGGGCGGCCGAGGCGGTAGGGGCCCCCTCCCCTGCGCCCGGGCCGCGGGGGCCGGAGGCCGCAGCGCAGAGCGCGCCTGGGGGCGGCGGCCGCGGGCGGCTATGGGCGGGGCCCGCCCAGCCCCTGGGTCCCCGGAGGGCGTGTGGCGCTATCTAAGGGGCCAGAGGACAGCGGAGGGAGGGGGAGGAGTAGGAGTGGCTAGAACCTTGGAAATGGCAGACAAGGGACCCCAGAGGATAGCCCAATTCAAGCCCTTGTGAAGACGGATTTTTAACAGGTCGTCTTGGAACCAGAGGTTGCAGGGTCCCCCGAGGAGAGGGACTTTTTCGTCACCTGTCCACTCCTGGCCTTCAGACTGAGCTAGACCCCTCCCCCGCTTCCTGCTCAGGTCTGTGGTCATAATTTTCTAAAGGCCAGACTCCCATCCCAGATAGACAGCCTTATTTATCCATGACTTCCTCTCCGGAGAGAAGGCCCGTGTGTCCGGATAACCTGACATTCCCTTCCTACCGCCAAGATGGACTGAGATGCTTGTTACTTCCTAGGTTGTTTACCAGCTCGGTAAACAACTAGGTGCGACCTGTTGATAGCTGGTGTAGGCCGAGAGACCAAGATTGGGGTTGAGGGGACGGCGAGGCTCTGAGCTGCCTTCCCTTCTTCCAGGACTGGGCGGCCAAGCAGCCATGCCTACCTGGGGGGCTGGCTCGCCGTCCCCTGACCGCTTTGCGGTGTGTGCGGAGGCCGAGGCCAAGGTGCGGGAGCGGCAACCCCACGTGGAGCGCATCTTCAGCGTGAGGATGAGCGTCCTCCCGAAGGACTGTCCCGAGAACCCTCACATCTGGCTGCAGCTGGAGGGCCCGAAGGAGAACGCCAGCAGAGCCAAGGTGAACGCGCCTCCCTGACCCTTCCGGAAGGATGACTCCCTCCCCCGTGGAGGCAGAGGAGAGGAGGGTTGGGGGAGGATCTCCACTCCTTGCTGTTCTCACTGGCAACCTCAGTGGCCCTGAGTTTTGAGGGACTTCCTAACTCTCTGTTTGTGTAGAGTTTTGGTTTCATTTTTGCTGTGACGACTCAAATCCTCAGGGCTTGTGATTCAGTTCAAATCAGTGGTGCTCTTTGGGAGAGTAGAGATAATCCGGTTGGGCAAGAAGGCCCCACCAAGGAATTTGCTGTGGGGTGGGAGGCTGCGCCACATTGCTTCCTTTGGAGTCAGTTGGGGCTTCTAGTAAGGCTCCACCGCCTACCAGCCTTGTGGCCCGAATCTCAGTTTCCTTATCTGTAACATGTAAATAGTAGCAGTGTCCACCTCATTGGTCTTATTGTGAAAGAGATAAAGCCTGTAACACATGAGTTCAGTACAAGTTAGCAATGATGATCATTATGAGGGAAATATACAGCACACATATGCACACATAAATATTTAGAGATAGCCTTGTAACGTATTAATTATAATAGTATCTTAAATTGAGTCAAATTATTTTTTAAAAAATATTTTAATTTTTTTTAATTTTAATTTTTTTGAGGAAGATTGTCCCTGAGCTAAAATCTGCTGCCACTCCTCCTCTTTTTTTGCTGAGGAAGACTGGCCCCGTGCCCTTCTTCCTTTACTTTATATGTGGGATGCCTGCCACAGCATGGCTTGACAAGTGGCACATAGGTCTGTACCTGGGATCCAAACTGGTGAACCCCAGGCCACCGAAGTGGAATGTGCGAACTTAACTGCTGTGCCATCTGGCTGGCCACTGAGTCAAATTCTAAATGGAAATACTAGCCACCAGCTGTCAGCTGAAAAGGGAAAGAAGTGAGATTCTGGATCCTTTTTTAACACTTGCCTTTGTCAGCATCTGTGGGGCTCCGTTGCTCTGCCCAGGCATCCTGGAGCTCAGGGGAGAGCCATGGGCCTGAAGGGGCTACTGGGCCACTTAAAATCCCAGCAGTCTCCTTTTTTCCTACCTCCACTCCCCTCCTTCCCCCCTAGGAGTACCTGAAGGGTCTCTGCAGCCCGGAGCTGCAGAATGAAATCCACTACCCACCCAAACTGCACTGCATCTTCCTGGGAGCCCAGGGCTTCTTCCTGGATTGCTTGGCCTGGAGCACGTCAGCACACCTCGTGCCTGGGGCACCCGGCTCGCTGCTGGTCAGTGGCCTGACTGAGGCCTTCGTCATGGCTCAGAGCCGAGTGGAGGAGCTGGTGGAACGGCTGAGCTGGGACTTCCGGCCAGGGCCAGCCCCTGGAGCCGGAGTGCTAAGAGACTTCTCTGCCTTGCTGCCGGCCCAGGGGGACGCCCACAGAGAGGCCCTGCTGCAGCTGCCCCTGGCTGTCCAGGAGGAGCTGCTGAGCCTGGTGCGGGAGGCAGCCAGGGGGCAGGGGCCCCAACCACTCCCTTCCTGGAATGTGGGAAGCCCAGGCCCACTGGGTGCTCAGCACCAGGGAGTAAGAGCTCTTCTGAGTGAAGGCAGGGAGTCTCTGGACACTGGACCTATGGGGCTGCAAGGGTCAAGGGGGGAGAGACATGTTGTGGAGATGGAGGGGAGCAAGCAGGCTGGTCTCAGGGAGATGGATTTGGGGTGGAAAGAGCTGCCTGGGGAAGAGGCCTGGGAGAGAGAAGTGGCCTTCAGGTCCCAGTCATGGGGAGGAGAGGCAGGGCAGGCAGGGCCCCTGAAAGGGAAGGCCCTGGGGAAGGAGGAGGCGCCTCAGGAAAGAGGAAGGTTCTGTGTCCAGGGGGAGCCTCCTGGTGCCCAAGGTCCCTATCAGAGGGTAGCTCCGCTCCGGGGGGCCTCCCTCCTGCAGCGGCTCCACAATGGGAAAGCCTCACCTCCAAGAGTGCCCAGCCCCCCACCTGCTCCTGAACCCCCGTGGCACTGTGGCGACCGAGGAGACCGAGGAGACAGGGGAGACAAGCAGCCCGTCGTGGCTCGAGGTCGGGGGTCTCCATGGAAACGAGGCACCCGGGGGGGCAACTTGGTGACTGGCACACAGCGTTTCCAGGAGGCCCTACAGGACCCTTTCACCCTGTGCCTTGCCAATGTGCCTGGCCAGCCGGACCTCCGCCATATTGTCATTGATGGCAGCAACGTGGCCATGGTGTAAGTACCCATGGTGGGGCTGAGGGTATTGGGGAGGGGGAGGACATGGGAAGTTTTATTTACCTTGGGGACATGTGCTGGGGGGCAGGCAGTCCAGCCAGGCTGCCAGGCCCCTCCTCTAGGGCCCTAGAGTGCTGACCCCTTCCCACCACAGTCACGGCCTCCAGCACCACTTCTCCAGCCGGGGCATTGCCATTGCTGTGCAGTACTTCTGGGACCGTGGCCACCGCGACATAACTGTCTTTGTGCCTCAGTGGCGTTTCAGTAAGGATTCCAAGGTCAGAGGTGAGTTGGGACTGGTCTTTTGTGTCCTGGGATAGCCCCTGCTTCCACCTTAAGGGTAACCTGGTTATGCTCCCCTGTTTCTCTAGAGGGTCACTACCTGCAGAAGCTGTACTCCCTCAGCCTGCTCTCCCTCACTCCCTCCCGAGTCATGGATGGCAAGAGGATCTCCTCCTATGATGACAGGTACTTGCTTCTCTCCTGTCCCCAGGCTTGATATTTAAGGAGCCCAATGGGCTACTGAGGGAGAGACAGAATCTCCCGACCCTCTGTGCTGTCTCTAAGCCTGGGCAGTGGGAATAGGGCCAGTTATTCCTCCGTGTGCCCCTGTAACTAGGTAGGTAAACCTGACCTGCAGGTGAGACGGACGGTTTTGTACCCATTCATCATTCGTTTTTCATTCATCAGACTGAACGAGGCCTCATATTTACATAGTGCCAATGTCTAGAAAATACTAGTTTAAGGGAAAGATAGGAAAGCGGATGACATGACTAGCTGACAGATGCTGTCTTACAGCCTAAATCTCCAAACATGTAAATTCCCCAACCTTCTAGAAAAACCAGAATAAATATTCAGAATAACAAGACAAATGAAAAATCGTAATCCATGCATAATAAGACTGTATAAAACGTGGTGCAATAGAGAGAACACTCGACTTAGAATTTGAGGATCTGAATTTGAGCCCCAGTTGCACTCCTTGACTTGCTCTGTGGACCGTCTCTTAGTGGATTCACCTCTTTGTCTCAGGGTCCTCTTCCATTCATTCACCCTCCTCGAGAATACAAAAGAAGATAAGGTACGTTCTCGCCTCACTCAAGGTGCTAGGCAACCATTCAGTGATATTCTCTGATGTTTCTTGGACCCAGTGTGGCAGAGGCTCTTACCCCTGTGGTACAGAGATGGAGGCAGAGGGGGAGAGTGCTTAACTGTTGGCAAAGGGGACTCAGGGGCAAAGGAAAAGGAGAACTTACAGCTGCCAGAGGGTTGAAATGAAAAACCCAGTGCGCATTCCCTCCCAGCACACACACACCATGTGAGAAATGGGGAGGTTTTTTTTTTCCCTGCTTTATTTCCCAACCTACCCCCCCCTCCCCCCCCCACCCCCAGTACATAGTTGTACATCCTAGTTGCAGGTCCTTCTAGTTGTGGGATGTGGGACGCCACCTCAACGTGGCCTGACGAGTGGTGCCATGTCCGTGCCCAGGATCTGAACCCTGGGCCGCCACAGCAGAGTGCACGAACTTAACCACTCGGTCATGGAGCCAGCCCCAGAAATGGGCAGGTTTTAAAAGCTAATTCATCAGTTAAAAAAATTTACAACTACAAGTTCTTTATTCTCTGGGACTTTCAGTTTTAAATAAAAAACTAGTTTCCAAACTGTAATGATGATATATTTTGTCTTTGCAAGTACTTAACTTTTACAGGGAAATGGTATCCTGCAGAAAGGCAGTTTCTTTTCTCCCAAGGCTGTTCTGCTTTATGTCTGGATTTCACAGATTATCCAAGATATGGAACTTTCTTTCCACACCAGCACTGACACAGAATTGAAAGTGAAGACTGAGTCGGTTGTAATGAGTTTTAAAGGCCTGTGTCTGTACAGTTGTGTAGGTCCTGGTAGGCAGACAGCACAAGATGAATATGGAGTTCTGCCTAGTTACAGTGAATAAGCACAGTGGTACCCAGCATGGGCCTACTGGATGAATACTGCTGAACAGCGTATGATTTGACATGATAGTAAAACGTGCTTCTCCTGAAGAACCTTTTGTATATCATATGTATACCATATACATTTATGCGTCATCCCCTTAATTTGTTTTCCAGACAGAAACTCAGAACCAGTCTAATCCTTTTTTTTTTTGAGGAAGATTAGCCCTGAGCTAACATCTGCTGCCAATCCTCCTCTTTTTTTTTCTGAGGAAGACTGGCCCTGAGCTAACATCTGTGCCCATCTTCCTCTACTTTGTATGTGGGATGCCTGCCACAGCATGGCTTGCCAAGCGGTGCCATGCCCGCACCTGGGATCTGAACCAGTGAAGCCCAGGCTGCCGAAACAGAATGTGTGCGCTTAACCGCTGTGCCACCGGGCTGGCCCCCAGAACCAGTCTAATCTTGATTACCAGTCCCCTCTATACCACACTATCTTTCAGCTACTTAGGGCCCACTTAGTATTAGGTGAATGGCAGGAATGCTGGGAATCAGGCAAGACCTGATTCTCGACTTCAAAGAACCAAAAGAAATGATAAATCAAACACTACAGGAACTCAGAGGAAAGGGAGCCCCCTTCTGGCTGGGGTTTTGGGAAGGGAGGGATTTGAGAGTTTTTGGTTGCTTGAGAAGGACATAGGATGGGCTGGATCTCTTGGTTTTCAAATCTGTTAAAGAAGATTCCCACCCACCCTGTCATGAGTCCTACCAGAGTCACGTGGAGTCAGAATTACAAAAGTAGGGCCCGGGCTTCTCTTTTTATTTTTAATATTTGTTTTTGCTGAGGAAGATTTGCCATTAGCTAACATCTGTTGCCAGTCTTCCTCTTTTTTTATGTGAGCCTCCACCATAGCATGGCCACTGACAGGCAAGTGGGGTAGGTCCTCGCCTGGGAACCGAACCTGGGCTGCAGAAGGAGAGCGTGCTGAACTTCACCCCTAGGCCACCAGGGCTGGCCCCCAGGCATCTCTTTGTAAAAAGTTTCCCTGGTGACTCTGTTCAACTGTGAGATTTGGGAATACCTTCCAGATAGAGGGACTAATTTGAGGGACAGGAAAGTCAGCACAGGGCATGTTTGGAGAACAACGTTAATCTGATCATTGATTTTGGCAGGAGCTGAGAGTACATTAGGGAATACCAGGAGAGATGAGGCCATCAGGGTGGCTTGGAGCTGGGATCTGGAAGGCTTTAGCTGCCAGGGCTGGGCATGTGGACTTTATTCCATAGATAAAGAGCAGGTAGGGAAGAGTTTTGTGTACAGGAGGGTTTTGTGTAGGGGAAGAGCATGTCCTCTTGGAAGAGGGCAGGAGGGACTGGAAGGTGCTAAGTGGCTGGGGACAGGGGACCTATGCGGTATCAGTTGCAGTATCTGAATAGCTAAGGTGGTAATGGTGGCACTGGGAAGGAAGGGGGCAGAGTGGAAGGCTTTTCAGAGGAAGAACATGCTGGGGTGACTGGTGAGGCAGGGTGGAAGAAGACAGGCCAGAGCCAGAGCTTACTGTCGCTTATGAGGCGGCGCAGAGTGTCGAGCAGAGGGGTGTGGTGAGTGGAGGGGATGCTGCTGGGATACCACTTTGGATTGTCTTTGTTTCCTCTCTAACCCATGGCCGCTGTACCTAGTCAGTCGTGACTGCATCACGGTGAGGTGGGGGCCAGATCTCATCACCAGAAGTGGGTCATGGGAGTTGATAATGCTCTTTGGGGTTGGGGCCTTTGAGAATCCCAGAATGGTTGCTGTGCTTTTTGAGACAGGTTCATGGTGAAGCTGGCTGAAGAGACCGATGGGATCATTGTCTCCAATGACCAGTTCCGGGACCTGGCGGAGGAGTCTGAGAAGTGGATGGCAATCATCAGAGAGCGGTGAGGGAGCCCTCCCCTGAGAACAGGGCATGGACTCAGACCTTTGTCTAAAACTAGCTCTGCTCTGCCACCAGCTCAGGACTCTGGGAAGGGGCTTGACGTTGCCTTGAAGGATGATAGCCAGCAGCTTATGGTGGTGTTGGTCTCAGCTGTCTGATAGGTGGGCAGGGGTGCCTCTGTGACCACACATTCTCTGTTCCCATCCAGCCTCCTGCCCTTCACCTTCGTGGGAAACCTCTTTATGGTCCCTGATGACCCATTGGGGCGACATGGCCCCATGCTGGATGAGTTCCTGAAGAAGCCAGCCAGGTAATGCCCCACATTCTCCTAGGCAGCCCCCAGCCCTGGCCCTTTCTCTGAGGGGCCTTGCAGGCCTGGAGACTTGGGGGAAGTGTGACCTCAGTCTGGGCCAGCTTAATTCTGTAGTCATTTAAGTTGCCTTGGGCTTGGCTTTTAACTGCTTCCCAGGGAATTCTGACATAAACCCTCTGGCTGGGAGGGAAGCTCCTGTGTCTCGTTTCCCCTCATCAGTGTATTTGATGGAGTTATTTGGAAGATGGTTGCTTTTACTTATGGTCACTTGTATTCCACTTGCCTTCTGCTGGACCATTAAGTGATTAATTAATTAATTTATTTTTTAAAGATTTTATTTTTTTTTCCTTTTTCTCCCCAAAGCCCCTGGTACATAGTTGTATATTCTTAGTTGTGGATCCTTCTAGTTGTGGCATGTGGGACGCCGCCTCAGCGTGGTTTGATGAAAGTGCCATGCCCGTGCCCAGGATTCAAACTGATGAAACACTGGGCCGCCTGCAGCGGAGCACGCGAACTTAACCACTCGGCCACGGGGCCAGCCCCTAAGTGATTAATTTATTAAACTGGAAGTATATCGTACTGGGGACCGGGTTCACCTTCCTGGTTCCAAAGGAACTTTCCATCTTCCCTTCAGAAGCGGGTTGATAGTGCTGCTAAGTGGTCAGCTTGGGGAACTTCAGGATTGTCCCTCAGAGCTAGGAAGAGGCAGGATAGTTAACTGGAGAGGAGAGCTGGAAGGTCCACTGAGCTCGAACTCCCTCCAGGATGCTCATCAGCTCTTTTTGTTCTCTCTGCTTCTTTCCAGGGCACAGGGGTCTTCTAAGGCTCAGCATCCTTCTAGGGGCTTTGCAGAACATGGTAATCAGCAGCAGGGAAGAAAAGAAGAGGAAAAAGGCAGTAGTGGTATCCGGAAGACCCGGGAGACAGAGCGGCTCCGGCGCCAGCTGCTGGAGGTATTTCGGGGCCAGGATCACAAAGTGGACTTCATCCTGCAGCGGGAGCCGCACTGCCGGGACATCAACCAGCTCTCTGAGGCCCTGCTCAGTCTCAACTTTTGAGCCTCACCAGCCTGAGTGGCTGCCACCTGGCCAGCTCCAGCCTTACCCAACTTAGCCCCTTGTGTGAGACTCCCTCTGCTGCTCAGACTGACCCAGACCCACTCTGAGTTGGTGCTTTGGTCAGGGCAGCACTGAGGAAGAGCACTTGTGTGGGGAATGCTCTTGCCCGGGGCACTTCGGGGTCAGGTCCATAAAGTGACCTGATCTCATCTTGAGTCAGGACCTCAACCAGCTCTCAGGAGGTTCCGCTCTGCCTTAACTTCTCAACCTTGCCTTAGCACAGGGATTCTGTAGGGAGTGGGGGCTGCTGGAAAGGGCAGGTCCTGGCCATTGGGATGCCGGCTCCTCATCCAAGCTGAGTCGGGATTGAGGCTTGGGTGGGTGGGAGGGGAATGAAGAAAAGTGGCAAGGAAGTGAAGCCTTTCCTCCCCCTGGCTGAGGAAGGATGGAGGACAGGATGCACAGGATGCTTCCCAGGCTGGGCTGGGCTCCTGGGTACAGTGAAGGGAACACTGGGCCTGGAAAGGCTGGTGCTACGGTGTCTGGGTCACAGTGGGGCAGCAGAGAGCTGGTGGAGAAGGCAGAGGGAGACTTGGCTCCTGGTTTCAGCTGTGCCTGTCTGTGACCTTGATTGAGCTGCCTGGCATTTACTTCTGCCTGTAAATCAGGGTAAAAATGCCTGTTGGGAGAAGGAATGAGAACATGGAGGAAGGCCCGTTGGAGGGAAGGTACTTGGACCAAGTCTCAGGTGTGTCCGTCTGTGGCTGCACAGGCTTCCTAACCAAAACCTCATTTCAGAGTGCAGAGGTCCTCTGTCCCCAGGGCCTGTGCCCTAGATTTTAACACTGCGTCCTTAGTATAACATGCCCTATAATGGCTGCGTCCCTTTTAGGCAACCCCCCAAGTCCGCATTTACAAAACAGTTGATTAGGGCTGACTGACTGCATACCAAAATACTCTCAGGGTTCCTATAAATGGCAGCTCTCCTGTTGCATTCAGGTGTTTGTTTACAGATGAGCGAATGTGTCAGGAAGTTCCCGGTTAGAAGCACTTGCTGAAGTGTTGAGCATTCACCAAAGCGATGAAGCCATGCTCGGCAATGATGATGTTAATGTGCTCTGACCCTAGCGTTTTCTCCACAGAACACATATGTTGCATAAAGTGAGGCCCACTTCTGCTCTGTGTGTGTGTGTACACGTGTGTGTATGGGGATCGGGGGTTACAGAGTTTGGATCTAGAGGAACCAATTATCTGGAAAATGAAAACAGAAGAATCAGAGTTGGAAGATACCTGGCTGGCCACCAGACCAATTGCTGTCAGTCAGGACATTCTCTCTCCACCCTGATGCCTACAGGTCATTGTCCTGCATCTGCGTGAAGTCCTGCCATGCCCGGGAATTTACTGCCTCCAAGGCAGCATGTCGCACCGTGGACAGCATTAGTCAGTAGTCCTTCCTTTTGGGCACCCCAAATGTGCTTTTCTGTTACTTCTACCTTTGAGGCAGGTCATCCTGACAATACAGAGCCAGTCAGCTCCCTAGAGTCCAAGACCAGATAAAGGAGTAGGACAGGTGCCGCTGGGTGCTGTGCTGTTTGGACCCTGCAGCAAGGCCCTGGACGCGATCCTCTTTAGGCTCTGACTACTCCCTGAACGGCACAGGAAGTTCAATACTGCTGCCCCAGTCCATTGCAGCAACTAGCATGGGGAGCCAAATGGTGATGGAGGGGGTCCCTGGGTTCCTGTGTCTGAGCCCCTCCTCCCTATTGGTGAGGTACACCACTAGACCCTGTTGACCTGGGCTGGGGCAGATGTGTTGGAGAGAAGCTAGCCAGGGAGGTGGCAGTGACTAAGTCCCCTCAGAAGAAAGGAGATTTGCTAATATGGCCTAAATTGAGGGCTAGGGGAACTACTGGTCAAGTTGTGGTAGATACCAGGGTAGATAGAAAGGGAGAGGGTCCTAGACGAACACTTGGGACTTTGTTTCCTGATATGGCACGGTCTGTATTTTGCATAGGGTCCTTGCCCCTTTCAGTTTGAACGATGGGGGTGTGCTGTAGGCCAGAGGTATCTTCTGCCCTTTTGTGCTGGGGACCTTCTGACTGAAGTGGCCCCTATCAGATGAGAGACAAGTCCTAAGCTTCTTACAGACCGGGATGTTGGCTTTGTCCTGCTGCAGCTTGATGAACTGGGACCAGTGTGTGATTGCTTTCTTAATTCACTGACTTGCGGTGACAGACTGAAGGCTGTCGTAGACTTGGGCCTCGACTCTTCCTCTGCTGGCATCCTAATGGCACTGTGTGAACAAGTATGCAGGGTGACCAGAGAACCCACTGGAAGTGGAGCATCATTTCTCTTGTCTTCTAGTCTCAGGCTTTATGATGATCTCATGCTCCAAATTTGTTACCAGCTCTTTTGGTGATGGAGGGACCAAGAAGGGAGATGTTGTCCATTCTAACTTTCAAAACCCATGTAGGGGAAAGAGTCATCTAGGGTGACATTCCTTGAAATAAATTCCAGGAGGATCCAGGCCAAAGAGATGAGCCGAAGCTAGTGAGATAATTTATCTTTATTGTCCAAATGGCAGAGCATCCTATACACAGCAGAAAGGAGGAACGTGGCAGGAATGGGACCTGTAGGGAAACCAAACTTGGAGATTCTTTTCCCAGGAGCCGAAGAGGTCAGTCACAGCTTGATGAGACTGTGACCTTGAGAAGTGGACCATCTCTCAGTTAAATAAGGTGGAGCAACAGAGCAATGAGAAAGGCCAGAGGAGGATTCCCTAAGAACCAGATGGTTTCAGGTCTCAAGTAGAGGAACACCTGAGCCTATTCACTGTCTAACCACGAAGCCTCTGTTGGGGGACAGGCTTTGGGCCCTGCCATGAGCCTTCCCACTTAGGCTACAACCTCCTTCAAGGCAGCCCCCAGCTCTGGGAAGGAATACTGGTAGCCAGAGGCCAGTGTCCGCCGGGGGACCACCTTTTGGCCTTCCAGCAGCATGATGGCACGCTCTTGCCCAAAGACAGCTTGCACCACAGTGCTGGGGAGAGGGATGAAGGCTGGGCGGCCCAGGGCTGCGCCCAAGGCCTGGGCAAACTCAGCATTTGTAGTAGTGGAGGCTGGAGCCACTCCATTCAGGACCCCCTGTACGTGGCTTGCTTCAACGGCATGAGCCAGGATTCCCACCAGGTCCCCGATGTGAATCCAGGGGAAGAACTGATGGCCTGAGCCGATGGGGCCCCCCAGGCCCAGGCGGAAGGGCAGCAGCATGTGACCAATGGCACCGCCCCCGCGGCCCAGCACAACTCCTAGAGCAGGCAAGAAGGATGGTCCGGGGAGGCAGTCAGCCTCCAGGCAGCCCCACTGTTCTCCCGCTTCCCCTTCCTCGCTCCTTCCCCATGCTAACTTAGCTCTGTAGCAGTTGAGGGACTTTGGTACTTCTGATCCTCTCACTTTATAAGCTCAGCTCCCCTGATCCTTGGACTTCCCCAACCCAGAGAAGATGGTCCAACCATGTGTGAGACCCCGGCCCCTGGTTCTCACCGGAGCGCACCACCACCTGGCGTGTAGAATCTCCTGGAAGCCTGGCTGCAGCTTCCCATTTGGTTACGAGGTTGGAGAAAAAGTCAAAATCCCCTCCAGGGCTGTCCTCATCATACTCCGCAGTCGGGCTGGGCTGGTAGTAAGCTGCCAGTGGAACAGCACTCATTTGCCCCAGTGTCCTTGGTCCTGCCTGGCCCTTTGCAGTCAAGGCTCCCCTTGGCCTCACCCACCTTGGCCCTTGGGATCTCCCCATGGGAAGACAGAGCCATGGTATTTGCTCCTTGAGCTTCTCTATGAGCTGACTGTCTCTGCCCTGAAGAACTCTTATCTTTAGTTGCAGGACTAAGCTGAGCAGCTGCTGGACTGTAGTGGTTAAGAAAAAAGACTTGGGTGCCAGGCTGCCTGAGTGTTAATCTCAGCTCCACCATTTATTAACTCTGTGCCTTCAGCAAGTTACATAACCTCTCCGTGCAGAATTTTTGCATCTCTAAAATGAAAATAATAATAGTACCTACCTCACAGGGTTCTTGTGAGAATTAAATGCTGTAATATGTGTAAAACACTTAGAATAGCAGCTGGTATATAAGCTATAATTGTTTGCCATTATTTGGTCCCAAAGGTGAAATACAAGAATCGGGAATTCTGTTTCTAAAGAACTGTTCTGTGAGAGTCAAGGGACTTGAGGGTAGGCGAAGTTTTTCCTGGCACAGGCAGCAGTGCTTCAACCCCCGCTATCTCCGAGGGTCCCCGTTTCTCAGTGAAAGTACACAAAGGTCAGGAGAAACATGCATGGACGAGGGCCTAGGAAGTCCCTGTGCTTGGAAAAGACTAGCCCTCTGGGCATGTGTAGCTAGGAGGGCCTGAGCTCCCTCTCACGGTGGACTACCTTCCCCCGGCTCATGTATGGGGCTGGTGATCTGGGGCGTACCTACGCCTGTGACTAAGACCCAGGCCTGTGGGGGGTGTGGGGCCTTGGTGATGGCTCTAGCCAGCAAGTGGGTGGTCTGCAGGCGGCTGCTGAGAACCTCTTTTTGGAAGGCTTCATTCCATCTGCAGGAGAAACAGAGGAAATAAAAAGTCACTAAATACATACATGCACATATCCCTCCCTCTCTTTCCCTGGGGCCCGTCCATATCCACGTCTAGTAAAACCCTGCATTGTGTCTTAGTAAAGTGGTCCATCCTCCTGTGGAGGGAAAAGGCATATCTTTTTTGGGCATCCTGAGCTATAAGCGAGGACTGAAGTGAACTGGCTGAGTGGGTGGAGGGGCAGGTGGGCGTGGAGGGGTGAGGCAGGATGAGTAGTCCAGGAAATAGGTTTAATTCTCAATCTGGCAGCTCCATTCTCCACAGCTCATAGGTTCTCATCAGAGCTGCCCCCCCTCCTCCCTATGCTCTAAAGGATATCAGTTTTAGGGCCCAGCCTGACCTTCGGAGAGGGTTGAGGATGTTCTCCCCGGCCAGGTTGATGGCAGCGTCGCAGCGGGGCAGCCCCGACGTAGCGAGTTCATCCTGTCAGAGAAAGCACACGGTGCCCGCGAGGCCCCGCCCTGCGCCGCCAAACCAGGGCTCCCCTCGTCCCCAGCTTCCAAGGGATGGACATACCCACGTGATCCGACCCGGCGCGGGCTTTCGGGAGATCAATGTCACTTCGTGGCCCCTGGCTTTCAGCAGCTGGGTTAGGGCTGTTCCAATGAAGCCCGTCCCGCCACCTGATCGGGAAATACCAGGTGTTTATCCTCCCGGGGGAGCCTTCCGCCCCCGCATGTGGGCCCGTCCTCTAGTGCCATCCCGTCTGACTCCAGACTTCTCTCCTCCTCGCCCCCTCCCCGCAATGCAGACGTGACACAGGTCACAGGGATTGGCGAGATTCGGCTTCTCGGGCTAGGAGGCCAAGGCCAGGTTGCCCGTGCACGTGACAGTGCCCCTCTCGGGAATTGCCTCCCGGTTTTCAATCTCTGTCTGGCTCAATCTTCTTTCCATAAACCCGCCCCTCACTCTCCCTTTCTGCCTCTCTCACCCACAAGCACCCGCATAGCGGCCGGGACCTAACGCGCATGTGCTAGAGTTAGAGCACTCCCTCCTCCCTTAGTGGCGACTACGACCTCTCTGCGCATGCGTCATCCGGGAAGAGCGCTCCAATTAGGGGGCGGGCAGAATTGTGAGTGGGCGTGGCCCTGCCCGGTGACCCGGAAGAACTCATAGAGAAGGCTATGTATTTCATTGCAAGGCGTGGCTGGGACAGTAGGAGCGGTGGGGAAAATAGACACGGGGGCCGGGGAAAGAGGGGGGCGGGGAAAGGGGAGGGCGGGGAAAGGGGAGGGCGGGGAAAGAGGGGGGCGAGGCGGGGGAGGGAAAGCTTTAGTGCAGGGAAGAGCGCTTGACCTAAAACCGGAACCTCCTCTAACTGCGAAATTCTGGATGTCCATTCGGTTTGGTGGATCAGTAATCCAAGAGAATCTGTCCACCGGTAATATGGATTCTTTCTACTCGGCCTATTTATCTTTTCTTTTCCCTGTTCTGGCTCCTTTGTATCGGCCTTGAAACATGCCAAAGTTCCCCTCGTCTTAAAATAACCCTTCTCCAGCTCTCTTCTTCATCTGCTAATGTCGTCTCTCTTCGTCTTCATAGCTAGACTTCTCAGAAAAGTGGTGTCCATTTTCCACTTCCAAGTTCACTCTCGCCTGGTTTCTGTCTTTATCATTCATTAGCTCTCTCGCCAAGATCACTAATTTCGCATGTGTCATCAAAACAAATCCCTAGTTTTCAGTCATTATTTTCGACCTCTGCATCACTGGACCTTTGCTGACTCCTTCCGTTGGGAAATGCTCATCTTTCAGCCTCAGTGAAAGCCAGACTCCTTTCTGGGTCTTTCTCCTAACTTTTTTCAGTCTCTATTGCTTGCTCCACCTCCTCTATGGTCTTAAAATGTCAGTATTCCTTAAAGCTGGGTCCTAGGACCTTCCTCTCTTCTCCTGCACTTTTTCTCCCAAGTGTCTACGTTGGTGAATTCAGTTACCAGTTTTTTAAAGAAGAGTTCCTAAACCTCCTGTGCAACTTGAATCTCTCCTCTAAGTTCCTGACTCCTATAAAAACTTCCCATTAGACATTTCTTCTTGGATGTCTGAGACCCTGTTGATTTTACATACTAAATATATCCCAGATCCATTTGTTTTTCTCTGTCTCTGCCACTCCCACTCTCCTTCGAGTTATTATCCTCTTTTGTCTAAATGTCTGCAATAGACTCCTAATAAATCTTCCTGCTTTTGTGTGTTTCTTTTCTCCAAACTGTTTCACACATTGCAAACAGAATGATCTTTTAAAAACATGTGGGAGGAACACTATGGTGGCATGTATATATCCTAAAAAACTCCCATAACAAAATACCTAGATATGCTGGATAAAATATAACATATCTCCATTTAAATGCATTGCTGAGTTAACTAGAAAATAAAGGAAATCCGCAGAGACCAAAAAC
This sequence comes from Equus asinus, assembly GCF_041296235.1. Taxonomy (NCBI): domain Eukaryota; kingdom Metazoa; phylum Chordata; class Mammalia; order Perissodactyla; family Equidae; genus Equus; species Equus asinus. The sequence continues at coordinate 169,388,021 of NC_091791.1, forward strand.
AAAGTTTTCCTTAGGATTGAGGCTACCTCGTGGTGGTTGGTCAGTCTCAGTAACCCAGAGGCTTGGGTGACAGGAGATGATGCCTGGGACCCAAGCAAGATTAGATCTGAGACCTCTGCATAAAGCTCTTCATGGACTATATCCTCAGGGAGAAAGTGAACTTTAAAAAGCCCACTTAGTATCAAAGAACATAACCATGTAGCGTGTTTCTATAGGTTTGGCTCTTAGCTAGGATTGGTTGTACAAAAATTTGTTTTCCTTGAGAAGTTGTATCTATTGTCCTGCCATCCTGCAGATTTGGAGTTTGAATTCATTGTTACCTGTTTGGTCTAGGAAGCCCTAAGCCAAGAATTTAAGTAAGTGTTCCAGATAGGAGCAGACATAAATCCTCCCTGGATTTCACAGGATCCCAATAGATAAAGTCCTGCTAAGCATGAGCCCTCAATCCAAAATTACAAAACACACAAGGAAACAAGACACTCTGAGGAGTCAACAGAAACAACTCACAGTAGAGTTAGACCAAAAAAGATTTCAGATGTTAGAATGATGAGATACAGAATTTAGAACTACCAAGTCTAAAATGTTTAAAGAAGAGGAGATATTAAAAACATGAGAAAGAGAAAAGATACTATCAAAAACATTCCAACAGAATTGATAACCAGTTTGAACTCCTAAAAATTAAAAATATAGTGATTCAAATTTGAGAACTCATTGAATGGCTTTAAGCAGCAGGGAATAGATTTAGCATTAGTTAAGAGAAGATTAACTACATATGAAGAAATTATGTAGAATGCAGCACAGAGAGACGGAGGTAGAAAATATGAGAGGGTAAGAGACAAGGAAGGTAAAGTGAGAGATTCCAACTCTTCTATTTGGCATCCCAGAAAAGAGGAGACAGAGAAAATTATTTGAAGAGATACTAGCTGATTATTTTCCCAAATTAATGAAAGATCTGAATATTCAGATTCAGTAAGCAAAGTGAATCTCAAGTAGAACAAATAAAAAAGAGATCTATACCTAGTCACATCATAGTAAAACTATGAGAACAAAGACAAAGAAGAGATATTAAAAGCAGCCAGCAAGAAAAGACAGATTATAAAGAAATAACAGATGGACAACTGATACTTCAACTGCAGCAGTATAAGCCAGTGGGATAATACCTTCAAGTGGTAAGAGAAAATAATTGGAAACTAGAATTGTTTACCAACAAACTGGCATTCAAGAATGAAGGTAGGGGCTGGCCCCATGGCCCATTGGTTAAGTTGGCATTCTCTTCTTCCCCGGCCCAGGGTTTTGCTGGTTTGGATCCTGGGTGTGGACATGGCACCACTCATCAGGCAACGCCGAGGCGGTGTCCCACATGCCACAACTAGAAGGACTCACAACTAAAAATATACAACTATGAACTGGGGGGATTTGGGGAGAAAAAGCAGAAAAAAAAAGAAGATTGGCAACAGTTGTTAGCTCAGGTGCCAATCTTTAAGAGGAAAAAAAAAAGAATGAAGGTAAAACGAGGATACTTTTAGACAAGCAAAAAATGAGAGCATTTACCATCATCAGACTTCTAACCTTTGTCAGGAAGAAAGAAAATGATTTCAAAAGGAAGGTGTGAAATGCAAGAGAAAAATGATCAAAATGTTGGTAAACAAAAGGGTAAATGTAAACAAATGTTGACCATATAAAGCAATGACAGTAATATTTAATTTGTGGATAAAAATTAAAGCAGAAGTAAAATAGTAGTCCTCAATAACGGAGAAGTATGTGACTGGAGCTGACTTGTTGGGAAAGGATAACAATACTGAATAATATTAAACTTTGTTAAATATACATTTGAAAAATTAAGGGCAATTATTATTTACTAAAAATAAATATGCACTTCCAGATCAGTAGAGAAAAACCATAAAACAATATAATCAATTCAAAAGTTATCAGGAAGTGATAAAAAAGAGGGCTTAGACAAAACTAGAAAGCTCTAAATAAGATCACAGGAATAATCAGTACAACAGACTAAGAAACTGAATTAACTAGGTGCACTGGAATTGCAAATTTCAACATGGGGGAATCTCACAACTACATTGTTAAGCAAAAAAGGAAGTTGTAGAAAAGTATTTGCTATATGATATTATTTATTTAAAGATTAAAAAATGGGCAAAATACTATTTTTATTGAAGAGATAAATAAATTTGTAATTAAAGTAAAGAGGAATGCTTGGGAATAAAAATGAGAAAACTCAGGACAGCATTTTCCCAAGGCCAGCAGAGTGGGAATGTGATCAGGGAGGAGTATACAGGAGATGTTGACTTCTTATTTCTCAGGCTAGTTGGTGGGTACATGGGTGTTCATTTTGTTTTCCTTTGTTCATATTTTCATAATAAATAAAATATTTCATAATAAAAATATGTAGTGGATTTACAATTTATAGACATATCTCAGATGTGCAGAAACATGACCATTTTTTATAATTGAACACAACTTACTCATGAACATCTCTCCTTGGCAGAGGAATAAACTTAAAGTCACCCAACCAAAGTAAATTTATCATTTCTAATTTAGAACTTCTCAGTTAACTCAGTTTTCTCTGAGCAAATTCTTAGTCTTTCAGAATGCCGTGTCTCTCTTCTCCTTTCTCTTTCCGAGCTAGATAGCTGGGTATAGGAAGCCCTTTGGTCCAGATACCGTCATCTGGTCCTCAGTGCTTGCTCAGAAGGATCTCATCTCATTTGGCCTTAGCTTCCATCAGCTAAGGCACAGCTGGTTAGGCCAGGCCTCTGGGCGTTGTGTTGTGATACTGATACCCATGCTTCTGGGTATCATACCTTCTGCTTCTGCTACCCATGGTCCTTGCCTGATCTTAGTGTTCCAAAGTGTCCCCTGGAGGACCAAGGAACACTTGGCTTGTCTTCTGGCCAACAGCATGGAATGTTTGGACCTTGATGAGTCTCCCCTTAGGCTCATCTCTTGGTTATCTGCCACAGTTATTACCATCCAGGCAACTTACTGCAGTCTAGCACTGTTATATGTTACTGTTAACAAATTATCTCAAAACTTGGTGGTTTGAAACAACAGCAGTAATATTTATTGTATCATGTGGTTTCTCTGGGTTAGGAGTCTTGGAGCACTTTGTTAAGTAGTTATGGCTTAGGGTCTTTCATGAGTTATAGTCAAGATAACAGCCAGGGCTGCAGTCCTCTATAGGCTTGACTGGGGTTGGAGGATCCTTTTCCAAGATGGCTCACTCATATGGCTGTTGGCAGGAAGCCTTGTTCTTGCTGGTTGTTGGTAGAAAACCTCAATTTTTGGCCATGTGGACCTCTCTATCGGGCTGCTTGAGTGGCTTTCCAACATGGCAGCTGGCTTCACCAGAGCAAGTGATCTAAGAGAGTGAGAGTGAGGAGGAAGCCTCAATGCCCTTAATGACCGACCTAGTCCTGGGAGTTACATACAGTCACTTTTACCATAATTTGTTTGTTAGAAATCAGTCACTAAGTCCAAGGAGAGAGGAATTTGGCTCCTACTTTTGAAGGGATAAGTGTCAAAGAATTTATGGACATATTTTAAAAGCACCACAAACTCTGTGCTGCAATTAGGGCTTCTCTGAGAAGCTTGCTGTCTCTGGGCTATGCCAGGGAATTGTGCCACAATTCTGCTTTTTCAGATACCCCTTCTACCTCTTTGGGTTAAGCATATCTCCCTATCCCTCTAGCTGAGTGCCTTCTCAGAGAACCCTGGGCAGCATTTATAATCTAGTTTTGTCCTTATCAAATGTCTTCTAGCTCCTCCCTCAAGCCCAGGAAAAGCTGTGTGATGGACAGCTCTGAGGTCATATCCTGTTGCTTTTCAACTCTTTGACTTATAGAACAATTTCTTTGCTCCATTTTCCAAGATCTGGCTTGTTGAAGCACCTAAATATTTTCTTCTCTCAACAAAGCCTTGCTTTTGTAAGTGACTCTCCTACTTTCCAGGCTGTTATTTAGATATAGAATAAAAGAACTTTGTTTTGAGATTCCAAGCTAAGGCTTGTCTTATTTGTTCCTGTATACTGCAGAGAGAAAAGGAAGTACTGAGAAAGGAAGATATATTAGGTAATATTTCAAAATATATTGAGTTCCTGCATGGCTGGATCCAGGTGCTCAAATAATGTCATTAAGAGTGCACATCTTTCTAGTTCTCGGCTCTTCTTTTTTTACAGTTTGGCTTCATTTTCAGGAAGGTTTCCCCCCTTTATGGCAAGGGTGAACTCTTGGCTTCTAATCATAGCAAAAATCTCAGAATTGACTCTCACTGGACAGATTTGGTTTATGTGTCCATCTCTGAGCCAACCATTGTGGCCAAGTGTGGAGTGTTCTGACTGGCCAGGCCTGGGACATGTGTCTACTACTGGACCACAGGCAGAGGAGCATCCCCACTCACCGTCCTCCAGTGTGTCAAGGGACTCCTCGCCTCTTCAACCACACCCTAGTTATTCACAACCCCTTCTTTCTCTCCTGGCTCTGTCTTTTCTTCCAGTGAACTAGGGGGCAGGGTGGGGAGAGGGAGAGGAGATCCTGCTATATCAGATGCCTTTAGACCATAGATTCAGGATGGTGGAGGTCCACCAGTATCCTCATGGAGGTGAGATGGGAATCCCTTCCAGAGCTTTGTACCCCTTGTGAGAGGGGATATACATAGTTACAGCAGTCCACTCCCAGCAGCCACTCTCTCCTCTCCAGGGAGGCTGATGGAGAGCAGGCTCTGCCAGTGTACTAAGCTTCTTCTCAAATGCTTTAAAGTCTTTTTTCTTCTGGGTTCTGGGGATGGGTGAGTCAGCTTCTTCCTCTTCAGCATCTCCTTTAACAACTGAACTAGTTAAGTTAAACTATTTGCAGCTCTCATAGTCCATCTGACACTTTGGCAGTTAAAACATTCAAATCCAAGCCAGATGAAAAGACATGAGAAATTTCTGTCTGCACGTCTGGGTGTAGGGGCAAGTGCAGCTGGTTTGCCCTTCAGGAGGACAAGGGTCCCTCCTGAGTCTGCAGCTATCACGAGGACTTCATTCATTGAAATAGGACAGTTTCCCCGACAGGTGCTTCCTGAAACAGCAAAAGGAGCTGAGCGCAGTCCCTCTGGGTGGTCAGGCCATCACTGTGGGGCAGGACAGGAAGCCAGGACTCAGGGAGGCATCCTGGCTGCTCCCCTCATCATGGGCTTGGGCAGGGTGGGATGGGGAGTTTGCTGGTGACAGGCCCCTCTGCCCTTCCGCCATGCCACCTCTAACTGTGTGAATGCTCCCTGCATCATTTTGTTCAGGCAGATTTTTGCAACTTCTCTCAGGCTCGGGGATGTTACTTGCTAAAAATGCTATTCACATCGTCATTTCACATAGTTTCTAGTTAAAATATGGTAGAACCAACCAACCAACCAACCAACTAAAATCCTAATATGGAGATACAACAGATAAAGGATCCCTTTTTGAGATGGTCTCCTCTGACCCTACGGTTTGAGGTGACGAAAGCAGTGTTCTCTGAGCCTCACCCTCTGTGGTGGTGCCAGCTCTTTTCCAGGGGCTACAGCTTCTCTTCTCTTCCCTCCATGAAGACTTCTAAAGGCTACCCTTTCCAGTCAGACCTCTACCCAGACATCTGTTCCCAGTGGGGCCTTACTCAGGAGTTGACGCCTTCTCACCTCCGGCATCGGCCCATCTCCTTCTGCTCTTGGTCTGGACCTGCTGTGAAGATCAGTGCCCTGAGGTCCCTCTGCTTTTACTTTCCAAGGCAGCGAGTGAGAAATGAGCTAAGGATTGCCTTCCTATGTGCTCTGTCAGTGCTGGAGTGTGTGTGTGTGTGTGAGAGAGAGAGAGAGAGAAAGACAGAGAGAGGGAGACAGAGAGAGAGAGTTTGGCCTTTGTTCAGGCTGAAGGGAAACGTTCAGCATGCGCCGCTCTTCCTGCACCACCAGAGGCCTCACTAGTCCAGAAATTCCATTTCCTACCCTCTTAAGCCAGGGCTGTAGGCTGCAGACTGTTGTCAATGTTCTGGCTCCGGGCTGTGAAAATGGCCATGAGGAGGCTTTTCCTGGGTTTGTTTTTTCCCCTGGCTAACAGTGTAGCAAATAGATGCAGGCAGAAAAAGCCAAGCCAAGCCAGGTGAGAGAAACGGTCCTCCTGTTTCGTTGCTGGGTCATGAATGATTAAACGGGAGATTTGAAACCCTCAGCGGCATTCCAGCAGCCTATGAGGCCTCATCTGATCAGCACGGACTTAATGGGAAGGTGACCAATGGGACGTAATTCCAGAGTAAAAGAAGGGTGTGGGTGTGGGTAGGCAGGCGAGAGTGAAGAGGCTCCGTGTGTGAGGAAGACGTAAGTAATCTGGAAGTAAAAACTGACAAACTGTCTGTGGGAGGAAATCACGTTCTCATGGGATTTTCAGAATCACATTCACATAGAGTAAAATGTTTGCTGACTATATGACAGAACATGCTCTTGGCAGTTGCTTTAGAAGGTGGATCATTGCCAGATGAATAAAACTTACTTATTCATTGGCCTGCTAGACCTATTTGACATCCTTTTTGGGAATTCTTGAGTGAGCGGCTGAGATAGTGAGAAACGAAGTTTACTTTTATTATTCAAGATTGAATGAAGGAAAGAGTGAAATGTGGATATGAAAAAGTGTAGCACTCTCATGGGGCTGGCGTGGTGGCGTGGTGGTTAAGTTTGTGTGCTCTGCTTCTGCGGCCCAGGGTTCGTGGGTTCTGATCTTGGGCGCAGACCTAGCACCACTTGTCAAGCCATGCTCTGGCTGCATCCCACATAAAATAGAGGAATGGGCACAGATGTTAGCTCAGCAACAATCTTCCTCAAGCAAAAAGAGGAAGATTGGCAACAAATGTTAGCTCAGGACCAATCTTCCTCACCAGAAAAAAAAAAAAAAGTGGAGCACTCTCTATTGTAGATCACCTGACCGTCTGAAGGGTAAAAAGTGAGGCTAGAGAAGCTGTTAATTTAATATGAACTGTACTGCTTGAGGAAACAAAGGGTGGAAAATGCCATATTAGGGTGGAAATTAGAGTTGATGTTTTTACTTAAGATTTTGGGATGTGGAACTAGACTGCAATATAAACTAGGCCAGATGTTAGCAGTAATTCCTTTAGTAATAGTGTTTATGCCTGATTAAATCCAGCATCCTTGAGAGAGATGGGAGATAACTGAGATAACATAGGAAAATTAGTTAATGAAAAATTGAAAGGTAGAATACTAAAAGGCAACAACTCATAAGAACCCTGTAAATTAAGAAATAAAATTTCTGGATTAATGTTTCTAAAAACTTAAAAAAATCCTCTGTAGTGATTAATCAGCATAGTCAAAAAGGCTGCTACAGGTAAAAATATGCCTGTAAAAAATATAGTAAAATTGGCTGGGCGAGAAAAAGAAAAGTCTCTGAAAGGCAAGAGTTAGATGTTAATTAGAAATGAAGTAACCAAAAAACTTAGAAGGACTGAAAACTAGCTTAACCAAAAAACTCCAAACCTGTACTTGCAGTGTGACATTAATATAACTCAGTGAGCTATCACCGAGTGAGCGCATCCACGTGACTGCCGCCCCAGTCAGGAACAGAATGTTACCAGCCTCGCAGAAGCCCCCTGTTCCCGACTATGTGCCTCGTCCTAATTCCTGCCTCCTCCGTCCTCACCAAAGGTAACCGCTATCTTGAATTTTAACACCGTAGATGAGTTTTGTCTGCTTCTGAACTTTATTTAAATGGACTGACACGGTAGGTCTTCTTTTAAGTTTGGCTTTCTTTCTCTTTTCAACAGTATGTTTGTGGGACTCATCCATGTTACTGTATGTAGTAGTGGTTAATTTTTATTGCGGGGTAGTGTTCCATGTGGTGTTACCACAACACAATTGTGTTTGTTCATTCTACTGTTAATGGACTTCTGGGTTGTTTCCGAATATCATTTTTTTTTTGTTTTTGAGGAAGATTAGCCCTGAGCTAACTGCTGCAAATCCTCCTCTTTTTGCTGAGGAAGACTGGCCCAGAGCTAACATCCGTGCCCATCTTCCTCTACTTTATATGTGGGACGCCTACCACAGCATGGCTTGCCAAGCGGTGGCATGTCAGCACCCGGGATCCGAACTGGCGAACCCCGGGCCACTGAAGCGGAACATGCGAACTTAATCACTGTGCCACAGGGCCAGCCCCCGAAATATCATGTTTTCATGAATATTCTTGTTCATGCTTTATGATGCAAGTACTTCTTTTGGGTGTATTTCTAGGAGTGGAATGGATAGGTCACAGTGCATTTTCAGTTTCTCAACTGATGCTGTCAAAGTGGTTGAGTCCATATATACTCCCTCCTGCCGTGTATGAGAGTTCCTGTGATTCTCCTTGACAATACTTGATATTATGAATCTCTTCTCTTTTTAGTAATTCTGGTTAGTGTGTAGTGGTATTGTATTGTGGTTTTAATTTGTATTTTCCTGATTGCAAATGAGATTGGGTGGTGGTCTAGTGGTTAAGACTTGGCTCTGTCACTGCCATCGCTGGATGCATTTCCCGGTCAGGGAACATACCACCTGCCTGTCAGGCACTGCATGTTGCTGTGATGCTGAAAGCTGTGCCATCGGTATTTCAAATGCCAGCAGCGTCACCCATGGTGGACAGGTTTCAGTGGAGCTTCCAGACTAAGACAGACTAGGAATACGGACCTGGCCACTCACTTCCAAAAAAATTGACCGTGAAAACTCTGTGAATACCAGTAGAACATTGATACGGTGCTGGAAGGTGAGAGGATGGCGCAAAAGACCAGGCAGGGTTCTGCTCTGGAAACTACACGAGGTCACTAGGAGTCAGAATCGCCTCAAACACACTAACAACAAAATGAGTTTGGGTACCTTTCATATCTTTAGTGGCTATTTGGATATCTTTTTTTTTAGATTTTATTTTATTTATTTTTTCCTTTTTCTCCCAAAGCCCCCTGGTACATAGTTGTACATTTTAGTTGTGGATCCTTCTAGTTGCGGCATGTGGGATGCTGCCTCAGCATGGCCTAATGAGCAGTGCCATGTCTGTGCCCAGGATTTGAACTGGTGAAACCCTGGGCTGCTGAAGCAGAGCGCACAAACTTAATCACTTGACCACGGGGCTGGCCCCTGGATATCTTGTTTTGTGAATTTCCTGTTCAAGTCTCTTGTCTGTATTCTTATAAGTTTGTCTGATTTTTGTTTTTATTGATTGATAGGCATTATTATAAATTCTGTAAATGGCTTGCCTTTTCACTCTCTTAATGGTGCCTTTTGATGACTAGAAGTCCATCTTGTAGTCCAATTTATCCAATCATTTTTCCTTTAAGACACTAGTTCTCAAGTGGGGACGATTTTGCCACTGAGCTAGGGTTATCAGATAAAATACAGGACACTCAATTAAGTGCAAATATCAGATAAACAATGAAAAAAATCAAATGTAAGTATTTCCCAAGCAATATTTGGGACATGCTTACACTATTTTTGTTGTTGTTCTTTATCCAATATTCAAATTCTGTTCCCCCCCCAAATCTGGCAACGGTACCCCCAGGGGGCATTTGTCAATGTCTTGGAGACGTGTTTGCTTGTCATAACCAGGGTGATGGTGCTCCTGGCATCTGGTGGGTAGAGGCCAGGGATGCTGTTAAACCTCCTACAATGCCCAGGACTGTCCTCCACAACAAAAATTTATCTGGTTCAAATGTCAATAGTGCAAGATTGAGAAACTTGCTTCAAGGTTAGTGATTTTTATGCCTTGAAGAAATCTTTCTAACCCCCAGTGTAATAAAGATACTCTCCTGTCACATCACGTAGAAGTTTTGTTGTTTTACCTTTCACGTGTGAATCACCTGGAATCGATTTTTGTGTGTTTGTGAGATAGGGGTCAAATTCCAGTTTTCCCTGTGGATATTCACCTTGGCTCAGCGATAGGTACTGAAATGGCTGCCCTTTCTCACTGCTCTGCACTTCCTCCTACACTATAAGCCCACTGTCCATGGATGGGTGTGTCTCTTTCTGGACTCTATTCTGTTTCATTGCTCTAATTGTCTTTGCATCAACATCACGTTGTACTAATTATAGTAGTTTTAAGTAAATCTTGATTTCTGGGAATGTCTTAGATTGAGTTCCTCCAGAAACAGACCCTGATACAAAGATTTGAGTGCAAGTAGTTTATTTGTGATGTGATCTCTGGAAGCATCAACAGGGGAGAGGAGAAGTGAAACAGAGAAGGAAAGAGGGAAAGAAAATCAGGGTGCGTTAAGAGCAGATTATGACTGTGGACACCTGAAACTTCATCTCACCTGGGGCTTTGGGGAGGTGGTGTAAGACATACCTCAGAGTTGTCCCATCAGACCGGTGTTTGTCCACCAATTCCCATGCATTGTGGGTTGAGACCACTTTAGGGGTCATTTCTGGTCTGCCTTGTGCACTGACTGAGCATTCTCCTGCAACCAGAGAAAGCTCTTAGGGAGAGAGTTGTGGGTGATTGGAGTAAGAAACCTTCTGTAGAAGCTCAGTTCAGTGAGCAGTGGTGGAATACGGACAGGGCACGAACAGTATCAGCTACCCTCCTCCCTCTGAAATCATCTGATCTCCTCATGCCCCACATTCATTTTGCCACTGATTCTTCAAGGGAGTGGTCATTTCAATATTTACAACTATATCTATATATCTATGTCTATATCTATATCTATATGTATATATCTATGTTTATATCTATATCTAAATCTATATCTGAGAGAGAGAGAAAGAGAGAGATAGAGAGGGAGAGCAGAGAGGTGAGCCGGCAGGCCGGAAATTCAGGTCAGAGCTGATGTTGCAGTCTTGGGTCTGAAGTCCGTAGTGCAGCAGGCTGGAAACTCAGGCAGAGTTTCTCTCTTGCAGTCTTGTGAATTTCTTCTACTTCAGAGAAACTCAGTCTTTGCTCTTTAGGCCTTCAACTGATTGGAGGAGGCCCACCTGTATTATGGAGGTTTACTCAAAGTCTACTGATTTAAATGTTAATGACGTTTAAAAAATGCCTTTAGAGGGAAAAGCTACAGTCCCTTACCATTGCAGTTGGTCCTGGGGTCCTCATTAATAGCTGTCATGTTCCTCCTCTAGCACCTGTTCTACCCTCCAACCCGCACCCCCGCTCCACCCCTTGGCAAGCACTTCTGTTGGTTTAGGTTGCTGCCCTTTAGGCTGCAAAGATATGACATGCAAAACAGCAGCAGCAATTGGGGCTACGCTTGGTGAAGTTTATGGTGGTCCACTGTCGTCTGCCATGGTGTATCTGGCTTTCCAGAGCCCCATCCCCTGCATACTTCAAGCCTTTGAGGAGCCACTAACTATGCCATTTCACCTGGGATGTTGCATTATTTCTGATTTACCATTTTGGCCAGAGTTGGGGAGGCAGCTACACACGCTTCCACTCAGCTTTTCTTACCAAAGTAGACCTTATTTTATAAATCTGGGAATCATTATGAAAGTTCTGTCAGCTTCTAAGTGCTGTATGTACATTCCAAGTATGCACTGAGGGACCAGGGAATTGACCACAGGCAGGAGTTAAGAACCGAACTGACCCACTGTGAGATGGACATGGGTGAGGACTCTATTTGTCACTTGGCATCGAAGTTCCAACTCTAAGAGATGAGTCACGATTGCATTTTGGGTCCCCAAGGATTAGTATCAGCTCCTGATACTGTACATAAGAGTCCTCAAAAGCACTGGATCTTTTGTAGGTCCCATTGGCAAAGGATTGGAAGAATATCTCCTGAAGGTCAGATCAAGTGTAGTGGGAGGATGTGAGGTCAGCAGTTGTCTCAGATGCAGCTGGAGCGGTGAAGGACTAGAGAAACTGTTGATAAAATGCTGAACAAAGAGGGCAGAAGAGATGTCAAACACTTTGTTCTCCTGAAGCTGTTAGCCAAGCTTTGATTAGTGTCACCCCAGGTTTCCCGGCATGGGAATGTGTCCCTCTCTGTGATGGATGGTGGGATCCAGGTTATATCACTGTTTGTAGGAGCCAGTGTTAGGAGTTAATTGTTACTGAATGATCAAAAGATGTCTCTCTGGCTCCTAGAATAGCTCCAACCCCCTTGGTGGCCTCTGTCACCCAGGGACCAGAAATCTCTCTCTTGAGGGGTTTGCCTTAAAAAAAGTAGCACTTCCTGCCTCCCGGGTAGAAGTGAATCATAACTATATCCCTCCTGGGTCTGCTACCTCTCCTGCACTGAAAACTGCTGTAGCTCAGGCTTAAGAATATCTAAGGCTCAGTGACGTGACCTTTTCCTTTTTCTTCTGACCTTGAAGAGAAAAAGTTGAGGAGCCTGCTGTGAACAGAATGGGGTGTGACTTTCAGCCAGAGACATGGGAGAGAGAAGAGCCAAAGGACTCTGTGGAGGGTTCTCTCAGGGATTGGGGACAGGTGGGAAAAAGGCCTGGTGCACTTGTTCTCCACTCATCCCTCCGGATCTGCTCTCCACCCTGCTCAGTGCCCCCGCCCTTTGTGGATGTCTTCAAAAGCCCCCTTTGTCCTCTGGCTTTCAGTTGCGATTGGCCAGTGGGAGCACTGGCAGGAGGTGGGGGCAGGAGGAGAGTGAGATGGTGGAATTTATTCACACGATCCCAATGCCACTACTTGGCTTTGGGTCCTTCCTCTACTGCAGCCCACAGCTCTTGTCCTGCAGCTGCAGCCCACAGCTCTTGTCCTGCAGCTGCAGCCAGAGTTTGTGGAGGGAGAGCTTCAACCCTCTTCCTGGGTTCCAGTGACCACTCCTTACCCAGGTCCCTTTATGCTGTAGGGGCAGTTGTGGCTTCTCACTCTCACCGGCTCTGGAGTGTGTCACCACCCTCTATTGGTTTCCTGTAACCTTGTCTCCTTTGCAAATAGATCCTCCATTGAACTTTTCCTGAATTATCCCGTGTGATTGTGCCATCTGTCACTGCTGGGACTTGACAGACAGAGCCTTTGAGAATAAAGGCCCAAAGCACAGGTTGGTGTGATTGTTTCATGCCCAGAGCAGGGGCTGGCAATGGAAAACCTGCGGTTGGTTGTGGCGCAGTTTTCAGAGCCAGCAGGCCCCGCAAAGATAAGCTCATGTGCGAGATGGAAATCAGAAAAGATTCTTATCAGGAAAGCCATCATGAAAACTAGCAAAGATCTCAGCTTCCTGGCTACCCCTGCCTAATGATGCAATTATTGTTGAGGAAATGAGTCTATGTTTTTGGTTCAATGATGAAAGGCTTCTGTACCTACTCAACTTTTCAGTGCTTTCAACTTATTTGGATACTTGTTCTTGGCGCTTGTGGGTGAAGTCTAATTCTCGAGTTCCAAGAATCACTGAAAAGTTGAATCAAAAACATAGACTCGTAAATAATGGCCCCAGCCACAAAGAATATAATCTGGGCAGATCTGTTAGCTGCTTCTTCCTCATCTCTCTGTGGCCCAGTGGACTGAGATGGGACATTCTGTCATGGGATATTTGACAGTGAGAAAGGGAAAAGTCCAGGGTCCTCCAGGAAAACAAATCCTGCCTTAGAGCCCTCACACTAATGCCTATCTCTCCCCTTTAGACATGCACAGTGCCAGCACTCAGACGGTGTGTTTTGACTTGAGCGGTGTTAGCGTCTTTCTCTCTCCATTAGCACGGGGGACTCACCTTGGTCAGTGCCTGTCATGGGCAGGTCTGGGACGACCCTTTCCCATGGCTTGGGTGAAGCCTCTTCTTCTGAGGGATGAATCTCATGCAACTCCCTGCTTTTGGTGACTAACACCAGCCAGGTAGAAGCAAGGAATGGGCAGCAACCTCCCACATCTGGGAAGCAAATCTCTACTGCTGGGAGCTCTTGTCTTTCCTGACTACAGGCCCATGTGGAGCTTGTTATATGGGGTCACTGCTACGGGCTGAATCAGGGCCCTGGGCCCTGGGTGACAGGGCTCAGCAGTGTCCAGCTTGGGGGCCCCTTACAGCTGCTCCCATGAGTGGTCCCCCAGCATTGGATCTGAAAGGTCATGGGTCTCTCCTGCACTTGCTGTCCTGGGGATCTGGGTCCTACGTGCTCTGGTTCCACAGCTCTCTGGGAAGGTCTTCCTGGTTAATGTGCTCTGTCTCAGTTTATATTTTGGATCCTCTGAAGATGTTTCAGAAAAGTCTCTTGCTCCTTTGTGTTTTATGTTTGATCATATCTATCGTAAAAATCAATGCACTAACTTTAAAATTAATTAAAAAGTACCCAATCACTTATAATTTCACAAACAAGTGCACCATTGTCACATTGTTGTAGGAATGGTGCATATGCATGTTTTCTTTGCCTCCACATTACATTATTCTAGAGGCAGGACAATGGCTCCATGTGGGAGAGGGGAGGGGTTTCAGGAGCCTGCCTCTCATTCGCTCTAGAATCCTATTTTAAGGAGAAAGGAGGAGTATTAGATATTGTGTCAGAGATATTTAAAAAATGTTTTATTATGAAAATTTTCAAACATACAAAAGTAAAGAGAATTATACAGTGAACCCAATGTACCTATTACTGAGCTTCAACCATTATCAATACATGGCCAATTTTGTCTCACTTAAACCTGTCATTCCCCTTCTCCTGTGAACCTCCCTCCCTCATTATTTTGAAGCAAATCTCAGACACGAGCAAGCACACTCATCAGCCACATTGTGGCTGTATGTATATGTAATAGACATTACACTTGAACACGTGGATCTCAAGTCAGGGGGTGACCCAGCTCAGGCTGTACCCTTGGCTGGTTCCACTCCTCCAGGGGCCTCATCCAGACCTCACCTTGGGCCCTTCTTTCTTGTGAGGAGTCATGGGTAGGGCTTTTTTCTACTGTTTGTACATGTGGTGTCACACAATACCTAGACATATGGGGGAAATGTCTGTCCCCAGAAGGTGTCAGCCCTGGACTCGGAGGGGCATGTCCAGAGAAGGAGGTGGTTGGAGGAAGGAGAGCTATTAGTCAGAGAGAGGAGACAAGACCCAGAGACATATATGACAACTGTCATCAAACATCTGGAGGGTGGTGTTGGGTCTGAAGTATTAGTTCTATGGGAACGCAGAATGCAGAACTAGGGTCTCTGGGCAGAAATGACCAGGATGCAGATTTAGTTCAAGAACTTTCTGGTCATTTGAGTGATCAGAAAGTGGAGTAGCCACCCAGGCTTGGTACTTACCTGGTGAGGATGAGGTAGGAGAATTTAAGCATTTGGTTAGGGTGGTGGGTGGGTAAGTTAATTAAATTTGTTTGAATGAATTTTCTAGTTCCTAAGAGAATCAGTGGCACAGAGGAAAGACCCTTTGTTAAGGGTTAGGAACTTTATATGATCATGGAAGTCCTTCTACCTGTCTGGGTCCTGTTTATACAATTACGATTTTGGATTAGATGATGGTAATGATGGCTAACTCATGTTGAGCTCTTTTGTCTTTTAAGCAAAATGCTAGCTCATTTAATGCTAACAGCAACTGTATGAGATAGGAACTAAAATTACCTGTTTTTCACGTACAGAGACGTTTAAATATTTTGGTGAAGATCATACAGCTGTTGAGGGATAGGGCTGGGGTTTGAACCCAGGAAGCCAGTTCCAGAGCCAGCATATTTAACCATGCCACCTCTCAAAGATAAGCTTGAGTGTTGCAGCTCAAATCATACTGTAATGCTAGGATTAAATGAGATAATATATGTGAACTTTGCCTTATTCTATACAAATGACACATCTTTACATCTTGTGCTTTTCTCAAAGCAAGGTTATTATAATTTTCTTTTTCAAACAGATTTTGGACAAGCTGTGCTCCTCCTGGGGTATTAACATTGATCAAAAGCCTCTTAGACTGTGAGCTCTAACAGGGCAGGCCGTGAGCCTGTCTTATTAGCTATTGTGTCCCAGTGCTGGGAACACTCTAGATGCTCAGTAAGATTTGTCTGTTAATTGATGGTACGCTGTGACAGGGAGGAACCTTTTTGCCCAAAAGGAGCCATGCTCTGGGTGGCCATGCTCCTGCTGGGGGAGTCTTAGTTCAAAGTCTAAGGCAAGCTGAAGGAAGCCAGGGCTGCTGAGTGACTGGAAGGCCAGTGGGCTCTGACTCCATGGGATGCTGGGCTGGGTTGAGTTGCCTTTGAGGAGGGGCCCTGGCTGTTCCAGAAGTCTGGTCTCCTCTCAGCCAGGGCATGGGACAGTGCAGGGGCCCTGAGGGGAGGAGATGTGGGAGGAACCTGCTCAGGTCAGGAAGACCAGGAGGAGACAGGAGCTGGTGGCCAGCGGGGGAGGGGGTGTCTGAGCAACTTGCAGGGACAACCGGGCTAGAGGAGGGTAGGCATCCAGCGGGACCTGAGGCTGAGCTGGGGTCTGGACTAGTGACAGGGCAAAGTAGGGCAGGAAAGGGAAGGGCGTGGAAGCTGGGCTTGGGTGGGCTTCAGCAGCAGCTTCTGTCACTGTGAGACAGAGCCCTGCCCCTGGGCATGAAGGGCCTCTCCTCCCCAGTGGGATGGGGGCAGGACCTCAAGCCATGCCTCTCAGCCTGGGAACCTTCAGGTGATTTCCCACCCCAGCTGACAGTCTCTCTGCCATTTGAAGGGGGCGAGGTGGGTAGGAGGTGAGCGGGGAGAGTCCCCTCTCCAGAAGGAGCCCTGACAGAGGGGCCTGGCATGGCAGGCGTGTGTGTAAGAAATGGGTGCACACCTGCAGAGTTTGGTGGTACATCAGGAGGGCCTGGGGGCAGTGACAGGGGAGCTCAGGTGGGTGAGAAGGCTCAGAGCCGCTCACACTCTCGTTCCGTCTCAGGATGTTCTTTGGGGTAGCTGCTCCATAGAGTGTGGCTCGGCCAAGAGATGGGGACTGAGGCTGAGTGAATGCACTGCTCCCTCTACCCAGGGAAGCAAAATGGAGACCAGAGAGGAAGATAAGAGGGGGGGCCTGGAGCTCCTCTCTGATGGGGAGAAAAGAGTGCAAAAGAAATAGAGTCATAAGGAGAGGGACCTGGACCAGCGACCCTCCTCTTTGTAACTCTATTTCCTCTTCCCAAACCAAGGGGCTGAGGGACAGGCCTCCATTAGCTGCTAGTATGGGATTAAGGGGGAGAGGACGGCCAAGGCCGAGTCGGGGTTCCTGAGCCCCATTAGCTGCTGTGGCCCCGCCCCTACCTCCTGTGCCCTGTAGACAGGAGGATTCACTTGAGGGTGCTAGTTCCTCTGCCCTCTCTCTTTTCCCTCTTGGGGAGTCTCATGAACTCTTTACTTTGGGGTAGGAAAATAAAGGCCACATTTAGCTTGGAGGGGACCATCTCTACTTAGTGCCCCTGGGGCAATACTAACCTTAAAATGTGGCTGTGGCACTGACCTTGAAGGGAGACCCCTTATCTTCAGGGACACTTGATCTGTGGGGCTAGCTGCAGCTCTGTTATGGTTCCTTCCCACCTCTCAGCCAGTACACCTTGCTCTTGGCTGGTGCCAGTGGCTGGTCTGGTGTCCCCGTCCACGCTGCATGCTGCCTCTCACTTTACATGGTTCAGCTCCCGGGCTGGGTGGGCCTCTGAGCCTTTGGGTGGCCTCCTGCTTTAGAGGCCTAGGAGGATTCTGGCTCCCCTTGCTCCTCTCCCTTGCTAGAACTCAGAGCCAGGGAGAGAATGACTTTCTCTAGCCCCTGCTCACTTCAGATGAGCCATGTAGATAGAGAAGGTTGTACAAAACGGGAAGTCTGTTCTGTGTATAGTGAGTCTTGGGACATCAGAGCAGCAGGGGTCCTAGGTGTGTGCCGATTATTTATTCTCAGAGGAGAAGTGCTGGAGGGCCATGGGTTGACATTCTAGCCCATGGACACTGGTGTTGACCCCCTGGAATAAGGAGGGAAGGCCAAGATCACCCTCAGGATGTTCTTTGGGTGTGGCTGCTCTGGGTTGGGGATGGAAGAATATGGGGGTGTCTGGGCTCTGACAAACCAGAGTGACTCTGGATCTGTGTGTCAAAGCTGTGGCTTCAGGAAGTCACTGTTCCTCTCAAAGCCTGAAGCAATCAAGACAGAGAACGCTCAGACTGGCACCCTCCTATGTACCAGCTATTCTACCCCTGGGCTGAGTTTTTAGAGCTGATATTCTGCTCCCCTTGGCAGGACTGACCCCTTTCTCCTCTGTGCCTCCCACAAGTGCTGGGCATTTGTTGTGGTCACACTGTCTTCAGCACTGGCCCAGTGGTGAAGTTTTGCACAGAGAGGGTGTGCTGGTGCTTTCCCTGGGACCCAGGCTGGACAGTGCAGCACCTGGGAACCTTGTGGGCTACCTGTCCAGCCCTGGCCTGCACCAAGCCTACTCTTCCTTGGCTCAGGGCTTACCTGTTTTTTTTTTTTTAAAGGGCAGAGAAACTTTCTTCAATGTTTATAACAACAACAACAGTGATAAGTAGTAATAATGGTAATAACTACAATAATGATGACTAACAACAAGGAGAATGAGGATACTCAATATGATGAAGATGATGATAATATCTATAAAGCTAAAGAGATAGGACCATAGAGTGAGTGAATGACCAAGGGCCTTATTAGGACTCATGGGTGGTTTGGTGTCAGAATTATAGTTTTTCATTTTGAATCTAGTTCCATGAAGGCAAAGGCCAAAGAGCAGGAGGGAAAAAGCAGGAGGGAAAGGAAAAGCCCTGTAAATTGAGTGTGGACCAAGGTGGTGTTCCTAGGAGGACAGCAGGAAGTTAGGCCTGGGGGAGAGGAAAGAGAGGAGCTCAGGTCAGAGCTTGCTGCCTCCTGCCACCCACCCATCCCTGAGCTTGGACATCTGGCTGGAGGGGCTGCTTCCCTTGAAGAAAGACTTTAATTCCCTCCACTCCCCCAGGGTTGACTTTGGCAGAGGCACAAAACAGCCCTTCAGTTAATCAGTTTGGAGCTCTGTGCAAAGGCCATTGGCTGCTCATGGTGCTGCAAACAGCAATCACCTTCCTATCACCAGCTGTCGTCTCTGCTGGAGATGCACAGAAATGTCTGCCCACCTGAATTAAAATGAGAACCTCGAGGCCAGGTAGCCTTGCTGTGCCTGGAATGTGCATCTTCCCTCACCACCCACCCAAAATGCATGCCCTGTGGTTGTCTTTGTCGCCGCCGCTCAGTGCTTCCATCTGCCCACCTGTGTCCCTGGCCAACACTCTACTCTGCATTTGGAATGCTCCATTCCAGTGTAAATCAACTACCGGCTCCCTACAGTCTCTTGCTCCACTTTCTTATTGTCAAAATTATACTTGCTGAGAGTTTAAAAAGTTAGATGATTCTGCAAGGTTATTTATAAAAAAGACCAGTCCCATTCCCTCCCCTTGATTTCTCCCCACACCAAAAATAACCAGTTTTACCTTTTTAAGCTTTTTTTTCTTCTTATTTTTTCTTCTTTTTAATACATTTTTTTTGAGGAAGATTAGCCCTGAGCTAACATCTGCTGCCAATCCTCCTCTTTTTGCTGAGGAAGACTGGCCCTGAGCTAACATCCGTGCCCATCTTCCTCTACTTTATATGTGAGATGCCTGCCCACAGTATGGCTTGCCAAGTGGTGCCATGTCCACACCTGGGATCTGAACTGGCGAACCCCGGGCCACGAAAGTGGAGTGTGCGAACTTAACTGCTGCGCCACTGGGCTGGCCCCCTTAAGCTTTTTTTTTTAAACCTCAGTGTCTATAAATAACACATGCATTGCTATTTTTTGGTTTTTCAGTTTTAGGCATTATCTGTTGATTTCTTACTAGGAAGATGAGATTTTAGTTTCTTTTATCTCCCTACCTCCATCACACATGAGTATCCTTCCCATTCCTCCATCCTTCCAATATAGGTATGGTCTAATTTGGTAAGGTCAATAGTCAATGTTTATACTGTCATGACTATGTAAATGCTGCTCACAGCTGAGCCACGTAGTAAACTGTGTTTTTTCTCCTGTTCTTCTCAACTTTTATTTTTTCTAGAATTGATACCTTTCTTTCTTGCTTAGTTTTTTACACATATCTCACTAATTCAGTCCCAAGTTGAATTTGCCAGGTGACTGAATATCCTCTTGACACATTCAGAGCAGCAGACATTCTATTTATTTCTTCCTTAGAAGTGATCTCTCCCAAGCCTTCTGACCTGCTCTGATGTGGACCACTTGCCTGGGATGATGCTGTCATCCTGGGATCTCACTTTATTTCTTGGTTTGCTCTCTTGTTTTGGTGGAACACATCTTCCCGTCCTGAGAAAGGGTCCTGGGAAGTAAACTATTTGAAAGTACTTTTATTTTGTGTTGATACAAACTTCTGTCACACAGGTGATGAATTTCCTGGACTGGGCTCTAATTTTCTTTTTATTTCTCTTTTATTTTTTATTCTTTTTTGCTCTGATATCTGGGAGAGTTCCTTAAGTTTATCTTCCATTGAGTTCTTAATTTCTGCTATCATCATATTTTAAATATCCAATAGCTTCTTTGTGTTCTTGGAGTATTTTTTTAAAAAAAATAGCATCTTGTTCTTGTTTCAAGAGCGCAATATTGTCTTTTATTGCCCTGGGGATATTCATGATAGTTTAAAAAGATTCTTCTTCCTGCATTTTCTCCACTTCTTCACATTTTTTTTTCTTTGTTTGTATTTTTCATTTTAGGGGATACCCTCAGGTGGGACTCTTGATTGCCTGGTTAAGAGTTGGGGACCAAAAAGCTAAGTAAGGTTCATTGACTGTGAGCCTCCTCGTGGGGTCCTCTGGCACCATCCTTAATTGGGGAACCTCGGATATCAGTACCTCCAGTTCATTCCTCTTGGGCCATTGGAGTCTCCAAAGACAACACTTCTTATGTCCTTCCTGGAGGGTGAAGACCAGAATGCCAGTATTCTGGGAGCCTAGTAGAGGAAGAGGGTTGAGGGGGGACTGGCAATGTGTTTCAGAATCCAGTGTTCAGAGTTTACTTACTACTCTTATTTTCAGTGTAGTACACCTGCCTTCAACCTTGCATTTTGAACCCCAAATCAGAGACTTTCTGTTTTATCTTCTCCAGTGAATACGTTTCTAGCCTTTTGCTGGGGTGGTGGAGAGGCAGTCCAGCTGTAAGGAGTGGCAGGTCTGATATTCTTCAAATTGCTACTAATTCCTTTTGGGGATCCTATAATGTAAATCAGATTGGTTTTCAACTTTCCCTCCTGGTGGCATGGAAACTGTCAAGTCTTTACTTCATTCTTCCAAAATTCTGTTGATATTGTCTCCTCTTTACTTTCTTTCTCTTGAGAGATAGAAATCCATTAAAAAACCCCTTTGCTGCCATTTTAGATTGCTCTCTGGAGGGAGAAAAAAAAGTACGCGTGAGAGTTCGATGTGTTTTCTTTATCCAGTCCAGTTGTTTTAAATTTTAATGAGGTCAAATTACATTTTTTCATTTTAGTTTATACTTTTTGTGTGTCTCTATGAATTTTTTCCTCACCCTGAGACTCTATCATTTCTGTGATTTTTGTTTTTTGAGGAAGATTAGCCCTGAGCTAATATCTGCCACCAATCCTCCTTTTTTGCTGAGGAAGATTGCCCCTGAGCTAACATCCATGCCCATCTTCCTCTACTTTGTATGTGGGATACCTGCCACAGCGTGGCTTGACAAGCCATGCATAGGTCCACACCCAGGATCTGACCTGGTAAACCCTGGCTGCCGAAGCAGAATGTGCGAACTTAACTGCTGCGCCACTGGGCCGGCCCTCCTTGTCTTTGATTTTTATTCAGTTTTTCTCTGCGATTATTTCTGTTACTTTCTCTCTTTCACATTCTGTGAATAACTTTACCCTTTTTTTTTCTTTTTCTAATTTTTTGGTTTTAAGATTTACCTCATTAATTTTTGGCACTTATCCTCAAAGGCATGCTTTTAAGGCTATAATCGTCCCTCTAAGTCCCATTTTGTTTGTACCCCAAAAGTTATTGTAGAAATTTTATTTTACTGTGGTAAGAACATCTAACATGAGATCTACCCTCTTAAATTTTTAAGAGTACAATACAGTATTGTTAACTATAGGTACAATGTCGCTGAAACTTAGTCGTCTGGCTTAACTGAAACTTTATGCCCATTGATTAGCAGCTCCCCACTTCCCTCTCCCCCCGTCCCTGGTAGCTACCGTCCAGCTCTTTGACTCCATGATACCTCATGTAAGTGGAATCATACAGCATTTGTCCTTCTGTGGCTGGCATAATTACATATTATATAAAATGACATTTAGCATAATGTTCTCAACATTCATCATGGTGTCACATATGGCAGAATTTCCTTCTTTATAAAGGCTAAATAATATTCCATTGTATGTATACACCACCTTTTCTTTATCCATTCATATGTCGATGAACGTTTTTGTTGTTCCCACATCTTAGCTATTGTGCATAGCACTGCAATGAACGTGAGAGTCCCAATGTCTTTTTGAGATTCTCATTTAAATTCTCTTGGGTAAGTTCCCCAAAGTGGAATAGCTGGGTCATATGGTAGTCCTATTTTTAATTTTTTCTGGAACCTCCATACTGTTTTCCATAGTGGCTGCACCATTTTGCGTTCCCATCAACAGTGCACAAGGCTTCCAGCGTCTCCACATTCTTGACAACACTTGTTGTCTTTGTTTTTTTGATAATAACCATCCTAATGTGTGTGAGGTGATACCTCTTTGTGGTTTTGATTTGCATTTTCCTGATGATTAATGATGTTGAGCATCTTTTCGTATACCCATTGGCCATTTGTATATCTTCTTTGGAGAAATGTCTGTTCAAGTCTTTAGCTCATTTTAAAATTATTAGTTCTTTTGTCATTAAGTTGTAGGAGTTTCTTATGTATTTTGGAAATTAGCTCCTTATCAGGTATATGGTTTGCAAATATTTTCTCCCATTCCATAGGTTACCTTTTCACTTTGTTGATTGTTTCTTTTGCTGTGCAGAAGCTTTTTAGTTTGATACAGTTCCACTGTCCATTGTTGCTTTTGTTGCCTGTGCTTTTGGTGTCATACCTATGAAATCATTGCCAAGATTAATGTCATGAAAGTTTTCTCCTGTATTTTCTCCCAGGAGTTTTATAGTTTCAGGTCTTATGTTTAAGTCTTTAACACATTTTCAGTTGATTTTTTTATATGTTATAAGGTAAGGGTCCAATTTCATTCTTTTGCATGTGGATATACCGTTTTCTAAACCATTTGTTGAAGAGACTATCCTTTCTCTATTGTGTATTCTCGGCGCTCTTGTCAAAAATCAGTTGACCGTATATGCATGGATTTATTTCTAGGCTCTCTATTCTGTTCTTTCGGTCTATATGTCTGTATTTATGCCAATACCGTACTATTTTAATTACTGTAGCTTTGTAATATATTTTGAAATCAGTAAATGTGATACGCTCCAGCCTTGTTCTTCTATCTCAAGATTACTTTGGCTGTTTAGAGTCTTTGTTTTCATATGACTTTTAGAATTGTTTTTTCTCTTTCTGTAAAAAATACCACTGGAATTTTTGTACAAATTGCATTGGACATGTAGGTCACTTTGTGTAGAATAGACATTTTTCGCAATATTAAATCTTCTAATCTATAAACACAGGATATCTTTCCATTTGTTTGTTTCTTGTTTAATTTCTTTCATCAAATGGTCAGGGAAAGACCAATTTCCACTTATAAGAACTTACAGTGGCTGTAATTTGTTTGCAAAGACTTTTCTTAGAGAAGGGACAGCTGCTGAGATGAATTCAAGGGTGGTGGGCAGTGCATTGAGAGAGGAGAACTACAGAGTAGTCAGAACACAATATTTGTAAGAATCAAGTTTTCCGGAACATTCTGGAGCTGTTTTACATAGGGTCTTGTGATAGGGTAAGCCTTCTTTGTTTTCCTTTTTCAATGTTTTTGGTAATCGTTTACTATATAACCACTTAAAAATACTTTCTAATGTATAAGGGAAATTAATTTCTCCCATATACTGATTCCCTATGTCAAGCTGGATTGCAAGGGCACGAAGCAGCTAGGGGAACAATGAGAGGGAGGGAAGGGGACAGTGCACAGTATCTCAGGTGAAGACTCAGGTGTGGGTGGGGGCTCCCTGTTTGACCAAAGGGAGACTGGATAGCTCTGTGTGCTTATCTGCTGGTAGGTGATATATGGTGCTCAGTCCCCAATAGTTAGAATACGTGCGGTTTGGAGCCTGAGTAGAAACAAAATAAAAGTAGCTATTAATCCTATGCTCTAGAGATAACCACCATGATTGTTTTGATGTAATTACTTCCAGTTTTTTCCTATGCATACATAAAATAGATAATTACAAAATTAAGATTCTACTGGAGGGAGATTTTTGTATTGCTTTTAAAAAGCATTATATTATGTTGAATTTTCCCACATGATTAAATGTTTTTGAAAATGAATTTTTTTTCAAAGATTGGCACCTGAGCTAACATCTGTTGCCAATCTTCTTCTTTTTTTTTCTTCTCCCCAAAGCCCCCCAGTACAAAGTAGTAACAGTAATTCTAGTTGTATCTGACTATTTCTTAAAGACAAATTCCTAGAGAGAGCTCACTTGGTCGCAGGGACTCACACCCCCTCAGAGTGGAGTGGTATCAGCCACAGGCTCCTGTCGCGTTTGTCCGCGTCCTGCCGTTTCCTCTCCTCCAGCCCGTCCCTCAACTGGCATGAGTTTGAGCAGGCTCTCTGCTTTCGACTTCCTGCTGGTTTGGGCGCAGCCCTTCGTGGCTGGTGTTGCTCGTGCAGATCTTGTGATGCTATCTATCCCTCCTCTTATCTCCTCCAGGTATCTGTTTTGCAGCAGTGGGAGAGAGGCAATCTTCTCTGCATCTCAGCTCAAAGCTCCACAGATGGTGGATCTTCTCTTATTAAGGTGGACTGTGAGGAGGGCCCTATCTAGCACCAACTGCCTTCCCTATATCATGTATCTAAATCAATGTTTCTCAACTGAAGGTGATTCCTGGCCCCCCAACCCCTGAGGGACATTTAGCAATGCCTGGAAACATTTGTAGTTGTCACAACTTGGTGGTGGAGGGGGGTGTTGCTACTGGCATCTAGTGGGGAGAGGTCAGGGATGCTGTAAACATCCTGCGTCTTGTTTGCAATTCAAAATGTTCTTAGTGATTCTGAATGTTACTAAAGATAAACTAGAATTGGTATAATGTTGTTGATTAAGAGAAGGAAGGATCTGGTGTAATTTCTTGTTTAAGTTGGAAATATGGATCCTGCTTCTCCAGGGAATCCCTTTCTCTTCTTTCCTTCCCTATTTTTTCTTCATTATTTCCTCTCTGTCTCTCTCTTGTACCCACACCCACACCCCCACTCCCTTCAAAGCTTGTAGGCTGCCTGGGCTGGGAATCAGGTTGCTATGTGCTGGGAGAAGAGAGTATCAGAGAGAGGAGACACAGACTCAAGTCTGGAAGCTGGGTCTTTATTGAAGTTTCTTGAGAATTCTGTACCTGGAGGAAACTTCTTGAGGTTTAGGGATGTGGCAGGACTCAGTAGGAACCAGAGGCAGCTCCAGAGTGAGTGGTACAGAGAAGCTGCTCGGTTCCAGGTCCAGGTTTCCTCCCAGGCTGTCCTGGGCTCCAGGGTTAATTCTCCTTGAGGACCTCATTGATCCAGGGCCGGTAATGGGAGATCCGAGTGAAGACAGCAGGAGGCTTTGCATCCACCCGGCCATAGGAGACAATGCCCTGGGCCACCCCAGCACATAGAAGAGGACCCCCTGAGTCTCCCCGTGGGTCAGAGAGAGAGAGAGAGAGAGACAGAGAGAGAGAGAGAGCACAGAAGGTGAGCCAGGGAAGTAATCCACTCCTGCCTGTAGGTCCCACCTCTGAGTCACAGCCAGACCGAGGGTCAGACTCAGGAGCCCTGGCTTCTCATGGGGTCATACATCTCAGTCTGATGCCCCTTCTTTCTTTCCTTCTTGTCACCCCTGTGCCCTGGGCAGCAGCCTGGGAGGGATGGTAAGAGACTGCCTGGGGCCATAGGAGGACAGACCTGCAGAGGAGCAATTCCAGATTCCTCAGTCCTATCATCTCAAACCCCGTTGCTGACTGACAATCTTCTGACCTCATCTCCTTTCCGGAGATGCCTGGACCCTGAACAGTGATTTCTGGAGAAGAACCCTAGTCTGAGGATCACCTTAAATGCAGATTTGTCTTCCTTGGATTGCCAACACACAGCTGGAGATTGTGGTCAAAAGTCATAAACTGTCTGCAGGCCTGGGGATCCATGAGTCACAGCTTCACCTCTTGCAGAGTGTTGGAGTCCAATACCTCTGCTTCTGTCATTCCCCAGCCAGCCACCAGGCACATCCTCCCAGGTGGGATGAAGTTGAATTGGGGTGGAAGGGGGAGTGTCCCCACAGGCAGGGTCAGGTTGACTTTCTTCTTCAACTGTGAAGGGAATGAGGGGCTGTCAGTGCTAGAAATGGATTATGGGGCAGTTGGAGGCAAGCAGGGAGGGACAGGGCGAATGGCTCCACATTGGAGCCACGTCCAGAGGGGTGAGATGGAGTTTGGGGGTGAAGTCCAGAGGCAGCTCGGGAAGTTTCAGGACAATGGGGACCTGAAGGAGAAGCCTAACAACAGGAAGTGGAGAAGGGAAGAAAGATGTTGTCACCTTTAGTAACATGATGTCATAATGAGTATTTCAGTCACCATATTTTGGATGAGGGAATTGTTTTGCAACCTCAAGCTTCTGCCATGTGTCTTCTTTCTCCTTTATGTTATGGGCTCCAAGGGTGACTGTTATAGACCTGTTGTGAGGGAGAAGGAAAGACAAGGAGACACAGTGATGGTGTGGGGTTTCTCCTGAGATGTGCCTATTCTGAGAAAAGAGGACTGGAGTCTCTCACAGGCCACTGGACTCTACCAATCCCCCCTTTCCTGGGCCATTTGTGCCATTTGAGGGGCTCTGGTTTTACTCAGGGAAGAGCTTTCTTAGGGAACAGAGTTAATTTTAAGGACCCTGGGGAGTTGCTGGGGACCTAGCAGGCCAGGGATGACCCAGGGGACAGGGTTAGCACTTCCTAATTCAGGGAGCCCTGTATGAGGGCCAGCCCTCTGGAGCAAGAGACATCAGAGGAAAGGGGGAAGTGGTGGGGTCTCGTGGGGACCCTGTTCTCTGCCCCCCATGAAAAGAATAGGTTCAGGTCTTTGAGAACTAAAGGCCAGTGTTCTTGAAAAGGACACAGAGGAAGTGGCCTGGGAACAGGGTGGGGCCCTAAAAAGTGAGTCACATATCTTATGTGTTGGGTGGGGGTGAGGAGGAGCTGCTTTTAGAGGAGAGACACTGGATGGGACCTACTTTTCCTTTGTAGGGGAGCTGAGCTCACAGTGACTGAGGATCGGGGCAGCTATTCAATTATGAGACCGATTTCCTTAAGCCCAAGTGTTGCCTTTTCTTAAAGTGACCCAGGCCCAGCAGCCCTTTCTTAGGCCCCCAGTGGGTGTGTCCCTGGGTGCTACCCTCCCAGTTGGAGATTAACAGGACCCTGTTGTCTCACCTTCCTGCACAGTGAGCAGCTGTCAGCACAAAGTCCCGTCTTATCAGGAAACCACCACAGGTCACCAGGGTATGCTGGGAAGTGACAGTTTCCAGGTAGGCCACGTAAGGGCAGGAGTGTGGCTTGCATTCTGTGCCTCCGATGATCTTGCCTGGAGCAGAGAACCCCAGGGCCTGAACATAGGCATCGGTACTCTTTCTAGAGAGTGCCTAAGTTGGGTTAAGGTTGAGAAAGGCTTCTCTTGAATCTCATCCTCACCCTGTAGTCTGCCCGTCTTCCCTCTCAGGTTTCTCCCTGCTTTCCCCACCCACAACCTCCCACATAAATTCTCATTCCTTCCTCCAGGCACAAGAGCCAACCTGGCTTTAGATGTCATTCAGGCATTTTCACCTCAAATTTCCCCCACTCCCATTCTTCCCCCGACTCAACCCTCCTCTGTCACCATGCAGGATCCTGTCTCAACCTTCTCCACAGCCCACGAGTAGTGTCACAGAATGGCCAAATTACAGGGTAACGTGTAGCCCAGAAGTTCATAAGAAGAAGAGAACGTAGGACTTTATACACATTATCACATATTATATTGAGCAGATACCCCTCTTCCTTCCACCTGCTCTGGCTTTCCCCCAGTCAACGTGAGTTTCCTTATTCCTATGGTAGGAAGTACCATAGGCTGCAGAGTATGCGTGGGCAGATCCAAAGTGGAAACTTCACTCTGGGCTCTTGAAAAGAGATCCTGGGATCCTGTTTAAGGGTCGGCACCATTTGGACTGAACTTTGTTTTAGGAGCTGATCCTGCAGCCTACAGAATGGAGGACCCCGAGACTCACCAGCTTCAGCTCTGGAGCACAGGAGAAGGAACAGCAGGGGGAGAGGAAGACGATGCATCTTCTCCAAGAGGCTGCCCAGGGCAGGGACCGCTTCTACTTTCCAGTCTTGAGTTTTATAACTCCCAGCAAGTGAGGGCAGGGCAGGGCTGGTAACCACAGAAACTGTGTGGTCATGTTTTTTTCTCTCATACTAAGCTGACTGTCTTTCTGATCAGAAGTTCCCTGAGAGATGCCCTCTGTTTTGCTAGAGGTGAAGTTGAGGCCTGAGTTCCCAAAGTCCTGGCTTCCAGGATGAGCTCTCAACCATGCTGCCTTATCTGGGGTGGGAGGTGGAAGGAATGTGTCTTTCCCAGTAAGGGCAGTTTGTTAAAGACCCATCAGAAACATGGGTTGGGGAGAGTCTTTACTTTGAGCGTTCAGAAGTATATGCACTTTTATGGCTATGACCCAACATAGGAAATGCATTGCAAAAAGACTAGTGCACATACATAAGTATGTGTGAGTACATGAGCGCAAACATACACACATACAAATGAATCGTAAGTTCCAGTATTTATCGTTATCACATGCAATGCTCTGTTAGTTTCCATTCCATTTTATTCCGCTCCATATTAAAATGTGAGCAGCGCTCCATTTGAAGGATGATTACCTGCAATTTGAAAAACACTGATCTGGATCTCTCTCTTTCTGTGATTCAGCGTTCACTGACAGAAAAGAGAGAGATCCAAGGAGGGCAGATGAGAGAAGGGAACACTGTGTGATAGGACTTCACATACAGGATCACAAGAGCAAATGGGACTGGAATTAGCATTTTTTTTTAAAGATTTTTTTAATTTTTTTCCGTTTTCTCCCTTAAGCCCCCCCGTACATAGTTGTATATTCTTTGTTGTGGCTCATTCTAGTTGTGGCACGTGGGACGCTGCCTCAACGTGGTTTGATGAGCAGTACCATGTCCGCGCCCAGGATTCGAACTGACGAAACACTGGGCTGCCTGCAGTGGAGCGTGCGAATGTAACCACTCGGCCACGGGGCCAGCCCCTGGAATTAGCATTTTTTGAGAGCCTATACATACCATGTATTATTACAAGTCTTAGATATATTACTATTTTTTTTTTTTTGAGGAAGATTAGCCCTGAGCTAACCACTGCCAGTCCTCCTCATTTTTGCTGAGGAAGCCTGGCCCTGAGCTAACATCCGTGCCTATCTTCCTCTACTTTATGTGTGGGATGCCTGCCACAGCATGGTGTGCCAAGTGGTTCCATATCCACACCCAGGATCCGAACCGGTGAACCCCGGGCCGCCAAAGTGGAACGTGCGAACTTAACCGCTGCGCCACCGGGCTGGCCCCTACTATTTTTGTAACAACCCAGTGAAGTATGAATTCTTGTCTCAATTTTATGGATGTGGCTATCAAGGCTTATGGTTTAGAATTAGATTTTCCCAATTCCAAATCAAGGGTCCTTTCTGCTCTATCACCAAAGAGAAATAGAGAAATAGGGTCCTGTCAGTGGGGATGTAGCTGTAGAACGATGGTTTGTTCCAGGGGGGCTGGGGTTTCCTACTCTCATCTTATGAGTCAAGCTTGTTTTGCTGAAGTAGAAGTTTTCCTCTTTTTCACAACGGTCTTGGGAATACCATTACTGTCACTTTACAAATGTAGAATTGAGAGTCAGACACATTAACATCACCTAGATTACACAACTCATAACTATCATAACTGTGTTTTAAGCACCTATCTGTTGTTTTCCCTGGACTGGGAGAAGCAGGGAGCCCAGGGAAGAGTTGGGTAACATGGGGGAGAGTCACTTCTCTTGGAGATTTATGAGGCATTTAGTTTAGAGATGGGGAAACAGAGAGGATAAATACTTTCCCCAAATCATTCTACCATGCCCTTGATTTCAGCTTGGGCTTGTGACTGGGGTGATCCATTCCTCGGTATATATTGGCTGGGTCCTCTGTTGCCCTCAGCTCTGACCCTCTCTAGACTAGAACATTTACACATATTCCTAATGTCTGAGTCCCTGTACTAATTCTTTCACTCTCTAGGGTTGCCAGATAAAATACAGAATGCCCAGTTAAATTTCTATTTCAGGTGAACCCAAGTCATTTTTTAGTATAAATATGTTATTGTCTATCTGAAATTCAAATTTAACTGGGAATCCTGTATTTTTATTTGTTAAAGCTGGCAACCTTACTCTGGGCATTCCATCATCAGCAGAACAGAGGAGAATCTGGAGCTGGAGAAGTCCTGTCCTGTGGCCCTGAGCCTGTTGGAGCAAGAAGCAGAGGTGTAAACAAATTAAGAGTTTCTGTTTTTCACTGATGTAATGAGAAGTGGAGAGACAGGCAGTCCAGGGCTAGTATGATAGCTCCACAGTATCATTAAGGTTAAGATCCACCAAGATCCACTTTTTATTTCATGAGCACTGGCTGAGGGCAAGGGAGTAGAATAGGTACAGCTCCAGTCAGGTGACCAATTTCGGAAATGAGAAAATGCCCATATTTTCTTCCTTGCTCTGTCATGTGTGTATTTGCGTATTTTAACAGATTCCCTTTTTCTCTCTCCTATGCCCTCCTTCTGCTATTTTCTTTGTGGCATGTTGTTGGTGATGAACTTTACAGTTTAGTCTATGGTATACAGATGTCAATTTGGGAGCATGACTAAATTAGAGGTGGAATGAGTATCACCTAGAGATCCTGTACTTGGAGCTGAAAGCAGTAACTGAAGAGACTGGTTATTGTAGTTCTGGAGAGAGCCAAGCCTCATTTTCCTTTGTATAAAAGGTAGTGAAAATTGTGTTCAATTTTTATTTTTAGGAAGGTTGAGTGTGGAAAAAGCGTGCACATTCATGTTGGGCAGCCAAGTGATAGATTGTAGTGGACATCTGCCATGTATTTGGTGGATCTTTAGTGTCTTTTGAATACCCTTCCTGTGTTAGGGGAATTCTCAATTGTGGTTCTTGCCTTCCTAAGGTAGAATACACAAACTTCCTTCCCCAGATTGTTTTGCATCTAGGGCCTGACCATTTGACTGAGACTCTGCCCATCAGATGAAAGAGTGTAAAATTGGATTTAGAAGGGGATAACGTGAGGAAGTATGCATTATGTGGAATTAATTTTTGTAGTGAGGGTGGGTGAGAGAGGGGTCTGACTTTGAGGGAAGAATTAGGTTCAGGTGTCTGGGCCAAGCCAATGGGCAGTGAGGCCTTTGCGGAACAGTCCTGTGGTGTAGTTTGGACATTGTTTCTGGCTCCAGATCCGATTCTATGGCATCTTGGGAGGCAGATGTTGGTTCTGGATAAGGAAGAATTTACTAATAATCAGTTGTTATAAAATGAATGTGTGGTGAGGGGAAGTAAGTGATTTCCCCATTGCTGGAGATATTCAAGTAGGGATTGGATGGAGTCTTGTTTAAGATTCACAGTTAGCAAGAAGGTTAGGGTTAGACTTGATATAAAAGCACTGGCATTTAAGTGGTGGCAGTGATTCCTTACCCACTTTAGTGCAGTAGGATCATCCTTTCTCTGAGTTCATGAAACATTTATTATCTGTGCCAATATTCACTTTGACATTCAGACCATGGAGTTGGCTTTGCAGTTAGATGAGGTGAGCTTGAATGCTGCTTCTGCCACTTAACTATCTGTCTGACCTTGGGAAAGTTTCTTAAGTTATCAGCCTTAGTTACTGTATCTGCAAAATATGAAAAATGATATATAACAGAGTTTTTGAATAATTAAATATGGTGCTAAATGTAAAATGCCACATGCTTGGTCCTTAATAATTGTTGGTTTTGTTTCTTTAACTGTATTATACCTTGTACTGCCATATAACCATTTGATGGGTAAATGATAGTTATGTCCTCATCGAGGCTATATATTTTTTCCTCTAACTTCCTTTAGACATATTACAAATTAATCAGATTTACAGACTTCAGTTGTTCTCTGCTTTGCACACATCTTGTTTTATTCGTTCAACTTTAGGCTGCCGGTTTATTTCTTAACCTTCTTTTTTTTTGAGGAAGATTCACCCTGAGCTAACAGGCATTGCCAACCTTCCTCTTTTTTAAATTTCTTGAGGAAGATTAGCCCTGAGCTAACATCTGTGTCAATCTTCCTTTACTTTGTATGTGGGATGCCTCCACAGCATGGCTGACGAGTGGAGTAGGTCCGTGCTCAGGATCTTAACCGGTGAACCCAGGCTGCCAAAGTGGAGTGCACAGAACTTTAACCACTCAGCTATGGGGCTCATCCCCTTAACCTTGTTTTTTGAGTATTAGCTGTGTCTTTTTGATTGAGTATGTGTATAAAAGTTGTTTTAACCCCAAAGTTGCCATGTAGGGATACAACACCTATAAACTTTTATAAATGTTGAGATCTCTTGTAAGAAATACTCTGGATAAGGGACAACTGATGGCATGGACTTATGCCATCTTGCATCAGATTGAGACAGCAGTGCAATGGAGCAAGAACAGTACATCTTTTATGGTATTGGCCACATTTTCCTGAAGCAGGCTGGAGCTCACTCTGCTTGCCCTTGCAATAACCTCTACTTCCTTCTGTAGTTGATGATTCAGATGACTAAGTTCCTCTAAATTTAAAGTCTAAATTTAATTCCTACTAGCTTACACTCAATATCTGTAAAGTAATTTGTGAGGATATAAGCTCATTTATTTTACTATACACTTGTCTTAACTCCTAACACATTAGTTCCTTTTTAACTACTGCACTCTGCACAGTTTTTTTCAGTGGACAAATTATCTAGGAGAATGATGAATGGAGAGGTCCTGGGAGATGACCCTCAGTTTTGGACAGGGAGGAAGATGTCTCATGGTTGTCTGTCCTCACTTCTGTCCCAGGCTCTTCAGCAAGAACCCATAAATCTTTATTTTTTGGAGTTTCTTTCTGATATTTCTCTTTTCCATTCACTATTCCTGCAATGGGCTAGTATTTGAGGAGGGAAAGTCCTAGGGTGCTCATTCTGGTGAGTTTGGGCAAGTCCTTTTACCTGGACAGTTCCTCCTGTAGACTCTGTGGTGCCACCACCCTCCTTATCACTCTCAGCATCAGTCAGGCAGGCCCACTGCTTGGGCCATCATCTTCTGTACCTCAGAATTAACGTTGTAGCCATGATGATCTTATCTTTTCTGGGTGGGCTGTAGGGGAGGCTGGTGAGGCAACAACTGTTATTTTAATTCAGAGGTCTACATGATGCTTGTTTAATCTGTGGTTGTTGCTAATAGTAGAGTCAGTGTTTGCAGGCTCCACTTTGTTCCTCACAGTCTCCATTTCTGCTTCCTGTGTGCCAAGCTGTCAGGATAGAGTTCCTGGATTGGGAGTGACTTATCTTCTAGATTGTCCTAGAGTGGCCTGATATTCTCCTTCTACTGAGATTGCTGTATTATGTTGAGGCCTTATAAGGGTTTCTCATTTGTTTAGTCTTTTCTCCACATCCTACATTCTTGGTTACAAGCAAATTCCTTTGTTCTTGAATAACAAATACTGCCCAGCTGCAGATATGATTTTGGTAAGGTTATAGGAGTAGTGTGAAGAAGCTAGTTATGTGAGACTAATGAGACAGGTGGTGTACAGTATCAACAGTCACAGAACCCACCCTCTAGGTGTCGTTTAGGGAGTTTTCAATGGTGCTTCTGTCCAACCACCCTTTGGGGAATGGTAGAGGGAGAAAATCAGGACCACGGACAGCTCCAAGCCCTTCTATTTTCCTTGGGACCAAACCCCGGTTGTTCAGAGAGCATGAGTTGGCATCTGGGGGAGATGTGGAAGATGGAAATGCAGCTCCAGAACAGGGAGAATGTGTCAGGTGGTCAGGGAGAGACGTATAAATAATTTTGTATCTCAATTTATATTAATATGAATCACTGTTAGGAAATTCTTCTTTCTCTCCTACCCTCCCCACCTTCCTCCTTCTCCTCTCCTTCCCTCCATTTCTCTTTACCTCTATCCTCAGACCTGAAGTTCTCTTCCACAGGGTTTGGAGAGTGGGGAGATATGACTATAAAAGAATAACGTGAGGGAATTTGGGGAGGCAATGGGACTGTTGTGTATCCCAATAGTGGTGGTGGTTATATGAATCTATATATGTATTAAAATTCGTAGAGCTACACCAAAGAAGTCATGATAATTTAAAAATAAAATTTTTCCCACAATAGTCCATTGCCATTTTACATATGAGGAAACTGGGCTCATAGAGGCACAAAGTTAGCAAATTGGAAATCCTAGATCCAAACACTGGCTTATCTAATTGTAAAGTTCAAATTCTTTCCACTCTTGACTGCTGCCTGCCTTGAATGTTCAAATGAATAGCCCAGACAACACAGGAAGGATCTGTTATCCATCACTATAGTTTTGTCCTTTTGAGAATGCTGTGTAATTGCAATCATATAATGTGTAACTTTTGGGCTGGCTTCTTTCACTCAACATAATCCCTTTGAGGCTCATCCAAGTTTTGTTGTATGAACAATAGTTTGCTTCTCTTTATTGCTGAGTAGTCTTTCATTGTATGCATGTACCACAGTTTGTTTACCCATTCACCTGCTGAAAGACATTTGGATTGTTTCCAGTTTTGGTAATTAGGAAGAGAGCCTCTATAAACATTTCTGTACAGGTTTTTGTGTGAATTTAAGTTTTCACATCTGTAAGGTAAATATCCAGGAATAGGATTCTGGGTCATATAATAAGTAAATGTTTAACTTTATAAGAAACTGCCAAACTATTTTCTAAAGTGGCTGTACCATTTTCCATTCCCCCAGCAATGTATGAGAGTTCCAATTGGTCCACATCCATGCAAACCGTTAATATTTTCAGTATTTTTTATTTTAGCCATTCTAATACATGCATAGTATTATTTCATTGTGTTTTTAATTTGCATTTTCCTGATGGCTAATTAAATTGAACATCTTTTTGTGTGTTTATTTGCCATCCATAAATCCTCCTTGGTGAAGTGCCTGTTCATGTCTTTTGCCCATTGGGTTTTTGTTTTCTTACCGTTGATCAACGGTTTGTCAGTGCTGTATATATTTTGGACACAAGTCATTTGTCAGCTTTGTGATTTGAAAATATTTTCTTTCAGTCTGTAGCTCATCCTTTCATTCTCTTAACAGGTGTCTTTCACAGAGCAAAAGTTTCTTAATTTTGACAAGTCCCATTTATCAATTCTTTCTTTCTTTCTTTCTTTTTTTTTTTTTAGAAAGATTAGCCCTGAGCTAACATCTGCCACTAATCCTCCTCTTTTTGCTGAGAAAGACTGTCCCTGAGCTAACATCCGTGACCATCTTCCTCTACTTTATATGTGGGATGCCTGCCACAGCATGGCTTGCCAAGCGGTGCCATGTCTGCACCCGGAATCCGAACAGGTGAACCCTGGGCCACCAAAGGGGAAAGTGCGAACTTAACCGCTGTGCCACCTGGCTGGCCCTCAATTCTTTCTTTTATGGATTGTGCTTTTGCTGTCATGTCTGAGAACTTTTTGCCTAGCTTGAGGCCATGAAGATTTTCTCCTAAAAGTTTTACATTTAGATCTATGATCCATTTTGAGTTAATTTTTGTATAAGGTATGAGACTTAGGTTGAAGGTTTTTTTTTTTTTTCCCAAGTGATGTCGTGATAATTAAATGAGGCAATGTAGGTAAAACACCACCAAGTGGGCCCTCGATAAAAGTTAGCTCTTTTCCTTGAATTTTGTATGGCTTTGGGCTAAGTGGCCTCCTTCATGGATATGGTGCTTACTCATGGAGACTGTGGACCTACAAGGGCAGATATGGCTCACCTTGCATTTCTTTTGGGTCCCCTAGATGAATTATAAGTCCACAGCACGGTTGTCAGCTTCACCCACTTCCAGCTTTTAATAAATGTATTTCCTTCGGACTTAAATTTTCCTTTATCTGTAAGTCTGCTTGGCTATCACTCACTTTGATGTTGAGAAGTAGAAGTGTCCTTTTTGATGGTGGCCTTGAGTAAAAACTCATTTGAACTATGTAGAGGCCAAGTAGAGGCCAGCTCTGAGCAAAAACTACTCACAAATGTGCTTGGGTGAGGCAAGAGAAGCAGCTGGGGCACACAGCTGAGGAGATGCTCACTCTCAGCATCCTGCAAGTGCCTCCTCAAGTGACTGTCTCCTTCAATTTTGCACCCAGGTGCCTCTGTTTCCTCACTTTAGTGAGGCAAGTTTCCCACAGGGTGGCAGTTTCTTGTAGAGAAATGGAGTGGGGAGCAGTGGATTGTGAGGACAAGGTGAGAGTAAAGCCTTGGGTCTGTTATTCTAATTACTGTGAAAAAAAAAAAGGAATTTCTGAAGCAGGCTGGAGTTACACCCTATAAATGTGGTTTTAGCAATCTCTTTACCCCACAGTCACAGCTTCTTTTCTTGATATGTTTGAATGGCAAAGCTTTTTATGAATTTAAAACCTACTCAATATAAAACATTTATTATAATCAATGGCTATATTTTTGATAAAACATTAAATTCCTAAAACTCTGCCTTACCTCCTGTATTAGCTTTCTAGAGGCACTGTCACAAAGTACCACAAACGAGGTGGCTTAAAACAACAGAAATTTATTGTCTCACAGCTCTGGAGGCTGGAAGTCTGAGATCAAGCTGTTGGCAGGATCGGTTCCTTCTGAGAGCCATTGGGAAGAATCTATCCTATGCCTCTCTTCTAGCTTTTGGTGACAGCTGGCAATCCTTGGGGCTCCTTGGCTTGTAGATGCATCACCCACTCTAAGCCTCTGTCTTCATATGGCCTTCTTCCTATAAGTGTCTCTCTCCTGTTCTTATAAGGACAGCAACCATATTGGATTAAGGGCTCATCCTGCTCCAGTATGACCTCATCTTAATTAATTAAATCTGCAATGTCTCTGTTTTCAAATAAAGCCACATTCTGAGGCACTGGGAGTTAAGACTTCAATATAGTTTTTTGGAAGGACACAATACAACCGTACTAACTCCTTCAGTAGATACACATGCCAAGCCACTACACAGTGCATGACTATGTGAGGGTAAATTTGCCAGAGGAACTATGGGTGCAGGACAGACAATCCTCAGATTCCCTGGGGAAGGCCTAACATTGGGGTGGGGTTGGAGGAGCTGATACTTTTCTGTTGGGCTGTTGGACCTGGGCCCCAACAACCTTGACCCCAGGAGGAGCTGGTTCTTCAGCATTTCCTGCCCTCAGCTGTCCAGAGGGCCTCTTCCTATGAATTTGGGCAAAACCTCTTATGTAGATGGTTTCCCCTGCTGACCCTGTGATGCTGAGACTCTCTTATTGCTCTTGGTGTCCATCAGGCGGGCACATTCCTTGGGCCCCATCCTCCACATTGCGGAACCAACACTGCAGCAATGATGGTGTGCTTATCTTCTCTGGTTGGCTGGGCCTCCAACTGCTCTTTCCACAGCAGGGGTCCATGTGATGCTTCTTTGGTCTGCAGTGATGGTCATGCCAGAGTCCGTGTCTATCAACCCCTTGGGGTCCAATTCAGTCTGTGAGTTTAGCCCAGCTCCCTACATTCTCTACCAACTCCATTAGTTCCTGGGGGCCAGGCTGGCAGGGTAGCCTGACCACTCTCCCTATGTTTCCAGTTTCCAGCTTCCAAGGAAGAAGGGCTGCCCTGTGGATGTGCTGTCCTTAGGTTCTGGTGTCCTTAGGTTCTGGAGGTCATGAGTGGATGGAGCCTCAGCCCAACTCAGCATGTGCTCTGATCCCCTCAACAAATATTACACATAGTGTCTCTGCCTCTTGTATTTCACATTTTACAATCTCTTATTTAATTATACAAATATAAAATAAGAGTTAGGACAAAAAGAAGAAACATCCTTTTCTTACCATTTCAGCATAAGTTCTTTTATTTATTTATTTATTTATTTATATTTGTTTATTTATTTATTTATTTTTAAGATTTTATTTTTCCTTTTTTCTCCCAAAGACCCCTGGTACATAGCTGTGTATTTTCAGCTGCGGGTCCTTCTAGTTGTGGCATGTGGGATACCAACTCAGCATGGTGTGATGAACAGTGCCATGTCTGTGCCCAGGATTTGAACTGGTGAAACCCTGGGCCACTGAAGCAGAGCGTGTGAGCTTAACCACTTGGCCACGGGGCCAGCCCCAACTTCTTTTATTTTTGAGATCCTTCCAGGCTTTTTCTTTTCTTTTGCATATATCCTTGCTTTTTGCATAGAGTTAGAGTTTTTAATCAGTCTTGTATGTCATACTTTCCTTATATTTCATCCGTATTGATCAGTGGCAAAGCTGGAAACCCAGATCTGAGGGCTGGCAGCCAGAGGGGAAGGTGGAGGTGGTGGGTTCCTGGTCTGGAGCTTGGAGTAGCAGTTCTTTCTTGCACGGGGCCAGACCTCTCTCCTTAGGCCTCTCAGGGACCATGGTGGGACCTGTAAGGGAGCCCTTTAACTGCAGGCTCCTAAGAGCTAGCTGGAGTTCACGGCCTGTGTCCCTTGCATTTGGATGCTTGTGGCCGTGAGTGTACTCCCCCAGCTCACATGCTGTTGGGGATGGGATTCAGAGCACTGCGGGTCACTTGGAGTACTTGGCCTAACTCAGGTACTCCTCTTCTGGAAGACCTGGAGATTCTGTGTCATTTCTGAGGGAAGACAACGGTTGAATTTGGGTGACTCTGATGCAGTTCAGGGACCAGGCTCACTCTGATGTTTTTGGGGACCCCTATCCTGGGCTAGAATGGCCCTCCCCCATATACAGCTCCATTGTGACTGCTACAATAGACCCATCCCGAGAACTTCCAAGGGTCATCCTTCCCCCCATCTCCATCCTGAACTCTTGTGCTTGGGATATTTTCTTTCTCACTGGGCAGTTGCTCCTCTGGCTGCAGACACAGTATTGAGGGGGATGATGATGATGGGGCAGAAGTGGGTGTGAGGACACAAGGTATTAACAGCCCAGGCCTGGGGCCATCTCCAGAAATAGACATAGGGAGTTGGCTATGGCACAGCTATGCCCTGAATTGCAGTGCCTGCGGCATGGGGTTTGTGGGAAGAGGAGAAGTGAGAGGAGGAGGAGGAGGAAGAGAGGGCAGTGGAGGAAGAAGGTAAATCAGTGCCAATGTTACTCTGGATGTTAAAGCGTATTGTGTAGATCAAAATATTTTCTTTTATAATCCATAACACCACACAATATACAGGGAAATTGGTAGGCAAGACTATTAGTTTGGTAAGAAAAGAGCCCAGTGCAAGACTTCATTGAAGCTAGTGAGGAGGATTCAACTGAAGCTCAGAATGTCACATAGCAGCAAGATCTAAATCTAATATGTCAGATTCTGAAACTCATATTTTTCCATTCCACTACTCTGAATAATAAGGGATGTGGGATGAAGAATTAGTCCAATGAACAGAGAAAGGAATGGAATGTATAAAGGAGAGTGCTTGTGTTCTCTAGGGGATGTTGGAGTTTTCCGCTTGTGCACTGAGAGTCACATTTGGTTTGATAATGAAGTAATATCTGTGCCTGTCATTATTTGAGATGTTACTCTGGGCTCTCATTATCTTATGTACCACTGAGAAAGAAAAAACGTGTTCTCAATTAGACAATAACATATTGATTACAAGATTCATTCCTGTTGTAGTGGTTAAAATGTGAAATACTGTGTATCTTGGAATCAAAGAAATATGGTATATTACAGATGTGTACTTTATCTCATTCACTCTCACATCAACCCTGAGAAGTGTTATTGTTTCCATTTTACAGATGAGGAAACTGAGGCTCAGAGAATTTGAGTCACTTGACAAGACCTCATAGCCAATAAATATCAGAACTAGGTGTCAAACACATACCTGTTTGACTCCAATCACATGATCTTTCCATATATCATCCTGCTTCCCTGATGTGTAAAAACAAAACAAAAGGAAATAACAAGGATCCAGAGAGGATTTCTTCACCAGTTCCCACAATTTTATAAGATATGATCCTTATAATAAATTCCTTATTTTATATTACTCATAGTGCTTCTGCTTCCCCGACTGTACTCTAAATAATAGAGATATTGGCACTGGGAGGGAGTCCAGGGGAACCTAAATGTAGGTTCTGTAAATTGGCCTGAGTTATCTGCTATTGGTTCCCTAATTTGAATATATCTAAAGGTCTTACTTACCCTGTTGTAAGTGGTAAAGGATATTAGTTGTAAGTTGTAAGTGATCACTTACGGCATGCAGTCTCAAATCTGTTACCTAAATTATTACCTGTAGATACTTATAATCAAAGACAAGTCTTTAGGTGACCAAGTATTTGCTGCCATAAAACCTATTAGTGTAAATAAGGAGTAAAATGGGGTTGATTGATGGCTTATAAGCACACTAAAGAACTTAGGAAAAGAAAAGGATGAGCTTTGGGCTTTAAATTCCAAGTTTGTGGTCTAAGTTAGGGTCCAGAAATCTTCTATGACTTCCATAAAAGAAACTTACTTCATATAACCTCATGTCTAGGATTTCTAAAAACCAAACCAATGTCTAATCCTATGGCTGGCTTGCACCACGTTTTGTATTCCTAGCCTGGCAGGGTCTCTTATATAAAGTTAAGGCATTAAATGGGACTCTGAAAATTGGGATGGGAGTGTATTTGGGCAGATTCTGATGAAGCTTGGACCTTGAACCCCTAAATTCCTCCAGTCCTCCTTTGCTGGTAACAGCAGTCCGTCTTCTCCAGCTGAGGAAGTTAGTCTTCTCTTGCCTGAAGAATCTGTTATGGGATCCCCTGAGGTAGCTACTTTGCAGGGGACTGCTGACCTTCCCTCCCCTCCCCGCCCCCTAACCAAGGCCTTTTGTTGCTTCTAGATCTGTAAATGGAATGGAAATAGGTCTTAAGAGGTTGGTATAGGGTAGAAGGAACGTGATAATGTTGGGCCAGCCTGACTTTGTTGATGGGCTGCACTAAGAGAGATTCTAACGTCAGCGTATTAGATCAAGCATATCTAATTGGCTCTAACTATTTACCTAGTTGGTTGTATTTAAATATACAGTCATGCCCCACATAACAACTTTTTGGGCAATGACAGACCACATATATGATGATGGTCTCATAAGATTAGTACTCTATAGCCTAGGTGTGTAGTAGGCTATACCATCTAGGTTGGTGTAAATACACTGTAGGATGTTTGTACAATGATAAGATCACCTAACAACATGTTTCTGAGCACTTATCCCT
Organism: Equus asinus; assembly: GCF_041296235.1. Classification (NCBI taxonomy): domain Eukaryota; kingdom Metazoa; phylum Chordata; class Mammalia; order Perissodactyla; family Equidae; genus Equus; species Equus asinus. The sequence continues at coordinate 169,429,485 of NC_091791.1, forward strand.
GTCATTAAGCGATGCATGACTGTACAGCCAAAGGTGGCCTATACTAAGTGAAGTTGAGGTGCCAGACCTTCTTTAGTATACTGTGAAGGGAGATATCCAAAGCTTAGGGGAATCAGGAAGTAGAGTGGATTTATTATGTGAGGCTGGTTTACTCACTCCCTAAGTATGTCTTAGGAGAGTGGGAGAGTACTCTTTCCACCAAAGCTGTGAAAAGTAATTTAAGGAGGGGAACACTGGCATCTTTGAAGAACACTGTAGTGGCTATTTGCTGCAGGCCTGGAATGACATAGGAACTGCTGCTATTGGACTGGGTCCCTGAGTTCCAAGGTGATGATGGGATCCGGGGTAGGAGAAGCCAGGCTACCAGAGATAAAGTAGGCTTGTTTACTGTAATAGGTATCAGAGTTGAGGCAGAAGTCAAGACAGTTTGACAAATAGAGATCTTTTACTTTGGCTAATTGATCATGGTGTCTCTGGAACTGAAAAGGATGGGCAGCCTACTAAAGTCTTAGTTGATTTGCATAAGTGGAAGCATTCTAGGTCTGCTGAACAGAAGTCTTGAATATCGCAAGGCCCCTCAACTAGTTCTCAGATGTGAGTCAGCTCACTGACCCAGAATGAAGAGGATTAAGTGTCCCTGAGGAAGATCTTTGCTACGTAGCCAAAAATTTGTACTGCACATCTTCCTCCTTGCCTTCCCCAAAGCTACCTGTGGCCATCTCCCAGAATGCCTATGAATTAGAGAAAAAAAATAGGAGAAATAATCTTTGGTTTCTGGACACTGGCTCTGAACTGATACTAATTCCTAAAGACCAAAACTGCTTCTGTGAATCACCAGTCAGAGGAGGGTCTTATGGAGGTGATCAACAAAGTTTTGACATGTGTCCATTTCATAGAGGGTTCCCAAACCAACCTTTGACTATTTCTCCAGTTCCAGAATGCAGAGATGGAACAGGCATGTTAAAAACTGGCAGAATCCCCACAGTGGTTGCCTGACACATGGAGTGAGGGCTATTACGGTGGAAAAGGCCAAGTGGAAGCTACCAGAACTACCTCTACCTACCAAAATAGTAAACCAAGAGCAATATTATATTCATGGAGAGATTCAGAGATTAGTGCAACCACCAAATTATTCAGTGATGCAGGGATGATGATTCCTATGACATCCTTGACATCCTCACCCAGCTCACCTATTTGGTTTGTGCAGAAGATAGATGGATCTTTGAGAATTACAGTCAATTATTATACATTTAATCAGGTGGCGACCCTTAATTGCAGCTGCTTTCCCTGATGTAGTTTTATTGCTGGAGCAAATGAACAAATTCCCTGCAGCTATTGTTCTGGGGAACGTTTGGCAGGGCTACCAATGCACGTTCTCTCAGGGTCCTACTGACAATTGCAGGGAACTTGATCACCTCTCCACAGGACATCATGCTGGTCCATTACATTGATGATATTATGTTGATTGGATTTGGGAGGCAGGAGGGAGCAACTACATTAGATACCTTGGCAAGATGGATGCATGTCAGAAGGTGGAAAATAAATCCCACAAAAATTCATGGGTCTTCATTGTTAGTGGAAGATCTAAGAGTTCAGTGACCTGGTACTACGATATTCCTTCTTAAGTAATGGAAAAGTTGCTGCATCTGGTCCGTCCTACTACTAAAAAAGAAGTACAGCCCTCAATGAACCTTTCTGAAAGGTCAGTTAATTTAGAAGGAATATGTTCTGGTTGCTACTTGTTTTAATTAAACTTTTAAATTTTGGGATAATTGTAGGTTCACATGCAGTTGTAAGAAATAATACAGAGCAGTCCTGTGTACCCTTCACCCAGCTTCCTCCAGTGGTAACATCTTATAAAACTACATCAAAATATCACAACCAGGAAACTCATGTTGATACCATCCACCAATCTTATTTGGATTTCACCAGTATTACATGTACTAATGTGTGTGTGTGTGTGTGTGTGTGTGGTGTATTTAGTTCTATGCAATTTTGTCACGTCTGGGTTCATGTATCTACCATAACAGTCAAGGTATGTTTCAAGAACAGTTTCATTACCACAAAGACCTCTCATGCTGTCCTAAAAAAAGTGACATAAATGACATATAATGTGTATAACATTATATTAGTGTCAGGTGTACAACATAATGATTAGACGTGTATGTATATTGTGAAATGATCACCACAGTTAAGTCTAGTTAACATCCATCACCACACAAAGTTACAATTTTTTTCTTGTGATGAGAACTTTTAAGATCTACTCTTTTAGCAACTTTCAAATATACAATACAGTATTATTAACTATGGTGCCCACGCAGTGCATTACATCCCCAGGACTTATTTATTTTATAACTGGAAGTTTATAACTTTTGACCACTTTCATTCATTTCACCCACCCACCAACCCCTGCCTCTGGCAACCACCAATCTGTTCTCTGTTATCTGTGAGCTCATTTTTTGTTCTTTGTTTTGTTTTTAAGATTCCACATAGGATTGCGATCATATGGTATTTGTCTTTCTCTGTCTGACTTATTTCACTTCGCTTAATGCCCTCGAGGCTCATCTATGTTGTCACAAATGGCAGGATTTCCATTTTTTTTATGGGTGAATAGTATTCCACTGTGTGTGTGTGTGTGTGTGTGTGTGTGTACAACCTTTTCTTCATTCATTCGCCCATTGATGGACACTTAACATGCTGCCCTTTTATTTTATTTTTTTATTTTTTATTTTTTTCCTTTTTCTCCCCAAAGCCCCCCGGTACATAGTTGTATATTCTTCGTTGTGGGTCCTTCCAGTTGTGGCATGTGGGACGCTGCCTCAGCGTGGTTTGATGAGCAGTGCCATGTCCGTGCCCAGGATTCGAACCAACGAAACACTGGGCCGCCTGCAGCGGAGCGCGCGAACTTAACCACTCGGCCACGGGGCCAGCCCCCACATGCTGCCCTTTTAAAACCATACTCACCTCTCTCCCACTGTGCCTTCCCACCCCATCCCTAACCCCTTGCAACATTAATTTCCTCTTTATAATTTTGTCATTTCAAGAATTGTATATAAATGGACATATATTTTGTATGTAACCTATTGTAAACATATTGTAAATGTTTTAAAATTCAATGTCTGATTTTATTTGTATATAGAAATACAATTGAATTTTACATACTAATCCTGTAACGTGTAACCTTGCCAAACTCAGTTATTACTTTTACTGAGGCCTTACTTTTACTAGCTTTTTTGTAGATTCCTTAGAATTTTCTATGTGGATGATCTTGTTACCTGAAAAAAAGACAATTTTACTTTTTTCTTTCAAATTTGCATACCTTTCTTTTCTTTTTCTTGTCTTTTTGCACTTATTGGGTTCTATAGTATATTGTTGAATAGAAGTGGTAAGAATGACATTCTTGCGTTATTCCCAAACTTAAGTGGAAAGCATTCAGTCTTTTACCATTATGTATGATGTTAGGTTTAGGGATTTGTGGAGGTTCTTTATCAGGTTGAAGAAGTTCCCTTCTATTCCTTGTTTGCTGAGAATTTTTTTTTCTTTTATCATGAATGGATGTTGGATTTTGTTAAAGACTTTTCTGCAATCATTGTGTCAAAGCAGACGCATATCTTCAACTTTAATAGGAAATGCTAAACTTTTCGGAATCCTTGTACCAATTTATGCTCTTAGCAGCGCCTTACAAGACTTCTCTTTGCCCCATATCTGTACTAACATATGCTATTTTGAGACATTTTATTTATTTATTTGCTGAGAAAGAGTAACCCTGAGCTAACATCTGTCGCCAATCTTCCTCTTTTTTTGCTTGAGAACGATTAGCCCTGAGCTAACATCCGTGCTAATCTTTCTCCACTTTCTATGTGGGTCACCCACCATAGCATGGCCACAGGGCTGGCCCCTATTTTGAGACATTTTTAAACTAAACTTTTTTAAAATAGTGGCACAAACATACCAAAGTATACAAATCTTATACTGGAAGTCCTAGCTAAAGTAATTAGTCAAGATGAAGAAATAAAAGGCATCTAAATAGGAAAAGAAGAAGTAAAATTGTTGTTATTTGAAAATGATATGATCTTATACGTAGAAAAGCCTGAAGACTCAACCAAAACTCTATTAGAACTAATCAACAAATTCAGTAAATTTGTAGGATATAAAATCAACATATAGAAATCAGTTGTATGTCTATACACCGCCAACAAAATATCTGAAAAAGAAAGCTATCCTATCCACAATAGCATCAAAAACATTGCATTCTTAGGGATGAATTTAACCATATATCAGATAAAGGGCTAATATCCACAATATATGTAAGGAACTCATACAACTCAACAGCAAAAACCAAACCAAAACAAAACAAACCCAATCTGACTTAAAAATGAGCAGAGGAACTGAATAGACATTTTCCCAAAGAAGACATCCAAATGACCAACAGGTATGTGAAAAGATGCTCAACATCACTAATCATTAGGGAAATGAAAATCAAAACCACAATGAGATATCACCTCACATCTGCTAGAATGGTTATCCTCAAGAAGACTAGAGATAAGTGTTGGTGAGGATGTGGAGAAAAGGGAATCCTTGTGAGCTGTTGATGGGAATGAAAATTGTTCAGCCATTCTGGAAAACTGTATGGAGGTTCCTCAAAAAGTTAATAACAGAACTGCCAGATAATCCAGCAATCCCACTTCTGGGTATATCCAAAGGAAATGAAAACAAGATATTGAAAAGATATCTGGGCTCTCATGTTTATTGCAGCATTTTTCACAATAGTCAAGATATGGAAACAACCTAAGAAGATACATATACAATGGAATATCATTCAGCCATGAGAAAGAAGGAAATCCTGCCATTTGTGACAACATGGATGAAATTTGAGGGCATTATGCTTAGTGAAATAAGCCAGACAGAGAAAGACAAATATTGTATGAATCACTCATATGTGGAATCTAAAGAAACCAAATTCATAGACAGAGAGTAGAATGGTGGTTATTAGGGGCTGGGGGATGGGAGAATTGGGGATGTGTTGTTAAAGGGTACAAACTTTCAACCAGAAGATGAATAAATTCTGGAGATCTAATGCATAGTGTAGTGATTATAGTTAATAATACTGTATTATATACTTTAAAATTGTTAAGACACTAAATCTTAAATGTTTTCACCACAAAAATGATATGACAGCTGTGTCACCTGGTAGAGATGTTAGCCAAAGCTGTGATGGTAATCATATTGCAATATATAAACATATCAAATCAATAGGTTGTCCACCTTAACCTTACACAATGTTGTAGGTAAATTATATCTCAACAAAAGCCCTCTCAGAACCCCACAAAGTATACAAATCGTAAGTGTACTCCCCATAAACTAACACACTTGTGAAACTACAGCCTAGATCAGACAATAGACCTTTGCCACTGCCCCAGAAGCTCCTCTGTGCCCCTCCCAGTCACTACTTTTCTTTTCCCTAAATGTAACGTCTATCCTGACTTTCATTGCCTTAGATTAATTTCGTACACTTGTTTTTAAACTTTATGTGAATAGAATCAATCAGTATACACTCTTTTGTGTCTGGCTCCTTTTATTCAGTGTTATGCTTTTAAAGACCTATTTGTGCGGTTGTGTGGAATTGGTGTTCCTTCATTCTAATAGATGATTAGCATTCCATTATGATTATTCTATGATCTATATATCCATTCTACTAGATATTAGAATTTGCAATGTTTTTGCTTTGGAGAATAGGTCTGCTATGAACTTCTTTATTCATATCTTCTGTACATATATGAATACATTTCTTTTGCACATATATCTAAAAATGGATTGCTCTGCTTGACATACGCATATATTGAGCAAAACATTTTTTCCAAAGTGATCATACCACTCCATTCAGCTCTGTATGAAAGTTTTTTTTTTAAAGATTTTATTTTTTTCCTTTTTCTCCCCAAAGCCCCCCAGTACATAGTTGTATATTCTTCGTTGTGGGTCCTTCTATTTGTGGCATGTGGGATGCTGCCTCAGTGTGGCTTGATGAGCAATGCCATGTCTGCGCCCAGGATTCGAACCAATGAAACACTGGGCTGCTGCAGTGGAGCACGCGAACTTAACCACTTGGCCACAAGGCCAGCCCCTGAAAGTTTTGAAATTGTTGGTATACCTTGTCAACACTTGGTGTTGTCAGAACTTTTCATTTTAGCCACTCTGGTGGCCATGTGGTATCTTTTTGCAGGTTTTTTTTTTAAAAGATTTTATTTTTCCTTTCTCTCCTCAAAGCCCCCTGTACACAGTTGTGTATTTTTAGTTGTGGGTCCTTATAGTTGTGATATGCAGGATGCTGCCTCAGCATGGCTTGATGAGCATTGCCATGTCTGCCCCCAGGATCTGAACTGGCAAAACCCTTGGCCACCGAAGCCAAGTGCACGAACTTAACCACTCGGCCATGGAGCCAGCCCCTCTTTTTGCAGTTTTTAGTTTACATTCCTCTGAAGACTACTGTTGAAAAATGTTTTACATACTTATTGGCCATTTAGTTATCCTGTTTTGCAAAATGCGTTTGAGCTTTTTCTCCTTTAAAAAATTACACTGCCTGTATTTATCTTAGCAGTTTGTAGAAGTTATATATCTTTGTATATTCTGGATATGAGTCCTTTGTCAAATACATGCATTGCTAATGTTTTCTCCCACTTAATGGCTTGCCATTTGTCCCTCTCATCTTTCCAATGACAAAAACTCTTTCTAAAGATGCTTTCTTGATGGTTAGTGGTTTTTGTATTTAAGAAAAATCTTGCCCACCTGAAGACCATGAAGATAGTCTTCTATATTAGCTTCTGGAGGTTTCTTTGGGACAAGGTTTTAAATTAGACTCTATCTCTTTAACAGATATTGGACTACTCATGTTTTCAAATTTTCCCGTGTCAATTTTGGTGAGTTTTTTTTTCCCCAAGAACTAATCAATTTTCTAATCTGGAATTTCAAATTATCATAAAATTGTGTATAATATTATTTAAGAAATCTTTTTTAATGTCTGTAAAATGTGGAGTGATGTCCCCTTTTCATTCTTGATTTTGGTAATTTTTTTCTTCTCTCTTTTTTTAAAATCAGTTTTAGGGTTGTCAAATAAAATACAGGATGCCTAGTTAAATTTGAATTTCAGAGAAACAATAATTTTTGAGCATAAATAGGTCCAGATATTGCATGGAGCATACTCATACTAAAGTTCTTTTATCTGAACTTCAAATTTAACTGGGAGTCCTGTAGTTTTATTTACTAAAACTGGCAACCCTATCAGTCTTGCTATTATCAACTTTGTTAGTTTTTTTCAGATAGCTACATTTTTTTTGCTTTGTTGAAACTTTTTTTTCCTATTTAAATAGTTTTTGCTCTTACCTTTCTTATTTCAATCCTTCCACCTTTTTTGGTTTAATTAGGGTACTACATCTAACATCTTGGGTGTAGGTAATGAGATCATATTGACTTCTCAGCCTTTCCTCTTTTCTAATACAAGAAATTTTAAAAAGTAAATTTCCTTCTTGGTACAGCCCTAGTTGTTTGGTTTTGAGATGTTTGGTTTTAATATTATTAGTTTCAAAAAATTTCTAAATTTTTATTGATTTTCTTCTTTGACCCAAGGATTATTTAGTGTTTGTTTCCAAAACACTAGTTATTATTATTTCTTTTTTTATTGAGTTTATGATAGTTTACAATCTTGTGAAATTTCAGTTGTACATTATTGTTTGTCAGTTGTGTTGTAGGTGCACCCCTTCACCCTTTGTGCCCACCCCCACTCCCCCTTTCCCCTGCTAGCCACTAATCTGTTCTCTTTGTCCACATGTTTAAATTCCTCACATGAGTGGAGTCATACAGAGATTGTCCTTCTCTATCTGGCTTATTTCACTTAACATAATTCCCTCAAAGTCCATCCATGTTGTTGTGCATGGGATGATTTTATTCTTTTTTATGGCTGAGTAATATATCCATTGATATATACCATATCTTCTTTATCCAATCATCAGTTGATGGGCACTTAGGTTGCTTCCACATCTTAGCTATTGTAAATAATGCTGCAATGAACATAGGGTTGCGTGGGACTTTTGGAATTGCTGACTTCAAGTTTTTTGGATAGATACCCAGTAGTGGGATGGCTGGGTCATATGGTATTTCTATTTTTAATTTTTTGAGAAATCTCCATACTGTTTTCCATAGTGGCTGCACCAGTTTGCACTCCCACCAGCAGTGTATGAGGGATCCTTTTTCTCCACAACCTCTCCAACACTTGTTACTTTTTGTTTTGGTTATTTTTGCCATTCTAATGGGTGTAAGGTGAAATCTTAGTGTAGTTTTGATTTTCGTTTCCGTGATGATCAGTGATGATGAACATCTTTTCATGTGCCTATTGGCCATCTGTATCTCTTCTTTGGAGAAATGTCTGTTCATCTCCTCTGCTCATTTTTTGATCGGCTTGTTTGAGTTTTTGTTGTTGAGTTGTGTGAGTTATTTATATATTATGGATATTAAGCCTTTGTCAGATATATGACTTACAAATATTTTTTCCCAATTAGTGGGGTTTTTTTTTGTTTCAATCCTGTTTTCCCTTGCCTTGAAGAAACTCTTTAGTTTGATGAGGTCCCATTTGTTTATTCTTTCTGTTGTTTCCCTTGTCTGAGAAGACATGGTGTCCAAAAAGATCCTTTTGATACTGATGTCAAAGAGTGTACTGCCTACGTTTTCCTCTAGAAGCTTATGGTTTCAGATCTTACCTTTAGATCTTTGATCCATTTGGAGTTTATTTTTGTGAATGGTGAAAAAAAAGGGTCAATTTTCATTCTTTTACATGTGGCTTTCCAGTTTTCCCAGCACTGTTTGTTGAAAAGACTTTCTTTTCTCCATTGTATGCCTTCAGCTCCTTTGTCGAAGATTAGCTGTCCATAGATGTGTGGTTTTATTTCTGGGCTTTCAATTCTGTTCCATTGATCTGTGCACCTGTTTTTGTACCAGTACCATGCTGTTTTGATTACTGTAGCTTTGTAGTATGTTTTGAAGTCAGGGATTGTGATGCCTCCAGCTTTGTTTTTTTTTCTCAGGATTGCTTTGGCTATTTGGGGTCTTTTGTTGTTCTATATGAATTTTAGGATTCTTTGTTCTATTTCTGTAAAGAATGTCATTGGTATTCTGATTGGGATTGCATTGAATCTGTAGATTGCTTTAGGTAGTATGGACATTTTAACTATGTTTATTCTTCCAATCCATGTACATGGGATGTCTTTCCATCTCTTTATGTCCTCATCCATTTCTTTCAGGAAAGCTTTGTAGTTTTCGTTGTATAGGTCCTTCACTTCCTTAGTTAAATTCACCCCGAGGCATTTTATTCTTTTTGTAGTGATTGTGAATGGTATTGTGTTCTTGAGTTCTTTTTCTGTTAGTTCATTATTAGAGTATAGAAATGCTACTGATTTATGTAAGTTGATTTTGTACCCTGCAACTTTGCTGTAGTTGTTGATTATTTCTAAAAGTTTTCCAATGGATTCTTTGGGGTTTTCTACATATAGATCATGTCGTCTGCAAACAGCAAGAGTTTCACTTCTTCTCTCCCTATTTGGATTCCTTTTATTCCTTTCTCTTGCCTAATTGCTCTGGCCAAAACCTCCAGTACTATGTTGAATAAGAGTGGTGATAGAGGGCATCCTTGTCTCATTCCTGTTTTCAGGGGGATGGCGCTCAGTTTTTGCCCATTGAGTATGATGTTAGCTGTGCGTTTGTCATATATGGCCTTTATTATGTTGAGGTAATTTCCTTCTATCCCCATTTTGTTCGGAGTTTTTATCATAAATGGCTGTTGGATCTTGTCAAATGCTTTCTCTGCATCTATTGAGATGATCATGTGGTTTTTATTCCTCAATTTGTTGATGTAGTGTATCACGATTGATTTGTGGATGTTGAACCATCCCTGAGTCCCTGGTATAAATCCCACTTGATCATGATGTATGATCCTTTTGATGTATTGCTGAATTCGAGTTGCCAAAATTTTGTTGAGAATTTTTGCATCTACGTTCATCAGTGATATTGGCCTGTAGTTCTTCTTTTTCATGCTGTCCTGTCAGGCTTTGGTATCAGGGTGATGTTGGCCTCGTAGAATGTGTTAGGAAGTGTTCCATCCTCCCTAATTTTTTGGAATCGCTTGAAAAGGATAGGTATTAAATCCTCTCTGAAAGTTTGGTAGAATTCCCCAGGAAAGCCATCTGGTCCTGGGGTTTTATTCTTTGGGATGCTTTTGATTGCTGTTTCAATCTCCTTCCTTTTGATTGGTCTGTTCAGACTGTCTGCTTCTTCTTGATTTAGCTTTGGGAGATTGTAAAAGTCTAAGAATTTGTCCATTTCTTCTAGGTTATCCATTTTGTTGGTATATAGTTTTTTGTAGTGTTCTCTTATAATCTGTTGTATTTCTGCGGAGTCTGTTGTTATTTCTCCTCTTTCATTTCTGATTTTGTTTATTTGAGCTTTCTATCTTTTTCTCTTTCTAAGACTGGCTAGGGGTTTGTCAATTTTATTTATCTTCTCAAAGAACCAGCTCTTTGTTTCATTGATCCTTTCTACTGCCTTTTTTGTTTCAATAGCATTTATTTCTGCTCTGATTTTTATTATTTCTCTCCTTCTGCTGACTGTGGGCTTTGTTTGTTCTTCTTTCGCTAATTCAGTTAGGTGTAATTTGAGGTTGCTTATTTGGGATTTTTCTTGTTTGGTAATGTGTGCTTGTATTGCGATGAATTTCCCTCTTAATACAGCTTTTGCTGTATCCCATATGAGTTGGTATGGCATGATATCATTTTCATTTGTCTCCAGATATTTTTTGATTTCTTCTTTAATTTCTTCAATGATCCATTACTTGTTCAATAGCATATTGTTTAGTCTCCATATCTTTGTCCCTTTCTCAGCTTTTTTCTTATAATTAATTTCTAGCTTTATAGCATTATGATCAGAGAAGATGCTTGTTATTATTTCATTTTTTTAAAATTTATAGAGTCTTGTCTTGTTTCCCAACATATGGTCTATCCTTGAGAATGTTTCCTGTGCACTTGAGAAGAATGTGTATTCTGCTGTTTTTGGATGGAGTGTTCTATATATGTCTATTAAGTCCAACTGTTTTAGCTTTTCATTTAATTCCACCATTTCCTTGTTGATTTTCTGTCTGGATGATCTATCCAATGATGTGAGTAGGGTGTTGAGGTCCCCTACTATTATTGTGTTATTTTTAATATCTACTTTTAGGTTTGTTAATGGTTGTTTTATGACCTCTGGTGCTCCTGTGTTGGGTGCATAGATATTTATAAGCATTATTTCTTCTTGATGTAGTGTTCCTTTGATCATTATATAATGACCCTCTATGTCTCTCTTCACCTGCCTTATCTTGAAATCTACTTTGTCGGATATAAGTATTGTGACACCTGCTTTCTTTTGTTTGCCATTAGCTTGGATTATCATCTTCCACTCTTTCACTCTGAGCCTGTGTTTGTCGTTGGAGTTGAGGTGTGTTTCCTGGAGGCAACAGATTATTGGATCTTGTTCTTTAATCCATCTTGCCACTCTGTGTCTTCTTATTGGAGAGTTCAATCCGTTTACATTGAGGGTGATTATTGATGCATGAGGGCTTAATGCTGTCATTCTGTCACTTGTTTCCTGCATTACCTTTGTTTCTTGTCCTGTGTGTTTTGGCCTACCCAGTGACATTGGCAGTTTCTTATTTCCTTACTTATTTTTTGTGTCTCTGTTCTGTTTTTAAGGTTAGTGGTTACCCTGAGGTTTGTATTCATAATTTCGTGAATAACACAGTCCATTTTCTGGTGGCCTCTTGTTTCCTTAGCCTAAACTGATTCAGTCCCTTTCCTCCTTCCTCCTAAGTTATTCTTGTCATCTCTTATTCCAACTTGTGTTGCGAGTTTGTGGTTAAAGTGATAAGATTGTCTTTGTTTTTGGTGTTTTCCTTCCCTTTATCTTAATGCTATTGTTGTATATTTGCTAACCTATTCTGATTCTATCTATTTGTCTCCTTACCCTGTGTTTTGTGACCCCTTTCTCCCTTTTTTTCTTTTTTCAGGTATGAGGGCCTTCTTGAAGATTTCTTGGGGGGGAGGGGTCTTGTGGCTACGAAGCCCTTTAGCTTTTGTTTGTCTGAGAAAGATTTAATTTCTCCCTCATATCTGAAGGATATTTTTGCTGGATAGAGTATTCTTGGCTGAAGATTGTTATCTTTTAAAGTTTTGAATATGTCATTCCAATCTCTCCTCACTTGTAAGGTTTCTGCGGAGAAATCCGCTGAAATTCTGATAGGCGTTCCTTTGTAGGTTATTTTCTTCTACCTTGCTACCCTGAGTATTCTTTCTTTGTCATTCACTTTTGCCAGTTTTACTACTATATGCCTTGCAGTAGGTCTTTTTACATTGACATATCTAGGATACCTGAAAGCTTCCTCTACACATATTTCTCTCTCATTCTCTAGATTTGGGAAGTGCTCTGCTATTATTCTTTTGAGCACACTTTCTGCTCCATTCTCCTTTTCGTTGCCTATGGGGATTCCAATTATTCTTATATTGCATTTCCTCATTGAGTCAGCTATTTCTCGGAGATTTTCTTCATTCCTTTTTATTCTTGATTCTCTCTTTTTCTCTGTCTGGAGCCATTCAACCTGTCTATCTTCAATTATGCTGATTTGCTCCTCTATGGCATCCACACGGACACTCAGGGAATCCATATTCTGTTTTATCTGATCCATTGTATTTTTCACCTCTAGTATTTCTGATTGATTCTTCTCTGTAGTTTCAATCTCTTTTGTGAAGTAACTCCAGAACTTGTTGACTTGTTTCTCTATATTTTCCTTTACCTCATTGGGTTTTCTGACAGTAGCTATTGTGAATTCATTTTCGTTTAGTTTACTTATTTCTGAGTCCTCAGGGCAGAATTCTGGGTGCTCATTTTCCCTTTGGTCTGGAGTTTTTATGAATTGTTTGATGCCAGAAGAACGGTTTTTGCACATAGTGCTATTATTCACTTGCAGTTACAGCCTGTCGCCACTAGATGGGGATCAAGAGCTGCATATTCTGAGCCCTCTGCCTTCGCAGAGATGGCCGGCACAGCGAGGGTTGGGGGAGGGAGGGGCACCTTCTCTCGTGTGCAGACTGGGTTTCCGGATTAGCTCTGGCTATCTTCTGTCCTGGGGTCTTGGCTTGCTGAGGTCACCCCACGAGAGAGCTTCCCCCTGTTGGAGGGTTTCTGTCTGGGCTGCATGGCCGTGGGAGTCCTGGGTGATCCTGCAGATGCGAGGCACCTCCCCTACTCCTTCCCTCATGGAGCCTCCTGCAGCAGCAATCCAAGTCTTTAGGGGAGGGAGCGAAGTTCTCTCTTACCATGTTGCAGCTCCTCTGAGAGGGGGCTCCAGCCTCTCTGCCCTCTGTCGTTTGGCTGCTGTGGGTCTCCGAGGATTCCTGTGCTGTTAGGATATTTTTTTTGTTGGAATATGGTTCCTCTTTTTTATTGTATGTTGGAGAGGAGAGAGTCCTGGGCAAGCTTACTCCACCATGACTCTGACATCACTCTATTATTTCTTGTTTTAAAGATTGGCACCTGAGCTAACATCTGTTGCCAATCTTCCTTTGTTTTCTTCTTCTTCCCAAAGCACTCCAGTAAGTAGTTGTATATTCTAGATGTGAGTGCCTCTGGCTGTGCCATGTGAGATGCCACCTCAACGTGGCTTGAGGAGCAGTGCCATCTCCGTGTCCAGGATCTGAACTGGTGAAACCCTGGGCCACTGAAGTGGAGAGCATGAACTTAACTATGTGGCCATGGGGCCGGCCCCCAAAACACTGGTTAGTTTTTAGTTAGTCCTCTATTTTTCATTTTTATTTTTTGATGAAGATTAGCCCTGAGCTAACATCTACCACCAATCTCCTCTTTTTGCTGAGGAGGACTGACCCTGAGGTAACGTCTGTGCCCATCTTCCTCTACTTTTTATGTGGGACGCCTGCCACAGCATGGCTTGACAAATGGTGCATATGTCCGTGCCTGGGATCTGAACTGGCGAACCCCGGGCCACCAAAGTGGAATGTGTGAACTTGACTGCTGTACCACTGGGATGGCCTCAGTTGTCCTTTTATTTTTTATTTCTAACTTAATTCCACTGTGGTCAGAGAAAGACTCTGTATGAATTCAATACTTTAAAATGTGTTGCAACTTGCTCTTTGGCTCAGAATATGCTCAATACTGATAAATGTTCCATATGCTCTTGAAAAGAAGGTAGCTTCTGCAGTGTTTGGGTGCTACGTTTTATATATGTCAGGTCAGTTTGTTAATTATGCTGTACAAGTATTCTATATTCTTGTTGTATTAGCCTAGGTTCCTCGCAAAAGCAGGGTCTGAGACAGGGTTTGTGCGCAGATAGTTTATTTTGGGAAGTAATCCCAAGGGACAGGAATTGGGAGCTGGGAAGAATGAAACAGAGGAGGAGTAAATGACAAGACAATGGAATGTTATTGAACTGTTTACATCTATGAGCATGTGCTGTTCGGTTTCACTGGGGACCTGCTGGTGATCTGTTTAGGATACATCTTAGAGGAGGATAATTATCCACTGGCTCCTGTCTTCATTGGTTGAAGGCTGCTCTGGGTGGCATTAACTCTCTTGTACATATAGATTTTGTGCATATATCAGAATAACTAAGCAGATTCTTGCAAATCTTCCATGTAGAGGCAGCAAAGAGACTCCAGGGCAGAAAGTGACAGATGCATGGTGCAGTTGAGACAAGGAGCTGTCTGGTTACACCTGTCTAGATTGCTATTGCAATAAATGAAGTAAAAATGTGGGCCAAGAAGATGGAGACAGGGTACAAAAGGTATCCAGTATATACAGAGATATTTGTTTGTCTGCCTGTTCTATCAGTTACAAATATAGTAGTTCCCCCTTATCCATGGTTTTGCTTTCCATGGTTTCACTTATCCATGGTCAACTGTACTCTGAAAATATTAAATGGAAAACTCCAGAAATAAACAATTCATAAATTTTAAATTTTGTGCCATTCTGAGTACTGTGATGAAACCTTGCATGGTCCTACTCCGTCCTGCCCAGGACATGAATCATGCCTTTGTCCAGCGTATCCATGCACCCACCCGCCCATTAGTGCTACCCACCCACCCATTAGTTATTTAGTAGCCATCTTGGTTATCAGGTCACTGTCTCAGTGCTTATGTTCAAGTCACCTTTATTTCACTTAATAATTACACCTTTATTTTATTTTGGGGCTACTCTTGTGGCCTGAAAGCACAAGAGTAGTGATGCTGGCAATTCGGATATGCCAAAGAGAAGTTGCTGTTAATCTCTTATTGTGCCTAATTTAGAAATTAAACTATCATAGGTATGTATGTATAGGAAAAAACATAGTATGTATAGAGTTCACTACCATCCACTGTTTCAGGCATCCACTGGCGTCTTGGAGTGTATCCCCCACAGATAAGAGGGACTACTGTAGAGGTGTATTAAAGTGTCCCACTGTGATTGTGGACTTGTCTAGCCTTTCAGCTTTTTAAACTTTTTACTTTATATATTCCAAAGTTACGTTATTAGGTGCATATGGCTTAGGATTTTATATCTTCTCAATGAATTGATCTTTTAGCATTATAAAATATCTTTTTAAATCTCTAGTAACACTTGTATCTTTCAAGTTTGTTTTGTTTTATATTAGTACAGTTAGATTAGCTTTTTTTCTTTTCTAGTGTTTGCAAGCCACATATTTTTTCATCTTTTTACTTTCAGCCTTTCGGTATCATTATATTTAAGAGGTTTCCCTTGTAAGCAGCATACAGTTAAAAAAATTCATTCTGATAATTCTATCTTTTAATTAGACTAGGATGCATTTTAGGTAGTAATTGATATAATTGACTTTAGATTTATCACCGTACTACTTGTTTTCTATTTGTTTCACTTGTTTCATGTTCTTTTTCTTTCCATTCTTTCCATTTGCCTTCTTTTGGGTTAATGAAGTATTTTTTTATTATTCCAATTGCCTCATCTTACAGCTTGTTAGTTATACACTATTTTTCTATTCTTTTAGTGGTTACCCTGCAGAGTAAAAAATAAAAGTCTGGATTTACGAAATGTAGTATAAGTTAGTACTTTTACCACTTCCTGGATAATTCAAGGCCATTAAAAGATTTTAACTTCATTTCCTTCCCTTTCATCTTTTGTGCTATTATCCCTCTTTTTTCCTTCTTCCTTCACTAAAGCAGAGTAAATTGCTTCTTATTGATGTTCTAATAGCAGTTTATAGCTATATCTATTATATCTTTTATTGTATTATAAGTAACTCTCTTTATATTTACTGCTCATGTGATATTCGAGCTTCTCAATCAGGGACTTTATTACACTTATCTTTGACACCATGGAGCCTAGCAGAGTACTTCAAATGGGGAGCCCTCATTGATAGTGGGTTGTATTTCACTGTTGAGTTTATGCCTATAGAAGCTGCCTCTGATTATGTAATGTGTGACCCTTAGAGCAACCAGCAATCTACTCATTACCTGGACTAGATTCTGTGAGGTTTGGAGGTGATGAACAGGAGTCAGAATATCATTCCTGAAGTGTTTAGGAGATTAATATGGTTGATGGGGAGTGTTAACCACATTTTGCCAAGCTCAGGAGATAGGAAGAAATTGAAACAGCATTAGGGTGGGGAATAGATAGTAAGGCAGTAGGGATGTATCAAGGGTTTAGAATCAGGCCCCAGTGCTCCAAAAGAGTGTCTAGAATCTCCTGGGGAAGGGGGACAGATGATGATATAAACATGAAATAGACAGTGGTCCTGCCATTCAAGGACCCTGATCATACCAGGACTCAGGAAAAGGAGGGCTTTGTGAAGACACAAGTAGGGTTGGGTGGTTGGGTGACTCATTTAGTTCCTATCTTCCTTTCTTTTTTTTCTTTTGGGCCCCCACCAGGTAAACAACATGCCTTTTAAGCATTTTCTTCTGAGCACAGTAGCCCATGGGAATGGTTATGTGAAGTCTGGACATTTTTTAGTGTGAAGTTTTTGGGGGATTGTTAGTCAGGTAGGGATTGGGGAAGTCCTGACTAGTCTAATGATTTGCCTTTAAAAAATTGCAGGATGTGAGTGACCAGTTTTCTCCAGACTCCTTCTTGAATTGGGAAATGGATCTTGAGAGTAACTTGGAAGGAAATGAAAACTAGATAAAGATGTTTGTTTCAAGCTCATCACTTTCTCATCATGAGCCTCATCAAGATCATAGGAGGTTCTGATTTTGACGGAAGTGGTCTTTTCTCTATCTTCTCAGTCAGCTATTTCAGAGAGCTGATAAAGGAACTCATGTTGTTTCTCAAAGGAAACATAAAAGAGTCCCAAGATAATGGTGACACCCAAGACTTGTGACTCCCTCATCTACCCTTTCTTCAAAGCTCACTGCTTGAGGAGAATGGTGGTTACATTACGAAGATGGGTCTCTTAGCTCACTCTTGGGCCTGATCCTCACTTAAGCTTCCCTCTGGGACACAGGATGGGCCCTTCTCCCACTGAACTTCTTTGTTTCATTGCCCATCTCAGCATCAGCTGGACAGATTTCAGGAGAACCTGGTTCTAGGAGGATCCTAGCCCTGGGTTCTGAGGAGAGTCTACAAAGGAGAGGGTCTTGTGTGGTGAATGGACTCCAAGTGCTCTGGTGGGGAGCAAATGAAGACCTGACTGGGGTGGGGAGGGGTTGAGGGCATTTAACTTAGAACAGAGTGGAATTGCCCTGGGTTGGAGCAGGGCAGGTGTTTATGACAGCTATTCTTAAGCTTTATATGGACTGTCATATGATACATATTTTGTTTGTACATATGCTTTCATATGTAAGATGGGAAAGGGAAGAGGTTGAATTCCGTGTACTTTCTGTCCAGGTTGGCATCTGAGTAGCCAGATGGCCACTTGGCCAGGAAGTTTGGGCTGCAAGCTTGTGGGAAAGGAGGTGGCTGGGTGAACTAAAGGCCTCTTGCTGCATTTAGGGGTTGCATCTTGGAAGAGTACTGGTCTGGTAGTTGGGAGACCAAAATCCCAATCGTAAGTCTAGGGATGACTCTCTGAAGGGTCCCCTGCAGTCTCTTCCCTTTCTGTTCCTCAGTTTCTTCATATTCTGAAGGAGGCAGTTGTTCTACGTCAGTGAGTGTCAGAATTTTTACTTTTTTCAGGCCAGGGATGTCTTTTTATACCTATGTGTGTACCTAAAACAGATAGAGATATGCTCTTCTGATTGAAGTGAGAGACTAGGGGGCCTGAGAATACCTCATTCATTGCCCTTCTCTCCCTTTCCACTTCCAGGGGCTCCACAGAGCAATTTAAAAGTCGTGGAACAAGATGATAAACAAACAATCTTTCATTCTAGTGCCAATAGAATGCATTTCTAGGACCAATGAACTAAAGAAAGGAAATCTTGGCAGGATTGATTCTACCCACTCATGAGCATTTCTTCATTTATTTGGTTCTTTTTTTTTTTGAGGAAGATTAGCCCTGAGCTAACATCCACCACCAATCCTCCTCTTTTTGCTGAGGAATATTGGCCCTGAGCTAACATCTGTGCCCATCTTCCTCTGTTTTATATGTGGGCCGCCTGCCACAGCATAGCTTGATGAGTGGTGTGCAGGTCTGTGCCCCGCATCTGAACTGGCGAACCCCAGGCTGCAGAGGCAGAGTGTGTGAACTTAACTGGTGGGCCACCAGGCTGGCCCCTTCGTTCTTTTTGATGACACTCATCAGAGTTTTGTAGTTTTCCTCATATAGGTCTTGTGTATATTTTGCTAGATTTATATATCTATTTTATTTTTGTTTATGCTAATGTAAGTGGTATTGTGTTTTTAGTGTCAAATTCCACTTGTTCATTGCTGGTATAGAGGACAGTGATTGACTGTTGTATATTAACCTTCTATCCTGTAACCTTGTTATAATTACTTATTAGTTCTAGCAGTTTTTTTGTCCATTCTTTCAGATTTTCTACATAGAGAATCGTGTCATCTGCAAATTAAGAGTTTTTTTTCTTCCTTCCTAATCCATATAACTTTTATCTTTTTTGTCTTATTGCATTAGCTAGAAATTTCAGTATGACGTTAAAAGAAGTTGTGAGAGGGGACATCCTTGCCATGTACTTGATCTTAAGGGAAAGCTGCTAGTTTCTCACCATTAAGTATGATTTTAACTGTAGATTTTTTGTAGATATTCTTTATCAAATTGAGGAAATTCCCTTCTATCTCTAGTTTACTGAAAGCTTTTATTATGAATGGGTATTAGAATTTGTCAATGCTTTTTTGACATCTATTGATATGATCATGTCATTTTTATTTTTTAGCCTGTTGATGTGATGGATTACATTAATTGATTTTTGAATGTTGAACCAGCCTTGTATACCTTGGGTAAATCCCATTTGGTCAGGGTGTATGATTTTTTAAATACATTGTTGGATTGAATTTGGTAATGTTTTGTTGAGAGTTTGTGCATCTCTGTTCATGAAATATATAGGTCTGTAGTTTCTTTTCTGGTAGCGTTTTTGTCTGGTTTGGGTGTTAAAGAATGCTGGCCTCATAGAATGAGTTAGAAGGTATTCCCTCTGTTTCTATCCTCTGAAAGAGATTGCAGAGAATTGGTATAATTTCTTCCTTAAATGTTTGGTAGAATTCACCAGTGAACCCATCTGGGCCTGGTACTTTCTGTTTTGGAGGGTTACTAATTACTGGTGATTTCTTTAATAGATATAGGCCTATTCAGATTGTCTATTTCTTCATGTAAGTTTTGGCAAATTGTATTTTTCAAGGAGTTAGTCCCTTTCATTAATGTTATCAAATTTGTTGGCATACACTTATTCATGGCAGTCCTTTATTATTTTTCTAATGTCCATGAAATCTGTAGTGATGCCCTCTCTTTCATTTCTGCTATTACTAATTTATGTCCTCTCTCTTTTTTCTTAGTTATCCTGGCTAGTGGCTTACTGATCTGTTGATCCTTTCAAAGCAGACCTCCACACCACTCATCAAGCCGTGCTGTAGTGGCATCCCACATACAAAATAGAGGAAGATTGGCAACAGATGTTATCTCAGGGCCCATCTTCCTCATCAAACCCCCCCCCCAAAACCCCAAACCCTCCCCGAAGAACCAGCTTTTGCTTTCATTGATTTTTCTCTGTTCATTTCCTGTTTTCAATTTTACTGATTTCTGCTTTAATCCTTATTATTTCTTTTCTTTTGCTTACTTTGGATTTTACTTGCTCTTCCTTTTCTAGTTTATTAAGGTGGAAACTTAGATTATTGGTTTTAGATCTTTCTTCTTTTCTAATATATGCATTCACTGCTATAAATTTCACTCTTTCACTACATCCCACGAATTTTTGATAAATTGGGTTTTCATTTAGTTTAAAATATTTTCAAATTTCTATCATGACTTCTTCTTTCACCCATGAATTACTTAGAAGAGTGTTGTTTAATCTCTGTGTATTTTGGGATTTTCCAGTTATCTTTCTGTTATTGATTTCTAGTTTAATTACATTTTGGTCTGAGAGCAGACATTGTATGATTTCTATTCTTTTAAATTTGTTAAGGTATGTTTTATGGCCCAGATCTTGATGAATATTCCATGCAAGCTTAGAAGAATGTGCATTCTGCTGTTGTTGGATGAAACAGTCTTTAGGTGTTGATTATATCCAGTTGGTTGATGGTGGTGTTGAGTTTAACTGTGTAATTACTGATTTCCTGCCTGCTGAGACTGTGCATTTCTGATAGAGGAGTGTTGAAGTCTTTTTGGTACTTTCTTAGGATTTTCATCTTTCTGCTTATGTTGCCTGTCTGTTCTTGCATACTGCATATATTTTATCCATTGGAGCCCTTAGCATATTAATCATAGTTGTTTTAAATTCCCAGTCTGGTAATTCCAATATCTCTGCCATGTCTGGTTTTGATGCTCGCTGTGTCTCTTCAAACTGTGGTTTTTTCCTTTTAGTATGCCTTGTAATTTTTTCTTGATAGGTGGACATGATGTATTGTGTAAAGGAACTGTTATAAATTGGGCTTTGGTAAAGTGATGGTGAGGTGTGAGCAGAGAGGAGGCATTCTATAGTCCTATGATCAGGTCTCAGTCTTTTAGTGAGCCTCTGCCTCTGGACTGTGAACTTCACAAGTGTTTCTCAGTTTTTTCTCCTCTGTTAGATGGGACGGGATGGCTAGAGCTGACTAGAGTTGGATATTTTCCTTCCCCCAGGTCAGTTAGGCTCTGATAATACCTCAGCAGGTTAGGGTCTGGTTGACTAGTTTCTCCTGAGGGAAGGCCTTGTTAAGAAGAACAGAGTTCTCTACTGTATTTTAAAATGGTTCCTTTTCCCCTTCCCCTGCCAAAAGCATGAGGGGATTTTTCTCTGTTCTTTACTGTGAGAAGCGGTCAAGCTCCTGGAGGTAAATCTCAAAAAATTGTGGATTCACTGGAAAATGAACAAAGTAGGCATAAGTTCAGGAGGGTCACAGATGACTGTGACAGGTAAGAGGGAGCAACTTTGTGGCTTTCCATTTTTGCCTGAGAGCACTCAATACTCCCCTAAACTATGGCAGAAAAAGGTTGTGGAATTACTGGTTAGAGATAGCAAAGGAAAGAATTAGAGTTGGCAGAGCAGTTGGAAATTAGGGTGGAATCCTAGGACTGAGGGATCTGAAGAAGAGGTAAAACCCCAAATCTGAGTATGAACTGTGCCCTTTTCCTAGCTGAGCACTAAACTACGCATAGTGTGGGGAAGGCCCTATGGGGCCAGGCTGAATAAAACAGCTAAGCAGAAATGTCAGCTGCTGCACTCCACGGGGGAGACACAGTTTAAAATCTGAGTCCCAGCAAGTTAAGTTCTTATCTGAGGAAAAAGCAACAATCTTCAGAAGAACGTAATAGGATCCAGAGTCACTATAGTGTGTATTACTACACTGTTGAAATTTTAGCCCAAAACTGCTAGATATGCAAGAAAAAAAAACAGTTGATCCATACTCAGGAAAAAGAGCTGTCTACAGCAATTGATTAAAAGTGAGCCTGAAGGAAAGCGACACCAGGTGGTTACTCAAATCTACAGAAAGGCATGAAAAGCACTGGAGATGGTAAATATATGGGCCAATATAATAGATTATGTATATATATAGATGTATTTTTCTTTTCTTCACTTAATTTAGTCATATGAGGACTTAAAGCAAATTTTATAACACTGTTGTTGAGTTTAAAATTTCATATATGTAGTATAAATAACACCAATAGCCCAAAGAATGGAGAGATCCCCATCTCCATCTCCATGAAACTATATGGTTGCAACATTCCTATGTTTTATTTGAAATAAGTGATGAATACTGTAATCTCTAGATTTACCACTAAAACTGAATGCTGAGATATAGCTAAAAGACAATAGAGGAATTGAAAAGGAATAATGAAAAAATATTGGACTGACACAAAACAGGGCAAGAAGAGTAACAGAGGAACAAAAACAGATGAGATAAATAGAAAACAAATAGCAAAATAGCAGACTTAAATCTAACCATGGTAATAATTACACTAAATGTAGATGGCATAAACATTTTAATCAAGGGGCAGAGATTATCAAGGGATGAGAAACAACTATATGCTATCTACAAGTGACACACTTTAAGTACAAAGACACTAATGAGTTGACACTAAGAGGATAAAAAAAGGTATGTCATTAAAACACTAATCAAAATAAAGCTGGAGTAGCTATATTAATATCAAACCAAATAGACTTCAAGTAGACTTCAAGACAAGGAATGTTACTACAGACATTGAAGGATAGTTCATAATGATAAAATGTCAATTTATCAGGAGGATATAACTATAAATGTACATGCACTTAATAGATGAAGCAAAAATAGAGTTAAGGGGAGAACTGACAAATTCACAGTTATACTTAGAGTTCTTCCACAAAACTCTCTCAGCAATTGATAGAACAACTAGACAAAAAACTCTGTATAGATATGAAAGACATTATTAATCACCTTAACCCGATTGGTATTTATAGAACACTCCACTAAACAATTGCAGAGTATACATTCTTTTCAAGTGTAAATGGAATGTTCACTAAGATAGACCAGATGCTGGGCTTAAACAAGTTCCAATGGATATTGAAAGATTAACACAGACTATGTTCTCTAATGGCAATGAAATTAAACCAGAAGCCAATAATAATATCTAGAAAAAGGCCAACAAATATATAGAAATTAAATAACACACTTCTATTTAACCCCTGGGTCAAAGAAGAAATTATGAAGAAAACTTATAAATATCTTGAATTAAATGATAATAAAAATAAAACACTTCAAAATATTTGACTGCAAATAAAGCAGTCTATAGTTTGTGTTTATTTTCTACAAGTAGAGAGGCCTAAGATCAATGATCTAAACTTCTACCACAAGAAGCTAGGAAACAAAGGGCACATCAAACCCAAATAAGTAGAAGAAAGGAAATAATAAATATGAGAGAATGAATCAATAGAGTAGAGTAAGCATTGGGAAGCTATAGCCGTGGGCCAAGCCTGGTCTGATTCCTCTTTTTGTACAAAATGAATTTTACAGATGAAAATTTGCAATGGATTTGATGTTAGGGAACACTAATGTTGAACCTCAATTAAGTAAAATCTTATCCTCTTTTAGGGTTCCATTCTTCTCATTAGTAGATCTTTACTACAAGAAATTATATTCTATTATTATTATTATATTTTGAATTTCAGTAAAATGTTTGTAGAAATTTGTCAATAAAATTTGTTTTCACTCTTGGTATATAAGTATTTGCATAATATTCTGGATTTTGCCCTTTGGCCCCACAAATCCTAAAATATTTCCTATCGGCCTTTTACAGAAAAAGTTTGCTAAACTATGGAACAGACAATTGACAAATTATAAAGAAAAATCAATAAAACAGAAAACTGGTTATTTGGAAATATCACTAAAAAAAAAGAAAGCCTATATTAATTATCTGTCACTGTGTAACATTACCCTCAAACCTAGTGACTGAAAACAACAACTATTTACTTTCTCATGGTTAAGATCTAAGTGCAGCTTAGCTGGGTGGTTCTGGCTCAGGGTCTCTCATAGTGTCACTATCAAGGTGACTACCAGGGTTGCAGTCATCTCAGATGTGACTGTGGGAGGTTCTGCTTCCAAGTTCACTCCTGGGGCTGTTGGCAGGCCTCAGTATCTTGTCACGTAGACTACCCCACAGAAAGGCCTCATGACATGGCAGCTATCTTCCCCTAGCATGAGTGATCCAAGACAAAGTGAAAGAGGATTCCAGATGGAAGTCATATTTTTTTAAGATCCTAATCTTGGAAGTGACCTACCATCACTTCTGCCATATTGCATTTATAGAAGTGACTCAATAGGTCTAGCCGACACTCAAGGGGAGGGGATTACAAGAGAGTTTGTAAACCAAGAAGTGAGAACCACTAGGGGCCATGTTGGAGGCTATTTACCACAAATCTCCATCTGGATTGAGGAAGAAAAAAAGTGAGAAAAGATACAAATCACCAATATCAAGAATGAAATAGAGGACACCACTAAATATCCTGAGAACAATAAAAAATAGTAAAGCAGTGTTATGAACAACTTTAGGTTAATAAATTTTACACCATAGATAAAATGGACAAATTCCTTGAAACACATGAATTACCAAATCTGACACAAGAAAGATAAAATATTGAATTTTTAGTTAAAAATCTGCCCACAAGAACTTTTCAGGCTCACGTGCCGTCAATGGTGAATTCTGGCACACACATGCACACTCACAAACATACATGTACTACAGACGGATTTGCTTCATGAACGTGAATGCAAAAGTCCTTAATGAAATATTGGAAAATTGAATTCAGATATATATAAGAAGGGTAATATGTCGTATCCAAGTGGGGTTTATTCCAGGAATGCAAGATCAATTTAACATTCAAAATTCAATTAGGTAATTCACCATATTAGTAACATAAAGAAGAAAAACCATATGATCATTTCAATAGTTGTATAAAAAGCATTTGTCAAAATTCAACTCCCATTGACAATAAAAACCTGTCATCAAACTAGGAATAGAAAAGAATTCCCTTAACTTGATAAAGGAAGTCTATGAAAAGCCTACAGTCAACATAATACTTGTTAGCGAAAGACTGAATCCTTCCCCCAAAGACTGAGAACAAGGCAAGGATGTCCTCTGTCATCACTTGTTCAACAAGTCGCAACACGCTTTCCTGCCAGAGTTCTGCTGATGAGGTTTCTTTAAGAGAGAAGAGTGCAGAGCCATGGTGGTGGGGCTGGCCTCTGGGATGGTCAGGAAGGAACTGTCTCCTGGAGGTGAGCACCATGAGGCATGGAAATCTTTTCAGCAGGGCCGCTGGAGGCAGAGAGCTGCTTGGGAAGTGCTGACAGGCAGAGAAAGACATGGGAGTGGGACATGTCTGGCCTGGGTGTTTCCTGGGGACTGAGTCCTGAGACTGGGCGGTGCTCTGGGCTCTAAGTAATTGTTACAGAGAGGAAGGGCCGAATGGGGGACTCTTTCCCTGCCTTCTCCTCTCCCCTCCCCACCATCAAGTATTCTTTCCATTTGCCAATGAAAACATTTAATAATGAGACCGTTATCCTCCCAGGCATGCTAGTAAAGGACAATTCCTGTGGGTAGATGGTAGCAAATATAGAGATTGACTGAGTATTATCAAAGATGTATTGTTGATTAAAACTTTATTGATAAATGTCTTACACTGAATATTAGGCTAATGACTTTCTGATAGGAAGACCCATGAAATAATGGTCACATTTACCAGAGCGTTTCTGTGTATAGTCGCTTGGATTTGATAAAATATGTCCTCAGTGATTATTCCATTTAAGATCATGGAAAGTGCAGTTCAGATGGTAAATGTCACACTGCAAAGAGTAACTAACTTTTTTTTCAATTATTTTATTGAGGTCATAATGGTGTGTAACATTGTGTAGTTTCAGGTGTACATTATCAGTTTCTGTATAGACTGCAAGAGTAATTTATATTTTGATGGAGGTAGAAAAATCTGCCAGCTCATTCTATAAGGTACGTTAAGAAGGCATTTAAAGCATGATTTTAAATTAAGTGACTTCAGGAATCTTTTCTTTGAATATGGGCTAATCTTTAGGGTAAAAGTCATGTTATTTTGGTCAACATTTTGTGTGGAGTTTTGTATATGTTTAGAGTATCAAAACAAGAAGCAGACCTCCTCACATTGAAAATGAGAACATTGGTCCACAGTACGGTGGGAGTTGGTGTGGTGAAGGGTTTAGGAGAAGGATTCTGGGTGTGATGGACACGAGGGCTGCTTCCATCTCTTGGCCACTGTGAATAGTGCTGCTGTGAACATGGGCGTTTGTTAGCTATTTTTAAGCAAGCAAATACTTTTTTTCTTCTAGTACTTATATATTTTTTACATTTAGAAAAAATGTTCAGTTTTCTCTTTTGCCCTAAATAACTACCTAGTTGTTCTAACACCATTTATTAAAAGTTTATTGTTTCCCAGTGATTTGCGATACCAACTTTACCATGTATTAAATTAGGCCTTGTATGGCATTTCAGTTCTGCCCTTTGTTCTGCCTGTCCCACACACACCATGGCACACAGTTTTAGAGTATACAGTCATGCCTCAGTATCCAAGGGGGATGGGTTCCAGGAAACCAGCAGATATCAAAATCTGCGGATGTTCAAGTCCCACTTATTAAATGACAAAATATTTGCATATAAGCTATGTGTGTCTTCCCTTTTCGTACATTTTATATTATCTCTATTATGTATAATACGTAATAAAATGAAAATGCTATAGTTGTTAATACTATAGTTATTGTTTAGGGAATAATGACAAAGAAAAGTCTATACATGTTCAGTAAGAGAACCCTCGTAGGCTTTTCGATCCCCATTGGTTGAATCTGCCGGGGATATGGAAGGTGGATTGTACTTTAATATTATTAGGGGGTCTCTGGTAGGGTGGAGAGTAGAGAGCCTTGCCCTGGGGAGAGAGGTGTCCTTCCATCCCTTCCCAAGGCCATGGAGGGGAGGGGAGATGAGGGATTGGATGGCTTAGAGGAGGGAAGAAGCTCATCCTGATCTCCAGGACACTGTAGGGGATTCATTTGTCCTGAGGAAGAGACCCCTTTTTCCTGGATTTGCTCAGACTCAGTCCTCGCATATATTTGTTGTGTACTGAATGATGTTGACTGAACAAATGAGAAATAGGTTATTTACACTCTAGATGTGGTCATTTATTAAGGCTATGGCAACACCCTTGGAGCGGCCTCTGCCCCAGAGTAGAGTCAGTCACAAGCAGGGTCTTAGTCTGAGCCCACTGTTTGAAGTGTCTCCTTGATCTCGTTATCCAGGGCAGGAAGCTAGAAATGGTGGTAAAGACTGCTGGAGGAGTCCTCATCCTATTTTCATAGGATACGATGCCCTGGGCCACATGGTGACACACCAGGAGGCCTCTGGTGTACCGGTGTGGGTGATGAGAACAGATGCTAAGTTGGGCTTCCCCACTCCTCCTGCCCTAAGGCACAGCCCTCAGAGAAGGCAGGCACAGGTGGGCTCCTTCAATTGTGGGGTGTTTGAGATGGGAGGGCAGGGGACATAGTGACCTCAAATTTTACTTCTTCTGCAATAAATTGAGAGATAGCTTCAATTCATATTTTGAGCCCCAATGTGTGCCTTCCGTTTCCTCCTCTTGCTCTTTTTGATCATGTTCTTCCTTTCTCCTCATTTACACTGGGCTGTTCCCTGCCCCCTAGACCTACCTGGTCTCTTTGTCACCCCTTCATTGCTAGAACCCTGCTTTCAGATGGCCCTTCGTATGATATCTTCTGGGCCTGTGTGACTGGTCACCTAGGATTCTCCTTAGTTCCTCACCTTCCCCAGCAGAGAGCTGCTGTCAGCACAAAGTCTTATTGCACCAGGAACCCTCAGCAAGTGCCCAAACCCTTTGGAGTCTGGGTCTGAAGATATGCCATGTAGGGATGGGAATGAGGCCTGGCCTCTTGGCCTCTGATGATCTCACCTGGAAGGAAACATTCTGTACTTATCTCTGTGCTTGTGGACTCACTGGTGTGCCACCAATTTGGTAGCTCCAGAAAGGCTAGAGGATGTGGAGGCAGAAGAGAGGATGCAGAGGAAAGAGGAGTTGGGTGTGATAGTTGCGATCTGCTCCACACATTGGGGGAGAGCTCCAGGGTTCTTCAGGAAACACTGCTGACTCCTCATCCCAGACCCCAGCTCCTCCCACCTCCCCCAAAGGAGGAGAAGAACCCTTGTTCCAAGCATGGCTAGCTTCAGCCTCACATATTGAGGAGAGATGCTCTACTCTCTGATTGGCAAATCCAGAGCCTTCTGGAGTGGCCTCTCCCTGAATTTCTCTGGTACTTTCTTTCTCAGGGAGCTTCCCAGATCCCTCTGAGTCCAGCTCATGGTCAGCTCATGACCAGCAGGGGACTGGTTTTGAGATTCTAGATGTGAGCTGATGGGACTGTTATTGCTGTCTCCTTATGGCCTCGGCTCTGACACATGGGCAGCAGAATGAATTTAGAGAGCACATTTATATAGCACGTTCTAGGTGCCAGGGGCAAGTCAGGAATTTTATGTACACCAACTAATTTGCTTCTCATAGCAAGTGTATGAGGAAGGCATTGAAATGATTGCTATTTTATGTTTGGGGAACCTGGGAGCTGTGAATTCAAGTAACTTGCCCTGCGATCCTGAGGTAGGCGGTGACTAGGCAGTCTGGCTCCAGGGTCTATGAGAAGGGTCGGATCTCTGAGGTTGGAATGGTCACTCACCAGCCCCAGCCCTGGGGGTAGGAGAAAGGCCACTAGGAGCAGGAGCGGCTGCATCTTCCTCGGAAGCCTGCCCAATGAGTTGCTGCTGGTGCTTCTTCCTGCCGGACTTTCGTCCCCAGAGACAGGAAGGAAGGGTGGGGCTGGTGGTCAGAATTCACAGTCTCATTCTCCTGCTGGTGCGATAGGTTTCATCACCCAGCTGCCCAGGAGGCTGCCCACCACTGCCAGTGATATGGGGAGGAAAGAGTCATCCCAGCCAACACTACCATCCCCTCGACAACCGCTGAGTCAGTGCTGGGAGCAGAAATGGGATCCCAGGGTGATGAAGGGGTGCTTGGAGCTTGTGACCTAGAACCCTAAACCTGCCAAATTCAATAATTTCCTGACAATGCATGAAAGCTGGTGGCAGCCTATTTCCTCTATTTGCTTGTCTCCAGAATTAGAGCTCAGTCATCTGGAATTGCAGTTTCTCTAATTGAATATGTTTCCTGGATTCCTTAGTCATATATACTTAGCAAGACATGGACAAGGGCGAATGAAACACAAGTGTGTTGTGAGGTGTGATGTGGTGAGGACACCAGGAACAAATCAAAGGACACACAAGAGGAAAAGGGGAAGCCTGCCTGTCTTCATCTCTCGCCCTTGGCCACCCTGTGGAGACCCTGGTGCTTCCACTTCTTTCTAGAAGTCTCAAGGCAGGTTGAGTAGCTCTCTCTCCTGAGCGGCTGGAGTGTGCTGCCAGAGAAGGAAAAGGGAAGAGCAAGGCTCTGCCACTGACAATTACTTTCTCAGGTCACTGGAGCCCCAACAAACTTTCAGGGGAAATTACGACCCAGTTGAAGACTTCTCTTTTCCTGCTCCCTAGTCAAGGCAAAGGCCTTTGTGTCCCAGAAGTTTCCCTGCACACAGAAGAGGACTAGTGACTTGATTCTGTTGAGAGCTGCCCGACCCTGGCTGGAAAGCATCTGAGATCCTCTTCATCCATTTTGTGAGAGACCAATCAACCTAATCAGCATTCTGTGCCCCAGGAGTGGCGTCTTCTAAGAAGGGGGTACCTCTGTGCCATGCTACCTGTAATACGTAAAGACCTGGAACATGTAGCAACATGGAGAGTTAGGCCCAGCAGGACACTGCAGAGAAACATAGAGGGTTGTTAGACACCCTAAAAATACTTAGAAGATTCTGCGTATGCACAGAAAAGCATTATAATACAGCATAATTTTGGCAAAAACATCAGAATTGAAAACTAATGCAATTCTCAATCTGTCATGGATTGTGATAGAACCCCTTGAAAATGTTATGACAGTTAAGGATCCTCTCGTATATAAATATCCACAGGTTTCCACTTATTTTCAGAGCTGCAAAGAACTTCATCCCTTCTCTAACGTGTGCTCAGTGAACGCCGCCTCATGAAATTTCTTTATGCATCTGAAAAGTAAGATGCAGAGAAAGGGAAAAAAGAAAAATTGTTACAAAAGCTTTATTAATGCCTTAGCATTTGGGGTAATTTTAATTTATTGTTATGTAATTTTTTCCAACATCTTATTTGTTTTAAAAACATTAGTCTAATTTAGGAAAAAAAAGAGAGGAAAGGGATAAAGAACACCTTGAGAAGAAAGGGGAATAAAAAATATACATCCAATGATCTGAATAGAGATGTGGATAGGGGATTTTGTTAACAGTGACCTAGGATTTATGCCAATTTTACCATTTTAAAAGCCTTGGAGAACTGCCAACGCAAGAGTGATTATCGGGTGCAAACTAAAGGAATCATAGGGGTCCAATTAGGTAGCTACTATTGTTCTGAGAGAATTTGCTGAACCCACAAAATCTGAACTTATGTTTTGTTGAGCATGTAAGGGAAGAGGTGTGGAAATCCAAGACCAAGACCCACACAAACAGGTCTAATCAGAGACCCTCCCCACAGTAAGCTGGGACCTTAAATGCCTACCCTCAAAGTAGCAAAGAAGAGGTAATGGGCTAGTCCTTGCAAGTAATTTCATGAAAGGTTGGAATTACTTGGAATTTTCATGGAATCTCAAACCTAGAACTTATGTTAATGTGGTAATGGATGGTGTCTCAAAATACCTGGCAGAATCTAATGCAAATCTAGAAGAAATTCACTGAATTCAAAGATTCAAATTATATCTGAAAATTATTCAGCACGTAGTCAAATATAAACAAAATCAACAAAGAAAGAAGTAAGACTCCATGAAGGGGCCAGCCCAGTGGTGTAGTAGTTAATTTTGCGCACTCTGCTTTGGTGGCCCAGAGTTCGTGGGTTCAGATCCTGGGCACGGACCTACACACTGCTTGTCAAGCCATGCTGTAGTGGCATTCCACATACAAAATAGGGTAAGATTGGCAGAGATGTTAGCTCGCGGACAATCTTCCTCACCAAAAACAAAACAAAACAACACAAACAAACAAAAAAAGAAATAAGACACCATGACTAAGAAACAATAGACAGTAAGAACAGAGGAAAAAACTTTAATTATTTGGATAATATTACTACAATTATAAAATACAGATTACAAAACCATTATGCTGAAATAAAAACAAGCTTTAAAGGAGCTTCAGGGAACATGAACCTTAACCTTTTAAGAGATACTTAAGAACACCTAAATGTAGAGATATTACATGTTCGTGGATTGGAAGACTAAGTACTATAAAAATGTCAATTCTCCAAAACTGATCTATGGTTTTGTTGCACCTAAGAGGTATTTTATAGAACTTAGATTCTAAATATATGCATGAATATACAAATGGCCGACAATAGCCAAGACACTCTTGAAGAATAAGACAGGAGGTCCTGCTTCAGCCAATAAAGCCACAGACGTGAAGAGAGTATTGATGAGGGCATAGAGACAGAGACTAATGCACTGGAAATGGACATCCCACACACGTTTGGACACTGACACACACATTTATGGACACCTGATTTATGATGGAGTTTGCGTGGCAGAGCAATAGGGAAAAGACTGTTTTCTTTTTTCTCTCCAAAAAATGGTGCTAGGACAAAAGGTGTCTTTATGGTGTCCTATAGGGACACATATTTTCTACATGGAAAAATATAAAACTTGGCCTTTAACTCACACCATATTCAAAAATCCATTTTTGGTGGTTTTGCATCCAAGTGTGACTAAATATTTGAAAATATATATAACAATATCTTCATGATAGGTAAAGGTCTCAAATGCTCTGCATAAAAGCACTAATCATAAAGAAAAGGATTGATGAATTTGATACATTAAAATTGAGAGAAACAAAAGACAATTTGTAGAGGGGGCAAAGATGCGTAACACACATAACTAACAAAGGACTTATATTCTAATCATATAAAGAGCTTCTATAAATCAGTATGAAAAAGATAATCAGCTCAGTAGAATGGGCAAAAGACTTGAACAGCCTCATCTCAAAAGATCGGTGGTTACCAGGGGAAAGAGGAGGGTGGGGGAGGGCACAAAGGGTGAAGTGGTGTACCCATGACATGACTAACAATAATGTACAACTGAAATTTCACAAGGTTGTAAACTATCATAATCTTGATAAAAAAAAAAAAAGGGAACTGCAAGTGGCCAATAACACGTGAAGAGGTGTTGCTCTCGGTAGGTAGCAGAGAACCACCAATGTAAATCACAGTGAGATACCAGTTACAGTCAGCAGGTCGGTTCTTTCCTCACTCCTAGATATACACCCTAGAGAAACAGGTGCACACTTCTATCAGATGCATGTCTGAGAAGGGCATAGCGGCATTATTCAAAGAGGAAAAGAGTCGAAAGGTCGACGAACAGCAGCACGAATAACCAAATTGTGGTACATTCATATAATGAAATATTGCATGGCAATGAAAATGAACAAACTATTGCCATGTGCAGCTACACAAATGAATCCTACAAACATGATGTTGTGAGAAAGAACCCAAGAAAACTACATTCAGTATGATTCTCTTTATATAAAGCCCACGACTAGGCAAAAAGTAGCTATATTGGATAGAAATGCATACATAGGTGTTAAAGGTGTGATGAAAAGCAAGGAAGTGGTTCTCACAAAGTCATGATGGTGGTTAACACTGGGGTTAGAGGGCAGAGAGGGCATTTTGACCAGGGAGAGACATATGGGGGATTTCTGGAATGTGGACCATGCTCTATTTCTTGACATATCTTTTAGTGCTTGCCTTGTAATTATTCTTTAAACTGTACATTTATGATTTGTTCACTTTTCATGTGTGTATATTTTGCAATAAAATTTTTAAAAAGTCCGTTTTCCAGAGGGTGGGGATTTGAGAGAACATTTGGATGGAGAGTGGAATGTATGAGAATAGATAAGGACATGTATGTCTTTAATGTTTTTATTTTCTGTTTTAATAAAAAATTTGTAATATTTAAATAAGATTGTGATTTGTTTCACAGCATCCATAGCTGTTACACGTACTTTAGACTGTTTTATTATATTTCTGTCAGTTACAACTTTTTCTCCTCTAGGATGTTGGGACATTAAAGTCCTGTGCTTCCCACATCCTCCCTGGGCCCCCTAGGCTGCCAACAATGCAAATCTTCTGGGCAGGCTGATGCTGGGTCACTTCCTCTCTCTCCCTCTGATGCTGCTGTAGTGAGAAACCGATCTCATTGCTCTTGGCTTTGTAGGAGAGCAGTGTGCTACTGAGCCATTCCATACATCCTCAGGGCTGCCTTAATGTCATTCTCAGAAGGACGTTTTGGAAGCTCCTTGGGAAGTTTCTACTGATGAGCTTGTGATGTTTCATGGAGTGTTAGTGGGAGAAGGCTGTGCCCGTGCCATTGTCTTCCCACCATGTGTCTGATGGGAGCGAGACTGTCTTGCCAAGAATTGGCCTGTGCTGTTGTCCTTGTAGGAAAGAGCAGGTGAAAAGGGCATTCAGTGGAATCTGCATACAGTCCTCTCATCAGAGTATTTAGTGGGAAAGAGGGCCCCAGACCCTGCATGTGGCAGAGAAAGATTTGAAAAAAGGTGCAAGACCCTCAGTGGTTCTTGCCAGAAGAGCTTACTTCTGAGACTGAGCTGCTGACCCTGGGGCTCTGGGTAAATATAGGAAGAGGTGGAATTGGACATATTCCCTAAGACCATCTTCCACAAATGCTCAGACAGTCCAAATATTCAAGATGGGAGGGTGGTAATAGACATTGTGATATATTCATGGGATGAAATGCTGTCCAGCTGTTAAAAAACATCATTTTTAGAAGACTGCTTAGTGGCATGGAGCAATTTGTGTCATCTGATATTACCTGGAATAAATAGAATGTAGAATGGTGTATACATATTTGATACTAATTCTGTTAAAGTGAAAGACATGAAACCAGAACAACCATTGTATGTGACTCTTATTTTCACCTTTCTATTATCCAACTTTTCTCTATAATGGAAATATATTAGTTTTATAGGCAGAAAGAGATTTAGGGCGCATGATCCCTATAAACAGCAAACACTATTAAGCATCGTGGTCGAGATGAGCTGGCAGTTTAGTGAAACAATTTCCTTTTCTTCCAGGGGACACAGGTGAACCACATTTGTAGTCTCACTTGAGGTCTCGAGGTCTTGGCTGTGTGACTGTTGCAGCAAATGGGAGGTGAGTGGAAATGCTGTGGGCACCTTCCAGACCTGGCTCCACACACTCCTGGGCCTGACCACGTAGACTCCTCCCCTTCTAGAGTTTTATGCTGGTGAACCGGGGAACATGGATGTCATCTTCAGAGGACTGATGCTGGTCCCTTAATCATGGGTTGACCATATAATTATTGTCCAGACTGGGCCACTTGAGAGTAGAAGGGGCACTACTCACCAGGAAACTCATTTTGGGCTTTGTGTGAGCAAGAAATAGACTTCTATTGTGTTAGTGACTGAAATGCTACAGTCTATCAGTTACAATAGTTAGGGTTATCTTAACTAACACACGGACCAACTTACTTAAGCCTACCTTTTTCTGGATTGGAATACTTTTTAAAATGAAATTATTTTAGTAAATATACAATTTAAAATATTGAATAAATTAAAAAATAGAAAGAAGAAAACTGTCAGCCTTAATCTCAGCACCCAACTGACCACTGTTAACAGATGTATTTCCAGCTACGATTTTTCTGTGTATATTTTTATATAAGTTTGATCACAATATATTTAGTTTTGAATCCTATAGTTTACATTATTCAGCATAAACATTTCCCTGATTTTATTAAAAATCTATTATTGAGTATTGTTTTAGATGTCACTTATATTTAATAAATAGGCTTTTAAGTTGTATAAGTAATACATAAAAGTTGTAGAAAAATTAGGAAAATGGATATGTAGGAAGAAAAAAAAGCCTAAAAGGAAAATATGTGTATAAGCAAAAATTTGATTGTAGTATATACTGCTCTCTAAGTGCTTTTGACTTAAATATACCTGGTGAACATTCTTCCATCTGGCAAAATGTAATTTTATCTCAAAAATTTAAGGTTTCCATAGTGCATAGTCCTGTGTAACATTTTAAAAGCTGATATCCAAGTTAGTGCTGAACCTTGGCATTGTTTCTATGGCTTGACTTGTGTAACAAATCTGTAAAGAATAACCTTGTCCACTTTTCTCAGTGTGGTTGATGGCTAGGTGAAAGACTCCTTTTTTTCATTTAAAGCCTTTATGTACAAGGTGTGAAAATGCCATTTTCTCAGTGACCATACTGAATGTAAGCATCATTAGTTTTGTAAATATTTCCTGATTATATAAAACTAAAATTATTAATATTTCCATTAGCATTGATTAATTAGTGAGATTTTACTTTTTTCCAAATGTTTATTAGTTTTTTTAATAACATGCCTATTAATGTTCTCACCCTAGTTTCCTAGATCCATGGATAATGCAGATGTTAAGAGCTCAAGAATCCATAATGCACATGCGCCATATTTTACCATTTTCCTATTTTGGACATTAATACTGATTCCAATATGGAGTCCATTATTAAATAATAGTGTGATGAACATCTTCATGAATAACCCACACATGCGCACATACATACACACACATACTTTAGCCCTCACATAGGAATAAGTCCCAGAAGAAAAATCACTAGATGAAGAGAGAGAAATAGATGTAAACTGACTTTGAAACCACTTTAAGGAAACAGATACCATCAAGAGCATCCCAGTCTTCCTGATGCTACAGGCATTATTAGGTAATCGTTTTCCTTCCTAACGTGTGTCATTCTACGTCAAATGCTCCTGTCAGATGTGAGGGGGAACTGACCCACCAGGCACTGTCCTTCAAGACCACACACCCATGTCCCTGGTAGCAGATATCCCTGGCTACTCTCTCGCTGGCTCTGGCTTACACCCTGCGGCTCCGTGGAGCTCCTCATGGCTGACTTTCTGGGGTCTCTATTTCTTTAGTGTGACGGCTTCTTCTAAGAGTGTCCTTTTTCACTGCTGTGACCCGAAGTTGTCCCCTGGCTCCTGTACCTTCTACTCTTTGCTTATTTATCTCCACACGTGCATTCAGCTCTTCCCTCCCCTGTGCCTCTACCAGTGCTGTGAGCCCCAGGGGAGGCTTGGCAGATGGACATGGGGACAATCTTGACTGAAAAATAAGCTTTTGCAGTGTCCCAGTGGTGTAGTGGTTAAGTTTGTGTGCTCTGCTTCGGCAGCCTGGGGTTCGTAGGTTGGGATCCTGGGCACAGACCTATGCACTGCTTGTGAAGCCATGCTGTGGTGGCATCCCACATACAAAACAGAGGAAGATGGACACAGATGTTAGCTCAAGGCCAATCTTCCTTAGCAAAAAGGGGAAGATTGGCGACAGATGTTAGCTCAGGCCTAATCTGCCTCTCCAAAAAAAAAAAAAAAAGCTTTTATTTGCTTTTTGTTATTTTTCAATGTGCTGGGCTTTGCTTTTTATATCCATGTGATTGATTTGTTATTCTTTTTAGTGAAGTTCCTTCTCTTTTTGATATTGGTCCTAATTGATTCAATATTTGTCCAGCTCTCATGAATTTGTTGTGTTCTGTCACGTCCAACTCACTGGTGGTGCTGTTTGAAGGATCGAGACACTAAATAAGGTCATATGGGTCACAGTGAACAGTCTTGTCCTTGAAACATGGCATTTTGTGAGTTTGTGGACTGGGACCCATGCCTTCTACATGTAAATAAATAAAGATAAGGCTTCCCAGGTGCCTCCTCCCTCCCTCCCTCCCCTCCAGACATTGACTCCACTGAGCGCAGACTGGGGACCTCAGGACCTGTGAGTCTCTGAGTCTTTTCCAATGTCACATGGCCCTTGTGGAATTGAACAAGGTCACCCATGTGAAACTGTAATGTGCAATACAGATAAAATAAGAGAATTTAATTATTTTCAAGACAATCATGAGGATTCCAAATACAGATACATCTGCCAAACTGACCTGCCTGGGGGAAGGGGAGGAATCAGGGGAGTTTAGAGGAAATTTCTCCTCACTATAAGTTCCCCAGTATCAGGGATAGAGCCTGTTATGTGCCTGGCACAAATAGAGAGACCAACACTTGATGTACTGATGGATGGCCAGGTGGTACTTTCCAGCCCAGCAACACTGGAGCCCTCAGGTTACAAAGCTGCCATAACCCAGGTTGCCAGCAGGGGGCATCAGGCCAGGCTGAAAGGGACTGAGGCTGCTGAGTGACTCCACAGGCCATGGTGGCTGAGGCCCTGGGGGATGCTGGGCTGGCTGGAGGAACCAAACTGTCTCTGCTCAGGTGGGAAGTGGGTACTGGCCCCTCTGATAGGCATCAGGTGGGCTGGCAGATCAGGTATGACAGAAACATGCAATAGAGGAGAATTCACATGGGGCTTTTGGAAGTCTGTTAGGGAGGTGAGAGAGAGACTGGCTCAAGACAGGGTGGCCTGGAAGGGAAAGGAGCTGGTGGCCAGGGCAGTCACATGGACAACAAGTGCTGGAGTGGGACGGTCAGCCAGGGAGGAAGGTTGACTGAGCTCAGTGCTGGGCCCAGGACAGGGCAGGGAATGGGACCAGAGTGAGGCTGGGGGCCATCGTAAGAGCATCTGAGCCTCCGAATCTGCAGATGGTCCTGGCTGTGGGAGAAGCTATTCTTGCTGGAGAGAGAGGCCCTGGAAGCAGGAAACTCAGTGCCCACGGCCTGGCCCTCTGGCCTCCTGGGTCCATGGAGTTGCTCCCCTTCGACTGCCCTGCTCCTCTCTCTGTCAAATTCTTGGGGGGTTGGTGATGGTGGTCGGCTTAGAGATGTTAAGAAATTTCTTGGGCCCAGAAAGGATCAATTTTTGGGGAAGAAGATTGTTGTTTTATAATGGGCAACCTTTAGAGTCAGACCTTGCATGTGGGCTGGAGCCTTCACTTAGCTTTAGGCTGACTTTTGGTGAGGATATTGCTGATGGGATTCAAGGTCACCAGGATGGGGGCAGGGCACTGTGTGGAGCAACCGAGGGCCTGGGAAGGCAGGGGGAGGTGGGGCTGAAAATGGGTGTCACAGGGTGTCTGGCAGAGCCAAGGCAACAGGGGAGCCCTGTGTGCTGTCATCCAGTCCCTTCTGAGATCAACTGCACCCTGGGCTCCTCTCCTGGGCAGAGGTGAGTTAGTGAGGACACCAAGAAATGTTACTGGTTGTTAAGCTGGATCCAGAGACAACTCTCACTACTGCAGCCATTTTGTCTGATCTGCCCTTTCCTGAGTTGGAGTGAGAGATTTTAATTACTTGTCTTTGTAGCTTCACATTCTCTGCCTTTCTATGAACAGCCCCCTTCCCAGCTGATAAGAGAGAGGCTCACACACTAATCTTTTAGTGAACACCCTTCTTTCCAGCCATCCATGTTGAGTGTCTATGTAGAATTGGACTTATTAATCTAGGTTTAGGATGGGAGCTGGGGTCTAGAAAGTTCTTGGGCTCAAATTGAGGAAAATCCCTGACTGTGCTGGGCAGAAGTGTCAGGAATACAGAGGGTTTTGTGAGATGGGCTGGAGCCTCTGGAATGGGGATGGTTACTCACCTGTCCCAGGCTTGGGGTGCAGAAGAAAGGCCAAGCAGAGCAGGAGCCGCTGCATCTTCCCTGAAGCTCTGCTCAGGTCAGAGCTGCTGGTGTTTCTTCCTTCCAGATACACGGTCCCCGAGGGGAAGGCAGTGGTGTGGCCCAGGACCCCACAGACCTCCTAGACCTGTGCTTCTGGTTTCCTTGCATCATCTGCAAGGTGGTTTGTCAAAGTTATCTGGCTTGCGGTAGATGACAGTAGCTCCGTCACCAGCCACACTTGCACTCTCAGTGCTGAGTCACAAGGTGAAAGCAAGAAAGAACAAGAAAGCAAAACCTGTGCTGCAGCCAGCAGAGAAGCTGGACCCCAGAAGTCCCTCAGTGACTGAATCAAGAATGTCTCCATTTCTCAGCTCTGTTCTTTTCCAAGGATGGATGGATGAAGTCATGAATAATTACTTAGCAAGCTAGGTCAAGGGAGGTGAGCAACATGGCTCCTGCCCTCAGAAGCTGATGGTCAGCCAGAATAGACTGAGAATCGGTGGTTAGAGTACAGGCTGGTAAGGGCTGTGGTGGGGGTCTTCTTGCTGGTGTGAGATAGAGACTGGACCTGCCTTAGGAGCATGTAGAGCCGGACACACCCAAACTGCCCCAATGGTAACCCCGCTTCCCGTCTGACCACCATTCCAGCCTTGTATTTTTGGAATATTTGGAAACATGTCTTTAGGTGTAAATATTCTGCAAGAAAGAGAGCTTCCTTTATCCCACCATTTTGAACAAAGTCCTGACTTGATATTCATTGGGCCAAAACAAAGCATCATTGGGTTCATCAGAATTTAGTGGCCTGATTGGTTATACTTGGATCATTTAGCACACCTGGACCTGAGGTGGGGACTGTTCCACCCAAATCTTAGTGCCTGTCTTTTTGGGAAGGGGCTCCTCCTCGAGAAATGCTGGTTACTATTGCCAGGCGGTGGGGAAGTGGATGTCAATCATCCAAATAATTACTACCCACCAGGTATTCTCTGTCCAGGGTCCAGTGAACCACGGCTCTGATGTCCCTGGTCCTAACAATTAAGGGCATTTGCAAACAGATTATCCCAACACTCTCACCAGTGTGCTGACAGATGAAGGAGTAATGGAAAAGGAAGTCATTATGAGTTCTAAATAGCCAAATCCCAATTCTGTTAAAGCAACAGCATCTTATGAAGACATAGAAAAAGAGGGAAAGGCAGAATGCTTAAGCATTAATGATGATGCTTGCTGGGTGGTGGAATTCTCAGTAATTTTAATTTTCTTATTGATACATTCTACCTTTAACTATCTTTCTATGATGAATATGTATTACCCTTCTACCCAATATACATTTTCCCGTAGTCAAAGCACGCATCAAGGGCAAACATTCAGCAAACCACTTCTTCTTTCCAGTCTAACCTTCTCTAAGCTGGGTGTTTTAAAAATGAGATTACTTTTCTGAATTCATTGTTCTATACAAGATGTAGAGATTGTTGAAAAATAGAAGCAAAATTTCCTCAATAAGCTATACGCTAGGGTCAATTTTAGTGATAAAAGGAGGAATCAATGGTTTCCACTCTAGAGATGAAAATTTATTAAGTCCCTGGCAGCCTCTACTCCACCCGCCTCTGCACAGTGCAATTCTGGCCTCTGTCCCACAGAAGATGGATGGATCAATCCTGGGGGCACCTGAGTCTGGTCCCTGCTGCCTGAAGTATTGTGCTTTTTATCCAGGGCAAAAAGCTCGAGATCCTGGTGAAGATATGTGGAGGTTTCCCATTGCTTTTTCCAAAGGAGACAATGCCCTGGGCCATGTTGTTACACACGAGGCGGCCCCTGGAGTCCCCCTGTGGACAGAGAAGGGAGAAGTCTCAGTTGATCCTCTGGCTGCCCCCTTCTCGGCTTCATATCCTCCCGGGTGCTCTCCTGCCCCCATCTCAGGGCCCAGCTGTTCGGACGGGTAGCGGCTGAGTGGTCACCATTCACCTTGGCTCTGAGTGTTAGGGAGATTGGTGGATGCTCTGTGATCTGTCTGCACCTTGAGCCTGTGTCCTGGCTGTGTTCTCTCTCCAGCTCAACCCAGTCCCAGGCCCTCCTCTTGTTTTCCCATGGACAAAGGCCAAGAGATTGGCTGGAGAAAGATGCCTGGGCCCCACATGCTAGGAACAGCATGCTTCCACCCATGAGTGGACCCAGGACAACCATTGGCTTAGGGTGGGAGAAGGCCTGGCCTTGTCACCCCAGCATCACTGTGTCCCT
Organism: Equus asinus; assembly: GCF_041296235.1. Classification (NCBI taxonomy): domain Eukaryota; kingdom Metazoa; phylum Chordata; class Mammalia; order Perissodactyla; family Equidae; genus Equus; species Equus asinus. Next base: position 169,470,582 of record NC_091791.1, read on the forward strand.
GGGGCAAGGTTGGGAAGACACTTGTCTTCTTACGCTTGCAGTGGCCTTTTTGTTGTTAGGGTTCCTCACGCACAGCTGGATGGAGTTGTAGTTTTTGAAGAGGTCCTTGCACTTCTGCTCATTCTGTACTTCTAGATCCACCTCCTGGAGTGTGTTTGCCTTTTTGCCACTTGCCTGTTTCCCATAGCCTGCCACACTGCACACCTGCCCCGGCCTCAGCCAGTCCCGGCTCTGCAGCAGAGTGATGGTCTTCACAGCCCAATTGAGTTGAGCCTTGTTTTGCAGCTGGTCAGAAAGGTGAGAGACGGCAGTTCAGGTCCCTCCCTCCAGTTGGGCTCAGAGCCAGGGATGAGGTTGCTTGTACCCCAGTCCACCAGAGTCTCCCGAGCCCCCTTCTATTACATTGACCCAGTACAGCAGACAGGTGGGAGGAGAGGAGGGGACTGAGACCCTGAATGAGCTGTCTGCTCCCTTGTAACCTGTGTGAGTGCACCTGAAATTCAGCAAGCTGGTACCTTCAGTAGCATGATGTCGTTGACCTTTGAATTATCGTTGTGAGGGAAGGCTTTGAGCACAGGAATGACCTGCTGGCTGTTTTCCATTTTTCTGATACTGTGAGCACCCAGGATGACACTTATTTTTCTGTAAAGAAAAGGTGGATTGGGTGAGTCACAGGAGATACGGCTCAGTCTGTGAGAGATAGATTGAAGTTCCAGCCAAAGGCACACCTACAGCTGAGTCAGACAGGGAGGAAGGGAAAAGTGAACAGTGTCACTATGCTCTGCTGCGTAGCAGTGACCCAGCCTGGTTCTTCAGCAGCCTGTATGTCACCCAGGCCTCTGTCCACACGTTCCACCCGTGAATCCCACACTCACTGTGTCCTGGCCTGAGCAGATCAGATTGCTCCTCTGATTAGTCATTGGCTCTCTGTGCTCAGGGACCTTCTTGAGTTACAGGCCCTGGGACAGTAGCTGGGGTTTCCAGGAAGACAAGGACTCACTTGGGCTCCTCACCTTCCATTACAGTGAACTGCTCCCAGCACGAAGTTGTCTTGTACCAGGAACCCTCCGCCTTTGCTCCCACCACCTATGTCATTGTAGGAAAGTACAGACACCATGTGGGCTGGGAGTGTGGTCTGGCCTCTCTGCCCCATCTGATCTTCCCTGAAAGAGAAAATTGCTGGATCTCTGTGTTCATGGCAAACAGTGGCTAGTCACTGCCTGGTGGCCTAAACCCATGGGATGTTCAGAGGCTGGGGTGGTTGTATTGTCCTCAGGGACCCAACACAATGAGATGGGACTGTGGGCTTCAGAGGGCAGCTGGCGTGCTTGCAGCAGGACTTGTTTCCTGGCTTTGTTCTCAGTTTCCTCCTGCAGAGATGAGGCGCTCAGCCCTTGTTCTGGAGCAAACACACTTCATATACATGTTAAGGGGACTGTCCTAGAAGCCCTGGAAATTACTTTCTCTGACCTACCCTGGTTGCTTCTTTGTCTCTAGCTTCTCAGACTCCTGTGTCCTTACTTCCAGAATGAGCCTAATCTGAGACCTGAACATTTTGAGCTCACGGAGCTGAATACTATGCCTTCTTTCCCCCTAATCCTTGGTCAGGCACGTAGTACATACCCCAGAAATGCTTGCTGGGTACATGAATGAACATTCCTCAGTTTGCTCTGGTCAGCAGCCAGGGAGGAGCAGTCCTTATTCAATCTGAACCCCGGCACAGATTTATCTTTCTAAGGCATTGAGCTCTCAGGTCTAAGAGGGCAGAGTACAAAGGTTGGGAAGTCAGAGTGAGATGGGGAAATGTGCAGGAGGGGGCCTGGGTAGAAGCCAGTCTCCACTAGGGCTGTGGGCTCTGTGCTGAGACAACACTCTGATGGCTCAGTTAGTTTCTGAGTATCTGCTCTAGTAGAGCTGAGTGTCTCAGCAGAATCAGAACAAGGTGAGTGTGACACCCACGTAACTGAGTATGAGCTAGCTCTTCTAGTCTTGATCCAGAGGATAGCTCCTGGGTTAGATAACCACTCTTAGCTTTGTAGAATGGGGCATTATATCCCCCATTTTCAGCTTTCCCCCCACCAGAATCATGTGCTATTCTAATATTGTCACTTTCCAGGTGACAGGAGTATGACCCATAGAAGGGACAAGACTCACCAGGTCCCTCTGGGGCTAATTTTATTTTCCACAATTTCTCTGCATTGCATATCTGGTGATAGATCATGGGATCAGCAAATTTTGGGAATGGACTGAAGGAAGGGAGGATCATAATGACAGCCTCACTGGGACACTGTGGAAGTGTTGGTGTTGGAATAAGCCAGGCTTCTGAGGATCTCCAGAGGCATTTACCTCCTTCAGGCCTGGAGGGTAGGAGATTGACCAACAAGAACAGAAGCAGCATCATCTTCTCTGAAAGGCTGATCAGGTCTGAAGTGGTGTGTGCCTTCTCCTTCCAGGCTTTTCAATCCTAGAGGTGAAGGAAGAAGGGGCCGGTTCAGTGACCACCAATTTCCTCCCAGTTCTATTGATTCTCAAGATTAGAGCTTTCGTCACATCCCTCTTCCCCTCACAGAAAAGGGCTGTGTGGTGAAGGTTTTGCAAGAGCCACATTCTTAGGAGACCACATTCTCCAGGAGAAAATCCTGAATTCTCTGAATGGAGATTTGTGGGGCATTTGGGATTAGCCAGAAAAGGTGTCCTCTTCCCCTAAGTGAGACCCTCCAAGATCATGAATATGACCCCACCATGCCTTGAATTTGTGGTTAGGTAACTGTCTACTTCCTAAAATAGCATGCATCTATGCAATCCTACTCTTTGTAGAGCTTCATTCTTTTGATAGCTCAAGGTTCTTTTTTTGTATAGATACCAAAACACCAAGCACTAGTCTCTCCTAAAACACACTAGCCATGAGCCTAGTCATCTATTCACTTCGTGGTAGTTTAAGGCACTTGCAACCTGTTGGGGCTGGGGGTGAGGAGCAGAGATTGGGGATGAAGTGCAGATGGGGCATTGATGAGAGTACTAGGAAGAGAAGGTAATGACAGAATAGGAGAGTCTGTGAGGAGGGGTTTGACAGAGAAATGCACTTGAGTTCACTCTGTGATCCCAGGTTGCCCTGATAAAGCTAATGTTGTTCTCAACTTCTTGATGTTTCAAAGACCCCAGAGTGAAGTAGTTGGGGACATGCAGATGTAGACTGAAACAGGAGAACCAAAGCTTTGCCACTCATTCTGAGTTTCCTTGGTCACTCCTCTCCCCCCTGGTGCAGGTAACCTGGTGCCCCAGTGAAGACCATGATGCAGGCAAAGGTCATACCCCCGAGGCTCCCTGTCCCTGGTGAGGAATCTGGCATGGTTGCTCCCAGAGTTCTCTGCACACAGGTGCTTGAGGGCTGTCAGCTTTTGGACAGGAGAAGTTTCAAGTTATGATGCTGCTTTGAATACAAGCATTCACCCTGACAATTTAAATTATTTTTCTTTGTTCTTATATAATTTAATAAATATATGTGAAGACTTTGAAAGAATTATCTCAAACTGAGCATAATGCTTATGCTGCTTTTGCATCTGTTGGATCAGTCATTTCCCAGAAGGTGGAACATGTCAAACATCTCATTTTCATTCTGTGTCCCAGACGTGGCTGTTTCTTTTAGGGGATATCACTGTTCTCCTTCCTTTGATGACTTAGGCCTCCTCTTCACCCTCAATTCGGAAACCACAATATGTTTAGCAATGTTTTAATGATTTATTAATTAAATGTGTGTTCATACCTTGGGTTATTATGTACCCATTAAATAATATTTATGAAGTTTTGGAAGCATAGAAAATTATAGATGGTAGAATGTAATTTTGCCCCAAAGCAGTTGTTTATCATTTGAGTGCATCTTGTCACAGAGACCCGTGAGAGTTCTTACAATTTCCGTAGCTGGTTTCCTGTACTTTTGGCTGTGCTATCACGTTTTTCTGATAGATAACTCTCCTCTGAGCTATTGGGACATTATCTCAGGCTACATGTCTACCCCACAAACAACTCAGACACCTGTTCTCCCAGGGTTCCCCCTGGATCCAGATTATATCGGCAGGCAGTTCCCTCTTTCTGATCTCCTTCTCTCTCTTTGCCCCCTGTCTCATTGGACCCACACCTAGCTGATCATGACTCTGCTGCTCTGACCAAGGGCAGAAGGCACCTGTGCCTGTGCTAAGCCATCGTGTCTGGAGAGAAGCTTGGCTGCTCTCCTGAGGCTCTCATTACTAAATTTGTAATTGCTTTAGAACTTTTCAGTGAGCAGAAAGAGAACAGAAAGAGGGGAAGTGAACTGAGTGTCTGAGATGTCTGGAACACTGCATGCAATATATGTCTAATGGGAGTCCCAGAGGGAGAGGAGAGAGAGAAAGGAGAAGAAAAAATATTTGGAGAACTAATGGCTGACAATTTCTCAATTTTGGTCGAAACAAACCCAAAACAAACCTAAATCATTAATGTAAACCCAGAAGAAGCTCAGTAAACTGCAAGTAGGATAAAGTATCACAGAAGAATGGGCAAGATTTCCCCCATTCCTCCTTCCCTTCTACCCTAGATCTCATGGTCTCATTTACAGTCCAGCTCTCTCTTCAGACAGCCCCTCTGGCTCATTCTTCCCACAGCTGCTACTTGTATACCATGTTAGCAGGGGAGAAATGTTAGGATGGAGATGCTTCTGAGTCTGTGACATCGACCAGACATGATGCCTCTTCTGCTTGACCTAGAAACCTGAGTGCTCAAAGGAAAATGTAGCTCCAAGGATGCCATACAGGTGCAGAGGAGATTGCTGCCCACTTTCTACAAAAAGTATTTCCTACCATTAGAGCTTTATTCCTTTTGTATTTTTGTATTATAAGAGATTTGTTTTTACTACTACTTTGTCAATTGTGGCAAAATACATATAACATAAAATTTAGCTATAACCCCCCTTTTTTTTTTGGTGAGGAAGGTTGGCCCTGAGCTAACGTCTGTGCCAATCTTCATCTATTTTGTTTGTGGGATGCTGCCATTGCGTGACTTAATGAGAGGTGTGTATGTCCATGCCCAGGATTGGAATCTGTGAACCCTGGGCCACTGAAGCAGAGTGTGTGACCTTAACCTCTACACCACTGGGCCAGCCCCTATTAACCATTTTTAAGTGTACAGTTCAGTGGCATTAAGTACATTCACATTTTTGTGCAACCATCACGACTATCCATCTCCAGAGCTTTTTCCTTTTCCAAAATTGAAACTCTAAACTCAATAAACAGGAACTTACCATTGCTCTCTCCTTCTAGTCCCAGGGAATCATCACTCTCCTTTGTGTCTCCATAAATTTCTAAGATATTCTAATGTAAATGCAAGAACCTTGAGCATGGTCTCATTTTAAACCTTACACCTTGTTTATCAATTAGACCTTATTAGGCAGTAGGCCAACTCTAGGCAAGCAGAGATTTGAAGAGAAGTGAAAGACAGAGAAAGAGCTGGGGAGGTGGCAAGCGATGGCAAAAAGCCTGCCTGAATTCATCCTTCTGCCCTCAACTACTAGGATGAAGGCGAGGTTCCTCCTAACTTCTGAATGTGTTCAGGTGGGACAGAGAAGTCTGGCTTTCCACACTTTTGGGTATCTTGGAAGATAAAGAGAGAGATAAGCAAATTTCTTCATCTGAATGGGGGTATTGATGTCATCAGGGACAACTGAGAGGAGCTTGAAGCCTAGTGAGGGATTCTGTTCTTGCTTGCAAGGAAAGAACAGCCCCAGTGAAGAGAGACTGCCTCCACCCGGGCTCTGCTCCCCTGCCCTTTCTACACAACTCACTGTCCTGAGAAGTAGGAATGTAAGTGCCATTGCCTCCAGAAAGCACATCCCTATTCTGATCCTCAGTGGAGCTGCTTAGTAGGGTGGAGGATGGGATCTTCTTCCACTTGTCTGGTCTCCTTCACTACCTGAGAGTTTAGCTTGGCTTGAGGTGTGAGAAAGCTTAACTTGAGGCTGAGTCTAGGGGGTCCTGGCCTGGGTCTCTGAGGAGAATTCTGGAAACCAGAGGACAGGTCTGGTGGCCAGAAGACAGGTTGTTGAGAGCCTGGGATAGTCTGTGGAGGTGGAGATGGTGGGGAAGGGAGCCCTTTGTCAGGACCACTACATACTGAGATGGGCCTTCTGGCTTCTGTGGGCAGCATGGCATCCCTGTGCCATGGCCAGGCTCCTTCCTTAGTTCTCAGTTTCTCCCTGTTTTGATGAGAAACTCAGCTTGGGTCTGTAGCAAGCATGCTTCAGATACATCTTATGGGGAAAGGTTCTGTCTTTAGGGTAGACTGTCCAGAAGACCTGGAAAACACTTTCTCTTGCCTATGCTGGTTGCTTCTTTTTCCATGACTATCTCACCTCCCTGTGTCCTGCTCCCTTCCAGGATGAGGATGGTCTCTAAGACCTGGAAATTTTGAGCTGATCGGGTAGGATACTCTGGTATTTTTCTCTTCCATCTTGAGTTGGACGCATATGAAATACCCATAAATATTTGATGCATGAGTGAAAATACATAAATTTGCTCTGGCTTGCATGTGTGTGGGAGATCCCCACAAGGATTCTGAACTCCTGCCTGGATTTATCCTTCTAAGTCGTTGAGCTCTCAGAATAATAAGGGCAGAGGACGAAGGATGGGAAATCAGAGTGAGATGGGGAAATAGGCAGGAGGGGTGTGGGTGGGAGCCAGCCTCCACCAGGGCCATTGGAGCAGTGGTGAGGCAACACTCTGTTGGCTCAGTTAGGTTCTGTGTATCTGGCCTGGTATTGCTGAGTGGCTCAGCAGTAGAGGGACAAGGTGAAGGTGATACCTAGGAAACTATTAGCCAGCTCTTCTATTCTTGATACAGACAAAAATTCCTGGGATAGATAACCACTCTTAGCTTTCTAGAATGGAAAGTTATATCCCCCATTTTCAGCTTTCTCTCATTGTGTACCATTCTAATACTTTATCAGAGTCCTGGTTACAATGAGTGGGCCATGAAAGGGAGAAGCCCACCATTGCCCTTTGGAGAAGTTTTCATTTTTGTGCTTTCAGTGAATTGTTGTCAAATAGAGCTGGTGTTCAGTAAATTCCTGGGTAGGACTGAGACAAGGATGGGTCACAGAGGTAGCCTGGCAGGAGCTGTCTGCAAGTAGTAAAGTTGTTGTAAAAATCACATTCTTAGATAGTTGCTGAGTTAGCATGATCACATTCACCAGGAGGAAATACTGGGTACTCAGATGGAATGGATAGGGGTTTGGGGCACACTGGCCTGAGTCAGACATGATATTCCCTACCTTGGTTTAATTCTGGGTGAACAAAGAGCCTGAATATCACCCCACATTGCCTTTCATGTGTGGTTAACACCTGCATGCATTTTTCCTATAATATCATCACTTGATGCAATCCTTTCCCTTTTAGTCTTTACTGTTTGAGGGCCTGAGCCCTTTTTTCATATTCATTCAAAAGGGCCCAACTCTTGTCTCACCTGAAACACGTTAGCCAAGAACCCAGTCATCCATCAACTTCTTGGTAGTTTCAGACAATGGCAAAATCCTGGGTGTGTGAGTGCAGGCTGGATATTGGGCAGGAAGTGGAGATGGCATGTTAAAGAGAGTAGTAAGAAGGTAAGAAGAGGCCAAAAGGGGAGCCCTTAGAGGAGAGTTGACAGCAAATGTGCTTGAGTTCAGTGTGTGTTCCTAGGTCACCCTGATAAAGCCAATGTTGCTCCAAATATCATGGTGTTTTCAAGGGGTCACAATTTCCACTTGCAAGGTATTTAGAACAGGCAAGTAGAGCTATAAAGTGATGAAATCAGACTTTGTTATGAATTCCCCCTGTCCCCACCATTCCTGTCCTAGTGTGCTTGGGTCACGGGGCCCCATTGAAGACTGTCATTTAGGCCAACTTTCTGCACCTCATCATTCTCTGTCCCTGGTTGAGAGCTTCTGCTTTAATTTTCATGGAAAGAAGAAACAATCCCAGTTATAGGAGACTGCCCCAACCTGGTTGTTGTTTTCTTCCCTTTTCCTATCACTCAGTGTTGGGAGAGGAATGGTGGCTGCACTGGAAATACTGGCCATTTCCCTTTTAAAAACACATTCCTAGGCCTAAGCCTTAGTGGAGCAGCTCTCTAAGGTGGAAGATAGAGTTTTCTCCAAACTGGCCAGTTTCCTTCTTTCCCTGGGAGGAGCTCAGCACAGTGGAGAGAAACCAAGAGAATCTGGCCATTGGATCTTCCAACTTTGGCCTCTGAGGAGAATTTCCACAAGACAGGATCCTGGGAGTTGAACGGGCTTCCAAGTATCTTAGGAGAATGATGAGAAACTGGAGGTGTTTAGCTGTAAGAGAGCACAGTTGGGCTGAAAAGATGGTATGTACGATAGCTGTCCCAAATTAAGGACTGTAAGGTAGGCCTGGGTGAGATTTTCTCCTTGAGGTTCCAGAACTGGGTGGTTGAGTAACTTGGTGACTCACACTAATAGAGGGATTCCAGAAGATACTCAGATAACTTAGATTCTACCAGTTAATTGAGAAATACAGATGTCTGGAAGCCCCAGTGGGGCTGATTAGTGTTTACAGGCAGGAGATGAAATGGATCACATGGTCCCATGTGGCGCATCCTCTCCCGTAGGTGTCAGAGCAGCCCGGATGGCCGCATGGCCAGAGGTTTTGGAGAAAAGAGAGTGTAAGGAGCAAAATGCCCCTATGGAGGAGCCCAGGCCTGGTAGTGGAGACATCAGGCACCCTGTTCCTTTGGAGTTCTTGCTGAATAGCTGTGTTGGTCACCTCTCATTCCACACTTTTTATCTCAAAGGAGCAAGACAATCTACATCACTGTGTGGCCATACTTTCCTTTTTTAATATTGAGATATTTTTCTCACATGGAAAAATTTCACTAATGCCAAATATTTAAAACACATGAACAATTCTACTTTAAGTTGGTGGAGTGGGGTGCTTGATTCCTTCCCTCTTGTCTCCTAGGGTGCTCCAGGACTTGAAACCATGGGGCATGATGATGTACACGATTCCCTTAGCTACTATCATCTGTATTTCCAAGATGATGTGAAATGATACAAGCAGAGTGTACTGTAATAAACAATGGAAGTTGTGGTGTTTATTGGAACTGGATGCTCTTCCATTCTTGTTGGGTTTCACTTAGATCTGGGTCACTGAGGACTCTGAGAACAGAGCACAGAGATCCATGAAATGCAGACCAAGGCCACTCTCATGCCTGATTATTAGGCATTTGTGATTCTCACTATTGTATTTCCAGGGCACTGCACCAGGCCTGGCAGTTGACTGATCCTCACTAACCATGTATGTATTGATGGATGGCAGGAGCAGAGCCGAACTGCCAGATGTGACCAAAAGGGATAGGCTGAAGTGACCTGTTGCTGCTGAGTGACTGAGCAGTGCATGGCCCCTAAAGCTGGGGTAGATGCTGCCACCTTGTCCTCCAGGACCCAGCACAGAGCCCAGCTGAGTGTCCACTCTTCCAGGAATTTTGTCACCACAAGGAGGAGCCCCCTTGTCACCCAAAGGGTATGCAACAAGCAGGTGTGGGAACCTGGACCAAGAACGTGTGGTGATTTCCTAAGGAAGGTGGTCGTGATGGGACGAGTGGTCTCCCAGTCCCTCAGGTGTCCCTTAGCCCAGCTCACTGCCCCTGTTTATGTGGGCTTCCTCACACCAATCACCTGGGCCTTTCAGGGACATTCCCTTCAGAGGGAGATTCTCTTTGGATCCCAGACTTGCCCATGTCAGAAAGGTCAGGGCCCTAGTGTGTGTGAATGTGTGTGTGTGATTAAGGGGAGAGTGTATATCAGCATCCAGGGCATCCCTCTCAGTCCTGACTGCTATCTCCAGCTCTACCCCAGCTCTCCAGTGTCCTTCTGGAGCATCAGGAACAAGGTCCGTAGACTGGATGGGGGACCCTGTGGACCCCTGTAATCTGGTTCTATAGACTGTAGGTATATTCTTTCCTAGATGCCCCCAGGGCATTCTTCCTCTGGGTCGCTGCTGGGCACACATCTGTCACCTTACTCTTGAACAGCCTTCTCCTTTGGATTCCCCACACACAACGGGTCGAGCTGCTGTAGTAATGCTGGTCTGTGATCCTGCTGTACCTCCATTTCCAATCCCTGGAGTGTATCTGAGAGCTACCAACTTCCAGATATCCCCAGCCTGCCTCCCTGCACATCTTCCCCTGTATCACGTAGTCCTGGCTGTCGTGCAAGATGAAGAACCTCCAGGCAGAAGTCATTTGACCTTGTGTTTCAGATGGCCGGAAGAGGCAAGAGACAGCAAATCATCTCTTGTTCGTCTTGGGACCTAAAGCCAGAGAAGAGCTGTTTACTGAGCCCGTCCTGCAGAAGGTGTACCAGTCCGTTGAGTGGCCTGGGACCCAGCAGATGAGTCAGGCTGGAGGAGAGGGAGAGTGTGGGGCCCCATCAATTCCTGAACCAGAAGACAGGCATGAGGCTCGTGTGGTTCTATCCAGTGCCTGTCTTTTGTCTCCATCAGGATGTGGATGGCTCTTTGCACAGGGATTTGCTGCTGGGAGGTTTCCTCCTCTGTGATGTTGGGGGTATGATGGGTGACATCTGATTGTGATAGAAAAGATGAAATGGGTACAATTCATCTTGGCTTTCCTTAGTCATTCTGGTCTCTCCTTGCCCTGGGAATTTGGGGTCTCAGTGACGACTATCATGCCAGCAAAGGCCTTCACTCTCCAGTTTGAATAGCACGTTCAAAATCAACACTGTAAAATTTCTGAAATGGTTTAGTAATTTGCTCCACATCAATGCAGTAGATCATAATGTAGCCTTGGAACATTATCGTTTTGAAAATTCCATGAAAACCTGAAAATAAATTGTGGTAGGATATCAGTGTATGGAGTTCTTAATTGTTGTAGGGTTCATGCCACCTAAAATCTTGGTCATTCATAATTTATTTAGCAGACTTCATGTAGTTCTGATAGTTCTTTCACATTTCTGTAATAGAAACGTTCCTATGAGTTATTGGGACTGGCCTGTGCTACCTTCTGTTCTCCCAATCAGGGTTCAGACTGCTTCCTCCGGGGCACCCACATTTTCCCAGACAAACTCAGACACTGTTATCAAGGTCACCACCCCTCATCTCTGCAATTCTGCTCTAATTATGATGAATGGCCAGCGTCTAGTTTCTCCTGACTCTGATGCTCTGCCGTGGAGCAGAAGACCCAGGTCTGCAGACTGGAAGTCTACCTTAGTTTCCGGTGACGTTACTGAGCATAAGCTAGTCATGATTTTATGAGTTCCCAGTCAAGTCAGTAGGGCCTTTAATGCACAGAGTCCCAACCTGGAGAGAGAAAGTGGGAGCAATTGTGTCGTTTTTTGCTAGAGTGCAGTGTGCAAAAACTTTCTTTTAATGCTTTTTGATGAGGAAAATTGGCCCTCAGCTAACATATGTTTCCAATCTTCCTCTTTTTCCTTCATCCCCAATGTCTCAGTACATAGTTGTATATCCTAGTTGTAGATCCTTCGAGTTCCTCTAGGTGGAATGCCACCACAACATGGCTTGCCAAGTGGTGTGTAGGTATGCACCCAGGATCCCCACTGGTGAACCGAGGGCCATGGAAGTGGGGTGCGAGAATTTAACTACTCGTCCAGGTGTCCAGTCCCCAAACACTTTCTTGCTAGAACTCTACTGCTGAGGTTTCCTTAATAGAGAAGAGTGCAGAGCTGTGGGAGGCAGTGGGCCTGGCTGCCAGGATGGTCAGGAAGGAATTGTCTCCTGGAGGTGAGCACCGTGAGGGGTGGAAATCTTTTCAGCAGGGCAGCTGGAGGCAGAGAGCTGCCTGGGAAGTGCTGACAGGCAGAGAAAGACATGGAGGTGAGACATGTCTGCCCTGGGTGTTTCCTGGGGACTGAGTCCTGAGACTGGGCTGTGCTCTGGGCTCTAAGTAGATGTTATAGAGAGGAGGGGCTGAATGGGGGACTCTTCCACTGCTCTCTCCTCCTCCCTCCCCACCATCAAGTATTCTTTCCATTTGTCAATGCAAACATTTAATAGCGAGACTGTCATCCTTCCAAGTTTGCAAATAAAGGAGAATTCCTGTGGGTAGATGGTAGCACATATAGAGATTGACTGAGTATTGTCAAAGATGTATTCTTGATTAAAACTTTATTGATAAATGTCTTACACTGAATATTAGGCTAATGACTTTCTGATAGAATGACCCATATAATAATGGTCACATTTGCCAGAGCGTTTCTGTGTATAGTCGCTTGGATTTGATAAAATGTGTTCTCAGTGATTATTCCATTTAAGTTCATGGAAAGTGCAAAAGTTCAGATGATAAATGCCACACTGCAAAGAGTAATTAACTTTTTTCCCCCAATTATTTTTATGAGGTCGTAGTGGTTTATAATATTGTGTAATTTCAGGTGTACATTATTATTGATCATTTTCTTTATAAACTTCAAGAGTAATTTACATTTTGATGGAGGTAGAAAAATCTGTCTGCTCATTCTGTTCAGTTACCTTCAGAAGGTATTTATACCATGATTTTAAATTAAGTGGCTTCAGTAATCTTTTCTTCGAATATGGGCTAATCTTTAGGGCAAAAGTCACGTTATTTTAGTCAATATTTTGTGTGCAGTTTTGTATAACTTCACTGTTCAAAACAAGAAGCGGATCCTCCTTACATTGAAAATGAGAACACTGGTCCACAGTACTGTGGGGATTGGCGTGGTGAAGGGTTTAGGAGAAGGACTCTGGGTGTGATGGACGCATGGGTTGCTCCATCTCTTGGCCGCTGTGAATAGTGCTGCTGTGAACATGGGTGTTTATTAGCTATCTTTAAGCAAGCAAATCTTGTTTTTTTCTTTTAGTGCTTGTATGGTTTAATTTTTTACATTTAGATGTCTGATCCATTTGAGGGTTATTCTAGATGCTGTTGTGAGGAGTGGATCCAATTTTCTCTTTTGCCCAAATAACTACCTAGTTGTTCTAACTCCGTCCATTAAAGTTTATTGTTTCCCAGCGGTGTGAGATGCCACCTTTACCATTTAATTAGGCCTCGTATGGAATTTCAGTTCTGTCCTTTGTTCTGCCTGTCCCACACACACCATGGCACACAGTTTTAGAGCATACAGTCGTCCCTCAATATCCAAGGGGGATGGGTTCCAGGATGCACGTGGATCTCAAAATCTGCAGATGTTCAATGCCTTGTATAAAATGACAAAGTATTTGCATATAACCTTTGCGCATCCTCCCTTCTCTACGTTTTAAATTATCCCTAGATTACTTATAACACTTAATACAATGCAAATGCTATAGTCGTTAATACTGTAGTTATTGTTTAGGGAATAATGACCAAAAAAGTCAGTAGGATGCTACCATCGCTGGCTTGTCGATCCCCATTGGTTGAATCCATGGGGGATACGGAAAGTGGATTGTACTTTAATATCTACTTGGGGGGGTCTCTGATAGGCTGGAGAGTAGAGAGCCTTTCCCTGGGGAGAGAGATGTCCTTCCATCCCTTACCAAGACCATGCTAGGAATGGAGAGGAGGGATTGGATGGCTTGGAGGAGGGAAGGAGTTCATTCTGATCTCCAAGACTTTGGAGGGGATTCATTTGTCCTGAGGAAGAGACCTCATTTCCTGGATTTGGTCAGACTCAGACCACAGCATACATTTGTTGTGTACTGAATGATGCTGACTGAACAAAAGAGAAGAGAGAAGTTGGATATTTCTGCTCTAGATTTGGACGTTTATTAAGGCTCTGGAAAGCCTCCTGGAGCTGGCCTCTGCCACAGAGAAAAAGAGTGAGTCACAGGGCACGGGGGGTGTCTCATTCTGACCCCACTCTTAGAAGCATCTCAATGTTCTCCTTACCCAGGACAAGAAGCTGGAAACCCTGGTGAAGACTGCTGGAGGAGTCCCCATCCTATTTCCACAGGAGATGATGCCCTGGGCCTCATGGTGACACAAGGGGGCCTCCAGTGTCCCCCTGTGGGTGATGAGAGGAATGGACATGAAGTCAGGCCTCCCCATTCCTGCTGCCCTAAGGCTCAGCCCTCAGAGAAGATAGGGACAGGTGGGCTCCTTCAATGTGGGGTGTGGGTGAGATGGGAGGTTGTTGGAGCTCAGAAATCAAGCTTCTGGATCTTTCCATTGCTGGCCTCCCTTCTGACAGTGGTTACTGTCTCTAGCTCAACCCAAGTCAAGGTACCTTCCCCTTCCTCAGGACAAGGCTGCACACGTGTACGTTTGTGTCTAGTACTCCTCACCTCCCCCAGAGACAAGATTGATGGGAAAAAGCCCCACATCGCTCAGGTCTGGGGCCCAGGCTGAGGCTGTGGGGATGTAGTCTGTTTGGACTGGTCAGTACCGCCCAGGCCTGTCTGCTTTGGGCCATGTTGGCAGATGCTTGGGGCCTTAGCAGGAAGGTATATATCCTTTTCCTCGGGTTCCCCACACAAATCTGTGTTTGGAAGATTTAGGAATTGAAGCGATTGTTGCATGCCTGATCCCTCAGCATTCTCAGCCACACATCCTGGAGTATGTCTGTTCTATCATACAGGCCAACCAGGCCCACCCCGCCACAGTGCACTTGGCCCCAGGACTCGGTCTGTTCTGGGTCTGAGGCAGAGCACTGGCCTCACCACTCGGTTCAGTCTGGCTCTATTTTCCAGCTGGCAGGAAGAGTGCAGACCCTCAGGGACTCTTGGGAAGAACTCATCCTCTGCTCCCACCACTACCTGGACACTGCTGCTTCCTCCTCCATGGTCCCAAAATAGGGTGGAGCCCGCATGATGTGAGAAAGCCAGCTGGGCTGGGGAACCAGAGGGTCAGGTAGGTGGGTGTCATTCAGGTTGTTCTGCTGATCATATTCAGGTTGGCGGATGGCTCTGAGCACAGATATGCGCTGCTGGGTGCTGTCCAGCCTCCCGATGTTGTCATCCCCAGGATGACATTTATAGGGCTGCAAAGGAAAGGTGGTCTAGATGTAGGTATGAGCCTCAGGAACTTGGTCCACCAGCTCTGCAGGGCAGGAGGACAGCCCAGGATGGTGAGGCTAAAGCTGTGGGAATTGAGGGGATGGGAGGGCTCTGGGGCTGAGCTGTCTGTGCCCTCTGTTTCTTCAAAGCCCCGAGGTGGGGATGGTGGGGGACATAGGGACTGTGAGTTTTACTTTGCCTAAAATAAATTGAGAGATAGCTTGAAATCATATTTTGGGCCCCAGTGCATCCCTTCCGTTTCCCTTGTCGCTCTTTTTGGTCATGTCCTTCTTTTCTCCTCATTTACACTGGCCTGTTCCATGTCCCCAAGACCTACCTCGTCCCTTTGTCACCCCTTCATTGATAGAGGCCTGCTTTCAGATGGTCCCTCTCTTGAACTCTTCTGGGCCTGTGTTATTGGCCACCTAGGAAGCTCCTTAGTTCTTCACCTTCCACAGCAGCCAGCTTCTATCAGCACAATGTCTTCTCGTACCAGGATCCCCCCCGCAAGTGCCTGGATCCACTGGAGTCTGGGTCAGAAGATATGCCATGTAGGGATGGGAATGGGGCCTGGCCTCTTAGTAACTGATTATCTCCCCTGGAAGGAAACATTCAGTACTTATGTCTGTGTTCTCGGAACCCATGATGTGGGTACCAGCTTGGTGCTCCAGAAATGCTAGAAGATGGGAGGCAGGAGAGATGATGCAGAGTAAAGAGGAGTTTGGGATTGCAGGGGTCTGCTTCACAATTTGGGAGAGCAGTCCAGGGTTCTTCAGGGAACACTGCTGACTCCCCATCCCAGACCTCAACTCCTTCCACCTCCCCCAAAGGAGGAGAAGAACCTTTACTCCAGGCATGGCCAGCTTCTGCCTCCGCTGCTGAGGAGAGATGTCTGCTTTTGGATGGAAGCCTGCTTGAGAGGCCTCTTCCTGATGTTTCAGGTACTTTCTTTTTCAGCGACCTTCCCAGATCTTGCTGAGTCCAGCTCACGGTCAGCTCATGACCAGCATGGGACTGGTCTTAAGATTCTAGATGTGAGCTGATGGGACTGTTATTGCTGTCTCCTTATCTCCTAAGCTCTGACACTTGGGTGGCAGAATGATGCCAGAGGCTATTGCAAGAGTTTTATGTACACTAACTAATTTAACTCTTATAGGAGGTCTATGAGGTAGGCATGAAATGATTCCTATCTTATGGTGAGGAACCTGAGGAACTGTAAATTCAAATAACTTGCCCCGCGATCCTGAGGTAGGAAGTGCCTAGGCAGGCTCGCGCATGGTCTACGAGAGGGGTTGTGTCTCTGAGGTTGGGGACAGTCACTCACCTCCCCTCGCCCTGGGGGGTTGATAAAGGCCATGAGGAGCAGGAGGGGGTGCATCTTCCTAGGAAGGCTGCCCAGTGAGTTGCTGCTGGTGCTTCCTCCTGCCAGACTTTTAGCCCCTGAGACAGGAAGGAAGCTTGGTGGTGGCAGACAGAATTCACAGTCCCATTCTCCTGCTGGTGTGATAGGTTTCATCACTCAGCTGTCCAGGATGCTTGCACCCTAACTGCCAGTGATCTGAGCAAGAGAGAGTCATCCCAGCCAGCACCACGATCCTCCCCACAACCACTGAGTCAGTGCTGGCAGCAGAAGTAGGGAACCCAGGGCGATAGAAAGGGTTCTTGGGGCCTGTGTCCCAGAACCCTAAACCCACCAAATTCATTAATTTCCCAACAACTCATGGAAAATGGTGGCTGCCTATGTCCTCTCTTTCCTCATTTCTGGGATTAGAGCTCAGTCATTTGGACTTTCAGTTTTTCCACAAGAATATTAGTTTCCTGGATTCCTTACTCATTTATACTTGGTGAGGCATGGAGAAGGGTCAAAGATACACGGGTGTGGTGTTAGGTGGGATGTGGCGAGGATGCCAGGAACAAGTTGAAGGAAACAAAAAAGGCAAGGGGAAGCCTGTCTGCCTTCACCCTCTGACCCTTGGTCACCCTGCTGAGATCCTAGGTGCTCCCACTTCTTGTTTATTTATTTTATTTATTTATTTTATTGAGGTCACAGTGGTTTATAACATTATGTAAATTTCAGGTGTACATCATTATCCTTTGGCTTCTGTAGAGGCTGCATTGTATTCACCACCAAAAGTCTAGTTTCCTTCTGTCACCATACGTATGTGCCCTTTCACCCCTTTTGGCCTCAGCCCACCCACTTTCCCTCTGATGACCAGCAATCTGTTCTTTGTATCTATGTGTTTGTTTTTTAATCTTCCACATATGAGTGAAATTATACGGTATTTGTTTTTGTCTCTCTGACTTATTTCGCTTAGCAAAATACCCTTGAGGTCCACCCACGTTGTTGAAAATGGCAAGATTTTGTCTTTTTTTGTGGCCGAGTATTATTCCATTGTGTGTGTATATATTCATGCACTGATAGACACTTAGATTTCTTCCAGGTCTTGGTTATTGTGAATAAACTGCAATGAACATAGGGGTCCATATATGATTTTGAATTAGTGTTTTCATGTTTCTTGGGAGAATACCCAGAAGTGGAATCACTGGATGATATGATATTTCTATTTTTAATTTTTTGAGCAATCTCCATACTGTTTTCCATAGTGGCTGTACCAATTTGCATTTCCACCAACAGTGTAAGAGTGTTCCAATTAATCTGTATCTTCTCCACCACTTGTTATTTCTTGTCTTTTTAATAATAACCATTCTGAAGTGTGTGAGGTGATATCTCAATGTAATTTTGATTTGCATTTCCCCAATTATTAGTGATGTTGAAGATCTTTTCATATGTCTGTTGGCCATTTCTGTATCTTCTTTGGAGAAATTTCTGTTCATATTCTCTGACCAGTTTTTGATTGACCTGTTTGTTTTTTCTTTGTTGAGTTGTATGAGTTCTTTATGTGTTTTGGAAATTAACCCCCATGGGATATATGACTTGCAAGTATTTTCTCCCTATTGGTTAGTTGTCTTTTTGTTTTGTTGATGGTTTCCTTTGCCATGCAGAAGCTTTTTAGTTTGTTGTTGTCCCATGTGTTTTTTCTTGTGTTTCCCTTGCCTGAGGAGACATGATATTGAAAAAGATACTGCTAAGACCCATGTCAAAGAGTGTATTGCCTATGTTTTCTTCTATGGGTTTTTGGGTTTCAGCTCTTACATTCAAGTCTTTAATCCATTTCAAGTTAATTTTTGTGTATGGTGTAAGATAATGGTCTGCTTTCATTCTTTTGCATGTGGCTGTCCAGTTTTCTCAACACCATTTAGTGAAGAGACTTTCCTTTCTCTCTTGTACATTCTTGGCTCCTTTGTCAAAAATTGGCTGTCCTCCCAATTCTTTCTAGAAGTTGTCCATGGAGAATGGAATGTATGAGAGTAGATAGGGATATGTATATTTTTGAATGTTTTTATTTTCTATTTTAATAAAAAATTGTAATATCAGATCAAATATGAGTGAGAAATGTTTCACAACATCCATAGCTGGTTACATCTGCTTTGGGCTGTTTTATTACATTTCCGTCAGTTACAACTTTTTTCTCCTCTAGGATGTTGGGACATTAAAGTCATGTGCTTCCAACTTCATTCCTGGGCCCCCTAGGCCGCCAACAATGCAAATCTTCTGGGCAGGCTGATGCTGGGTCACTTCCTCTCCCTCCCTCTGATGCTGCTGTAGTCAGAAGCCAATCTCCTTGCTCTTGGCTTTGTAGGAGAGCAGTGTACTACTGAGCCATTCCAGACGTCCTCAGGGCTGCCTTAATGTCACTCTCAGAAGGACGTTTTGGGAGCTCCTTGAGAAGTTTCTCCTGATGAGCTTGTGATGTTTCATGGAGTGTCAGTGCTGGGAGAAGCCTGTGCCCACGTCAGTGTCTTCCCACAACACGTGTTTGCTTGGAGTGAGGCACTTTCTTTTAAGAATTGGCCTGTGCTGTTGTCCTTGTAGGAAACAGCAGGTGACATAGGACATTCAGTGACATCTGCATACAGTCTTCCCCTCAGAGTAGTCAGTGGGAAAAAGGGGCCTAGACCCTGGATGTGGCAGAGAACAATTTGAAAAATGATGCAAGACCCTCAGTGTTTCCTGGCAGAAAACCTTACTTCTGAGCTAGAGCTGCTGAGCCTGTGGCTCTGGTTAAAAGTAGAAAGATGTGGAGGTGGACATATTCCCTAAGACCCTCTTCTACAAACGCTCAGACAGTCCAATTATTCGAGATAGGAGAGTGGTAATATACATTGTGATATATTCATGGGATGAAATGCTGTCCAGCTGTTAGAAAGCATCGTGTTTTAGAAGACTGCTTAGTGGTATGGAGTGGTGTGTTTCATCTTGTATAAAGTGGAAAAAGTAGACTGTAGAACGGTGTATACAATTTGATACCCATTCTGTTAAAGTGAAAGACATGAACCAGGACAAACATTTTATGTGACTCTTATTTTCACCTTTATATTGTCCAATTTTTTTCTATAATGGAAATATATTAGCTTTGTAGGCAGAAACAAATTTAGAGCGCATGATTCCTATAAACAGCAAACACTATTAAGCATCATGGTAGCCATGAGCTAGCAGTTTAGTGAAACGATTTCTTTTTCTTCCTGGGGACACAGGTGAACCACATTGTGCTGCCTCATTTGAGGTTAGGTGTGGCTGTGTGACTGTTGCCACAAATCAGATGTGAGTGGAAATGTGGGTACCTTCTAGACCTGGCCATAAACGCAGTCCTGTACCTGACCATGTAGATTCCTTCCCTTCCAGGGTTTGATGCAGGTGAACACTGGGAATATGGATGCTATCTTTAGGGAACTGAGCCTGGTCCCTTAATCATGGGTTGACCTTGTAATTATTGTCCAAACTGCGACACTTGAGAGTAAGAGGGGGCACTACTCACCAGGAAATTCATTTTGGACTGTATGTGAGCCAGAAATAAGACTTCTACTGAGTTAGTCAGTGAAATGCTAGAGTTTATCAGTTAGATAGTTAGGGTTATCTTAACTAACACATAGATCATCTTACTTAAGCCTACCATTTTCTGAATTGTAATGTTTATAAAAATAAAATTATTTCAATAATAATACCGTTTAAAATATAGAATAAATTGAAAAATAGAAAGAAGAAAAATGTCAGCCTTAATCTTACCACCCCGCTGACCACTGTTAACAAATGCTTTTCCATGTAGATTTTTTCTATGTATATTTTCATATAGTTGTGATCATAATATATTTAGTTTTTAATGCTATAATTTAAATTATTCAACATAAAATTTCCCTCATTTTATTAAAAACATATTATTGTATATCATTTTATGATCTCATTCATATTTAATAAATAGGCTTTTAAGTTACCTTAAAAATACAGAAAAATTACGAAGATGAATATGTAGGAGAAATAAAACCTAAAAGGCATATACCCGTATAAGCAAAGATACGAGTATAGTACATACTGACATGTAACTACTTTTGACTTAAACATATGTGGTGAACCTTCTTCCATGTGACAAAATGTAATTCAATCTCAAAACTTTAAAGTCTCCATGGTGTTCAATGGTATAAAACTTTTCAAAAATGAATTCCCAAGTTGGTGCTGAACAATGATGGTTCGGAAGATTTCACTTTCACTTCACCAAATCTATAAGGAATAACCTTGTCCACTTTTCTCAGTGTGGTTGATGGCTAGGTGAAAGACTCCTTTTTTTCATTTAAAGCCTTTATGTACAAGGTGTGAAAATGCCATTTTCTCAGTGACCATACTGAATGTAAGCATCATTAGTTTTGTAAATATTTCCTGACTATATAAAACTAAAATTATTAATATTTCCATTAGCATTAATTAGTGAGATTTTACTTTTTTCCAAATGTTTATTAGTTTTTTTAATAACATGCCTATTAATGTTCTCACCCTAGTTTCCTAGATCCATGGATAATGCAGATGTTAAGAGCTCAAGAATCCATAATGCACATGCGCCATATTTTACCATTTTCCTATTTTGGACATTAATACTGATTCCAATATGGAGTCCATTATTAAATAATAGTGTGATGAACATCTTCATGAATAACCCACACATGCGCACATACATACACACACATACTTTAGCCCTCACATAGGAATAAGTCCCAGAAGAAAAATCACTAGATGAAGAGAGAGAAATAGATGTAAAGTGACTTTGAAACCACTTTAAGGAAACAGATACCATCAAGAGCACCCCAGTCTTCCTGATGCTACAGGCATTATTAGGTAATCATTTTCCTTCCTAACGTGTGTCATTCTACGTCAAATGCTCCTGTCAGATGTGAGGGGGAACTGACCCACCAGGCACTGTCGTTCAAAGCCACATGCCCATGTCCCTGGTGGCAGATATCCCTGGCTACTCTCTCGCTGGCTCTGGCTTACACCCTGGGGCTCCGTGGGGCTCCTCATGGCCGACTTTCTGGGGTCTCTAATTCTGTAGTGTGACGGCTTCTCCTAAGAGTGTCCATTTCTACTGCTGTGACCCAAAGTTGTCCCCTGGCTCGTGCACCTTCTGCTATTCACTTGCTCATCTCCGCACGTGCGTTCAGCTCTTCCCTCCCCTGTGCTTCTGCCGGTGCTGTGAGCCCCAGGGGAGGCTTGGCAGATGGACATGGGGACAGTCATGAATGAAAAATAAGCTTTTGTTTGCCTTTCATCCTAGTTTTCAAAGTGTTGGATTTTGCTTTTCATTTCCATGTGATTTATTTGTTATTCTTTTCAATGAAGTTCCTTTTCTTTTAGATGTTGGCCCCAGTTGATTCAGCGTTTGTCCACCTATCATGAATTGGTTGTGTTCTGTCACATCCAATTCACTGGTGGCTGTTTGAAGGATACACCATCCTAAAATAAGGCCTTATGGGTCATAATTGTTGATGCAAATAATCCATAACCCATCTATAGGTAAGAAAGACAGAATGATATTTATTGAGCCAATGCTGAGGACAAGCCTGGAAGTGCTGTCTCCCCCAGGGAACAAAGCTCTCCTGAGAAGCATGGTCACCTCATGGCTATAGTCCATTTCGCAACTAAGAACATACAGGAAGTGTGACAGGAATACAGTTTTTTTCCTAGTCACAAGGATATGTTGTGCTGCAGTTTAACACATACGTAGCAGGTCAACTTGACCTTCGTCCTCTGGGAAAAAGAGCTTATCTTGAAAGAAGTGCTGGTATTGGCGTCAGAGAAAGGGAGACATTCATCCCTGTCTTTAAAGAGTGCATTCTTTGCTTTGGGGAAATGTTTGAAGCAGATGTACAGTGTGTGTTTGGTGGGTCATAAGTTAGGCTGCTCTGGGAAAAACAAGCTTTAGGCTGAATCACGGCTAAACCAGAATGACTTCCCCATAAGCTTCAATATGTAAAAAGTTATTATTATTCCTATTATTTTCATCATAATGAAGGGTCTTGCAATTGAAACGTGGCATTTTGTGGGTTTGTGGACTGAGGCTCAGGCCTTCTACATGTAAATAAATAAAAATAAGACTGCCCAGGTGTCTCTTCCCTTTCTTCCTCACCTCCAGACACGGAATCCACTGAGCACAGATTGGGAACCTCAGGACCCCTGGGTCTCCCAGTCTCTTCAAATTTCGCACTGCCCTCTGGAACCAAACAAGATCACTCATGTGAAACTGTAATGTGCAATATAGATAAAATACAGAGAATTTGATTGTTTTCAAGGCAAGATTTCTTGTGGATTCCAAATACAGATCCATCTGCCAAACTGACCTGCCTGGGGGAAGGGGAGGAACCGGGAGAATTTAGAGGAAATTTCCCCTCATTATAAGTTTCCCAGTATCACGAATAGAGCCTGTTATGTGCCTGGCACAAAGAGAGAGATCAACAGTTGATGTATTGATGGATGGTCAGGTGGTACTTTCCAGCCCAGCAGCCCTGGAGCTCTCAGGCTCACAAAGCTGCCACAATCCAGGTTGCCAGCAGGGGGCGTCAGGCCAGGCTGAAAGGGACTGAGGCTGCAGAGTGACTCCACAGGACATAATGGCTGAGGCCCCGGGGGATGCTGGGCTGGCTGGAGGACCCAAACTGTTTCTGCTCAGGTGGGAAGTGGGGACTGGCTCCTCTGATAGGCATCAGGTGGGCTGGCAGCTCAGGCATGACAGGGACAAGCCATAGGAGGGGAATTCACATGGGGCTTTTGGAACTCTGTTAGGGAGATGAGAGAGAAGCTGGCTCAAAACAGGGTGGGCTGGAAGGGAAAGAAGCTGGTGGCCAGGGCAGGCAGAAGGAAAACAAGGGTGAAAGTGGGATAGTCAGCCAGGGAGGAAGGTTGACTGAGCTCAGTGCTGGACCCAGGGCAGGGCAGGCAATGAGACCAGAGTGAGGCTGGGGACCATCATGGGATCATCTGAGCCTCTGAAGCTGCAGATGGTCCTGGCTGTGGGAGAAGCTGCCTCACTGGAGAGAGAGGCCCTGGATATGAGAAACTCAGTGCCCAAGCCCTGGCTCCTGGCCTTCTAGGTCTCTGAAGTTAGTCCCCTTCCACTAACCTAAGCCTCTCTCTGCCGAATTCTTGGGGGGTTGGTGATGGTGGTTGGGTTAGAGAAGGTAAGAATTTTCTAAGGCCCAGGGAGGAACACATTTTGGGGAAGAAGTTTGTTCTTTTATAATGGGCAGCCTTCAGACTCAGCCCTTGCAGAGGGCCAAGCACCAAAGGGTATGACTGAGAAACTATACAGCATGGGGTTTAGGGGGAAGGAGGGCTGGAGGAGAAAGGAGGAAGTGCTTCATTGTTCTCTTGATCCAGGACAGGAAGTGTGAGACCTTCATGAAGACTGCAGGAGGGGTCCCGCTGTTTTGTCCATAGGAGGAAATACCCTGAGCCTTGTTTTCACAGACGAAGGGGCTCCTGGAGTCCCCCTGAGGGCAGAGAGGAAGGACAGAGCTGGCCTCCTCGGGGTCCTGCCCTTCCCACGACCCCAGGGCTTGGTGGTCTCTATTACGGGTTGCCTGGGAGAGCAGGGCCAGAGCAGTCTTTGTCACCTCCTTTTTCCCAGGGCTCCAGCCTGGCTCTGACTATTCTTTGCAGCTCCACCGAGGCCAATCCTCAGGGAAATTCTCTCCAATCCTCAGGGAAATTCTGTTGAGAACTCTGCTGTGGGATGACTGTTCCTTAGCCTGCAGCCCTGATCTGCTAGGGGTAAAAACTAAAGACTGGATTCGGGGAGCCAGGCTTCCCAAGCTCTCAGGCTGAGGCATGAAGATATGGCCACTCCAATCCCCCAGAGCTCCCAGTTTCCTCTCTCCCAGGGCCTGTCCAGGTGCATGCTGGAGACCTTACCTTGAAGCTGTTCTTCATCTTCTTCAGATCCCCTACACAAATCTGGGCGGCCCCGCTGTAATAGCTGTGGAAGAGGGATTCACACTCCTGATCCTTCTGAATCGTCAGCTCCACCTCCTGCAGAGTGATTGCTAAAGTGCTATTAAGACTTTCCCCCAGCTGGACACACTACACACCTGTCTGGGCCTCACCTGGGCCTGGCCCCTGGGAATGCTGAGGGGCCTCACAGCTGCAGTCTTCTTGGCCTTTCTCTCCAGCTGATGGGAAGAGGCAAGAAAGTCCAGCTCAGCCGCGGCCTCCTAGGCCTGGATCCACGATGAAGCCACACTGACTTCCCTCTCCCATGAGCCACTGGGACTAGTCAGGTGGCCGGGATGGGAAGAAGGGGAGGGACTGGTAGCAGTGGGAGGGGAAGCAATCTGGACCCAGGAGAGCAAGAGCAGTAGGGAGGTTCCCTTACCTTTAGTAACATGATGTTGTTGGAGATCTTCTTAGGATTATAGTGTGGGTGGGGGATGGCTTCTTACAGGGATGACCTGCTGGGTCCTCTCCTGCTCCTTAATGTTGTGGACCTCTAGGGTCACATTGAGTGAGCTGCACAGGAAGTGGAGTGGGGATGTAGGGTGCAGGGAGTCACAGGAGATCCAGCCCTGGAGCCATGAAATGTGGGTGACAGCCGGGGCAGGGCAGGGCTGCAGCTAGGGGAAATCGAAGTGACAGGAGGGCTGGGCGCTGAGTGACTCTATGCCCTGTGCTTCTCAATGACACTGAGAGGAGGGCTTCTGGAAGCTTTCTCTTGCCCTCAGGCAATATTGTGAAAGTACTCTGAGTTTGCATTTTGACCCTAATGCATACTTTCATTCTCCACAGCTGCTTTATTTGGCCAGTGTGGTCTCTCTGCTCAACTGGGCCACTTGTTCTCACCTCTGACCCTCTGACCCCAAAACTTACCTGTCCTATTTCTCACTTTCCATCACCCAGTCATGCTCTCAGTTGGCTCCTCTCATGACCTCTAGTGTCCTTGAGTTACCAGGAGCTGGGGTAGCTCCCCTGGGCTGCAGGCCCTGGGCAGAGGACCCTGTAGGGGTTTCAGGAGGTATCTGTTGTCTGTGGCCCCCTCACCTTCCCCAGCAGTGAGCAGCTGTGAGAACAATATCCTTTCCCATGAGGACACTGCTACACCTGTTCAGCATCTCCTCAACAAGAAACCTTATCAATGCCATGCAGGGGTGTGATAGGGGCCTGGCCTCATGTCCTCCAATGATGATTCCTGAAAGAAAAGACTGGAAGATGGGCTTTCTGGGAGTGGCTGTGGTCAGGAGGGAAGGCTTTGGAAGATGGGGCCTACAGTGCCCTGCTGACACCGGGGGACAGTCCTCCGAGGTTCTCCTTGCAGCAGAATAACCTTTTCTGAATGTGAGGCCTCCGAATGCCCTGTGAGACAAGGGGGGACAGTGCTCGTTGTCCCTGTCCTACTTCAGACCTTGCATGGAGGAGATAAGAGCTATCTTTAGGATGGTGGAGCCTCAGGGGACTGTGGACAGGGCTCCCCTGACGCCTTCTCTCTCAGTGAATCTCCCTACCCCTCTGAGCCTCTGCTAATGTCCCAGCTGGTGCCTGTATCTAATAATCTGTCCATGAGTTTATGGTGCGGGATTTTCTAAAATCTTCATGTCCGAGGGTCTAAGCCCTCCTAGGGTCTCAGTAAACATTTTCGGGCTGCGTGAATGACTGGCCTTCACTTAACTTTAGGCTGAGGTTTGTTGGGGATCGTGATGGTGGGATTGAAGGCCATTGTCATGTGGGGAGGGCACTGTGGGGAGCAGCAGAAAGCCTGGGAAGGCAGGGGGAGATGAGGCTGAAAACGGGGTCTCTGGGCCTCTGGCAGAGCCATGGCAACAGGGGAGCCCTGCATGTAGTCATCCAGCCCCTTCTGAGATCCCTGGGGTCCTCTCCTGGGCAGGGGTGAGGTGGTGAGGGTTCTGAGAAGTGAAACTGATTCTTAAGCTGGACATGGACAGGTCCCACTACTGCAGTCGGTTTATCTGATCTGTCCTTTCCTGAGGGATTTTAATTACTTGTCTTTGTAGCTTCATATCCTCTGCCAAATGCCTTCCTGTGAACAGCCACATCCCAGGTGATAAGAGAGAGGCTCACAGACTAAATCTTTTAGTGAACACCATTCATTCCTGCCATCCTTGTTGAGTGTCTATGCAGCATTGGACTTCTTAGTGTAGATTTGGGATGGGAGCTGGGGTCTAGAAAGTTCTTGGGCTCAAATTGAGGAATATCCCTCTCTGTGCTAGGCAGAAGGGTCAGGAGTCCAGAGGGTTTTGTGAGATGGGCTGGTGACTCTGGAATGGGGATGGTCACTCACCTGTCCCAGGCTTGGGGGGCAGAAGAAAGGCCAACTAGAGCAGGAGTCGCTGCATCTTCCCTGGAGGTCTGCCTAGGTCAGAGCTGATAGTGTTTCTTCCTTTCAGACACGGCCCCTGAGGAGAAGGCAGGGGTGTGGCTCAGGGCCTCACAGACCTCTGAGACCTGTGCTCCTGGTTTTCTTGTGTCGTCTGCAAGATAGTTTGTCAAAGTTCTGTGGCTTGGGATAGGTGACAGTAGCACTGTCACCACACTTGCACTCCCAGTGCTGAGTCACAGGTGAAAGCAAGAAGAAAGAACAGGAAAGCCAAGCCTCTGCTGCAGCCAGCAGAGGAGCTGGACCTCAGAAGCCCCTCGGTGACTGAATCTACAATGTCTCCATTTCTCAGCTCTTGGCCCTTTTTACATCCTGATGAAGTCATGAACATTTATTTAGCAAGTTAGGGCCAATGAGAAAGATGGCTCCTGTCCTTGAGAAGATGGCAGTTGGCTGGAGTAGACTGAGAATCTGTGGTTAGAATACAGGCTGGTAAGGGCTGTGGTGGGGGTCTGCTTGTTGGTGTGAGATAGGGCTGGACCTGCCTTAGGAGCATGCAGAGCTGGACACACTTAGACACCCTAAATGGTAACCCCACTTCCTATCTGACCATCAGCCCACCCTTGTATTTTTGAAATATTGGGAAACATCTTAAATGTAAATATTCTGTGATAAAGAGAGCTTCTCTTATCCTACCATTTTTTTTTTTTTTGAGGAAGATTAGCCCTGAGCTAGGATCTGCTGCTAATGCTCCTCTTTTCGTTGAGGAAGACTGGCCCTGAGCTAACATCCATGCCCATCTTCCTCTACAGCATGGCTTGATAAGTGGTATGTAGGTTTGCACCTGGGATCCAAACAAGTGAACCCCGGGCCGCCAGAGCAGAACATCCGAATTTAACTGCTGCTCCACGGGGCTGGCTCCTCTTATCCCACCATTTTGACCAAGTCCTCACTTGGTATTTGTTGGACCAAAATAAACTATTATTGGATTCATTTGAATTGAGTGGTCTGATTGATTTATACTTGGATCATTTAGCACGCCTGGACCTGAGGTGGGGACCATTCCACCCAAATCATAGTGCCTGTTTATTGGCAGGTGTTTCTCCTCTAGGAATGTGGGCCACTGTTGCCAGGTGATAGAGAAATGGATCCTGATCATCCTAATAATTACTACCCACCAAGTATTCTCTGTCCAGTGACCAGTGAACCACAGCATTGATGTCCCTGGGCCTAACAATTAAGGGCATTTGCAAACAGATTATCCCAATGCTCTCACCAGTGTGACGATAGATGAAAGAGTAATGGAAAGGAAGGCATTATGAGCTTTAAACAGCCCAGTCCCAATTCTGTTAAGCAACAACATCTTATGAAGACATAGAAAAAGAGGAGAAGGTGACATGCTTAAGCATTAATGATGATGGTTTCTGGGTGGTGGGAGTCTCAGTAATTTTAATGTTCTTATTGATATGTTCTGCATTTAACTATCTTTCTATGATGACCATGTATTACTTTTCTACCCAACACACATTTTCCCATAGTCAAAGCACAGTCATCAATGGCAAACATTCAGCAGACCACTTTTTCTTTCCAGTCTAGCCTATGCTAAGGTGGATGTTTTAAAAATGAATTTACCTTTTGAGTCCATTCTTAGAAGATTTGAGATTGTTGAAAAATAGAAGCAAAATTTACTCAGTAAACTCCAGGCTCTAGGACATTTTGGTGAATAAAGGAGGAATCAATGATTTCCACTCTAGAGATGGAAGTTTATTAAGTCCCTGGCAGCCTCCCCTCCACCTGGCTCTTCCCAGGCAGTTCTGGCCTCTGCCCCAGAGAAGTTGTATGGATCAATCCTGGGTGACCTGAGTCTGGTCGCTGCTGCATGAAGTATTGTGCTTTTTATCCAGGGCAGAAAGCTTGAGATCCAGGTGAAGACACGTGGGGGCTCCCCACTGGGGTGTGCATAGGAGACAATGCCCTGGGCCACATTATTACAAACGAAGGGGCCCCTGGAGTCCCCCTGTGGACAGAGAAGAAAGAAGTCTCAGTCAAACACCTCTGGTCCCATCCTTCTCAGCATCGTTTTCTCCCTGGTGCACTACTGCTCTCCTAGGGCCCAGTTGTTCAGAGGGATAGTGGCTGAGTGGTCAGCATTCACCTTGGCTCTGAGTGTCAGGGGGGTTGGTAGATCCTCTGTGATCTACCTGCACCATGAACCTGTGTCCTTGCTGTGTCTTCTCTCCAGCTCAACCCAGTCCCAGGCCCTCCTCTTGTCCCATTGACAAAGTCCAAGAGATTGGCTGGAGAGAGACGCCAGGGCTCCAAATGCTGGGAACAGCATGCCTCCACCCATGAGTTGACCCAGGCCAGCTATTGGTTTTGGGTGGGAGAAGGCATGGCTGTGTCACCCCAGCATCACTGTGTCCCTGGGGCAAGGCTGGGAAGATCCTTGTCTCCTTACGCTTGAGGTGGCCTTCTTGTACTTAGGGTTCCCCACACACAGCTGAATGGAGTTGTGGTAGTTTTTGAAGAGGTCCTTGCACTTCTGCTCATTCTGCACTTCTAGATCCACCTCCTGGAGTGTGTTTGCCTTTTCACCATTTGCCAGTTGTCCCCAGCCTGCCACACTGCACACCATCCCCGGCTTTACCCAGTCCCGGCTGTGCGGCAGGGCGATGGTCTTCACAGCCCAGTTGAGTTGAGCCTTGTTTTGCAGCTGGTGAGAAAGGTGAGAGATGGCAGTTCAGGTCCCGCCCTCCCAGTGGGCTCAGACTCAGGGGTGAAGTTGCCTGTACCCCCTGCCTGGAGTCTCCCCAGCCCCCTTCTATTGCACTGACCCAGTAGAGCAGACAGGTTGGAGGAGAGGATGGGACTGAGACCCTGAATGAGCTGTCTGCTCCCTCATGACCTGTGTGAGTGCACCTGAAAGTCAGCAAGCTGGTACCTTCAGTAGCATGATGTTGTTGACCTTTGAATAATCATTATAACCCTTGTGAGGGAAGGCTTTGAGCACAGGAATGACCTGCTGGCTCTTTTCCACTTGTCTGATATTGTGAGCCCCGAGGATGACACTTATTTTTCTGTAAAGAAAAGGTAGATTGGGTCAGCCACAGGAGCTCCAGGTCAGTCTCTGAAAGGCAGGTTGAAGTTCCAGCCTAAGGCACACCTGCAGCTGAGTCAGATAGGGAGGAAGGGAAAAGTGGAGTGTTGACTTTCTTTGCTGTGCAGCAGTGACCCAGCCTGGTTCTTCAGCAGCATGTCTGTCACCCAGGCCTCAGTCCACACACTCCACCCCTGAATCCCACACTCACTGTGTCCTGGTCTGAGCAGATCAGATTGCTCCTCTGATTAGTCATTGGCTCTGTGTCCTCAGGGACCTTCCTGAGTTACAGGCCAAGGGACCATACCAGGGGTCCCAGGAAGACAAAGACTCATTTGTTCTCCTCACCTTTCATTGCAGTGAGCTGCTGTCAGCACAAAGTTGTCTTGCACCAGGAACCCACCACATCTGATGCAGACTTCTTTGCCTTTGTAGGAAAGTACAGATGCCATGTAGGGCCGGGAGTGTGGTCTGGCCTCTCTGCCCCATATGATCTTCCCTGAAAGAGAAAATTGCCCTGGATCTCTGTGTTCATGGACAACAGAGGACTGGCACTGCCTGGTGGCCTAAACCCATAGGATGTTCAGAGGCTGGGGTGGTTGTAGTGTCCTCAGGGACCCAACACAATGAGAGGTGGCTGCAGGCTTCAGAGGGCAGCTGGCGGGCTTGTAGCATGACTTGTTTCCTGGCTTAGTTCTCAGTTTCCTCCTGTAGAGAGGAGGCGCTCAGCCCTTGTTCTGGAGACAACACACTTCATATACCTGTTAAGGGGACTGTCCTAGAAGACCTGGAAATTACTTTCTCTGACCTACTTGATTGCTTCTTTGTTCCTGAGCTTTTCAGACCCATGTCTCCTGCTTACTTCCAGAATGGGTCTAGTCTCACTTGAACATTTTGAGCTCATGGAGCAGAATACTCTGGCTTCTTTCTCCCCCATCCTGGGTCAGGCGCATAGTACATACCTCAGAGACACTTGTTGGCTGTATGAATGAACAGTCCTCAAGTCTGCTTTGGTCAGCAGCTGGAGAGGAGCAGTTAAATGCAACCTGAAGTCCAGCACCATTTATCTTTCTTAGGCTCACAGAGGGCAGAATACAAAGGATGAGACATCAGAGTGAGATGGGGAAATGGGCTGGAGGGGCCTGGCTGGGAGCCAGTCTCCACTAGGGTGGTGGGAGGAGTGGTGGGGCACTGTGATGGCTCCTCTAGGTTTTGGATATCTGTCTCGGTAGAGTTGAGTGGCTCATTAGAAGGGGGACAAGGTGAAAGTGACACCTAGGAAACTGAGTAGTAGCTGGCTTGTCTATTCTTGATCCTGACAATAGCTCCTTGGGTAGATAATCACATGTAGCTTTGGAGAATGGGGCTTGTAGTGCTTATTTCAGCTTTCCCTTCCACCAGAATCATGTACTATCCTAAAACTAAATCATTTTCTATGCAGCAAGGACGTGACCCTTGGAAGGGAGAGGACACTCCAGATGTCCTTGGGAGTAGTTTTCTTTTCTGTAATTTCTCTGCATTGCATACCCAGTGACAGATATGGGGATCAGCAAGTTTCTGGGGAAGGGCTGAGGCAAGGCAGGATCATAATGCCAGCCTCACTGGGACACTGTGGAAGTGTCAGTGTTGGAATAAGCCAGGATTCTGAGGATCTCCAGGGGCACTTACCTCCTTCAGGCCTGGAGGGTAGGAGATTGGCCAAGAAGAACAGAAGCAGCAGCATCTTCTCCGAAAGGCTGATCACGTCTGAAGTGGTGTGTGCCTTCTCTTTCCAGGCTTTTCAATCCTAGAGGTGAAGGAAGAAGGGGCCAGTTCAGTGACCACCAATTTCCTCCCAGTTCTATTGATTCTCAAGATTAGAGCTTTCATCATATCTCTCTTCCCCTGACAGAAAAGGAGTTGTGTGGTGAGGGTTTTGCAAGAACCACTTTCTTAGGCCATTGATAGCCTGACCACATTCACCAGGAGAAAGTACTGGACACTTTGAATGCAGATGGAGCTTTGGGGGCCTTTGGCATTAGCCAGCAATGATGTTCCTTTCCTTAAGTGAGATCCTCCAAAAACATGAATGTTACCCCACCAGGCCTTGAATTTGTGACTAGGTCACTGTCTACTTCCTAAAATAGCATGCATCTGTGAAATCCTACTCTTTGTTGAGCTTCCATTTTTTGATAGCCCAAGAGGTTCTTTTTTTTTTTTTTTTGTTTTATTTTTGGTCTAAATGCCAAAGTACCAAGCTCTGGTCTCTTGTAAAACACACCAGCCAAGAGCCTAGTCATCCATCAACTGCTTGGTAGTTTCAGGCAACTGCAAACTGTTGGGGATGAGGGTGAGGAGCAGAGATTGGGGATGAAGTGCAGATGGGGCATTGACAAGAGTACTAGGAACAGAAGGTAATGACGGAACAGGAGAGTTTGAGAGGAGGGGTTTGACAGAGAAATTCACTTGAGTTCCCTGTGTGGTCCCAGGTTGTCCTGATAAAGCTAATGTTGTTCTCAACTTCTTGATATTTCAAAGGTTTAAAAGACCCCAGTATTAAAGGAGTTGGGGACATGCAGATAGAGACTGAAAGAAGAGAAAAATAGCTTTGCCACTCAGAGTTTCTGTGGTCACTACTGTCCTGTCTGGCCCAAGTAACCTGGTGCCCCAGTGAAGACCATGATATAGGCAAAAGTTCTGCCCCCAAGGCTTCCTGTCCCTGGTGAAGAACCTGGCATGGCTGCTCTCAGAGTTGTCAGCACACAGGTGCTTGAGGGTTGTCAGCTCTTGACTGGGAAAGTTCCATGGCATGATGCTACTAAGAATACAAGCAATAGGCTTGACAGTTTATTTTTCTTTGTTCTTAAATAATTTAATATATATATCAGAAGACTTCTGAAGTTTTATCTCAAACTAGGCATAATGCTTATGCTACTTTTGCATCTGTTGGATCAGTCATCACTCAGAAGGTGGAACATGTCAGGTATCTTCTCATTTTCATTGTCTATCCCAGATGTGACTGTTGCTTTCAGGGGTTATCACTGTTCTCCTACCTTTGATGACTTACACCTCCTCCCAACACTCATTTTGGAAACCACGGTACGTTCAGCAATGGTAGTGATTTATTAATTAAATGTGTGTTAACAAGTTGGGTCATGAAGTACCTATTAATGTGTATGAAGTTTTGGAAGCATAGAAAATCGAACACGATAGAATGTCATTTTGGCCAAAGCAGGTTTTTATCATTTGAGCATCTTGTCACATAGACTCATGAGAGTTTTCACAATTTCCATCGCTTGTTTCTTGTACATTTGGCTGTGTTATCACTTTATTCTGATAGTAACTTTCCTCTGAGCTATTGGCACACTATGTATGGTTACACATCCACCCAACCAATGACTCATTCTCCTGTTCTATCAGGGTTACCCATGGATCCAGATCATATCAGCAGGCAGTTGCCCCTGTCTGCTCTCCTTCTGCCCCTCTCTGCCCCCTGTCTCATCTGACCCACACCCAGCTGATCATGACTCTGCTGCTCTGACCAAGGGCAGAAGGCACCTGTGCCTGGGCTTAGCCATTGTGACTGGAGAGAGGCCTGGCCACTCTCGTAAGGTTATTGTTAATAAGCTTGCAATTGCTTTAGAACTTTTCAGTGAATAGAAAAAGAAAATGAAGTAGGGAAATGAACAGAGTGTCAGAGCTGTGTGGGGAACTGCATACACTATATGTGTAATGGGAGTCCCGGATGGAGAGGAGAGAGAGAGAAAGGAGCAGAAAAATATTTGAATAAATAATGGTTGAAAATTTCTCAATTTTGGTGACAAAATGCCCAAGCAAACAAAGACTATTAATGTACACACCCAAGAAGCTCAGTGACCTCCGAGTAAGATAAAGTATCATAGAAGAATGGGCAAGATTTCCTCCTTTCCGCCTTGCCTTCTATCCTGGATCTCGTCTCTTTTGCAGCCCAGCCCTCTCTTCAGAGAGCACTTCTGGCTCATTCTTCCCACAACTGCTGCTTCTTCTATGTCATGTTAACAGGGGAGAGTTACTGGGATGGAGCCACTTCTGGGTCTGTGACATCAACCAGACATGATGCCTCTTCTGCTTGACCTAGAACCCAGAGGAAAATGTAGCTCTAACAATGCCATGCATGTGCAGAGGGGATCGCTGCCCACTTTCTCCAAATAGCATCTTCTACCATGAGAGCTTAAGTTTTTTTTGTATTACGAGAGATTCTTTTTAAAAATTAATTTTAAAATGGTGGTGAAATATACATAACGTAAAATTTAGCTATTAACCACTTTTAAGAGTACAGTTCAGTGACATTAAGTATATTTACATTATTGTGCAACCATCACTACTATCCATCTCCAGGACTTTTTTTTCTTCCCAAATTGAAACTCTGAACCTATGAAACAGTAATTCCCTCGTCTCCTCTTTCCTTAATCCCAGGAAATCACCATTCTACTTTGTCTCTCCATAATTTGCAAGAAATTTTTATGTAAAAGCAAGAGCCTTGAGCATAGCCACATCTTAAACATTACCCCTTATTTATCCCTAATTTCTCTTTCTGCTACTTCATTGTTAGTGTATAGAAACACAACCATTTTTTTTTAAAGATTTTATTTCTTTCCTTTTTCTCCCCAAAGCCCCCTGGCACATAGTTGTATATTCTTTGTTGTGGGTCCTTCTAGTTGTGGCATGTGGGACGCTGCCTCAGCGTGGTTTGATGAGCAGTACCATGTCTGCGCCCAGGATTCGAACCAACGAAACACTGGGCCGCCTGCAGCGGAGCGCTTGAACTTAACCACTCGGCCACAGGGCCAGCCCCTACCCCTTATTTATCAATTGGACCTTATTAGGCAGTAGACCAAGTCTAGGCAAGCAGAGATTTGGAGAAAAGTGGAAGGGACAGACGAAGAGGTTGGGAGGGGGCAAGCAATGGCCCACAAGCCTACCTGAATTCATCCTTCTGCTCTGACCACCATGAGGAAGTCCAGGTTCCTTCTAACTTCTCCTGAATGTGTTCAGGTGGGATAGAGAGGCCTGGCTCTCCATACTTTTGGATATTTTTGAAGATAAAGAGAGAGATGAGAAGAAAATTTCTTCATCTGAATGGGGCATTGATGTCATCAGGGACAACTGAGCAGTGCTTGAAGCCTAGTGAGGGATTCTGTTCTTGTTTCTAAGGAAAGAACAGCCCCAATGAAGAGTGACTGTCTCCATCTGGGCTCTGCTCCTCTGCCCTTTCTACACAACTCACTGTCCTGAGAAGGAGGAATATAAGTGTCATTGCCTCCAGAAACCTTGCCCCTAGTCCTGATCCTCAGTGGAGCTACTCATTAGGGTGCAGGTGGGCATCTTCCTCCACTTGTCTGGTCTCCTTCACTACCTGACAGATTAGTTTGGCATGAGGTATGAGAAAGCTCACCTTGAGGCTGGGTCTAGGAGGTCCTGGCCTTGGGCTCTGAGGAGAATTCTGGAAACCAGAGGACAGGTCTTGTGGCCAGAAGGCAGAGTGTTTAGAACCTGGGGTAATCTGTGGAGGTGGATGTGGTGGGGAAGGGAGCCCTCTGTCAGGACTGCTACACACTGAGATGGGGCTTCTGGCTTCTTTGTGCAGCATGGTGGCCTTGTGGCATGGCCTGGGTCCCTCCTTAGTTCTCCCTGTTGTCATGAGGAGCTCAACTCTGGTCTATATCAAGCAGGCTTCAGATACATCTTATGGGGAAAGGATCTGTCTTCAAGGTGGACTGTCCGGAAGACCTGGAAAACGCTTTCTCGTGCCTATGCTGGCTGCTTCTTTGTTCCTGGCTGTCTTACACCCCTGTGTCCTGCTCCCTTCCAGGATGAGGCTGGTCTCTAAGACCTGAATATTTTGAACTGATTGGGCAGGATACTCTGGTATCTTTCTTTTCCATCCTGAGTTGGACATATACAAAATACCCATAAAGGTCTGTTTGATGCAGGAGTGAATAATACACAAATTTGCTTTGGCGTGTGCATGTGTGGGAGATGTCCACATGGGTTTCTGAACTCCTGCATTAATTTAACTTCCTAAGGCATTGATCTCTCAGAATAATGAGGGCGGATACAAATAATGGGAAATCAGAGTGAGATGGGGAAATGGGCAGGAGGGGCCTGGGTGGGAGCCAGTCTCCATTAAAGCTGTGGGTGCAGTGGTGAGGCAACAGTCTGATGGCTCAGTTAGTTTCTGGCTACCTGCCCTGGTACAGCTGGGTGACTCAGCAGTAGAGGGACAAGTTAAAGGTGACACCTAGGAAACTATTAGTAAACTCTTCTATTCTTGATGCAGACAATAGTTCTTGGGAAAGATAACCACTCTTAGCTTTGGAGAATGGAAGGTTATATCCCCCATTTTCAGCTTTCCCTCCACCAGAATCATGTGCTGTCCTAACGACGAGCATGTTTGAGTTCAGCGTGTGTTCCCTGCAGACCAGAAGTCTACTTTAATTCCAGGTGGGGTTACTAAGCATGAGGTTGTCATGGTTTTATGAGTTCCCAGTCACTAAGTAGGGCCTTAAATGTACAGAGTCTGCACCTGGAGAAAGATAGTGGGAGGAATTGTATCCTTTTGCACTAGAGTTCAGTGTGCAAAACACTAATGGCAGAGTTCTGCTGTTGAAGTTTCCTTACGAGAGAAGAGTGCAGACCCGTGGGAGGTGGTGGGTCTGGCCTCTGGGATGGTCAGGAAGGAATTGTCTCCTGGAGGTGAGCGCTGTGAGGTCTGTGGAAATCTTTTCAGCAGGGCTTCTGGAGGCAGAGAGCTGCCTAGGAAGTGCTGACAGGCAGAGGAAGACCTGGAGGTGAGACATGTCTGCCCTGGCGTTTCCTGGGGACTGAGTCCTGAGACTGGGCAGTGCTCTGGGCTGTAAGTAATTGTCACAGAGAGGAAGGGCTGAATGGGGGACACTTCCACTGCACTCTCCTCCCCAATCCCCACCATCAAGTATTCTTTCCATTTGCCAGTGCAAACATTTAATAATGAGACTGTTATCCTCCCAAGCATGCTAGTAAAGGAGAATTCCTATGGGCAGATGGTAGCAAATCTGGAGATTGACTGAGTATTGTCAAAGATGTATTGTTGATTAAAATTTTGTTGATAAATGTCTTACACTGAATATTAGGCTAATGATTTTCTGATAAGGAAGACCCACAAAATAATGGCCACATTTACCACAGCGTTTCTGTGTATAGTCACTTGGATTTGATAAAATATGTCCTCAGTGATTATTCCATTTAAGTTCATGGAAGGTGCAAAAGTTCAGATGGTAAATGTCACACTGTAAAGAATAATTAACTTTTTTTCAATTATTTTATTGAGGTCATAATGGTGTACAACATTGTGTAATTTCAGGTGTACATTTTTACTGATCAGTTTCTGTATAGACTGCGAGAGTAATTTACATTTTGATGGAGGTAGAAAAATCTGCCAGCTCATTCTGTACAGTGACCTTCAGAAGGTATTTATACCATGATTTTAAATCAAGTGACTTCAGTAATCCTTTCATCAAATATGGGCTAATCTTTAGGGGTAAAAGTCATATTATTTTAGTCAACATTTTGTGTGGAGTTTTGTATAACTTCGGTGTTCAAAACAAGAAGCGGACCCTCCTCACGTTGAAAATGAGAACACTGGTCCACAGTACTGTGGGGATTGGCGTGGTGAAGGGTTTCGTAGAAGGACACTGAGTGTGATGGGTACGTGGGTTGCTCCATCTCTTGGCCGTTGTGAATAGTGCTGCTGTGAACATGGGTGTTTGTTATCTATCTTAAAGCAAGTCAATCTTGTTTTTTTCTTTTAGTACATGTATGGTTTAATTTTTCACATTTAGATCTCTGACCCATTTGAGGGTTATTCTAGATTATGATGTGAGGAATGGATCCAATTTTCTCTTTTTCCTCAAATAACTGCCTAGTTGTTCTAACTCCTTTTATTAGATTATTGTTTCCCAGTGGTTTGAGATGCCAGTTTTACCAATAAATTAGGCCTCGTATGGAATTTCAATTCTATCCTTTGTTTTGCCTGTCCCCCACACACCAATGGCACACGGTTTTCAAGTATACAGTTGTCCCTCAGTACCCAAGGCAGGTGGGCTCCATAACCCCATAGATATCAAAATCTGTGACTGTTCAATTTGTTGCATAAAATGACAAAGTATTTGTGTACAACGTTTGTGTGTCCTCCCTTCCGTACATTTTAGATTACCCCTAGATTACTTATTACACTTAATACAATGCAAATGCTATAGTTGTTAATACTATAGTTATTGTTTAGGGAATAATGACGAAAAAAGTCTGTGCATGTTCAGTAGGATGCTACCATCATTGGCTTGTTGGTCCCCATGTGTTGAATCCACAGGGGGATACGGAAGGTGGATTGTACTTTAATATTATTAGGGGGTCTCTGGTAGGGTGGAGAGTAGAGAGCCTTGCCCTGGGGAGAGAGGGGTCCTTCCATCCCTTCTCAAGGCCATGAGGGGAGGGGAGATGAGAGATTGGATGGCTTGGAGGAGGGAAGAAGGGTCCTGATCTCCAGGACATTGAAGGGCAGTTATTTGTCCTGAGGAAGACACCCCATTTTGCTGGAGTTGCTCAGCCTCAGTCCTGCCGTACGTTTGTTGTGTACTGAGTAATGTTGACTGAACAAATGAGAAGTCAGATATTTCCACTCTAAATGCGGATGTTTATTAAGGCTCTGGCAACCCCCCTGGAGCTGGCCTCTGCCCGAGAGAAGAAATGTCAGTCACGGG
Organism: Equus asinus; assembly: GCF_041296235.1. Lineage (NCBI taxonomy): Eukaryota > Metazoa > Chordata > Mammalia > Perissodactyla > Equidae > Equus > Equus asinus. The sequence continues at coordinate 169,509,130 of NC_091791.1, forward strand.
GAGTCTCAGTCTGACCCCACTGATTGAAGCGTCTCATTGTTCTCCTTATCCAGGGAAGGAAGCTGGAAATGCTGGTGAAGACTGCTGGAGGAGCCCCCATCCTATTTACGTAGGAGACGATGCCCTTGGCTTCTTGTTGACACATCAGGGGGCCCCCAGTGTCCCCCTGTGGGTGATGAGAAGAAGGGATGTGAAGTCAGGCCTCCCCACTCCTGCTTCCCTAAGTCACAGCCCTCAGAGAAGTCAGGCACAGGTGGGCTCCTTCAATGTGGGATGTGTGTGAGATGGGAGGTTGTTGGGGTGCAGAAGTCAAGCTTCTGGATCTTTCCATTGTGGGGCTTCAGTCCTGACTGTGGTTACGTCTGTAGCTCAACTCAAGTCAGGGTACCTTCCCCTTCCCCAGAACAAGGCTGCACATGTGTACGTTGTGTTTCTGCTGCTCTTCCCCTCCCCAAGAGACCAGATTGATGGGAAAAAGCCCCACATCACTCAGGTCTGGGCCCTGGCTGAGGCTGTGGGGATGTAGTCTGTTTGGACTGGTCAGTACCGCCCAGGCCCGTCTGCTTTGGGCCATGTTGGCTGATGCCTGGGGCCTTACCAGGAAGGTGGACTTCCTCTTCCTCGGGTCCCCCACACAAATCTGTGTTTGGCGGGTGTAGAAATCGAAGCGATCACTGCACTCCTGATCCCTCTGCACTCTCAGCCGCACATCCTGGAGTACGTCTGTTCTAGCATACGGGCCAACCAGGCCCCAGCCTGCCACGGTGCACTTGGTCCCAGGACTCGGCCTGGTCGAGGTCAGAGGCAGAGTGATTGGCCTCACGTTTCGGTTCAGTCTGGCGCTATTCTCCAGCTGGCAGGAAGAGCAGAGGCCCTCAGGGACTCCTGGGACGAACTCATCCCCTCCTCCCACCACTACCTGGATTCTGTGCCTGCTTCCTCCTCCATGATCCCAAGATGAGATGGAGCCCCCACAATGGGAGAAAGCCAGCTGGGCTGGGGAACCAGAGGGTCAGGTAGGTGGTACCTGCAGTAACATGATGTCATTCAGGTTGGTCTGCTGATCATATTCAGGGTGGCGGATGGCTCTGAGCACAGATATTCGCTGCTGGGTGCTTTCCAGCCTCTCGATGTTGTGGGCCCCCAGGATTACATTTATGGGGCTGCAAAGGAAAGGTGGCCTAGAGGTAGGTATGGGCCACAGCAGCTCGGTCCCCAGATCTTCAGGGCAGGAGGACAGCCCAGGGTGGTGAGACTAAAGCTGTGGGAATTGAGGGGACGAGAGGGCTCTGGGGCTGAGCTGTCTGTGTCCTCTGCTTCTCCAAAGCCCTGAGCTGGGGATGTTGAGTGACACGGGAACTTTGAGTTTGCTTCCCCTAAAATAAATTGAGAGATAGCTTGAATTCATATTTTGGGCCCTGATGTGTCCCTTCTGGTTCCCCTATCACTCTTTTTGATCATGTCTTTCTTTTCGCCTCATTTACACTGGCCTTTTCCTTGCCCTCTGACCTACCTCATCTCTTTGTCACTTCTTCATTGCTAGAACTCTGCTTTCAGATGGCATCTCTCTGGAACTCCTCTGGGCCTGTGTTATTAGTCGCCCAGGAAGGTCCTTAGTTCCTTACCTTCCCCAGCAGCGAGCTGCCGTCAGCACAAAGTCTTCTCTCACCAGGAACCCCCCGCAAGTGCCTAGACCCACTGGAGTCTGGGTCAGAAGATATGCCATGTAGGGATGGGAATGGGGCCTGGCCTCTTGGCCTCCGATGATCTCCCCTGGAAGGAAGCATTCAGTACTTATCCCTGTGCTCTCAGAACCCTCAACGTGGGTACCAGCTTAGTGCTCCAGAAAGGTTGGAAGATGGGAGGCAGGAGAAATGATACAGAGGACAGAGGAGTTTGGGATTGCAGGGGTCTGCTCCACACATTGGGAGAGCACTCCAAGGTTCTTCAGGAAACACTGCTGACTCCCATTCTCAGACATCACTTCCTCCTACTTCCCCCAAAGGAGCAGAAGAACCCTTGCTCCAGGCCTGGCCAGCTTCAGCCTCCCCTGTTGAGGACAGATGCTCTCCTGTTGGATGGGAGCCCACTGGAGTGACGTCTTCCTGAAGTCCCTGGTATTTTCTTCCTCAGAAGGGCTTTCCAGATTCCGCTGAGTCCAGCTCATGGTCTGCTCATGACCAGCATGGGACTGGTTTTAAGATTCTAGAAGTAAGCTGATGGGACTGTTATTGCTATCTCCTTATCTCCTAGGCTCTGACACATGGGTGGCAAAATGAATTTAGAGAGCACATTCATATAGCATGTTTAGGTGCCAGAGACCATTGCAAGAGTTTTATGTACACTAACTAATTTAATTCTTATAGTAACTCTATGAGGTAGGCATGAAATGATTTGTATTTTATGATGAGGAACCTGAGGAACTGTGAATTCAAATAAATTGCCCCTCGATGCTGAGGTAGGAAGTGCCTAGGGAGTCTGGATCCGGGGTCTCTGAGAGGGGTCTGACCTCTGAGGTTGGGGATGGTCACTCACCTGCCCAAGCCCTGGGGGGTAGGAGAAAGGCTACCATGAGCAGGAGCGGCTTCATCTTCCTAGGAAGGCTGTCCAGCAAGTTGCTGCTGGTGCTCCTCCTGCTAGGCTTTTAGCCCCCGAGACAGGAAGGAAGTATGGGGGTGGGGGTCCGAATTCACAGTCCCAGCCACCTGCTGGTGTGGTAGGTTTCATCACCCAGCTGCCCAGGAGGCTTGCCCCTCAACTGCCAGTGATCTGAGAGAGAGAGAGTCATCCCAGACAACACTGCCATCACCCCCACAACCACTGAGTCAGTGCTGGCAGCACACACGGGAATCCAGGGCGACAAGAGGAGTGTTTGGGGCTTGTATCCCAGAACCCTAAACCTGCCGAATTCAATAATTTCCCAGAATGCATGAAAGCTGGTGGCTGCCTATTTCTTCTATTTCCTGTGTCTACAAGATCAGACCTTCACTCGTTTGGAATTTCAGTTTCTCTAAATGAATATAAGTTTCCTGGATTCCTTATTAATTTACACTTAGTAAGGCATGGAGAAGGGTGAAAGAAACACAGGTGTGGTGTGAGGTGGGCTGTGGTGAGGACGCCAGGAATAAGGTGAAGGTGATGAAAGAAGAAAGGGGAAGCCTTCCTTTCTTCACCCTTTGACCCTTGGCCACCCTGCTGAGACCCTGGCTGCTCCCACTTCTTATTTATTCATTTATTTTTATTTTTTGAGGTCTCATTGGTTTATAACATTACGTAAATTTCAGGTGGACATCATCATATTTTGGCTTCTGTATAGACTGCATTGTATTCACCACCAAACGTCTAGTTTCCGTACGTCACCATACATATGTGCCCCTTTACCCCTTCTGTCCTCAGCCCACCCACTTCCCCTCTGGTGAATGGCAATCTGTTCTTTGTATCTATGTGCTCTATGTGTTTCTCTGCTTTTTTAATCTTCTACATATAAGTGAAATCATACGGTATTTGTTTTTTGTCTCTCTGACTTATTTCGCTTAGCAAAATACCTTCAAATTCCACCCACATTTCTTAAATGGCAATAATTCGTCTTTCTTTATGGCTAATATTCCGTTGTGTATGTATACCACGTCTTCTTTATCCATTCATCCATTGATGGACACTTGGATTGCTTCCAGGTTTTGGTTACCATGAATAGTGCTTCAATGAACATAAGGTTCCATATATCTTTTCTTTTCATTCATTCTTTCTTTTTTTAGAGGAAGATTAGCCCTGAGCTAACATCTGCAAGCAATCCTCCTCTTTTTGCTGAGGCAGAGTGACCCTGAGCTAACATCTGTGCCCATCTTCCTCTACTTTTTATGTGGGACGCCTACCACAGCATGGCTTGCCATGCAGTGCCATGTCTGCACCCGGGATCTGAACCGGCAAACCCCAGGCCTCCAAAGCAGAACGTGTGAACTTAACCGCTGCGCCACAGAGCCGGTCACTCCTTATATCTTTTCAAATTAGTGTTTTCATGTTCTTTGGGATGATACTCAGAAGTGGAATTGCTGGATCATATGATATTTCTATTTTTAATTTTTTGAGGACTCTCCATAGTGTTTTCCATAGTGGCTGCACCAGTTTGCATTCCCACCAGCAGTGTATGAGGGTTCCCTTTAATCCCTATCCTCTCCAACACTTGTTCTTTCTTGTCTTTTTAATAACCACCACTCCAAAGTGTGTGAGGTGATATTTCATTGTAATTTTGATTTGCATTTCCCTAATTATTAGTGACAGTGAAGGACTTTTCATGTGCCTGTTGGCCATCTGTGTATCTTCTTTGGAAAAATGTCTGTTGATATCCTCTGCCCATTTTTCATTGAGATGTATTTTTATTGTTGAGTATATGAGTTCTTTATATATTTTGCAAATTAACTCCCATCACATATACGATTTGCAAATATTTTCTCCCAGTTGGTGGGTTGTCTTTTTGTTTCATTGACGGTTTCGTTTGGTGTGAAGAGATTTTTAGTTTGATGTAGTCCCATTTGTTTATGTTTTGTTTTGTTTCCTTTGCCTGAGGAGTCATGATATTTGAAAAGATACTGCTAAGACTGATGTCAAAGAGCGAACTGCCTCTGGTTTCTTCTAGAAATTTTCTGGTTTCAGGTCTTACATTCAAGTCTTTAATCCATTTTGAATTAATTTTTTGTGTGGTGAAGATAATGGTCTTCTTTCATTCTTTTGCATGTGGCTGTCCAGTTTCCCAGCACCATTTAGTGAAGAGACTTTCCTTTCTCCATTGTATGTTCTTGGCTCCTTTGTCAAAAATTAGCTGTCCTCCTATTTCTTTCTAGAAGTTATCCATGGAGAATGGAATATATGAGAGTAGATAGGGATATGTATGTTTTTAAATGTTTTTTATTTTCTATCTTAGTAAAAGTTGTGGTATTAGATCAAATATGAGTGAGAAATGTTTCACAACATCCATAGCTGGTTACATGTACTTTGGACTGTTTTATTACGTTTCCGTCAGTTACAACTTTTTTCTCCTCTGGGATATTGGGACATTAAAGTCATGTGCTTCCCACCCCCTCCCTGGGCCTCCTTTGCTGCCAACAATGCAAATCTTCTGGGCAGGCTGAGGCTGGGTCACTTTCCCCTTCCCTCCCTCTGATTCTGCTGTCGTCGGAAACCAACATCGGTGCTCTTGGCTTTGTAGGAGAGCAGTGTACTATGAGCCATTCCAGACATCCTCAGGGCTGCCTTAGTGTCACTCTCAGAAGGACGTTTTGGAAGTTCCTTCAGAAGTTTCTCCTGATGACCTTGTGATGTGTTATGGAGTGTCAGTGCTGGGAGAAGGCTGTGCCCGCGCCATTGTCTTCCCACCACCTGTGTCTGATGGGAGCAAGACACTTTCTAGCCAAGAATTGGCCTGTGCTGTTGTCCTCGAAGGAAAGAATGGGCGACATAGGAAATTCAGTGACATCTGTATACAATCTTCCCCTCACTGTAGTTACTGGGAAATAGGAACCCAGACCCTGCATGTGGCAGAGAAAGATTTGAAAAAAGATGCAAGAACCTCAGTGTTTCCTGGTAGGAAATCTTACTCCTGAGACTGAGCTTCTGACTCTGGGGCTCTGGGTAAATATAGGAAGAGGTGGAGGTGGACATATTCCCTAAGACCCTTTTCCACTAATGCTCAATCCACATATTCAAGATAGGAGAGTGGTAATATGCATTGTGATATATTCATGGGATGAAATGCTGACCAGCTGTTAAAAAACGTCATGTTTCAGAAGACTGCTTAGTGGCATGGAGTGGTTTGTATCATCTGATATAAAGTGGAAAAAGTAGACTGTAGAACAGTGTATACCATTTGATACCAATTCTGTTAAAGTGAAAGACATGAACCAGAACAACCATTTTATGTGACTCATATTTTCAACTTTATATTATCCAATTTTTTTCTATAATGGAAATATATTAGTTTTATAGGCAGAAAGAAATTTAGGGCTCATGATCCCTATAAACAGCAAACACTGTTAAGCATCGTGGTAGAGATGAGATGGCAGTTTACCAAAACAATTCCCTTTTCTTCCAGGGGGCACAGGTGAACCACATTGTCCAGCCTCACTTGAGGTCTAGTGTGGCTGTCTGAGTGTTGCCGCAAATGGGATGTGAGTGGAAATGCTGTGGGCACCTTCCAGACATGGCTCCACACACTCCTGGGCCTGACCGTGTAGACTCTTCCTCTTCTAGGGTTTGATGCAGGTGGACACGAGGAATATGGATGCCACATCTTTAGGGGACTGAGCCTGCTCCCTTGATCATCAGTTGACCATGTAATTATTCTCCAAACTGGGACACTTGAGAGTCGGAGGGGGCACTACTCACCAGGAAACTCATTTTGGACTGTGTGTGAACAAGAAACAGATTTCTACTGTGTTAGTCACTGAAAGGCTAAAGTTTGTCTGAATAGTTAGGGTTATCTTAACTAACACATGGACCAACTTACTGAAGCCTACCTGTTTTTGAATTCAAATATTTTTAAATAATTATATATTTATATAATTAAATTGTACACTTAATTAAATTATATATTTAATTAAATATAATTAAATAATTATACAGTTTAAAATATCGAATACATTAGAAAACAGAAAGAAGAAAAAACTTGTCTGCCTTGATCTCAGCACCCCATTGACCACTGTTAACAGATGTTTTTCCATCTAGGTTTCTTTCTATGTGTATATATATATATTTTTTGAATACTTTTTTTTGAGGACGATTAGCCCTGAGCTAACATCTGCTGCCAATCCTCCTCTTTTTGCTGAGGCAGAGTGACCCTGAGCTAACATCTGTGCCCATCTTTCTCTACTTTATATGTGGGATGCCACCACAGCACGGCTTGATAAGCGGTGCGTAGGTCTGCAGCCGGGATCCAAACCAGCAAACCCTAGGCCACCTAAGCTGAATGTGCGAACTTAACTGCTATGCCACTGGGCTGGCCCTTCTATGTATATTTTTATATAGCTGTGATCACAACATATTTAATTTTTATTCCTATAATTTAAATTATTCAACATAAACATTTCCCTCATTTTGTTCAAACTCTACTAGTGAATTTCACTTTAGATTCTCATTTATATTTAATAAATAACCTATTAAGTTATTTAAATAATACAGAAAGATTATAGGAAAATTAAGAAAATGGACATGTAGGAAGAAAAAAGCTTAAAAGGAAAATACATGTATAAGCAAAAATTTGATTGTAGTATATACTGCTCTCTAATTGCTTTTGACTCTAACATACCTAGTGAACATTCTCGATGTGGCAAAATGTAATTCTATCTCAAAACTTTAAAGTTTCCACAGTGTTCAATCATATGGAACTTTAAAAAATCTAATCTCCAAATTGAGGTGAACACTGGCATGTTTTGAAAATTTGACTTTCGTAACAAATCTATAAGGACACTTACCTTGTCCACATTTCTCAGTGTGATTGACGGCCAGATCAAAGATTGTTTTTTTCCTTAGGACCTTTGTGTGTAAGGTGTGAAAATGCCGTTTTCAAAATGTGCAAACTGATGTGAGCATGATTAATTCTGTAAATCCTCAATTAGATAAGCAAAAAATTATATTTTAATTTGCATTGATTAATTAGTGAGCTTTTACTTTTTTCCAAATATTTATTGGTTTTAAAAATCAATTGCCTGTTAATGTTCTTAGCCTAGTTTTCTAGAGTGGTGGATAATGTAGATTTTAAGGGCTGCAGCATCCATAATGTCCATGTGCCATATTTTACCATTTCGCTACTTTGGACAATAATAATGATTCTAATTTGGGGCTTATTATTAAATAATAGAGTGTGAACATCTTTATAAATAACACACACGCACACACTTTAGACCTCATGTAGGAGTAAGTCTTAGAAATACAAGTCACTAGATTAAGAGAGAGAAATAGGTGTAAACTGACTTAGAAAGCATTTTAAGGAAACAGGTACCATCAAGAGCATCCCAGTCTTCCTGATGCTACAGGCATTAGAAGTTAATTATTTTCCTTCCTCATGTGTGTCATACAATGTTGAGTGCTCCTATAAGGTGTAAGGGGGAACTGACCAGCCAGGCACTGTCCTTCGAAGCCACACACCTGTGTCCCTGGTGGCAGATATGCCTGGCGACTATCTCCCTGGCTTTGGTTTATGCCCTGGGACTCTACGGAGCTCCTCATGGCTGACTTTCTGGGGTATCTATTTCTTTACTGTGATTGCTTCTCCTAAGAGTGTCCATTTCTACTGCTGTGACATGAAGTTGTCCCCTGGCTCGTGCACCTTCTACGATTCGCTTGTTCATCTCCGCACGTGCGTTCAGCTCTTCCCTCCCCTGTGCTTCTGCTGGTGCTGTGAGCCCCAGGGGAGGCTTGGCAGATGGACGTGGGGACAGTCTTGAATGAAAAATAAGCTTGCACTTGCTTTTCATATCTGTGTGATTTGTTATTCTTTTCAATGAAATTGCTTATCTTTTCGATGTTTGTCTCAATTGATTCAGTGTTTGTTCAGCTCTTGTGAATTGGATGTGTCACTGATGGTGCTGTTTGAAGGATATAGGATCTTAAAATAAGGTCATCGGGGGCTGGCCCTGTTGCTGAGTGGTTAAGTTCACGCACTCTGCTTTGGTGGCCCAGGGTTTCACTGGTTCGCATCCTGGGCGTGGACATGGCACTGCTCGTCAAGCCATGCTGAGGTGGCATCCCACATGCCACAACTAGAAGGACCCACAACTAAAAATACACAACTATGTACCAGGGGACTTTGGGGAAAAAAGGGAAAATAAAATCTTAAGAAAAAGAATAAGGTCGTCAGGATCATAATTGTTGATGCAAATAATCATAACCAGTGTATAGATAAGAAAGACACAGTGATATTAGTTGAGCCAATGCTGAGGACTAGCCCAGAAGTGCTGTCTCCCCCAGGGAAGAAAGCTCTCCTGAAAAGCTTGGCTACAGCATGGCTTTAGACCATTTCACAGCCAAGAACATACATGATGCACAACAGCAATACAATTTTCCCCCAAACTCACAAGGATATGTTTTGCTACAGTTTAGCACATACACAGCAGGTCAGCTTGACCATGGTCCTCCGGGAAGAAGATCTTATCTTGAAAAAAGTGCTGGTATTGGTGCCAGGAAAAGGGAGACATTCATCCCTATCTTTAAAGAGTGCATTCTTTGCTTTGGGAAAATGTTTGAAGCAGATGTACAGTGTGTGTTTTGTGGGTCAGAAGTCAGGCTACTCTGGGAAAAACAAGTTTTCGGCTTAACCACGGTTCAACCAGAACAGCTTCACCATACACCTCAAGATGTGAAAGCTTCTTATTATTCTTATTATTTTCATCACAATGAAAGGGCTTGCACTTGAAGTGTGGTATTTTGTGGGTTTGTGGACTAGGGCTCATTCCTTCCACAAGTAAATAAATAAAAATAAGGCTACTCTAGTTGGCTCCTCCTTCCCTCCTTCGCCTCTGGTCATGGGATCCCCTGAGCACAGACTGGGAGCCTCAGGACCTGTGGGTCTCCAAGTCTCTTACAATTTCACACTGCCTTCTGGAATCAAAAAAGATCACACATAAAAAACTGTAATGTGCAATACAGATAAAATACAGAGAATTTACTTATGTTCAAGACACGATTTCTTGAGGATTCCAAATACAGATCCATCTGCCGAACTGACCTGCCTGGGGGAAGAGGAGGAACCAGGAGAATTTAGAGGACATTTCACCTCACTGTAAGCTTCCCAACGTAAAGGACATAGCCTATTATGTGCCTGGCGCAGAGAGATCGACAATGATGCATTGATGGACAACCAAGTGGTATTTTCCAGCCCAGCTGCCCTGGAACCCTCAGGCTCACAGAGCTGCCATAACCCAGGTTGCCAGCAGGGGTCCTCAGGCTAGGCTGAAAGGGGTTGAGGCTGCTGAGTGACTCCATAGGCCATAGTGGCTGAGGCCTTGGGATGCTGGGCTGGATGGAGGAACTGAACTCTGCTCAGTTGGGAAGTGGGTACTCGCCCCTCTAATAGGCATCAGGTGGGCTGGCAGCTCACTTATGACATAAATATGTAATAGAGGAGAATTGACATGGGGCTTTGGGAACTCTTTTAAGGAGGTGAGAGAAAGGCTGGCGCAAAACAAGATGGGCTGGAATGGAAAGGAGCTGGTGGCCAGGGCAGTCACATGGAAAACAGGAGCTGCTGTGGGAGGGTCAGCCAGGGAGGAAGGTTGAGTGAGCTCAGTGCTGGGCCCAGGACAGGGCAGGGAATGGGACCAGAGTGAGGCTGGTGGCCATTGTGGGAGCATCTGAAGTTCTGAAGCTGCAGATGGTCCTGGCTGTGGGAGAAGCTGCCCCCTCTGGAGAGAGAGGCCCTGGAAACAGGAAGCTCAGTGCTCACGGCCTGGCCCCTGGCCTCCTGGGTCCATGGAGTCACTCCCCTTCCACTGACCTGCTCCTCTCTCTGCCAGATTGTTGGGGGGTTGGTGTTGGTGGTTGGCTTAGAGAAGGTAGGAATTTTCTAAGGCCCAGGGAGGAACATATATATGGGAAGAAGATTGTCCTTTTATAATGGGCAGCCTTCAGACTCAGCCCTTGCACAGGGCTCAGCACCACAGCGCTGTGACTGAGAAAGGATACAGCATGGGGTTTAGGGGGAAGGAGAGCTGGAGGAGGAAGGAGGAAGGACAGCCACAACTGACAGCAGAGGGCTGCCTGGAGCATGCTGTTGCGTGTTGAAAGTGGTTCAGTGAGTCAGTGAGACTTCAGTCACACTCGCTAGAGATCCATTTATTATGGCCCCTCAGTCCCACTGCCCGCCCCACGGGATTCCTGCCTCTGCCCCAGAAAAGATGGTCAGGCACAGAGCAAGGCCAGCATCATGGCTGCTATGGGAAGAGCTTCATTGTTCTCTTTATCCAGGGCATGTAGTGTGAGACCTTCATGAAGACTGTTGGAGGGGTCCCGTTGTTTTGTCCATAGGAGGCAATACCATGGGCCATGTTTTCACAGACGAGGGGTCCCCCGGAGTCTCCCTGGGAGCAGAGAGAGGAAGGACGGAACTGGCCTGCTCGGGGTCCTGTCCTTCCCACCATCCCAGGGGTCAGTGGTCTCTATTATGGGCTGCCTGGAAGATCAGGGCTAGAGCAGGCATTGTCACCTCCCTCTTCCCAGGACTCCAGCCTGGCTCTGACTGTTCTTTGCAGCTCCACCCAGGCCAAGGCTTTCTCTCTAATCCTTAGGGAAACTTTGGTGAGAACCCTGCTGTGGGGTGACTGATCCTTCCTCAGCTTGCAGCCCTGATCCATGCGGGAAAAAACTAAAGACTGGATTTGTGGACCCTGGATGCCCAAGCTCTCAGGTTGAGGCATGAAGATATGGCCACTCCTATACCCGACATCCTCCCATTTCCTTTCTCTGAGTGCTTGTCTAGGTAGATCCTGTAAACCTTACCGTGAGGATATTCTTCATCATCTTCGGGTCCCCTACACATATGTGGGTGGTCTGGTTATAATGGTCGGGGAAGATGGATTCTCACTCCTCATCCTTCTCCACGGTCAGCTCCACCTCCTGCAGTATATTTGCTGAAATGCCCATTGAGTCTTGCCCCCAGCCGGCCACACTGCACACCTCTCTGGGCTTCACCTGGGCCTTGCCCCAGGGCAGGCTGAGGGTCCTCACAGCTGCAGTCTGCATGGCCTTTCTCTCCAGCTGATGGGAAGAGGCAAGAAAGCCCAGCTCAGCCACCTGCTTCCTGGGCCTGACACCGCAATGGGGCTGCACTGACTTCCCCTTTCCCCTGAGCCACTTGGGACTAGTCAGGTGGCCAGGATGGGAAGGAGGGAAGGGACAGGTCCCAGTGGGAGGGGAAGAAATCTGGACCCAAGAGAGCAAGAGCAATGGGGAGATTTCCTTACCTTTATTAACATGATGTCATTGGAGAAGTTCTGAGGATTATAGTCTGGGTGGTGGATGGCTTCTTTCACAGGGATGACCTGCCAGGTACTCTCCTGCTGTTGGATGTTGTGGACCCCCAGGGCCACCACGTTGACTGAGCTGCACACAAAGCAGAGTAGGGACGTAGGGTGCATGGAGTCATAGGAGATTCAGTCCTGGAGCCATGAAGGGTAGGTGACAGCCGGGGCAGGGCAGGGCTGCAGGTAGAGGAAATCGAGACAACACGAGGGCCAGGTTCTGAGTGACTCTGTGCCCTGTGCTTCTCAATGACACTGAGAGGAGGGCTTCTGGAAGCTTTCTCTTGTCCTCAGGCAATACTGTGAAAATACTCTGAGTTTGCATTTTGACCCTAATGCATGCTTTCATCCTCCACAGCTGCTTTATTTGGCCAGTGTGGTCTCTCTTCTCAACTGGGCCACTTGCCCTCACCTCTGAACCTCTGACCCCAAAGTTTGCCTGTCCTATTTCTCACTTTCCATGGCCCAGTCATACCTTCAGACGGCTCCTCTGATGAGCTATTGTGGCATTGAGTTTCCAGGAGCTGGGGGAGCTCCCCTGGGCTGTAGCCTCTGGACAGAGCACAGGGGTCCCTGTAGGGGTCTCAGGAGGTGTCAGTTGTCTGTGGACCCTCACCTTCCCCAGCAGTGAGCAGCTGTCAGAACAAAGTCTTTTCTCACGAGGACACCGCCACACCTATTGGGCGTCTCTTCAACTAGATAGTGAATCAACGCCATGTAGGGGCGGGAGTGGGGCTTGGCCTCGTGTCCTCCGGTGATGATTCCTGAAAGAAAAGACTGGAAGTTGTGCTTTCTGGGAGCGGCTGTGGAGCCTTTCAGGATAGGAGGCTTCAGAAGGTGGTGATTGAGGGTGGGGTCTACAGTGCCCTGCAGACACTGTGGAAGAGTCCTCCCAGGTTCTCCTTGCAGCAGAATAACCTTTCCTGAATGTCAAGCCTCAGAGCCCATTGTGAGAAAAGGAGGGACAGTGCTTATTGTCCTCGTCCTACTTCAGACCGTGCATGGAGGAGATAAGAGCTGTCTTCATGATGGTGGAGCCCATGGGATCGTGGACAGGGCTCCCCTGATGTCTTCTTCTCAGTGAGTCTCCTGACCCCTCTGAGCCTCTGCTAACGTCCTGACTGGTTCCCGTATCTAATAATCTGTCTGTGAGCTTATGGCCCTGGATTTTCTAAAATCCTCATGTTCAAGGGTCTAACTTGTCCTAGGAACTCAGTAAACATTTTTGGGCTTTATGAATGAATGGCCTCCACTTAGAGAGATCGTGATGGTGGGATTGAAGGCCATCGTCATACGGGGAGGGCACTGTGTAGAGCAGCAGAAGGCAGGGGGAGACGGGGCTGAAAAAGGGGTCCCCGGGCCTCTGGCAGAGCCATGGCACCAATGGGTGCCCTGCATGCAGTCATCTCGCCCCTTCTGAGATCAGCTGCCCCCTGGGATCCTCTCCTGGGCAGGGGTGAGGGGTTAGGGCACTGAGAAATGAAACTGGTTCTTAAGCTGAGTCCAGTGACAGGTCCCACTACTGCTGCTGGTTTGTCTGATCTGCCCTTTCCTGATCTGGAGTGAGGGATTTTAATTACTTATCTTTGTAGCTTCACATCCTTTGCCAAATGCTTTTTTTGAACAACCCACTTCCCAGGTGATAATAGAGAGGCTCACAGACTAAATCTTTAGTGAACACCCTTTGTTTCTCCCATCCTTGTTGAGTGTCTATGCAGCATTGGATTGTTAGTCTAGGTTTGGGATGGGAGCTGGGGGTCTAGAAAGTTCTTGGGCTCAAATTGAGGAAAATCCTTGACTGTGCTAGGCCGAAGGATCAGGAGTCCAGAGGGTTTTCTGAGATGGGCTGGAACATCTGGAATGGGGATGGTCACTCACCTGTCCCAGGCTCGGGGGGCATAAGAAAGGCCAACAAGAGCAGGAGTGGCTGCATCTTCCCTGAAGGTCTGCCCAGGTCAGAGCTGCTGGTATTTATTTCTTCCTGACACACGGTGCCCGAGGGGAAGGCAGGAGTGTGGCTCAAGACCTCACGGACCTTCTAGACCTGTGCTTCCGGTTTTCCTGCGTCATCTCTAAGGTAGTTGGTCGAAATTCTCTGGCTTGGGGTAGGTGACAATAGCACTGTGACCACATTTGCACTCCCAGTGCTGAGTCATAAGGTGAAAGCAAGAAGAAAGAACAAGAAAGTGAAGCCTGGTGGCCTGCCTGGTGGCACAGCGGTTAGTTCGCACGTTCCACTTCAATGGCCAGGGGTTCGCCGGTTCGGATCTCGGGCGCTGACCTTAGCACTGCTTGTCAAGCCATGCTGTGACAGGCATCCCACATAGAATAGAGGCAGATGGACCAGGATGTTAGCTCTGGGCCTATCTTCCTCAGCAAAAAGAGGAGGATTGCTGGCAGATGTCAGCTCAGGGCTAATCTTCCTCAACAACAACAACAAAAGAAAGTGAAGCCTGTGCTGCAGCCAGCAGAGGAGCTGTATCCCAGAGCCCCTCAGTGACTGAATCGTTAATGTCTCCATTTCTCAGCTCTTGGCTCTTTTTCCAACCTGATGAAGTCATGAATAGCTATTTAGCAAGCTAGGTCCAGGGATGTGAGCAAGATGGCTGCTGACCTTGAGAAGCAAGTGGTTGGCTTGAAAAGACTGGGAATCTGTGGTTGGAGTACGGGCTGGCAAGGGCTGTGGTGGGGGTCTCCTTGGTGAATGAGATAGAGACTGGACCTACTTTAGGAGCTTGTAGAGCTGGACACACCCAAACTCCCCAAATGGTAACCCCACTGCCTCTCTGACCACCAGTGCAGACTTGTATTTTCGAATGTTTAGAGCCCCCTCTTTACATGTAAATATTCTGTGACCAAGAGAGCTTCACTTATCCTTTTGGACAAAAGTCCTGGACTTGATATTCATTGGACCAAAACAAACCATCAGTGGGTCTGTCAGAATTGAGTGGCTTGATTGGTTTCTGCTTGGGTCTTGCAGCACTCCTAGACCTGAGGTGAGGACTGTTACCCAAATCATAGTGGCTGTTTTCTTGGTAGGGGGTTCCCCTCAAGATTTGCTGGTCACTGTTGCCAGGTGATAGGGAAATGTTTGCCTATTGTCGTAATAATTACTATCCACTCCAGTATTCTGTGTCCAGGGTCCGGTGAACCATGGCTCTGATGTCCCTGGGCCTAACAATTATAAGCATTTGCAAACAGATTATCCCAACACTCTCACCAGTGTGACGACATGGAAAGGAAGGCATTATGAATTCTAAACAGCCCAGTCCCAATTCTGCTGAAGGAACAGCATCTTATGAAGACATAGAAACAGAGGGGAAGGAAACCTGTTTAAGCATTAATGATGATGCCCTTTGGGTGGTGGAATTCTCAGGAATTTTCATGTTCTTATTGCTATGTTCTGCCTCTTACTGTCTTTCTCTGATGAGTATCTATTACTTTTCTACCCACCATACATTTTCCCGTAGTCAAAGCACACTCATCACTTGCAAACAGCTAGCAGACCACTTCTTTCCAGTCCAGGCTTCTCTAAGGTGGATGTTTTAAAAATGAGGTTTCTTTCCTGGATCCATTCTTATATAAAAATAGGTTCTTGAGAAATAGAAGAAAAATTTACTCAATAAGCTATAGGCTATAGGACATTTTGGTGAATAAAGGAGGTATCAATGATTTCTACTCTAGAGATGGAAGTTTATTTAGTCCCTGGCAGCCTCCCCTCCACCCTGCTCTGCCCAGGGTAGTTCTGGCTTCTGCCCCAGAGAAGATGGATGCATCAGTCCTGGGGGCACCTGAGTCTGGGTCCTGCAGGCTGAAGTATTGTGCTTTTTATCCAGGGCAGAAAGCTTGGGATCCTGTTGAAGACACATGAAGGTTTCCCATTGTTTTTTTCAAAGGAAACAATGCCCTGGGCCATGTTGTTCCACACGAGGGGGCCCCAGGATTCCCCCTGTCATAGAGAAGGGAGAAGTCTCAGTTAGAGCCCACTGGCTCCCCCTTCTCAGCATCATTTTCTCTATGGTGCTCTCCTGCTCCCTTCTCAGGGCCTACATGTTCAGATGAGTAGTGGCTGATTGATTACCGTTTACCTTGGCTCTCAGTGTCAGGGAGATTGGTGGATCCTCTGTGATCTCCCTGCACCATAAGCCTGTGTCCTAGCTGTGTCCTCTCTCCAGCACAACCCAGTCCCAGGCCCTCATCTTTTTGTCAGACAAAGGCCAAGAGATTGGCTGGAGGGAGATGCCTGGGCTTCACATGCTGGGAACAGCATGCCTCCACCCGTGAGTTGACCCAGGTCAACCATTGGCTCTTGGGTGGGAGAAGGCCTGGCATGTCACTCCAGCATCACTATGTCCCTGGGGCAAGGCTGGGAAGATTCTTGTCTCCTTATGCTTGCCATGGCCTTCTTGTCTTTAGGGTTCCTCACACACAGCTGGATGCAGTTGTTATGGTTTTTGAAGAGGTTCTTGCACTTCTGCTTATTATGCACTTCTAGATCCACCTCTCAAAGTGTATTTCCCCTTCGACCACTTGCCAGTTGTCCCCAGCCTGCCACACTGCACACCTGCCTCAGCCTCACCCAGTCCTGGCTCTGTGGCAGGGCGATGGTCTTCACAGCTGAGTTGAATTAAGCCTTGTTTTGTAGCTGGTCAGAAAGGTGAGAGATGGCAGGTCAGGTCCCACCTACCAGTTGGGCTCAGACCCAGGGGTGAGGTTGCCTGTACCCTCTGCCTGGAGTCTCCCAAGCCCCCTACTATTACATTGACCCAGTGGAGCAGACAGGTTGGAGGAGACCCTGAATGAGCTGTTTGCTCCCTCATGACGTGTGTGAGTGCACCTGACAGTCAGCAAGATTGTACCTTCAGTAGCATGATGTCATTGACCTTTGGATTATCATTATAATCCTTGTGAGGGAAGGCTTTGAGCACAGGAATTACCTGCTGGCTATTTTCCATTTTTCTGATATTGTGAGTACCCAGGATGACATTTATTTTTCTGTAAAGAAAAGATAGATAGGGCCAGCCTCAGGATCTGCAACTATGTCCCTGAAAGGCAGATTGAAATTCCAGCCTAAGGCACACCTGCAGCTGAATCAGATAGGGAGGATGGGAAAAGTGGGCAGTGTTGCCCTTCTGTGCTCTGTGGCAGCAACCCTGCGTGGTTCCCGCAGTCTGTCTGTTTCCCAGGCCTCTGTCCACATGCTCCACTCCTGAATCCCATGCTCTTTGTGTCCTGGCCTGAGCGGATCAGATTGTTCCTCTGATTAGTCATTGGCTCTATGTGCTCAGGGACCTTCCAGAGTTATGGGCCGTGGGACTGTAACATGGGTCCCCAGAAAGACAAGAACTCATTTGTGCTCCTCACTCTCCATTACAGTGAGTTGTTGTCAGCACGAAGTTGTCTCGTACCAGGAACCCTCACATCTACTCTGGCCTTCTCTCTTGTTGTAGGAAAGTTTAGATGCTATGTAAGGCCTGGAGTGTCATCTGGCCCCTCTCTGCCCCATCTGATGTTCCCTGAAAGTGAAAATTGCCCTGGATTTCTGTGTTCATGGAAAATAGGGGCCAGGCACTGCCTCATGGCCTAAACCCATGGGATGTTCAGAGGCTGGGGTGGTTGTAGTGTCCTCAGGGACCCAACACAATGAGATGGGGCTACAGGCTTCAGAGGGTAGCTGGCAGGTTTGCAGCACAACTTGTTTCCTGACTTGGTTCTCAGTTTCCTCCTGTAGAGACGAGGAGATCGGCCCTTGTTCTGGAGCAAACATAGTTCATGTAAGTGTTAAGGGGACTCTCCTGGAAGACCTGGAAATTACTCTATTTGACCTGCCTAGTTGCTTCCTTGTCCCAGACCTTCTCTGACCCCTGTGTCCTGCTCACTTCCAGAATGGGTCTGGTCTGAGACCTGAACGTTTTGAGCTCTTGGAGCTGAACATTCTGGCTTCTTTCTCCCCTATCCTGGGTCAGACACATAGTACATACCCCAGAAATGCTTGCTGAGTACATGAATGAACTGTCCTCAAATCTGCTTTGGTCAGCAGCTGGTGAGGAGTGGGTCTAATGCAACCTGAATCCCAGCATGGATTTATCTTTCTAAGGCTTTGAGCCCTCAGGTCAAAGAGGGCAGAGTAAAAATGCTGGGAAATCAGAGTGAGATGGAGAAAAAGGCAGGAGGAGGCGTGGTGGGAACCAGTCTCTACTGGGGCCATGGAGCAGTGGTGAGACAAAACTCTGATGACTCAATTAGGTTTGGGTATTCTTCTGGTAAAGCTTAGTGGCTCAAGAGTAGGGACAGGGAGAAGGTGATGTCTGAGAAACTGAGTGTAAGATACCTGTTTCCTCTCTAGCCAGACGGTAGCTCCTGGGATAGATAACCACTCTTAGCTTTGTAGAAGGGGTGTTATATCCCCCATTTTCAGCTTTCCCCTCCACTAGAATCATGTGCCATTCTAATATTAGTCACTTTCCATGTGACAAGAGTGTGACCCTTGGAAGGGAGAGGACCCATGCACTCTCCGTGGGAGTAGTTTTCATTTCTGTAATTTCTCTGCGCTGCATATCCAGCGACAGATCTGGGGATCAGCAAATTTCTGGGAATGAACTGAGGCAAGGGAGGATCATAATGACAGCCTCACTGGGACACTGTGGAAGTATCGCTGTTGGAATAAGCCAGGCTTCTGAGGATCTACAGGGGCACTTATCTCCTTCAGCCCTGGAGGGTAAGAGATTGGCCAATAACAACAGAAGCAGCAGCATCTTACCCAAAAGGCTGATCATGTCTGAAGTGGTGTGTGCCTTCTCCTTCCAAGCCTTTCAATCCTGTGAAAGAAGAAGGGATGGGCTCAGTGACCACCAATTTCCTCCCAGTTCTATTGATTCTCAAGGTAAGAGCTTTCATCATGTCCCTCCTCCCCTCACAGTGAAAGAACCGTGTAGTGAGGGTTTTGGGAGAACTACATTCTTAGGCAGTTGATAGCATGACCACATTCACCAGGAGAAAATCCTGGAATGTGTGAATGGAGAAAGGGTTTTGGGATTAGCCAGCATTGGTGTCCCCTTCCCCTTAGTGAGATCCTCCAGGAACATGAATATGATTCCACCATGCCTTGAATTTGTGACTAGGCCATTGTCTACTTCCTAAAATAACATGCATCCATCTAGTTCTACTTTTTGTAGAGCTTCACTTTTTTGATAGCCCAGGGTTTTTCCTTTTTTTCGGAGGGATTTTTGGTATAAATACCAAAGTACCAAACACTGCTTTCTCCTGAAACACACTAGCCAAGAGCTGAGTCATCCATCAACTTTGTAGTAGTTTTAGGCAACTGCAAACTGTTAGGGACGGGGGTGAGGAGCAGAGATTGGGGATGAAGTGCAGATAGGACGTTGAAGAGAGCACTAGGAAGAGAAGGTAATGACAGAATAGGAGAGTTTGAGAGGAGGGGTATGACAGACAAATGCACTTGAGTTTGCTGTGCGGTCCCTTGTTGCCCTGATAAATCTAATGTTCTCAACTTCTTTATAATGCTTTGCCACTGAATTTCCTTGGTCACTGCTCTCTCACCTGGCCCAGGTAATCTGGTGCCCCAGTGTAGACCATGATGGAGGCAAAGGTTCTGCCCCTGATGCTCCCTGTCTCTGGTGAGGAACCTGGGATGGTTGCTCTCAGAGTTGTCAGAACACAGCTGCTTGAGGACTGTCAGCTCTTGAATGGGAAAGTTCCATGGCATGATGCTACTAAGAATACAAGCAATCAGCTTGACAGTTTAAATTATTTTTCATTGTTCTTAAATAATTTAATATACATATCAGAAGACTTTTGAAGTCTTGTCTCAAACTGGGCATAATTCTCATGCTGCTTTTTCATCTGTTGGATCACTCTGCCCAGAAGGTGGAACATGTCAAATATCTCCTCATTTTCATTCTCTGTCCCAGACGTGGCTGTTGTTTACAGGGGATATCATTGTTCCCCTATCTTTGATGATTTAGGCCTCCTCTCCACCCTCGATTTGGAAACCACAAGTACATTCAGCAATGTGTAGTGATTTATTAAATAAATGTGTATTAACACTTTGCGTTATGAAGCACATATTAAATAATATCTATGAAGTTTTGTAAACATAGAAAATCAAAGATGATAGAATGTAATTTTGGCCTAAAGCAGTTGATTATCTTTTGAGTGCATCTTGTCACATAACACCATGTGAGTTTTTACAATTTCCATAGGTAGTTTCTTGTACAGTTGGCTGCACTATTACATTTATCTGATAGGTAACTTTCCTTTGAGTTACTAGGATCCCGTATCAGGCTACACATCCACCCGACAAATGGCTCAGAGCCCCATTCTCTCAGGATGACCCATGCATCCAGATCATATTGGCAGGCAGTTGCCTCTTTCTGCTCTCCTTCTCCCCATCCTTGCCCCAGTCTCATCTGACCCTCACCTAGCTGATCATGACTCTGCTGCTCTGACCAAGGGCAGAAGGCACCTGTGCCTGTGCTTAGCCATTGTGTCTGGAGAGAAGCTTGGTTGCATTTCTGAGGCTCTCATTACTAAATTTGTAATTGCTTTAGAACATTTCAGTCAACAGAAAGAGAAAGTGAAGAGCGGAAATGAACAGAGTGTCAGAGATGTGTGGGACACTGCATGCAACATACGTGTAATGGGAGTCCCAGAAGGAGAGGAGAGAGAGAGAAAGGAGCAGAAAAACATATTTGAAGAAATAATGGTAAAAACTTTCGCCAATTTTGGTGACAAAACCCCCAAAGAAACCAAAACTATTAATGTACACACCCAAGAAACTCAGTGAACTCCAAGGAGGATGAAGTATCATAAAAGATCGGGCAATCTTCCCCCCATTCCTCCTTCCCTTCTACCCTAGATCTCATGGTCTCATTTCCAGCCCACCTCTCTCTTCAGACAGCACCTCTGGCTCATTCTTCCTACGGCTGCTGCTTCTATGTCGTGTTAGCAAGGGAGATGTGCTGGGATGGAGCTGCTTCTGAGTCTGTGACATCAACCAGACATGATGCCTCTTCTTCTTGACCTAGTACCCAGAGAGCACAGAGGTAAATGTGGCTGTAACAATGCCATGCGTGTGCAGAGGAGGTCTCTGCCCACTCTCTCCAAATAGCATCTTTTACCATCAGAGCTTTGTTCCTTTTGCATTACAAGAATTCTTTTGTACTATTAATTTTTACATTGTGGTGAAATATACATAACATAAAATTTAGCTATTAACCATATTTAAGTGTACAGTTCAGTGGCATTAAATATATTTACATTGTTGTGCAACCATCACCACTATCCATATCCAGCACTTATTTTTCTCCCCAAATGGAAACTCTGAATCCATGAAAAGTAACTTCCCTTTGCCCTCTCCCCCTACTCCTAGGAGATCACCATTTTGCCTCTTGTCTCCATAAATTTTCAAGAGATTCTTGAGTAAATGCAAGAGCCTTGAGCATGGTCTCCTCTTAAGCCTTACCCCTTATTTATCAATTGGACCTTATTAGGCAGTAAGCCCGCTCCAGGCAAGCAGAGATTGGAAGAAAAGTGGAATGGATAGAGGAAGAGCTGGGGAGGGGTCAAGCAATGGCACACAAGCCTGCCTGAATTTATCCTTCTGCCCGGGACCACCACGAGGAAGTTGAGCTTCCTTCCAACTTGTCCTGAGTGTGTTCAGGAGGGATACAGAGGCCTGTTTCTCCACACTTTTGGATATTTTGGAAGGCAAAGAGAGAGATAAGAGGCAAATTTCCTCATTTGAATGGGCTATTGATAGCTTCAGGGACAGCTGAGAGATGCTTGAAGCCTAGTGAGGGCTTCTGTTCTTGTTTCCAAGGAAAGAACAGCCCCAGTGAAGAGTGACTGTCTCCAGCTGGGCTCTGCTCCTCTGCCCTTTCTACAAAACTCATTGTCCTGAGAAGTGGGAATATAAGCAGCATTGCCACCAGAAACCACATCCCTAGTCCTCATGCTCATGCTCAGTGGAGCTCCTTAGTGGGGTGGAGGATGGGATCTTCCTCCACTTGTCTGGTCTCCTTCACTACCTGACAGGATAGCTTGCCATGAGGTGTGAAAAAAGCTCACCTTGAGGCTGGGTCTAGGAGATCCCAGCCTTGGGCTCTGAGGAGAATTCTGGAAACCAGAGGACAGTTCAGGTAGCCAGAAGACAGGATGTTTAGAGCCTAGGATAGTCTGTGGAGGTGAAGATGGTGGGGAAAGGAGCCCTTTGTCAGGACCACTACACACTGAGTTGGGGCTCTTGGATCCTATGGGCAGCATGGCAGCCTTGTGGCATGGCCCAGCTCCTTTCTTAGTTCTCAGTTTCTCCCTGTTGTGATGAGGAGTTCAGGTCTGGTCTGTATTAAGCATGCTTCAGGTACATCTTACAGGGAAAGGTTCTGTCTTTAGGGTAGATTGTCCAGAAGTTCTGGAAAACACTTTGTGTTGTCTATATTGGTTTCTTCTTTGTCTCTGAGCATCTCTGACCCCTGTGTCTTGCTCCCTTCCAGGATGAGGTTTGTCTCAAAGGCATGAACATTTTGAGCTCATTGGACAGAATACAGTGCTGTCTTTCTATTCTATCCTGAACTGAGCACATACAAAATCGTCATAAAGAGATCTCGTCAAGATGGCGGTGTGAGCAGACTTTGAACTCGTCTCCTCCCATGAACACAACCAGGTTACAAGTATTTTTGGAAAAATGACCCCAGATTGAAAACCGAAAACTGGATAAAAAGAACCTCCTCCCCCGCAACAAGGGACAGTCCTGACAAAGGCAGAAGAGGCAGAAATTCCTGCCAGAGAGGAAAAAAGCCATCTTTGGGAGCAGCGGAGCTTCTCAGCTGGCCAGGCGGGAGACACCCTAAGGTAGGCAGCCCTCCCTGGAGGACTGAGATCCGAGGTGGGGGTGATACTGCTATAAGCAGTCACAGCCCAGCTGAGATGGGGGTCCTACTGTCTGGCTTTGCTGGCTATTAACTGCAGTGAGGATACCCCTAGAAAAGCTATGGGCCGAAAGTCGAAAAGATCCGGGTCTTAAAGGGCCCATGAACAAACTCACTCATTGCAGCAACCTAAAATCACCAGAGAGAAGGCTGACAGTCCTTTGGTGAAACGAGACTCGCCTAGTGGGCTCTGGGGGCATCTTGGTGAAAGGAAGGAGCTCTCTGGAGACTGAGATATTGGTGGGGGCCATTGTTCTGAGCTGGTCCAGGCGTGCTGACACAGACCCCAGTGGGTGCCACGGAGGTCCATCCCTTGGCCTGTTAGCCCAGGGGTCTGCCACGCTCACTAGAGCACAGATTTAATCCAGTTCAGTCAGGGCAGGCAATCCGCCCTAGGGACCGGCTCCACCTAACAGCAAGCCCTCTAGCTACTTTTCAGCCTGCATTGACTGGGTGCCTTGATCCTCTACAGGCAGGCAAGGGTGTCTGCCTCTGTGGGGCAGGGCCTGTGTGAGGACCAGGTGAACTGTGGGGGGCATTGGTGGAGAGGTGGGGGCCTCTGCAGTGCAGCATCAGGGTACACTCCAGGGGGTTGAGAAGTGTGCATGGACCAGAACTGTGCTGATGGTGAATGTGGTCCTGTGGAGGGTGAGGCTTATCAGCAGCAGAAGACCTGTGCTTCACAAATAGCCATAAAAAGGATCAGCCCCACCTTCCAAAGTCTGAAACAATTGAGTGCCCCGGTGCCAAGGGCCAGCCCCTCTCAGCTGCACTCCTAAGAGAACTGACAACGGCCTTGTAGGCCTGAGGCCTATAGCAACTGTAAGCCCCTGAGTCTAGCAACCATTTACACTGGGTACCACCCCAATTAAGAGGAAAACTGCAACAGGAGTGTGCTGATAGACTTTGTAGCCAGCAGTGCTGAGGCTCCCCAAACCGGATTTACATACAGCTGGCCAGGGAAGGAAAGACTAGACTCCCTGGGTACCTGCAGTGGGAGCAACCCTGCCACAGCAGAAGGACACAAGTAGCCCACAAAGGGGTCACTCCTGGATCTTCTGGACTGGTGACGAGAGGGAAGCACACTGCTGGGTCTCATAAGGCATGTCATACATAAGGCCATTTCTCCAAGATCAGGAGACATAGCTGACTCACCTAATACATAGAAATAAGCACAGAGAAAGAGGCATAATAAGGAGGCAAAGGAATACTTTCCAAGCAAGGGAAGAGGACAAAACCTCAGAAAAAGGACTAAATGAAACAGAAACAAGCAACCTACTCGACAAAGAGTTCAAAGAAAATATCATGAGGATGCTCACAGATATCGGGAGAAGACTGGATGAACACATTGAGCACATCAGCAAAGAAGTGGAAGACATAAAAAAAAAAGCCAATCAGAAATGAAGAATACAATACTGGAAATGAGAAATTCACTAGAGGGACGCAATAGCAGAGTAGAGGGTGCAGAAGAACGGATCAGCAGGCTAGAGGAAATCACCCAAGCAGAACAGAAAAGAGAAAAAAGAATTACACAGAATGAGAACAGTCTAAGGGAACTCTGGGACAATATCAAGTGTGCTAACATTTGGATTATAGGGGTCCCAGAATGAGAAGAGAGAGACAAAGGTGCAGAAAATTTATTTGTAGAAATAATAGATGAAAATTTTCCTAACCTGAGGAAGGAAACAGACATCCAAGTTCAGGAAGCACAGAGAGCTCCAAACAAGCCCAAAGAGGCCCACACCAAGACATATTATAATTAAAGTGTCCAAAACTAAAGACAAAGAGAGAATCCTAAAAGCAGCAAGAAAAGCTCACAAGTGACATATAAAGGGAAGCCCTTCAGGCTATCAGCGGACTTCTCAGCCGAGACCCTACAGGCGAGAAGAGAATGGCAGGACATATTTAAAGTGCTAAAAGGAAAAAACCTACAACCAAGAATACTCTATCCATCAAGGTTTTCATTCAGAATGGAAAGAGAGATAAAGAGCTTCCCAGACAAGCAAAAATTAAAGGAGTTTATCACAAAGAAACCAGTTCTGCAAGAAATGCTGAAGGGACTTAAGTGGGAAAGCAATGACCACAAATAGAGATAAAAAAATTATCAAAAAACCCCAAAACAACAACAACAAAAAAACCAGGCAATAAAATCACTTGTAAAGGTAAAAATATAGTAAAGGCAGCAGATCAACTACCTGTGAAGATAATATGAAGGTTAAAAGACAAATGTACTAAAATCACCTATTTCAATGATAAGAGGGTAATGGATAGACACACACTGAACAAGAGACTATATATGATTTGAAAAACGCATAATGTGGGAGTGAAAAAGTAGAGCTTTTAGAAAGAGGTCAAGCTAAAGAGTCTATCAACTCAATATAGACTGTTATATGCATAGAATATTAAATAGGATCCTCATGGTAATCACAAATCAGAAACTTATAACAAGCAAGAAAAAAAGTAAGACAAAAAAAATCAAGCATGTACTAAAGATAGCCATCAAACCACAAGGGAAGAGAGCAAGAGAAAAAGAAAGGAACAGAGAAGAACTACTAAAACTCCCAGGAAAAAAAGTAACAAAATGGCAATAAATACATATTTATCAATAGCTACTTTAAATGTCAATGGACTAAGTGCGCCAATCAAATGCCATAGGGTGGCCAATTGGATAAAAAAACAAGACCCATGTATATGCTGCATACAAGAGACACACTTCAGACCTAAAGACACTCACAAACTGAAAGTGAAAGGATGGAAAAAGATATTCCATGCAAATGGCAAAGAAAAGAAAACGGGGGTAGCAATACTTATATCAGACAAAATAGACTTTAAAACGAAAACTGCAACAAGAGACAAAGACGGGCACTACATAATGATAAAGGGAACAATCCAACAAGAAAATATAACACTTGTAAATATCTATGCACCGAACATAGGAGCACCTAAATATACAAAGCAATTATTAACAGACGTAAGAGGAGAAATAGACAGTAACACAATAATAGCAGGGGACTTTAACACTCCACTTACACCAATGGATAGATCATCCAAACAGAAGATCAATAAGGAAACACTGGCCTTAAAGGACACATTAGACCAGAGGGACTTAGTAGATATATACAGAACATTCCATCCAAAAACCACAGAATACACATTCTTTTAAAATGCACATGGAACATTCTCCAGGATTGATCACATATTAGGCCACAAAACAAGTCTCAATAAATTTAAGAAGATTGAAATAATACCATGCATCTTTACTGATCACAAAGGTGTGAAACTAGAAATCAACTACAGGAAGAAAACCAGAAAAGCCACAAAAATGTGGAGATTGAACAAAATGCTATTGAACAATGATTGGGTCAATGAAGAAATCAAAGAAGAAATGAAAAAATTCCTGGAGACAAATGAAAATGAAAACACAACATGCCAAAATCTGTGGGATACAACAAAAGCGGTTCTAAGAGGGAAGTTTATAGCAATTCAGGCCGACCTCAACAAAGAAGAAAAATCCCAAATAGACAATCTAAAAGCACATCTAAAGGTACTGGAAAAAGAACAACAAAGGCCAAAATCAGCAGAAGGAAGGAAATAATAAAAATCAGAGCAGAAATAAACAAAATAGAGTCTAAAAAAATAGAAAACATTAGTGAAACCAACAGCTGATTCTTCGAAAAGATAAACAAAATTGACAAGCCCTTAGCTAGCCTCACCAAGAAAAAAAGAGAGAAGGCTCAAATAAATAAAATCAGAAATGAAAGAGGAGAGATTACAACGGACACCTCAGAAATACAAAAGATAAGAAGAGAATACTATGAAAAGCTATAGGCCAACAAATTGGATAATCTAGAAGAAATGGACAAACTCTTAGAAACATACAACCTTCCAAAACTGGACCAAGAAGAAGTAGAAAATTTGGATACACTGATCACCAGTAAGGAGATTGAAATGGCAATCAAAAACCTCCCCAAAAATAAAAGTCCAGGACCAGATGGCTTCCCTGGTGAATTCTACCAAACATTCAAAGAAGACAATACCTATCCTTCTCAAACTCTTGCAAAAAATTGAAGAGGAGGGGAGGCTTTCTAACTCCTTCTACGAAGCCAACATTATCCTGATACCAAAACCAGACAAGGACAACACAAAAAAAGAAAATTACTGGCTAATATCACTGATGAACATCAATGCAAAAATCCTCAACAAAATGCTAGCAAATCGAATACAACAATACATTAAAAAGATCATATATCATGATCAAGTGGGTTTCATTCCAGGGATGCAGGAATGGTTCAACATCTGCAAATCTATCAACGTGATACACCACATTAACAAAATGAAGAATTAAAATCACATGATCATCTCAATAGATGCAGAGAAAGCATTTGACAAGATACAGCACCCATTTATGATAAAAACTCTAAATAAAATGGGTATAGAAGGAAAATACCTCAACATAATAAAGGCCATATATGACAAACCTACAGCAAATATCATTCTCAATGGAGAAAAACTGAGAGCTATCCCTCTAAGAACAGGAACCAGACAAGGATGCCCACTTTCACCACTCTTATTTAACATAGTATTGGAAGTCCTAGCCAGAGCATCAGGCAAGAAAAAGAAAGAAAAGCGGATCCATATTGGAAAAGAAGAAGTGAAACTGTCACTCTTTGCAGACAACATGATTTTGTATCTAGAAAACCCTAAAGATTCCACTAAAAACCTTTTTGAAACAATAAAGGAATACAGTCAAGTCATGGGATACAAAATCAACGTACAAAAATCGGTTGCGTTTCTATACACTAACAACGAAGTAGCAGAAAGAGAAATTAAGAATACAACCCCATTTACGACTGCAACAAAAAGATAAATACCTAGGAATAAATAAAATACCTAGGAATAAACTTAACCAAAGGGTGAAAGACCTGTACACCGAAAACTATAAAACATTGTTGAAAGAAATCGAAGAAGACACAAAGAAATGGACAGATATTCCGTGCTCTTGGATTGGAAGAATTAACATCATTAAAATGTCCATACTTCCTCAAGCAATCTATAGATTCAACACAATCCCTATCAAAGTTCCAACAACATTTTTCACAGAAATAGAACAAAGAATCCTAAAATTTATATGGAACAACAAAAGACCCCGAATGGCCAAAGGATTCCTGAGAAAAAAGGACAAAGCTGGAGGTATCACACTCCCTGATTTCAAAATATACTACAAAGCCATAGTAACCAAAACAGCATGGTACTGGCACAAAAACAGACACACAGATCAATGGAACAGAATCGAGAGCCCAGAAGTAAACCCACACATTTATGGACAGCTGATATTCGACAAGGGAGCCAAGAGCATACAATGGAGAAAGGAGAGTCTCTTCAATAAATGGTGTTGGGAAAACTGGACAGCCACATGCAAAAGAATGAAAGTAGACCATTATCTTACACCATGCACAAAAATCAACTCAAAATGGATTAAAGACTTGAATGTAAGACCCGAAACTATGAAACTTTTAGAAGAAAACATAGGCAGTATGCTCTTTGACATTGGTCTGAGTAGCATATTTTCAAGTCCCATGTCTGACCGGGCAAGGGAAACAAAAGAAAAAATGAACAAATGGGACTACATCAAACTAAAAAGCTTCTGCACAGCAAAGGAAACCATCAACAAAACGAAAAGACAACCTAACAATTGGGAGAAGATATTTGCAAACGATATATCAGATAAGGGGTTAATATCCAAAATATACAAAGAATTCATACAGCTCAACAACAAAAAAACCAACAATCCAACTAAAAAATGGGCAAAGGATCTGAACAGAGATTTCTCCAAAGAAGATATACGGATGGCCAACAGGCATATGAAAAGATACTCAACATCACTAACTATCAGGGAAATGCAAACCAAAACTGCAATGAGGTATCACCTCACTCCGGTCAGAATGGCTATAATTAACAAGACAGGAAACAACAAATGTTGGAGAGGCTGTAGAGAGAAGGGAACTCTTGTTCACTGCTGGTGGGAGTGCAAACTGGTGCAGCCACTATGGAAAGCAGTATGGAGTATCCTCAGAAAATTAAGGATAGATCTACCATATGATCCAGGTATCCCACTGCTGGGTATTTATCCAAAAAACTTGAAAACACAAAGGCGTAAAGATGTTTGCACCCCTATGTTCATTGCAGCATTATACACAATAGCCAAGACTTGGAAGCAACCTATCAAGGGACGAATGGATAAAGAAGATGTGGTATTTATACGCGATGGAATACTACTCAGCCATAAGAGATGATGAAATCCAGCCATTTGTGACAACATGGATGGACCTTGAGGGTATTATGCTGAGTGAAATAAGTCAGAGGGAGAAAGTCAAATACCATATGAGCTCACTCATAAGTAGAAGATAAAAACAACAACAAACAAACACATAGCATTGGAGATTGGGTTGGTGGTTACCAAGGCCGGCGGGGGGGGGGTGGGCAAAAGGGGTGAGTAGGCTCACATGTGAGGGGATGGACTATAATTAGTTTTTGGGTGGTGAACATGATGCAATCTACACAGAATTTGAAATATATTGTGATGTACATCTGAAAATAAATAAATAAAATAAATAAAATTTAGGAATTTATCAAAAAAAAAGTCATAAAGGTGTGTTTGATGCATGAGTGAATAATACACAAATTTGCTTTGGCTTGCATGTGTGTGGGAAATGTCCACATGGGTTTCTGAACTCCTGCATGGATTTAACTTCCTAAGGCATTGAGCTGTCAGAATAGTGAGGGCAGATACAAAAGATGGGAAATCAGAGTAAGATGCGGAAATGAGCAGGAGGGGCTGGGACTTGGTGGAGTGAAAAAAGAACAGAGGAAGATTGGCAACAGATGTTAGCTCAGGGCCAATCTTCCTCACCAAAAAGCATACTTTTAAAGAAGAAAGTGCCTGGCTCTGGTCTCACCTGAAACGTGCTAGCCAAGAGCCCAGTCATCCATCAATTTCTTGGTAGTTTCAGACAAGGAAGAATCCTGCTTGTGGGGCTGCAACAAGGAGATTGGGGAGGAAGTGGCAATGGGGTGTTAAAGAGAGTAGGAGGAAGGTAAGGAGAGGCCAGAAGGGGAGCCTTAGAGGAGGGTTAATGACAAATGTGCTTGAGTTCAGTTTGTGTTCCCTGCAGACCGGAAGTCTACTTTAGTTCCAGGTGAGGTAACTAAGCATGAGCTTGTCATGGTTTTATGAGTTCCCAGCCAAGTCAGTAGGATCTTTAATACACAGAGTCTGCACCTGGAGAAAGAGAGTGGGAGGAATTGTGTCCTTTTGCAGTAGAGTTCAGTGTCAAAACACTAATGCCAGAGTTCTTCTGCTGAGGTTTCCTTAATAGAGAAGAGTGCAGAGCTGCGGGAGGTGGTGGGGCTGGCCTCTGGGATGGTCAGGAAGGAATTGTCTCCTGGATGTGAGCGCTGTGAGGTGTGGAAACCTTTCCAGTACAGCAGCTGGAGACAGAGAGCTGCCTGGGAAGTGCTGCCAGGCACAGAAAGACCTGGGAGTGGGACATGTCTGCCCTGGGTGTTTCCTGGGGACTGAGTCCTGAGACTGGGCAGTGCTCTGGGCTGTAAGTAATTGTCGCAGAGAGGAAGGGCTGAATGGGGGACACTTCCACCGCACTCTCCTCTCCACTCCCCACCATCAAATATTCTTTCCATTTGCCAGTGCAAACATTTAATAGTGAGACTGTTATCCTCCCAAGCATGCTAATAAAAGACAATTCCTGTCAGTAGATGCTAGCCAATACAGAGAGTGACTGAGTCTTGTCAAATATATAGTTGATTAACATTTTGTCGATAAATGGCTTACACTGAATATTAGGCTAATGACTTTCTGATAAGCAGGACCCATAAAATAATGGTCACATTTACCAGAGCATTTCTGTGTATAGTCGCTTGGATTTGATAAAATATGACCTCGGTGATTATTCCATTTAAGATCATAGAAATTGCTAAATTTCATATGGTTAATATCACAGGGCAAGAGTAATTAACAGTTCTTTTCTTTTTTTCAATTATTTTCCTGAGGTCAGAATTGTTTATAACATTGCATAATTTTAGGTATACATTATTATTGATCAGTTTCTGTATAGACTGCAACAGTAATTTACATTTTGCTTTAGGTAGAAAAATCTGGCAGCTCATTCTGTATGGTTACCTTAAGAAGGCATTTGAAGCATGGTTTCAAATTAAGTGACTTTGGTAATCTTTTCTTTGAATATGGGCTAGTCTTTAGGGTAAAAGTCATGTTATTTTAGTCAACAATTTGTGCGGAGTTTTGAATATCATCAGTGTATCAAAACAAGAAGCAGACTCTCCCTACATTGAAAATGAGATTATTGGTCCATAGTACAGTGGGGATTGACATGGTGAAGGCTTTGGGAGAAGGACTCTGGTTGTGATGGACGTGTGAGTTGCTTCTATCTCTTGGCCACTGTGAATAGTGCTGCTGTGAACATGGGTGTTCGTTAGCTATTTTTCAGCAAGCCAATCTTTTTTTTAGTAACATGATGTCATTCATGTTGTTCTGCTGGTCACATTCAGGGCGGATGGCTCTGAGCACAGATATGCACTCTGGGTGCTTTCCAGGCTCCCCGTGTTGTGGGCCTCCAGGATGACATTTATAGGGCTGCAAAGGAAAGGTGGCCTAGAGGTAGGTGTGAGCTGCAGGAGCTCAGTCCACAAGCTCGGCAGCCCCGGGTGGTGAGACTGTAGCTGTGGGAATTGAGGGGATGGGAGGGCTCTGGAGCTGAGCTGTCTGTGCCCTCTGCTTCTTCAAAGCCCTGAGCTAGGGATGGTGGGGTACACAGGGACCTTGAGTTTTACTTCCCCTAGATTAAACTGAGAGAGAGCTTGAATTGATGTTTTGGGCCTCAGTGTGTGCCTTCCATTTCCCCCTTCGCTCTTTTTGATCATGTCCTTCTTTTCTCCTCATTTATACTGGCTTGTTCTCTGCTCCCAGACCTACCTTGTTTCTTTGTCACCCCTTTATTGTGGAAGCCTGCTTACAGGGTGCCCCTCTTATGAACTCTTCTGGGCCTGTGTGTGGTCACCCAGGAAGCTCCTTAGTTCCTCATGTTCCCCAGAAGCGTGCTGCCTTCAGCACACAACCTTCTTGCACCACAAACCCTGCTCAAGTGCCCAGACCTACTGGAGTCTGGGTCTGAAAATATGCCGGGTAGGGATGGGAATGGCCCCTGGCTTTTTGGCCTCAGATGATCTCCCCTGGAATGGAGCAATCAGTACTTATCTCTGTGTTCTCAGAACCCGCGGTGTGGGAACGAACTTGGTGCTCCAGAAAGGCTGTAAAATGGGAGGCAGGAGAGATGATGCAGAGGACTGAGGAGTGGGGCCTGCAGGGGTCTGCTCCACACATTGGGAGAGCACTCTAGGGTTCTTCAGGAAACTGCTGACTCCCATTCTCAGATCTCAGCTCATCCCACCTTCCCCAAAGGAGGAGAAGAACCCTTGGTCCAGGCATGGTCAGCTTCAGCCTACCCTGTTGAGGAGAAATGCTCTGCTGTTGTATGGGAGGCCGCTGGAGTGGACTCTTCCTGAAGTTCCTGGTACTTTCCTCAGGGAGCTTCCCAGATCCCTCTGAGTCCAGCTCACGGTCAGCTCACGACCAGCATGGTTTTAAGATTCTAGAAGTGAGATGATGGACTGTTATTGCTGTCTCCTTATCTCCTAGGCTCTGACACATGGGTGGCAAAATGAATTTAGAGAGCACATTTATATAGCACGTTCTAGGTGCCAGGGTCAATTCCAAGAGCTTTATGTACACTAAGTAATTTAGCTCTTACAAGAACTCTATGAGGTAGGCACTGAAATGTTTCCTGTTTTATGGTAAGGAAGCTGAGGAACTGTCAATTTAAATAACTTGCCTAGCGATCCAGTGGTAGGCAGTGTCTAGGCAGGCTGGCTCCTGGGTCTATGAGAGGGGTCTGATCTCTGAGGTTGGGGATGGTCACTCACCTGCCTCAGCCCCAGGAGGTAGGAGAAAGGCAACCAGGAACAGTACCTGCTGCAACTTCCAAGGAAGGCTGCCCAGTGAATTGCTGCTGGTGCCTCCTCCTGCCAGACTATTAGCCCCCAAGAGAGAAAGGAAGGGTGGAGGTGGGTGTCAGAATTCACACTCCCATTCACCTGCTGGTCTGATAGGTTTCATCACTCAAGCTGCCCAGAAGGCTTGTTCCCTAACTGCCAGTGATCTGGGCCGGAGAAAGTCATCCCGACCAACATTGCCATCCCCCACAACCACAGAATCGGGAATAAGTTGAAGGAGACAACAGAGGAAAGGGGAAGCCTGCCTGTCTTCACCCTCTGAACCCTGGCCACCCTGCTGAGACCCTGGCTGATCCCACTTCTTATTTATTTATTTATTCCTTTATTTTCATCTTATTGAGGTCATATTCATTTATAACATTTTGTAAATTTCAGATGTACACCATTATATTTCGGGTTCTGTAGAGATTGTGTTGTATTAACCACCAAAAGTCTAGTTTCCATCACCATATATATGTGCCCCTTTTCCCCTTTTGGCCTCAGCCCACCCACTTCCCCTCTGGTAACCACCAATCTGTTCTTTGTATCTGTGTGCTTGTTTGTTTATCTTTCACATACGAGTGAAATCATATGGTATTTGTTTTTCTCTGTCTGACTTACTTCGATTAGCAAGATAAACTCATGGTCCTCCCACCTCATTGCTAATGGTAAGATTTTTCCTTTTTTTGTGGCTGAGTAGTATTCCGTTGTGTGTGTATAATATACCACATCTTCTTTATCCATTCATCCACTGATGGGCACTTAGGTTGCTTCCAGATCTGGGTTATTGTGAATAATGCTGCAGTGAACATAGGGTTCCATATATCTTTTCAAGTTAGTGTTTTTGTGTTCCTCGGAATAATACCCAGAAGTGGAATAGCTGGATCATATGATAATCTTCTATTTTTAATGTTTTGAGGAATCTCCATACTGTTTTCCATAGTGGCTGCACCAGTTTGCAGTTCTGCCAACAGTGTATGAGGGTTTCCTTTAATCCGTATAATTTCCAACACTTGTTTTTTCTTGTCTTTTTAATAATAACCATTCTGGACGGTGTGAGGTGATAACTCATGGTAATTTTGATTTTCATTTCCCTAATTACTGGTGATGTTTAAAATCTTTTCTTATGCCTGTTGGCCAACTGTGTACCTTCTTTGGAAAAATGTCTGTCCATACCCTTTGCCCAATTTTTGATTGAGTTGTTTGTTTTTGTTGTAGAGTTGTGACTTCTTTACATATTTTGGAAATTAACCCCCATCAGATATATTATTTGCAAATATTTTATCCCTGTTAGTGGGTGTCTTTTTGTTTTATTGATGGTTTCCTTTGCCATGTAGAAGCTTTTTAGTTTGATGTATTCCCATTTATTTATTTTTTCTTTTGTTTCCCTTGCCCGAGGAGGCATGATATTCAAAAAGATACTGCTAAGACTGATGTCAACGATTGTATTGCCTATGGTTTCTTCTTGGGGTTTTATGTTTTCAGGCCTTACATCCAAGTCTTTAATTCGTTTTGAGTTAAGTTTTGTGTGTGGTGAAGATAATGGTCTACTTTCATTCTTTTGCATGTGGCTGTCTAGTTTTCCCTACACCATTTGGTGAAGAGACTTCTTTTTTTTCTTTGTATTTTCTTGGCTCTTTGGTCAAAAATTGGCTCTCCTCCCATTTATTTCTTAAATTTGTCCATGGAGAATGGAATGTATGAGAATAGATAGAGATATGTATGCTTTTGAATGGTTTTATTTTCTATTTTAAGTAGAAATTTTAATTTTAGATCAAATAATATTGAAGTGTGCAATATTTCTTAACGTCCATAGCTGGTTATATCTACTTTGGACTATTTTATAACATTTCCATCTGTTACAACTTTACTCCTCTGGGATGCTGGGACATTAAAGTTGTGTGCATCCCACCTCCTCTCTGGACTCCCTAGGCCACCAACAACGCAAATCTTCTGGGCAGGCTGATGCTGGCTGCAGGCTGATCCTTCCCTCCCTCTGACGCTGCTGTAGTCAGAAACCAATCTCGTGGCTCTTGGCTTTGTAGGAGAGCAGTGTACTACTGAGGCATTCCGGACATGCTCAGGGCTGCCTTAATGTCGCTCTCCGAATGACATCTTAGGATCTCCTTGAGAAGTTTCTCCTGATGACCCTGTGATGTTTTCTGGAGTGTCAGTGCTGGGAGAAGGCTGTCCATGTGCCATTGTCTTCCACCACGTGTGTCTACTGGGAGCGAGACACATTCTTGCCAAGAATTGGCCTGTGCTGTTGTCCTTGTAGGAAAGAGCAGGTGACATAGGAAATTCAGTGACATCTGCATACTATCTTCCCCTCAGAGTAGTTAGTGGGAAAGAGGGATGCAGACCCTGCATGTGGAAGAGAGAGATTTGAAAAAAGATGCAAGACCCTCAGTGTTTCCTAGCAGAAAAGCTCACTTCTGAGACTGAACAGCTGGCTCTGGGGCCCTGGGTAAACATAGGAATTGGTGGAGGTGGACCTTGTGTAGCAGTAAGTCCTAGAAATAAAAGTCACTAGATCAAGAGAGAGAAATAGATGTAAACTGACTTTGAAACCTTTTTAAGGAAACAGGTACCATCAAGAGCAGCCCAGTCTTCCTGATGCTACAGGCATTAGAAGGTCATTGTTTTTCTTCCTCATGTGTGTCATTCTGTGATGAGTGCTCCTGTCAACTGTGAGGGTGAACTGACCCAACAGGCACTGTCCTTCAAGGCCACACGCCCATGTCCCTGGTGGCGGACATCCCTGGCTACTCTCTCCCTGGCTCTGGCTTACACCCTGAGGCTCCATGGAGCTCCTCATGGCTGACTTTCTGGGGTCTCTATTTCTTTACTGTGATGGGTTCTCCTGAGTGTCCTTTTTTAATGCTGTGACCCAACGTTGTCCCCTGGCTTGTATACCTTCTACCATTTGCTGGCTCATCTCCGCACATGTATTCAGCTCTTCCCTTCTCTGAGCTTCTGTGGGTGCTGTGAGCCCAAGGGGATGCTTGGAAGATGGTCTTGGGGACAGTAATGAATGAAAAATAAACTTTCATTTGCTTTTCATCTTACGTTTCAATGTGCTGGATTTTACTTTCCATATCTATGAATGCGTTGTTTTCTGTTACATCCAATTCACTGGTGGTGCTGTTTGAAGGATACATATCTTAAAATAAGGTCATCTGGGTCATAGTAGTCAATGAAAATAATCAATAACCAACCTATAGGTAAGAATTACAGAGTGATATTTATTGAGCCAATCCTGAGGACTAGCCCAGAAGTGCTGTCTCCACCAGGGAAGAAAGCTCTCCTGAGAAGCATGGTCACAGCATGGCTATAGACCAATTCACAACAAAGACTATACATCAAGCATGACAGGAATACAATGTTTTCTAAGCCACAAGGATATGTTGTGCTACAGTTTAACACATATGCAGCAGCTCAGCTTGACCTTGGTCCTCTGGGAAGAAGAGCTTATCTTGAAAGAAGTGCTGGTATTGGCTTCAGAGAAAGGGAGACATTCATCTCTCTGTTTAAATTGTGCATTCTTTGCTCTGGGGAAATGTTTGAAGCAGATGTACAATGTGTGTTTGGTGGGTCATATGTCCAGCTGCTCTGGGAAAAACAAGTTTCAGGCCGAATCACAGTTAAACCAGAATGGCTTCCCCATACATATCAATAAGTAAAAACTTCTCATTATTCTTATTATATTCATTACAATGAAATGTGGCATTTTGTGGGTTTTTGGACTGGGGTTCATGCCATCTACATGCCAATAAATAAAGACAAGGCTGCCTCAGGTACCTCCTCGCTCCTTCCCTCACCTCCAGACATGGACTCCACTGAGCACAGCCTGGGAGCCTCAGGAGCTGTGGGTCTCCCAGTCTCTTCCAATGTCATACGGCCCTTGTGGAATAAAGTAACATCACCCATGTGAAACTGTAATGTGAAATACAGATAAAATAAGGGAATTTAATTATTTTCAAGGCCAGATTTCTTGAGGATTTCAAATACAGATCCATCTGCCAAACTGACCTGCCAGGGGGAAGGGGAGGAACCAGGAGAATTTAGAGGAAACTTCCCTTCTAAGTTTCCCAATGACAAGGACAGAGCCTGTTATGTGTCTGGAACAAAGAGAGAGATCAACAAATGATGTATTGATGGATGACCAAGTGATACTTTCCAGCCCAGCAACCCTGGAGCCTTCAGGCTCACAAAGCTGCCACAACCCAGGTTGCCAGCAGGGGGCATCAGACAAGGCTGAAAGGGGCTGAGGCTGCTGAGTGACTCCATAGGCCGTGGTGGCTGAGTCCCCGTGGGGATGCTGGGCTGGATGGAGGACCTGAACTGTCTCTGCTCAGGTGGCAAGTGGATACTGGCTCCTCTGATAGGAAAGAGGTGGGCAGTCATCCCTAGTATGACAGAGACAAGCAATAGAGGAGAATGCACATGGGGCTTTGGGAACTCTGTTAGGGAGATGAGAGAGAGGCTGGCTCAAAACAGGGTGGGCTGGAAAGGAAAGGAGTTGGGGGCCAGGGCAGTCAGATGGAACAATGGAGCTGGTGTGCGATGGTCAGCCAGGGAGGAATGTTGACTGAGCTCAGTGCTAGGTCCTGGAGAGGGCAGAGAATGGGACCCAAGTGAGGCTGGGGGCCATCGTAGCATCATCTGAGCCTCTGAAGCTGCAGTTGGTCCTGGCTGTGGGAGAAGCTGCCCCCACTGGAGAGAGAGTCCCTGAAAACGGGAAATTCAGTGACAATGGCCTGGCCCCCTGGTCTCCTGGGTCCCTGGAGTTAGTTCCCTTCCACTGCCCTGCTCTTCCCTCTGCCAAGTTGCTGGGGTGTTGGTGATGGTGGTTGGGTTAGAAAAGGTAAGAATTTCCTAAGGCCCAGGGAGGAACATATTTATGGGAAGAAGATTGTCCTATTATAATGGGCAGCCTTCAGATTCAGCCCTTACACAGGGTTAAGCACCACAGAGGTGTGACTGAGAAACTATACAGCGTGTGCTTTAGGGAGAAGATGGGCTGGAGGAGGAAGGAGGAAGGACAGCCCACAACTGACAGCAGAGGGCTGCCTGGAGCATGCTGTTGCGTGTTGAAAGTGGTTCAGTGAGTCCGTGAGACTTTAGTCATACTCTCAGGAAAT
Organism: Equus asinus; assembly: GCF_041296235.1. NCBI lineage: Eukaryota > Metazoa > Chordata > Mammalia > Perissodactyla > Equidae > Equus > Equus asinus. The sequence continues at coordinate 169,547,311 of NC_091791.1, forward strand.
CCATTTATTATGGCCCTGCAGTCCCACTGCCCGCCCCATGGGATTCCTGCCGCTGCCCCAGAAAATATGGTCAGGCACAGGGGAAGGTCAACCTCATGCCTGCTGTTTGAGGTGTTTCATTGTTCTCTTTATCCAGGACAGGTAGTATGAGACCTTTGTGAAGACTCCTGGAGGGTTCCCGCTCAGTTGTCCATAGGAGGAAATGCCCTGGACCATGTTGTTGCAGATGAGGGGTCCCCCGGAGTCCCCCTGGGGCAGAGAGAGGAAGGACTCAGCTTGCCTCCATGTTATCTTGCCTTTCCCACCACCCCAGGGGTCAGTGGTCTCTATTATGGGCTGCCTGGAAGATCAGGAACAGGGCAGGCTTTGTCACCTCCCTCTTTCCAGGACTCCAGCCTGACTCTGACTGTTCTTTGCAGCTCCACCCAGGCTAAGGCTTTCTCTCTAATCCTTAGGGAAGTTTTGGTGAGAACTCTGCCGTGGGGTGACTGATCCTTCCATAGCCTGAATGCCTGATGCGCTAGGGGTAAAAACTGAAGACTACATTTGTGGACCCAGGCTGTCCTAGCTCTCAGGATGATGCATGAAGACAGGGCCACTCCCATCACTCAGAGCTCCCCATTTCCTCTCTCCCAGGGCCTGTCTAGGTGGATGCTGGAAACCTTACCCTAACGCTGTTCTTCATCTTCTTCGGGTCACCTACACAAATCTGGGTGGCCCTGCTGTAAAAAGGGCGGTAGCGGGATTCACACTCCACATCTTTTTGCACAGTCAGCTCCACCTCCTGCAGTATATTTGCTGAAATGCCCATTGAGTCTTGCCCCCAGCCGGCCACACTGCACACCTGTCCGGGTGTCACCTGGGCCTTGCCCCAGAGCAGGTTGAGGGTCCTCACAGCTGCAGTCAGCTTGGCCTTTCTCTCCAGCTGATGGGAAGAGGCAAGAAAGTCCAGCTCAGCCACCTGCTTCTTGGGCCTGACATCACGATGGAGCTGCACTGACTTCCCTCTACCCTGAGCCACTGGGACTAGTCAGGCAGCCAGTATGGGAAGGAGAGAAGGGACAGGTTGCAGTGGGAGGGGAAATAATCTGGACCCAGGACAGCAAGAGCAGTAGGGAGGTTCCCTTACTTTTATTAACATGATGTCATTGGATAACTTCTCATAAATAAAGTCTGGGTGGCGGATGGTTTCTTTCACAGGGATGATCTGCTGGGTCGTTTCCTGTTTCTCCGTGTTGTGGGCCCCCAGGGTCACGTTGATTGTGCTGCGCAGAAAGTAGAGTGGGGATGTGAGGGGTGTGGAGTCACAGGAGATCCAGCCCTGGAGCCATGAAGGCCGACTGACAGCTGAGGCAGGGCAGGGCTGCAGCTAGGGGAAATCAAGATAACAAGAGGGCCAGTTGCTGAGTGACTCTGTGACTTTTTCTTCTTAATGACACTGAGAGGAGGACTTCTGGAAGCTTTCTCTTGCCCTCAGACAATATTGTCAAAGTACTCTGAGTTTGCCTTTTGACCCTAGTCCTTGCTTTCATACTCCATGGCTGCTGTGTTTGGCCAGAATGGTCTCTCTTCTCAACTGGGCCACTTGCTCTCACGTCTGACCCTCTGACCCCAAAGCTTGCCTGTCCCATTTCTCACTTTCCATGACTCAGTCATGCTCTCAAATGACTCCTTGCAAGAGCTCTCGTGGCCTTGAGTTACCAGGAGCTGGAGGAGCTCCCCTGGGCAGCAGCCCCTTGGCAGGTGACAAGGGTTCCTGTAGGGGTCTCAGGAGGTGTCCATTGCCTTCGGCCCCTCACCTTCCCCAGCAGTGAGCAGCCGTCAGAACAATATCCTTTCTCACTAGGACACCGCCGCACCTGCTGGGCTTCTCCTTACCCGGAACCTGAATCAATACCATGTAGGGGCGGGAGTGGGGCTTTGCCTCATGTCCTCCGATGATGATTCCTGAAAGAAAAGACTGGAAGTTGTGCTTTCTGGGAGTGGCTGTGGTCAGGAACGAAAGCATTGGAAGGTGGTGATTGAGGGGGAGCCCTACAGTGCCCTGCTGACACCGGGGAGAGTCCTCCAGGTTCTCCTTGCAGCAGAATAACCTTTTCTGAATTCAAGTCTTAGAATCCCCGGTAAGGGAAGGGGGGACAGTGCTTGTTGTCCCCGTCCTACTTCAGACCATGTATAGAGGAGATAAGAGCTGTCTTCATGATGGTGGAGCCACAGGGGATCATGGACAGGGTTCCCCTGACGCCTTCTGTCTCAGTGAGTCTCCCGACCCCTTTGAACCTCTGCTAATGTCTTGACTGGTGCCTGTATCTAATAATCTGTCTGTGAGCTTATGGCACTGGGTTTTCTAACATCCTCATGTCCTAGGACTGAACCCGTGCTAGGATCTCAGTAAACATTTTCTGGCTGCATGAGTGAATGACCTTCACCTAGCTTTAGGCTGAGGTTTCCTGGGGGTTGTGCTTATTGGATTGAAGGCCATCCTCATGGATGGAGAGCACTGTGTGGAGTAGCTGAAGGCCTGTTAAGACAGGGGGAAGTGGGGCTGAAAATGGGGTGCCTGGGCCTCTGGTAGAGCAAAAGCAACAGAAGTGCTCTGGATGCAGTCATCCAACCCCTTCTGAGATCAGCTGCTCCCTCGGCTCCTCTCCTGGGCAGGGGTGAGGGGGTGAGGGCACCGAGAAAAGAAACTGGTTCTTAAGCTGGGTCTAGGGACAAATCCCACTACTGCAGTCGGTTTGTCTGATCTGCCCTTTCCTGAGTTTGAGTGAGGGATTTTAATTACTTATCTTTTGTAGCTTCACATCCTTTGCCAATTGCCTTCCATGAGCAATTGACCTCCCAGGTGATAAGAGAGAAGCTCACACAGTAAATCTTTTAGTGAACACCGTTTGTTCCTGCCTTGCCTGTTGAGTGTTTGTGCAGCATTGGACTTCTTAGTCTAGGTTTGGGATGGGAGCTTGGGTCTGGAAAGTTCTTGGGCTTTAATTGAGGAAAATCCCTGACTGTGCTGGGAAGAGGGTCAGGAGTCCTGAGGGTTTTGTGAGATGGACTGGAGCGTCTGGAATGGGGATGGTTACTCACCTGTCCCAGGCTCGGGGGGCAGAAGAAAGGCCAACAAGACCAGGAGTGGCTGCATCTTCCCTGAAGTTCTGGCCAGGTCAGAGCTGCTGGTGTTTCTTCCTTTTAGACCCACGGCCCCTTAGGAGAATGCAGGGGTGTGGCTCAGGACCTCATGGACCTCCTAAACTTGTGCTTCTGGTTTTCCTGCATCATCTACATGGTGATTTTTCATTTTTCTGATATTGTGAGCACCCAGGATGACACTTAATTGTCTGTAAAGAAAAGGTAGATTGGGTCAGCCACAGGAGCTACAGCTCTATGCCTGAAAGGGTGGTTGAATTTCCAGCCTAAGGCACACCTGCAGTTGAATCAGGTAGGGTAGAAGGGAAAACTGGACAGTGTCAGCTTTCTTTGCTGGGTAGCAGTGACCCAACCTGGTTCTTCAGCAGCCTGCCTGTCACCCAGGCCTCTCTCCATGCAGTCCACCCCTGAATCCCACACTCACTGTGTCCTGGTCTGAGCAGATCAGATTGCTCCTCTGATTAGTCATTGGCTCTGTGTGCTGCTCAGGGACCTTCCTGAGTTACAGGCCAAGGGACCAAACCAGGGGATCCCAGCATGACAAGGAGTCCTTTGCTCCTCACCTTCCTTTACAGTGAGCTTCTGCCAGCACGAAGTTGTCTTGTACCAGGACCCCCCACATCTACTCTGGCCTTCATTGTCATTGTAGGAAAGGACAGATACCATGTAGGGCTGTGAGTGTGGTCTGGCCACTCTGCCCCATCTGATTTTGCCTGAAAGAGAAAATTGCCCTGCTTCTCCGCGTACATAGAAAACAGGTGCTGGGCACTGCCTGGTAGTCTAAACCCATGAGATGTTCTCAGGCTAGGGTGGTTGTCATGTCCTCTGGGACCAACACAATGAGAGGGGGTTGCAGGCTTCAGAGGGCAGCTGGCGGGCTTGCAGCAGGACTTGTTTCCTGGCTTAGTTCTTAGTTTCCTCCTGTAGAGATGAGGAGCTCAGCCCTTGTTCTGGAGCAAACACAGTTCATATACCTGTTAAAGGGACTGTCCTAGAAGACCTGGAGATTAATCTCTCTGACCTACCCTGGTTGCATTTGTCCCTGAGCTTCTCAGATCCTTGTGAACTGCTTACTTCCAGTATAATCTGAGCACTTTGTGCTCATGGGGTAGGATACTGTGGCTTATTTCTCCCCCCTCCTGGGTCAGGCACATAGTACACACTCCAGAAATGCGTGCTAGGTGCATCAGTGAACAGTCCTCAAATCTGCTTTGATCAGCAGCTAGTGAGGAGCAGTTTTAATGCAATCTGAACTCCAGCACAGTTTATCTTTCTTAGGCTCACAGAGGGCAGAATACAAATGATGGGAAATCAGAGTGAGATGGGGAAATGGGCTGGAGGGATGTGGGTGGGAGAGTGTCTCCACTGAGCTGGTGGGAGCAGCAGTGAGTCAACATTCTGATGGTTCTATAAGGTTCTGGATATGTGCTCTTGTAGAGCTGAGTTGCTCAGTAGAATGGGGACAAGGTGAAAGTGACACCTAGGAAACTGAGTGTTAGCTGGCTCTTCTGTTCTTGATTCAGACAATAGGTCCAGTGATATATAACCACTCATAGCTTTGGAGAATGGGAAGTTATAGTGCTCTTTTTCAGCTTTCCCTTCCACTTGAATCATATGCTATCCTAATACTAAGTCATTTTCCAGGTGACAAGGCTCTGACCCTTGGAAGGGAGAAGACCCACCAGGTGTCCTTAGGAGCAGTTTTCTTTTCTGTAATTTCTCCAGAAGGCATATCCAGTAACAGATCTGGGGATCAGCAAATTTCTGGGAATGGACTGAGGCAAGGAAGGGTCATAATGACAGCCTCACTGGGACACTGTGGAAGTGTCAGGGTTGGAATAAACCAGGCCTCTGAGGACCTACAGGTCCTCTTAGCTCCTTGAGACCTGGAGGGTAGGAGATTGGCCAAGAAGATCAGAAGCAGCAGCATCTTTCCCGAAAGGCTGATCATGTCTGAAGTGATGTGTGCCTTCTCCTTCCAGGCTTTTCAATCCTAGAGGTGAAGGAAGAAGGGGCTGCTTACTGACCACCAATGTCCTCCCAGTTTTATTGACTCTCAAGATAAGAGATTTTGTCATATCCCTCTTCCCCTCACAGAGAGGGGCTGTGTGGTGAGGGATTTGCAAGAACCACATTAGTAGGCTGTTGATAGCACGACTACTTTCACCAGGAGAAAGTACTGGGCACTTTGAATGGAGGTGGAGCTTTGGGGGGCTTTGTCATTAGCCAGAAATGGTGTCCCTTTCCCTAGGTGAGATCCTCCAAGAACATGAATATGACCCCACCATTACTTGAATATGTGATTAGGCAACTGTCTTCTTCCTAAAATAGCATGCATCTGTGCAATCTTTCTCTTTGTAGAGCTCCATTTTTTTGATAGCAAAAGGGTTTTTCTAAGTATTTTATTTTTATTTTTGGTATAAATGCCAAAGTACCAAACATTGGTCTCTCCTAAAACGCAGTAGGCAAGAGCTTAGTCATCCAACAGCTTCTTGCTAATTACAGGCAACAGCAGGCAGTTGGGTGGGGGTGAGGAGCAGAGATTGGGGATGAAGTGCAGATGGGGCATTGATGAGAGCACTAGGAAAAGAAAGTAATGACAGAATAGGAGAGTTTGAGAGGAGGGGGTTGACAGAGAAATGCACTTGAGTTCCCTATGTGGTCCCAGGTTGCCCTGATAAAGCTAATGTTGTTCTCAACTTTTTGGTATTTCAAAGGTTTAAAAGACCCCAGAGTTGAAGTAGTTGGGGACATGGAGATAGAGACTGAAAGAGGAGAACCAAAGCTTTGCCACTCGTTCTGAGTTTCCTTGGTCACTCCTGTCCTACCTGGCACAGGTAACCTCATGCTCCAGTGAAGACCATGATGTAGGCACAGATTCTGACCCCGAGGCTCCCTGTCCCTGGTGAGGAGCCTGGCATGGTTGTTATCAGAGTTCTCTGTGCACAGGTGCTTGAGGGCTGTCAACTTTTGGATGGGGGAAGTCTCAAGACATGATGCTACTAACAATACAAGCAATCAGCTTGACTGTTTAAATTATTGTAGTTTGTTCTTATGTATTTAATATAGATATCTGAAGACTTCTGAAGTCTTGTCTCAAACTGGGTATACTGCTTATGCTGCTTTTGCATCTGTTGGATCAGTCATTACCCAGAAGGTGGACATGTCAAGTATCTTCTCATTTTCATTCTCTGTCACAGACATGGTTGTTGCTTACAGGGGATATCACTATTCCCCCATCCTTGATGACTTAAGGCCTCCTCCCCACCCTCGATTTGGAAATCACAAGTATGTTCAACAATGTTGTAGTGATTTTTTAATCTAATGTGTGTTAACATGCTGGGTTATGAAGTACCTATTACATAATGTCTATGAAGTTTTGGAAGCATAGAAAATCAAAGATGGTAGAATGTAATTTTCACCCAAAACAGGTGTTTATCTTTTGAGTGCATTTTTCACATAAAACTTTGAGAGTTTTCACAATTCCCATAACTGGTGTTGTTACCGAAACCGAAGAGGGTTCCCTCCTGGCAAGTTAAATCAGACTCTCCACCAGAAGTAGTTGTGTCATAAAGTAAAGTATATTTGTGGCAAATAGGAGACCATGAGGAATCATTTCCGGAGTCATGGCATCCCCGAACAAAGTGAAGCGGGATATTTCTTTTTGATGAGGAATGAATATTCAAAAAGAAAGGTGGGCATTCACCTGTGCAGGCTCAGATGGAAAACATGCTTTGACTTATACAGCAGTTTTCAGGAATAAGGCCCTGGCTTCTCCTGGAGAGATCTTAGCATTAACAGTAAGGCCAAGGTCATAGGCATAGCTCTTGATGGGGCTTGGTCTTATTCAGGGTGGTTGGTGATTCCATCTCCTTAACATAACAGTAGGAAAAAAAAATTTGGAAAACAGTTAAAATATCCAAACCCACCCTTGAGTTCCTTGGAGTACCTAGTGAGTGACAGTTTCTTGTACATTTGGCTCCGCTAGCACATTTTTCTGAGAAAGAACTTTCCTTTGATCTATTGGCACACTATGTAGGACTACACATCCTCCTTGTAAATGGCTCAGAGCCCCAGTCTCTCAGAATGACCCATGGAGCCAGGTCATATCAGCAGGCATTTACTCATTTCTGCTCCCCTTCTGCCCCTCTTTGGCCCCTGTCTCATCTCACCCACACCTAGCTGATCATGACTCTGCTGATCTGACCAACGACAGAAGGCACCTGTGCCTGTGCTTAGCCATTGTGTCTGGAGAGAAGTTGGCTGCTCTTCTGAGGCTCTCTTTACTAAATTTGTAATTGCTCTAGAACTTCTCAGTGAACAGAATGAGAAAACGGAGAAGGGAAATGAACAGAGTGTCAGGGATGTGTGGGACACTGCATGCAATATACATGTAATGGGAGTCCCAGAAGGAGAGGAGAGGGAGAGAAAGGAGCATAAGAAAATATTTGAAGAAATAATGGCTGAAAATTTCTCAATTTTTGTGACAAAACACCCAAACAAACCAAAACTATTAATGTACACACCCAAGAAGCTCAGAGATTTCCAAGGAGGATAAAGGATCATAGAAGATTGGGCCAGATTTTCCCCATTCCTCCTTCCCTTCTACCCTAGATCTCATGGCCTCATTTCCAGCCCAGCCTTCCCTTCAGACAGCACCTCTGGCTCATTTTCACCCCCAGTTGCTGCTTCTATGTCATGTGAGCAGGGGAGAAATGCTGGGATGGAGATGCTTCTCTCTGTGACATCAACCAGACACGATGCCTCTTCTGCTTGACCTAGAAGCCTGAGTGCTCAAAGAAAAATGTAGCTCCAAGGATGCCACACACGTGCAGAGATCTCTGCCCACCTTCTCCAAATAGCTGCTTTTTCCATTAGAACTTTATTCCTTTTGTATTACAAGAGATTCTCTATTACTATTACTTTTTACATTGTGGTAAAATATACAAAACGTATTGATCAATTTCTGCATAGACTGCAAGAGTAATTTACATTTTTCTGGTGGTAGAAAAATCTGCCAGCTCATTCTGTATGGTTACCTTAAAAAGGTTTTTAAAACATGATTTTAAATTAAGTGACTTCAGGAATCTTTTCTTTGAATATGGGCTAATCTTTAGGGTAAAAGTCATGTTATTTTAGTCAACCTTGTGTGTGGAGTTTTGTATAACTTCAGTATATCAAAACAAGTGGTGGCCCCTCCTTACATTGAAAATGAGAACGTTGGTTCACCGTACCGTGGGGTCTGGTGTGGTTAAGGGTTTAGGAGAAGGACTCTGGGTGTGATGGACATTTAAGGGTGCTTCCATCTCTTGGCCACTGTGAAAAATGCTGCTGTGAACATGGGTATTTGGTAGCTATTTTTCAGCAAGCAAATCTTTTATTTTCTTCTAGTACTTTTATGGTTTCATTTTTTGCACTTAGGTCATTGATCCACTTGAGGGTTATTTTAGATTATGGTGTGAAGAGTGGATGGAATTTTCTCTTTTTCCCCAAAAACTACCCAGTTGTTCAAACACCATCTATTAAAAATTCATTGCTTTCCAGTGATTTGAGATGCCATCTTTCCCATGTATGAAATTGGGCTTTGTATGGAATTTCAGTTTTGTCCCTTGTTCTGCCTGTCCCCTACACACAAATGGCACACAGTTTTAGTGTATACCCTCATCCCTCAGTATCCAAGGGGGATGGGTTCCAGGCCCCTGTGGGTATGAAAATCCCCAGCCGGATGATTCTTTGTATAAAATTACAAAGTATTTGCACATAACCTATGAGATTCCTCCGTTCCATACATTGTAAAGTATTCGTATTACTTATAATACCTAATACAATGCAACAATGCAGATGCTATAGTGGTTAATACTGTAGTTATTGTTTAAGGAATAATGACAAAGAAAAGTCTGTACATGTTCAGTATGACACAACCATCGTAGGCTTTTAGATCTCCATTGGTTGAATCCACGGGGGATATGTAATTTGGATTGTACTTTAACAACTATTAGGGGGTCTCTGGTACGATGGAGAAGAGAGAGCCTTGCTCTGGGGAGAGAGATAGCCTTCCATCCCTTCCCAAGGCCTTGGGGGAAGGGAGATGAGGGAATAAATGGCTTGGAGGAGGGAAGAAGCTCATCCTGGTCTCCGAGACACTGTAGGGGATTCATTTGTCCTGGGGAAGAGACCCCATTTTCCTGGAGTTGCACAGACTCAGACCTGGCATACATTTGTTGTATACTGAATGATTTGACTGAACGAATGATAAATCGGTAATTTCCACTTTAGATGTGGATATTAATTAAGGCTCTGGCAAAACCCCCACAGCTGGCCTCTGTCCTAAAGAAGAGTCACTCAAAGGCGGGGTCTTAGTCTGAAGCCAGTCTTTGAAGCTTCTCATGGTTCTCATTATCCAGGGCAGGAAGCTGGAAACCCTGATGAAGACTGATGGAGGAGTCCCCATCCTATTTCCATAGGAGATGATGCCCTGGGCCTCATGGTGACACACCAGGAGGCCTCCAGTGTCCCCCTGTGAGTGATGAGAGGAAGGGACATAAAGTCAGGCCTCCCCACTCCTGCTTCTCTAAGGCACAGCCCTCAGAGAGATAGCAACAGGTGGGCTCTTTCACAGTGGGGTGTGTGTGAGTTGGGAGGTTGTTGGGGTGCACAAGTCAAGCTTCTGGATCTTTCCATTACTGGACATCAGTTCTTTTTTTTGTTTGTTTTATTTTTCCTTTTTCTCCCAAATTCCTCTGGTACATAGCTGTGTAAGTTTAGTTGTGGCATGTGGGACGCCTCCTCAGCATGACTTGACGAGCAGTGCCATATCCGTGCCCAGGATTCTAACCGGTGAGACCCTGGGCCATCGAAGCAGAGCACGCGACTTAACCACTCAGCCATGGGGCCGGCCCCTGGACTTCAGTTCTTACTGTGGTTATTGTCTCTAGCTCACCCCAAGTCAGGGTACCTTCTCCTTCTAGAGGACAAGGCTGCACATGTGTATGTTGTGTCTCCAGTGCTCCTCCCCTGCCCCCAGAAACCAGACTGATGGGAAAAAGCCCCATGTCACTCAGGTCTGGGCCCCATACTGAGGCTATGGGGATGTAGTCTGTACCAACTGGTCAGTACTGCCCAGGCCTGTGTGTTTTCGGCCACCTAAGCAGATCCCTGGGGCTGTACCAGGAAGGTGGACTTCCTCTTCCTTGGGTTCCCCACACAAATCTGCGTTCAGCAGGGTTAGAAATTGAAGCAATCACTGCACTCCTGATCCCTCAGCACTGTCAGCTGCACATCCTGGAGTATAGACATACTCCACACGGGAAAATCAGGTCACAGCCTGCCATGATGCACTTGGCTGCAGGACTTGGCCTTGTCTGGTTCCGAGGCAGAGCACTGGCCTCACGACTGGGTTCAGTGGCTCTATTCTCCAGCTGGCAGGAAGAGTGCCGGTCCTTAGGGACTCCTGGGATGAACTCATCCCCTGCCCTGATCACTACATGGACTCTGCACCTACTTCCTCCTCTATTTTCCCAAGACAGTGTGGAGCCCCCACGATGGGAGAAAGCCAGCTGGGCTTGAGAACCAGAGGGTCAGGTAGGTGGTACCTGCAGTATCATGATGTTATTCAGGTTGTTCTGCTGATGATATTCAGGGGGGCGGATGGCTCTGACCACTGATATGCGCTGCTGGGTGCTTTCCAGCCTCCCTATGTTATGGGCCCCCGGGATGACATTTATAGGGCTGCAAAGGAAAGGAGGCCTAGAGGCAGGTGTGAGCCACAGGAGCTCGGCCCACTAGCTCTCCAGGGCAGGAGGACAGCCCAGGGTGGTGAGACTGTATCTGAGGGAATTGAGGGGATGGGAAGGCTCTGGGGCTGAGCTGTCTGTGCCCTCTGCTTCTCCAAAGCCCTGAGCTGGGGATGGTGGGGGACACAGGGACCTTGAGTTTTACTTCCTATGCGATAAATTGAGAGAGAGGTTGAATTCATACTTTGAGCTCCAATGCGTGCCTTCCATTTCCCCCATCTCTCTTTTTGATCATGCCCTTCTTTTCTCCTCATGTACACTGGGCTGTTCCCTGCCCCCCAGACCTACTTTTTCTCTTTGTCACCGCTTCATTGCTAGAACCCTGCTTTCAGATGGCCCCTCTTATGAACTCTTCTTGGCCTGTGTCTTTGTTTCCCTAGGAAGATCCTTAGTTCCTCACGTTCCCCAGCAGAGAGCTGCTGTCACAATGACTTCTCTCACCAGGAACCCCCCACAGGTGCCTGGACCCACTAGAGTCTGTGTCAGAAGATATGCCACATAGGGATGGGAGTGGGGCCTGACCTCTTGGCCCCCAATGATCTCCCCTGGAATGAAGCATTCAGTACTTATCTCTGTGCTCTCGGAAACTGCAGTGTAGGTTTCAGCTTGGTGACTGTGGAAAGGCTAGAAGACAGGAGGCAGGAGAGATGATGCAGAGGAAAGATGAGTTGGGAGTGAAAGTTGCGAGCTGCTCCACACATTGACTCCAGGGTTCTTTGGAACCACTGCTGACTCCCTATCCCAGACCTCAGCTCCTTCCATCTCCCTCAAAGGAGGAGAAGAACCCTTACTCCAGGCATGACCAGCCTCAGCCTCCCCTGTTGAGGAGAGATGCTCTGCTGTCAGATGGGAGACTGCTGGAGTGGGCTCTTCCTGAAGTCCCTGGTACTTTCTTTCTCAGGGAGCTTCCCAGATCCTGCTGAGTCCAGCTCATGGTCAGCTCATGACCATCATGAGACTGGTTTTAAGATTCTAAATGTGAGCTGATGGGACTGTTATTGCTGTCTTCTTATCTCCTAAGCTCTGACACATGGGTGGCAGACTGAATTTAAAGAGCACATTTATATAGCATATTCTAGATGCCAGGGGCAATTCAAAGAGTTTGGTTACAGTAAGTAATTTAGCTCTTATAGGAAACTCTATGAGGTAGGCATGAAAAGAGTCCTATTATGGTGAGGACCCTGAGGCATGTAAATTCAGATAACTTGCCCTGCAATCCTGAGGTAGGAAGTGCCTTAGCAGTCTGGCTCCAGGGTCTATGAGAGAGGTTGAGTCTCTGAGGTTGGGGATGGTCACTCACCTGCCATAGCCCTGGGGGTTAGGAGAAAGGCCACCAGGAGCAGGAGCTGCTGGTGCTTCCTCCTGCTAAACTTTCAGCCCTCAAGACAGGAAGGTAGGGTCGGGGTGGGGGGTCAGAATTCACAGTCCCATTCTCCTGCTGGTGTGATAGGTTTCATCACCCAAGGTGCCCAGGAGGCTTGCACCCCAACTGCCAGTGATCTGGGGAAGAGTTAATCATCCCAAGACAACACTGTGATTGGCCCCACGACCACTGAGTCAGTGCTGGCAGAAGAAACTGGAACCCGGGGTGACAGGAGGGATGCTTGGGGCTTGTGTCCTAGAACCCTAAACCTACCAAATTCAATAATTTCCAAATAACGCATGAAAGCTGGTGGCTGCCTATTTCTTCTATTTCCTGTGTCTGCAAGATTAGACCTTCACTCGTTTGGAATTTCAGTTTCTTTAAATGAATGGAAGTTTCCTGGATTCCTTATTCATTTATACTTAGTAAGGCGTGGAGAAGGGTGAAAGAAACACCGGTGTGGTGTGAGGTGGGAGGTGGTGAGGACGCCAGGAAAAGTGAAGGAGATGAAAGATGGAAGGGGAAGTCTGCTTGTCTTCACCCTCTGACCCCTGGCCACCCTGCTGAGACCCTGGCTGCTCCTACTTCTTATTTATTAATTTGTTTATTTATTCATTATTTTTGTCTTATTGAGGTCACATTGGTTTCAGTTGGACATCATTATATTTCAGTTTCTGTATAGACTACATCGTATTCACGACCAAAAGTCTAGTTTCCATCTGTCACCATACTCATGTGCCCCTTTATGTTTCTGGCCTCAGCCCACCACTTCCCCTCTGGTAACCACCAATCTGTTCTTTGTATCTGTGTGTTTGTTTTTTTATCTTTCACATATGTTGAAATCATACGGTATTTGTTTTTCTCTGTCTGACTTACTTCACTTAGCAAAATAACCTCAAGGTCCACCCATGTTGTTGCAAATGGCAAAATTTTGTCTTTTTTAATGGCTGAGTAGTATTTCATTATATATTTATACCACATCTTCTTTGTCCATTCATTCACTGATGGGCACGTAGGTTGCTTCCATGTCTGGGTAATTGTGAATAATGCTGCAATGAACATAGGGTTCCATATGTCTTTTTGAATGAGTGCTTTCATGTTGTTTGGAAGAACACACTGAAGTGGGGTAGTTGGATCATATGATATTTCTATTTTTAATTTTTTGAGGAATCTCCATACTGTTTTCCATAGTGGCTGCAGTTCTACTAATAGTGTATAAGGGTTGCCTTTAATTCATATCTCCTCCAACACTTGTTTTTTGTTGTCTTTTTAGTAATAACCATTCTGAATGGTGTTAGGTGAATCTCATGGTAATTTTGATTTGCATTTCCCTAATTATCAGTGACATTTAGGATGTTTCTGTATGCCTCTTTCCATTTGTGTATCTTCTTTCGAGAAGTGTCTGTTCATATCCTCTTCCCAGTTTTTGATTGAGTTCTTTGTTTTATTGCTGTTGAGTTGTATGAGTTCTTTATATATTTTGGAAATTAACCCGCATCAGATATATGATTTGCAAAGATTTTCTTTCACTTGGTGGGTTATCTTTTTGTTTCACTGATGGTTTCATTTGCCGTGCAGAAGTTGTTTATTTGATGCAGTCCTATTTGTTTAGTTTTTTTTTTGTTTCCCTTGCCTGAGGAGACAGCATATTCAAAAAGACACTGCTAAGACCGATGCCAAAGAGCATACTGTCTATGTTTTCTTCTGGGGGGTTTCATGGTTTCAGGTATACATTCAAGTCTTTAATCCATTTTGAGTTAATTTTTGTGTGTGGTGAAGATAATGGTCTACTTTCATTCTTTTGCGTGTGGCTGTCCAGTTTTCCCAACACCATTTATTGAAGAGACTTTCCTTTCTCTATTGTATGTTCTTGTCTCCTTTGTCAAAAATTAGCTGTCCTTCCATTTCTTTCTAGAAGTTGTCCGTGGAGAATTGGATGTATGAGGGTAGATAGGGATACGTATGTTTTTAAATGGTTTTATTTTCCATTTTAGTAAAAAATTGTAATATTAGATCAAATATGAGTGTGATACATTTCACAACATCCATAGCTTGTTACATCTACCTTGGACTTTTTTGTTACATTTCCGTCAGTTACAACTGTTTTGTGCTCTAGGATGTTGGGACATTATAGTTGTGGGCTTCCATCTTCCTCCCTGGGCCCCGTAGGCTGCCAACAATGCAAATCTTCTGGGAAGGCTGGTGCTGGGTCATTTCCCCTTCCTTCCGTGTGATGCTGCTGTCGTTGGAAACCAATCTCGTGGCTCTTGGCTTTGTAGGAGAGCAGTGTACTACTGAGGCATTCGGGGCATCCTCTGGGCTGCCTTAATGTCGCTCTCAGAAGGACATTTTGGGAGCTCCTTGAAAAGTTTCTCCTGATCAGCTTGTGATGTTTCATGGAGTGTCAGTGCTGGGAGAAGGCTGTGCCCGCACCATTGTCTTCCCACCACATGTATATGCTGGGAGGGAGACTGTTTCTTGCCAAGAATTGGCCTGTTCTTTTGTCCTTGTAGGAAAGAGCAGTTAACATAGGAAATTCAGTGACATCTGTATGTAATCTTTCCCTCAGAGTAGTTAGTGGGAAATAGGGACCAAGACCTGGATGTGGCAGAGAAAGATTTGAAAAAAGATGCAAGATCCTCAGTGTTTCCTGGCAGAAACACTTACTTCTGAGACTGAAGAGCTGGCTTTGGGGCCCTGGGTAAATATAGGAAGAGGTGGAGGTGGACATATTCCCTAAGACCCTCTTCCACAAATACTCTGTCAATCCACATATTCAAGATAGGAGAGTGGTAATACACATTGTGATATATTCATGGGATGAAATGCTGTCCAGCTGTTAAGAAGCATCTTGTTTTAGAGGACTGCTTAGTGGCATGGAGCAGTTTGTATCATCTAATATAAAGTGGAAAAAGTAGAATGTAGAATGGTTTATGCAATTTGATACTAATCCTGTTATAGTGAAAGACAAGAACCAGATCAACCGTTTTATGTGACCCTTATTTTCACCTTTATATCATCCCATGTTTTTCTATAATAGAAATGTATTAGTTTCATGGGCAGAAAAAAATTTGGGGCTCATGATTGCTGTAAACCACAAACTCTATTAAGCATTGTGGTCGAGATGAGCTAGCAGTTTAGTGAAACAATTTGCTTTTCTTCCAGGGGACACAGGTGAACCACATTTGCAGTCTCACTTGAGGTTGGGTGTGGCTGTGTGAGTGCTGCAGCCAACAGGATGCGAGTGGATATGATGTGGGCACCTTCCAGACCTGACCACAAACACACTCCTGTGCCTGACCATGTAGACTCCTCCTCTTCCAGGATTTGACGCAGGTGAACCTGGGAACATGGATGCCATCTTATGGGACTGAGCTTGCTCCCTTATTTGTGGTTTGATCATGTAGCTATTGTCCAAACTGGGACACGTGAGAGCAAGAAGGGCACCACTAACCAGGAAACTCATTTTGGACGGTGTCAACAAGAAATAGACTTCTACTGTGTTAGTGACTGAAATGCTAAAGTTTATCAGTTAAAATAGGTAGGATTATCTTAATTAACACATGGACTGCGTTACTGAAGCCTACCTTTTTGTTGAATTTAAGTATTTTTAAAATAGAATTATTCTAATAATGATACAGTTTAACATGCGAATAAATTAGAAAATAGAAGAAAAAAAAGTCACCCTTAATCTCAGCACCCAATTGACCACTGTTAACACATGTTTTTCCATCTAGGATTTTTTCTGTGTATATTTTTATGTAGGCCTGATCACAATATATTTAATTTTTAAACTTATAATTTAAATTATTCAACATAAACATTTTCCTCAATTTGTTCAAAATCTATTAGTGAATATCACTTTAGAATCTCACTTATGTTTAATAAATAGCCAGTTAAGTTATTTAAACATTACAGAAAAATTTTGGGAAAATTAGGAAAATGGATATGTAGGAAGAAGAAAAGCTTACAAGGAAAATAAATGTATAAGCAAAAATTCGATTGCAGCTTATACTGCTCTCTAACTGCTTTTGACTTAAACATCCTGGGAGAACATTCTCCATATGGTAAAGTGTGGTTCCATCGCAAAACTTTAAAGTTTCCCCAGTGTTCAATGGTATGGAACTTTTGGAAAATTAATCCTCAAATTGGTGTTGAACATTGGTATGTTTCAAAGATTTGAATTTGGTAACAAATCTAGAAGGCCCCTTATCTCGTCTACTTTTCTCAGTGTGGGTGATCACTAGGTTAAATGTTGCTTTTTTCTTTCTTTTTTTTTTTGTGATCCTTTGTGCACAAGAATTGAAAATGCTATTTTTTCAATGTCCATACCGAACATAAGCATCACTAGTTTTGTAAATCCTTCCAGATTAGATAAGCAGAAAATTATTATTTTAATTTGCATTGATTAATTAGTGAGCTTTTACTTTTTTTCCAAATGTTGATTTTTTTTATCACTTTCCTATTAATGTTCTTAGCCTAGTCTTCTAAAGTGGTGGATAATGTAGATGTTAAGGTGGCATAATTCGTAACATGCATGTGCCATATTTTACTATTTGCCTATTTTGAGCACTAATACTGACTCCAATTTGGGGTTTATTATTCAATAGTGGTGTGTGAACATCTTTATGAATAACACACACACAAAGACGAACATCAGACCTTGTGTAGGAATAAGTCCTAGAAATACAAGTCACTAGATCAAGGGAGAGAAATAGATGTAAACTCACTTTGAAACCATTTTAAGGAAACAGGCACCATCAAGAGCAGCCCAGCCTTCCTGATGCTACAGGCATTAGGTCATTGTTTTCCTTCCTAACATGTGTCATTCGATGTCAGGGGCTCCTGTCAGGTGTGATGGGGAACTGACCCGCCAGGCACTGTCCTTCGAGGCCAAAAACCTGTGCCCCTGGTGGCAGACATCCTTGGCTACTCTCTCGCTGGCTCTGGCTTATACCCTGGGGCTCTGTGGAGCTCCTCATGGCCGACTTTCTGTGGTCTCTAATTCTGTAGTGTGACGGCTTCTCCTAAGAGTGTCCATTTTTACTGCTGTGACCTGAAGTTGTCCCCTGGCTCGTGCACCTTCTGCTATTCACTTGCTCATCTCTGCACGTGCATTCAGCTCTTCCCTCCCCTGTGCTTCTGCCGGTGCTGTGAGCCCCAGGGGAGGCTTGGCAGATGGACATGGGGACAGTCTTGAATGATAAATAAGCTTTCATTTGCTTTTCATATCTGTGTGATTTGTTATTCTTCTCAGTGTAGAGAAAGGGAAACATTCATCTCTATCTTCAAAGAGTACATTCTTTGCTTTGGGAATATATTTGAAGCAGATGTACAATGCGTGTTTGGTGGGTGATAACTCAGAGAAAAACAAGTTTTAGGTTGAATCAGGGTCAAACCTGAATGGCTTCCCCATACACCTCAAAATGTGAAAGCTTCTTGTTATTATTTTCATCACAATGAAGGGTCTGCCAGTTGAAATGTGGCATTTTGTGGATTTGTGGACTGAGGCTCATGCCTTCTACATGTCAATAAACAAAAATAAGGCTGCCCCAGTTGCCTCCTCTCTCCCTCGCTCCCTCCATCCCCTCCGGTCACGGAATCTACTGAGCACAGATTGGAAACCTCAGGACCTGTGGGTCTCCAAGTCTCTTCCAATTTCATGCTGCCCTTCTGGAATCAAACAAGATCACTCACGTGAAACTCTAATGTGAAATAGAGCTAAAATACAGAGAATTTAATTATGTTCAAGACAAGATTTCTTTTTTTTTTTAAAGATTTTATTTCTTTCCTTTGCCCCCCAAAGCCCCCCGGTACATAGTTGTATATTCTTCGTTGTGGGTCCTTCTATTGTGGCATGTGGGATGCTGCCTCAGCGTGGTTTGATGAGCAGTGCCATGTCCACGCCCAGGATTCGAACTGACAAAACACTGGGCCGCCTGCAGCGGAGCGTGCGAACTTAACCACTCGGCCAAGGGGTCAGCCCCAAGACAAGATTTCTTGAGGATTCCAAATACAGATCCATCTGCCAAACTGTCCTGCTTGGTGGAAGGGGAGGAACCAGGAGAATTTACAGGAAATTTCCCCTCACTGTAAGTTTCCCAGTATCAGGGACAGAGCCTGTTATGTGTCTGGCACAAAGAGAAATATCAACATTTGATTTATTGGTAGATGGCTGGGTGGTACTTTCAAGTCCAGCTGCCCTGGAGTCCTCAGGCTGCTGTAACCCAGGTTGCTAGCAGGGGCATCAGGCCAGGCTGAAAGGGGCTGAGGCTGCTGAGTGACTCCACAGGCCATGGTGGCAGACACCCTGGGGATTCTGGTCTGAATGGAGGACCTGAACTGTCTCTGCTCAGGTGGGAAGTGAGTACTGGCTCCTCTGATAGGCATCAGGTGGGCTGGAAGCTCAGGTATCACAGAAAGAAACCATAGAAGAGAATTCTATGGGGCTTTGGAAATTGTTAGGGAGAAGAGAGAACAGCTGGCTCAAAACAGGGTGGGCTGGAAGGGAAAGGAGCTGGTAACCAGGGCAGTCACATGGAAAACAGGGGCAGGAGTGGGATGGTGGCAAAGGAGGAAGGTAGACTGAGCTCAGTGCTGGGCCCCTGATAGGGCAGGAAATAGGATCCGAGTGAGGCTAGGGGCCATTGTGGGATCATCTGAGCCTCCGAAGCTGCAGATGGTGCTGGTTGTGGGAGAAGCTGCCCCACTGGAAAGAGAGGCCCTGGAAACAGGAAACTCAGTGCCCAAGGCCTTGTCCCCTGGCCTCCTGGGTTCCTGGAGTTAGTCCCCTTCCACTGCCCTGCTTCTCTCTCTGCTGAATGTATGGGTGTTGATGATGGTGTCTGGCTTAGAGAAGATAAGAATTTTCTAAGGCCAAGGGAGGAACATATTTTGGGCAGGAAGATTGTCCTTTTATCATGGGCAGCCTTCAGACTCAGCCCTTGCACAGGGCTCAGCACCACAGAGCTGTGACTGAGAAAGGATACAGCATGGGGTTTAGGGGGAAGGAGAGCTGGAGGAGGAAGGAGGAAGGACAGCCCACAACTGACAGCGGAGGGCTGCCTGGAGCATGCTGCTGCGTGTTGAAAGTGGTTCAGTGAGTCAGTGAGACTTCAGTCACACTCGCTAGAGATCCATTTACTATGCCCCTCAGTCCCACTGCCCGCCCCATGGGATTCCTGCCTCTGCCCCAGGAAAGGTGGTCAGGCACAGAGGAAGGTCATCCTCACACCTGCTGTTAAAATTCTTTCATTGTTCTCTTTATCCAGGGCCGGTAGTATGAGCCCTTCATGAAGACTGCTGGAGGGTTCCTGCTCTTTTGTCCATAGGAGGAAATATCCTTCCCCACTTTTTCACAGACGAGGGGGCCCTGGAAGCCCCCTAGGGGCAGAGAGAGGAAAGACTCTCCTGGCCTCCTCGTGGTCCTGCCCTTCCTACCACCACATGGTCAGTGGTCTCTATTAGGGGCTGTGTGGGAGATTAAGGCCAGAGTGGCCCTCCCTCATTTTGGGGCTCCAGCCTGGCTCTGACTGTTCTTTGTAGCTCCACCAAAGCCAAGGCTTTCTCTTCAATCCTCAGGGAAATTTTGGTGAGAACTGTGCTGTGGAATGACTGATCCTTCCTCAGCCTGCCCACCTGATGCACTAGGAGTAAAAACTAAAGACTGGATTTGGGGACCCAGGCTGCTGAAGCTCTCAGGCTGAGGCATGAAGATATGGCTGCTCCCATCCCCCAGAGCTCCCCATTTCCTCTCTCCCAGGCTCTGTTTATATGGATGCTGGAAAAGTTATCTTGAAGCTGTTCTTCATCTTCTTTGGGTCGGTCCCCTACACAAGTCTGAGTGGCCCCACTAT
The DNA here is from genome assembly GCF_041296235.1 of Equus asinus. Taxonomy (NCBI): domain Eukaryota; kingdom Metazoa; phylum Chordata; class Mammalia; order Perissodactyla; family Equidae; genus Equus; species Equus asinus. The sequence goes on from NC_091791.1 coordinate 169,567,467, forward strand.
AATAGTCGAGGAATAGGGATTCACACTCCTGATCCTTCTGCACGGTCAGATCCACCTCCTGCAGAGTAGTTGTTAAAGTGTCCATTGAGTGTTGCCCCAAGTAGACCACACTGCACACCTGTTCAGGCCTCACCTGGGCCTTGCCTCTGGGCAGGATGAGGGGCCTCACAGCTGCAGTCCACTTGGTCTTTCTCTCCAGCTGATAGGAAGAGGCAAGAAAGTCCAGCTCAGCCACTTGCCTTCTGGGCCTGGACACTGCGATGGGGCTGCAGTGTCTTCCCTCTCACCTGAGCCATTTGGGACTAGTCAGGGGGCCAGAACGGGAAGGAAGGAAGGGATAATTTGCACTGGGAGGGGAAACAATCTGGACCCAGGACAGCAAGAGCAGCAGGGAGGTTCCCTTACTTTTATTAACATGATGTCATTGGAGAACTTCTCACAAATAAAGTCTGGGTGGTAGATGACTTCTTTCATGGGGATGACCTGCTGGGTCCTCTCTCGCTTCTGGAAGTTGTTGACTCCCAGGGTCATGCTGATGGAGCTGCACAGAAAGTAGAGTGGGCATGTGGGGGCCGTGGAGTCACAGGAGATCCAGCCCTGGAGCCTTGAAGGGCGGGGGACAGCCGGGGCAGGGCAGGGCTGCCACTAGGGGAAATCAAGACAACACGAGGGCCAGGTACTGAGTAACACTCTGCCCTGTACTTCTCAATGATACTCAGAGGAGGGCTTCTGGAAGCTTTCTCTTGCCCTCAGGCAATATTGTGAAAGTACTCTGAGTTTGCCTTTTGACCCTAATGCATGCTTTCATACTCCACAGCTGCTTTATTTGGCCAGTGTTGTCTCTCTTCTCACCGGGGCCACTAGCTCTCACCTCTGACCCTCTGACCCCAAAGCTTCCCTGTCCTATTTCTCACTTTCCCTGGCCCAGTCATGCTCTCAGATGGCTCCTCTCAAGAGCTTTTCTGGCCTTGAGTTACCAGGAGCCGGGGAAGCTCCCCTGGGCTGCAGCCCTTGGGCAGAGGACCGGGGTCCCTGTAGGGGTCTCAGGAGGTGTCAGTTGCTTGCGGTCTCTCACCTTCCCCTGCAGTGAGCGGCCATCAAAACAAAGTCCTTTCTCACGAGGATGCTGCCGCACCTCTTGGGCTTCTCCTCACCCAGAACCTGAATCACAGTCATGTAGGGGTATGAGTGGGGCTTGCCCTCATGTCCTCTCATGATGATTCCTGAAAGAAAGGACTGGAATATGGGCTTTCTGGGACTGGCTGTGGTCAGGAGGGAAGGCTACGGAAAGTGATGATTGAGGGTTGGGCCTACAGCACCCTGACGACACCGGAGAAAAGTCCTCCCAGGTTCTCCTTGCAGCAGAATAACCTTTTCTGAATGTGAAGCCTCAGAATCCCCTGTGAGAAAAGAGGGGACAATGCTTGTTGTCCCTGTCCTACTTTCATACCATGCATGGAGAAAATAAGAGCTCTCTTTAAGATGGTGGAGCCCAGGGGATCGTGGACAGGGCTCCCCTGACACCTTCCATCTCAGTGAGTCTTCTGATCCCTCTGAGCCTCTGCTAATGTCCCACCTGATGCCCATATCTAATAATCTGTCTGTGAGCTTATGGCACTGGATTTTCTAAAATCCTCACGTCCTAGGGTCTAACCCATCCTAGGATGTCAGTAAACATTTCTTGGCTGTGTGACTGAATCGCCTTCACTTAGCTTTATGTTGAGGTTTGGTGGGGATCATGCTGGTGCGATTGAAGACCATCGGCCTGTGGGGAGGGCACTTAGTGGAGCAGCCAAAGGCCTGGGATGGCAGGGGGAGCTGGAGTTGAAAATGGGGTTCCCAGTTTCTCTGGCAGAACCCAGGCAACAGGGGAGTCCTACATGCAGTCATCCATCCCCTTCCGAGATCAACTGTTCCCTGGGTGCCTCTCCTGGACAGGGGTCAGGGGGTGACGGCACTGAGAAATGAAACTGGTTCTTTTTTTCTTTAAGTAATTTTATTGGGATTATAATGGTTTATAACATTGTGCAATTTTGGGTACATTATTGTTTATCAATTCCTGAGTACACTTCATCGTGCTTGACACCAGTCGTCTAATTTTTGTCCATCACCATACATATGTGTCCCTTTGTCCTTTCACCCACCACTCAACCCCCTTCCACTCTGATAACCACTAATCTGTTTTCTTTATCAATGTATTTGTTATCTTCCATTTATGAGTGAAATCATGCAGTATTTGTCTTTCTCTGTCTGGTTTATTTCACTTAACATCATACCCTCAAGTTCCATCATGTTGTTGCAAATGGGACAGTTCTGTCTTTTTTTATGGCTGAGTAGTATTCCATTGTGTATGTATATATATACCACATGTGAGATATATATATATATATGTCACATCTTCTTTATCCATTCCTCTTTAGAAGGACATTTGTGTTGCTTTCACATCTTGGATATTGTGAATAATACTGCAATGAAGATAGGGGTGTATAAATCTCTTTGGATCATTGATTTCAAGTTCTTTGGATAAATACGCAGTAGTGGGGTAGCTGGATCATATAGTATTTCTATTTTTAACTTTTTGAGGAATCTTCACACTGTTTTCCATATTGGCTGCACTAGTTTGCATTCCCAACAGTGGTGTATGAGCTTTCCTTTTTCTCCACATCCTCTCCAAGTTTTGTTATTTTTTGTCTTGGTAATTATAGCTACTCTGACCAGTATAAGGTGATATCTCACTGTAGTTTTGATTTGTATTTCCCTAATAATTAGTGATTTTGGGCATCGTTTTATGTGTCTGTTGGCCATCTGTGTATCTTCCTTGGAAAAATGTCTGTTCATGTCCTCTGCCCATTTTTTTGTCGTTTTTTCTTCGTTGTTCTTGAGTTGTATTAGTTCTTTATATAGGTTGGAGATCAACTCCTTGTCTGATAAATGATTTGCAAATATTTTATCCCAGTTGGTGGGTTGTCTTCCCATTTTGTTCATGGTTTCCTTTGCTTTGCAGAAGCTTTTTAGTCTGATGTAGTCCCATTTGTTAACTTTTTCTTTTGTTTCCCTTGCCCAAGTGGACATGATATTTGGAAAGATGCTGCTAAGATCAATGTCAAAGAGTGTACTGGCTATATTTTCTTCTAGGAGTTTTATGGTTTCAGGTCTTACATTCAAGTCTTCAATGCATTTGGAGTTAATTTTTGTGTATGGTGCAAGATAATGATCTACTTTCATTCTTTTGCATGTGGCTGTCCAGTTTTCCCAACACCATTTATTGAAAAGACTTTCCTTTCTCCATTGTATGCTCTTGGCTCTTTTGTCAAAGATTAACAGTCCATAGATGTGTGGTTTTATTTCTAGGCTTTCGAGTCTGATCCATTGATCTGTTTGTCTGTTTTTGTGCCAGTACCATGCTGTTTTGATTACTATAGCATTGTAGTATGTTTTGAATTCAGGAATTGTGATGCCTCCAGCTTTGTTCTTTTCTCAAGATTGCTTTGGCTGTTCAGGGTCTTCTGTTGTTCCATATAAATGTTTGGATTCTTTGTTCTATTTCTGTGAAGAATATCATTGGGATTCTGATTGGTATTGCATTGAATCTGTAGATTGTTTTGAGTAGTATGGGCATTTTAACTATGATTATCTTCCCACCCATGAACATGGAATATCTTTCCATTTCTTTATTTCTTCTTCAATTTCTTTCAATAATGTCTTATAGTTTTCAACGTACCAGTCTTTCACCTCTTTAGTTAAGTTTATTCCTAGGTATTTTATTCTTTTTGTTGTGGTTGTAAATGGGATTGTATTATTGATTTCTCTTTCTGCTAGTTCGTTGTTAGTGTATAGGAATGCAACTGATTTTTTAAATTGATCTTGTCCCGTGCAACTTTGCTGTAGTTGTTGATTATTTCTTGTAGTTTTCTGGTGGATTCCTTAGGGTTTTCTATATATTGCATCATGTCATCTGCAAATAACAAAAGTTTCACTTCTACCTTTCCAATTTGGATTCCTTTTATTTCTTTTTCTTGCCTAATTGCTCTAGACAACACCTCCAGTACTATGTTGAATAGGAGTGGAGAGAGTGGGCATCCTTGTCTCATTCTTGTTCTCAGAGGGATGGCTTTCAATTTTTCACCGTTAAGTATGATGTTGGCTGAGGGTTTGTTGTATAAGGGCTTTGTTATGTTAAGGTACTTCTCCTTCTATGCCTGTTTTATTGAGAGTTTTTATCATAAATTGATGTTGGATCTTGTCAAATGCTTTCTCTGTATCTACTGAGATGATATGTGATTCTTATTCCTCAATTTGTTAAAGTTGTGTATCACGTTGATCGATTTGCAGATGTTGAACCGTCCCTGCATCCCTGGAAGAAATCCCACTTGATCATGGTGTACGATCCTTTTAGTGTATTGCTGTATTCGGTTTGCCAATATTTTGTTGAGGATTTTTGCATCCAAGTTCATCAGCGATATTGGCCTGTAGTTTTCCTTCTTTGTGATGTCCTTGTCTGGTTTTGGTATCGGGTGATGTTAGCCTCATAGCATGTGTTAGGAAGCATTCCATCTTCTTCAATTTTTTCGAATAGTGAAACTGGTTCTTAAGGTGGGTCCAGGGACAGGTCTCACTATTGCATTTGGTTTGTCTGATCTGCCCTTTCCTGAATTGAAGGGAGGGATTTCAATTACTTGTCCTTTGTAGCTTCACGTCCTCCACCAAATGCCTTCTATGAACAACTCCCTTTCCAGGTGATAAGAGAGAGGCTCACACACTAAATCTTTTAGTGAACACCCTTCCTTCCTGCTATCCTTGTGTAGTGTCTATGCAGCATCAGACTTATTAGTGCAGGTTTGGGATGAGCTGGGGCCTAGAAAGTTCTTGGGCTCAAATTGAGGAAAATCCCTGACTGTGCTGGGCAGAAGGGTCAGGAATACAGAGGATTTTGTGAGATGAGCTGGAGCCTCTGGAATAAGGATGGTCATTCACCTGTCCCAGGCTTGTGGTGCAGAAGAAAGGCCAACAAGAGCAGGAGTGCCTGCATCTTCCCTGAAGGTCTGCTGAAGTCAGAGCTGCTGGTGTTTCTTCCTTCCAGACACATAACTCCTGAGGGCAAGGCAGGGGTGTAGCTCAGGACCTCACAAACCTCCTAGACCTGTGCTTCTGGTTTTCCTGTATCATCTGCAAGGTAGTTTGTCAAAGTTCTCTTGCTTGGGGCAGATGATAGTAGCACTGTCATAACACTTGCATTCCCGGTGCTGAGTCATAAGGTGAAAGCAAGAAGAAAACATAAGAAAGTGAAGCCTGTGCTGCAGCCAGCAGAGGAGTTGGACACTAGAAGTCCCTCAGTGACTGAATCAAGAATGTCTCCATTTCTCAGCCATTGGCTTTTTTTTCCATCCTAATGTAGACACGAATAATTACTTAGCAAGCTAGGTCCAGGGAGATGAGCATGATGGCTTCTGCTCTTGAGAAGCTGGTGGTTGGCTGGAGTAGACTGAGAATCTGTGGTTAGACTACAGACTGGTAAGGGCTGTGGTGGGGATCTGCTTGGTGGTGGGAGACAGAGGCTGGACTTGCCTTAGGGGCATTTAGAGCTGCACACACCGAAACACCCCCAATGGTTATCCCGCTTCCTATCTGACCGTCAGTCAAGCCTTCTATTTTTGGAATATTTGGAAGCATCTCCTTAAATGTAAATATTCTGCGACAAAGAGAGCTTCTCTTATCACAGCATTTTGAACAAAGTCCTCACTTGTTGTTTGTTGGACCAACACAAACCGTCATTGTGTTCCTTGGGATTGAGTGACCTCATTGGGTTGTGCTTGAGTCATTTAGCATGCCTGGACCTGAGGTGGGGACGGTTGCACCCCAATCATAGTGCGTGCTTTTTTGGGAGATGTTTCTCCTCTAGGAATGTTGGTCACTGTTACCAGGCCATGGGGAAATGGATGCCGATCGTCCTAATAATTACTACCCACCAAGTATTCTCTGTCCAGTGTCCAGTGAACCACAGCTCTGATGTCTCTGGGCCTAACAATTATAAGCATTTGCAAACAGATTATCCCAACACTGTCATCAGTGTGAGAGATATGAAAGAGTAATGGAAAGGAAGGCATTATGAGTTCTAAACAGCCCAGTCCCAATTCTGCTGAAGGAACAGTATCTTATGAAGACATAGAAACAGAGGGGAATGCAACCTGCTTGAACATTAATGATCATGATATCTGGATTTTGGAGTTCTCGGGAATTTTAATGTTCTTATTGATATGTTCTGCATTTAACTATCTTTCTATGATGAAATGTATTACTTTTCTACCCAACACATATTTTCCCCCAGTTGAAGCACACTGATCAATGGCAAACATTCAACAGACCACTTCTTTCTAGTCTAGACTCCTCTAAGGTGGATGTTTTAAAAATGAGGTTATGTTTTCAGTCCATTCTTAGATAGGAGATTTACAGATTGTTGCAAAATAGATAATTTTACTCAGTAAGCTATAGGCTATGGTCCATTTGGGTGAAAAATAGAATAATCAATGATTTGCATTCTAGTGATGGTCATTTATTAACTGTCTGGCAGCCACTTCACCACCTTGCTCTGCCCCGTACAGTTCTGGCCTCTGTCCCAGAGAAGTTGGACAGATCAATCCTAGGGGAACCTCAGTCTGGTCCTTGTAGTCTGAAGTATTATGCTTTTATCCAGGGCAGAAAGCTTGAGGTCATGGTGAAGACAGCTGGAGGTTTCCCCTTGCTTTTTCAAAGGAGACAATGTCTGAGCCATGTTATTACACATTATGGGGCCCCGGAGTCACCTTGTACACAGAGAAAGGAGAAGTCTCAGTAAGATCCCTCTGGCTTGCCTTTTACCAGCTTCATTTTCTCCCAGGTGCTCTCTTGCCCCCGTCTCAGGGCCCAGCTGTTCAGAGGGGTAGTGGTTGTGTTGTGACCATTTACCTTGGCTCTGAGTGTCAGGGAAGTTTAGTGGATCCTCTGTTATCTACCTGCCCCATAAGCCTGTGTCCTGGCTGTGTTCTCTCTCCAGCTCAACCCAGTCCCAGGCCCTCCTCTTGTTGTCCCATGGACAAAGACCAAGAGATTGGCTGGAGGAAGGTGCCTGGATCCCACATATCAGGAAGAGTATGCCTCCACCCTCGAGTGGACCCAGGTCCACCATTGGCTATGGGTGGGAGAAGGCCTGGCCATGACACCTCAGCATCACTGTTTTCCTGGGGCAAGGCTGGGAAGATTCTTATCTCCTTTTGCTTGCAGTGGCCTTCTTGTCCTGAGGGATCACCCACACACAGCTGGATGGAGTTGTAGTTTTTGAAAAGGTCCTTGCACTTCTGCTCATTCTGTACTTCTATATCCACCACCAAGAGTGTGTCTGCATTTTTGCCACTTGCCTGTTGTCCCCAGCCTGCCATACTGCACACCTGCCCCAGCCTCACCCAGTCCTGGCTCTGCGGCAGGGAAATGATCTTCACAGCTGAGTTGAGTTGAGCCTTGTTTTGCAGCTGGTCAGAAAGCTGAGAGATGGCAGTTCACGTCCCTCTTCCTGCTGGTCTCAGAACAAGGGGTGAGGTTGCTTCTAACCCCCTCACCTGGAGTCTCCCAAGCCTCCTTCTATTAAATTGACTGAGTAGAGCAGACAGGTTGGAGGAGAGAATGGGTCTGAGACCCTGAATGAGTTGTCTGCTCCCTCGTGACCTGTGCGAGTGCTCCTGAAATTCAGCAAGATGGTACCTTCAGTAGCATGATGTCATTGACCTTTGAATTATCATTATAATCCTTGTGAGGGAAGATTTTGAGCACAGGAATGACCTGCTGGCTGTTTTCCAGTTTTCTGATATTGTGAGCGCCCAGGATGACACTTAGTTTTCTGTAAAGTAAAGGTGGATTGGGTCAGCCACAGGACCTACAGCCCAGTCTCTGAAAGGCAGATTGAAACTCCAGCCTAAGGCACACAGGCAGCTGAATCAGATAGGGAGGAAGGGAAAAGTTGATGGTGTCACCTTCATGCTGTGTGGCAGTGACCCAGTCTGGTTCTTCAGGAGCCTTTCTGTCACCCAGGCCTCTGTCCACACGTTCCACACCTGAACACCACACTCACTGTGACCTATTCCGAGCAGATCACATGGCTCCTGTGATTAGTCATTGGCTCTGTGTCCTCAGGGATATTGCTGATTTATGGGCCCTGGGACCATACTAGGGGTTTCCAGGAAGACAAGGACTCATGTGTGCTCCTCACCTTCCATTTCAGTAAGCTGCTGTCAGCAAGAAGTTGTCTCGTACCAAGACTGCTCACGTTTTCTACGGACTTCTATGTCATTGTAGGAAAGGACAGACGCCATGTAGGGCCAGGACTGTGGTCTGTACTTTCTGCCCTATCTGATCTTCCCTGAGAGAGAAAATTTCCCTGGGTCTTTGTGTTCATGGAAAACAGGGGATAGGCACTGCCTGGTGGCCTAAACCCATGGGATGTTCAGAGGCTGGGGTGGTTTTAGTGTGCCCAGGGACTCAACACAATGAGATGGGGCTGCAGGCTTCAGAGGGCAGCTGTCGGGCTTGCAGCAGACTTGTTTTCTGGCTTAGTTCTTAGTTTCCTCCTGTAGAGAAAAGGAGCTTAGCCCTTTTTCTGGAGAAAATACATTTCATATCCATGTTTAGTGGACTGTCCTAGAAGATCTGGAAATTTCTCTCTCTGACCTATCCTGTTTGCTTCTTTGTCTCGAGCTTCTCAGACCCCTGTGTCCTGCTTACTTCCAGGATGGGTCTGGTCTGAGATCTGAACATTTTGAGCTCATGAAGCTGAATTCTCTTGCTTCTTTCTCCCCCATCCTGGGTCAGGCACATAGTACATACCCCCAAAATGCTTGCTGGGAACATGAATGAACAGTTCTCAAATTTGCTTTGGTCAGCAGCCAGGGTGGGGTTGTCCTAATTCAATCTGAACCCAGCATAGATTTATCTTTCTAAGGTATTGAGCCCTCAGGACAAATAGGGCAGAGTACAAAGGATGGGAATTCAGAGTGAGACTGGTAAATGTGAGGGATGGGGCCTGGGTAGGAGCTAGTCTCCACTAGGGCTGGGGTGCAGTGCTGTGACAATACTCTCATGGCTCAATTAAGTTCTGAGTATCGCTCTGGTACAGCTGAGTGGCTCAGTAGAATCAGAACAAGGTGAGGGTGACACCTAGGGAACTATTAGCTGGTTCTCCTATTCTTGATCCAGAGGATAGCTCCTGGGATAGATAATCACTCTTAGCTTTGTGGAATGGGGCATTATTTCCCCCTTTGTGAGCTTTTCCCTTCACCAGAATCATGTGCTATTATAATATTGTCAATTTCCAACTTACGGGACTGTGACCCATGGAAGGGATGGGATTCACCAGGTCTCTTTGGGAGTAATTTTATTTTCTATAATTTCTCACACTGCATATCCAGTGACAGATCTAGGGTTCAACAAAGTTCTGAAATGGAGTGAGGCAAGGAAGGATCATAATGTAGGGACACTGTAGAAGTGTCACCGTTGGAATAAACCAGACCTCTGAGGATCTTCAGGGGCACTTACCTCCTTCAGCCCTGGAGGGGATGAGATTGGCCAACCAGAACAGAAGTAGCAGCATCTTCTCTGAAAGGCTGATCATGTCTGAAGTGGTGTGTGCTTTCTCTTTCCAGGCTTTTCAATCCTAGAGGTGAAGGAAGAAGGAGCCGGCTCTGTGACCACCAATTTCCTCCCAGTTTTATTGATTCTCAAGATTAAAGCCTGTGTCGTCTCGCTCTTCCCCTCACTCAGAAAGGGCTGTGTGGTGAGGGTTTTGCAAGAGCCACAATCTTAGGAGGCCATATTCTCCAGGAGAAAATCCTGGACTCCATGAATGTAGATAGGGCTTTGTGGGGGCTTTGGGATTAGCCAGAAATGTGGCCTTTCCCCCTAAGTGAGACCCTCCAAGAGCATGAATATGACCCCACCATGCCTTGAATTTGTGATTAGGCAACTGTCTACTTCCTAAAATAGCATGCATCTATCCAGTCCTACTCTTTGTAGAGCTTCATTTTTTTGATAACCCAAGAATCTTTTTTTTATTTCTTTTTTTGGCATAATTGCCAAAGGACCAAGTGCTGTTCTCTCATAAAACACACTAGCCAAGAGCCTAGTCATCCATCAACTTCCTGGTAGGTTTAGGCAAGTGCAAACTCTTGGGGATGGGGGTGAGGAGCAGAGATTGGGGATGAAGTACAGATGGGTCATTGATGAGAGTGCTAGGAAGAGAAGGTAATGACAGAATAAGAGAGTTTGAGAGGAGGGGAATGACAGACAAATGCACTTGTGCTCGCTGTGTGGTCCCAGGTTGCCTGATAAAGTGAATGTTGTTCTCAAATTTTTGATATTTCAAAGGTGTAAAAGACCCCAGTGTAAAAATAGTTGGGAATATGCAGATAGAGAATGAAAGAGGAGAAGCATTGCTTTGCCACTCATTCTGAGTTTTCTTGATCACTCTTGTCCCACCCGGCGCAGGTGACCTGGTGCCCCAGTGAGGACCATGATGTAGGCAAAGGCCCTGCCCCTGAGACTCCCTGCTCTTGGTGAGGAATCTGGCAGGGTTGCTCTCAGAGTTCTTTGTGCACAGATGCCTGAGGGCTGTCAGCTTTTGGACAGGAGAAATTTCAAGTTATGGTCCTCCTTAGCATGCAAGCATTCAGCCTGACAGTTTAAATTGTTTTTCTTTGTTCTTATATAATTTAATATAGATATGAGATGAGTTCTGAAGTCTTATCTCAAACTGGGCATCATGCTTATGCTGCTTTTGTATCTGTTGGATCAGTCATTACCCAGAACGTGGAGTAAGTCAAGTATCTTCTCATTTTCATTCTCTATCTCAAATGTGACTATTGCTTTTAGGGGTTATCACTGTTCTCCTATCTTTGATGACCAATACTTCCTCCCCAAGCCTCAATTTTGAAACCACAAGTATGTTCAGCAAGGTTGTAGTGATTTATTAATTAAATGTGTGTTAACACATTACATTATGAAGTACCTATTAAATAATATTTATGCAGTTTTGCAAGCCTAGAAAATCACAGATGATAGAATGTAATTTTGGCCCATAGCTGTCATTTATCATTTGAGTGTATTTTGTCACAGAGACCCATGAGAGTTTTCACAATTTCCATAGCTGATTTGTTGTATGTTTGGCTGTGCTATGACATTTTTTTGATAGATAATTTTCCTCTGAACTATTGGAACACTACCTTGAGCTACATGTCTACCACAGAAATGACTCAGTCCTCGATTCTCCGAGGGATCTCCCTGAATCCAGGTCATATTGGCAGGCAGTTGCCTCTTTCTGCTCCCCTTATGCCCCTCTTGGCCCCCTGTCTCATTGGACCCACACCTAGATGATCATGACTCTGCTGCTCTGACCAAGGGCAGAAGGCACCTGTGCCTCTGCTTAGCCATCGTGTCTGGAGAGAGCTTGGCCACACTTCTGAGGCTCTCATTACTAAATTCATAATTGCTTGAGAACTTTTCAGTGAGCAGAAAGAGAAAAGAAAGAAGGAAAGTGAACAAAGCCCCTGAGATGTGTGGGGCACTGCATGCAATATATGTGTCATGGGAGTCCCAGAAGGAGAGGAGAGAGAGAAAGGAAGAGAAAAAATATTTGAAGGAATAATGGCTGACAATTTATCAATTTTGGTGGAAATAAACCCCAAACAAACCATAATCATTAATGTACACACAAAAGAAGCTCAGTAAACTCCACGTAGAATAAAGTATCATAGAAGATTGGGCAAGATTTCCCCCATTCCTTGTTCCCTTCTACCCTAGATCTCATGGTCTCATTTCCACACCACACCTCTGGCTCATTCTTACCACAGCTGCTGTTTCTATGTCATGTTAGTGGGGAGATATGCTGGGATGGAGACGCTTCTGAGTCTGTGACATCAACCAGACATGATACCTCTTCTGCTTGACCAATAAACCTGAGTGCTCAAAGGATAATGTAGCTCCAATGATGCTACACATGTGCAGAGGAGATCGCTGCCCACTTTCTCCAAGAAGTGGTTTTCTACCATTAGAGCTTTACTCCTTTTTTATTACAACAGATTCATTTTTACTACTACTTTTTAAATTGTGGTAAAATACACGTAACAAAAAAAATTTAACTATCAACTTTTGTTTTTTGTTTTTGTGAGGAAGATAGGCCTTGAGCTAATATCTGTGCCAATCTTCCTCTATATTGTATGTGGGATGCCACCACTGCATGGCTTGATGAGAAGTGTGTAGGTCCACCCCCTGGGTTAGAACCTGCAAACCCAGGCTGCCGAAGTGGAGCACAGGATCTCAACCACTATGACACTGGGCCCGCCCCTATACACCATTTTTAAGTGTACATTTCAGTGGCATGAGGTACATTCACATTTGTGTGCAACCATCCCCACTCTCCATCTCCAGAACTTTTTCATCTTTGCAAGTGGGAACTCTAAACCCAATAAACAGTAACTTTCCATTGCCCTCTCCTCCTCTTCCCAGGGAATCACCGTTCTCCTTTTAGTCTCCATAAATTTCCAAGAGATTCTTATGTAAATGCAAGAGCCTTGTGCATGGTCTCATCTTAAGATTTACCCGTTATGTATGAATTGGACCTTACTAGGCAGTAGATATGCTAGTAAGGAGTGTTATTAGTTTAACTAGTATTGTAAGCAGAGATTTGAAGAGAAGAGAAGGACAGAGGAAGAGCTGGGGAGGGGCAAGTGATGGCACAGAAGCCTGCCTGAATTCATCCTTCTACCTCTGACCACTAGGGTGAAGCTGAGGTTCCTCCTAACTTCTTCTGAGTGTGTTCAGGTGGGACAGAGAGGCCTGGCTTTCCACATTTTGGGTATCTTGGAAGATAAAGAGAGAGATGAGAATGACATTTCTTCATCTTAATGAGGTACTGATGTCATCAGGGACAACTGAGAGTTGCTTGAAGCCTAGTGAGGGCTTCTGTTCTTGTTTCCAGGGAAAGGACAGTCCCAATGAAGAGTGACAGCCTCCACCTGGGCTCTGCTCCTCTGCCTTTTCTACACAACTCACTGTCCTGAGAAGTGGGAGTGTAAGCGACATTACCTCCAGAAAGCACATCCCTATCCTGATCCTCAGTGGAGCTGCTCAGTAGGGTGGAAGATGGGATCTTCCTCTACTTGTCTTGTCTCTTTCACTACCTGGCAGGTTAGCTTGGCATGAGGTGTGAGAAAGCTCAACTTGAGGCTAGGTCTGGGGAGTCCTGGCCTGGGGCTTTGAGGAGAATTCAAGAAACCAGAGGACAGGTCTGGTGGTCAGAAGACAGGATGTTTAGAGCCTGCAATAGTCTGTGGAGGTGGAGATGGTGGGGAAGGGAGCCCTTTGTCAGGACCGCTACACACTGAGTTGGGGCTCCTGGCTTCTGTGGGCAGCATGGTGGCTTTGTGGCATGACCTGGCTCCTTCCTTAGTTCTGAGTTTCTCCTTGTTGTGATGAGGAGCTCAGCCTCGGTCTGTATCAAACATGCTTCAGATACATCTTAAGGGAAAAAATCCTGTCTTTATGGTAGACTGTCCAGAAGACCTGGAAAACACTTTCTCTTGCCTATGCTGGTTGCTTCTTTGTCCCTCAGCATCTCAGATCCATGTGTCCTGCTCCCTTCCAGGATGAGTCTGGTCTCTGAGACCCGAATATTTTGAGCTGATTGGCAGATATTTGGCAGAATACTGTGGTATCTGTCTCTTCCATCCTGAGTCAGCCGCATGTGAAATGCCTGTAAATGTTTGATGAAGGAGTGAATAATATACAAATTTGCTTTGGCTTGAGTGTGTGTGGGAGATGGCCACATGGATTTCCAAACTTCTGCATGGATTTATCCTCTAAGGCATTGACCTCTCAGAATAACGAGGGCAGATACAAAGGATGAGAAATCAGAATGAGTGGAGAAATGGGCAGAAGGGGTGTGGATGGGAGCCAGTCTCCACCAGGGCTGTTGGAACAGTGGCGAGGCAATACTCTGATGGCTCAGTTGGGTTCTAATTAAGTTCTGCATATCTGCCCTGGTAGAGCTGAGTGGCTCAGCAGTAGAGGGATAAGATGAAGGTGACACCTAGGAAACTGTTAGCTAGTTCTTCTATTCTTGGTACAGACGAAAGCTCCTGGGATAGATAAGCACTCAGCTTTCTAGAATAGAAAGTTATATCCCCCATTTTCAGCTTTCCCTCCACCAGGATCATGTATCATCCTAATACTTGATCAGAGTCCTGGTTACAAGTGAGCAGGCCATGAAACAAAGAGGCTCACCATTGCCCTTCAGACATGATTTCATTTCTGTGCCATAGTAAATTATCAACAATAGCGCTGGGGTTCAGCAAATTCCTGGGTAGGACTGAGACAAGGATGGGTCACAGAGATAGCCTGGCTGGGGCTCTCTGCAAGAAGTAAAGTTGTCGTAAAAAGCACATTCTTAGGCAGTTGCTGAGTCAGCCTGACCACATTCACCAGGAGGAAATACTGGGCTCTCAGAAGCAATGAATAAGGCTTTGGGGGTCTCTGGCCTGAGTCAGACATGATGTTTCCTACCTTGGTTTGAGTCTGGGTGAAGAAAGAGCCTGAATATCACCCCACATTGCCTTTCACGTGTGGTTAACACCTGCATGCATACTTACAACAACATCATCACTTGACCCAATAATTTCCCTCTTAGACTTTCACTGTTTGAGGGCCTGAGCCCTGTTTTAATATTCATTCCAAAGGGCAAAGCTTTGATCTCACCTGAAGCATGCTAGCCGAGAGATCAGTCATCCTTTAAGTTCTTGGTCATTTTAGACAACGGCAGAATCCTGGCTGTGCGGGTGCGTCATGGAGACTGAGGATGAAGCGGTAATGGGGTGTTAGAGAGAGTAGTAGGAAGGTAAGAACAGACCAGAAGGGGAGCCCTTAGAGGATGGTTGATGACAAATGTGCTTGAGTTCAGTGTGTGTTCCTAGATCACCCAGATAAAGCCAATGTTGCTCCAAATATCACGATGTTTTCAAAGGGTCACAGTTTCCAGTTGCATGGTATTTAGAACAGGCAAGTAGAGGTATAAAGATGAAATCAGACTTTTCCATAAATTTCCCCTGTACCCATCACTCCTGTCGCAGTGTGCCTGGGCCACAGAGCCCCAATGAAGACTGTCATGTAGTCAAAGTTTCTGCATCTCATCATTCTGTCCCTGGTTGAGAGCCTCTGCTTTCATTTTTATGGAAAGAAGACACATTCCAAATTATGGGAGACTGCCCCAACCTGGTTGTTGTCTTCTGCCCTTTGTCCAACACTCAGTGTCCTTAGAGGAATGGTGGGTGCAGTGGAAATTCTGTCCACTTTCCCTTCTAAAAACACATTCCTAGACCAAAGCTTCAGAAGAGCAGCTCACTAGGGTGGAAGATAGGGTCTTCTCCAAACTGGCCAGTTTCCTTTATTCCCTGGGATGTTAGCTCAGCACAGTGGAGTGAAACCAAGAGAATCTGGCCATTGGATCTTCCAGATTTGGCCTCTAAGGTGAATTTCCACACGACAGGATCCTGGGAGTTGAACGGGCTTCCAAGTACCTTAGGAGAATGGATGAGAGACTGGAGATGTTTAGCTTGTAAGAGAGTACAGTTGGGCTGAAAAGATGGTATGTTTGATAGTTGTCCTAAATTAAGGACTGTAAGGTGGGCCTGGGTGAGATTTTCTCCTTGAGGTTCCAGAACTGGGTGGTTGAGTAACTTGGTGACTCACACTAATAGAGGGATTCCAGAAGATACTCAGATAACTTAGATTCTACCAGTTGAGAAATACAGATGTCTGGAAGCCCCAGTGGGGCTGATTAGTGTTTACAAGCAGGAGATGAGGTGGCTCACATGGTCCCATGTGGTGCATCCTCTCCCGTAGGTGTCAGAGCAGTGTGGATGGCCACATGGCCAGGGGTTTTGCAGGTTGGAGAGTGTAAGGAGTAAAATCTACCGTATGGAGGAGCCGAGGCCTGGCAGTGGAGACCCCAGGCACCCTGTTCCTGTGGAGTTCTTGCTGAATGGCTATGCTAGTCCTCTTTCTTTCTTGACCTTTTATCTCAAAGGAACAAGACAATCTACATCACTGTGTATCCATATTTTCCTTTTGTAATATTGGGATATTTTTCTCACAGGAAATAATTTCACCCATTGCAAATATTTAAAACACATGAGCAACTCTGCTTTAACCTGGTGGGGTGGAGACCTTGATTCCTTCCTTCTTGTCTTCTAGGTGCTCCAGGACTTGAAACCATGGGAGATGATGATGTATAAGATTCCCTTAGCTACTATCATCTGTATTTCTAAGATGATATGAAATGATACAAGCAGAGTGCACTGTGATAAACAATGGAAGTTGTGGTGTTTATTGGAACTTGATGCTCTTCCATTCTTGTTGAGTTTCACCTAGATCTGGGTCACTGAGGACTCTGAGAACAGAGATCTATGGAATGCAGACCAAAGTCACTCTGATGCTGGATTGTTAGGCATTTGTCATTCTCACCATTGTATTTCCAGGGCACTGCACCAGGCCCGGCAGTTGGCCTATCCTCACTAACCATGTATGTATTGATGGGTGGCAGGAGCAGAGCCAAACTGCCAGTTGTGACCTGAAGTGATGGGCTGATGTGTCCTGTTGCTGCTGAGTGACTGGGCTGTGGGTGGCCCCTGAGGCTGGGGCGGATACTGCCACCTTGTCCTCCAGGACTCAGTATAGAGCCCAGCTGAGCATCCACTCTACCGGGAACTTTGTCACCACAAGGACGAGAGACATGGACAACCTCTTCCTCCTTTGTTGAGGAGAGATGCTCTGCTGTTGGATGGCATCCTGCTGGAGTGGCCTCTTCCTGAAGTCCCTGGTACTTCCTTCCTCAGGGAGCTTCCCAGTTCCCTCTGAGTCCAGCTCATGGTCAGCTCATGACTAGCATGGGACTGGTTTTAAGATTCTAGATTTGAGGTGGTGGGACTGCTGTTGCTGTTTCCTTGTATGCTAGGCTCTGACACACGGACGACTGAATGAATTTAGAGAGCACATTCATATAGCATGTTTTAGGTGCCAGGGGCAATTCCAAGAATTTTATGTACACTAACTAATTTAACTTTATAGGAGCTGTATGAGGTAGGCATTGAAATGATTCCTATTTTATGGTAGGAACTGTGATTTTAAATAATTTGCCTAGTGATCCTGAGTTAGGAAGTGCTTAGGCAGACTGGCTCCAGGGTCTAGGAGAGGGGTCGGGTGTCTGTGGTTGGGGGCAGTCACTCACCTGCCGCAGCCCTGTGGGGTAGGAGAAAGACCTGTAGCAGCAGGAGTGGCTGCATCTTCCTATGAAGGTGGCCCAGTGAGTTGCTGCTGGTGCTTTCTCCTGCCAGACATTTAGCTCCCAAGAGAGGAAGGAAAGGTGGGGATAGGGGTCAGAATTCACAGTCCCATTCTCCTGTTGGTGCAATAGGTTTTATCATCTAAGCTCCCATGAGACTTGCCCACCCACTGCCAGTGATTTGTGGAACAGAGAGTCATCCCAGCCAACACTGTGATCCCCCCTACAGTTGCTGAGTCAGTGCTGGCAGCAGAAATGGGTGACAAGAGGGGCACTCGGGGCTTGTGTCCCAGAACCCTACATCCACCAAATTCAATAATTTTGCACAACACATGAAAGCTAGTGGCTGCCTATTTCCTCTATTTCCTGTGTCTCTGGGATTAGAGCTCAGTCATTTGGCATTTCCATTTCTCTAAACGAATATAAGTTTCCCGGATTCCTTATTCATTTCTACTTGGTTAGGAATGGAGAAGGGTGAAAGAATCTCAGGTGTGGTGTGAGGTGGGATGTGATGAGGACACCAGGAAAAAGTTAAAGGAGATGAAAGAGGAAAGGGGAAACCTGCCTGTCTTCAACCTCTGACCCCTGGCCACCTTGCTGAGACCCTGGGTGCTGCCATTTCATATTTGTTTATTGATTTATTTATCTTTATTTCATTGAGGTCACACTAGTTCATAACATTATGTAAATTGCAGGTGTACATCATTGTATTTTAGCTTCTGTTTAGACTGCATTGTATTCACCACCAAAAGTCTAGTTTCCATGTGTCACCATACATATGTGCCCCTTTATCCCTTTTGCCCTCCACCTACGACCTTCCCCTCTGTATCTTTGTGTTTGTTTTTTTTGTCTTCCACATATGACTAAAATCATACGCTATTTGTTTTTCTCTGTCTGACATTTTACTTAGCAAAATGCCCTCAAGGTCCACCCACATATTCACAAATGGTAGGATTTAGTCTTTTCTATGATTTAGTAATATTCTATTGGATATGTAAACCACGTCTTCTCTATCCATGCATCCACTGATCGGCACTTTCATGCTTAAAGGTCTGAGTTTTTGTGAATAATGCTGCAATGAACATAAAGTTCCAGATATCTTTGGAATTAGTGTTTTCATGTTCTTTGGGATAATACCCAGAAATGGAATAGGTGGATCATATGATATTTCTGTTTGTAATTTTTTTGAGGAATCTCCATACTGTTTTCCATAGTGGCTGCACCAGTTTGCATTCCCACCAGCAGTGTATGATGGATCCCTTTAATCCATATCCTCTCCAATACTTGTTATTTCTTGTCTTTTTAATAATAACCACTCTGAAGTATGTGAGGTGATATCTCATTGTAATTTTGATTTGCATTTCCCTGATTATTAGTGATGTTGAAGACCTTTTCATATGCTTGTTGGCCACCTGTGTATCCTCTTTGGAAAAATGTCTGTCCATATCCTCTCCCCATTTTTAGATTGAGTTGTTTGTTTTTTTGTTGTTCAGTTATATGAGTTCAATATTTTGCAAATTAACCTCCACCATTTATATGATTTGCAAATATTTTTTCCAAGTTGATGGGTGGTCATTTTGTTTCATTGATGGTGTCTTTTGCTGTTCAGAAGCTGTTTAGTTTGGTGTAGTCCCATTTGTTTATTTTTTCTTTTGTTTCCCTTGCCTGAGGAGATGGCATATTCAAAAAGATACTGCTAATGCTGATGTCAAAGAGTGTACTGTCTGTGTTTTCTTCTTGGGGTTTTATGGTTTCAGGTATTACATTCAAGTCTTTAATCCATTTTGAGTTAATCTTTGTGTGTGGTGAAGATAATGGTGTGCTTTCATTCTTTTGCATGTGGCTGTCCAGTTTTCCCAACACCATTTAATGAAGAGACTTTCCTCTCTCCACTGTATGTTGTTGGCTCCTTTGTCAAAAATTAGCTGTTCTTCCATTTCTTTCGAGAAGTTGTCCATGGAGAATGGAATGTATGAGAGTAGATAGGGACAAGTATGTTTTTATTTTCTATTTTAGTAAAAAATTGTAACATTAGATCAAACATGTGTGTGAAACGTTTGATGACATCCATAGCTGGTTACATCTACTTTGGACTGTTCAGTACGTTTCTGTCAGTTACAACTTTATTCTCCTCTGGGATGTTGGGACATTAAAGTCCTGTGCTTCCCACCTCCTGCCTGGGCTCCCTAGGCTGCCAACAATGCAAATCTTCTGCACAGACTGACGCTGGGGCACTTCTCCTTCCCTCTGACGCTGCTGTAGTCAGAAACCAATCATGGCTCTTGGCTTTGCAGGAGAGCAGTGTACTACTGAGCCATTCCAGACGTCCTCAGGGCTGCCTTAATGTCACTCTCAGAAGGACGTTTTGGAAGCTCCTTGAGAAGTTTCTACTGATGAGCTTGTGATGTTTCATGGAGTGTCTGTGCTGGGAGAAGGCTGTGCCCGCTCCATTGTCTTCCCACCACATGTGTCTGCTGGGAGCGAGAAACTTTCTTTCCAAGAATTTGACTGTGCTGTTGTCCTTGTAGGAAAGAGCAGGTGACAGAGCACATTCAGTGACAACTGCATACAGTCTCCCCCTCAGAGTAGTTAGTGGGAAAGGAGGACCCAGACCTGGATGTGGCAGAGAACAATTTGAAAAAAGGTGCCAGACCCTCAGTGTTTCCTGGCAGAAAAGCTTAGTTCTGAGACTGAGCTGCTGACCCTGGGGCCCTTGGTAAATGTAGAAAGATGTGGAGGTGGACATGTTCCCTAAGACCCTCTTCCACAAATGCTCAGAAAGTCCAATTACTCAAGACAGGAGAGTGGTAATATACCTTGTGATGTATTCATGGGATGGACTGCTGTCCAGCTGTTAGAAAGCATCATGATTTAGAAGACTGCTCAGTGTTATGGAGCGGTTTGTGTTATCCAGTATTAAGGGGAAAAAGTAGATTGTAGAACAGTGTATACAATTTGATACTAATTTTTTTAATGTGGAAGACAAGAACCAGAGCAACTATTTTATGTGACTCTTATTTTCACTTTTATATTATCCAATTTTTTTCTATAATGGAAATATATTAGTTTTATAGGCATAAAAAGATTTGGGGCGCATAATCCATATAAACACGAGCTAGCAGTGTACCAAAACAATTTCCTTTTCTTCCAGGCAACATAGGTGAACCACACTGTGCAGCCTCACTTGAGGTCAGGTGTGGCTGTGTGAGTGCTGACACCAATGGGATGTGAGTGGAAATGATGTGGACACCTTCCAGACCTGGTCACAAACACACTCCTGTGCATGACTTGTAGACTCCTCCCCTTTCAGAGTTTGATGCAGGTGAACACAAGGAACACAGAGGCCATCTTTAGAGGACTGAGCCTGGTCTTTGATCATGGATTGACCATGTAATTATTGTCCAAGCAAGGACATCTGAGATTAGGAGAGGGCACTAGTCATCAGGAAACTCATTTTGGACGGTGTGTGAGCAAGAAATAGACTTCTCTCGTGTTAGTCACTGAAATGCTAGAGTTTATCACTTAAAATAGTTAGGGTTATCTTAACTAACACAAGGACCGTCTCGCTGAAGCCTGCCTTTTTCTGAATAGCAATATTTATAAAAATAAAATTATTTTAATAATTATACAGCTTAAAATATTGAATAAATTAAAAAATAGAAAGAAGAAAAATGTCAGCCTTTAACTCACCGCCCAAGTGACCACTGTTAACAGATGTTTTTCCATGTAGATTTTTTTTTGTCTATTTTGATGTAAGTGTGATTCCAATATATTCAGTTTTTCATCCTTTAATTTAAATTATTCAACATAAACTTATACCTCATTTTATTAAAAATCTATTATTGAATATAATTTTATGATCTTATTCTTATTTAATAAATACACTTTTAAGTTATCTAAATAATACAGAAATTGCAAAAATGAATATCTAAGAGAAATAAAAACAAAAAGGAAAATATACGTATAAGCAAGGATATGATTGTAGTCTATACTGATCTTGAACTACTTTTGACTTCAACAGACCAGATGAACATTCTTCTGTGTGACAAAATGTAATTCTATCTCAAAATATTAAACTTACCATAGTGTTCAATGTATGAAACTTTTCAAAGACTAATTCCCAAATTGTTGCTGAACATTTGCATTATTTTGAAGATTTGACATTTGTAACAAATGTATAAGGAATAACGTTGTCCACTTTTCCCAGTGTGGTTGATGGTTAGGTGAAACCCTACTCTTTTCATTTTTTTTTAAGGACCTTTGTGTACAAGGTGTGAAAATGCCACTTTCTCAATGTCCATACTGAATGTAAGTAGTTTTGTAAATCCTTCCCCATTAGATAACCAAAAAATTATTAATATTTTAATGTGCATTGATTATTTAGTGAGCTTTTACTTTTTTCCAAATTTTTATTAGCTTTTTAAAAACTTGCCTATTAATGTTCTTAGCCAAGTTTCTTAGAGCCACGGATAATGTAGATGGTAAGAGCTGAAGAATCTATAATGAGCATGTACCATATTTTACCATTTTCCTTTTTGGAAATTAATACTGATTCCAATTTGGGGTCTATTATTAAACAATGATGTGATGAACATCTTTATGAATAATGTGCACACGCACGTGCACACACACACTTTAGACCTCATTTAGGAATAAATCCTAGAAGAAAAATCACTAGATCAAGAGAGAGAACTAGGTGTAAGTTAATTTGGAAGACATTTTAAGAAAACAGGTACTATCAAGAGCAGCCTAGTCTTCCCTGATGCTACAGACATTAGAAGGTGATCATTTTCCTTCCTAACATGTATCATTCTACGTCAAATGCTCCTATCAGGTGTGAGGGGAAACTGACCCATTAGGCACTGTCTTTCAAGGCCACACACCCCTAGTGGCAAATATCCCTGGCTACTCTCTTGTTGACTCTGGCTTACACCCTGGGTCTCCATGAAGCTCGTTGTGGCTGACTTTCTGAGGTCTCTATTTCTTTAGTGTGATGGCTTCTCCTAAGACTGTCCCTTTTTATTGCTGTGACCCAAAGTTGTCCCCTGGCTCGTGCACCTTCTGCTATTCACTTGCTCATTTCCACAAGTGCATTCAGCTCTTCCCTCCCCTGTGCTTCTGCTGGTGCTGTGAGCCCCAGGGGAGGCTTGGCAGATGGACATGAGCACAGTCTTGAATGAAAAATAAGCTTTCATTTGCTTTTCATCTTATTTTTCAGTGTGCTGGATGTTGCTTTTCATATCTGTGTGACTTATTTGTTATTCTTTTTAATGAAGTTCCTTCTGTTTTCAGTGTTGGTCCCAGTTGCCTCAGTGTTTGTCCAGCTGTCAAGAATTTGCTGTGTTCTGTCACATTCAGTTCACAGGTGGGGCTGTTTGAAGGACACAGGATCCTAAAATAAGGTTATCTGGGTCATAATTGTTGATGAAAATAATCAATGACCAATATATAGATAAGAAAGATGGGGGCTGGGCCTGTGGCCAAGTAGTTAAGTTCGTGTGCTCTGCTTTGGCGGCGCAGGGTTTCATGGGTTCGGATCCTGGGCGCGGAATGGCACCCAGGGCACTCATCAGGCCACGCTGAGATGGCGTCCCACATGCCACAACTAGAAGGACCCACAACTAAAAATACACAACTATGTACTGGGGGGCTTTGGGGATAAAAAGGAAAAAATGGAAAAAAAATCTTTTAAAAAAAAGAAAGACGGAGTGATATTTATTGAGGCAATCCTGATGTCTAGCCAGGAAGTGCTGTCTCCCCCAGGGAAGAAAGCTCTCCAGAAAAGCATGGTCACAGCATGGCTATAGACCATTTCACAACAAAGAACATACAGCAAGCATGACAGGAATACAGTTTTTTTCCAAGTCACAAGGATATGTTTTCCTGCAGTTTAGCACATACATAGCAGGTAAACTTGACCTTGGTCCTCTGGGAAGAAGAGCTTATCTTGAAAGAAGTGCTGGTATTGGCATCAGAGAAAAGGAAACATTCATCCCTGTCTTTGAAGAGTGCATTCTTTGCTTTGGGAAAATGTTTGAGCAGATGTACAATGCGTGTTTTGTGGGTCAGAAGTCAGGCTGCTCTGGGAAAAACAAGTTTTAGGTTAAATCATGGTTAAACCAGAAAGCTTCCCCATACACCTCGAGATGTGAAAGCTTCTTGTTATTTTTATTATTTTCATCACAGTGAAGGATCTTGTACTTGAAATGTGGCATTTTGTGTGTTTGTGTACTGGGGCTCATGCCTTCTACATGTCAACAAATAAAAACATGGCTGCCCCAGGTGCCACCTCCCTCCCTCCCCTCCAGACATGGACTCCGCTGAGCACAGATTGGGAACCTCTGGACCTGTGGGTCTCGAAGTCTCTTCATTTTCACACTGCCCTTCTGGAATCAAACAAGGTCACTCGTGTGAAACTCTAATGTGCAATACAGATAAAATACAGAGTACTTAATGATTTTCAAGGCCATTTTTCTTGTGGATTCCAAATACTGATCCATTGGCCAGACTGACCAGCCTGGGGGAAGAGGAGGAACCAGGGGAATTTAGAGGAAATTTCCCCTCCATGTAAGTTTCCCTGTATCAGGGATAGAACCTGTTATGTGTCTGGCACAAAGAGAGAGATCAACAATTGATGTATTGATGGATGACCAGGTGGTACTTTCCAGCCCAGCAGCCCTGGAGCCCTCAGGCTCACAAAGCTGCCACAACACTGGTTGCCAGCAGGGGGAGTCAAGCCGGGCTGAAAGGGACCGAGACTGCTGAGTGACTACAAGCCATAGTAGCTGAGGCCTTGGGGGATGCTGGGCTGGATGGAGGACCTGAACTGTCTCTGCTCAGGTGGGAAGTGGGTACTGGCTCCTCTTATAGACATTGGGTGGGCTGGCAGATCAGATATGACAGGGATAAGCAACAGAGGAGAATTCACATGGGGCTTTGGGAACTCTGTTAGGGAAATGAGGAAGAGACTGGCCCAAAGCAGGGAGGGCTGGATCGGAAAGCAGCTGGTGGCCAGGGCAGTCATGTGGAAAATAGGTGCTGGTGTGGGATGGTTTGCCAGGGCCGATGGTTGACTGAGCTTAGTGCTGGGCCCAGGGCAGGGCAAGAAATGGGACCCGCATGAGGCTGGAGGCCATCGTGGGAGCATCTGAGCCTCTGAAGGTGCAGATGGTCCTGGCTGTGGGAGAGGCTGCCCCCACTGGAGAGAGAGCAGCTGTAAACAGGAAACTCAGTGCCCACAGCTTGGCCCCCTGGTCTCCTGGGTCCCTGCAGTTACTACTCTTCCACTGCCCTGCTGCTGTCTGTCTCAAATTGTTGGGGGAGTGGTGATGGTGTTGACACAAATAATCCATAACCGACTTATAAATCAAAATTGGGGTGAGTTTCTTATGAGCCAGAGTGAGGATTATAACCCGGGAAGGCCTTAGAAGGCATTCTGGAGAAACATGGGTTTCAGTACAGTCTTATATCTTTTTAGAGCAAAGAAGATACATTAAACACACCCAGGATACATTTTCAAAGAGGTATTCTGTTGCAAACTAGCAGGTCAACATGACCATGATGCCAGGAAAGAGACTTATCCGGGAGTTACAAATAGGGCATTACCAGTAGGGCATAGGAGGTAAGGTATGCATTCTTATCTTAAGAGAGTGCATTCCTTACTTTAATGGATAAGCAGATGTGCAATGTATGTTTGATAGGCCATAAGTCAGGCTTTCTGGTTCAAGCTGAATCAGTACTGAACTCGAATAGTTACCCCATATACCTCAATATGTGAAAATCTCTTGTCACTGGTGATTGGCTTAGAGAAGGTAAGAATTTTCTACGGCCCAAGGAGGAACATATTTTGGGGAAGAAGACTGTCTTTTTATAACGGGCAGCCTTCAGACTCAGCCCTGGCACAGGGCTCAGCACCACAGAAGTATGACTGAGAAATTATACAGCATGGGGTTTAGGGGGAAGGAGAGCTGGAGGAGGAAGGAGGAAGGACAGCCACAACTGACAGCAGAGGGCTGCCTGGAGCATGCTGTTGCGTGTTGAAAGTGGTTCAGTGAGTCAGTGAGACTTCAGTCACACTCGCTAGAGATCCATTTATTATGGTGCCTCAGTCCCACTCCCCGCCCCATGGGAGTCCTGCCTCTGACCCAGAAAAGGTGGTCAAGCAGAGAGGAAGGTCAGCATGACACCTGCTGTGAGAAACACTTCATTGTTCTCTTTATCCAGGGCAGGTAGTGTGAGACCTTCATGAAGACTGCTGGAGGGGTCCCGTTCTTTTGTCCATAGGAGCAAATACCCTGAGCCATGTTTTCACAGATGAGGGGGCCCCAGGAGTCTCCTGGGGACAGGGAAAGGAATGACTGAGCTGGCCTCTTCATGGTCCTGCCCTTCCTACCACCCGAGGGCTCAGTGGTCTCTATTATGGGCTGCCTGGGAGAGCAGGGCCAGGCCAGGCACTGTCACCTCCCTCATCTCAGGGCTCCAGCCTGGCTCTGACTGTTCCTTGCAGCTCTACCCAGGCCAAGGTTTTCTCTCCAATCCTGAGGGAAATTTTGGTGAGAACCCTGCTGTGGGGTGACTGATCCTTCCTCAGCCTGCAGCCCTAATCCGCTCAGGGGAAAAAACTAAAGACTGGATTCGTGGACCCAGGCTGCTCAAGCTGTAGGCCGAGGCATGATGATATGGTCACTCCCATCCCCGAGAGCTCCCCATTTGCTCTCTCCTAGGGCCTATCCAGGTGGATGCTAGAAACATTACCTTGAAGCTGTTCTTCATCATTTTTAGGTCCCCCACACAAATCTGGGTGGCCCTGCTGTAATAGCCGTGGAAGAAGAATTCACACTCCTGATCATTCTGCACCGTCAGCTCCACCTCTGCAGAGTGGTTGCTAAAGTGCCCATTGAATATTGCCTCCAAGCCGGCCACACTACACACTTGTCCACGCCACACCTGGGCTGTGCCCCTGGGCAGGCTGAGTGGCCACACAGCTGCAGTCTGCTTGGCCTTTCTCTCCAGCTGATGGGACGAGGCAAGAAAGTCCAGCTCAGCCACTGGCCTCCTGGGCCTGGACACAGGGATGGGGTCATGCTGTCTTCCCTCTCACCTGAGCCAATTGGGACCAGCTAGGTGGCCAGGATTGGAAGGGGGGAAGGGGACAGGTAACACAGGGAGGGGAAACAATCTGGACCTAGGACAGCAACAGCAGCAGGGAGGTTCCCTTACCTTTAGTAACATGATGTCATTGACGAAGTTCTTAGGATTATAGTCTGGGTGGCAGATGGCTTCTCTCACAGGGATGACCTGCTGGGTCCTCTCCTGCTCCTGAATATTATGGGCCCCAAGGGTGACAATGATTGGGCTTCACAGAAAATAGAATGGGGATGTGGGGTGCATGGAATCACAAGAGATCCAGCCCTGGAGCCAAAATGGGCGGCTGACAGTGGAGCAGGGTCGGGGGAACCTAGGAGGAATCAAAACAACAGGAGGACTGGGCCCTGAGTGAGTCATTCCCCTGTGCTTCTCAATGACATTGAAGGTAGGTCACCTAGAAGCTTTCTCTTGCCCTCGGGCAATATTGTGAAAGTTCTCTGAGTTTGCATTTTGACCCTAATGCATGCTTTCATCCTCCACAGTTGCTTTATTTGGCCAGTGTGGTCTCTCTTCTCAACTGGGCCACTTGCTCTCACCTCTGGCCATCTGACCCCAAAGCTTCCCTGTCCTATTTCTCACTTTCCATGGACCAGTCATGCTCTCAGATGGCTCCTCTCATGAGCTCTTTTGACCTTGAATTACCAGGAGCCGGGGGCACTCCCCTGGGCTGCAGGCACTGGGCAGAGGACAGGGGTCCCTCTAGGGGTCTCAGGAGGTGTCAGTTGTTGGTGGCCCCTCACCTTCCCCAGCAGTGAGCAGCAGTGAGAACAAAATCCTTTCTCAAGAGGACACTGCTGCACCTGTTCTTTTGGTCCTTAAGCAGAAACTGAACCAAGGCCTTGTAGGGGTGGGAGTGGGGCTTGGCCTCATGTCCTCCGATGATGTCCTCTGAAAGAAAACACTGGAAGATGGGCTATCTGGGAGCCATTGTGATCAGAAGGGAAGGCTCTGGAAGGTGGTGGTTGAGGGTGGGGTCTACAGTGCCCTGCTGACACTGGGGAGAGTCCTCCCAGGTTCTCCTTGCAGCAGAATAACCTTTTCTGAATGTCAAGCCTCAGAACCCTCTGTGAGAAAAGGGAGGACAGTGCTTGTTGTCCCTGTCCTACTTCAGACCATGCATGGAGGAGATAAGAGCTGTCTTCATGATGATGGAGCCCAGGGGATGGTGGACAGGGCTCCCCTGACGCCTTCTGTCTCAGTGAGTGTCCCAACCCCTCTGTGCCTCTGCTAATGTCCCAATTATGTCCCGTCCTTTATCAAATAATCAGTCTGTGAGCTTATGGAGATGGATTTTCTAAAATCCTCTTGTCCTAGGGTCTAACGCGGCCCAGGATCCCAGACAATTTTTGGCTGTGTGAATGAATTGCCTTCACTTAGGCTTAGAGTGAGGTTTGGTGTGGATCATGTTGGTGGAATTGAAGACTGTCATCATGTGGGGAGGGCACTCTGTGGAGCAACTGAAGGCCTGGTAAGGCGGGGGGAGGTGGGGCTGAAAATGGGGGTATCCGGGCCTCTGGCAGAGCCACGGCAACAGGGAAGCCCTGTTTGCAGTCATCCAGACTCTTCTGAGCTCAAGTGCACCCTGTGCTCCTCTCCTGTGCAGGGGTTAGGGGGTGAGGGCACCAAGAAATGAAACTGGTTGTTAAGCTGAGTCCAGCGACAGGTCCCACTACTGCCGTCGATTTGTCTGAGCTGTCCTTTCTTGGGTTAGAGTGAGGGATTTTAATTACTTGCCTTTTGTAGCTTCTTGTCCTCTGCCAATGCTTTTTTGTGAGCACCCACTTTCCAGGTGATAAGAGAAAGGCTCACACACTAAATCTTTTAGTGAACACCCTTCCTTCCTGCCATCCTTGCTGAGTGTCTGTGCAGCACTGGACATGTTAGTCTAGGTTTGGGATGGGATCTGGGGTCTAGAAAGTTCTTGGGTTCAAATTCTGGAAAATCCCTAGCTGTGCTTGTCAGAAGGGTCAGGAATACAGAGGGTTTTGTGAGTTGGGATGATGACTCTGAAGTGGCAATGGTCACTCACCTGTGCCAGCCTCATGAGCCAGAAGAAAGGCCAATAAGAGCAGGAGTGGCTGCATCTTTCCTGAAGGTCTGCCGAGGTCAGAACTGCTGGTGTTTCTTCTTTCCAGATATATTGTCCCTAAGGACAAAGCACGGGTATGACTCAGGATCTCACAGACCTCCTAGACCTGTGCTTCTTGTTGTCTTGTGTCATCTTCAGGGTGGTTTTTGGAAGTTCTCTGGCTTGGGGTAGGTGTCAGTCGCACTGTCACCAACCACACTTGCACTCCCAGTGCTGAGTCACAAAGTGAAAGCAAGAAGAGAGAAGGAGGTGAAGTCTGTTCTGCAGCCAGTAGCGGAGCTGGACCCCAGAAGGCCCTCAGCTCTTGGCTCTTTTTCCATCCTGATGAAGTCATGAATAATTATTTAGCAAGTTAGGTCCAGGGATGTGAGCAAGATGGCTCCTGCCCTTAAGAAGATGGAGGCTGGCTGGAGTGGACTGAGAATGTGTGGTTAGAGTAGAGGCTGGTAAGTGCTGTGGTGGGGTCTGCTTGGTGGTGAGAGATAGAGGCTGGACCTGCCTTAGGAGCCTGTAGAGTTGGACATACCCAAACACCCCAAATGGTAACCACACTTCCTCTCTGACCACAAGTCAAGCCTTGTATTTTGGAATATTTAAAACCCCTATTTATTTCTTTTTTAAACATTTTTATTGTGGTCTAAATAGTTTATAACTGTGAAATTTCAGTTGTATGTTAAGATTTGTCAAACACCATATAAATGTGCCCCTGCTCCCCTTGTGCCCGCGCTTCCCCTCTTTCCTCCCAGTAACCACTAAATTGTTCTCTGTGTCCGTAAGTTTGTTTATATTCCACATAGGAGTGAAATTATTTGGTGTTTTTGTCTCTGGCGTATTTCACTTAACATGATGCCCTTAAGGTCCATCCTTGTGGTTGTGAATGGGAAGTTTATGTCTTTTTTATGGCTGAGTATTATTCCATTGTATACATACAACACATCTTCTTTATCTTCTCATCAGTCGTTGGGCACTTGGGCTGCTTCCATGTCTTGGCTATTGTGAATAATGCTGCAATGAACATAGGGCTGCATAAGTCTCTTTGTGTTGTTAATTTCAAGTTCTTTTGAAATCACCCAGGAGTGAGATAGCTGGGTCATATGGTAATTCTATTTTTAATTTTTTGAGAAATCTCCATACTGTTTTCCAAAGTGACTGTATCAGTTTGCATTCCCACCAGCAGGGGATGATGCTTCCCGTTCCTATACAACCTCTCCAACATTTATTAGCTGTTTTGAATTCTTTGTTGTTTAGGTTATGGATTTCTGTGCCTTCAGGTTTGTTTCTGGGTATTTGTCATTTTCCTTCTGGTTTGGAGCTTTAATATGCCTACTCATACTGCTTGATGGAGTAGATTTTTGCTTCCTCTGGTCGCAGCTGCTGAGTTCTGCCACAGGATGGGGATCAGGCGCTGTGTATTCTGGGCCTGGCATGAGCAGGGTCTCCTCAGCTCCAGCCACTGACTGCTTTTCTCTCTGAGTGACTAATGGATGGCAGGTCTGGATCACCTGGAAGGGGAAGGGGTACTCTCCTTCCCCAGTGCTTCTCCCAGCCCCTGCTTGTCTCTCTGTAGAGAGCTCTGGGTGATTGCAGGACTGTGCACTTTCCCTTTCCCAGCCGCCGATGTCAAGCTCTTTGTACTGTGCTCTGGACGATTCTGGGACTGGAGTACTGGGCAGGGGAATCTCTCTCACCTGCACGCTTTTCCCTCCCCAGCCGCCACACTCTCCCTGCTGTGCTCCTGATGACTCTGGGTCTGCGCATTTTCCCCGCCATCACCGCCAACCTCTCTGTGCCTTGCTCCAGGCGATCGATCCTGGGGCTGGAGCGTGGACAGGGATGGGACACCTCTCCTCACCTACGCCCTTTCCCTGCTGCTACTACCATGCTCACTACACTGTGCTCCAGATGATTCTGGGGCTGGAGTACCGGGCGGGGATGGGGCACCCTTTTCACCTGCGTACTCTCCGCCTCCACAACCCATCTCTCTCCATGGAGCTCCTGTGGATGAGCTTCCACGTCCCCAGAGGAATCAGCCTTCAGGCGTATGGCTGCATGGGTCTCCCAGACGTGTTTTGTGATGTGTATATGTCCTCTGTTGGTGTATGAATGTCCTTTACATTGTATCTTAGAGGAGAGAGTCCAAGGGAAGAGCTTACTCTGCCATGATGCTGAAGTCACTCTAGAAGCCCCTCTTTAAATGAAAATATTCTGTGACCAAGAGGGCTTCTCTTATCCCACAATTTTGAACAAAATCCAGGCCTTGATATTCATTTGACAAAAACAAGCCATCATTGAGTCCACTGGAATTGAATGGCCTGATTGGTTTATTCTTGAGTCATGTAGCACTCCTGGCCCTGAGGTGGGGATTGTTCCACCCAAATCATAGTGTCTGTTTTCTGGGGAAGGGGTCTCCCTTGAGAAATGCTGGTCACTGTTGTCAGATGACCGGGAAATGGATGCCGATCATTCTAATAGTATACAGTAAGTATTCTCTGTCCAGGGTCCAGTGAACCATGGCTCTCATGTCCCTGGGCCCCCAAATTATAAGTGTTTGCCAATAGATTATCCCAATACTATCTCCAATATGATGACAGATGAAAGAATAATGGAAAAGAACTGATTACGAGTTCTAAACAGGTCAATCCCAATTCTGTTAAAGCAACAGTGTCTTATGAAAACAGAAAAATAGGGAAGGCAACCTGCTTAAGCATTAATGATGATGATCTCTGGGTGGTGGTATTCTCGGTAATTTTAATGTTCTTATTGATATATTCTGCAATTAACTGTCTTTCTATGATGACTATGTATTACCTTTATACTCAACATACCTTTTCCCATTGTCAAAGGACACTCATCAATGGCAAACATTCAGCAGACCATTTCTTTCTAGTCTCACCTTCTCTAAGAGGAATGTTTTAAAAATGAGCTTACTTTATTGAATCCATTCTTATATAGAAGATTTAGAGATTCTTGAAAAACAGAAGAAAAATTTACTCAATTAGCTATAGATTCTAGGACATTTTGGTAAATAAGGGAAGAATTAAGTATTTCTGCTCTAGAGATGGAAGTTTATTAAGTCCCTGGCAGCCTCCCTCTATCACCCTCTACCCACTGCATTTCTGGCCTCTGCCCCAGAGAATATGGACGGATCAGACCTGGGGGTGATTTTATCCAGGGCAGAGAGCTCGAGATCCTGATGTAGACTTGTAGATATTTCCCATTCTTTTTTCCAAAGGAGACAATGCCCTGGGCCATGTTGTTACACACGAGGTGGCCCCCAGGGTCACCCTGTGGCCATAGGAGGAGGGACTGAGCTGGGCCTTCTCCTCGTCCTCCTCTCCCTGCTGCCTTGCGGTTGAGTGGTCTCTGTTTTGGGGCTGTGAGTGAGATCTGGGCCAGGACAGCTTTTGTGGCCCTCCTCGGTCCTTGGGCTCCAGCTGAGCCCTGACAATTCCCCTCCTCTCCTCCCCAAGGAAGACTCTGCTGATAAGTGGCTGTGGGACAGTCTGCTATCCCCCCAGAGTAACATAACCAGAGACTGAGTTGGTGACAAAGCTGAGTATATAGGGATATAGCTAGTTCCCACTGCCCCAGGTCTTCTCATAGCTTGGCTGTACCCAAGGCTGGGCATGGACGATAGTGGGGATCTCATCTTAAAAAGAGTCTTCCTCTTTGTTGGGTCCCCCACATATATCTGGGTAGCAGTGTTGTGATGGTCTTGGTAGCGAGAGATGCATTGCTTGTCTCTTTGGACTGCAAGCTATACCTCATGCAGTTTTCCAGCTGAGAGAATACTCTCACCAAGGTGCTCCCTGTCAGCCACACTGCACACCGTCCCTGGCTTTGCCAGCTCTCTCCTCCTAGGCAGCCTGAGGGGGCTCACAGAGGCAGTCAGGTTGGCCTTCCTCTTCAAGCTGAAGGCAGAGGAAAGGAATTCATAAGGACTCCAGGAGTTGCCTTCTCCACAGCCCTGAGACAAGTGAAGGGGTCATACTTGGAAAGAGGGACAGGCATGAGGTTGTGGGGGATGCAAAATCCTCAGGATTAAAGTGTGCAAGAACCAGTGGAGCCACGTGCCCTACCCTTAGAAACGCAGTGTCATTACACAAATTCTTAGGATTGTCGTCTGGGTGGGGGATGGCTCTTCTCACAGGGATGACCTGCTGGGTCCCTTCCTGCTCCTGCATGTTGTGGAACCTCAAGGTGAAGTAGACTGAGCACAGAGAGCAGAGAGGGAGGTAGATGCACAGGAGATGCACCCCAGGAGCCGTGAAGGAAGGAGGACAGCTTGGGACAGGGCAGGACTGGAGTGGAGATGAATTACAGGGGATGGGGCCCTGGGGCTGAGCATCTCCTTGTCCTCTGCTTCTTGGCAACCTGGGCCGAGTGGCGGTTCCTGGAGCAGACTCCAAGTGCTCGGTCAGATGCAGAGCTTACCTGTCTCTAAGCAAAATCATAAATTTGTCCCCTGTGCGCTCTGGGCATGGAGCACGACCATAGTCTCCTTCCAATGCCACCTTCGATCAGCCTCTCTCTTCAACAGGCCCCTTGCACTGACCTGTCCTCTGAAGGGCTCTTCTGTGTTACTGGGTGGTCCAGCTCTGCAGCTCCTGAGAAGGCAGTTCTCTGTGAGGTGTCGCCAGATGGGTGGGGCCACACGCTGCTTCTCACCTTCCCCAGTAGGGAGCTGCTGTCAGCACAAAGTCCTCACGCACAAGGAACCTCTCACAGCTTTTTCTTTTCTTTGGAGTCTGGATCAGAAGAAATGCCAGATAAGGACAAGAATAAGGATTGCCCTCATGGCTCCGATGATTTTCCCTGAAAGAACAATTCTACACTGCTTGCTGTGCTCATGGAGTCACAGGCTGGAGCAGGGAGATGGGGACAAAGGAGACCAGGGCGGAAGGAGTTGGGGTGGCAGGTAGGGGAGTCTGTAGTAGCCAGAAGCAACCAAGAAGGGGGTCCTGTGGGTTCCTGGGGCAGAAACCCTGGCTTTCCTGGTGACCCACCAGACTTAGCTTTTCTCTCTGACAAAGAGAAGAGCAGTCCTTGTTCCTTAATTCTTGCTGCACACGTGTTGGCAGACTGGACTGGTGTTTGGAACAAGCTATGAAGGACCGGTGGATCCTGGAAAATCCATTCCCTGATGTTCTCTGGGTTTTCCAGACCTCACTGGGCTGCTGGTCTGTAATATTTGGAACATGAGCTCAAGATTTTGGGCTGTGTTTGCTCTGTATCTGCTTGAGCCTGACACATAGTAGATGCCCAGTAAATGTCTTCGCTGCCTCAAGAAGTGGCTCCCAGTAAGCCTCTGGAGGAGGGTAGTTTGGAGCAGTGCTGGTAGGGTTCTGAGCAGCAGGCAAGAAGGAGCCTGACAAAGCTGTTGCGCCCGTTGACTGAAAAATTACCAGAGAGAACTTGAGAGTGAACTGGATGCCACCAACTCTGGGATCAACTGGATCCTCAGCTTCTTTCCCAGGCAGCATGGGAATGACAAAGCTTGGAGAAGGGGTGGAAATTTAGGATATGTTTTAGGACATTAGTTAGAAAGCTAGTGGGTCTTACTTTGATTTCGGAAGCCAGCTCCTTTCTCCAAGCTTCCCTTTCCCAGCAAATTATTTCTCATTCCTAGCTTCCAACCTTTTTCCAGGTGCCTTTGTAAAAGAACCCACTTTCAAGACGATAGGGGTATGGCTTGGGGAGGACAAGCGCCCATTGGCTCTTGTGGAGAACAGTGTTCTGCCCTGCCACTTCTGCTGTTTTTATCTTGCATCAGATTTGCTGGTCTTTGAGGGAGGTTGGGCGTGGAAGTCAGAAAGTTCCTGGGATGGGCCAGCACCAGGATGTGTCTGAGTGTAGCATCTGAGCTGGGCTGTGCCAGTGTGGGATGAGGCTGGACCTCTGTTGGTGGGGACAGTCACTCACCTGTCTCTCCCTTGGGAGACAGAAGAAAGGCCACCAGGAGCGGTAGTGGCTACATGTCTCTAGGAAGGCTGTCCAGGTCACAGCGCTGGTGCTTCCTTCTTGTCGTCTAACAACAAGTGTGTCCTCAGTGTTGTGGCTGTTGTCACATAAGGTTCCCTCTGAATGCCTCACATTGCTGTCTGATCAAGTCCTTAGGCCTGAATGGCGCAAGAACTTGACAGTCACCACATGAGCACTTGTAGCTCTTGTCTCAGTGCTGACCATCCCCACAGAAAGCAGGAACTGCTGGCTACACGTGGGGTGGTTGGAGATGTTGATCAGCCACTAGCGGGTCCCTGAGCCCCAGCAACCTGAGTCTTGTGATGATAGATCCAACACTATCTTCATTTCCTTGGCTCTCATTAGACGTCATTGTTGAGGATGATCATTTATGGAGGCCCCTTTCTGTGTGAGACTAGTGGTATTGAGATGAGATTCTTTGTTTCTGGGGGAGGGGACAAAACCATTAGGGATCAGACAATGGTGAGGATGATGGTTACATGGATGGACAGAAGGTGCGGCCCTTGCTGAAGAGGGCTTGTTCTACTTACTAAAGAACTGAGTGGTTTAAAACAACAATGACATTGATTTTGCCCATGAATCTGCATTTTGGTCAGGTTTTAGTGTAGATAGGTCCCCTCTGCTCCCCGTGGTGTCAGGGGAGGCCTGAAGCCTGGAGGCCAGGATCACTTGAAGGCTCGCTCACACATGGCCAGTGGTTGGTGCTGGCTGTCCGCTAGGCATGTCGCTTCCTCTCCATGAGGGCCTCTCAAGTAGTCTCTGTGCATGGGATTGTTGGGTCTTCCTCGCAACATGATGGTTGGCTTTCCCAGAGTGAGCATCTATCAAAAAGTGAGCCAGGCAGAAGCTGTGTTTTTTATCACCTAGACTTTGAAGTCATAATGCGTCCATTCTACCATATTTCACTGGTTTGGGCAATCAAAACCCAGCCCAGCCCCCAATTAAAAAGGAAAGGTCTCAAACTCCACCTGTGAGTGGGAGGAGTGTTGCAGTCCTGTAAGAAGAGCCTGTGGGATGGGAGATACACAGAGGCCGTCCCAGCAAAGCACAATCTGCCACAATGCTCTAGATGCCTGTAGAGTTGGTCAGAGGTTCTGATCTGTCTAAGCCCAGGTCACAGCCTTTGATTGGCTGGAGTCTGTTCTGTCCAAATCCTGTGTCCTGGAAACAGAAGATGGTTGGTTCTCCCCT
This sequence comes from Equus asinus, assembly GCF_041296235.1. Classification (NCBI taxonomy): domain Eukaryota; kingdom Metazoa; phylum Chordata; class Mammalia; order Perissodactyla; family Equidae; genus Equus; species Equus asinus. Next base: position 169,603,226 of record NC_091791.1, read on the forward strand.
AAGTTATTCTCCTTAATGAATTACTGATACCACGTGAAGTGGGAACGGATCCCAGAGAGTCAATGCAGTATTCTCACACCACTGCCCAGAGAACGACATTTCTGATATCCCGGTACGATTTGCTAATCGAGTTATCTTGATTATCTCCCCATAGTTGAAAAAGAGGAGAGAGGCATAGAATTGAAAATACTGTTGGTTCTAAACATGTTGATCTCAATTCTCTTAAAAAGCAATAGAACCTTACTTAGTTAAAGAAACAAAACACAATGTCAGTGGTGAGTCTGGCAGGGGAGCCACAGTAAACCAGAGCGAGGTGTCCAAGCCGTGCCTGTGTGGGGTGGGCAAGGTGCTCATGCCAGGCCTCCCTCCGGTGTGGACACCCTCCTCACCTCATGTTGGCTCGGACACCCTGCACTGGGCAGCACAGCTTGGGGCGTCAGACTACTTGTGAGGTGAGAATGGCAGCCCAGTGCAGGGAGTGGATGCCCAAGTGGGGTGAGCAGGGTGTTCACACTAGGGGCTGGCCTAGTAGGTGGTGTCAGAGCTCAAGTGGGGAGACAGGGGCCTCTACAGGGGGGCAGGCTGGTGCAGTTTGTCAGAGCAGGTTGATTAGGGTGAGGTGGGCTTTGGCACGAAGGGGCTGCTGATGTGGAATGCCAGAGCCTACATGGAGGAAGGTGGGGGACCTACTTAGGGCAAGATCGGGATGAGGGAGATTTGTTATGTAAATCTCTGTGGGGATTAATCAAATAAGTAAACATATGAAGGCTAATCATTAGATGTCTAAAGATTAGATGGTATTGATGGTATCATGTTATGTTAGTTTCCTGGGTTTGATGGCTGGATTATGGTTATAGAAGAGTGTCCTTGTTTGTAGGAATTACACACTAAAGTACTTGGGAAGTGACAGAGTGCCATGTCAGTAACTTTACTCTCTAATGGCTCAAGAAAACAAAAGTTCTTTGTATTGTACTTGCTGCTTCTGTGTAAATTTGAGACTATTTTAAAATTAGGAGGAAATCCATAGCTTTCACATATACAACCAACCATCAGTTTGAAGATAATGAAAAGAAAGTGAATTGAAAATCTGTTAGTAGCAACAACAAAACCAAGGTCCTAGGAAAAGCTTAATCATAATTGTGAAAAATTTATTTGAGGAAAACTTTTAAATACTCCTAAAAACACAAAAATAGATTCGAGTTATAGAAAGATAGTCTTAGTTCTCAGGATAGATTTACACCAAAAAGCTGTAATTGCTGCCCAAACTAATATATAAATTTAATGTGATTCAAATAAAAATAACATCTTTTTTCCTGGTGTTACACAAGTTCTCGACAACTTCTAAAAATTTATATGGAAAATAAGCAAGCAAGATTAGCTAGGAAAATTATGACAAAAAGAAAAAAGACTAGTAATGGAGAGGATGAACCTGTCAGATATTAAGAACATCTTATAAAACTTCTTTCCTGAAAACAGCGTGGCTCTGACTCATGAACAGATAGAGAAACCAATCAAACAGAATAGAAAATCCAGAAACATTCCCAAGAACATATGGAAATGTAGTTTTTCATAATATTGCATTTCAAATCAGTGGGGAAATGATGGACTTTTTAATAAATGACACTGGATCAACTAGACAGTGATTTGTTAAGAGATTAAGTTGGAGTCATATTTCACATAAACCACCAGACTAAACTGCAAACAGACAACAGATTCAAATCTACAAAGTAATATCATTCATGCGGTAGAAATAAACATGGATAACTTCCTCTATAAACTTAGAAAGGGGAAAGCCTTTCTAGCAATGACTCTACATCCAGAAACAGTAAACGAAAAGTTTGATAAATAAACTTCGATATGTAAAAAAATTTTTTTTAAAGTTTGTGCGTCAGGAAGCAGTGTAAGCAAATTGAAAATACAGACAGCAAACTTGGAAAAAACTATTGCAACATATATTACAGTTAAGGAACTAATCTAGCTAATATATAAAGAACTCTTAAAATTCAGAAGAAAAAGACCAAAACCCTGATAAAAGAATGGACAAAAGACTAGAAGGTTCAGGGACCGGCCCAGTGTCGCAGCAGTTAAGTGCGCACATTTTGCTTCGGCGGCCCGGGGTTTGCCGATGTGGATCCTGGATGTGGACATGGCGCAATGGCAACTCATGCTATGGTAGACGTCTCACATATAGAGGAAGATGGACATGGATGTTAGCTCAGGGCCACTCTTCCTCAGCAAAAAGGGGAAGATTGGCAGCAGATGTGAGCTCAGGGCTAATCTTCCTAAAAAAAAAAAAAGACTAGATAGTTCACAGTAAAATGTATTTAAAACATAATCATAATGAAGAGTCTCAAGCTCTCTCATATTAAGAGAAATGGAAATAAAATATGGAAAAAAATGGAAATAAAAATTCTACAGAGACACTGTATTTCGTCTCATATGTGGCCAAAAATTCTAAAGTTTAACAGCATACTCCATGGATAATGCTACTGTTTTCTTTTGATTGGTGTTGCAGGATATATCTTTTTTCTTTTGTAATGTTACTTTCATCCTCTCCATGTTTATATTTAAGACTATCTCATGTAAACAGCAGAAAATGGGTCTTGCACTTTTTATCCCGATTGACAATCTCTGCTCTTTAGTTAGAGTGTCTAATCTGCTTACATTTAATGCAACTACTGATAAGGTTAGGTTGAAGAATACCATGTTGGTACTTGATTTCTACTTGTGTGATTAATTTTTTTCCTTTGCCCTTCTTTTCCTGCATTTTTTTTGTTATATCTCATTTTGTCTTCTTTATTGGCTTTACGTTAGATGTCTATGTATTATTTTAGTGGCTACTCTAGGATTGCAATATGCCTCCTTCACATATCACAACCTATTTTGAATTAATGTTATACCACTTCATATAAGAACATTGTAATAAAGTATTTCCATTTATCCCCCCTCCTACTCTTTGAGTAATTTTTGTCATACTTTTGGCTACTATATCCCTGAAATCCTAAAGCATTTTTGCCTTAAATAGTCGTTAATCTTTGAAAGAAATTTATATAGAGTCTCCTATATTGGGTCACATTTCACAATTTTATTCCTCTTTTGTCCTTCCTGCCTACAATGGGGATCGTGTCCCTTCAGCCTGAGGAACTGCTTTTAGTCTTTCTTCCAGTGCAGGTCCGATGGCAACAAATTCTTGTAGCTTTGTTTTTCTGAAAATGTCTTTACTTTGCCCTCATTTTTAAGAAAGACACTCACTGGAGACAGAATTCCAGATATCAGTTGCCTTTTCCTTTCAGCTATGACAAATAAAAATGTCAAGTAATAGGATATATTGGAGTATATAAGGAAACCATTTGGTGTAAACCTAATTCGGCCTGACCTTGTCTTTCCAAAAGGGCCTGACCTTGGCTGTTGAGCACGCATTGCATATCTGCTTTAGATATTCCCGATGGCAAGAACAAAGGCCCTTGAGATAAAGGTGCAACTTCCCTCCCCCTCCCAACATTGGCATTTCCTTAAGGATTAAGCATCTTTCCTTAGGCTAGGAACTGATTGCTGGGCGCACCTGTGACCACCCAGCTCAAGACAATAGACTTGCCTCCTGCTCCACACTCCGAGATAGCAGACCCACTACCTGCTGTGTCCATCAAGGGCTGTGCCGACAGGGCAATCTTGTGACTGTTGTAGGAGGGAGATTTCAATCATATGTGAAACAGCCTGTTTGGGGGTATATAACCACTCTGTATACCTCACTTCCCTGGTGCCCTTTCTTCCTTTGGGAAGAAAGGCCCCAGGCCATGGTCCTCAGATTTTAGGTCAGAATAAACTCTCCCAAATTTTCATTTATAGATTGGTTATGGATTATTTTCATTGACAAATATTTAGAAATGTCATCTCAGTGTCTTCTGACTTCTGTCATTTCTGATGAGAGCTCATTGTTATTTTTATTACTGTTTCTCTTAAAGTAATGTATATTGCTTTCCTCTCTGTCTACTTTCACCCTTTTCTCTTTCTCTTTTTTTTTCCTGAAGAAGATTAGTTCTGAGCCAACATCTGTGCCTGTCCATTTCCACTTTTTATATGTGGAACGCCTGCCACAGCATGGCTTCATAAGCAGTGCATAGGTCCATGCCCAGGATCTGAACCGGTGAACCTCAGGCCACGAAAGCAGAGTGCACTGCTGCTGCACCAGCAGGAGGGCATCTATCTTTGGTTTTTACCAGTTTGAATATTCTGTGCTTACATGTGGATTCCTTTGCCCTCCCCGAGGTGCACTGAGCTTCCTGAACCTGTGGATGAGAAATGTAGTCTAGCAATAGGCCTATGATGAAAAGAACCAGTGGCTGCACTTCTTTTATGGTGAAATGTGTTTGTTGGACAAAAGCAGTGTTGTGTGGGATAGCAAGACAGGAAATCAACCCTGTGAGTTCTGTAAGTCCACAAGGGGGAACCAGCAGAAGTATGGTGGTGGGCAGGAAGGCAGAGCCATCCCCAGCCACGTTCAGAAACAAATAAGCAAGATCTCACATTCCTTTGGGCTTCTCTCCCCCAGGAACTAGCTTGGTGGTTCTCTCCCTGCCATCCTGGGACCCAGCTCTTCTGGTGGGTCTGGAGGGAAGGAGGGGAGATGGAGGTGGGTTTGGGTGAGTAGAGGCATTTCCTTGAGGTCATTCCAGAGATCTTTTATTTATTTCTATTTAAATTTTCATTACAGAGGTACTTGAGGAACAGAAGGATTGTTTCCTCAAAGGCAGGGGTGGGGCAGGGGACACTTCCACAGACAAAGTAGATTTGAAGGAATCAGCATGATTAGGGTGCTCACCCACCCCCATCCAAATGTGCCCCTGAGCAGACTTCAGCTCACCAAGCGAGGTGCTGGAATCCTTGTCACAGAATGGCTGCACAGCAGCCCAGAGGTTTCCTCTCCAGGGAGGAGTCTGAGCAGAAGCTCAGCTCTTGTTCAGGGATGCCAGGAAGTCATCACGGGGTGGGGGGGGTGGGGGGGGTTTGACAACACGACAGGCCTTTTGCTGCTCTGGCTGTCAGGGCGCCTGGGCTCAGTCCAGGCTCTGTTCTAACTCTGTGGTCCCTTCAGTTGGCCACTGCCCCCTCCTGGGACTGTGTCCCTCCCTCATCTCTCACAGGAGGAAGACCTGCAGCAGGGTCCTCAAACTTGTGTCAAAACCACAGAACCATTTCCTCAAGTAAATGTGATATCTAAACTAAATATGCATGTGACAGGGTTACTTTTTTAAATATTATTTTTGTTTTGCTTTTGGCATTTTCCTTCTTGTCTTTTTCCATCAAGGAGCCAGGTTCTTAGTATGTCTTAGATGCAGGGATATTGTTTCAGCTCCAGATCGGAAGCTGCGTGTCCTCACTGCTCTCTCCTTGTGAAAGTGCCCGCAGTCATGAAGAGACTATGTTGTTGCCTGGTTTGAGCACAACAAGGTGGGAAAGGCCATGCCTGAGAGGATTACATGATCCCAGAGTACGTACCCCTTGTCGTGATAGGGTAGTGCTGTGTGTGTTTGGAGCAGGAGCTCAGAGCTGGAACATATGCTCAGTTCCCAGGTCCTGCCCCATATGAGAGGCAAGCCCTTGGAGAGATGGCTGCTGGGAGTGTTTCCTAAGCTGAGCCCAATACAGGGAGATCCTCATTCAGTAAATGATCCGGTATTCCATGTGTGGGCTCCAAGCCAAAAACCTCAAGTCGAAAAATCTGGGTGGTCTGGAAACTATGGATGCAGCAGTAACCATGGTGGCCCTAAGAGGAGAGGCCTTTCTCCAGTTTTCCAGACCATGTGAACATCCATGATTCTGGTTTGATTCTCTGCAGGCAGAAGGTACAGTAACCACAGGGACCAGGTTTCCGGCCAGTCCAATTGGATGTGGGTTTAGAGTCTGACTCTAGTTGCCTTCAAGCAAATACATAATACAATTTTTACGGCTATCGAATCTGTACAATGACATTCCTACCTGCTACTTTTTTTTTTTTTTTTAAAGATTGGCACCTGGGCTAACAACTGTTGCCAATCTTTTTAATTTTTTTCCTGCTTTATCTCCCCAAACCCCTCCCTGTACACAGTTGTATATTTTAACTGCACATCCTTCTAGTTGTGGGATGTGGGACGCTGCCTCAATGTGGCCTGACGAGCGGTGCCATGTCTGCGCCCAGGATCCAAACCCTGGGCTGCCGCAGCAGAGCACGAGAACTTAACCATTCGGCCACGGAGCTGGCCCCTACTTTTTTTTTTTTTGAGGAAGACTGGCCCTGAGCTAACATCCGTGCCCATCTTCCTCTACTTTATACGTGGGATGCCTACCACAGCAAGGCTTTTTGCCAAGCGGTGCCATGTCCACACCCAGGATCCGACCCTGCGAACCCCTGGCTGAGGAGAAGCGGAACGTGCGAACTTAATGTCTGCGCCACACTGGCCGGCCCCGCTACATGCTACTTTTAAGGGAAATGAATGTAAGGCTGCCCTTACTGCCCTTCTCCCTCCCTACGGGCTGCCCTCTCCTCTAGGTGAAGAGGATGCTCCAGTGGACAAAGTGTGGTGACTTCACCCCTAGAAACTAAATGACTGATGTCATTTCCAAATTGCACTCCCTGCTGTTCTAGAGTCACATGTGCTCATGCTCACACAGCCTGTGACCAGCAATAGAAACAGAACGCAACTACTTTATTCCTGTGGATTTCCCATGGCGACCTAGGCCATGTGGGTTCATGTGAAGGGGGAGAGAGAGTTAGATGATTTGGGTGAAACTCACATTGATTGTTAGTGTCACTTGGGTTCAGATGACAGTCCATATTAGGTCTACTGTGCCTCCCCAGAGAGGGGCACTTCGGAGCTCAATCAGGGTGTGTTTGTTTATTGATGGAAAAGCGGTGCTTTCCAGTCCTACTGCAGAGAGGGTAGGGCAACTCAAAAGGCTGAGACAGCCCTAGGTGCCAGTGAGGGGTCGTAGCCTGGAGGCCAGAAGTGACTCAGAGGGACAGGCTGAAAGGGACTCAGGTCATCAAGTGACCAGGTGACCAATGCACCCTGAGCACTTGGAGTGATACAGTGCTGGATGTGAGGGGTTGAGCTGGCCATGCCAGGTGAGAGATGGGGCAAGGGTTCTGGAGAGGCAGACTGTCTGCCTTGTCCTTCACAGGCCCTGCCTGGGGCCAGCATGTGTCTGGTCCCTTGTGCCCCTCTCTGCCAGGGCATGAACTGGAATAGCATCTCAGGCGAGAGGCCCTGCAGGAACCACACAGGGTTCTGTGTTTCTTAGGCAGGAGGGCAATAAGGATGGGGCCAACTCAGATCAGCCTTGTGTGGAGGGGACAGGAGTTGGTGGACACTGAGAGCTCTCCGTGGAAAGCGGGGATGGAGAAGAAGGGGCAGCCAGGAGACTGGAGGGCAAGCTGGGCCCCAAGGTCACAGGAGCGCAGGGAGGAAACTCAGGCTGGGTGAGAACAAGGAGCTTCTCCAGAGACCCACCCCCACACTGCGCCAGCTCCCTGGCTGTGGGAGAGAAATGTCCTGCTCAGGTCACCTCTCCCCACCCCAGTGTGGGGGCTATGCTGTTGAGCTGCAGCCCCAGGCTTGCCTGCTTGGTATCCAGGACCCATGGTGTTGTCCCCCTTTCTCCTGCCATGTAACACAGGGAAGGAGGTAAGAAGGTTACCTGAGCCCCAGGATCAGAGAGATTCATGTTTTCTCCTGATTGTGCTCAGCTGCAGCCCTGGCAGAAGGGCAAGCCCAGAGAAAGGTGTGGGTCAGAAGGAGCTGGGGAACAGCTTTGCATGAGGTTTTGGGGAGTTGGTGGTGGGAGGGGGAAGAGGAGAAAGCAGAAAATGGCAGATTTGTGTCACCGGCCTTCTAAGGACAGAGTAGGTGCCTGTGAATGAGGGTCAGTGAATAAACAAGAAACCAGCCCTTCCTGCTCAGCTCAGAGACATTTATTTAGTTACTGGTGTCATTCTGGATCAGCTCCAGAGAAGATGGCCTGGTTCCAACAGTTAGAGGCTTTTCATCATTTTGTTTAACCAGGGTAAAAAACTTGAGACTTTGGTGAAGGCCCGTGGAGATGTCCTGCTGATTCGTCCATAGGAGACAATGCCCTGGATCACGTTCTTACACACAAGAGGGCCCCCAGAGTCCCCCTGTGGACCAAGAGTGGGGAGGATTGAATCCGTGCTCCCTACTCCTGCCCACCTGCATCCCAAGTGCCCTCTCAGTGAAGGTCGCCTGGCATGGCCTCCATGTGGGGAATCAGAGGGCAGGGCAGGACCCTGTGGGCCCCTCAGCTGCCCAGTCCTGACCCTGGACATTGTCACGGCTTCATTTCAGTCAAGGGGTGGATCCCTCTCCTCCCCCAGGTCCTGGATCCTCTTCCGTAAGGGCGCTGTGGGACTGTGCTTCGGTCTACCATTTAAGAACTTGGAAGCAGGCAGGTGAGGACGACACTCAGCATGGAGGGTGAGCCAGTTAACCAAGATGGGAGCCGGCTCTGAGGAGTCACCTGGTTTGATTGCTGCACACCCAGGGACCAGTATTCTAACACCTGCGCCTGGCATGGGGCAGAGTGTTGCAAATTCATCTTCCGGATACAGCATCACGTTGGATGCATCTCAGGCCCCTGGGAGGCTCCCAGAAGGCCTGTGACTCCCCACTCTGGCTGCTGCCCCCTTCTCTTCCCAGGAGAAAGATCAGAGTCTAGGGGGTGAAGGAGTCCCTACTGCTTGGGTCTCCAAGTCCCAAAACACCCCTCTCCCCAGAGCCGAGCTAGACAGATGCTCAGTCTCACCTTAAAGGAAGACTTCTTTTCCTTCGGGTCCCCCACGCACAGCTGAGTGGTACTGTTGTAATAATTGTCTAACTGGGATTTGCACACCTGATCCTGCTGCACAGTCAGCTCCACCTCCTGCAGAGTGTCGGACAATCTGCCTCTTGGGTTGACTTGCCCCCAGCCGGCTAGATGGCATACCTCTCCGGGCCTCACGTGGGCCTGGCCCCTGGGCAGGCTGAGGGGCCTCACAGCTGCAGTCTGCATGGCCTTTCTCTCCAGCTGATGAGAAGAGGCAAGAAAGTCCAGCTCAGCCACTGGCCTCCTGGGCCTGGACACCGCGATTGGGCTGCACTGACTTCCCTCTCCCCAGAGCCACTGGGACTAGTCAGGTGGTCAGGATGAGAAGGAATGAAGGACAGGTCCCATTGGGAGGGAAAGCCATCTGGACCCAGGTGAGCAAGAGCTGCAGGGAGGTTCCCTTACCTTTAGTAACATAATATCATTGGAGAACTTCTTAGGATTATAGTGTGGGTGGGGGATGGTTTCTATCACAGAGATGACCTGCTGGGTCCTCTCCTGCTTCTTAATGTTGTGGGCCCCCAGAGTCACCTTGACTGAGCTACACAGAAAGCAGGGTGGGGATGTGGGTGCATGGAGTCACAGGAGATACAACCCTAGAGCCATGAAGGGCAGGTGACAGCCAGGGGAGGGCAGGGCTGCAGCCAGGGGAAACTGAGACAACAAAAGGGCCCAGTGCTGAGTGACACTGTGCCCTGTGCTTCTCAATGACCCTGAGAGCAGGGATTCTGGAAGCTTTCTCTTGCCCTCAGGCAATATTGTGAAAGGACTCTGAGTTTGCATTTTGACCCTGATGCATGCTTTCATCCTCCACAGCAGCTTTATTTGGCCAGTGTGGTCTCTCTTCTCAAGTGGGCCACTTGCTCTCACCTCTGACCCTCTGACCCCAAAGGTTCCCTGTCCTGTTTCTTGCTTTCCATGGCCCAGTCATGCTCTCAGATGGTTCCTCTCATGGCCTTGAGTTACCAGGCGTCGGGGGAGCTGCCTGGGCTGCAGCCCCTGGGCAGAGGACAGGCGTCCCTGTAGGGGTCACAGGAGGTGTCAGTTGTCTGCGGACCCTCACCTTCCCCAGCAGTGAGCAGCCGTCAGAACAAAGTCCTCTTGCACGAGGACACCACCACATCTACTGGGCATCTCCTCATCCATAATCTGAATCCATGCCATGTAGGGGTGGGAATGGGGCTTCGCCTCATGTCCTCCCATGATGATTCCTGAAAGAAAAAACTGAAAGATGGATTTTGTGGAAGCAGTTGTGGTCTGCCGGGAAGGCTATGGAAAATAGTGATTGAGGGTGGGGTCTACAGTGCCCTGCAGACACTGGGGGACAGTGTTCCCAGGTTCTCCTTGCAGCAGAATAACCTCTTCTGAACATCAAGCCTCTGAACCCCCTGTGAGAAAAGGGGGGGCAGTGCTTGTTGTGCCTGTCCTACTTTAGACCATATATGGAGGAGATAAGTGCGATCTTCAAAATGCTGGAGCCCCAAGGGATCGTGGACAGGGCTCTGCCTACGCCTTGTGTCTCAGTGAGTCTCCCGACCCTTCTGAGCTTCTGCTAAAGTCCCGACTGGTGCCCGTATCTAATAATCTGTCTGTGAGCTTACAGCGTTGGATTTTCTGAAATCCTCATGTGCTATGGTCTAAGCTGTCCTAGGATGTCAGTAAACATTTTTTGCTAAGTGAATGAATGTCCTTCACTTAGCTTTCTGCTGAGGTTTCGCACGTATCGTGCTTGTGAGAGTGAAGGCCATCATCATGTAGGGAGGGCCCTGTGTGGAGCAGCCTATGGCTTGGGAAGGCAGGAGGAGGTCTGGTGGAAAATGGGGTCCCCGGGCCTCTGGCAGAGCCAAGGCAACAGAAAAGCTCTGCATGCAGTCACCCAGCCCCTTCTGAGATCCACTGCTCCTTGGGGTCCTCTCCTGGGCAGGGGTGAGGGGATGAGGGCACCAGGAAGTGAAACTATTTCCTTAGCTGGTTCCAGTGACAGTTCCACTACTGCAGCCGATTTGTCTGATCTGCCCTTTCCTGAGTTGGAATGACGGATTTTAATTACTTGTCTTTTAGAGCTCCATTTCCTCTGCCCAATGCCTTTCTATGAACAGCCCACTTTGCAGTTGATAAGAGAGAGGCTCACACGCTAAATCTTTTAGTGAACACCCTTCCTTCCTGCCATCCTTGTTGTGTGTCTATGCAGCATCACACTTGTTAGTCTAAGTTTGGGATGGGAGCTGGGTTCTAGAAAATTCTTGGTCTAAAATTGAGGAAAATCTGTGACTGTGCTGGGTGGAAGGGTCAGGGGTCCAGAGGATGTTGTTAAATGGGCTGGAGCCTCTGGAATGGGGATGGTCACTCACCAGTCGCAGGCTCGGGGGGCAGAAGAAAGGCCAACAAGAGCAGGAGTGGCTGCATCTTCCTTGAAAGTCTGCCCAGATCAGAGCTGCTGGTCGTTCTTCCTTCTAAATACTTGGTCAGGGAGAGGAAGGCAGGGGTGTGGCCCAGGAACTTACAGACCTCCTCCACCTGTGCTGCTGGTTTTTCCCGCATCATCTGCAAGGTGACTTCTCGAATTTCTCTTGCTTGGGTTAGATGACAGTAGCAGTGTCACCACACTTGCACTCCTGGTCCTGAGTCACAAAGTGAAATCAAAAGGAAGGAACAAGAAAATGAAGTCTTTGCTGCAGCCATCAGAGGAGCTGGACTCTGGAAATCCCTCAGTGACGGTATCAAGAATGTCCTTTTTTCTCAGCTCTTGGCTCTTTTTCCATCCTGATGAAGTCATGAATAATTATTTAGCAAGCTAGCTCCCGGCAGATGAGCCTGGGGGCTCCTGCCCTTGAGAAGATGGCAGTCAGCTGTGGTAGACTGAGCATCAGTGGTTAGAGTACTGGTTGCTAAGGGCTGTAGTGAGGGTCTGCTTGGTGGTGGGAGATAGAGGCTGGACCTGCCTTAGCAGCATGTAGAGCTGGACACACCCAAATCCCAAATGGTAACCCCACTTCCTCTCTGACAACCAGTCCAGCCTTGTATTTTGGAATATTTAGAATCCCCTCTAAATGTAAATATTCAGAGCTTCTCTTATCCCACGATTTTGAGCAAAGTTCCTGGAATTGACATTCATTGGACCAAAATAAACCATCAGCGGGACTGTCAGAATTGAGTGGCCTGATTGGTTTATGCTTGGGTCTTGTAGCACCCCTGGACCTGAGGTGAGGACTGTTACCCAAATCATAGTGCCTCTTTTCTGGGAAGAGGATTCATCTCAAGAGATGTGGGTCACTGTTGCCAGGTGATTGGGAAATGGATGCCAATTGTCCTAATAATTCCTATGTGCTCAGAAGTCTCTGTCTGGGGTGCAGTGAACTATGGCTCTGATGTCCCTGTGCCTGACAGTTATAAATATTTTCAAACGCTCTCATCAGTGTGACGAAAGATGAAGGAGTCATGGAAAGGGAGGCATTATGAGTTCTAAAAGCCTAATCCCAATTCTGCTGAAGAAACAGCATCTGTGAAGACATAGAAAACAGAGGAAGACAACCTGCTTGAGCATTATTGATGAAGATCTCTGGGTGGTGGAATTCTCAGGAATTTTAACGTTCTTATTGCTGTTTTCTGCTTCTACTGTGTTTCTCTGATGAGTATCTAATACTTTTCCACCCAACATACATTTTCCCATAGTCGAGCACACTCATCAATGGCAAGCATTCAGCAGACTACTTCTTTATTGTCTAACCTTCTCTAAGGTGGAAGTTTTTAAAATTTTACTTTTCTTAATCCATTCTTATATAAAAAGACATTCTTGATAAATAGAAGAAATATTTACTCAATAAGCTATAGACTATAGGAATTTTGGTGAATAAATGAGGAATCAATGATTTCTAACACTAGAAATGGAAGTTTATTAGGTCCCTGGCAGCCTCCCCTATGCTCCACTCTGCCAAGGGCAGTTATGGCCTCTGCCCTTGAAAAGATGCACGGATCAATCCTGGGGGGACCTGAGCTTGGGCCCTGCTGCATGAAGTATTGTGCTTTTTATCCAGGGCAGAAAGCTCGAGATCCTGGTGAAGCTGTGTCGAGGCTTCCCATGCTTTTTTGCAAAGGAGACAATGCCCTGGGCCATGTTGTTACATGTGAATGTGCCCCCGGAGTCCCTCTGTGCACAGAGAAGGGAGAAGTCTCAGTCAGAGCCCTCTGGCTTCACCCTGCTCAGCATCCTTTTCTCCCTGGGGCTCTCCTGACCCCCTCTCAGGGCCCAGCTGTTCATAGGGGTAGTGGCTGAGTGGTTACCATTCACCATGGCTCTGAGTGTCAGGGGGCTTGGTGGATCCTCTGTGATCTACCTGCCCCATGAGCCTGTGTCCTCTCTCCAGCTCAACCCAGTTGCAAGCCCTCCTCTTGTTGTCCCATGGACAAAGGTCAAGAGATTGGCTGGAGGGAGACGCCTGGGCTACACATCCTGGGAAGAGCATGGCTCCACCCATGAGTGGACTCAGATTGTTGCGTGGGAGAAGGCCTGGCCATGCCACCCCAGTGTCGCTGTGTCCCTGGGGCAACAGGGATGATTCTTGTTCTTTATGCTTGCAGTGGCCGTCTTGTCGTTAGGGTTCCCCACACACAGCTGGATGGAGTTATTGTAGTTGTTGAAGAGGTCCTTGCACTTCTGCTCATTCTGCGCTTCTAGATCCACCTCCTGGAGTGTGTGTGCCTTTTTACCACTTGCCAGTTGTCCCCAGCCTGCCACACTGCACACCTCACCCAGTCTTGCCTCTGTGGCAGGACAATAGTCTTCACAGCCGACTTGAGTTTAGGCTTGTTTAGCAGCTGGTCAGAAAGGTGAAAGATGGCAGTTCGGGTCCTGCCCTCCAGCTGGTCTCAGATCCAGGGGTGAGGTTGCCTCTACTCCCTGCTTGGAGTCTCCCAAGCCCCCTGCTATTACACAGGCCTAGGAGAGCAGAGAGTTTGGATGAGAGCAGGGGACTGAGACCCTGAAAGAGCTGTTTTCTCCCTCGTGAACTGAGTGCATCTGAAATTCAGCAATATGATACCTTCAGGAACATGATGTCATTGACTTTTGAATTATTCTTGGAATCCTTATGAATGAGGGCTATTAGCAGAAGAATGACCTGCTGGCTGTTTTCCATTTTTCTGATATTGTGAGCCACCAGGATGAGACTTATTTTTCTCTCAAGAAAAGGTGGATTGGGTAAGCCACAGGAGCTACAGGTCAGTCTCTGAAAGGCAGGTTGAAATTCCAGCCCAAGGCACACCTGCAGCTGAGTCAGATAGGGAAGAAGGGAAAAGTGGACAGTGTTGCCTTTCTTTTCTGTGCATCAGTGACCCAGCCTGGTTCTTCAGCAGCCTGTTTTCCATCCAGATGTCTCTCCACAGAGTCCACCCCTGAGTCCCACACTCACTGTGTCCTGGTCTCAGCAGATCAGGTTGCTCCTCTGATTGGTCATTGGCTCTGTGTGCTCAGTGACTCTGCTGAGTTCCAGGCCTTGAGATGCTACCATGGAATCCCAGGAAGACAAGGACTCATTTGTGCTCCTCACCTTCCATTGCAGTGGGCTACTGTCAGTGCAAAGTTGTCTCATATTATGGCCCCCCCACATCTACTCCCACCATCTGTGTTATTATAGGAAGAGAGAGACGCCATGTGGGGCTGGCAGTGTGCTCTGGCCTCTGCCCCATCTGATCTTCCCTGAAATAAAAAATTGCCTTGGATCTGTGTGTTCATGGCAAATAGGGGCCGGACACTGCCTGGTGGCCTAAACCCATGGGATGTTCAGAGGCTGGGGTGGTTGGAGTGCCCTCAGGGACCCAACACAATGAGATGCGGCTGCAGGCTTCAGAGTGCAGCTGGCGGGCTTGCAGCAGGGCTTGTTTCCTGGCTTATGTCTCTGTTTCTTCCTGTGGAGATAGGGAGCTCAGGCCTTGTTCTGGAGGAAACACACTTCATAAACCTGTTAAGTGGACAGTCTTAGAAGACCTGGAAATTATTCTGTCTGACCTAGCCTCATGAATTTGTCCCCAAGCTCCTCAGACCCCTGTAACCTACTTACTTCCAGGATGGGCCTGGTCTTAGATCTGAATATTTTGTTCTCTTGGAGCCAAATACTCTGGGTTCTTTCTTCCCCCTCTGGGCCCAGCACATAGTACACATCCCATAAATGCTTGCTGGGTACATGAATGAACAGTCCTCAAATCTGCTTTGGTTAGAAGGTGAGGGGGAGTGGTTTTGATGCACTCTGAACTCCAGCAGTTTTATCTTTCTAAGGCACACAGAGGGCAGAATACAAATGACAGGAAATCAGAGGGAGATGGGGAAATGGGCTGGAGGGGCCTGCGTGGCAGCCAGTGTCCACTAGGCTGGTGGGGGCAGCAGTGGGTCAACACTCTGATGGCTTAATTAGGTTCTCGATATCTGCCCTGGGAGAGCTGAGTGGCTCAGAAGAATGGAGAAAAGATGAAAGTGACACCTAGGAAACTGACTATTTGCTAGCTCTTCTATTCTGGATCCGGACAATAGCTCCTGGGAGAGATAACCACTCGAAGCTTTGGAGGATGGGAAGTTACAGCACTCATTTTCAGCTTTCCCTTCCACCAGAATCACGTGCTATCCTAATACAGAGCCATTTATCAAGTGACAAGGATGTGACCCTTGTAAGGGAGAGGACTCACCAAGGCTCCTTGTGAGAAGTTTTCTTTTCTGTAATTTCTCCACAGTGCATATCCAGTGACAGGTCTGGGGATCAGCAAATTTCTGGGAATGGCTTGAGGCAAGGCAGGATCATAATGACAGCCTCACTGGGAACTGTGGAAGTGTCTTGTGTTAGAATAAGCCAGACTTTTGAGGATCTACAGGGGCACTTAACTCCTTCAGCCTTGGAGGGCAGGAGATTGTTCAACAAGAACAGAGCAGCAGCATGTTCTCCAAAAGGCTGATCAGGTTTAAAGTGGTGTGTGCCTTCTCATTCCAGATTTTTTCAATCCTAGAGGTGAAGGAAGAAGGGACTGGCTCAGTGACTATTGATTTCCTCCCAGTTCTATTGATTCACAAGAATCTAATCCCTCTTCCCATCACAGAAAAGGGGTTGTGTGGTGAGAGTTTTGCAACAATCACATTATTAGGCTATTGGTAGCATGAGCACATTTACCAGGAGAAAGTACTGGACACTTTGAATGGAGATGAAGGTTTTGAGTAGCTTTGGCATTAGCCCAAAATGGTGTCCCTTTCCCTAATTGCGATTCTCCAAGAACATGAATACGATCCCACCATGCCTTAAATTTGTGTTTAGGCAACTGTCTACTTCCTAAAATAGCATGCAACTGTGCAATCCTACTCTTTGTAGAGCTCCATTTTTGTGATAGCATAAGGGTTTTATTTTATTTTTATTTTTGGTATAAAAGCCAAAGTACAAGCACTGGTCTCTCCTAGAACACAGTAGGCAAGAGCCTAGTCATCCATCAACTTCTCTGTAGTTACAGGCAACAGCAAGCATTTGGGGGGTGGGGTGAAGAGCAAAGATTAGGGATGAAGTGTAGATAGGGCATTGATGAGAGTACCGGGAAGAGAAGGTAATGACTGAATAGGAAAGTTTGTGAGGAGGGGTTTGACAAGAAATGCACTTGAGCTCCCTGTGTACTCCCAGGTTGCCCTGATAAAGCTAATGTTGTTCTCAACTTCTTGATATTTCAAATATTTAAAAGACCCCAGAGTTGAAGTAGTTGAGGACATGCAGATAGGGACTTAAACAGAAAAAACAAAGCTTTGCCACTCATTCTGAGTTTTCTTGGTCACTCTTGTCCCACTTGGCACAGGTAACCTGGTGCCCCAGTGAAGACCATGATGTAGGCAGAGATTCAGCCCCGAAGATCCCTGTCTGTTTTGAGGAGCCTGGCATGGATGCTCTCATAATTCACTTCGCGCAGGAGCTTGAGGGCTGTCAGCTTTTGGATCTCAGAAGTCTCGAGGAATGATACTACTAAGAATACAAGCCATCAACCTGACAGTTAAAATCATTGTTCTTCTATATTTGCTATAGATATCTGAAGACTTCCGAAGTCTTATCGCAAACTGGGTATAATGCTTATGCTGCTTTTGCATCTGTTGGATCAGTATTTACCCAGAAGGAAGAACATGTCAACTATCTTCTCATTTTCATTCTCTGTCCCAGACTTGGTTGTTGCTTACAGGGGATAGATATCACTGTTCTCCTACCTTGATGACTGATGCCTCCTCCCCACCCTCAATTTGGAAGCCACAAGTATATTCAACAATACTGTAGTGATTTATTAATCAAATGTGTGTAAACATATTTGGTTATGAATTATCTACTAAAGAACCTCTATGAAGTTTTGGAAGCATAGAAAATCAAAGATGATAGAATGTAATTTTGGCCCAAAGCAGGTTTTATCATTTGAGTGCATTTTTAAACATAAAAGCATGAGAGTTTTCACAATTCCCATAACTGGTTCTCTTACAGAAACAGAAGAGGGTTCCCCCCTGGCGAGTTAAATCAGTATCTCCACGAGAATTAGTTGTGTAACAGAGTAACATATATTAGTGGCAAATAGGAAACCATGAGGAGTCATTTCCAGAGTCATGGCATCCTTGAATAAATGGAAGAAGGGGCATTTCTTTCAGATGGTGAATTAATATTCAAAAGGGAGAGGTGGGTATTCATTTGTGCAGGCTCAGATGGAAAATATGCTTCCAAATACACTGCAGTTTGTGGTTATAAGGCCTTTGCTCCTCCTGGAGACATCTCAGCATTAAAAATAAGCAAAAGGTTCTAGGATAGCTCTCTGGTGAGGCTTGGTCTTGTTCAGGGCAGCTGGTGATTGCATCTCCTTAACATAAGAAAGGGAAAAAGAACAATTTGGAAAAACTGTTCAAATATGCAAAGCCATCCTTGAGTTCCTGGGGGTAACTAGTCAGTGACAGTTTCTTGTACAGTTGGCTGTGCTACCACAATTTTCTGAGAGATGATAACTTACCTCTGAGCTGTTGGCATAATACGTAGGGCTACACATCCACCCTAAAAATGGCTCAGACCCCTATTCTCTCAGGGTGAGAAGTGGATTCAGATCATATTGGCAGGCAGTTGCCTCTTTCTGCTATCTTCTGCCCCTCTTTGCCCCCTGTCTCATCTGACCCACACCTAGCTGACCGTGACTCTGCTGCTCTGACCAAGGGCAGAAGGCACCTGTGCCTGTGCTTAGCCACTGTGTCTGGAGAGAAGCTTGGCTGCTGTCCTGAGGCTCTCCTTACTGAATTTGTAATTGCTTTAGAACTTTTCAGTGAACAGAAAGAGAAAACGGAGAATGGAAATGAACAGAGTGTCTGCGATGTGTGGGATACTGCATTAAATATACGTATAATGGGAGTCCCAGAAGGAGAGGAGAGAGAGAGAAAGGAGCAGAAAAACATATCTGAAGAAATAATGCTTGAAAGCTTCTCAGGTTGGTGACACAACCCCAAAGAAACCCAAAATATTAATGTACACACCCAAGAAGCTCAGAGATCTCCAAGGATGATAAAGTACCTTAGAAGATTGGGCAAGATTTCCCCAGTTCCTCCTTCCTTTCTACCCTAGATCTCATGGTCTCATTTCCAGCCCAGCCCTCCCTTCAGACCACATATGTGGTTTATTCTCACCCACAGCTGCTACTTCTATGTCATGTAGGCAGGGTAGATGTGCTGGGATGGAGATGCTTCTGAGTCTGTGACATCAGCCAGACATGATGCCTCTTCTGCTTAACCTAGAACCCGGAGAGCTCAGAGGATAATGTAGCTCTAACAATGCCATGAACATGCAGAGGAGGTCTCTACCCACTTTCTGCAAATAGCTTCTTCTATCATCAGAACTTTATTCCCTTTGTCTTATAAGAGATTCTTTTTTTTTACTATTACTTTTTAAATTGTGGTTAAATATACATAACGTAAAATTTAGCTTGTATCCATTTTCAAGGGGACACGTCAGGGACATAAAGTATATTCACATTGTTTTGCAACCATCATGACTATGCGTCTCTGAAATTTTTTCCTCTTCCCACATGGAAACTCTGAAGCCATGAAACAGTAAGTTCCCTTTGCCCTCTCCCCCTATTGCCAGGGAACCACCATTCTGCTTCACATCACCATAAATTTGTGATCGATTCTTATGTAAATTCTTGAATTTACATGCTCTCATCTTAAGCCTTACCCCTTATTTATCAAGTGGACATTAATAGGCAGTACGCCAACTATAGGAAAGCAGAGATTGGAAGAAAAGTGGAAGAGACAGAGGAAGAGCTGGGCAGTGGGGAAGCGATGGCACACAAACCTGCCTGAATTCATCCTTCTGCCCCAGACCACCAGGAGAAAGTCAAGATTCCTCGAACTTCTGAATGTGTTCAGGTGGGATAGAGAGGTCTGGCTCTCCACACTTTTGGATATATTGGAAGATAAAGAGAGAGATGAGAAGGACATTTCTTCATCTGAATGGGGTACTGATGTCATCAGGGACAACTGAGAGGTGCTTGAAGCCTAGTGAGGGCTTCTGTTCTTGGTTCCAAAGAAAGAACAGCCCCAATGATGACTGACTGTCTCCACCTGGGCTCTACTCCTCTGCCCTTTCTACACACATCATTGTCCTGCATAGTGGGAATATAAACAGCATTGCCTCCAGAAACCACGTCCCTAATCCTGACCCTAAGTGGAGCTACTCAGAAGGGTGCAGGATGGGATCATTCTCCACTTATCACAACCTGACAGGTTAACTTGGCATGAGGTGTGAGAAAGCTCAACTTGAGCCTGGGTCTAGGAGGCACAGGCCTTGGTTTCTGAGGAGAATTCTACAAATCAGAGGACAGGTCGGGTAGCTAGAAGACAAGATATTTAGTTAGCCTGGGACAGTCTGTGGAGGTGGACATGGTGGGGAATGGAGCCCTTTGTCAAGACGGCTACCCACTGAGTTGGGGCTCCCGGCTTCTGTGGGCAGCATGGCAGCCTTGTGGCATGGCCCAGCTCCTTCCTTATTTCTCCATTTATGCATGTTGTGATGAGGAGCTCAACTCGGCCCTGTTTCAAGCATGCTTCAGATACATCTTACAAGGAAAGGTTCTGTCTTTAGGGTAGACTGTCCAGAAGACCTGGAAAACACTTTCTCTTGCCTATGCTCGTTATTTCTTTGTAGTTGAGTGTCTGAGATCTCTGTGTCCTGCTCCCTTCCCAGATGAGGCTAGTCTCTAAGACATGAATATTTTGGGCAGATTGGGCAGAATACAGTGGCACCTTTCTCTTACATCCTGAGTTGGCTACATAAGAAATACCCATAAAGGTTTGTTTGATGCAGGAGTGAATAATACACAAGTTTGCTTTGGCTTGCGTGTATGTGGGAGATGACCACATGGGTTTCTGAACTCCTGCATGGATTTAACTTCCTAAGGCCTTGAGCTCTCAGAATAATGAGGGATGGGAAATCAGAGTGAGATGGGGAAATGGGCAGGAGGGGCCTGGGTGGGAGCCAGTCTCCATCTGGGCTTTTGGAGCAGTGGAGAGGCAACACTCTGATGGCTCAGTCAGGTTCTGGGTATCTGTCCTGGTAGAGCTGAGTGGCTCAGCAGTAGAGGGACAAGGTGAAGTTGACAGCTGGGAAACTATTAGTAAGCTCTTCTATTCTTGATGCAGACAATAGCTGTTGGGAAAGATAAGCACTCTTAGCTTTGGAGAATGGAAAGTTATATCCCCCATTTTCAGCTTTCCCTCCACCAGAATCATGTGCCATCCTAATACTATATCAGAGTCCTGGTTCAAGTGAACAGACCAGGAAATGGAGAGACTCACCATTTCCCTTTGGAGATTTTTCATTTGTGTCCTTTCAGTAAATTGTTTCCAACAGTAGCTCTGGGGTTCAGCCAATTCTTCGGTAGGACTGAGACAAGGATGGGTCACAGAGACAGCCTCTCTGCAAGTGCTGCAGGTGCTGTGAGAGCCACATTCTTAGGCAGTTGTTGAGTCAGCCTGACCACATTCACCAGGAGGAAATACTGGACTCTCAGAAGGAATAAATAGGGTTTTGGGGAACTCTCACCTGAGTCAGACGTGATATTCCCTACCTTGGTTGAATTCTGGGTGGTCAAAGAGCCTGAATGTCACCCCACATTGCCTTTCATGTGTGGTTAGCTGCATACTTTCTACAATATCATAACTAGACACAATCTTTTCCTTTTAGTTTTTCACTCTTAGAGATCCTGAGCCCGTTTACGATATTCTTGCAAAAATGCCAAGCTTGGGTCTCATCTGTAACATGCTAGGTGACAGGCCCCAGATCCATCAACTTCTTCGTAGTTTCAGACAATGAGAGAATCCTGGGTGTGGGGACGCAGCATGGAGACAGGGGAGGAAGTGGAGATTAGGTGTTAAAGAGAGTGGGAGGAAGATAAAGAGAGATTAGAAGGGGAGCTTTAGAGGGGGGTAGACAAAAAATGTGCTTGAGTTCAGCATGAGTCCCCTGCAGATTGCTTTAGTCAAATGAGGTTACTAAGCATGAGCTTATCATGGTTTCATGAGTTTCCAGTCAGGTCACTAGTGACTTAAATGCACAGAGTCTGCACCTGGAGAAAGAGAGTAGGAGGAATAGTATCCTTTGCACGAGAGTTCAGTGTGCAGAACACTAATTCCAAAGTTCTGCTGCTGAGATGTCCTTAATAAAGAGGAGTCAAGAGCTGTGGAAGGTGGTGGGCTCTGGCTTCTGGAATGGTCAGGAAGGAATTGTCTCCTGAAGGTGAGCACCGTGAGGGGTGGAAAAATTTTCAGCAGAGCAGTTGGAGGCAGAGAGCTGCCTGGGAAGTGCTGACAGGCAAGAAAACATGGAACTGAGACATGTCTGCCCTGGGCGTCTCCTCGGGACTGAGTCCTGAGACTGGGCGGTGCGCTGGGCTCTGAGTAGATGTCGCAGAGGAGAAGGGCTGGATGGGGGACTCTTCCACTGCTCTCTCTTCTCCCCTCCCCGCCATCAAGTATTCTCTTCATTTACCAATGCAAACATTTAATAATGAGACTGTTATCCTCCAAAGCATGCTCGTAAAGGAGAATTTCTGTGGATAGATGGTAGCAAATATAGAGACTGACTGAGTATTGTCAAAGACATATTCTTGATTAAATTTTGTTGATAAATGGCCAACATTGAATATTGGACTACTGACTTTTTGATAAGCAGGGCCCATAAAATATTGGTTATATTTACCAGAGTGTTTCTGCTTATGGTCACTTGGATTTGACAAAATATGTCCTCAGTGATTATTCCGTTTAAGATCATGGAAATTACATAAGTTCAGATGCTAAATGTCTCACTGCAGTGAGCAAAACCTTTTTTCCCAATTATTTTTTTGAGGTGATATGGTTTATAATGTTGTGTAATTTCAGTTGTACATTATTAGCGATCAGTTTCTGTATAGACTGCAAGAGTAATTTACATTTTGCTGGAGGTAGAAAAATCTGCCACCTCATTCTGCATGGTTACCTCTGGAAGGTATTTATACCATGATTACATTATGTGACTTCAGGAATCACTTCTTTGAATATGACCTAATCTTTACTGTAAAATTTATGTTATTTTAGTCAACATTTTGTGTGGAGTTTTGTATAACTTCAGTGCATCAACACAAGAAGCAGACCCCCTTCACACGGAAATGAGAACATTGGTCCACAGTACCATGAGGGTTGGTGTGGCGAACTGGTGAGAAGAAGGACTCTGGCTGTGACGGACACGTGGGCTGCTTCCATCTCTTGGCCACTGTGAACAGTGCTGCTGTGAACATGGGTGTTTGTTAGCCATTTTTAAGCAAGCAAATCTTTTTTATTTCTTGTAGTACTTGTATGTGTCTTTTCCATTTAGATCGTGGATCCATTTGAGATTTACTGTAGATTCTGCTGTGAGGAGTGGATCTAATTTTCTCTTTTCCCCCAAATAACTACCTAGTTGTTCTGACGCCATCTATTAAGTTTGTTGTGTCCCAGTGATTTGGGATGCCTCCTGTACCATCTATTAAATTAGGCCTTGTATGGCATTTCAATTCTGTCCTTTGTTCTGCCTGTCCCACACACACCAATGGCACAGAGTTTTAGAGCATACAGCTGTCCCTCAATATGCAAGGGGAATTTGTTCCAGGAACCCGGTGGGTATCAAAGTCTGCAGATGTCCAATTCCTTGTACAAAATGACAAAGTATTTGCGTATAACCTATGGGTGTCCTCCATTCTGTACGTTTTAAATTATCTCTAGATTACTTACAATACCTAATACAATCAAACACTATAGCTGATAATACATCAGTTATTGTTTAGGGAATACATCACAACGATTGTAGGCTTTTCGATTCCCATGGGTTGAGTCCGTGGGGGATACGGAAGGTGGATTGTACTTTGATATCTATTAGGGGGTCTCTGGTAGGGTGGAAAGGAGAGAGCCTGGCCCTGGGAGAAAGATGTCCTTCTATCCCTTCCCAAGGCCATGGGGGGAGGGGAGATGAGGGAATGGATGGCTTGAAGGAGGAAAGAAGTTCATCTTGATCTTCAAGAAATTGGGGAGGATTCATTTTTCATGAGGAAGAGACCCCATTTTCCTGGATTTGCTCAGACTCAGTCCTGGTATACATTTGTTGTGTACTGAATGATGTTGACTGAACAAACGAGAAACAGGGTAATTCCACTCTAGATGTGGTCATTTATTAAAGCTCTAGGAACCCCCCTCGAGCTGGCCCAGAGAAGAAGGGTGAGTCACAGGGCTTCTCAGTCTGACCTCGCTGTTTGTGGCGTCTCATTGTTCTCCTTATCCAGGGCAGGAAGCTGGAAACCCTGGTAAAGACTGCTGGAGGAATCCTCATATTATTTCCATAGCATACGATGTCCTGGGTGGGCTTCCTGGTGACGCACCAAGAGGCCTCCAGTGTCTCCCTGTGTGTGATGGAGCAAGGGACATGAAGTCAGGCCTCCCCACTTCTGCTGCCCTAAGGCTCAGCCCTCAGAGAAGATATGGACAGGTGGGCTTCTTCACTGTGGCGTGTGTGTGAGATGGGAGGGTGGCGGAGGTGTACAAGTCAAGCTTCTGGATCTTTCCATCCCTAGGCTTCAGTCCTGACTGTGGTTACTCAAGCTATCTCAGCCCAAGACAGGATAACTTGCTCTTCCCCAGGACAAAGCTGCACATGTGTACGTTGTGTGTCTTCTTCTCCCCAACTCCACCAGAGATTAAATTCTTCAGAAGAAGTCCCCACGTCACTCAGGTTTGGGCCCCGACTGAGGCTGGTGGGATGTAGTCTGCCTCAACTGGTCAGTTCCGCCCAGGTCTGTCTGTTTGGGGCCGTATTGGCAGATGCCCAGGGTCTTACCAGGAAGGTGGATGTCCTCTTCCTCAGGTTCCCCACATGAATCTGCGTTCGGTGGGTGTAGAAATTGAAGTGGTCCCTGCACTCCTGATCCATCTGCACTCTCAGCCTCACATCCCGGAGTATGTCTGTTCTATCGTACAGCCCAAATAGGCCCTAGCCCACCACAGTGCCCTTGACCTCAGGACTCAGCCTGTTCTGGGTCCAAGACAGAGCACTAGCCTCATGACTCAGTTCAGTCTGGTCTATTCTCCAGCTGGCAGGAAGAGTGCAGGCCCTCAAGGATGCCTGGGCAGAACTCATCCACTGCCTGCACCACTACCTGGACTCTGCACATCCTTTCTCCTCCATGGTCCCAAGACAGGGTGGAGCCTCTACGCTGGGAGAAAGGCAGCTGGGCTGGGGAGCCAGAAGGTCATTCAGGTTGTTCTGCTGATCATAGTCAGCATAGCAGGTGGCTCTGAGCACAGATGTGCGCTGCTGGGTGCTCTCCAGCCTCCTGATGTCGTGGGCGCCCAGGATGACATTTATAGGGCTGCAAAGGAAAGGAGGCCTAGAGGTAAGTGTGAGGCACAGGAGCTCGGTCCACCAGCTCTGCAGGGCAGGAGGACAGCCCAGGGTGGTGAGACTGTAGCTGAGGGAATTGAGGGGGAAGAGGGGCTCTGTGGCTGAGCTGTCTGTGCCTTCTGCTCCTCAAAGCCCTGAGCTAGGGATGATGGGGGACAGAGGAACCCTGAGTTTTACTTCCCCAGAATAATTTGATAGATAGCTTAAATTCATATTTTCAGCCCCAATGTGTGCCTTCCGTTTCCTCCTCTCCTTCTTTTTGATCATGTCCTTCTTTTCTCCTCATTTACGCTGGCCTGTTCCCTGTCCCACAGACCTACCTGGTCTCTTTCTCACACCTTCATTGCTAGGACCCTGCTTACAGATGGCCCCTCTTATGAACTCTTCATGGCCTGTGTGAGTGGTCGCCTGGGAAGCTCCTTAGTTCCTCATATTCGCCAACAGAGAACTGCCGTCAGCACGAAGTCTTCTTACACCAGGAACACCCCTCAAGTGCCGGGACCCACAGGAGTCTGGGTCTGAAGATATGCCATGTAGGCATGGGAATGTGCCTGGCCTTCTAGTAACCAATGATCTCCTCTGAAAGGAAGCATTCAGTACTTATCTCTGTGTTCTCAGAATCTGCAGTGTGGGTACCAGCTTGGTGTTCCAAAAAGGCTAGAAGATGGGAGGCAGGAGAGATAACGAAGAGGAAAGAGGAGTTGAGGATTGCAGGGGTCTGCTACACACAGTGGGAGGGCACTCCAGGGTTCTTCAGGAAACACTGCTGACTCCCCATCCCAGAACTCAGCTCCTCCTGCTTCTCCCCATGGAGGAGAAGAATCCTCGCTCCAGGTGTGGCCAGCTTCAGCCTCCCCTGTTGAGGAGAGATGCTCTGCTATTGGTTGGGAACCTTCTGGAGTGGCCTCTTCCTCAAGTGCCTGGTACTTCCTTCTTCAGAGAGCTTCCCAGATCCCTTTGAATCCAGCTCATGATCAGCTCATGACCAGCATAGGACTGCTCTGAGGATTCTAGATGTGAGCTGATGGGACTGTGGTTGCTGTCTCCTCTTCTCCTCGGCTCTGACACATGGGTGGCAGAATGAATTTAGATGGCACATTTATTTAGAACGTTCTAGATGCCAGGGGCCATTCCAAGAGTTTTATGTACAGTAACTAATTTCACTCTTATAGGAACTGTATGATGTAGCATTGAAATGATTCCTATTTTATGGTGAGGAACTTGAGGGACTGTGAATTAAAAAAACTTGCCTAGTGATCCTGAGGTAGGAAGTGCCCATGCAGTCTAGTTCCAGGGTTTATGAGAGAGGTCGAGTTTCTGAGGTTGAGGACGGTCACTCACCTGCCCCAATTCTGGGGGGAATGAGGAAAGCCACCAAGAGCAGGAGTGGCTGCCTCTTCCTAGGAATGCAGCCCAGCGATTTTGCTGCTGGTGCTTCCTCCTGCCAGACTTTTAGCCCCTGAGACGGGAAAGAAGGCTGGGAGTTGGGGGTCAGAATTCACAGTCACATTCTCATGCTAGTGTGATAGGTTTCGTCACCCAATATGCCCAGGAGGCTTGTCCCCCAACTGCCAGTGATCTGGCGATAAGAGTCATCCCAGCCAACACCATCATTCTCCCTACCACCACTGAGTCAGTGCTGGTAACAAAAATGGTCACTCAAGGCAACAGGAGTGGTGCTGGAAGCTTGTGTCCCAGAACCTTAAACCCATCATTTCAATAATTTCCCAACAATTCCTGAAAGCTGGTGGTTGCCTATGTCCTCTATTTCCTGTGTCTCTGAGGTTAGAGCTCAGTCGTTTGGAATTTCTGTTTTTCTAAATGAATATGTTTCCTGGATGCCGTATTCATTTCCTCTTAGTAAGTCACGGACAAGGGTGAAAGAAACACAGGTGTGGTGTGAGGTGGGATGTGTTGAGGACGCCAGGAATAAGTTGAAGGAGATGAAAGAGCAAAGAGGAAGCCTGATATTCTTCTGCCTCTGGCCCCGGGCCACCCTGCTGAGACCCTGGGTGCTGCCACATCGTATTTACTTATTCAGTTATTTTTATTTTATTTAGGTCACAACTGGTTTATAACAATCCCTAAATTTCAGGTGTACATCATTTTATTTCAGCTTCTGTACAGACTGCATTGTATTCACCACCAATAGTCTAGTTTCCTTCTGTCACTCTACATATGTGCCCCTTTACCCTTTTTCATCGCAGTCTCTTCTGCTTCTCTTCTGGTAATCACCAATCTGTTCTTTGTATCTCTGTTTGTTTTATTTATCTTCCACATATGAATGAAATCATATGGTATTTGTTTTTCTGTGTCTCACTTATTTTGCTTAGCAAAATACCCTCAAGTTCCACCCACGTTTCGTGAATGGCAATCTTTCCTCTTTTTCATGGCTGAGTGGTATTCTGTTGTATACATCTACCACATCTGCTTTATCCGTTAATCCACTGATGGGTGCTTAAGTTGCTTCCAGGTCTTGGTTATTGTGAATAATTCTACAATGAACATAGGATTCCATTATCTTTTTGAATAGGTGTTTTCATTTCTTTGGATAAATACCCAGAAGTGGAGTCACTGGATCATACGATGTTTCTATTTTTCATATTTGATGAATCTCCATTCTGTTTTCCATAGTGGCTGCACCAGTTGGCATTCCTACCAGCAGTGTATGAGGGTTCCCTTTGATCTGTATCCTGTCTGCCACTTATCATTTCTTGTCTTTTTAATAGTAACCATTCTGAAGCTCATGGGGTGATATCTCACTGTAATTTTGATTTGAATTTCCCTAATTATTAGTGACATTGAAGATCTTTTTTCGTGTGCCCGTTGGCCATCTGTGTATCATCTTTGAAAAAATGTCTGTTCATATCCTCTGCCCATCTTTTCACTGAGATGTATTTTTGTTGTTGAGTTCTATGAATTCTTTATTTACTTTTCAAATTAATCCCCATCGTCACATATATGATTTGCAAATATTTTCGCCCAGGTGGGTTGTCTTTTTGTTTTGCTGATGGTTTTCTTTGCTGTGCAGAAGATTTTTAGTCTGGTGAAGACCCATTTATTTATTTTTTCTGTTGTTTCCCTTGCCTGAGGAGACAAGATATTCAAAAAGATACTGCAAAGACCCATGTCAAAGACCATGCTGCCTATGGTTTCTTCTAGAAGTTTTATGGTTTCAGGTTTGCATGCACGTCTTTAATCCATTTTGAGTTAAATTTTGTGTGTGATGAAGATAATGGTTTACTTTCATTCTTTTGCATGCGGCTGTCCAGTTTTCCCAACATCATTTGGGGAAGAGACTTTCCTTTCTCCATTGTATGTTCTTGGCTCCTTTGTTAAAAATTAACTGTCCTCCCATTTTTTCCCAGAATTTGTCCAGGGAGAATCGAATGTATGAGAGTAGGTAGAGATAAGTATGTTTTTCAATGTTTTTATTTTCTATTTTAATAAAATAATGCAACATTAGATCAAACGAGAGTGTGAAACATCTCACAACATCCATAGCTGATTACATCCACTAGGGATAGTTTTATTACATTTTTGCCAGTTACAACATTTTTCTCCTCTGGGATGTTGGGACATTATAGTCCTATGCTCCCCACCTCGTCCCCGGGCCCTCTAGGCCACCAACAATGCAAATCTTCTGTGAAGGGTTATGCTGGGTCACATCCCCTGCCCTCGCTCTGATGCTGCTATAGTCGGAAATCAATCCTGTGGCTCTTGGCTTTGTAGGAGAACAGTGTACTATGAGCCATTCCAGACATGCTCAGGGCTGCCTTAATGTCACTCTCAGAAGGACATTTTGGTTGCTCCTTGAGAAGTTTCTACTGATGAACCTGTGATGTATTCTGGAGTGTCAGTGCTGGGAGAAGGCTGTGCCCGTGCCATTGTCTTCCCACCACACGTATCTGCTGGGAGCAAGACACTTTCATCCTAAGAATTGGCCTGTGCGTTTGTCCTTGAAGGAAAGAACAGGTGACACAGGAAATTCAGTGACATCTGCATACAATCTTCCCCTCAGAGTAGTTAGTGGGAAAGAAGGACGCAGACCATGCATGTGGAAGGGAAAGATTTGAAAAAAGATGCAAAAACCTCAGTGTTTCCTGACAGAAAAGCTCACTTCTGAGACTGAACAGCTGGCTCTGGGGGCCTGGGTAAATACATGAAGGGGTGGAGGTGGACATATTCCTTAAGATCCTCTTCCACCAATGCTCAGAGAATCCAAATAGTCAAGATAGGAGAGCGGTGGTAGGCATTGTGATGTTCTCATGAGATGAAATGCTGTCTATCTGTTAAAAAGCATCATGTTTTAGAAGACTGCTTAGTGGTGTGGAGTGGTTTGTATCACCTAATATTAAGTGTAAAAAGTAGACTGTAGAACGGTGTACACAATTTGATACTAATTCTGTTAAACCGAAAGGAAAGAACCAGAGCAATCATTTTATGTGACTCTTATGTTCAACTGTAAATTATCCAATTTTTTTCTATAATGGAAATATATTAGTTTTATAGACAGAAAGAAATTTAGGGCAGATGATCCCTATAAATAACAAACGCTATTAAGCCCGGTGGTCGAGATGAGCTAGCAGTTTAGCAAAACAATTTCCTTTTCTTCCAGGGGACACAGGTGAACCACATTTGCAGTCTCATTTGAGCTTGGGTGTAGCTTTGTGACTGTTGCCGCAAACGGGATGTGAGTGGAAGTGCTGTGGGCACCTTCCAGACCAGGCCCCTAACACAGTCCTGTGCTGACCATGTAGACTCCTCCCCTTCCAGGGTTTGATGCAGGTGAACATGGGGAACACGGATGCCACCTTCAGGGGACTGAGTCTAGTCCCTTAATCGTGTGTTGACCATGTAATGATTGTCAAAACTGGGACACTTGAGAGTAAGAGAGGGCACTGTTCACCCAGAAAGTCATTTTGGTCCGTGTCTGAGCAAGAATTAGACTTCTATTGTGTCAGTGAGTGAAATGCTAAAGTTTATCAGTCAGAATAGTTACGCTTATCTTAACTAACACATGGAATAACTTATTGAAGCCTACCTTTTTCAAAATTGGTATACGTATTTTTTTTCTGAGGAAGACTAACTCTGAGCTAACATCTGCTGCCAATCCTCCTCTTTTTGCTGAGGAAGACTGGCCCTGAGCTAATATCCGTGCCCATCTTCCTCTACTTTATATGTGGGACGCCTGCCACAGCATGGCTTGCCAAGTGGTGCCAGGTCTGCTCCCGGGATCCGAACTGGCGAACCCCGGGCCGCCAAAGCAGAACGTGTGAACTTAACTGCTGTGCCACTGGGCCGGCCCTCAAAAATTCGTATATTTTTAAAATAAAATTATTTTAATAATTATACTGTTTAATATATTGAATAAATTAGAAAATAGAAGAAAAAAATGTCAGCCTTAATCTCAGCACCCAATTGACCACTGTTATCAGATGTTTTTCCGTCTAGGTTTTTTCTGTTAATTTTTACATGGATGTGCTCACACTATATTGAATTTTTAATCCTATAATATACACTATTCAACATAAACATTTCCCTCATTTTGTTAGAACTCTGTTAGTGAATATCACTTTAGAATCTCATTTTAAATGGCCTTTGAAATTATTTAAATAATAAAAATATTATAGGAAATAAGTAAAATGGATATGTAGGAAGAAAAAAACTTACAAGGAAAATATGTGTACAAGCAAAAATTTGATTGTAGTATATACTGCTCTCTAACTTTTTTGATTTAAACAGACCAGGAGAACATTCTCCATGTGGCAAAATGTAATTCTACCTCAAAAATTTTAAAGTTTCCCCTGTGTTCAATGGTATGAAACTTTTAAAAAACAAATCCCCAAGTTGGTGCTGGACATCGGCATGTTTTGAACATTTGACTTTTGTAACAATCTGTAAGGACACTTCCCTTGTCTACTTTTCTCAGTGTGGTTGATGGCTAGGTCAAGGACTGCGTTTTTCCTTTTTTTTAAAAGGGTTTTTGTGTGCCAGGTATGAAAATGCCGTTTTCCCAATGTCTATGTGGAATGTAAGTATCATTAGTTTTGTAAATCCTTCTCAATTAGATGAGCAAATATTATTATTATTAATTTGCATTGATCAATTTGTGAGCTTTTACTTTGTTCCAAATATTGATTGATTGGCTTTTTCATCACTCTCCTATTAATGTTCTTAGCCTAGTTCTCTAAAGCGGTGGATAATGCAGACGTCAAGGGCTGCAGAATCCATATTGTGCATGTTACATATTTTACCATTTCCCTGTTTTAGACATTAATACAGATTCCAATTTGGGGTATATTATTAAATAATGCTGTATGGACATCTTTATGAATAACACACAGACACACACTTTAGATTCGTGTAGTAATAAGTCCTAGAAGTAAAAATCACTAGATCTAAAGAGAGAAATAGATGTAAACTGACATTGAAACCATTTTAAGGAAAGAGGTACCATCAACAGGCGCCCAGTCTTCCTGATGCTACAGTCATTATAAGGTCATCGTTTTTCTTCCTAAGGTGTGTGACACTGTGTCAAGTGCCCCTGTCACGTGTGAGGGGCAACTGACCCACCAGGCACTGTCCTTCGAGGCCACACACCCATGCCCCTGGTGGCAGATGTCTCTGGCTACTGTCTCCCAGGCTCTGGCTTTCACCCTGGGGCTCTAGTGAGCTTCTCATGGCTGACTATCTGGAGTCTCTATTTCTATAGTGTTGTGGCTTCTTGTCCTTTTTATTGCTGTGACCTGAAGTTGTCCACTGGCTCCTGCACCTTTTACTATTCACTTGCTCATCTCCACATGTGCATTCAGCTCTTCCCTCCCCTGTGCTTCTTTGGGGCTGTGATCCCCAGGGGTGGCTTGGCAGATGGACATGGGGACAGTCTTGAATGAAAAATAAGCTTTCATTTTCTTTTATTATCTGTGTGATTTGTTACGCTTTTCAATGTAGCTGCTTATCTTTTCGATGTTTGTTTCAATTGATTCAGTGTTTGTCCAGCTCTTGTGAATTTGTTGTGTTCTGTCACATCCAATTCACTGGTGGTGCTGTTTGAAGGATACATCATCCTAAAATAAGGTCGTCTGGGTCACAATCATCAATGCAAATAGTCAATAACCAATCTTTAGATGAGAAAGAAACAGTGATTTTTTTGAGCCAATGCTGAGGACTATCCCGGAAGTGCTGTCTCCACCAGGGAAGAAAGCTCTCCTGAGAAGCATGGTCACCTCATGGCTATAGACCATTTCACAACCAAGAACATGCAAGAAGCATGACAAGAATACGATTTATTTTCCCAAAGAAGCAAGGATATGTTTTGCTGCAGTTTAACACATACTCAGCAGGTCAACTTGACCTTGGTCCTCTGCAAAGAAGATCTTATTTAAAAGAAGTGCTGGTACTGGCACCAGAGAAAGGGAGACATTCATCCCTGTCTTTAAAGAGTACATTCTTTCCTTTGGGGAAATGTTTGAAGCAGATGTACAATGCGTGTTTGGTGGGTCATAAGTCAGGCTGCTCTGGGAAAAACAAGTTTTAGGTTGAATCACAGTTAAACCAGAATGTCTTCCCAATAAACCTCAAGATGTGAAAGCTTCTTGTTATTCTTATTATTTTCATCACAGTGAAGGATCTTGCACTTGAAATGTGGCATTTTGTAGGTTTTTGGACTGAGGCTCATGCCTTCCACATGTCAATAAATAAAAATAAGGCTGCCCCAGGGTCCTCTTCCCTTCCTCCCTCCCCTCCTGTCACGGAATCCACTGAGCACAGATTGGGAACCTCAGGACCTATGAGTCTCCGAGTCTCTTGCAATTTTACACTGACCTTCTGGAATCAAACAAGATCACTCATGTGAAAGTGTGATGTGCAACAGAGATAAAATACAGAGAATTTAATTGTTTTCAAGGCAAAATTTCTCGAGGGTTCCGAAAATCAATGAATCTGACAAACTGACCTGCCTGGGGGAAAAGGAAGGAGTGAGGGAATTTAGAGGAAATTTCCCCTCCATGTAAGTTTCACAATGTCAGGGATAGAGCCTGTTATGTGCCTGGCACAAAGAGAGAGACGAACAATGATGTATTGATGGATGGCAAAGTGATACTTTCTAGCCCCGCTACCCTGGAACCCTCAGGTCACAAACCTGCCATAACCCAGGTTGCCAGCAGGGGCGTCAGGCCAGGCTGAAAGGAGCTGGTGTTGCCAAGTGACTCCACAGGACACGGTGGCTGCGGCCCTGGGGGATGCTGGGCTGGATGGAGGACCTGAACTGTCTCCGCTCAGGTGGGAAGTGGGTACTGGCTCCTCTGACAGGCAGCAGGTGGGCTGGCAGACCAGGCATGATGGGGACAAGCTATAGAAGAGAATTCACATGGGGCTTTTGGAAATCTGTTAGGGAGACGAGAGAGAGGCTGGCTTAAAATAGGGTGGGCTGGAAGGGAAAGGAGCTGTTGGCCAGGGCAGTCACATGGAAAATGGGGACTGGCGAAAGGTGGGTAGCCAGCGAGGAAGGTTGACTGAGCTCACTGCTGACCCAGGGTAGGGAAGGAAATGGGACTGGAGTGAAGCTGGGGGCCATTGTAAGAGCATCTCAGCCTCTGAAGCTTCACGTGGTCCTTGCTACGGGAGAAACTGCCCCCAATGGAGAGAGAGGCCCTGTAAACAGGAAACTCAGTGCCCATAGCCTGGACCCCTGGCCTCCTGGGCTCCTGGAGTTACTCTCCTTCCACTGAACTGCTCCTCTCTCTGCCAAATTGTTTGGGTGTTGGTGATGGTGGTTGGGTTAGAGAAGGTAATTTTCTAAAGCCCAGGGAGGAACATATTTTGGGGAAGAAGATTGTCCTTTTATAATGAGCAGCCTTCAGACTAGGCCCTTGCACAGGGCTAAGCACCACAGAGGTGTAACTGAGAAACTATTCACCATGGAATTTAGGGGGACGGTGGGCTGGAAGAGAAAGGAGGAAGAATGGGGTCCCTGTATGGGTCTCAGGAGGTGTCAGTTGTCTGAGGCGCCTCACCTTCCCCAGCAGTGAGCATCTGTCAGAAAGAATCCTTTGGCTTAAGTACACCACTGCACCTGTTCATTTTGTCCTTAAGCAGAAACTGAACCAATGCCATGTAGGGGCGGGGTTGAGGCTTGGCCTCATGTCCTCCGATGACGTCCTCTGAAAGAAAAGACTGGAAGATGGGCTTTCTGAGAGCAGCTGTGGTCAGGAGGGAAGGCTCTGGAACGTAGTGATTGAGAGTGGGAACTACAGAATCCTGCAGACACGGGAGAAGAGTCCTCCTAGGTTCTCTTTGCAGCAGAATAACCTTTTCTGAATGTCAAGCCTCAGAACCCACTGTGAGAAAAGGGGTGACAGTTCTTATTGCCCCCGTCCTACTTCAGACCATGCATGGAGGAGTTAATAGCTGTCTTCACGATGGTGGAGCCCAGAGGATCATGTACAGGGCTCCCCTGATGCCTTCGGTCTGCCTCAGTGAGTCTCCCGACCCCTCTGAGCCTCTACTAACGTCTCAGCTGGTGCCCGTATCTAATAATGTGTCTGTGAGATTAGGGCATTGGATTTTCTAAAATCTTCATGTCCTAGGGCCTAACTCTTCCTAGGATCTCAGTAAACAGTTTTTGGCTGTATGAATGAATGGCCTTCAGTGAGCTTTAGGCTGAAGTTTGGTGGGGATCATGCTGGTGGTATTGGAGACCATTGTCATGAGGGAGGGGAACTGTGTGGAGTAGTGGAAGGCCTGGAAAGGAAGAGGGAAGTGGGGCTGAAAATGGGGTGCCTGGGCCTCTGGCAGAAGCAAAGAAACATGGTGCTCTGCATGCAAATCATTCAGCCCCTTCTGAGATCAGCTGCACTCTGGGCGCCTCTCCTGGGCAGAGGGAGGTGGTGAGGGTACCAAAAAATGAAACTGATTCTTTAGCTGGGTCCAGGGACAGGTCCCACCACTGCAGCTGGTTCGGCTGATGTACCATTTCCTGAGCTGGAGTGAGGGATTTTAATTACTTATCGTCTGTAGCTTCACATCCTCTGCCAAATGGCTTCTACGATCAACCCACTTTCCAGGTGATAAGAGGGAGGCTCACACACTAAATCTTTTAGTGAACACCCTCCCTTCCTCATGCTTGTTGAGTGTCTATGCAGCATTGGGCTTTTTAGTCCACTTTAGGTTTGGGATGGGAGCTGGGGTCTAGAAACTTCTTGGGCTGAAATTGAGGAAAACCCTAACTGTGCTAGGCAGAAGGGTCAGGAGTACACAGCGTTTTAGGAGATGGGTTGAAGCCTCTGGAATGGGGATGGTCACTCACCTGTCCTAGGCTTGGGGGGCAGAAGAAAGGCCAACAAGAACAGGAGTGGCTGCATCTTCTCTCAAGGTCTGCCCAGGTCAGAACTGCTAGTGTTTCTTCCTTCCAGACACACAGACCCTGAGGGGAAGGTGGGGGTGTGACTCAGGACCTCACAGAACTCCTAGACCTGCCCACCACTTGTTTTTCTTTGTCATGGAGTACAGTGGTTTGTCGAAGTTTTCTGGCTTGGGGTAGATGACAGTAGCGCTGTCACCACAATTCCACTCCCAGTGTTGAGTCACAAGGCGAAAGTAAGAAGAAAGAACAAGGAGGTGAAGCCAGCAGAGGAGCTGGACCCCAGAAGCCCCTCAGTGACTGAATCAATAAATATCTTCATTTCTCAGCCATTGGCTCTTTTTCCATACTGATGAAGTAGTAAATAATTATTTAGCAAGCTAGGTCCAGGGAGGTGAGTGATGTGGCTCCTGCCCTTAAGAAGACGGTGGTCAGCTGGAGTAGATGCAAATCTGTGGTTAGTGTACAGGTTGGTAAGGTCTGTGGTGGGGATCTCCTTGTTGGTGGGAGACAGAGGCTGGACCTGCCTTAGGGGTGTGTAGAGCTCAACATAACCAAACACCCCAAATGGTAACCCCACTTCCTATCTGACCATCAGTCCAGCCTTATATTTTTGGAATATTTGGAAACAGCTCCTTAAATGTAAATATTCTGCAACAAAGAAAACTTGTCTTATCCCATCATTTTGAACAAAGTCTTAACTTGATATTTGTTACAACAAAACAAACAATTATTGGGTTCACTGGAATTGAGCATCCTGATTGGTTTATGCTTGGGTCATTTGGCATGCCTGGACCTGAGGTGGGGACTGTTCCACCTGAATCCTAGTGGCTGTTTCTTGGGGAGGAGATTCTCCTAGGAATGCAGGTCACTGTTGCCACATGATGGGGAAATGGATGCCGACTGTCCTAATAATTACTACCCACCCACCAGGTATTCTCTGCCTTGTGTCCAGTGAACTACGGCTCTGATGTCCCTGGTCTTAACAATTACAAACATTTGGAGACAGATTAGCCCAACACTCTCATCAGTGTGACCACAGGTTAAGGAGTAATGGAAAGGAAGGCATTATGAGTTCTAAACAGCCCAATCCCAATTCTATTAAAGCAAAACCATCTTACGAAGACAGAAAAAGGGGAGAAGTCAACATGCTTAAGCATTAATGATGATGGTCTCTGGGTGGTGGAATTCTCAGTAATTTTAATGTTCTTATTGATATGTTCTGCTTTTAACTATCTTTGTATGATGAACATGTATTACTTATCTACCCAACACACATTTTCGCATAGTCAAAGCACAGTCATCAAGGGCAAACATTCAGCAGACCACTTCTTCTTTCCAGTCCAGCCTTCTCTAAGGTGGATGTTATAAAGATGAGGTTATTTTTTGAGTCCATTCTTAGATAGAAGATTTAGAGGTTATTGAAAAATAGAAGAAAAATTTACTCAATAAGCTATAGGCTATTGGCCATTTTAGTGAAAAATAGAGGAATCAATGATTTCCATTCTAGAGATGGACGTTTGTTTAGTCCCTGTCAGCGTCCCATCCACCCTGCTCTGACCAGTGCAGTTCTGGCCTCTGTCCCAGAGAAGATTGATGGATCAAGCCTAGGGGCACCTCGGTCTTGTCCCTGCAGTCTGAAATATTGTGCTTTTTATCCAGGGCAGAGAACTCCAGATCCTGGTGAAGACAGGTGGAAGTTTCCTGTTCTTTTTTCCAAAGGAAACAATGCCCTGGGCCACGTTGTTACACACAAGGGGGCCCCCGGTGTTCCCCTGTGGAGAGAGAAGGGGGCAGTCTCATTCAGACCCCTCTGACTTGCCTCTTCTCAGCTTCATTTTCTCCCTGGTGCTCTATTGCCCTCCCTCTCAGGGCCCAGTTGTTCAGAGGGATAGTGGCTGAGTGGTCACCATTCACCTTGACTCTGAGTGTCAGGGGGGTTAGTGGATCCTCTGTGATCTACTTGCACCATGATCCTGTGTCCTACCTGTGTCTTCTCTCCAGCTCAACCAAGTCCCAGGTCCTCCTTTTGTTGTCCCAGGGACACAGGCCAAGAGATTGCCTGGAAGGAGATGCCAGGACCCCACTTGCTAGGAAGAGCATGCTTCCACACATGAGCAGACCCAGGTCAACCATTGGCTGTTGAGTGGGAGAAGGTCTGGTTATGTCACCCCAGCATCACTGTGTACCTGAGGCAAGGTGGGAAGACGGCTATGTCCATATGCTTGCAGCGGCCTTCTTATCCTGAGGCTTCCCCCACACAGCTGGGTGGAGTTGTTGTAGTTTTTGAAGAGGTCCTTGCACTTCTGCCCATTCTGCATTTCTAGATCCACCTCCCGAAGTGTGTTTGCCATTTTGCCACTTGCCAGTTGTCCCCCAGCCTGCCACACGGCAGACCTGCCCTGGCCTCACCAAGTCCTGGCTCTGCAGCAGGGCGATGGTCTTCACAGCCCAGTTGAGTTTAGGCTTGTTTAGCAACTGGTCAGAAAGGTGCAAGATGGCAGTTCAGGTCCCCCCCCACTTGGCTCAGAGCCAGGGATGAGGTTGCTTGTACCCCCTGCCTGGAGTTTCCCAAGCCCCTTCTTTTACATTGACCCAATAGAACAGACACGTTGGAGAAGAGGAAGGGACTGAGACCCTGAATGAGCTGTCTGCTCCCTCGTGACCTGTGTGAGTGCACCTGAAAGTCAGCAAGCATGATGTCCTTGACCTTTGAATTGTAATTATAACTCTTGTGAGGGAAGGCTTTGAGCACAGGAATGACCTCGGGCTGTTTTCCACTTGTCTGATATTGTGAGCCACCAGGATGACACTTATTTTTCTGTAAAGAAAAGGTAGATTAGGTAAGCCACAGGAGCTACAGCTCAGTGTCTGAAAGGCAGGTTGAAATTCCAGCTTAAGGCACACCAGCAGCTGAGTCAGATAGGGAGAAAACAAAAGTGGACGGTGTTGCCTGTCTGTGTGCTGTACAGCAGTCACTCAGCCTGGTTCTTCAGCAACCTTTCTGTCAAGCCAGGCTTCTGTTCACACACTCCACTCCTGTATCCCCCACACACTGTTTCCTGTTCTGAGCAGATCAGATTGCTCCTATGATTAGTCATCAACTCTGTATCCTCAGAGACTTTCCTGAGTTATGGGCCCTGGGACCGTACTAGGGGTTTCCAGGAAGACAAGGACTCATTTGTGCTCCTCACCTTCCATTACATTGAGCTACTGTCAGCACGAAGTTGTCCTGTATCAGGAACCCTCCGCATGTGCTCATGCCTTCTATGCCATTGTAGGAAAGTACAGACACCATGTAGGGCCAGCACTGTGGTCTGCCCTCTCTGCACAATCTGATCTCCCCTGAAAGAAGTCTGTGTTCCTGGCAAAGAGTGGCTGGGCACTTCCTGGTAGCCTAAACTTATGGGATGTTCAGAGCCTGGGGTGGTTGTAGTGTCCTCAGGGACCAACACAATGAGAGAGGGCTGCAGGCTTCAGAGGGCAGCTGGCGGGCTTGCAGCATGACTTGTTTCCTAGCTTAGGTTTCAGTTTCCTCCTGTAGAGATGAGGAGCTCAGCCCTTGTTCTGGAACAAATACAGTTCATATACGTGTTAAGGGGACTGTCCTAGAAGACCTGGAAATTACTCTCTCTGACCTGCCTGGTTGCCTCTGTCTCGAGCTTCTCAGACGCCTGTGTCCTGCTTACTTCCAGGATGGGTCTGGTCTGAGACCTGAAAATTTTGTGCTTATGGAGCTGAATACTCTGGTTTCTTTCTCCCCCATCCTAGGTCAGCCACATAGTACATACCCCAGAAATGCTTATTGGGTACATGAATGAACAGTCCTCAAATTCTCTTTGGTCAGCAGCCGGGGACGAGTAGTCCTAATGCAATCTGAATCCCAGCACAGATTTATCTTTCTAAGGCATTGAGCCCTCCAGACAAAGAAGGCAGAGTACAAAGGATGGGAAATCAGAGTGAGATGGGGAAATGAGCAGGAGGGCATCTGGTAGAGCCGAGTGGCTAAGTAGAATGGGGACAAGGTGACAGTGACACCTAGGTAACTGACTATTAGCCAGCTCTTCTATTCCTCGTCAACAGGATAGCTCCTGGGATGATTAACTATATTTAGCTTTAGAATGAGGCATTATATCCCCCATTTTCAGCTTTCCCCACCACCAGAAGCATAGGCTATTCTAATATTGTCATTTTCCAGGTGACAGGACTGTGACCCATGGAAGGGACAGGACTCACCAGGTCTCTTTGTGAGTAGTTTTATTTTCTAAATTTCTCCTCACTTTATATGCAGTGACAGATCTAGGGATCAACAAAGTTCTGAAATGGACTGAGGCAAGGAAGGATCACAGTGACAGCCTCACTGGGACACTGCAGAAGTGTCACTCTTGGAATCAAGCCAGGTCTCTGATTCTCTACAGGGGCACTTACCTCCTGCAGCCCTGAAGGGTAGGAGATTGGCCAAGAAGAACAGAAGCAGCAGCATCTTCTCTGAAAGACTGATGAGGTCTGAAGTGGTGTGTGCCTTCTCCTTCCAGGCTTTTAATCCTAGAAGTGAAGGAAGAAGGGGCTGGCTCAGTGACCACCAATTTCCTCCCAGTTCTATTGCTTTTCAAGATAAGAGCTTTCATCATATCCCTCTTTCCCTCACATAGAATGGGCTGTGTGGTGAGGGTTTTGCAAGAGCCACATTCCTGGGAGACCATTTTCTCCACGAGAAAATCTTGGACTCCATGAATGGAGATAGGGATTTCGGATTAGCCAGAAGTGATGTCCCTTTTCCCTAAGTGAGACCCTCCAGGAACATGAATATGATCCCACCAGGCCTTGAATTTCTGACCATGCAACTATCTGCTACCTAAAATAGCATGGGTGTATCCAATCTTACTCTTTGTAGAACTTTATTTTTCTGATAGCTCAAGAATTTTTTTTTTTGTATAAATGCCAACGTACCATGCATTGGTCTCTCCTAAAACACACTAGACAGGAGCCTAGTCATCCATCAACTTCTTGGTAGTTTCAGGCAACTGCAAACTGTTTGGGATGAGGGTGAGGAACAGAGATTGGAGATGAAGTGCAGATGGGGCATTGAAGAGAGTTCTAGGAAGAAAGGGTAATGACGGAATAGGAGAGTCTGTGAGGAGGGGTTTGACTGAGAAATGCACTTGAGTTCACTGAGTGGTCCCAGGTTGCCCTGATAAAGCTAATGTTGTTCTCAACTTCTTGATATTTCAAAGATTTAAAAGACCTCAGTGTTAAGGTAGTTGGGAGCATGCAGATAGAGACAGAAACAGGAGAAATAAAGCTTTGCCTATTATTCTGAGTTCCTTGGTCACTACTGCCCTGTCTGGCCCAAGTAACCTGATGCCCCAGTGAAGACCATGATGCAGGCAAAGGTTCTGCCTCCTGAGGCTCCCTGTCCCTGGTGAGGAACCTGGCATGGTTGCTCCCAGAGTTCTCTGTGTACAGGTGCTTGAGGGCTGTCAGCTTTTGGGTGGGAGACTTTTCAAGCTATGATGCTACTTAGCATACAAGCATTCAGCCTGACGGTTTAAATTATTTTTCTTTATTCTTATATAATTTAATATAGATGTGAGAAGACTTCTGAAGTCTTATCTCAAACTGGGCATAATGCTTATGCTGCTTTTGCATCTGTTGGATTGGTCATCACCCAGATGGTGTAACATGTCTAGTATCTTCTCATTTTTGTTCTCTGTCCCAGATGTGACTTTGCTTCCAGGGAATATCGCTGTTCTCCCAACTTGGATGACTTAGGCCTCCTCCCCACCCTTGATTTGGAAACCACAAGTTTATGTCTGTCAATATGTTGGGTTATTAAGTACCTATTAAATAATATTTATGAAGTTTTGGAAGCATAGAAGATCAAAGATGATAGAAGGTAATTTTGGCCCCAAGCAGTTGTTTATCATTTGAGTACATCTTGTCACAGAGACTCATGAGAGTTTTCACAATTTCTGTAGCTGGTTTCTTGTATGTTTGGCTGTGCTATCACATTTTTCTGACAGATAATTTTCCTCTGAGCTATTGGGACAATACCTTAGGCTAACTGTCTACTCCACAAATGACTCAGACCCCCATTCGCTCAGGGTGACCCCTGGATCCAGATCATATCAGCAGGCAGTTGCCTCTTTCTCCTCTCCTTCTGCCCCTCTTTGCCCCTCTGTCTCATCTGACCCACACCTAGCTGGTCATGACTCTGCTGCTCTGACCGAGGGCAGAAGGCACCTGTGCCTGTGCTTAGCCATCATGTCTGGGGAGAAACTTGACAGGTCTTGTGAGGTTATTGTTAATAAATTTGTAATTGCTCTAGAATTTTTCAGTGAACAGAAAGAGGAAAGAAAGAAGGAAAGTGCACAGCGTGTCTCAGATGTGTTGGACACGACGTGCAATAGACTTGTAATGGGAATCCCAGAAGGAGAGGAAAGGGATAAAGGAGCAGAAAAAAAATATTTGAGGCAATAATGGATGAAAATTTCTCAATTTTTGTGGAAATAAAACCCAAGCAAACCATAATCATTAATGTATATCCAGAAGAAGCTCAGTAAACTCCAGGTAGAATAAAGTATCATAGAAGATTGGGGAAGATTTCCTGCATTCCTCCTTCCCTTCTATCCTAGATTTCATGGTCTCATTTCCAGCCCAGCCTTCTCTTCAGACAGCACTTCTGGCTCATTCTTCCCACAGCTGCTGCTTCTATGTTGTGTTATCAGGGGAGAAATGCTGGGATGGAGATGCTTCTGACTCTGTGACATCAACCATACATGATGCCTCATCTGCTTGACCTAGAAACCTGAGTGCTCAAAAAGAAATAGTAGCTCCAATGGCGTCATACATGTGCAGAGGAGATCGCTGCCCACTTTCTACAAAAAGTGTTTTCTACCATTTGAGCTTTATTCCTTTTGTATTACAAGAGATTTGGTTTTACTACTGCTTTTGAAATTATGGTAAAATGCACATAACATAAAATTTAGCTATCAAATTTTTTTTGTGTGAGGAAGATTGGCCCTAAGCTGATATCTTTATGAATCTTCCTCTATTTTGTATGTAGGATGCTGCCACTGCCTGGCTTGATGAGATGTATGTAGGTCCATGCCCAGCATTAGAACCTACAAACCCCATGCCACCAAAGCAGAATGTGTGACCTTAATGGCTACTCCACTGGGCCAGCCCCTATTAATCATTTCTAAGTGTACAACACAGTGGCATTAAGTACATTCACATTTTTGTGCAGCCATCACCACTATCCATTTCCAGAGCTTTTTCATCTTTCCAAATTAAAACTCTGAACCTGTGAAACAGCTACTTCCCTTTGCCTCTCCTCCTAGTCCCGAGGAATCACCATTCTGTTTTGTGTCTCCATAAATTTACAAGAGATTCTTATGTAAATTTAAGAGCCTTGACCATGGTCTCATCTTAAGCCTTACCCCTTATTTTTCAGTTGGACCTTATTAGGCAGTAGGCCAACTCTAGGCAAGCAGAGATTTGAAGAAAAGTGGAAGGACAGAGGAAGAGCTGGGGAGGGGTAAGCAATGGCAAAAAGCCTGCCTGAATTCATCCTTCTGCCCCTGACCATCAGGACGAAACTGAGTTTCCTCCTAACTTCTCTTGAATGTGCTCAGGTGGGACAGAGAGGCCTGGTTATCCACAATTTTGGGTATTTTGGAAGATAGAGAGATGAGAAAAAATTTCTTCACTTGAATGGGGTGTTGATGTTGTCAGGGACAACTGAGAGGTGTGTGAAGCCTAGTGAGGGCTTCTATTCTTGTTTCCAAGGAAAGAACAGCCCCAGTGAAGAGTGACTTCCTCCACCTGGGCTCTGCTCCTCTGTCCTTTCTATAAAACTCACTGTCCTGAGAAGTGTGAATATAAGCGGCATTGCCTCCAGAAACCACATCCCTAGTCCTGATCCTCAGTGGAGCTGCTCAGTAGGGTGGAGGATGGGATATTCTTCCACTTGTTTGGTCTCTTTCACTACCTGAGAAGTTAGCTTGGCATGAGGTGTGAGAAAACTCCACTTGAGTCTGGGTGTCGGAGGCCCTGGCCTTAGGCTCTGAGGGAGAATTCGAGAAACCAGAGGACAGGTCTGGCAGCCAGAAGACAGGATGTTTAGAGTCTGGGATGGTCTGTGATAGTGGACATGGAGGGGAAGGGAGCCCTTTGAAAGGACTGGTAAACACTGAGATGGGGTTCCTGGCTTCTGTGGGCAGCAGGGCGGCCTTGTGGCATGGCCCAACTCCTTCCTTTGTTCTCAGTTTCTTCCTGTTGTGATAAGGAGTTCAGCTCCGGTCTTTATCAAACATG
The DNA here is from genome assembly GCF_041296235.1 of Equus asinus. NCBI lineage: Eukaryota > Metazoa > Chordata > Mammalia > Perissodactyla > Equidae > Equus > Equus asinus. The sequence continues at coordinate 169,646,696 of NC_091791.1, forward strand.
CTTCAGACACATCTTATGGGGAAAGGTTCTGTCTTTAGGGTTCCTTCTTTGTCCCTGAGCATCTCGGACCCCTGTGTCCTGCTCCCTTCTAAGATGAGGTTGGTCCCTAAGATATGAATATTTTGACCTCATTGGGCAGAATACTATGGTTCCTATCTCTTCCATCCTGAGTCAGACACACATGAAACACTCATAAATGTTTCATACATGAGTGAATAACACATAAATTTGCTCTGGCTTGTGTGTTTGTGGGAGATGTCCACATGGACTTCTGAACTACTGCATGAATATACTCTTAAGGCATTGAGCTCTCAGGATAATGATGGCAGAGTACAAAGGCTGGAAAATCAGAGTGAGATGGGGAAATGGATAGGAGGGGCCCGGGTGAGAGTCAATATCCACCTGCACCTTTGGAGCAGTGGTGAGGCAATACTTTGATACCTCAGTTGGGTTCCGGGTACCTGCCCTGGTAGAGCTGAGTGGCTCAGCAGTAGAGGGACAATGTGAAGTTGACACCTATGAAACTATTAGCTAGTTCTTCTCTTCTTCTTACAGATGAAAGCTCCTGGGATAGATAACCACTCTTAGCTTTCTAGAATGGAAAATTATATCCTCCATTTTCAGCTTTCCCTCCACCAGAATCATGTGCCATCCTACTACTTTATCAGAGTCCTTGTTTACAAGTGAGCGGGCCACAAAAGGTAGAGGCCCACCATTGCCCTTCAGAGAATTTCATTTCTGTGATTACAGTGAATTATTGTCAACAATAGAGCTGGGGCCAGCAAATTCCTGCATAGGATTGAGACAAGGATGGGTCACAAAGATAGCCTGGCTGGGGCTCTCTACAAGTAGTAAAGGAGTTGTAAGAACCACGTTCTTAGGCAGTTGCTGAGTCAAAGTCAACTTGACCACATTCACCAGGAGAAAATACTGGGCTCTCAGAAGGAATGAATAGGCCTTTGGGGGACACTGGCCTGAGTCAGACGTGATGCTCCCTACTGTTGATCGAATGCTGGGTAAACAAGGGCCTGAATATCACCCCACATTGCCTTTCATGTGTGGATCACATGACCCAATCCTTTCCCTTTTAATCTTTCACCGTTTGAGGGCCTGAGGTCTGTTTTCATATTCATTCCAAAGGGTTGAGCTCTTGTCTCACCTGAAACACGCTAGCCAAGAGATCAGTCATCCTTCAACTTCTTTGTACTTTCAGCCAACGGCAGAATCTTGGGTGTGTGGGTACAACATGGAGAATGGTTAGGAAGTGGAGATGGGGTGTTAAAGAGAGTAGTAGGAAAGTAAAGAGATGCCATAAGGGGAGCCCTTAGAGGACAGCTGATGACAAATGTGCTTGAGTTCAGTGTGTGTTCCTAGGTCAACCTGATAAAGCCAACGTTGCTCCAAGTATCGTGATGTTTTCAAGGGGTCACAGTTTACAGTTGCACGGTATTAGAACAGGCAAGTAGAGCTATAAAGTGATGAAATCAGACTTTGCCATAAATTCTCCTTGTCCCCATCGCTCTGGTTCTAGTAGGCCTGGGTCATGGGGCACCATTGAAGACTGTCATGTAGGCAAAGTTTCTGCACCTCATCATTCTCCGTCCCTGGTTGAGAGCCTCTGCTTTTGTTTTCATGGAAAGAAGAAACATTCCAAATTATGGGAGACTGCCCCAACCTGGTTGTTGTTTTCTTCCCTTATTCTAACACTCGGCGTCTTGAGGGGAATGGTGGGTGCGTTGGAAATACTGGATAATTTCCCTTCTAAAAACACATTCCTAGACCAAAGCCTCAGTGGAGCCAGCTCACTAGAGTGGAAGATAGAGTTTTGTCCAAACTGGCCAGTTTCCTTCATTCCCTGGGGTGTTAGCTCAGCACAGTGGAGAGAAACCAAGAGAATCTGGCCATTGGATCTTCCAGATTTGGCCTCTGAGGAGAATTTCCACAAACCAGGATCCTGGGAGTTGAATGGGCTTCCAACTTCCTTGGGAGAATGGATGAGAGACTGGAGGTGTTTAGCTTATAAGAGAGTACAGTTGGGCTGAAAAGATGGTATGTATGATAGCTGTCCTAAAGTAAGGACTGTAAGTTGGGCCTCGGTATGATTTTCTCCTTGAGGTTCCCCCAACTGGATGGTTGAGTAAATTGGTGAGTCACACTAATAGAGGGATTCCAGAAGATACTCAGATAACTTTGATTCTACCACTTAATTGAGAAATACAGACGTCTGGAGGCCCCAGTGGGGTTGATTAGTGTTTACAGACAGGAGATGAGATGGATCACATGGTCCCATGTGGCGCATCCTCTCCCGTAGGTGTCAGAGCAGCCTTGATGGCCTCGTGCCCAGAGGTTTTGGAGAGAAGAGAGTGTAAGGAGCAAAATGCACCCTATGGAGGAGCCCAGGCCTGGCAGTGGAGACACCAGGCACCCTGTTCCTGTGGAGTTCTTGCTGAATGGCTATGCTGGTCATCTCTCTTTCTTGGCCTTTTATCTCAAAAGAACAAGACAACCTACATCACTGTGTGTCCATATTTTCCTTTTGTAATATTGGGATATTTTTCTCACATGGAATAATTTCACCAGTGCCAAATATTTAAAACACGCAAACAACTCTGCTTTAACATGGTGGGGTTGGGGCCTTGATTCCTTCCCTCTTGTCTCCTAGGGTGCTCCAGGATTTGAAACGATGGGACAAAATGATGTACAAGATTCCTTTAGCTATTATCGTCTGTATTTGAAGTGATACAAGCAGAGTGCTGTATGATGAACAATGGAAGTTGTGGTGTTTATTGGAACTGAATGCTCTTACATTCTTGTTGAGTTTTACCCAGATCTGGGTCACTGAGGACTCTGAGGACAAAACACAGAGATCCATGGAATGCCAACCAAGGTCACTCTGATGCCGAATTGTTAGGCATTTGTCATTCTCACCATTGTATTTCCAGGGCACTGCACCAGGCCTGGCAGTTGACTGATCCTCACTAACCATGTATGTATTCATGGATGGCAGGAGCAGAACCGAACTGCCAGCTGTGACCAGAAGGGATGGGCTGAAGTGTCCCATTGCTACTGGGTGACTAGGCAGTGGGTGGCTCCTGAGGTTGGGGCAGATGCAGCCACCTTGTCCTCCAGGACCCAGCACAGAGCCCAGCTGAGCATCTACTCTGCCAGGAATTTTGTCACCACAAAGAGGAGACCTGTTGTCACCCACAGGGTATGCAACAGGCCAGTGTGGGAACCTGGGCCAAGAATGTGTGGTGATTCCCTAAGGAAGGTGGTCGTGGTAGGACAAGTGGTCTCCCAGGCCCTCAGGTGTCCCTAAACCCAGCTCACTGTCCTTGTTTGTGTGGGCTTCCTCACACCAATCACCTGGGCCTTTCAGGGACATTCTCTTCAGAGGAAGATTCTCTTTGGAGCCCAGAATTGCCCATATCAGAAGGTCAGGGCCCTGGTGTGTGTGAATGTGTGTGTGTGATTAAGGGGAGAGTGTATATCAGCATCCAGGGCATCCCTCTCAGTCCTGACTGCTGTCTCTAGCTCTACCCCAGCTCTCCAGTGTCCTCCTCGAGTGTCAGGAACAAGGTCCATAGACTGGACCCTGTGGACCCCGGTAATCTGGTTCTATAGACTGTAGGTATATTCTTTCCCAGATGCCCCCAGGTCTTTTTGCCTCTGGGTCACTGTTGGGCACACATCTGTCACCTTACTCTTGAATAGCCTTCTCCTTTGGATTTCCCATATACAATGGGTCAGAGCTGCTGTAGTAATGCTGGTCTGTGATCCTGCTGTACCTCCATTTCCAATCCCTGGAGTATGTCTGAGAGCTGCCAACTTCCAGATATCTCCAACCTGCCTCCCTGCACATCTTCCCTGTATCACCTAGTCCTATCTGTCGTGCAAGATGAAGAACCTCAAGGCAGAAGGCGTTCCACCTCGTGTTTCAGATGGCTGGAAGAGGCAAAAGACAGCAAATTGTCTCTTTCTCCTCTTGAGACTTAAAGCCAGAGAAGAGCTGTTTACTGAGCCCTTCCTGCAGAAGCTGTACCAGTCCCTTGAGCGGCCTGGGACCCGGAAGATGAGTCAGGCTAGAGGAGAGGGAGAGTGTGGGGCCCCATCAAATACTGAACCAGAAAGGCAGGCATGAGGCTCATGTGGTTCTATCCAGTGCCTGTCTTTTGTCTCCATCAGGATGTGGATGGCTCTCTGCACAGGGATTTGCTGCTGGGAGGTTTCCTTCTCTGTGATGTTTTGGGTATGATGGGTGACATCAGATTGTGGTAGAAAAGGTGAAATGAGCGCAATTCATCTTGGCTCTCCTTAGTCATTCTGGTCTCTCCTTGCCCTGGAAATTTGGGGTCTCAGTGACGGCTGTCATGCCAGCAAAGGCCTTCACTCTCCAGTGTGAATACCAGGAGGTGGGCATCATCCAGGCCCTGTTAGAGGCTGCCTACTGCTGAAACCCATTCTAATTGTCAAAGATGTAATAGCATGTTCAAAATCAACACTGTAAAATATCTGAGTTGCTGAAATGGTTTAGTAATTTGCTGAACATCAATGCAGTAGATCATAATGTAGCCTTGGAACGTTATCCTTCTGAAAATTCAATGGAAACTTGAAAAGGAAATTGTTGTAGGATATCAGTGTATGGAGTTCTCATTGTTGTAGGGTTCGTGCCACACAAAATCTTGATCATTCATAATTTATTTAGCAGATTCCTTGTAGTTCTGATAGTTCTTTCACATTTCTGTAACAGAGGCGTTTCCCGTGAACTATTGGGACTGGCCTGTGCTGCCTTCTGTTCTCCCACTCAGGGTTCAGACTGCTTCCTCCGGGGCACCCACCTTTTCGCAGACAAACTTAGACACCGTTATCAAGGTCACCACCCCTCACCTCTGAGATTCTGCTCTAATTATGATGAATGGCCAGTGTCTAGTTTCTCCTGACTCTGATGCTCTGCCCTGGAGCAGAAGACCCAGGTCTGCAGACTGGCAGTCTACCTCAGTTCCCAGTGATGTTTCTGAACATGAGCTTGTCATGGTTTTACAAGTTCCCAGTCAAGTCAGTAAGGTCTTTAACGCACAGAGTCCCAACCTGGAGAGAGAAAGTGGGAGGAATTGTGCCCTTTTGCACTAGAGTTCAGTGTGCAAAAACTTTTTTTTTTTAATGCTTTTTGATGAGGAAGATTGGCCCTAAGCTAACATCTGTTGCCAGGCATCCTCTTTTTTCCTTTTTTTTCCTCTCCAAAGTCTCAGTACATAGTTGTATATCCCAGTTGTAAATCCTTCAAGTTCCTCTATGTGTGACGCTGCCACAGCATGGCTTGACAAGTGATGTGTAGGTCTGCACCCAGGATCCCGATTGGTGAATCCCAGGCCACGGAAGCAGGCCATGATAATTTAACCACTCAGCCGCGGGGCCAGCCCCAAAACACTTTCTTGATAGAGCTCTGCTGCCAAGGTTTCCTTAATAGAGAAGAGTGCAGAGCCGTGGGAGGAGGTGGCTCTGGCTTCTGGGATGGTCAGGAAGGAACTGTCTTCTGGAGGTGAGCACCGTGAAGGGTGGAAATCTTTTCAGCAGAGCAGTTGGAGGCAGAGAGCTGCCTGGGAAGTGCTGACAGGCAGAGAAAGACATGGGAGTGGGACATGTCTGCCCTGGGTGTTTCCTGGGGCCTGAGTCCTGAGACTGGGTGGTGCTCTGGGGCTTTAAGTAAATGTCACAGAGAGGAAGGGCTGAATGGGGGACACTTCCACGGCTCTCTCCTCCCCATCAAGTATTCTTTCCATTTGCCAGTGCAAACATTTAATAATGAGATTGTTATCCTCCCAAACATGCTAGTAAAGAATTCCTGTGGGTAGATGGTAGCAAATATAGAGATTGACTGAGTATTGTCAAAGATTTATTCCTGATTAAAGTTTTGTTGATAAATGGCTTACACTGAATATTAGGCTACTGACTTTCTGATAGAAAGACCCACGAAATAATGGTCACGTTTACCAGAGTGTTTCTGTGTATAGTCACTTGGATTTGATAAAATATGTCCTCAGTGATTATTCCTTTAAGATCATGGAGAGTGCAAAAGTTCAGATGGTAAATGTCACACTGCAAAGAGTAATTAGCTTTTTTTCTTTTTCTCCCAATTATTTTGATGAGGTCATAATGGTTTATAACATTGTGTAACTTCAGGTGTACATTATTATTGACCAGTTTCTGTATAGACAGCAAGAGTAATTTACATTCTGATGCAGGTAGAAAAATCTGCCAGCTCATTCTCTATGGTTACCTGACAAAGAAATTTAAAGCACGATTTTAAGTTAAGTGACTTCAGTCATCTTTTCTTTGCACATGGGCTAATCTTTAGGGTAAAATTCATGTTATTTTAGACAACATATTGTTTGGAGTTTTGTATAACTTCATTGGATCAAAATAATAAGCGGACCCTCCTCACGTTGAAAATGAGAACACTGGTGTGCAGTACTGTGGGGATGGTGTGGTGAAGGGTTAGGATGTGATGGACACGTGGGTTGCTTCCATCTCTTGGCCGCTGTGAATAGTGCTGCTGTAAACACAGGTGTTTGTTAGCTATCTTTAAGCAAGCAAATCTTGGTTTTTTTCTTCTAGTACTTGTATGGTTTAATTTTTTTGAATTTAGATGTCAGGCCCATTTGAGGGTTATTTTAGATTATGGTGTAAAGAGTGGATCTAATTTTCTCTTTCTCCCTGAAAAACAACCTAGTTATTCTAATTCCATTTATTAAAGTTTATTGTTTCCCAGTGATTTGAGATGACGCCTTTACCATTAAATTAGGCATTGTATGAAATTTCAATTCTGCCCTTTGTCCTGCCTGTCCCACACACCATGGCACACGGTCTTAGGGTATGCAGTCGTCCCTCAGTATCCAATTGGGATGGGTTCCAGGAACCTCACAGATATCAAAATCTGCAACCGTTAAATTCCTTGTATAAAATGACAAAGTATTTGCATATAACCTTTGCGTGTCCTCCCTTCCATACATTTTAAATTGACTCTAGATTACTAATAATACTTAATACAATGTAAATGCTATAGTTGTTAATACCGTACTTATTGTTTAGGGAATAATGACCAAAAAAAGTCTATGCATGTTCTGTAGGATTCAACCATCGTTGGCTTGTCGATCCCCATTGGTTGAATTCATGGGGGATACAGAAGGTGGATTGTACTTTAATATCTACTGGGGGGTCTCTGGTAGGGTGGGGAGGAGAGAGCCTTACCCTGGGGAGAGAGATGTCCTTCCATCCCTCCCCAGGATCATGGGGGGAGGGGAGATGAGAGAATGGATGGCATGGAGGAGGGAAGAAGTTCATCCTGATCCCCAGGACATTGAGGGGCATTTACTTATCCTGAGGAAGAGATTCCAGTTTCCTGGATTTGCTCACACTCAGTCCTGACATACATTTGTTGTCTACTGAATAATGTTGACTGAACAAGTGAGAAGTCAGATATTTCCACTCTAGACGTGGCCATTTATTAAGGCTCTGGCAACCCCCCTGGAGCTGGCCTCTGCCCCAGAGAAGAAGAGTGGGTCACAGGTGGGTGTGGGTCTCAGTCTGACCCCACTGTTTGAGGCATCTCATTGTTCTTCTTATCCAGGAAAAGAAGCTGGAAACTCTGGTGAAGACTAATGAAGAAGTTCCCATATTATTTACATAGGATACGATGCCCTGGGCCTCATGATGACACACCAGGGGGCCTCTAGTGTCCCCCTGTGGGTGATGGGAGGAAGGGACATGAAATCAGGCCTCCCCACTCCTTTTGCCCTAAGGCTCAGCCCTCAGAGAAGATAGGGACAGGTGGGCTCCTTCAATGTGGGGTGTGTGTGAGATGGGAGGCTGCTGGGTGGAGGAGTCAAGCTTCTGGATCTTTCCATCGCTGGGCTTCAGTCCTGACTATGGTTACTGTCTGTAGCTCAACCCAAGTCAGGACACCTTCCACTTCCACAGGACAAGGCTGCACATGTGCAGGTTGTGTGTCTGGTGCTCCTCTAATCCCCCAGAAATCCTATTGATAGGGAAAATCCACATGTCACTTAGGTCTCAGCCCCAGATTGAGCCTGTGGGGATGTAGTCTGTTTGGACTGGTCAGTACCACCTAGGCCTGTCTGTGTTGGAACTTGTTGGCTGATGCCCAGGGCCTTACCAGGAAGGTGGACTTCCTCTTCCTCAAGTTCCCCATACAAATCTGCATTGAGTGGGTGTAGAAATTGAAGTGATTGCTGCACTTCAGATACCTCTGCCCTCTTAGCTGCATTTCCTGGACTATGTCTGTTCTACCATACAGGTCAACCAGGCCCCAGCCCACCACAATGCATTTGGTCCCAGGACTTGGCCTGGTCTGAGTCAAAGGCAGAGCACCGGCCTCAGACTCGGTTCAGTCTGGCTCTATTCTCCAGCTGGCAGGAAGAGTGCAGGCCCTCAGGGACTCCTGGGCAGTATTCACCTCTTGCCCCCACCATTATCTGCAACCCTGCTCCTGCTTCCTCCTTCATGGTCCCAAGACAGGATGGAGCCTCCATGCTGGGAGAAAGACAGCTGGGCTGGGGAACCAGAGTGTCAGGTAGATGGTGCCCGTGGTAACACGATGTCATTCAGGTTGTTCTGCTGCTCATATTCAGGATGGCAGATGCTCTGAGCACAGATATGCGCTGCTGGGTGCTTTCCAGCCTCCCCATGTAGTGGGCCCCCAGGATGACATTTATAGGGCTGTGAAGGAAAGGTGGCCAAGAGGTAGGTGTGAGCCACAGGAGCTCTGTACCCCAGCTCTGCAGGGCAGGAGGACAGCCCAGGGTGGTGAGACTGTAGCTGAGGGAATTGAGGGGACAGGAGAGCTCTGGGGCTGAGCTGTCTGTGCCCTCTGCTCCTCAAAGCCCTGAGCTGGGGATGGTGGGGGACACAGGGACCTTGAGTTTTACTTCCCCCAGAATATATTGAGAGAGAGCTTGAATTCATATTTTGGGCCCCAATCAGGCCTTCTGTTTCCCCCGTCTCTCTCTTGAGCACATCCTTCTTTTCTCCTCATTTACACTGGCCTGTTCTCTGCCCCCAGACCTACCTGGTCTCTTTGTTACCCCTGCTTTAAGGTCCCTCTTATGAACTCTTCTGGGCCTGTCTGACTGGTTGCCCAGGACACTCCTTATTTCCTCATGTTCCCCAGCATAGAGCTGCGGTTAGAAAAAAGTCTTCTCACACCAAGAACACCCTGCAGGTACCCGAACCCACCGGACTCTAGGTCAGAAGAAATGGCCTGTAGGGATGGGAATGGAGCCTGGCCTCTTGGCCTCTGATGATCTCCCCTGAAAGGAAGCTTTTGGTACTTATCTCTGTTCTCTTAGAACCTGCTGTGTTGGTACCAGTTTCATGCTCCAGAAAGGCTAAAAGATGGGATGGAGGAGAGAAGATGCAGAGGAAGAGGAGTTGCTGATTTCAGCGGTCTGCTCCACACATTGGGAGAGCAATCCAGGGTTCAACAGGAAACAGTGCTGACTCCCTGTCGCAGACCTCAGCTTGTCCCACCTCTCTGAAAGGAAGAGAAGAATCCTTGGTCCAGGCGTGGCCAGCTTCAGCCTTCCCTGTTGAGGAAAGACACTCTGCTCTTGGATGGGATCCTGCTGGAGTGTCCATTTCCTGAAGTCCCTGCAGCTTTCTTCCTCAGCGTGCTTCCCAGATCCCTCTGAGTCCAGCTCACCGCCAGCTCACAACTAGCAGGGGACTGCTTTTGAGATTCTAGATGTCAGCTGATGTGATTGTTATTGCTGTATCCTTACCCTCCAGGATCTGACATAGGGGTGGCAAAATGATTAGAGAGCACATTTATTTAACACGTTCTAGGTGCCAGAGGCAATTCCACGAGTTTTATGTACAATAACTAATTTAAATCTTCTGGGAACTCTATGAGGTAGGCATGAAATGATTTCTATCTTATGATGAGGAAGCTGAGGAACTGTGAATTCAAATCACTGGCCTAGCGATCCTAGTTAGGAAGTGCCAAGGCAGGCTGGCTCCAGGGTTTGTGAGAAGGGTTGGATCTCTAAGGTCGGGGATGGTCACAGACCTGCCCAAGCCCTGTGGGGGTGGGAGAAAGGCCACCGGGAGCAGGAGCAGCTACATATTCCTCAGAAGGTGGTCGAGTGAGCTGCTTCTGGTGCTTTCTTCTGCCATATTTTTAACCCCTGAGAGAGGAAGGAAGGGTGAGGGTGGGTTCCAAATTCACAGTCTCATTCTCCTGCTGGCATGATAGGTTTCATCACCCAGCTGCCCAGGATGATTGCCCACCAACTGCCAGTGGTCTGGAGAAGAGAGAGTCATACCAGCCAACACCATCTTCCCCCTCACAACTGCTGAGTCAGTGCTGGGAGCACAAACAGGAACCCAGGGTGACAGGAAGAGTTCTTAGAACTTGTGTTCTAGAACCCAAAAGCCACCAAATTCAATAATTTCCCAACAACTCATGAAAGCTACTGGCTGCCTATGTCCTCTATTTCCTGTGTCTGCCGGACTACAGCTCAGTCATTTGGAATTTCAGTTTCTCTAAATGAATATGTTTCCTGGATTCCTTCTTCATTTCCTCTTAGTAAGTCATGGACAAGGGTGAATGAAACACAGGTGAGGTGTGAGGTGGGATGTGGTGAGGACGCCAGGAATAAGTTGAAGGAGATGAAAGAGCAAAGGGGAAGCCTGCTTTTCTTCACCCTCTGACCCCTGGCCAACGTGCTGAGACCCTGGCTGCTGCCATTTCTTATTTATTTATTTATTCATTTATTTTTATTTTGCTGAGGTGTATACCATTTGATACTAATTCTGTAAAAGTGAAAGACAGGAACTGGAACAACAATCTTATTTTCACTGTTATACTACCCAATCTTTTCCTATAATAGAAATGTATTAGTTTTACAGGCAGAAATAAAATTTAGGGCTCATGATCACTATAAACAGCAAACACTATTAAGCATCGTGGTCGAGAGGAGCTAACAGTTTAAAGAAACAATTTCCTTTTCTTCCAGGGGGCACTGGTGAACCACATTTGGAGTCTCACTTGAGCTTGGGTGTGGCTGTGTGACTGTTGCCACAAACGGGATGTGAGTGGAAATGCTGTGGGCACCTTCCAGACATGGCCACAAATACCATCCTGTGCCTGACCATGTGGACTCCTCCCTTTCCAGACTTTGACACAGGTGAACACGGAGAACACGGATGCCATCTTTAGGGGACGAGCTTGGTCACTTATTTGTGGGTTGTCCAGGCAATTATTCTCCAAACTGGGACATGTGAGAGTCAAAGGGGCACTACTCACCAGGAATCTCATTTTGGACTGAGTGTGAGCAAGAATTAGATTTCTATTATGTTAGTGACTGAAATGCTACAGTCTATCAGTTAGAATAGTTAGGGTTATCTTAACTAACACAAGGCCCACCTTCCTGAAGCCTCCCTTTGCTTGATTTGGAATATTTTTAAAATAAAATTATTCTAATAATTATGCCATTTAAAGTATTGAATAAATCAGAAAATGGAAAGAAGAGGAAAAATTTTAGCCTTAATCTCAGCACTGAATTGATCACTATTAGCAGAAATTTTTCCATCTAGGTTTCTTTCTACGTATTTTTGTACATAGCTGTGATCACAGCATAATTTTTTTTATTTCCGTAATTTAAATTATTCAACATAAAAATTTCCCTCATTTTGTTAAAACGATTTTAGTGAATATCAATTTAGCATCTCATTTATATTCAATAAATAGCCTTTTAAGTCATTTAAATAATGCAGAAAAATTATAGGTAAATTAGGAAAATGGATATGTAGGAAGAAAAAAGCTTGAAAGGAAAATATGTATATTAGCAAAAATTTGATTGTAGTATATATTACTCTCTATCTGCTTTTGACTTAAAATATGCCTGGAGAACATTCTCCAAGTGCCAAAATGAAATTCTATCTCAAATTTTAAAGTTTCCCCAGTGTTAAAAGGTATGAAACTTTTGAACAACTAGTCGCCAATTTGGTGCGGAACATTAGCATTTTTCGAAGACTTGACTTTCGTAACAAATCTCTGAAACACTTACCTTGTCCACTTTTCTCAGTGTGGGTGATGGCTAGGAGAAATACTCTTTTTTTCCTTTTTTTTTAAGGACTTCTGTGTGCAAGGTGTGAAAATGCCATTCTCAATGTCCATACTGAACGTTACCATCATTAATTTAGTAAATCCTTCACAATTAGATAAGCAAAAAATTATTAATATTTTAATCTGCATTGATTAGTTAGTGAGCTTTTACTTTTTTCTTAATGCTGATTGTATTTTTTTAACTGTCATATTAATGTTCTTAGCCTAGTTTTCTAAAGCAGTGGTTAACGTAGATGTTAAGGGCTGCAGAATCCATAACGTGCATGTGCCATTTTTTAGCATTTCCTTCTTTTTGACATTAATACTGATTCCAGTTTGGGGTAAATTATTAAATAATTGTGTGTGAACACCTTTATGAATAATACACAGACACACACTTTAGACCTTGTTTAGGAATAAGTCCTAGCAATAAAAGTCACTAGCTCAAGAGACAGAAATAGATGTAAACTGACTTTGAAACCATTTTAAGGAAACAGGTACCATCAAGAGCAGCCCAGTCTTCCTGATGCTACAGTCAGTATAAGGTCATTGTTTTCCTTCAAAGCGTATGTCATTCTACAGGAAGTGCTCCTGTCAGGTGTGAGGGGGAACTGACTCACCAGGCACTGTCCTTTGAGGTCACACACCCCTGGTGGCAGATATCCCTGGCTACTCTCTCGATGGCTCTGGCTTATACCCTGGGGCTCTGTGGAACTCCTCATGGCTGACTTTCTGGGGCCTCTATTTCTTTTGTGTGACGGCTTCTCCTAAGACTGTCCCTTCTTACTGCTGTGACCTGAAGTTGTCCCCTGGCTCGTGCACCTTCTACTATTCACTTGCTTGTCTCCGCACGTGCGTTCAGCTCTTCCCTCCCCTGTCCTTCTGTGGGTGCTCTGAGCCCCAGGGGAGGCTTGGCAGATGGACGTTGAGACAGTCTTGAATGAAAAATAAGCTTTCATTTGCTTTTCATCTTATTTTTCAATGTGCTGGATTTTGCTTTTCACATCTACGAATTGGTCGTGTTCTGTCACATCCAATTCACAAGTCGTGCTGTTTGAAGGATCAACCATCCTAAAATAAGGTCATCTGGGTCACAATAGTCAATGGAAATAATCAATAACCCATTCATAGATAGGAAAAATAGAGTGATATTTATTGAGCCAATCCTGAGGACTAGCCCAGAAGTGCTGTCTCCACCAGGGAACAAAGCTCTCCTGAGAAGTGTGGTTTACAGCATCGCTAAGACCATTTCACAACCGAGAACATACAGGAAGCATGACGAGAATACAATTTTTTTTCCCAAAGCCACAAGCATATGTTGTGCTGCAGTTTAGCACATACATAGCCAGTCAACTTGACCTTGGTCCTCTGGGAAGAAGAGCTTATCTTGAAGGAAGTGTTGGTATTGATGTCAGAGAAAGGGAGACATTCATCCCTGTCTTTAAAGAGTTCATTCTTTGCTTTGGGAAAATGTTTGAAGCAGATGTACAATGCGTGTTTGGTGGGTCAGAAGTCAGGCTGCTCTATGAAAAACAAGGTTTAGGCTGAATCACGGTTGAACCTGAATGGCTTCCCCATACACCTCAAGATGTGACAGCTTCTTGTTATTCTTATTATTTTTATCACAATGAAAGGGCTCGCACTTGAAATGTGGCATTTTTTGGGTTTGTGGCATGGGACTTATGCCTTCTACATGTAAGTAAAAATAAGCCTGTCCCAGTTGCCTCCTCCCTCACTTCCTCCCCTCTGCTCATGGACTCCACTGAGCACTGATTGGAAACTCAGGACCTGTGTGTCCCAATTCTCTCCCAATTTCATATAGCCCATATGGAAACAAACAAGATCAGCCATGTGAAACTGTAATGTGCAATACAATAAAGTACAGAGAATTGAATATTTTCAAGACAAGATTTCCTGTGTATCCCAAATTCTGATCCATCTGCCAAACTGACTTGTCTGGGGGAAAGAGAGGAAGCAGGAGAGTTTACAGGAAATTTCCCCTCATTGTAAGTTTCAAATGTCAAGAACAGAGCCTCTTATGGGACTGGCACAAAGTGAGAGATCACCATATGATCTACTGATGGATGTCCAAGTGGGTAGTTTCTAGCCCAGCAGCCCTGGAGCCCTTAGGCTCGCAAAGGTGCCATAACCCAGGTTGCCAGCAAGGGGCGTCAGGCCAGATTGAAAGGAGCTGGGGCTGCCAAGTGACTCTACAGGACATGGTGGCTGAGGCCCTGGGATGCTGGGCTGGAAAGAGGACCTGAACTCTGTCTTCTCAGGTGGAAAGTGGGTACTGGCTTCTCTGATAGGCATCAGGTGGGCTGGCAGCTCAGGTATCATGGAGAGAAGCCATAGAGGAGAATTCACATGGGACCATGGGAACTCTGTTAGAGAGAGGAGAGAGGCTGGCTCAAAACAGGGTGGGCTGGAAGGGAAAGGAGCTGGTGTCGAGGGCAGTCACATGGAAAACAGGGCCTGGAGTGGGATGGTCAGCCAGGGAGGAAGGCTGACTGAGCTCAGTGCTGGACCAAGGGCAGGGCAAGAAATGGGATGTGCATGAGGGCTGGGGCCATGGTAGGGGCATTGAGCCTCTGAAGCTGCAGATGGTCCTGGCAGTGGGAGAAGATGTCCCCACTGGTGAGACAGGCCTTGTAAACAGGAAACTCAGTGCCCACGGCCTGGCCCCCTGGTTTCCTGGGTCCCTGGAGTTAGTCCTCTTCCACTGCCCTGCTCTTCTCTCTGCCTAACTATTGGTGGGTTCGTGATGGTGGTTGGCTTAGAGAAGGTAAAAATTTTTTGAGGCCCAGGGAGGAACATATTATGTAGAAGAAGATGTCCTATTATAATAGGCAGGCTTCAGAGTCAGCCCTTACACAGGTCTAAGCATTACAGAGTTGTGACGGAGGAAATACACAGAATGGGGTTTATGGGGAAGGAGGACTGGAGGAGGAAAGAGGAAGGGCAGCTCACAACTCACAGCAGAGGGCTACCTGGAGCATGTTGTTGCATATTGAAAATGGTTTAGTTGTCAGTAAGACTTCAGTCATGCTCACACTACAGATCCATTTATTACGGCCCTGCAATCCCACTGCCTGCCCCATGGGAGTCCTGCCTCTGCCCCAGAAAAGATGGTCAGACACAGAGGAAGGTCAACTTCACACCTGCTGCTTAGAAGTGTTTCACTGTTCTCTTTATCCAGGGCAGGTAGTCTGAGACCTTCATGAAGACTGCTGGAGGGGTCTCGCTCTGTTGTCCATAGGAGCAAATGCCCTGGGCCATGTTTTCACAGATGAAGGGACCCCCTGAGTGCCCCTTTGGGCAGAGACAGGAAGGACTGAGCTGGCCTCCTCACGGTCCTGCCCTTCTCACAGCCCCAGGAGTTGATAGTCTCTATTCTCGGGCTGCCTGGGAGATCAGGGCCAGGGCAACCTTGTCTCCTCCCTCATCCCAGGGCTCCAGCCTGGCTCTGACTGTTCTTTGGAGCTGCACCCAGGCCAAGACGATCTCTCCAGTCCTCAAAGAAATTTTGTTGAGAACCCTGTTATGGAATGACTGATCCTTTCTTATGACTGATCTTCCAGGGGGAAAAATCTAAAGACTGGATTGGAGGACACAGGCAACCCAAGCTCTCAGGCTAAGGCATGAAGATATGGCCACACCCATCCCCCAGAGCTCCCCATTTCCTCTCTCCCTGGATCTGTCTAGGTGGATGCTGGAGCTTACCTTGACGCTGTTCTTCATCTTCTGTGGGTCCCCTACACAAATCTGGGTGGCTCCGCCATAATAGCTGGGGAAGAGGGATTCACACTCCTGATCCTTCTTCACGGTCAGATCCACCTCATGCAGGGTGGTGGTTAAAGTGCCCATTGATTTTTTCCCCAATGGGCCACACTGCACACCTCTCCAGTTCTCACCTGGGCACCGTGGGCAGGCTGAGGGGCCGCACAATTGCAGTCTGCTTGGCCTTTCTCTCCAGCTGTTGGGAAGAGGTAAGAATGTCCAGCTCAGCTACCTGCCTTCTGGGTCAGACACCACGTGGGTCCGCACTGACTTCCCACTCCCCTGAGCCACTAGGACTAGTCAGGCGGCAAGGATGGGAAGGAGAGAAGATACATGTTGCCCTGGGAAGGGAAACTTTCTGGACCCAGGACAGCAAGAGCAGCAGGGAGGTTCCCTTACTTTTAGCAACATGATATCATTGGGGAAGTTCTTAGGATTATAGTCTGGGTCACTGATGACTTCTTTTACAGGGATATCCTGCTGGATTGTCTCCTGCTTCTCCATGTTGTGGGCCCCCAGGGTCACCTTGATTGAACTGCGCAGAAATTAGAGTGGGGATGTGGGAGGCATGGAGTCACAGGAGATCCAGCCCTGGAGCCATGCTGGGGGGGGGGGGGATGACAGCCGGGGGCAGGGCAAGACTGCAGCTAGGGGAAATCAAGACAAGATGAGGGAGGGGTGCTGAGTGGCTCTGTGCCCTGTGCTTCTCGATGACTGTGAACGTATGGCTTATGGAAGCTTTCTCTTGCCCTCAGGCAATATTGTGAAAGTACTCTGTTTGCCTTTCGACCCTAATGCATGCTTTCATCCTCTCCAGCTGCTTTATATGGGCAGTGTTGTCTCTCTTCTCAACTAGACCTCTTGCTCTCACCTCTGACCCTCTGACCCCAAATCTTCCCTGTCCTATTTCTCACTTTCCATGGCCTAGTCATGCTCTCAGATGGTTCCTCTCATGAGCTCTCATGGCCTTGAGTTACCAAGAGCCAGGGGAGCTCCCCTGGGTAGCAGCCCGTGGGTAGAGGACAGGGGTCCCTGTAGGGGTCTCAAGAGGTGTCAGTTGTCTGTAGCACCTCACTTTCCCCAGCAGTGAGCAACTGTCTAAACAATTTCCTTTCCCATGAGGACACAGCCACACCTGTTGGGAGTCCCCTCATCTAGAAATTGAACCAACGCCATGTTTGGGTGTGAATAGGGCCTGGCCTCATGTCCTGTGATGATTCCTGAAAGAAAAGACTGGAAGATGGGCTTTTTGGGAGCGGCTATGGTCAGGAGGGAAGGCTTCTGAAGGTGGTGATTGAGGGTGGGGTCTACAGTGCCCTGCAGACATTGGGGGATTGTCCTCCCAGGTTCTCCTTGCAGCAGAATAATCTGTTTCTGAATGTCAAGCCTCAGAACCCCCTGTGAGAAAAGGGAGGACAGTGCTTGTTGTCCCTGTCCTACATCAGACCATGCATGGAGGAGATAAGAGCTGTGTTCATGATGGTGGAGCCCAGGGGATCGTGGACAGGGGTCCCCTAACACCTTCTGTCTCAGTGAGTCTCTTGACCCCTCTGGGCCTTGGCTAACATCCTGACTGATGCTCATATCCAACAATCTGTCTGTGAGCTTATGACATTGGATTTTTTAAAATCCTCCTGTCCTACAATCTACCCCATCTTAGGATCTCAGTGATCATTTTTAGCAACGTGAATGAATGGCCTTCACTTAGCTTTAGCCTGTGGTTTGGTGGGGATTGTGGTGGTGGGATTGAAGGCCATCGTCCTAGGGGATGGCACTGTGTGGAGCAGTCTAGGGATTGGGGAAGCAGGGGTAGATGGGGCTGAAAATGGCGTCCCTGGGCCTCTGCCAGAGCCAAGACAACAGGGAGCCCTTCGTGCAGTGTTCTAGCTCCTTCTGAGATCAGCTGCTCCCTGGCGTCCTCTCTTGAGCAGGGGTAGTGGGTGAGGGCACCAAGAAATGAAACTGATCCTTGAGCTATGTCCAAGGACAGTCCCACTAATGCAGCAGGTTTGTCTGGTCTGCCCTTTCCTGAGTTGGAGTGAGGGATTTTAATTACTTGTCTTTTGCAGTTTGATGTCCTGTGCCAAATGCCTTCTATGAGCAACACACTTTCGAGGTGATAAGAGAGAGGTACACACACTAAATATTGTGGTGAACACCCTCCTTCCTGCTATCCTTGTGGAGTGTTTATGTAGCATCGGACTTGTTAGTCTACGTTTGGGATGGGAGTTGGGCTCTGGAAATTTCTTGGGCTTTAACTGAGGAAAATCCCTGACTGTGTTAGGCAGAAGGGTCAGGAGCACAGAGAGTTTTGTGAGGTGGGCTGGAGCGTCAGCAATGGGGATATTCATTTACCTGTCCCAGGCTCGGGGAGCAGAAGAAAGGTCAATCAGAGTGAAAGTGGATACGTCTTCCCGGAAGGTCTGCCCATGTCAGAACTGCTAGTGTTTTTTCCTTCCAGAACACACAGCCCCTGAGGGAAAGGCAGGGGTGTGGCTAAGGACATCACAGACCTCCTAGATCTGTGCTTCTGGTTTTCCTGAGTCATCTGCAAAGTAGCTTGTCAAAGGTCTCTGGCTTGGGGTAGTTGACAGTAGCATTGTCTCCACACTTTCACTCCCAGTGATGAGTTACAAGGTGAAAGTAAGAAGAAAGAAGAATGAAGGGAAGCCTGTGCTGCAGTGAGCAGAGGAGCTGGACCCCAGAAGCCCCTCCGTGAGTGAATTTACAATGTCTCCATTTCTCAGCTCTTGGCTCTTTTTTCCATCCTGATGAAGTCATGAATAATTATTTAGCAAGCTAAGTCCAGGGAGATGAGCAAGATGGATCTTGCCCATGAGAATATGGTGGTCTCCTAGAGTAGACTGAGAATTTGTGGTTAGAATACAGGTTGGTAAGGGCTGTGGTGGGGTCTACTTGGTGGTACGTGATAGAGGCTGGACATGCCTCAGGGGCATATAGAACTGGACACACCAAAATACCCCTAATGATAACCGCACTGCCTCCCTGACCACCAACCAGCCTTGTATTTTGGAATATTTAGAATGCCCTCTTTAAATGTAAATATTCTGTGACTAAGAGAGCTTCACTTATCCCACAATTTTGCACAATAGTCCTGGACTTGATATTCATTGGACCAAAACAAACCATCAGAGGGTCGGTTGGAATTGAGTGGTCTGATTGTGTTATGCTTGGGTCTTTTAGCACTCCTGGAACCTGAGGTGGGGACTGTTACCCAAATCATAGTGCGTTTTCTTGGTAGGGGGTTCCCCTCAAGAATTGCTGGTCACTGTTGCCAGGTAATTGGGAAATGGGTACCTATTGTTCTAATAATTACTATCCACTAAGTATTCTATGTCCAGGGTCCAGTGAACCGTGGCTCTGATGTCCCTGGGCTGAAAAATTATAAGCATTTGCAAACAGATTATGCCAAGACTCTCACCAGTGTGCCGACAGATGAAGAAGTAATGGAAAGGAAGGCAAAAAAAATTTACTCAATAAGCTATAGGCTATAGGACATTTTTTGAATAAAAGAGGCATCAATGTTTTCCACTCTAGAGATGGAAGTTTATTAAGTCCCTAGCTTTGTCCCCTCCAGGCTGCTCTGACCAGGGCAGTTCTGGCCTCTGCCCCAGACAAGATGGATGGATCAATCCTTGGGACACCTGAGTCTGGGCCCTTCTGCCTGAAGTCTTGTGGTTTTTATCAACAGGAGAATGCTTGGGATCCAGGAGAAGACACAGGGAGGTTTTCCATTCTCTTTTCCAAAGGAGATAACGCCCTGGGCCACATTGTTACATATGAGAGCGCCCCTGGAGTCCCCCTGTGTACAGAGAAGGGAAAAGTCTCAGTCAGAGCCCTCTGGCTCCCCTTTCTCAGCATCATTTTCTCCCTGGTGTTCTCCTGCTCCCCTCCCAGGGCCCAGCTGTTCAGATGTGTAGTAGCTGATTGATTACCATTTACCTTGGTTCTGAGTGTCAGGCAGATTGTTGGATCCTCTGTGATCTGCTTGCACCGTGAGCCTGTGTCCTGGCTGTGTCCTCTCTCCAGGTCAACCCAGTCCAAGAACCTCCACTTGTTGTCCATGGATAAAGGCCGAGAGATTGGCAGGAGAAAGATGCCTGGGCTCCACAGGCTGAGAACAGCATACAAATACCCATGAGTTGACCTAGGTCCACCATTGGCCATTGCTTGTGAGAAGGCCTGGCGATGCTAGCCCAGCATCACTGTGTGCCGGGGGCAAAGGTGGGAAGATTCTTGTCTCTATATGCTTGTAGCTACTTTCTTGTCCTGAGGGTTCTAATCCACAGCTGGGTGGAGTTGTAGTTTTTGAAGAAGTCCTTGCACGTCTGTTGATTCTGTACTTCTATATCCACCTTCTAGAGTGTGTTTACCTTTTTAACACTTGCCAGTCATCCCCAGCCTGCCACACTGCACACCTGCCTCAGCCTCACCCAGTCCTTGCTCTGCAGCAGAGCGATGGTCTTCGCAGCCGAGTTGAGCTCAGCCTTGTTTTGCAGCTGCTCAGAAAGGTGAGACATGGCAGGTCATGTCCCGCCCTCCAGATGGGCTCAGACCCAGGGGTGAAGTTGCCTGTACCCCTGCCTGGAGTCTCCTAAGACCCCTTCTATTACAGTGGCCCAGTAGAGCAGACAAGTTGGTAGAGAGGAGGGAACTGGGACCCTGAATGCACTGTCTTCTCCCTTGTGACCTGTGCAATTTCACCTGAAATTCAGCAAGATGGTACCTTCAGTAGCACGATGTCATTGACCTTTGGATTATCATTATAATCTTTGTGAGGGAAGACTTTGAGGACAGGAATGACCTCTTGGTTGTTTTCCATTTTTCTGATATTGTGAGCCCCCAGGGTAACACTTATTTTTCTGTGAAGAAAAGGTGGATTGGGTCAGCCACAGGGGCTACAGGTCACTCTCTGAAAGGCAGGTTGAGGTTCCAGCCTAAGGCACACCTGCAGCTGAGTCAGATAGGGAGGAGGTAAAAGAAGACAGTGTCGTCCTTCTGTCCTCTGTGGCAGTGACCCAGCCTGGTTCTTCAGCAGCCAGTCTGTCACCCCAGGCTCTGTCCACATGTTCCATCCCTGTGTCCCCCACTCTCTTTGTCCTGTTCTGAGCAGATATGATTGCTTCTCTGTTTACTCATTGGCTTTATGCTCTCAGGGACCTTCCTCAATTACAGACTCTCAGACAGTACCTGGGGTTCCCAGGAAGACTAGGAATCATTTGTGCTCCTCACTTTCCATTACAGTGAGCTGTTGTCAGAACCTGGTTGTCTCATACTAAGAACCCTGGCGTCTACTACACCCTTCTCTGTCATTCTAGGAAAGCATAGATGCTATGTGGGGCTGGGACTGTGTTCTGGCCTCTCTGCCCCATCTCATGTCCCCTGAAAGAGAAAATAGCCCTGGATCTCTGTGTTCATGGAAAACAGGGTGAAGGCGCTGCCTGGTGGCCTAAACGCATGGTTCAGAGGCTGGGGTGGTTGAAGTGTTCTCAGGCACCAACACAATGAAATAGGGCTGCAGGCTTCACAGGGAAGCTGGCTGACTTGCAGCATGACTTGTTTCCTGGCTTAGTTCTCAGTTTCCTCCTCCAGAGATGAGGAGCTCAGCCCTTGTTCTGGAGCAAACACACTTCTTATACATGTTAAGACGACTGTCCTAGAAGACCTGGAAATTACTCTCTCTGACCTGCCTGGTTGCTTCTTTGTCTTGAGAGTCTCAGACCCCTGTGTCCTGCTTACTTCCAGAATAGATCTAGTCTGAGACTTGAACATTTTGAGCTCATGTAGCTGAATATTCTGGCTTCTTTCGCCCCCATCCTGGGTCAGGCACATAGTACACACCTCACAAATGCTTGCTGGGTACAGGAACAGTCCTCAAATCTGCTTTAGTCAGAAGCTGGTGAGGATCGGTTCCAATGAAATCTGAATCCCAGCACAGAGTTACCTTTCTAAGGCATTGAGTGTGAGGACATAGAGGACAAAGTACAAAGGCTGGGAAATCAGAGTGAGAGGGAGAGATAGGCAGGAGAGGCGTCGGTGGGAGCCAGTCTCCAAGAGGACCGTGTGAGCAGTGGTGAGGTAACACTCTGATGGCTCACTTAGGTTCTGAGTATCTCTTCTGGTAAAGCTGAGATGCTCAAGAGTGGGGACAGGGAGAAGGTGATGTCTGGGAGACTGAATGTAAGATACCTGTTTCATCTTGGTCTAGACGATGGTTCCTGAGATACGTAACCACTCATAGCTTTGTAGAATGGAATGTTATATCTCCTATTTTTAGCTTTCCCCTCCACTAGAATCATGTGCCACCATAATATTAGTCACTTTCCAAGTGACAAGAAAGAAGGCAGAGGACACATGCCCTCTCCTTGGGAGTAGTTTTCTTTTCTGTGATTTCTCTGCACTATATATCCAGGGACAGATCTGGGGATCAGCAAATATCTAGGACTGAGCTGAGGCCAGGGAGGATCATAATGACAGCCTCACTGGGACACTGTGGAAGTATCCCTGTTGGAACGCCAGGCTTCTGAGGATCCGCAGGGGCACTTGGCTCTTGCAGCCCTGGAGGGTTGAAGATTGGCCAAGAAGAAGAGAAGCAGCAGCATCTTCTCTGAAAGGCTGACGAGGTCTGAAGTGGTGTGTGCCTTCTCCTTCCAGGCTTTTCAAACCTAGAGGTGAAGGAAGATGGAATGGGCTCAGTGACCACCAATTTCCTCCTTGTGGGAGATCAGAGCCAGGGCAAGCCTTGTCACCTCCCTCATCCCAGGACTCCAGCCTGGCTCTGACTGTTTCTTGAAGCTCCATCCAGGCCAAGGCTTTCTCTCTAATCCTCAGGGAAACTTTGATGAGAACCCTGCTGTGGGAGGACTGATCCTTCCTCAGGCTGCATGCCTGATATGCTAGGGTTGAAAACTAAAGACTGGATTTGGGGATGCAGGCTGCCCAAGCTCCCCAGCTGAGGCATGAAGATATGGCCACTCCCACCCCTCAGAGCTCCCCATTTCCTCTCTGCCAGAGCCTGTCTAAGTACGTGCTGGAAACCTCACCTTGAAGCTATTCTCCATCTTCTTTGGGTCCCCCACACAAATCTGGGTGACCCTACTGCTATAGCTGCGGAAGAAGGATTCACACTCCTGCCCTTCTGCATGGTCAGCTCCACCTCCTGAAGATTGGTTACTAAAGTGCCCATTGGACTTTTTACTCCAGCTGGCCACCCTGCACAGCTGTCCAGGCCTCAATTGGGCCTTGAGCCCAGGGCAGGCTGAGGGTCCTCACAGCTGCAGTCTGCTTGGCCTTTCTCTCCAGCTGATGGGAAGAGGCAAGAAAGTCCAGCTCAGCCACTAGCCTCCTTGGTCTGGACACCAGGATGGGGCCACACTGACCTCCCTCTCCCCTGAGCCACTTGGTCTTAGTCAGGTGGCCAGGACAGGGAGGAGGAAAGTGACAGGTCACACTGGGAGGGGAAACAATCTTGACCCAGGACAGCAAGAGCAGCTGGGAGGTTTCCTTACCTTTAGTAACATGATGTCATTGGAGATGTTCTTAGGATTAAAGACTAGGTGGCAGATGGCTTCACTCACAGTGATGACCTGCTGGGTGTTCTCCTGCTCCAGAATGATGTAGGCCCCAAGGGTGACACTGATTGAGCTGCAAAGAAAGTAGAGTAGAGATGTGGGAGGCGTGGAGTCACAGGAGATCCATCCCATAGCCATGATGGCAGGTAACATGGGGCAGGGCAGGCATGCAGCTAGGGGAAATCTAAACAACAGGAAGACTAGGCACTGAGTGACTGTCCTGTGTGGTTCTATGGTTCTCAATGACATTAAGGTGTGTCACCTAGAAGCTTTCTCTTGCCCTTAGGCAATATTGTGTAAATATGTTGAGTTTGCCTTTTGACCCTAATGCGTGCTTTCATCCTCCCCAGCTGCTTTCTTTGGCCAGTGTGGTCTTTCTTCTCAACTGGACCACTTGCTCTCACCTCTGACCCTCTGACCCCAAAGCTTGACTGTCCTCTTTCTGACTTTCCATGGCCAATCCTGCTCTCAGATGGCTCCTCTTATTTGCTGTCTTGGCTTTGAGTTACCAGGAGCCAGGGGAGCTCCCATGGGCTGCGGACCGTGGGAAGAGGAAAGGGATCCCTGTAGGGGTCTCAGGAGGTGTCAGTTGTCTGCGGCCCCTCACCTTCCCCAGCAGTGACCAGTCATCAGAATAACATCCTTTCGCATGAGGTTACTGCCGCACCTGTTCATTTTATCCTTAAGCGAAACTGAACCAACACCACGTGGGGTGGGAGTGGGGCCTGCCCTCATGTCTTCTGAGGATGTCTTCTAAAGAAGACTGGAAAATGGGCTTTCTGGGAGTGGTTGGGGTCAGGATGGAAAGCTCAGAAAGGTTGTGATTGAGGGTGGGGTCTACAATGCCCTGCACACACCAGGGGAGGGTCCTCTCAGGTTATCCTAGCAGCAGAATAACCTTTTCTGAATGTCAAGCCTCAGAACTCCCTGTGAGAAAAGGGAAGACAGTGCTTGTTGTCCTCAACCTGCTACAGACCATGCATGGAGGAGATAAGATCTGTCTTCATGATGCTGGAGCCCCAGGGGATCGTGGACAGGGCTCCCCTGATCTTCTGTCTCAGGGAGTCTCCTGACCCATCTGTGCCTCTGCTAATGTCCCAATCATGTCCTGCCCTTTATCTAATAATCTGTCTGTGAGCTTTTGGAGTTGGATTTTCTAAAATCCTCATATCCTAGCATCTAACCTCTCCTAGGATCGCCTTAAACAATTTTAGCCTGTGTGAATGAATGACCTTCACTTAGCTTTAGGTTGAGGTTTGTTGGGGATCATGTTGGTGGGATTGAAGGCCATCATCATGTGGGGAGGGCACTGTGTGGAGTAGCCAAAGACCTGGGAAGACACGGGGAGGTAGGGCAGAAGGTGGCGTCCCCAGGCCTCTGGCAGAGTCAAGGCCACAGGGGAGCTCTGGGTGCAGTCATCCATCCCCTTCTGAGATTCACTGCACCCTGGGCTCCTCTCCTGGGCAGGGTTGAGGGTATGAGGTCACTGAGAAATGAGACTGGTTGTTAAGCTGGATCCAGGGACAGGTCCTACTAGTGCCGCCGGTTTTTCTGAGCAGCCCTTTCTTCGGTGGGAGTGATTGATTTTAATTCATTGTCCTTGTAGGTTCAAGTCCTCTGCCAAATGCCTTTCTGGGAACAACTCACTTGCCAGGTGATAAGAGAGAGGCTCACACATTAAATCTTTTAGTGAAGACCCTTCCTTCTTGCCATCATTGTTGAGTGTCTGTGCAGAATCTTACTTATTCGTCTAGATTTGGGATGGGATCTGGGGTCTAGAAAGTTCTTGGGTTCAAACTGAGGAAAATCCCTAACTTTTCTAGGCAAAAGTGTCAGGAATACAGACCGTTTTTGTGATGGGCTGGTGCCTCTGGAATGGGGATGGTCACTCACTGGTCCCAGCCTCAGGAGGCGGAAGAAAGGCCAACAAGAGCAGGAGTGGCTGCAGCTTCACTGAAGTTCTGCCGGAGTCTGAGCTGCTGGTGTTTCTTCTTTCCAGACACAAGGTCCCTGACTGGAAGGCAGGCGTGGTGGCTCAGGACCTCACAGACCTCCTAGACCTGTGCTCTTCTGGTTGTTTTGTGTCATCTGCAAGGTGGATTTTGAAGGTTTTTGGCATGAGGTATGTGAGAGAGGCACTGTCACCAACCACTTGCCATCCTAGTGCTGAGTCACAAGGTGAAAGCAAGAAGAAAGAAGAAAAAGTGAAGCCTGTGCTACAGCCAACAGAGGAGCCTGACCCCAGAAGCCCCTCGGTGACTGAATCTAGAATGTTTCTCCATTTCTCAGCTCATGGCTCTTTTTCCATCCTGATGAAGTCATGAATAATTATTTAGCAAAGTAGTTCCTGGGAGATGAGTGAGATGGCTCCTTGCCCTTGAGAAGATGGCATCGGCTGGAGTAGACTGAGAATCTGTGGTTAAAGTACAAGCTGGTAAGGGCTGTGGTGGGGTCTGCTTGGTGGTGGGAGATAGAGGCTGGAACTGCCTTAGGGGCATGTAGAGCTGGACACACCCATACACCCCAAGTGGTAACCCCATTTCCTCTCTGACCACCAGTCCAGCCTTGTCTTTTGGAATATTTAGAATCCCCTCTTTAAAGATTCTGTGACCAAGAAGGCTTCTCTTATCCCCCAATTTTGAACAAAAGTCCTGGACTTGATAGTTATTGAACCACAACAAGCCATCATTGAGTCTATCAGAACTGAATGGCCCGATTAGTCTATTCTTGAGTCATTTAGCACTCCTGGACCTGAGGTTGGGACTGTTCCACCCAAATCATAGTGTCTGTTTCTGGGGAGGGGGTCTCCCTTGACAAATTCTCGTCACTGTGGCCAGATGAAGGGAAAATGGATGCCGATCATCCTAATAATTAGCAACAGCATCTTATGAAGACACATAAAGAGAGTGGAAGGCAGCCTGCTTAAGCATTAATGATGCTGATCTCTGAGTGGTGGAATTCTCAGGAATTTTAATGTTCCCATTGATATGTTCTACCTTTAACTGTCTTTCTATGATGAATATGTATTACTTTTCTGTCCAAAATACATTTTCCCATAGTCGAAGCACCTGCATCAATGGCAAACATTCAGCAGACCACTTCTTTCCAGTCCAGCCTTCTCTAAGGTGGATGTTTTAAAAATGAGGTTGCTTTACTGAATCCATTCTTATATACAAGAGACTAGAGAGGAGGAATTACAGGGGTGGGGGCCTGGGGATAAGCATCTACAGGTCTTCTGCTTCTTGGCATTCCGAGCTGGGTGGTGGTTCCTGGAGCAGACTCTGGGCGCTTGGCCACGTGCAGAGCTTGCCTGTCTGTAAGCAAAACTGTGAATTTCTCCCCTGTGCACTCTGGGCTTCGGAGCACAGCCGCAGCTTCTTCCTGATGCCACCTTTGATCAGCCTCCTTCCACAGACCCCTTGCACTGACCTGTCCCTCTCTCCCCAAAGCTTCCCTGTCCTCTGAAGGGCTCTTCTGTGTTACTAGGTGGCCCAGCTCTGCAGCCCCTGAGAAGAGTCTTCTCTGTGAGGTGTCGCCAAAATGGTGGGGCCACACGCTGCTCCTCACCTTCCCCAGTAGGGAGCTGCTGTCAGCAGAAAGTCCTCACACACAAGGAAACCCCCACAGCTTTTTCTTTTCTCTGGAGTCTGGATCAGAAGAAATGCCACACAGGAACAAGAACAAGGCTTGGCCTCATGGCCCCCGATGGTTTTCCCTGAAAGAACAATTCTACCCTGCTTGCTGTGCCTATGGAGTAACACGGTGGAACAGGGAAATGGGGACATAGGAGACCAGGGTGGGAAAGAGTTGGGGTGGCAGCTAGTGGGGTCTGTAGTATCCAGCAGCAACCAAGAAGCGGTCCTGGGGCCAGTGTGGTGGCGCAGCGGTTAAGTGTGCATGTTCCACTTCTGTGGCCTGAGGTTCACAGGTTCGGATCCTGGGTGCAGACATGGCACTGCTTGTCAAGTCATGCTGTGGTAGATGTCCCACATGAAATAGAGGAGGATGGGCACAGACATTAGCTCAGGGCCAGTCTTTCTCAGCAAAGAGGAAGATTTGTGGTAGATGTTAGCTCAGGGCTAATCTTCCTGAAAAAAAAAGAAGCGGTCCTGCTGGTTTCTGGGGCTGCAACTCTGGCTTGCCTAGTCACCTTCCAAACTCAGATTCTCTCTTTGACAAAGAGAGGATCAGTCCACGTTCCTTAATTCCTACTCCAGACACACATGTTGGCAGACAGGAATGGTGTTTGGAACAAGCGATGAAGGCTTGATGGATCCTGGAAAATCCATTCCTTGATGTTCTCTGGGTCCTCTACCCCCTCTTTTTTTCCAGACCTCACTGGGCTGCTGGTCTGTAATGTTTGGAACATGAGCTCAAGATGCCGGGTTGTGTTTTTTCGGTATCTGCTTGAGCCTGACACATCGCAGGTGCCCAGTAAATGTCTTGGCTGCCTAAAGGAATGGCTCTCAGTTAACCTCTGGATCAGGGGAGGTTGTGGGGGTGCTGGAAGGCTTCTGAGCAGCAGGTAAGATGGAGCCTGCCAAAGCTATGGGCCCATTGACTGAAAAATTACCAGAGAGTACTTGAGAGTGAACTGGGATGCCACCAATGCTGGGATCACCGGACCCTCAGTTTCTTTGCTGGGCATTATGGGAATGACAAAGCTGGGAGAAGGGAGTGGAAATAGAGAACGTGTTTTAGGACATTGAGTTAGAAAGCTTGTGGGCCCTACTTTGATTTCAGAAGTCAGCCCCTTTCTCCAAGCTGCCCTTTCCTGGGGAATTAATTATTTCTCATTCTCAGCTTCCAGCTTCCTTCCAGATGCCTTTGTAAAAGAACTCACTTTCTAGATGACAAGGGTAGGGCCTGGGGAGGAACAGCACCCACTGGCCCTCATGGAGAACAGCATTCCGCCCTGCCATTCCTGCTGAGTTTTCATTATGCAGCAGATTTGCTGGTCTTTGAGGGAGGTTGGACCTGGAGTTCAGAAAGTTCCTGGGATGGACCAGCACCAGGATGTGTTTGAGTGCAGCATCTGAACAGGGCTGAGCCAGTGTGGGATGATGCTGGACCTCTATTGGTGGGGATAGTCATGACCTGCCTCTCCCTTGGGGAATAGAAGAAAGGCCACCAGGAGCAACAGCAGCTACATCTCCCCAGGAAGGTTCCCAGGTCATAGTGCTGGAACTTCCTCCTTGTCATCTAACTCCAAGTGTCTCCTCAGTGTTGTGGCCTTGTCATATAAGGCTCCCTCTGAACGCCTCACACTGCTGTCTGATCAAGTCCTCGGGCCTGAGTGGAGCTAGAGCTTATCATTCACCACACCAGCACTTGTAGCTCTTGTCTCAGTGCTGACCGTACTCACAGAAAGCAGGAACTGCCGGCTACACGTGGGATGGTTGGGGATGTTGATCAGCCAGTAGCCAGTCCCTGAGCCCCAGCAACGTGAGTCTTGTGATGGTAGATCCAACAATATCTTCATTTCCTTGGCTCTCTTGGGACATAATTATTGAGGATGATCATTTATGGAGGTCCTTTTCTGTGTGACTAGTGGGTGTTGACATGAGATTCCTTGCTTGTGGTGGGGGAGACAAAACCATCAGTGATCAGACAAGGGTGGTAAGGACCATGGTTATAGGGATGGACAGAAGGTGTAGCCTTGCTGAAGAGGGCTTGTTCCAGTTACTAAAGAGCTGAGTGGTTTGGTCAGGATGTAGTGGATAGGTACCCTCTGCTTCCCTTGGTGTCAGGGGAGGCTTGAAGCCTGGAGGCCAGAATCACCTGACGGCTCTCTCACACATGCACAGTGGTGGTGCTGGCTGTCCTCTCGGCACATCCCTTGCTCTCCATGAGGGCCTCTCAAGTAGTCTCTGTGCATGGGATTGCCGGGTCTTTCTCGCAACGTGATGATTGGCTTCCCCAGAGTGAGCACCTCCTAAAAAGCAAGCCAGGCAGAAGCTGTGTTCCTTTTATTTCCTAGACTTTGAAGTCATAATGCATACATTTTACCATATTTCACTGCTTTGGGCAATCAAAACCCAGCCCAGCCCAAATTAAAAAGGAAAGGTCTCAAACTCCACCTGTGAGTGGGAGGACTGTTGCAGTCCTGTAAGAAGAGCCTGTGGGATGGGAGATATACAGAGGCTGTCCCAGCAGAGCACAATCTGTCATGCTGCTTTAGGCATCTGTAGAGTTGGTCAGAGGCTCTGATCTGTGTAAGCCCAGGTCCCAGCCTTTGATTGGCTGGAGTCTGCTCTGTCCAAATCCCGTGTTCTGGGAATGGAAGATGGTTGGTTCTCCCCTAAGTTATTCTCCTCGGTGAATTACTGATACCACGTGAATTGGGAACGGATGCCAGGGAGCCAAAGCAGTATTCTCACACCACTGCCCAGAAAACTACATTTCTGATATCACCATTTCCTAAAAGAGTCATCCTCATTATCCCTCCATTGTGGGAAAAGAGGAGAGAGGCATGGAATTGAAAATATTGTTGGTTCTAAACATGTTGATCCCAATTCTCTTAGAAAGCAATAGAACCTTAGTTAGAGAAACAAGGCACAATGTCAGCGTTGACTCCAGCAGGGGAGCCACAGTGAACCACAGCGAGGCATCAAAGCCTTGCCTGTGTGGGATGGGGAAGGTGCTCATGCCAGGCCTCCCTCTGTGTGGACACCTTCGTCACCCCACATTAACTCGGACACCCTGCACTGGGCTGTGTGGTTTGGGGTGTCAGGATGCATATGAGGTGAGGATGGCAGCCCAGTGCAGGGAGTGGATGCCCAAGTTGGGTGAGCAGGGTGTTCACACTAGGGGCTGGCCTAGTAGGTGTTATCACAGCTCAAGTGGGGAGACAGGGGCCTCTACAGGGGGGCAGGCTGGTGCAATTTGTCAGAGCAGGCTGATTAGGGTGAGGTGGGCTTTGGCATAAAGGGGCTGCTGATGTGGAATGCCAGAGCCTGCATGGAGGAAGGAGGGGGCCCACTTAGGGGACAATGGGAATGTGGAAGATTTGTTATGTAAATCTCTGTGGGGATTAATCAAATAAGTAAACATAGTAAGGCTAATGATTAGATGTCTAAAGAGTGGATGATCTTGCTGGTATCAGTGTTAGTTTCCTGGGTTTGATGGCTGGATTGTGGTTATAGAAGAGTGTCCTTGTTTGTAGGAATTACACACTAAAGTATTTGGGAAGTGACACAGCACCATGTCAGTAACTTTACCTTCAAATGGCTCAAGAAAACAAAAGTTCTTTGTATTGTACTTGCAGCTTCTGTGTAAGCTTGAGATTGCTTTAAAATTAGGAGGAAATCCATAGCTTTCCCATATACAAAAACCATCAGTTTGAAGACATAACTGGAAAGAAAATCTGTTAGTAGCAACAAAAAAAACCCCAAGATGCCAGGAAAAACTTAACCAGAATTGTGAAAAATTTGAGGAAAACTTTTAAATGCTCCTAAAACACAAAAAGAGACTTGAGTTAAAGAAAGATAGTCTTAGTTCTCAGATGGGATGCATTTACACCAAGAAGCTGTAATTTCTGCCCAAACTAATATATAAATTTAATGCGATTTCAATAAAAATAACAATCTTTTTCCTGTTACACCAGTTCTAGACAATTTCTCAAATTTATGTGGAAAATAAGCAAGCAAGATCAGCTAGGAAAATTACGACAAAAAGAAAAATGACTAGTAAGGGAGAGGATTAACCTGTCAGATATTAAAAACATCTTATAAAACTTATTTCTTGAAAACAGTGTGGCTCTGACTCATGAACAGAGATCAATTAGACAGAATAGAAAATACAGAAACATTCCCCAGTACATATGGAAATGTAGTTTTTCGTAAGATGGCATTTCAAATCATTGGGGAAATGATGGACTTTTTAATAAATGACACTGGATCAACTAGACAGAGATTTGTTAAGAGGTTAAATTGCAGTCATATTTCACATAAACCACCAGAGTAAACTGCAAACCAGTAAGAGATTCAAATATACAAAATAATATCATGCATGCCGTAGAAATAAACATGGATAACTTCCTCTATAAAATTAGAAAGGGGAAAGGGTTTCTAGCAATGACTCTATATCCAGAAACATTAAATGAAAAGTTTGATAAACGACGATATGTAAAAAATTGTTTTTAGGTTTTGTATGTCAGTAGGCAAATTCAAAATACAGACAGCAAACTTGGAAAAAACTATTGCAACATATATTACAATTAAAGAGCTAATCTAGAGAATATACAAAGGACTCTGAAAATTCAGAAGAAAAAGACCAAAAACCTGATAAAAGAATGGACAAAGGACCAGACAGTTCACGTTAAAATATATTTAAAACATAACGAAGAGTCTCAAGCTCACTCATATTAACAGAAATGGAAGTAAACTATGGAAAACAATGGAAATGAAAATTCTACTGAGACACTCTATTTCATCTGATAGGTTGCCAAAAATTCTAAAGTTACACAGCATACTCCATGGGCAAGGCTGTTTTCATTGATTAGTGTTGCAGGATATAACTTTTTTCTTCCATAATTTTACTTTCATCCTATCTGTGTCTTTATATTTAAGAGTATCTCCTGTAAACAGCACAAAATTGGTCTTGCATTTTTTATCCAGACTGACAATCTCTGCCCTTTAGTTGGAGGGTCTAATCTGCTTACATTTAACACAACTACTGATAGGGTTAGGTTGAAGAATACCATGTTGATACTTGATTTTTATTGGTGTGATGAATTTTTTTCCTTTGTCCTTCTCTTCCTGCCTTCTTTTGTTATATCTCATTTTGTCTTCTTTGTTGGCTTTTAGTTCTATCTCTACGTATTATTGTATTGGTTACTCTAAGATTGCAATATGCCTCCTTCACATGTCACAATCTACTTTGAATTAACGTTATACCACTTTGTATGAGAACATTGAAATAAAATATTTCCATTTATCCCCCCTCCTACCCCTATAGTTATTTTTGTCATATATTTTGCTACTATATTCTATAAATTCTAAAACATTTTTGCCTTAAATAGTCATTAATCTTTGAAAGAAATTTATATAAAGTCTTGTATATTTGGTCACATTTCACAATTTAATTCTTCTTTTGTCCTTCCTGCCTACAATGGGGATCGTGTCCCTTCAGCCTGATGAACTGCTTTTAGTCTTTCTTGCAGTGCAGGGCTGATGGCAACAAATTCTTGTACCTTTGTTTTCCTGAAAATTTATTTACTTTGCCTTCATTTTTAAATAATATATTCACAGAAGATAGAATTCCACATATAGTTTGCCTTTTCCTTTCAACTACTTAGAAATGTCATCTAAGTGTCTTCTGATTTCTATCATTTCTGATGAGGGCTCATTGTTATTCTTATTGTTGTTTCTCTTAAAGTAATGTTTATTGCTTTTCTCTCTGTCTACATTTAGCCTTTTCTGCTTATCTCCATTTTTTGTTTTTTTTCTTAGGAAGATTTCCCTGAGCTAACATTTGTGTCCATCCTCCTCCATTTTTTGTATGTGAGACGCCTACCACAGCATGGCTTCATAAGCGGCACTTAGATCCGTGCCCAGGATCTGAACGTCGAACCCTGGGCCACCGGAGCAGAGTGCATGAATGTAACTACAGCACTGACAGGTGGGCCCCTTTCTTTGGTATTTACCAGTTTGACTATTATATGCTTACATGTGGATTCCTTTGCCCTCCCTGATGTTCACTGAGCTTCCTGAGTCTGTGGATGAGGAATGTAGTCTAGCAATAGACCTATGACGAAAAGGAACCAGTGGCTGCACTTCTTTTATGGTGAAATGTGTTTGTTGGACAAAAGCAGTGTTGTGTGGGATAGCAAGACAGGAAATCAACCCTGTGAGTTCTGTAAGTCCACAAAGGGGGAACCGGCAGAAGTATGGTGGTGGGCAGGAAGGCAGAGCCATCCTGAGACACCTTCACAAATATTACCAAGATCTCACTTTCCTTTGGGCCTCTCTCCCCCAGGAACTGGCTTGGCGGTTCTGTCCCTGCCATCCTGGGACCCAGCTCTTCTTGTGGGTCTGGAGGGAAGGAGGAGAGATTTGGGTGGGTTTGGGTGAGTAGAGGCATTTCCTTGAGGTCATTCCAGAGATATTTTATTTATTTCTATTTAAATTTTCATTACAGAGGTACTTGAGGAACAGAAGGATTGTTTCCTCAAAGGCAGGGCTGGAGCAGGGGACACTTCCACAGACAAAGGAGATTTGAAGGCATCAGCATGATTAGGGTGCTCACCCACCCCCATCCAAATGTGCCCCTGAGCAGACTTCAGCTCACCAAGCGAGGTGTAGGAATCCTTGCCACAGAATGGCTGCACAGCAGCCCAGAGGTTTTCTCTCCAGGGAGGTGTGTGAGCAGAAGCTCAGCTCTTGTTCAGGGATGCCAGGAAGTCATCACGGGGCAGGGGTTAGACAACACGTCAGGGCTCTTGCTGACCTGGCTGTCAGGGCGCCTGGGCTCAGTTCAAGCTCTATTCTAACTCTGTGGTCCCTTCAGTCGTCCACTGCCCCCTCCTGGGACTGTGTCCCTCCCTCATCTCTCACGGGAGGAAGACCTGCAGCAGGGTTCTCAAACTTGTATCCAAACCACAGAACCATTTCCTCAAAGTACACGTGATATCTAAACTCAATATGCATGTGGCTGGGCTGCTTTTGTAAATATTATTTTTATTTTTCTTTTGGCATTTTCCTTTTTGTATTTTCCCATCAAGGAGCCAGGTTCTTAGTATGTCTTAGATACAGAGATATTTTTTCAGCTCCAGATCAGAAGCTGCGTGTCCTCACTGCTCTCCCCTTGTGAAAGTACCCGCAGTCATGAAGACACGGTGTTGCTGCCTGCTTTGTGCACAACAAGGTGGGAAAGGCCATGCCTGTGAGGGTTACATGATCCCAGAGTAAGTACCTCTTGTGGTGGGAGGGTAGTGCTGTGTGGGTTTGGAGCAGGAGCTCAGAGCTGGGACATATGCTCAGCTCCCAGGTTGTGCCCCATATGAGCGGCAAGCCCTTGGAGAGATGGCTGCTGGGAGTGTTTCCTGAGCTGAGCCCAACTCAGGGAGATCCTCATTCCACAAAGGATTCCATACTCTCCATGGGGGCTCCTAGTCAAAATACTCCTAAAGTCGAAAAATCTGGGTAGTCTGGAACTACGGACGCAGCAGTAACCACGGTGGCCCTAAGAGGAGAGGCCTTTCTCCAGTTTTCTAGACCATGTGAACCTCCCTGAATCTGGTTTGATTCTGCGCAGGCAGGAGGTACAGTAACCACAGGGATCAGGTTTCCAGCCAGTCCAGTTGGATGGGTGTTTAGAGTCTGACTCTAGTTGCCTTCAAGCAAGTATTTAATACAGTTTTTCCTACCATCTGAATCTGTACAATGACATTCCTATCTGCTACTTTTAAGGCAAACGAAGGTAAGGCTGCCCTCGCTGCCCTTCTCCCTCCCTGCGGGCTGCCCTCTCCTCTAGGTGAAGATGATGCTCCAGTGGACAGAGTGTGGGGACTTCACCCCTGGAAACCAAATGACTGCTGTCTTTTCCAAATCCCACGCCCTGCTATCCTAGAGTCACACGTGCTCGCGCTCACACGAACTGTGACCAGCAATAGAAACAGAACACAAGTATTTTATTCCTGTGGATTTCCCACAGAGATCTAGGCCATGTGCACTCATGTGAGGAGGGAGAGAGAGTTACATGATTTGGGTGAAACTCACATTATCAGTGTCTCTTGGGTTCAAATGACAGAGTGTATTAGGTCCACTGTGGATCCCCAGTGCTGGGTACTTAGGAGCTCAATCAGGGTGTGTTTGTTTATTGATGGAAAAATGGTGCTTTCCAGTCCTACTGCAGAGAGGGTAGGGCTAACTCAGAAGGCTGAGACAGCCCTCGGTGGCCAGTGAGGGGCCTTAGCCTAGAGGTCAGCAGTGACTAAGACGGACAGGCTGAAATGGACTGAGATTATCAAGTGACCAGGTGATCAATGCACTCTGAGCGCTTGGGGGACACTGGGCTGGATGTGAGGGGTTGAGCTGGCTTTGCCAGGTGAGAGTTGGGGCAGGGGTTCTGGAGAGACAGCCTGCCTGCTGTGTCCTCCATATGTCCTCTTGTTGCCAGCACAAGCCTGGTTCCTCATGGCCCTCTATGACAGAGCATGAGTTGGGCTGGCATCTCAGGGGAAAAGCCCAGCTGGAAACACATGGAGCTCTGCGTGTCCTAGGCCGAAGGACTATCAGAAAGGGGCCAATTCAGATCAGGGTTTCTGGAGGGGACAGGAGTTGGTGGACTCTGAGAACTCTCCGTGGAAAGCAGGGATGGAGAAGAAGGGGCATCCCGGAGACTGGAGGGCAAGCTCGGCCCCAAGGTCGCAGGAGGGCAGGGAGGAAACTCAGGCTGGGTGAGAATGAGGAGCTTCTCCAGAGACCCACCCTGACTCCGCGCCAGCTCCCTGGCTGTGGGAGAGAACTGTCCTGCTCAGGCAGCCTCTCCCCTTCCCCGTGTGGGTGGCTATGCCGTTGAGCTGCAGCCCCAGGCTTGCCTGCTTGGTGTCCGGGACCCATGGTGTCATCCCCCTTCCTCTCTGCTGTATAACACAGGGAAGGAGGTAAGAAGTTCACCCTGAGACCCAGGACCAGAGAGCTTCATGTTTTCTCCTGATGGGGCTCAGCTGCAGCCCTGGCAGAAGGGCAGGCCCAGAGAAAGGTGAGGGTCAAAAGGAGCTGGGAACAGCTTTGCTTGAGGTTTGGGGGAGGTGGTGATGGGAGGGGGAAGAGGAGGAAGCAGAAAACAGCAGATTTGTGTCATTGGCCTTCTAAGGACAGAGTAGGTGCCTGTGAATGAGGGTCAGTGAATAAACAAGAAACCAGCCTTTCCTGCTCAGCTCAGAGACATTTATTTAGTTGCTGGTGACATTCTGGATCAGCTCCAGAGAAGGTGGGCTCGTTCCTACAGTTAGAGGCTTTTCATAGGATTTCATGGTTTCGTTTATCCAGGGCAAGAAGCTCGAGACTTTGGTGAAGACCCGTGGAGGTTTCCCATTCTTTTGTCCACAGCAGACAATGCCCTGGAGCACATTCTTACACATGAAAGGGCCCCCAGAGTCCCCCTGTGCACAGAGAGTGGGGAGGACTGAGACTGTGCTCTCCCTGATTCTGCCCACTTGTATCCCAAGCGCCCTCTCAGTGAAGGCCACCTGGCCTCTCCTTCATGTGGGAGATCAGAGAGCAGGGCAGGCCCCTGTGGGCCCCTCAGCTGCCCAGTCCTGACCCTGGACATTGTCCTGTCTTCATTTCACTCAGGGGGCAGCTCCCTCTCCTCCCCCAGGTCCCAGATCCTCTCCCATGAGGGCGCTGTGGGACTGTGCTTCGTTCTACCATTTAAGGACATGGAAGCAGGCAGATGAGGACGACACTCAGCTTGTAGGGTGATCCAGTTAATCAATGTGGGAGCCAGCTGTGAGGAGCCACCTGATTTGACTGCTGCACACCCAGGGAGCAGTTTTCTAACACCAGAGCCGGGAGTGGGGCAGAGTCTTGCAAACTCATCTTCCAATGGAGCACCATGTTTGGATGCATCTCGGGCCCCTGGGAAGCTCCCAGAAGGCCTGTGACTCCCCACTCTGGCTGCTCCCCCCTTCTCTTCCCAGGAGAAAGATCAGAGTCTAGGGGGTGGAGGAGTCCCTACTGCCTGGGACTCCAAGTCCCAGATCTTCCCCAAACACCCCTCTCCCCAAAGCTGAGCCAGGCAGATGCTCAGTCTCACCTGAAAGGAAGACTTCTTTTCCTTCGGGTCCCCAACGCACAGCTGAGTGGTACTGTTGTAATTATTGCTAAAGTAGGATTTGCACTCCTGGTCCTGCTGCACGGTCAGCTCCACCTCCTGCAGAGTGGTTGCTAAAGTGTCTATTGAGACTTTCCCCCAGCCGGCCACACTGCACACCTCTCCGGGCCTCACTGGGGCCTGGCCCCAGGGCAGGCTGAGTGGCTGCACAGCTGCAGTCTGCCTGGCCTCTCTCTCCAGCTGATGGGAAGAGGAAAGAAAGCCCAACTCAGCCACTAGCCTCCTGGACCTGGACACCGCGATGGGGCTGCACTGACTACCCTCTGCCTGGAGCCACAGTCAATAGTCAGGCAGCCAGGATTGGAAGGAAGGAAGAGTCCCAGTGGGAGGGGAAACAATCTGGACCAAGGAGAGCAAGAGCAGCAGGGAGGTTCCCTTACCTTTAGTAACATGATGTCATTGGAGGACTTCTTAGGATTATAGTCTGGATGGCAGATGGCTTCTTTCACAGAGATGACCTGCTGGGTCCTCTCTTGATTCAGGATGTTGTGGGCCCCCAGGGTCACCTTGATTGAGCTGCACAGAAAGCCGAATGGGGATGTGGGGGGCATGGAGTCACAGAGATCCAGCCCAGGAGCCATGAAGGGTGAGTGACAGCTGGGGCAGGGCCCGGGCTGCAGCTAGGGGAAATTGAGACAACACCAGAGCCCAGTTCTGAGTGACTGGGTGCCCTGTGCTTCTCAAGGACACTCAAAGTAGGCCTTCTGGAAGCTTTCTCTTGTCCTCAGGCAATATTGTGAAAGTACTCTGAGTTTTCGTTTTGACCTCAGTGCATGATTTCATCCTCCACAGCTGCTTTATTGGGCCAGTGTGGTCTGTCTTCTCCACTGGGCCTCTTTCTCCCGCCTCTGACCCTCTGAATGCAATGCTTCCCTGTCCTATTTCTCACTTTCCATGGCCCAGTCATGCTCTCAGATGGCTCCTCTCATGAGCGCTTGTGGCCTTGAGTTACTAGGAGTCGGGGGAGCTCCCCTAGGCTGCAGTCCCTGGTCAGAGGACAAGGCTCCCTGTTGGGGTCTCGGGAGGTGTCAGTTGTCTGCAGCACCTCACCTTCCCCAGCAGTGAGCAGCCGTCAGAACAACATCCCTTTCCACAAGGACACCACCACACCTCTGGACCTTCCCCTCATGCAGAGCATGAATCAATGCCATGTAGGGGTGGGAGTGAGGCCTGGCCTCTTGTCCTCCGATGATGATTCCTGAAAAAAAAAAAAACCTGGAAGATGGGCTTTCTGGAAGCAGTGGTGGTCCGGAGGGAAGGCTCTGGAAGGTGGTGATTGAGGGTGGGGTTTACAGTGCCCTGCAGACACTGGGGCAGAGTCCTCCCAGGTTCTCCCTGGAGCAGAATAATCTTTTCGGAATGTGAAGCCTCTGAACCCACTGTGAGAAAACAGAGGATGGTGCTTGTTGTTCCCGTCCCACTTCAGACCACGTATGGAAGAGATAAGAGCTGTCTTCACAATGGTGGAGCCCAAGGGGATGGTGACAGGGCTTGCTAACGCCTTCTGTCTCAGTGAGTCTCCAACCCTTCTGAGCCTTTGCTAAGGTCCTGACTGGTGCCTGTATCTAACAAACTGTCCATGAGCTCATGGAGTTGGATTTTCTACAATCCTCATGTCCTATGGGCTAACCTGTCCTGGGATCTCAGTAAACATTTTTTGACTGTGTGAATGAATGGCCTTCACTTAGCTTTCTGCTGCAGTTTCTTGGGGATCATGCTTGTAGGATTGAAGGCCATCATCATGTAGGGAGGGCCCTGTGTGGAGCAGCCTATGGCTTGGGAAGGCAGGGAGATGTGGGGTGGAAAATGGGGTCCCCAGGCCTCTGGCAGAGCCAAAGCAACAGGAGAGCCCTGCATGTAGTCATCCAGCCCCTTCTGAGATCCACTGCTCCCTGGGGTCCTCTCCTGGGAGGGATGAGGGGTTGAGGGCACCAAGATGTGAAACTGTTTCCTTAGCTGGTTCCGGTGACAGTTCCACTACTGCAGCCGATTTGTCTGATCTGCCCTTTCCTGAGTTGGAATGAGGGATTTTAATTACTTATCTTTTAGAGCTCCATTTCCTCTGCCCAATGCCTTTCTATGAACAGCCCACTTTCCAGTTGATAAGAGAGAGGCTCACACACTAAACTTTTAGTGACCACTCTTCCTTCCTGCCATCCTTGTGGTATGTCTATGCAGCATCAGACTCGTTAGGCTGAATTTTGGATCGGAGCTGTGTCTAGAAAATTCTTGGTCTGAAATTGAGAAAAATCAGTGACTGTGCTGGGTAGAAGGGTCAGGAGTCCAGACGGTGTTGTGAGATGGGCTGGAGGCTCTGGAATGGGGATGTTCACTCACCTGTCCCAGGCTCAGGGGCCAGAAGAAAGGCCAACAAGAGCAGGAGTGGTTGCATCTTCCTCGAAGATCTGCTCTTGTCTGAGCTGCTGGTGGTTCATCCTTCTAGACACTTGGTTGCGAAAGGGAAGGCAGGGGTGTGGCCCAGGACCTTACAGACCACCTCCACCTGTGCTGCTGGTTTTCCTGCATCGTCTGCAAGCTGATTTGTTGAAGTTCTCTGGCTTTGGGTAGGTGAGAGTAGCGTTGTCACCACACTTGCAGTCCCAGTGCTGAGTCACAAAGTGAAAGCAAGAAAGAACAAGAAAGTGAAGCCTTTGCTGCAGCCAGCGGAGGAGCTGGACCCCAGAAGCCCGTCGGTGACCAAATCAAGAATGCCCCTTTTTCTCAGCTTTTGGCTCTTTTTCCAACCTGATGAAGTCATTAATAATTATTTTAGCAAGCTAGCTCCAGGCAGATGAGCCTGGTGGCCTCTGCCCTTGAGAAGATGGCAGTCAGTTGGGGTAGACGAAACATCAATGATTACAGTACTGGCTGGTAAAGGCTATAGTGGGTATCTGCCTGGTGGTGGGAGATAGAGGCTGGACCTGACTTAGGGGCATGTAGAGCTGGACACACCCAAACACCCCAAATGTTAACCCACTTCCACTCTGACCACATGTCCAGGCTTGTGTTTTGGAATATTTAGAATCCCCTCTTTAAATGTAAATATTCTGTGACAAACAGAGCTTCTCTTCTCCCACAGTTTTGAACAAAAGTCCTGGACTTGGTATTCATTGGACCAAAATGAACCATCCGTGGGTCTGTCAGAATTGAGTGGCCTGATTGGTTTATGCTTGGGTCTTGTAGCACGAGGTGGGGACCGTTACCCATATCATAGTGCCTGGTATCTGGGGAGAGGGTTCATCTCAAGAGATGTGGGTCACTGTTGCCAGGCGATGGGGAAATGAATGCCAATTGTCCTAATAATTCCTATGCACTAAAAAGTCTGTCTGGAGTGCAGTGAACAAGGGCTCTGATGTCCCTGCGCCTAACAGCTATAAATATTTGCAAAGAGATTATCCCAACACTCTCACCAGTGTGACGAGAAGTGAAGGAGTCATGGAAAGGAGGGCATTATGACCTCTAATGGCCTAACCACAATTCTGCTGAAGGAACAGCATCCTATGAAGACATAGAAAACAGAGGAAGGCAACCTGCTTAAGCATTAAGGATGAAGATGTCTGGGTGGTGGAATTCTCAGGAATGTTAATGTTATTATTTCTGTTTTCTGCTCCTACTGTGTTTCTCTATGAGTATGTAATACTTTTCCACTCAGCATACATTTTCCTGTAGTCAAACACACTCATGGACGGCAGGCATTCAGCAGACTACTTCTTTACGGCCTACCTTCTCTAAGGTGGATGTTTTCAAAATGAGGTTACTTTTCTGAATCTATTCTCAAAAAAAAAGACATTCTTGATAAATAGAAGAAATATTTACTCAATAAGCTATAGGCTATAGTGCATTATGGTGAATAAAGGAGGAATCAATGATTTCCACTATAGAGATGGAAGTTTATTAGGTTCCTCACAGGCTCCCCTCCTCTCCAATCTACCTAGGGCAGTTCTGGCCTCTGCCACAGAAAAGATGGACAGATCAATCCTGGGGGCACCTGAGCCTGGGCCCTGCTGCCTGAAGTATTGTGCTTTTTCTCCAGGGCAGAAAGCTCGAGATCCTGGTGAAGTTATACCGAGGCTTCCCATTCTTTTTTGCAAACGAGACAATGCCCTGGGCCACATTGTTACACATGAATGTGCCCCTGGAGTCCCTCTGTGCACAGAGAAGGGAGAAGTCTCAGTCAGAGCCCTCTGGCTCCTCCTTCTCAGCATCATTTTCTCCCTTGTGCTCCCCTGCTCCCCTCTCAGGGCCCAGCTGTTCAGAGAGGTAGTGGCTGAGTGGTCACCATTCACCTTGGCTCTGAGTTTCAGGGGGATTGGTGGATCCCCTGTGATGTACCTGCACCCTGAACCTGTGTCCTGGCTGTGTCCTCTCTCCAGCTCCACCCAGTCCCAGGCCCTCGTCTTGTTTTCCATGGACAAAGGTCAAGAAATTGGCTGGAGGGAGATGCCTGGGCTAAACATGCTGGGAACAGCAAGCCTCCACCCATGAGTGGAACCAGGTCAACCACTGGTTGTTGGGTGAGAGAAGTCCTGGCAATGTCACCCCAGCATCACTCTGTCCCTGGGGCAAGGGTGGGAAGATTCCTATCTTCTTACTCTTGCAGTGGCCTTCTTGTCCACAGGCTTCCCACGCACAGCTGGATGGAGTTGTAGTTTTTGAAGAGGTCCTTGCACTTTTGCTCATTCTGCACTTCTAGATCCACCTCCTGGAGTGTGTTTACCTTTTTGTCACTAGCAACTTTCCCCCAGCCTGCCACACTGCACACCTGTCCTGGCCTCACCGAGTCCTGGCTCTCTGGCAGGATGATGGTCTTCACAGGCGAGTTGAATTGAGTCTTCTTTCGCAGCTGGTCAGAAAAGTGAGAGATGGCAGTGCAGGTCTTGCGTTCCAGCTGGTCTCAGATCCATGGCTGAGGTTGCCTGTACCCCCTGCACGGAGTTCTGCAAGGCCCCTCCTATTACATTGACGCAGCAGAGCAGACATGTTGGAGGAGAGGAAGGAACTGAGACACTGAATGAGCTACCCTCATGAACTGTGAAACTGCACCTGAAAGTCAGCAAGGTGGTACCTTCAGTAGCACGATTCGTTGACCTTTGAATTATCATCATAATCCTTATGAGTTAAGACTCTGAGCACAGGAATGACCTGCTGGCTATTTTCCATTTCTCTGATATTGTTAGCACCCAGGATGACATGTATTTGTCTGTAAAGAAAAGGTAGATTTGGCAAGCCTAGGAGCTACAACTCAGTCTCTGAAATGCAGGTTGAAGTTCCAGCTGAAAGTACACCTGCAGCTGAATCAGATAGGCAGGAAGGGAAAAGGGGACAGTGCCAGCTTTCTTTGCTGTGCAGCAGTGACCCAGCCTGGTTCTTCAGCAGCCTGTTGTACATCCAGACCTCTCTCCACACAGTCCACCCCTGAATCCCACACTCACTGTCAACTGGTCTGAGCAGATCAGATTGTTCCTCTGATTAGTCACTGGCTCTTTGTGCTCACTGACTTTCCTGAGTTATGGGCCAAGGGACCCTGCCAGGGGATCCCAGGAAGACAAGGACTCAATTGTGCTCCTCACCTTCCATTGCAGTGAGCTACGGTCA
Organism: Equus asinus; assembly: GCF_041296235.1. Taxonomy (NCBI): domain Eukaryota; kingdom Metazoa; phylum Chordata; class Mammalia; order Perissodactyla; family Equidae; genus Equus; species Equus asinus. Next base: position 169,689,629 of record NC_091791.1, read on the forward strand.
CAACATTATCTCATACTAGGACCCACCACATCTATTCCAACCACCCATGTTATTGGGGGAAAGTACAGACGCCATGTAGGGCAGGGACTGTGGTCTGGCCTCTCTGCCCCATCTGAGCTTCCCTGAAAGAGAAAATTGCCCTGGATCTCTGTGTTCATGGCAAACATGGGCCGAGAACTGCCTGGTGGCCTAAACCTATGGATGTTTGGAGGCTGGGGTGGTTGGAGTGTCCTCAGGGACCCAACACAATGAGAGGGGGCTGTAGGCTTCAGAGGGCAGCTGGCGGGCTTGCAGCATTGTTTCCTGGTTTACTTTTCAGTTTCCTCCTGTAGAGATGAGGTGCTCAGCCCTTGTTCTGGAGCAAACACACTTTAAATACATGTTAAGGGGACTCTCCCAGAAGATCCTGGTCTCTCTGACCTAGCCTGGTGAATTTTTCCCCAAGCCGTTCAGACCCCTGTGACCTGCTTACCTCCAGAATGAATCTTGTCTTAGACTTGAATATTTTATGCTCATAGAACCAAATACTCTGGTTCCTTTCTTTCCCATCCTGGGCCAGGCACATAGTACACATCCCATAAATGCTTGCTGGGTACATGAATGAACAGTCCTCAAATCTGCTTTGGTCAGCAGCTGGGGAGGAGAAGTTTTAATGCAATCTGAACAGTTTTAACATTCTAAGTCACACAGAAGGCAGAATACAAACGTCGGGAAATCAGAGGGAGATGGGGAAATGGGCTGGAGGGGCCTAGGTGGCAGCCACTCTCCACTAGGCTGGTGGGTGCAGCAGTGAGTCAACACTCTGATGGCTTAATTAGGTTCTCGATATCTGCCCTGGGAGAGCTGAGTGGTTCAGAAGAATGGGGAGAAGGTGAAAGTGACATCTAGGAAACTGAGTATTAGCTGGCTCTTCTGTTGTGGATCCAGACAACACCTCCAGAGACATATTACCACTCGAAGCTTTGGAGAATGGGAAGTTATAGCACTCATTTTCAGCTTTCCCCTTCCACTAGAATCATGTGTTATCCTAATATTAAGTCATTTTCCAGGTGACAAGGATGTGACCCTTGGAAGGGAGAAGACCCACCAGGTGTCCTAGGGAGTAGTTCTCTTTTCTATAGTTTCTCCACACTGCATATCCAGTGACAGACTGGGGATCAGCAAATTTCTGGGGAGTGGACTGAAGCAAGGAAGGATCATAAAGACAGCCTCACTTGGACACTGTGAAAGTGTCAGTGTTGGAATAAGCCAGCCCTCTGAGGATCTATAGGGGCGTTTAATTCCTGCAGCCCTGGAGAGTTGGAGATTGGCTAAGAAGAACAGAAGCAGCAGCATCTTCTCCGAAAGGCTGATCAGGTCTGAAGTGGTGTGTGCCTTCTCCTTCCAGGCTTTTCAGTCCTAGAGGTGAAGGAGGAAAGGGCTAGCTCAGTGACCACCAATTTCCTCCCAGTTCTATTGCTTCTTAAGATTAGAGCTTTCGTCACATCCCTCTTCACTTCACAGAGAAAGGGTTGTGTCATGAGGATTTTGTAAGAAGCATATTTTTAGGCTATTTATAGCATGATCACATTTACCAGGACAAAGCACTGGACACTTTCAATGGAGATGAAGCTTTGGGGGCCTTTCGTATTAGCCAGAAATGGTCTCCCTTTTCCATTAGTGAGATCCTCCAGGAAAATGAATATGATCCCAACATGCCTTGAATTTGTGATTAGGCAACTGTCTACTTCCTAAAATAGCATGCATCTATGCAATCCTACTCTTTGTAGAGCTCCATTTTTGTGATAGCACAAGGGTTTTATTTTATTTCTTAGTCTCATTTTTGGTGTAAAAGCCAAAGTACCATGCACTGGTCTCATAGAACACAGTCGGCAAGAGTCTAGTCATCCATCAACTTCTTGGTAGTTACAAGCAACTGGAAACAGTTGGGGTGGGGGTGAGGAGCAGAGGTTAGGAATGAAGTGCAGATGGGGCATTGATGTGGGTGCAAGGAAGAAAAGGTCATGACCGAATAGGAGAGCTGAGAGGAGGTGTTTGACTGAGAAATGCACTTGAGTTCCCTGTGTGGTCCTAGGTTGCCTGATAAAGCTAACATTGTTCTAAACTTCTTGATATTTTAAAGGTTAAAAGACCCCAGAGTTGAGTAGCTGTGGAATGCATATAGAGGCTTAACCAGAAGAAACAAAGCTTTGCCACTCATTCTGAGTTTGCTTGATCACTCTTGTCCCACCAGGCACAGGTGACCTGGTGCCTCAGTGAAGACCACTTTGTAGGCAAAGATTCTGCCCCAAAGCTCACTGTCTCTCATGGGGAGCCTGGCATGGATACTCTCACAGTTCACTAGGCGCAAGAGCTTGAGGGCTGTCAGCTATTGGATCTCAGAAGTCTAGAGGCATGATGTTACTAAGAATGCAAACAATCAGCCTGACAGTTCAAATTATTGTTCTTTGTTCTTACATATTTGACATAGATATGTGAAGACTTCTGAAGTCTTACCTGAAACTGGGTATAATGCTTATGCTGCTTTTGCATCTGTTGGATCAGTCATTACCCAGAAGGTAGAACATGTCAACTATCTTCTCATTTTCATTCTGTGTCCCAGACTTGGTTGTTGCTTACAGGGGATATCACCGTTCTCCTACCTTTGATGACTTATGCCTGCTTGCCACCCTCAATTTGGAAACCACAAATGTATTCAACAATGTTGTAGTGATTTATTAATCAAATGTGTGCAAACATGTTGGGTTATGAAATATCTATTAAAGAATGTCTGTGAAGTTTTGGAAGCATAGAAAATCAAAGATGATAGAATGTAATTTTGACCCAAAGCAGGTTTTATCATGTGAGATCATTTTTTCCACATAAAACCACGAAAGTTTTCACAATTTCCATAGCTTGTTTTGTTACCGAAACTGAAGAGTGTTACCTCCTGGCAAATTAATCAAACTCTCCACAAGGGGTAGTTGTGTCACACAGTAAAGTATATTAGCAGCAAATAGGACACCATGAGGAATCATTTCTGGAGTCATGGCATCCCTGAACAAAGGGAAACAAGGACAGTTCTTTCAGATGGAGAATTGATATTCAAAAAAGAGAGTTGGGTATTCACCTGTGCAGGCTCAGGTGGAAAACATACTTCCATATACACTGCAGAGTTTGATAATAAGATCTAAGCTCCTACTGGAGAGATCTTAGCATTAAAAATAAGGCAAAGGTCATAGGAGTAGCTCTTTGGTGAGGTTTGGTCTGGTTCAGGGTGGTTGGTGATTCCATCTCCTTAACATAACAAAAGAAAAAAGAACAATTTGGAAAAACTGTTCAAATATCCAAAGCCACCCTGTAGTTCCTCGGAGTATCTAATCAGTGAAGTTTCTTGTACAATTGGCTGTGCTGCACATTTTTCTGAGAGATAACTTTCCCCTGAGCTGTTGGCACGCTACGTAGGGCTACACATTCACCCAACAAATGACTCAGACCCCAATTCTCTCATGGTGATCCGTGGATCCAGATCATATTGGCAGTCACTCACCTCTTTCTGCTCTACTTCTGCCCCTCATTGCCCCCTCTCTCGTCTGGCCCACATTTAGCTCATCATAACTCTGCTATTCTGACAAAGGGCAAAAGGCATCTGTGTCTGTGCTCAGCCATCGTATCTGGAGAGAAGCTTGGCTGCTCTTCTGAGGCTCTCATTACTAAATTTGTAATTGCTTTAGAATTTTTCTGTGAACACTAAGAGAAAACTAAGAAGGTAAATGAACAGAGCATTAGAGATGTGTGGGTCACTGAGCGCAATATACTTGTAATGGGAGTCCCAGAAGGAGAGGAGAGACAGAAAGGAGTGGAAAAACATATGAGAAGAAATAATGGTTGAAAGTTTCTCAATTTTAGTGACACAACCCCCAAACAAACCAAAACTATTAATCTACACACTGAAGAGAACTCCAAGGAGGAGAAAGTACCATAGAAGATTGGGCAAGATTTCTTCCATTCCTCCTTCCCTTCTACCCTAGATCTCATGGTCTCATTTCCAGCCCAGCCTTCTCTTCAGACAGCACCTCTGGCTCATTCTCACCCACAGCTGCTGCTTCTATATCATGTCAACAGGGAGATGTGCTGGGATGGAGCTACTTCTGAGTGTGTGACATCAACCACACATGATGCCTCTTCTGTTTAACCTAGAACCCAGAGAGCTCAAAGGAAAATGTGGCTCTAACAATGCCGTACATGTGCAGAGGAGGTCTCTTCCCACTTCCTCCAAATAGCTTCTTCTATCATTAGAACTTTATTCCTTTTGTCTTACAAGAGATTCTTTTTTTACTATTACTTTTTAAATTGTGGTTATAGACACATAACATAAAATTTAGCTTTTATCCATTTTTAAGGGTACACTTCAGGAACATTAAGTATATTCACATTGTATTGCAACCATCATGACAATCCATCTCCGGTTATTTCATCTTCCCAAATGGAAACTCCAAACCCATGAAACAGTCACTTCCCTTGCCCTCTCCCCCTATTGCCTGGGAATCACCATTCTGCTTCTTGTCTCCATAAATTTGTGACTGATTCTTATGTAAATGCAAGAGCCTTGAACATGCTCTCATTTTAAGCCTTACATCTTATTTATCAATTGGACCTTATTAAGCAGTAAACCAACACTAGGCAAGCAGAGATTGGAAGAAAAGTGGAAGGGTAAAAGGAAGAGCTTGGGAGGGGGCAAGCACTTGCACACAACCCTGCCTGAATTTATCCATCTTCCTCCCACCACCACGAGGAATTCGAGGTTCCTTGTAGTTTTCCTGAATGTGTTCAGGTGGGATAGAGACGCCTGGCTCTTCACACTTTTGGATATATTGGAAGATAAACAGAGAGATGAGAATGATATTTCTTCATCTTAATGAGGTACTGATGTCATCATGAACAACGGAAAAGTGCTCGAAGCCTAGTGAAGGCTTCTTTTCTTGTTTCCAAGGAAAGAAGAGCCCCAGTGAAGAGTGACTGCCTCCACCTGGGCTCTGCTCCTCTGCCCTTTCTACACAACTCTTTATCCTGTGTAGTGGGTATATAAGCAGCATTGTCTCCAGAAACCTTGTCCATAGTGCTGATCCTCAATGGAGCTGCTCAGTAGGGTGGAGGATGGGATCATCCTCCACTTATCTGGTCTCCTTCACTACCTGACAGGTTAACTTAGTGTGAGAAAGCTCACTTGAACCTGGGTCTAGGAGGCACAGGCTTTGGTCTCTAAGGCAAATTCTAGAAGCCAGAGGACAGGTCGGGTCACTAGAAGACAAGATGTTTAGTGCCTGGGACAGTCTGTGGAGGTGGATATGGTGGGGAATGGAGCTCTTTGTCAAGATTGCTACACACTGAGTTGGGGCTCCTGGCTTCTGTGGGCAGCATGGCAGTCTTGTGGCATGGCCCGGCTCCTTCCTTAGTTCTCAGTGTCTCCATGCTGTGATGAGGAGCTCTGTACCAAGCATGCTTCAGATATATATTACAAGGAAAGTTTCTGGCCTTAGGGAAGACTGTCCAAAAGACCTGGAAAACAATTTCTCCTGCCTATGCCAGTTGCTTCTTTGTCCCTGAGTATCTCAGATCCATGTGTCCTTCTCCCTTTCAGGATGAGGCTGGTCCCTAAGGCCCAAATATTTTGAGCTGATCAGGCAGAATACAGTGGTATCTTTCTCTTACATCCTGAGTTGGATACATGAGAAATACCCATAAAAGTTTCCTTAATGCAGTAGTGAATAATACACGTTTGCTTTGGCTTGCATGTGTGTGGGAGACGGCCACATGGGTTTCTGAACTCCTGAATGGATTTAACTTCCTAAGGCCTTGAGCTCTCTCTCTGAACAATGAGGGCAGATACAAGGGATGGGAAATCAGAGTGAGATGGGGAAATGGGCAGGAGGGGGTTGGGTGGGAGCCAATCTCCACCTGGGCCTTTGGAGCATTGGTGAGGCAACACTCTGATCGTTTAGTTGGGTTCTGGGTATCTGCCCTGGTAGAGCTGAGTGGCTCAGGAATAGAGGGACACTAAGGTGGAGGCGACACCTAGGAAACTATTAGTAGTAAGCTCTTCTATTCTTGATGCAGAATCATATTCTTGGGCAGTTGCTGAGTCAGCCTGACCACACTCACTAGGAGGAAGTACTGGGCTCTCAGAAGGAATGAATATGGCTTTGGGGGACTCTGGCCTGAGTCAGAGTGATGTTCCCCACCTTGGTTGAATTCTGAATGGTCAAATAGCCTGAATATCACCCCACAATGCCTTGCATGTGTGGTTAGATGCATACTTCCTACAATATCATAACTAGATTCAATCCTTTCCTTTTTAGTTTTTCACTGTTGGAGATCCTGAGCCCATTTATGATATTCATGCAAAAATACCAAGCTCTTGTCTCACCTGAAACATGCTAGGTGACAGCCCCTGATCCATTACCTTCTTTGTAGTTTCAGACAATGACAGAATCTTGGGTGTGGGGCCGCAGCAGGGAGATTGGGGAGGAAGTGGAGATGGGGTGTTAAGGAGAGTAGGAGGAAGGTAAGGAGAGAGCAGATGGGGAGCCTTTGAGGAGGGTTGAGGACCATTGTGCTTGAGTTCAGTGTGTGCTCCCTGAAGACTGCTTTAGTTCCAAGTGAGGTAACTAAGCATGAACTTGTCATGGTTTTATGAGTTCCCAGTCAAGTCAGTAGGGCCTTTAGTGAACAGAGGTTGCACCTGGAGAAAGAGAGTGGGAGGAATTGTGTCCTTTTGCAGTAGAGTTCAGTGTGCCTAACACTAATGCCAGAGCTCTGCTGCTGAGGTTTCCTTAATAGAGAAGAGTGCAGAGATGTGGGAGGTGGTTGGGCTGGCCTCTGGGATGGTCAGGAGCGAACTGTCTCCTGGAGGTGAGCACTGTGAGGTGTGGAAATCTTTTCAGCAGAGCAGCTGGAGGCAGAGAGCTGCCTGGGAAGTGCTGACAGGCACAGAAAGACCTGGAGGTGAGACATGTCTGGGGATTGAGTCTTGAGACTGGGCTCTAAGTAGATGTCACAGAAAGGAACTGCTGAATGGAGGACTCTTCCTCTGCTCTCTACTCCTCTCTCCCCACTATCAAATATTCTTTCCATTTACCAATGCAAGCATTTAATAATGAGACTGTTATCCTCCAAAACATGGTTGTAAAGGACAATGTCTGTGGATACATGGTACCGAATATAGAGACTGACTGAGTATTGTTAGAGATGTATTCTTGATTAAAATTTTGTGGATAAATGGCTTACATTGAATATTAGACCAATGACTTTTTGATAAGCTAGTCCCGTAATACAATGGTCACATTTACCAAAGCATTTCTGTGTATAGTCACTTGGATTTGACAAAACATGACTTCAGCGAGTATTCCATTTAAGATCATGGAAATTGCAAAACTTCAGATGGTAAATGTCACACTGCGATGAGTAAAGACTTTTTTTTCCAATTAGATTTTTGAGGTCATATGGTTTATAAGATTGTGTAATTTCACGTGTACATTATTATTGATCATTTTTCTGTATAGACTTAAAGAGTAATTTACATTTTGCTGGAGGTAGAAAAATCTGCCACCTCATTCTGCATGGTTCTCTTAAGAAGGTATTTATATCATGATTAAAGTATGTGACTTCAGTAAGCGCTTCTTTGAATATGACCTAATCTTTACTGTAAAATTTATGTTATTTTAGTCAACATTTTGTGTGGAGTTTTGTATAACTTCAGTGCATCAACACAAGAAGCAGACCCCCTTCACACGGAAATGAGAACATTGGTCCACAGTACCATGAGGGTTGGTGTTGCGAACTGGTGAGAAGAAGGACTCTGGCTGTGACGGACACGTGGGCTGCTTCCATCTCTTGGCCACTGTGAACAATGCTGCTGTGAACATGGGTGTTTGTTAGCCATTTTTAAGCAAGCAAATCTTTTTTATTTCTTGTAGTACTTGTATGTGTCTTTTCCATTTAGATCGCTGATCCATTTGAGATTTACTGTAGATTCTGCTGTGAGGAGTGGATCAAATTTTCTCTTTTCCCCCAAATAACTACCTAGTTGTTCTGACGCCATCTATCAAGTTTGTTGTGTCCCAGTGATTTGGGATGCCTCCTGTACCATCTATTAAATTAGGCCTTGTATGGCATTTCAATTCTGTCCTTTGTTCTGCCTGTCCCACACACACTCATGGCACAGAGTTTTAGAGCATACAGTCGTCCCTCAGTATGCAAGGGGAATTTGTTCCAGAAACCTGGTGGATATCAAAGTCTGCAGATGTCCAATTCCTTGTACAAAATGACAAAGTATTTGCGTATAACCTATGGGTGTCCTCCATTCTGTACATTTTAAATTATCTCTAGATTACTTACAATACCTAATACAATCAAACGCTATAGCTGATAATACAGCAGCTATTGTTTAGGGAATACATCACAACGATTGTAGGCTTTTCGATTCCCATGGGTTGAGTCCGTGGGGGATATGGAAGGTGCATTGTACTTTAATATCTATCAGGGGGTCTCTGGTAGGGTGGAAAGGAGAGAGCCTGGCCCTGGGAGAAAGATGTCCTTCCATCCCTTCCCAAGGCCATGGGAGGAGGAGAGATGAGGGAATGGATGGCTTGAAGGAGGAAAGAAGTTCATCCTGATCCTCAAGAAATTGGGGAGGATTCATTTTTCATGAGGAAGAGACCCCATTTTCCTGGATTTGCTCAGACTCAGTCCTGGAGTACGTTTGTTGTGTACTGAATGATGTTGACTGAACAAACGAGAAATAGGAAAATTCCACTCTAGATGTGGTCATTGATTAAAGCTCTAGGAACCCCCTTGAAGCTGGCCTCTGTCCCAGAGAAGAAGCGTGAGTCACAGGGGGGTCCAGTCTGACCTTGCTGTTTGAGGCATCTTATTGTTCTCCTCATCCAGGGCAAAAAGCTGGAAACCCTCCTGAAGACTGTGGGAGGAGTCCCCATCCTATTTCCATAGGTCATGATGCCCTGGGCCTCGTGGTGACACATCAGGGGGCCTCTGGTGTCACCCTGTGGGTGATGGGAAGAAGGGACATGAAGTCATCCCTCCCCACTCCTGCTGCCCTAAGGCTCAGCCCTTAGAGAAGACAGGGACAGCTGGGCTCCTTCAAAGTGGGATGTGTGAGATAGAAGGGTGGTGAGGCGCAGAAGTCAAGCTTTTGGATCTTTCCATCACTGGGCTTCAGTTCTGACTGTGGTTATGGTCTGTAGCTCAACCCAAGTCAGGGTACATTTCCCCTCCTCAGGACAAGGCTGCACACGTGTACCTTTGTATGCGGAGCTCCTCCAATCCCCTAGAGATCAGACTCCTCAAGCCCCTGCTTCTCTCAGGTCTAGGCCCCAGACTGCAGCTGTGGGAACGTAGTCTCTTCCGACTGGTCAGTACCACCCAGGCACGTCTGCTTTGGGACATGTTGCTGATGCCCAAGGCCTTACCAGGAAGGTAGACTTCCTCTTACCCTGATTCCCCACACAAATCTGCATTGGTTGGGTGGAGAAATTGAAGCGATTGCTGCACTCCTGATCCCTCTGCCCTCTCAGCCATGCTTCCTGGAGAATGTCTGTTCTACCATACCGGCCAACCGGGCCCCAGCCCACCACGGTGCACTTGGTCCCAGGACTTGACCTGGCCTGAGTCAGAGGCAGAGCACTGGCCTCAGACTCGGTTCAGTCTGGCTCTATTCTCCAGCTGGCAGGAAGAGTGCAGGCCCTCAGGGACTCCTGGGGAGAGCTCACCTCTTGCCCCCACCATTATCTGTAACTCTGTGCCTACTTCATCCCCCTTGGCCCCAAGACAGGATGGAGCCTCCACGTTGGGAGAAAGCCAGCTGGGCTGGGGAACCAGAGCATCAGGTAGATGGTGCTTGAAGTAACACGATGTCATTCAGGTTGTTCTCCTGCTCATATTCAGGCTGACGGATGCTCTGAGCACAGATATGCACTGCTGGGTGCCACAGGATGACATTTATAGTGCTGCGAAGGAAAGGTGGCCTAGAGTTAGGCGGAGCTGCAGGACCTCAGTCCACCAGTGCTGCAGGGGAGGAGGATGGTGGGACTGTAGCTGTGGGAATTGAGGGGATGGGAGGGCTCTGGGGCTGAGCTGTCTGTGCCCTCCGCTCCTCAAAGCCCTGAGCTGGGGATGGTGGGGGACACAGGGACCTTGAGTTTTACTTCCCCCAGAATAAACTGAGAGAGAGCTTGAATTCATATTTTGGGACTCAATGTGTGCCTTCCATTTCCCCCATCTCTCTTCTTGATCATGTCCTTCTTTTCTCCTCATTTACACTGGCCTGTTTCTGCCCCTAGATGTACCTGGTCTCTTTGTCACCCCTTTATTGCTAGAACCCTGCTTTTGATGGCCCCTGTTATGAACTCTCTTGGCCTGTCTGACTGGTTGCCCAGGATTCTCCTTGGTTCCTCATGGTCCCCAGAAGAGAGCTGCCATCAGCACAAAGTCTTCTCATACTAGGAGCACCCTGCAGGTGTCCGGACCCACTGGAATCTGGATCAGAAGATATCCCACGTACGGATTGGAATGGGGCCTGGCCTCTTGGCTTCTGATGCTCTCCCCTGATAGGAAGCTTTCAGTACTTATCTTTGTTCTCACAGAACCTGCTGAGTTGGTACCAGCTTGGTGCTCCAGAAAGGATAAAAGATGGGATGGAGGAGAGATGATGCAGAGGAAGAGGAGTTCCTGACTGCAGGGGTCTGCTCCACACATTCGGAGGGCAATCCAGGTTTCCTCTAGAAACACTGCTGACTCCCCATCCCACACCTCAGCTTGTCCCACCTCCCTTAAAGGAGAAGAGGAACACTTGGTCCAGGCCTGGCCAGCTTCAGCCTCCCCTATTGAGGAGAGATCCTCTGCTGTTGGATGCGAACCTGCTGGAGTGGCATCTTCCTGAAGTCCCTTGTACTTTCTTCCTCAGGGAGCTTCCCAGATCCCACTGAGTCCAGCTCATGGCCAGCTCACGACCAGCATGGGACTGGTTTTAAGATTCTAGATGTGAGCTGATGGGACTGTTATTGCTGTCTCCTTATATCCCAGGCTCTGACACAGGGACAGCAAAATGAATTTAGAGAGCACATTTATTTAACACGTTCTAGGTGCCAGGGGCAATTCCAAGAATTTTTATGTACACTAACTAATTTAATTCTTCTTGGAGCTCTATGAGGTAGGCATGAGATGATTTCTATTTTCTGATGAGGAAGCTGAGGAACTGTGAATTCAAATCACTGGCCTAGTGATCCAAGTTAGGAAGTGCCTATGCAGTCTGGCTCCAGACTCTATGAGAGGGATCAGATCTCTGAGGTTGGGGATTGTCACTCACTTGCCCTAGCCCTGGGGGGTAGGAGAAAGGCCACCAGTTGCAGGAGTGCATACGTCTTCCTCGGAAGGTGGCCGAGTGAGCTGCTCCTTGTACTTTCTCCTGCCATACTTTTAGCCCCCGAGACAGGAAGGAAGGGTGAGGGTGAGTTCCAATTCACAGTCCCATTCTCCCGCTGGTGTGATAGGTTTCATCGCCCAGCTGCCCAGGAGGCTGCACATTCCTGCCAGTGATCTGGGGGTGAGGGAGTCATCCTAGACAACAGCGCCATCCCCCCACAACCTCTACACAGTGCTGGCAGCACAAACAGGAAACCAGGGCGACAGGAAGTTTCTTGGAACTTGTGTCCTAGAACCCGAAACCCATCAAATTCCATAATTTCCCAACAATGCATGATAGCTGGTGGCTGCCTATGTCCTCTATTTCCTGTGTCTCTGGGATTACAGCTCAGTCATTTGGAATTTCAGTTTCTCTAAATGAATGTAAGTTTCCTGGATTCCTTCTTTATTTCCAGTTAGTAAGACATGGACAAGGTTGAATGAAACAGGTGTGGTGTGAGGTGGGATGTGGTGAGGACGCCAGGAAAAGTTTCAAGAAGATGAAAGAGGGGAAGTCTGCCTGTCTTTGCCATCTGACCCCTGGCCCCGCTCTGAGACCCTGACTGCTGCCATTTCTTATTTACTTATTTATTCATTCATTTTTATTTTATTTGGTTCACATTGGTTTATATCATTATGTGAATTTCAGGTGTACATCATTATATTTCAGCTTCTGTATAGACTGCATTGTATTCACCCCCAAAAGTCTAGTTTCCATCCGTTGTCACCATACATATGTGCCCCTTTACCCCTTTCACCTCAGTCCGTCTGCTTCCCCTCTGGTAACCATCAAGTTGTTCTTTATATCTATGTGTTCCTTTGATTGTTATCTTCCACATATGCGTGATTTCTTACAGCATTTGTTTTTCTCTGTGGGACTTATTTCGCTTAGCAAAATACCCTCAAGTTCCATCCATGTTTTGTAAATGTCAATATTTCGTCTTTTTTTTTTTTGAGGAAGATCAGCCCTAAGCTAACATCTGCTGCCAATCCTCCTCTTTTTGCTGAGGATGACTGGCCCTGAGCTCACATCTGTGCCCATCTTCCTCTACTTTATATGTGGGACGCCTGCCACAGCATGGCCTGCTGAGTGGTGCCATGTCCCCACCCGGGATCCGAACTGTGAACCCCGGGCTGCTGAAGCGGAACGTGTGCACTTAACTGCTGTGCCACCTGGCTGGCCCCAAGCCTGTGATGTTTTATGGAGCGTCAGTGCTGGAAGAAGGCTGTGCCTGTGCTGTTGTCTTCCCACCACACGTGTTGCTAGGAGCGAGACACTATCTTACCAAGAATTGGCCTGTGCTGTTGTCCTTGTAGGAAAGAACAGGTGACATAGGAAATTCAGTGACATCTGTATACAATCTTCCCCTCAGAGTAGTTAGAGGGAAATAGGAACTCCGGCCCCGCATGTGGCAGAGAAAGTTTTGAAAAAAGATGCAACACCCTCAGTGTTTCCTGGTAGAACAGCTTACTTCTGAGACTCAGCAGCTGGCTCTGCAGACCTGGCTAAATACAGGAAGAGGTGGAGGTGGACATATTCCCTAAGACCCTCTTCCACTAATGCTCAGACCTTCCAAACATTCAAGGTAGGAGAGTGGTATACACATCGTGATATATTCATGGGGTGGAATGCTGTCCAACTGTTAGAAAGCATCATGTTTTAGAAGACTGCTTAGTGGCATGGAGTGGTGTGTATCATCTAATATAAGGTGGAAAAGTAGACTGTACACCGGTGTATACAATTGATACAAATTCCGTGAAAGTGAAAGACAAGAACCAGAACAACAATCTTATTTTCACCTTTATAATATCCAGTCTTTTTCTATAATAGAAAAGTATTTGTTTTATAGGCAGAAAAAATATTTAGGGCTCATGATCGCTATAAACAGCAAACACTATTAAGCATCGTGGTCGAGAGGAGCTAGCAGTTTAGCGAAACAATTTCCTTTTCTTCCAGGGGACACAGGTGAACCACATTTGCAGTCTCACTTGAGGTTGGGTGTGGCTGTGTGAGTATTGCCGTAAATGGGATGTGAGTGGAAATGCTGTGGGCACCTTCCAGACATGGCCACAAACTCACTTCTGTGCCTGACCGTGTGGACTCCTCCCCTCCCAGACTGTGATGCAGGTGAACACAGGGAACACGGATGCCATCTTGAGGGGAGGAGCCTGGTCGTTTATTCGTGTGTTGTCCAGGCAGTTATTGTCCAGACTGGGACACGTGAGAGTCAAAGGGGCACTACTCACCAGGACTCGCATTTTGGGCTGTGTGTGAGCAAGAATTAGACTTCTATTGTGTTAGTGACTGAAATGCTACAGTCTATCAGTTAGAATAGTTAGGGTTATCTTAACTAACACATGGGCCACCTTCCTGAAGCCTCCCTTTTCTTGACTTGGAATATTCTTAAAATAAAATTATTCTAAAAATTATGCAGTTTAAAGTATTGAATAAATTAGAAAATGGAGAGAAGAAGGAAAATGTTAGCCCTAATCTCAGCACCAAGTTGACCACTATTAGCACGTGTTTTTCCATCTAGGTTTCTTTCTATGTATTTTTTTACATAGGTGTGATCACAATATATTTATTTTTTAATTCTATAATTTATTCAACATAAAAATTTCCCTCATGTAGTTAAAATGATTTTAGTGAATATCATTTTAGAATCTCATTTCTATTCAATAAATAGCCTTTTAAGTTATTTATATAATACAGAAAAATTACAGGAAAATTAGGAAAATGGACATGTAGGAAGCAAAAAGCTTAAAAGGAAAATATACGTATAAGCAAAAATTTGATTGTAGTAGATACAGCTAACTCCTTCGACTTAAACACGCCTGGAGAACATTCTCCACGTGGCAAAATGAGATTCTATCTCAAAACTTTAAAGTTTCCCCTCTGTTCAAAGATATGAAAGTTTTGAAAAACTAGCCCCCAATTTTGGTGCTGAACATTAGCATTTTTCGAAGATCTGACTTTCCTAACAAATCTATAAGGACATTTACCTTGTTCGTTTTTCTCAGTGTGGTTGATGGCTAGCAGAAAGATGACTTTTTCCCTTTTCTTTTTTAAGGATCTTTGTGTACAAGGTGTGAAAATGTGATTTTCTCAATGTCCATACTGAATGTCACCATCATTAGTTTTGAAAATCCTTCCCAATTAGATAAGCAAAAAATTATTGTTTTAATTTGCATTGATTAGTTAGTGAGCTTTTACTTTTTTTCTTAGTGTTGATTTTTTTTAACTGTCATATTAATGTTCTTAGCTTAGTTTTCTAAAGCAGTGGTTAACATAGATGTCAAGGGCTGCAGAATCCATAGTCTGCATGTGTCATATTTTACCATTTCCCTCTTTTGGAAATTAATACTGATTCCAATTTGGGGTGTATTATTAAATAATAGTGTGTGGACATCTTTATGAACAATACACACAGACACACACTTTAGACCTGGAGTAGGAATAAGTTCTAAAAATAAAGTCGGTAGATCAAGAGAGAGAAATAGATGTAAACTGGCTTTGAAACCATTTTAAGGAAACAGGTACCATCAAGAGCACGTCAGTTTTCCTGATGCTACAGGCATTAGAAGGTCATTGTTTTCCTTTACAACGTGTCTTTCTATGTCAAGTGATCCTGTCAAGTGTGAGGGGGAACTGACGCACCAGGCACTGTCCTTTGAGGCCACATTCCCATGTCTCTGGTGGCAGATATCCCTGGCTACTCTCTCCCTGGCTCTGGCTTACACCCTGTGGCTCTGTGGAAGTCCTCATGGCTGACTTTCTGGGGTCTCTATTTCCTTAGTGTGATGGCTTCTCCTAAGAGTGTCCTTTTTACTGCTGTGACCTGAAGTTGTCCACTGGCTTGTGCACCTTTTACTTTATGCTTGCTCATCTGTGCACATGCATTCAGCTCTTCCCTCCCCTGTGCTTCTGCTGGTACTTCGAGCCCCAGGGGAGGCTTGGCAGATGGACATTGGGACAGTCTTCAATGAAAAATAAGCTTTCTTTTGCCTTTCAATGTCCTAGATTTTGCTTTTCACATTTACGAATTGGTTGTGTTCTGTCACATCCAGTTCACTGGTGGTGCTGTTTGAAGGAGCCACCATCCTAAAGAAAGGTCATCGGGGTCACAGTAGTCAACACAAATAATCAATAACCCATTCATAGATAAGAAAAATAGAGTGGTATTTATTGAGCCAATGCTGAGGACTAGCCCAGAAGTTCTGTCTCCACTAGGGAACACAGCTCTCCTGAGAAGCGTGGTTTACAGTACAACTAAGACCATTTCACAACCAAAAAATAAGGAAGCATGACAGGAATGCCCTTTTGTTCCCAAGTCACAAGCACGTGTTTTGCTGCAGTTTAGCACATACATAGCAGGTCGAATTGACCTTGGTCCTCTGGGAAGAAGAGCTTATCTTGAAAGAAGTGCTGGTATTGGCTTCAGAGAAAGGGAGTCATTTACCCTTATCTTTAAAGAGTACATTCTGTGCTTTGGGAAAATGTTTGAAGCAGATGTACAGTGCGTGTTTGGTGGGTCAGAAGTCAGGCTGCTCTGGGAAAAACAAGGTTTAGGCTGAATCACGGTTGAAGCTGAATGCCTTTCCAAAGCTCTTCAAGTTGTGAAAGCTTCTTGTTATTCTTATTATTTTCATCACACTGAAAGGGCTTGCACTTGAACTGTGGCATTTTCTGGGTTTGTGGCGTGGGACTCATGCCTTCCACATGTAAATAAGTAAAAATAAGGCTGCCCCAGTTGCCTCCTCCCTTCCTTCCTCCCTTTTGCTCATGGACTCCACTGAGCACTAATTGAAAACTTAGGACCTGTGTGCCCCAGTGCTCTTCCAATGTCACACTGCCCATCTGGAAACAAACAAGATCACCCAGGTGAAACTGTAATGTGCAATACAGATAAAGTACAGAGAACTGAATTATTTTCAAGACAAGATTTGCTGTGGATCCCAAATACTGATCCATCTGCCAAATTGACCTGCCCAGGGGAAGGAGAGGAGGCAGGAGGATTTGCAGGAAATTTCCCCTCAGTGTAAGTTTCCCAGTATCAGGGATAGAGCCTGTTATGTGTCTGGCACAAAGAGAGAGATGAACATGTGATCTACTGATGGCTGGCCCAGTGATACTTTCTAGCCCAGCTGCCCTGGAGCCCTTAGGCTCACAAAGGTGCCATAACCCAGGTTGCCAGCAGGGGATGTCAGGACAGGCTGAAAGGAGCTGGGGCTGCCAACTGACTCCACAGGCTACAGTGGCTGAGGCCATGGGGATGCTGGGCTGGATGGAGGACCTGAACTGTCTCTGCTCAGGTGAGCTCAGGTACTGGCTCCTCTGATAGGCAACAGGTGGGCTGGCAGCTCAGGTATCATGGAGAGAAGCCATAGAGGAGAATTCACATGGGACCACGGGAACTCTGTTAGAGAGATGAGAGAGAGAGGCTGGCTCAAAACAATGTGGGCTGTAAGAGAAAGCAGCTGGTGTCTAGGGCAGTCCCATGGAAAACGGGGGCTGGAGTGGGATGGTCAGCCAGGGAGGAAGGTTGACTGACATCAGTGCTGGACCCAGGGCAGGGCAAGAAATAGGGCCCTTATGAGGGTGGAGCCACTGTGGGAGCATCTGAGCCTCTGAAGCTGCACAGGGTCCTGGCAGTGGGAAAAGCTACCCCTACTTGAGAGATAGGCCCTGTAAACAGGAAACTCAGTGCCCATGGCCTGGCCCCCTGGTTTCCTGGGTCCCTGGAGTCACTCCCTTTACCTGCCCTGCTCCTCTGTGTGCCAAATTCTTGGTGGGTTGGTGATGGTAGTTGGCTTAGAGAAGGTAGGAATTTTCTAAGGCCCAGGGAAGAACATATTATGGGGAAGAAGATCGTCCTTTTATAATGGGCAGCCTTCAGAGTCAGCCCTTACACAGGTCTAAGCATCACAGAGGTGTGACTGAGGAAATATACAGCATGGGGTGTATGGGGAAGGAGGGCTGGAGGAGGAAGGAGGAAGGACAGCCACAATTGACAGCAGAGGGCTGCCTGGAGCATGCTGTTGCGTGTTGAAAGTGGTTCAGTGAGTCAGTGAGACTTCAGTCACACTCGCTAGAGATCCATTTATTATGGCCCTGCAGTCCCACTGCCCGCCCCACGGGATTCCTGCCTCTGCCCCAGAAAAGAAGGTTAGGCACAGAGGAAGGTCAGCATCACACCTGCTATGAGAAACACTTCATTGTTCTCTTTATCCAGGGCAAGTAGTGTGAGACCTTCATGAAGACTGCTGGAGGGGTCCCACTCTTTTGTCCATAGGAGCAAATGCCCTGGGCCGCTTTTTCACAGATGAAGGGGCCCTGGAGTCCCCCTGGGGGAAGAGAGAGGGACTGAGCTGGACTCTTCGTGGTCCTACCCTTCCCACCACCCCAGGGCTCAGTAGTCTCTATTATGGGCTACCTGGGGGATCAGGGCCAGGCCAGGCCTTGTCACCTCCCTCATCCCAGGACTCCAGCCTAGCTCTGACTGTTTCCTGCAGCTCCAACCAGGCCAAGCCTTTCTCTCCAATCCTCAGGGAATGTGGGTGAGACCCTGCTGTGGGTCCTTCCTCATGACTGATCTGCTAGGAGTAAAAACTAAAGAAGACTAGATTCTGGGACACAGGCTGCACAAGCTCTCAGGCTGAGGCACGAAGATATAACCGCTTCCATCCCTGAGAGCTCCCCATTTCCACTCTCCCAGGGCCTAAGTGGATGCTAGAAAACTTAACTTTAAGTATTTCTTCATCTTCTTTGGGTCCCCCACACAAATCTGGGTGGCCCCACTGTAATCGCTGCGCAAGAGGGATTCACACTCCTGCCCTTCTGCACGGTGAGATCCTCCTCCTGCAGGGTTGTTGCTTAAGTGCCCATTGAGATTTCCCCCAGCGGCCACACTGTACACCTGTTCAGGCCTCACCTCGGCTGAGCCCTTGGGCAGGCTGAGGGGCCCCACAGCTGCAGTCTGCCTGGCCTCTCTCTCCAGCTGATTGGAAGTGGTAAGAATGTCCAGCTCAGCCACCTGCCTTCTGGGTTGGACACCACCTTGGGGCTGCCCTGACGTCCCTAACCCCTGAGCCACTGGGACTAGTCAAGGCGGCCAGGATGGGAAGGGGGGAAGGGACAGGTTGCAGTAGGAGGGAAAGCAATCTGGACCCAGGATAGCAAGAACAGCAGGGAGGTTCCCTTACTTTTAGTAACATGATGTTGTTGGAGAACTTCTTACGATTATAGCCTGGGTCACCAATGACTTCTTTTACAGGGATGTCCTGCTGGATTGTCTCCTGCTTCTCCCTGTTGTGGACCCCCAGGGTCACCTTGATTGAACTGCACAGAAATTAGAGTGGGGATGTGACAGGCATGGAGTCACAGGAGATCCAGCCTGGAGCCATGATGGGTGGGTGACAGACAGGGCAGAACAAGGCTGCAGCTAGGGGAAATCATGACAACACGAGGGCGGGATACTGAGTGACTCTGTGCCCTGTGCTTCTCAGTGACAGTGAACATAGGGCTCATGGAAGCATTTTAGTCATCAAATGATATTGTGAAAATACTCTGTTTGCCTTTTGATCCTAATGCATGATTTCATCCTCCACAGCCGCTTTATTTGGCAAGTCTGGTCTCTCTTATCAACTGGGCCACTTGCTTTCACCTCTGACCTTCTGATCCCAAAGCTTACCTGCCCTGTTTCTCACTTTCCATGGCCTAGTCATGCTCTCAGATGCTTCCTCTCATGAGTTCTCATGGCCTTGAGTTACCAGGAGCTGAGGGAACTCCCCTGGGCTGCAGCCCCTAGGCAGAGGACAGGGGTCCCTGTGGGGGTGTCAGGAGGTATCAGTTGTCTGTGGTCCCTCACTTCCCCAGCAGTGAGTGGCCATAAGGACAAAGTCCTTTCCCATGAGGACACCACCACACCTGTTGGGAGTCCCCTCATCTAGAAAGTAAATCAATGCCATGTTGGGGTGTGAATGGGCACTGACCTCATGTCCTCTGATGACGATTCCTGAAAGAAAAGACTGGAAGACGTGATTTCTGAGAGTGGCTGTGGTCAGGAGGGGAGGCTTCTGAAGGTGGTGATTGAGGGTGGGGTCTACAGTGCTCTGCAGACACCGGGGGACAGTCCTCCCAGGTTCCCCTTGCAGCAGAATAACCTTTTCTGAATGTCCAGCCTCTGAACCCTCTGTGAGAAAAGGGAAGACAGTGCTTGTTGTCCCTGTCCTACTTCAGACCATGCATGGAGGATATAAGAGCTCTCTTTAAGATGGTGGAGCCCAGGGGATCATGGACAGGGCTCTTGTGTCACCTTCTCTCTCAGTGAGTCTCCCGACGCCTCTGAGCCTCTGCTAATGTCCTGACTGGTGCCTGTATCTAATAATCTGTCCATAAGATTATGGTCCTGGATTTTCTAAAATCCCCGTGTCCTACGATCTACCCCATCTTAGGATCTCAGTAAACAGTTTTTGCTGCATGAAGGAATGGACTACAGTTGCTTTCTGCTGAGATTTCGTGGAGATCGTGGTGGTGGGATTGAAGGCCATTGCCCTGGAAGGAAGGCACTGTGTGGAACAGTCTAAGGATTGGGAAAGCGGTGGGAGGTGGGGCTGAAGATGGGGTCCCTGGGCCTCTGCCAGAGCCAAGACAACAGGGAGCCTTCCGTGCAGTGTTCCAGCTCCTTCTGAGATCAACTGCTCCCTGGGGTCCTCTCCTGGGCAGGAGTAGGGCCTGAGGGCACCAAGAAATGAAAGTGATTCTTAAGCTGGGCCCAAGGACAGGTCCCACTATTGCAGCTGATTTGCCTGATCTGCCCTTTCCTGAGTTGGAGTGAGGGATTTTAATTACTTATCTTTTATAGCTTTGTGTCCTGTGCCAAATGCCTTCTATGAGAAACCCATTTTCCAGGTGATAAGAGAAAGGCTCACACACTAAATCTTTTAGTGAACACTCTTTTCTGCTATCCTTGTTGAGTGTTTATATAGCATCGGACTTGTTAGTCTATGTTAGGGATGGGAGCTGGGTTCCAGAGAGTTCTTGGGCTTTAATTGAGGGAAATCCCTTACTGTGCTTGGCCTAAGGGTCAGGATTACAGGGAGTTTGGTGGGAAAGGATGGAACATCTGGAATGGGGATATTCCCTTGCCTGTCCCAGGGTCAGAGGGCAGAAGAAAGGCCAATAAGGGCAAGAATGGATGCATCTTCCCGGAAGGTCTGCCCAGGTCACAGCTGCTGGTGTTTCTTCCTTCCAGAACACACAGCTCCTGAGGGAAAGGCAGGGGTGTGGCTAAGGACTTCACAGACCTCCTAGATCTGTGCTTCTGGTTTTCCTGTGTAATCTGCAAAGTAGTTTGTCAAAGGTCTCTGGCTTGGGGTAGGTGACAGTAGCCTTGTCACCACACTTGCATTCCCAGTGATGAGTCACAAGGTAAAAGCAAGAGAAAGAACAAGAAAGTGAAGCCTGTGCTGCAGCCAGCAGAGGAGCTGGACCCCAGAAGCCCCTCCGTGAGTGAATCTACAATGTCTCCATTTCTCAGCTCTTGGCTCTTTTTCCATCCTAATGAAGTCATAAATAATTATTTAGCAAGCTAAGTCCAGGGAGATGAGCAAGATGGATCTTGCCCATGAGAAGGTGGCAGTCTTCTGGAGTAGACTGAGAATCAGTGGTTAGAGTACAGGCTGGTAAGGGCTCTGGTGGGGGTCTAGGGTCTACTTGGTGGTATACGATAAGTGCTGGACCTGCCTTAGGGGCATGTGGAACTGGACACACCCAAACATCCCAAATGGTAACCCCACTGTCTAACCACCAGTCAAGCCTTGTATTTTGGAATATTTAGAACCCCCTCTAAATGAAAATATTCTGTGACTAAGAGAGCTTCACTTATACCACAATTTTGGACAAAAATTCTGGACTTGATATTCATTGGACCAAAGCAAACCATCAGAGTGTCGGTTGGAATTGAGCAGCCTGATTGGGTCATGCTTGGGTCTTTTAGCACACCTGAACCTGGGGTGGGGACTGTTACCCAAATCATAGTGCGTTTTCCTGGTAGGGGGTTCCCCTCAAGAATTGCTGGTCACTGTTGCCGAGTGATTGGGAAATGTTTGCCTATTGTTCTAATAATTACCACCAACTAAGTATGCAGTGTCCAGGGTCCAGTGAACCACAGCTCTGAGGTCCTTGGGTCTAAGAATTATAAGCATTTGCAAACAGATTATGCCAACGCTCTTACCAGTGTGCTGACACATGAAGGCGTAATGGAAAAGAAGGCATTGTGAGTTCTAAAAATCCCAATCCAAATTCTGCTGAAGGAACAGTGTCTTATGAAGACAAAAATAGAGGGGAAGGCAACCTGCTTAAGCATTAATGATGATGATCTTCCGGTGGTGGAATTCTTGGGAGTTTTAATGTTCTTATTGCTATGTTCTTTCTCTAACTGTCGTTCTCTGATGCCTATGTATTACTTTTCAACCCACCATACATTTTCCCAGAGGTCGAAGCACAATCATCAATGGCAAATATTCAGCAGACCACTTCTTTCCAGTCCAGCCTTCTCTAAGGTGGATATTTTAAAAGTGATGTTGATTTTCTTGATCCATTCTTACATAAAAAGAAATTCTTGAGAAAAAGAAGAAAAATTTACTCAATAAGCTATAGGCTATAGAACATTTTGGTGAATAAAGGAGGCATCAGTGTTTTCCACTCTAGAGATGGAAGTTTATTAAGTCCTGGGCTTTGTTCCCTCCAGGCCACTCTGACCAGGGCACTTCTGGCCTATGCCCCAGAGAAGATGGATGGATCAATCCTTAGGGCACCTGAGTCTGGGCCCTGCTGCCTGAAGTCTTGTGCTTTGTATCCAGCTCAAAATGCTTGGGATCCAGGAGAAGACACACAGAGGTTTCCCATTCTCTTTTCCAAAGCAGATGATCCCTTGGGCCATGTCATTACACATGAGCTTGCCCCCGGAGTCCCCCAGCGCACAGAGAAGGGAAAAGTCTCAGTCAGAGCCCTCTGGCTCCCCCTTCTCAGCATCATTTTCTCCCTGGTGCTCTCCTGCTCCCCTCCCAGGGCCCAGCTGTTCAGATGTGTAGTAGCTGATTGATTACCATTTACCTTGACTCTAAGTGTCAGGGAGATTATTGGATCCTCTGTGATCTGCTTGCACTGTGAGCCTGTGTCCTGGCTGTGTCCTCTCTCCAGCTCAACTCAGTCCCAGACCCTCCTCTTCTTGTCACATGGACAAAGGCCAAGAGATTGGTGGGAGGGAGATGCCTGGGCTCTACATGCTGGGAAGAGCCCAGGTAGACCCCACCTAGGTCTACCTAGGTCCTACCTAGGTCTAGCATTGGCCGTTGCTTGTGAGAAGGCCTGGCCATGTTACCCCAGCATCACTGTGTGCCTGGGGCCAAGCTGGGGACATTCTTGTCTCCATATGGTGCAGTGACTTTCTTGTCCTGTGGGTTCCAATCCACAGCTGGGTGGAGTGTTGTTTTTGAAGAGGTCCTTGCATTTCTGCTCATTCGGCACTTCTAGATCCACCTCCTGGAGTGCGTTTGCCTTTTTGCCGCTTGCCAGCTGTCTCCAGCCTGTCACACTGCACACCTGCCTCAGCTTCACCCAGTCCTTGCTCTGCAGCAGAGCGATGGTCTTCACAGCCGACTTGAGCTCAGCCTTGTTTTGCAGCTGCTCAGAAACGTGAGAGGTGGCAGGTCAGGTCCCGCCCTCCAGATGGGCTCAGACCCAGGGGTGAAGTTGCCTGTACCCCCTGCCTGGAGTCTCCCAAGCCCCCTTCTATTACAGTGATCCAGTAGAGCAGACAAGTTGGTAGAGAGGAGGGAACTGGGACCATGAATGCACTGTCTGCTCCCTTGTGACCCATGCAATTTCACCTGAAATTCAGCAAGATGGTACCTTCAGTAGCATGATGTCATTGACCTTTGGATTATCATTATAATCTTTTTGAAGGAAGGCTTTGACCACAGGAATGACCTGTTGGTTGTTTCCCATTTTTCTGATATTGTGAACCCCCAGGATCACACTTATTTTTCTGTAAAGAAAAGGTGGACTGGGCCAGCCACAGGAGCTACAGGCCACTCTCTGAAAGGAAGGTTGAAGTTTTAACTTAAGGCACACCTGCAGCTGAGTCAGATAGGGAGGAGGTAAAAGTGGGAAGTGCCACCTTTCTGTGCTCTGTGGCAGTGACCAGCCTGGTTCTTCAGCAGCCTATCTGTCACCCAAGTCTTCTGTCCACAGCTTGCACCCCTGAGTCCCACACTCTCTTTTTCCTGGTCTGAGCAGATCAGGTTGATTCTCTGATTAGTCGTTGGCTTTGTGTGCTCAGGGACCTTCGTGAATTACGGGCCCTCAGAGAGTACCTGCAGTTCCCAAGAAGACAAGGAATCATTTATTCTCCTCACCTTCTATTACAGTGAGCTGCTGTCAGCACCAAGTTGTCTTGTACCAGGAACCCCCACATCTACTACAGCCTTCTTTGTCATTGCAGGAAAGTATAGATGCTATGTAGGGCTGGGACTGTGTTCTGGCCTCTCTGCCCCATCTTATCTCCCCTGAAAGAGAAAATTGCCTTGGATCTCTGTGCTCATGGAAAACGGGACAGGCACTGCCTGGTGGCCTAAACGCATGGTATGTTCAGAGGCTGGGGTGATTGTAGTGTCCTCAGGTACCAACACAATGAGATGGGGCTGCAGGCTTCAGCGGACAGCTGGCGGGCTTGCAGCATGACTTGTTTCCTGGCTTAGTTCTCAGTTTCCTCCTCTAGAGATGAGGAGCTCAGCCCTTGTTCTGGAGCAAACACACTTCATATACGTGTTAAGGAGACTGTCTTAGAAGACCAGGAAATTACTTTCTCTGACCGACCCTGCTTGTTTCTCTGTCTTGAGCTTCTCAGACCCCAGTGTCCTGCTTACTTCCAGAATAGGTCTGATCTGAGAACTGAGCATTTTGAGCTCATGTAGCTGAATATTCTGGCTTCTTTCTCCCCTATCCTGGGTCAGGCACATAGTACACACCTCACAAATGCTTGCTGGGTACATGAATAAAGAGTTCTCAAATCTGCTTCAGTCATAAGCTAGTGAGGAATGGATCTAATGCAATCTGAATTCTAGCCCAGCGTTACCTTTCTCAGGCATTGAGTCTCAGGACATAGAGGGCAGAGTACAAAGTCTGGCAAATCAGAGTGAAATGGCAAAATAGACAGGAGGAGAGTCGGTGGGAGCCAGCCTCCACTAGGGCCGTGGGAGCGGTGGTGGGAAAATACTCTGATGGCTGAGTTAGGTCTGGGTGTCTCTTCTGGTAAACCTTAGTGGCTCAAGAGTGGGGACAGGGAGAAGGTGATGTCTGGGAAACTGACTGTAAGATACCTGCTTCATCTTGGTCCACATGATAGCTCCTGGGATACGTAACCACTCATAGCTTTGTAGAATGGAATGTTATATCCCCCATTTTTAGTTTTCCTCTCTACCAGAATCATGTGCTACTCTAATATTAGTCACTTTCCAGGTGACAAGAAAGAGAACCTTGGAAGGGAGAGGACCCACGCATTCTCCTTGGGAGCAGTTTTCTTTTCTGTAATTTCTCTGCACTGCATATCCAGCGACAGATCTGGGGATCAGCAAATTTCTGGGAATGAACTGAGGCAAGGGAGGATCATAATGACAGCCTCATTGGGACACTGTAGAAGTATCTTCGTTGGAATAAGCCAGGCTTCTGAGGATCTACAGGGGCACTTAGCTCCTTTAGCCCTGAAGGGTAGGAGATTGGCCAAGAAAAACAGAAGTAGCAACACCTTCTCTAAAAGTCTGATCAGGTCTGAAGTGATGTGTGCCTTCTCCTTCCAGGCTTTTAAATCCTAGAGGTGAAGGAAGAAGGGACAGGCTCAGGGACCACTAATTTCCTCCCAGTTCTATTGAATCTCATGATAAGAGCTTTCATCATGTCCCTCCTCCCCTCACAGTGAAAGGGCTGTGTAGTGAGGGTTTTGGGAGAACTACATTCTTAGGCAGTTGATTTCATGACCACATTCACCAGGAGAAAATCCTGGAATGTGTGAATGGAGAAAGGGTTTTGGGATTAGCCAGCATTGATGTCTCCTTCCCCATAGTGAGATCCTCCAGGAACATGAATATGACCCCACCCTGCCTCGAATTTGTGACTAGGCCACTATCTACTTCCTAAAATAACATGCATCCATCCAATCCTACTTTTGTTGAGCTTCCTTTTTTTTGATAGCCCAAGAGTGTTTCTGTATTTTGGGTGTATTTTTGATATAAATGCCAATGTACCAAGGACTAGTCTCTTCCAAAACACAGTAGTCAAGAGCCTAGTCATCCATCAACCTCTTGGTGGTTTGAGGCAACTGCAAATTTTTGGGATAGGAGTGAGGAGCAGAGACTGGGGAAGAAGTGCAGACAGCACACGGATGATAGTACTAGGAAGAGAAGGTAATGACTGAATAGGAAATTCTGTGAGGAGGTGTTTAAGAGACAAATGCACTTGAGTTCCTTGTGTGGTCCCTTCTTGCCCTGATAAAGCTAATATTGTTCTCAACTTATTGATGTTTCAAAGCTTTAAAGGCCCCTGTGTTAAAGTAGTTGGGGCCATGCAGATAAAGACTGAAAGAGGAGAAACAATGTTTTGCCACTCATTCTCAGTTTCCTTGGTCAGTACTGTCCCACCTGGTGCAGGTAACCTGGTGTCCCAGTGAAGACCATGATAGAGGCAAAGGTCCTGTCCTCAAGGTTCCCTGTCCGTGGTGAGGAACTTGGCATTGTTGTTCCCAGAGTTCTCTGCACACAGGTGCTTGAGGGATGTCAGCTTTGGACAGGAGAATTTTCAAGTTATGATGCTACTTAGCATAGAAGCATTCAGCCTGACAGTTTAAATTATTCTTCTTTGTTCTTATATAATTTAATGTAGATATGAGACGAGTTCTGAAGTCTTATCTCAAACTGAGCTTAATGCTTATGATGCTTTTGCATCCGTTGGATCAGTCATGCGCAGGAGATGAGACATGTCAAATGTCTTCTCATTTTCATTCTTTATCCCAGACGTGACTATTGCTTGCAAGGGTTATCACTATTCTACCTTTGATGACTTACACCTCCTCCTCACCCTCGTTTTGGAAACCACAAGTATGTTCAGCAATGTTGTAGTGATGTGCTAAATAAATAAATGTGTGTCAACACGTTGGGTTATGAAGTACCTATTAAATAATATCAGTGATTTTTGTGAGCATAGAAAATCAAAGATAATAGAATTTGATTTTGGCCTAAAGCAGTTGTTTATCCTTTAAGTGCATCTTGTCACGTAACACCCTGTGAGTTTTTACAATTTCCCTAGCTGGTTTCTTGTAAAGTTGGCTGTGCTATTGTTTTTCTGATAGATAACTTTCCTCTGGGCTATTGGGACCCTACATTGGGCTACACATCCACCCCACAAATGTCTAAGACTCCCATTCTCTCACAGTTACCTGTGGATCCAGATCATATTGGCAGGGAGTTGCCTCCTTCAGTGCTCCTTCTGCCCCTCTTTGCCCCCTGGCTCACCTGACCCACACCTAGTTGTTCAGGACTCTGCTGCTCTGACCCAGGACAGTGGGCACCTGTGCCTGTGCTTAGCCATTGTGTCTGGAGAGAGCTTCACAGCATTTCTGAGGCTATCATTAATAAACTTGTATCTGCTTTAGAAGATTTCAGTCAACAAAAAGAGAAAAAGAAGAATGGAAATCAACAGAGTGTCAGAGATGAGTGAGATACTCATGCAATATACTTGTAATGGGAGTACCAGAAGGAGAGGTCTCATCTTAAGCCTTAACCCTTATTTATCAAGTGGACATTAATAGGCAGTATGCCAACTATAGGAAAGCAGAAATTGGAAGAAAAGTGGAAGGGACAGAGGAAGAGTGAGGAGGGACAGGTGATGGCACACAAGCCTGCCTGAATTCATCCTTCTGCCTCCCAACCCCACGAGGAAGATAATGTTCCTTCTAACTTCTCCTCAGTGTGTTCAAGCGGGATAGAGAGGCCTGATTCTCCAGACTTTTGGATATATTGGAAGATGAAGAGAGAGATGAGGGGCAAATTTCTTCATTTGAATGGAGTATTGATATCTACAGGGACAAGGGAGAGATGCTTGAAGCCTAGCGAAGGCTTCTGTTCTTGTTTGCAAGGAAACAACAGCCCTGTGAAGAGTGACTATCTCCACCTGGGCTCTGCTCCGCTGCCCTTTCTACAAAACTCACTGTCCTGAGAAGTGGGAATATAAGCTACATTGCCTCCAAAAACCACATCCCTAGTCCTGATGCTCAGTGGAGCTCCTTAGTAGGGTGGACGGGGGGATCTTCCTCCACTTGTCTAGTCTTCTTCACTACCTGATAGGTTATCTTGGCGTGAGATGTGAGAAAGCTCAACATGAGGATGGGTCTAGGAGGTCCCAGGCTTGGGTTCTGAGGAGAATTCTAGAAACCAGAGGACAGGTCCGGTGGCCAGAGGATAGGATGTTTAGAGCCTGGTATAGTGTGCAGAAGTGGACAAGATGTGAAAGGGAGCCCTTTGTCCAGACTACTACACACTGAGTTGGGGCTCCTGGCATCTGTGGGCAGCATGGCAGCCTTGTGGCTTGGCCCAGCTCCTTCCTTAGTTCTCAGCTTCTCCCTGTTGTGATGAGGAGCTCAGGTCTGGTCTGTATCAAGCATGCTTCAGATACATCTTATGGGGAAAGGTTGTGTCTTTAGGGTAGACTGTCCAGAAGACCTGGAAAACCCCATCTCTTGCCTATGCTGGTTGCTTCTTTGTCCCTGAGCATCTCAGACCCCTGTGTCCTGCTCTCTTCCAGGATGAGGTTGGTCCCTAGGACATGAATATTTTGAGCTCATTGGGCAGAATACGGTGCCGTCTTTCTCTTCCATCCTGAATTGAGCACATACGAAATACCCATAAATGTTTGTTTGACACAGGAGTGAATAACACACAAATTTGCTTTGGCTTCTGTGTGTGAGGGAGATATCTAGATAGGATTCTGAACTCCTGCGTTAATTTAAATTCCTAAGGCATTGAGGTCTGAGAATAGTGAGCGCAGATGCAAAGGATGGGAAATAAAAGTGAAATGGGGAAATGAGCAGGAGGAGCCTGGGTGGGAGCCAGTCTCCACTGGAGCCTTGGGTGCAATGGTGAGGCAACAGTCTATGGCTCAGTTAGGTTCTGGGTATCTGCTCTGGCAGAGCTGAGTGGCTCAGCAGTAGAGGAACAAGTTGAAGGTGACTCCTAGGAAAGTATGTATTAGCTATCTTTTATATTCTTGATCCAGATGAAAGCTCCTGTGATAGGTAACCACTCTTAGCTTTCTAGAGTGAAAAGTCGTATCCCCAATTTCAGCTTTCCCTCTACCAGAATCATGTGCCATCCTAATACTTCATTGGAGTCCTGGTTACAAGTAAGTGGGCCATGAAATGGAGAGGCCCACCATTGCCCTTTGGAGAAGTTTTCATTTCTGTCTCCTCAGTGAATTATTGTCAAAAATAGTGCTGGGGTTCAGCAAATTCCTTGGTAAGAGTAAGACAAGGATGCATCACAGAGATAGCCTGGCTGGGGCTCGCTGCAAGAGCTGAAAGGTGTTGTGAGGACCACATTCTTAGGCAGTTGCTGAGTCAGCCTGACCACATTCACCAGGAGGAAATACTGGGCTCTCCAAAGGAATGAATAGTGCTTTGGGGGAGTCTGGCCTGAGTCAGAAGTGATGTTCCCTACCTTGGTTGAATTCTGGGTGTTCAAAGAGCCTGAATATCACCCCACATTGCCCTGCATGTCTGGTTAGCACCTGCATACTTCCTACAATATCATCATTCCACCCGGTCTTTTCCTTTTTAGGCTTTCACGGTTTGAGAGCCTGAGTCCTTTTTCCATATCCAGGCATAAGTGCCCGTGGTCCTGACTGCTTGGCTGAGTGGCTATGATTGCCTGCTTCACATTGGTGGCCTGGGGTTCACCAGTTCAGATCTTGGACACAGACCTATGCATTGCTCGTTGAGCCATGCTGTGCCAGCATCTCACACAGAAGAACTTGAAGGACCTACAGTTAGGATATACAACTATGTACCAGAACTTGGTGGAGTGAAAAAAGAACAGAGGAAGATTGGCAACAAATGTTAGCTCTAGGCCAATCTTCCTCACCAAAAAAATACCTTTAAAGAAAAAAAGTGCCCAGCTCTTGTCTCACCTGACACACCATAGCAAAGAGTCATCTATCAACTTCTTGGTAGTTTCAGACAAAGGTAGAATTCTGGGTGTGCAGGTGCAGCATGGAGTTTGGGGAGGAAGTGGAAATGGGGTGTTAAAGAGAGTAGGAGGAAGGTAAGGAGAGGCCAGAAGGGGAGCCCTTAGAGGAGGGCTGGCGACAAATGTGCTTGAGTTCAGTATGCGTTCCCTGCTGACCAGAAGTCCCAGTGAGCTTACTAAGCATGAGCTTGTCATGGTTTTATGACTTCCCAGGTAAGTCAGTAGGCCTTTGATGCACCGAGTATGCACCTGGAGAAGGAGAGTGGGAGGAATTGTGTCATTTGCACTAGAGGTCAATGTGCAAACACTAATGCCAGAGCTCTGCTGCCGAGGTTTCCTTAATAGAGAAGAGCGCAGAGCTGTGGGAGGTGGTGGGCCTGGGCTCTGCGATGGTCAGGAGGGAACTGTCTTCTGGAGGTGAGCACCATGAGATGTGGAAATCTTTTCCGCAGAACAGCTAGAGGCAGAGAGCTTCCTGGGAAGTGCTGACAGGCAGAGAAAGACATGGGAGTGAGACATGTCTGCCCTGGTTCATTCCTGGGAACTGAGTCCTGCGACTGGGTGGTGCTCTGGGCTCTAAGTAAACGTAACAGAGAGGAAGGGCAGAATGGGGGACTCTTCGACTGCTCTTGCCTCTCGTCTCCCCACCATCAAGTATTCTTTCCATTTGCCAATGCGAACACTTAATTTTCATCAACAATATATCTTTGACAAGATAGTCGCTCTTTTAGCTACCATCTACCCACAGGAATTCTCCTTTACTAGCATGCTTGGGAGGATAACAGAAGCAGGGAAGATAACAGTCTCATTATTTTGTCGATAAATGGCTTGCACTGCATATTAGGCTAATGACTTTCTGATAGAAAGACCCATAAAATAATGGGCACCTTTTCAGAGCATTTCTGTCTATAGTCACTGGCTTTGATAAAATGTGTCCTCAGTGATTATCCCATTTAAGATTATGAAAATTGCAAAAGTTCTTATGGTAAATGTCACAGCATAAATAGTAATTAACAAATCTTTTCTTTTTTTTCAATTATTTTATTGAGATCATAATGGTTTATAATATCGTGTAATTTCAGGTGTACATTATTATGGATCAGTTTCTGTATACACTGAAAGAGTAATTTACATTTTTCTGGAGGTAGAAATTCTGTACAGTTACCTTAGGAAGGCGTTTAAAACATGATTTTAAATTGAGTGACTTAATAATGTTTTCTTTGAGTATGAGCTAATCTTTAGGGTAAAAGTCGTGTTACTTTAGTCAACATTTTGGGTGGAGTTTTGTATATCTTCAGAGTATCAAAACAGGAAGCTGACCGTCCTCATGTTGAAATGAGAACACTGGTCCACAGTATGGTGGGGATTGAGGTAGTGAAGGGTTTAGGAGGAGAATGGCTGTGATGGACACATGGGTTTCCTCCAACTCTCGGCAACTGTGAATAGTGCTGCTATGAACATGGGAGTTCCTTAGCTATTTTTGACCAAGAAAACATTTTTTTTAGTAACATGATGTCATCCAGTTCGTTCTGCTGATCACATTCATGGTGGCGGGTGGCTCTGAGCACAGATATGCCCTGCTGGGTACTTTCCAGCCTCCCCATGCTGTAGGCCCCCAGGATGACATTTATAGGGCCGCAAAGGAAAAGTGGCCTAGAGGCAGGTGTGAGCCACAGGAGCGTGGTCCCCCAGCTCTGCAGGGCAGGAGGACAGCCCAGAGTGGTGAGACGTTAGCTGAGGGAATTGAGAGGATGGGAGGGCTCTGGGGCTGAGCTGTCTGTGCCCTCTTTCTCTCCAAAGCCCTGAGCTGGGGATGGTGGGGGACACAGGGACCTTGAGTTTTACTTCATGTAGTTAAATTGTTAGATACTTTGAATTCATATTTTGGGCCTCTATCTGCGCCTTCCATTTCCCCCTTCACTCGTTTTGGTCATTTCCTTCTTTTCTCCTCATTTACACTGGTCTGTTCTCTGCCCACAGACCTACCTGGTCTCTTTGTTACCCTCTTATTGTGGAAGTCTGCTTTCAGATGGCCCCTCTTATGAACTCTTCTGGGCCTGTCTGACTGGTCACGCAGGAAGCTCATTAGTTCCTCATCTTCTATAGCAGCGAGTTACTGTCAGCACAAAGCCTTCTTGCACCAGGAACTCCCCACAAGTGCCCAGAACCACTGGAGTAGGGGTCTGAAAATATGCCATGTAGGGATGTGAATGGTGCCTGTCCCCTTGGCCTCTGATAATCTCCCCTGGAAGGATGCATTCAGTACTTATGTCTGTTCTCTTGGAACCTGTGGTGTGAGTACCAGCTTGGTGCTCCAGAATGGTTAGAAGATGGGAGGCAGGAGAGATGATACAGAGGACAGAGGAGTTAGGACCTAAAGGGATCTGCTCCACACATTGGGATAGCAGTCCAGGGATCCTCAGGAAACACTGACAACACCCCACCCCAGACCTCAGCTCCCTCCCCCCTCCCCCAAAGGAGAAGAGGAACCCTTGTTCCAGGCATGACCAGCCTCAGTCTCCCCTGTTGAGGAGAGATGCTCTTGCTGGAGTGGCTTCTTCCTGAAGTCCCTGGTACTTTCTTCCTCAGGGAGCTTCCCAGATCCCTCCGAGTCCAGCTCATGGCCAGTTCACGACCAACGTGGGACTGGCTTTAACATTCTAGATGTGAGCTGATGGGACTGTTATTGCTGTCTCCTTATCTCCTAGGCTCTGACACATGGGTAAATTTGGAGAGCACATTTATATAGCACGTTCAATGTGCCAGGGGCAATTCCAAGAGTTTTATGTACACTAACTAATTTAACTCTTATAAGAACTCCATGAGGTAGGCATTGAAATGATTCCTGTTCTATGGTGAGGAACCTGAGGAACTGTGAATTCAAATAACTTGCCTAGCAATCCAGAGGTAGGCAGTGCCTAGGCAGGCTGGTTCCAGGGTTTATGAGAGGGGTCTGTTCTCTGAGGTTGGGGACAGTCACTCACCTGCCTCAGTCTTAGGAGGTAGGAGAAAGGTCACCAGGAACAGTAGCAGCTGCATCTTCCCAGGAAGCCTGCCCAGTGAATTGCTGCTGGTCCTTCCTCCTGCCTGACTTTTAGCCCCTGAGAAAGGAAAGAAGGGTGGGGTGGGGGTCAGAATTCACAGTCCTAGCCACCTACTGGTATGATAGGTTTCATCACCCAAGGTGCCCAGGAGGCTTGTCTCCCAACTGCCAGTGATCTATGGAAGAGAGAGTCATCCCAGTCAACACTGCAATCCCCTGGCAAACACTGAATCAGTGCTGGAAGCAGAAATGGGGACACTGGGCAACAGGAGAGTTGCCTGTGACTTGTGTCCCAGAATGCTAAACCCACCAAATTCAATAATTTCCCAACAATGCATGAAAGCTGGTGGCTGCCTATATCGTCTATTTCCTGTGTCTCTGGGATTAGAACTCAGTTGTTTGGCATTTCACTTTCTCTAAATGAATATAAGTTTCCTGGATTCCTTCTTCATTTCTACTTAGTAAGGCATGAAAAAGGGTGAATGAAACACAGATGTAGTGTGGAGTGGGATGTGGTAAGGATGCAAGGAACAAGTTGAAGGAGATGAAAGATGAAAGGGGAAGCCTGCCTGTCTTCACCCTCTGATCCCTGACCACCCTGCTGAGACCCTGACTGCTCCCACTTCATATGTATTTATTCTTTTACTTTTATCTTATTGGAGTCACATTGGTGTATAATGTTTGGTAAATTCCAGGTGTACATCATTATATTTTGGCTTCTATACAGATTTCATTGTATGCACCACCAAAACTCTAGTTTCCATCTGTCGCCACACCATATGTGTGCCTTTATCTCTTTTGGCCTCAGCCCACCCACTTCCCCTCTGGTAACCACCAATCTGCGTTTTGCATCATGTGCTTGTTTTTTTTATTTATCTTCCACATATGAGTGAAATCTTATGATATTTGTTTTTCTCTGTCTTACTTTGCTTAGCAAAATATACTCATGGTCAATCACGTCATTGCAAATGGTAAGATTTTGTCTTTTTATTGCTGAGTAGTATTTCATTGTATATACATACATATATATATATAAAACATATCATTTTCCATCCATCCACTAAAGGGCACATATGTTCCTCCTAGGTCTGGGTTATTGTGAATAATGCTGCAATGGACATAGGGTACCATATATCTTTCTTAATTACTCTTTCATGTTCTTTGTGATAAATACCCAGAAGTGGAATAATTGGATAATATGATATTTCTATTTTGAAATTTTTGAGGAATCTAGTTACTGTTTTCCATAGTGGTGGCACCAGTTTCCATTCCCACCAGCAACATATGAGGGTTCCCTTATATCCATATCCCCTCCAACACGTCATTTCTTGTCTTTTTAATAACAACCACTCTGAAGTGCATGAGGTGATATCTTATTGTAATTTTGATTTGTATTTCCCTGATTATTAGTGATGTCGAAGACCTTTTCATGTCCCCCTTAGCCATCTGTGTATCTTCTTTGGAAAAATGTCTGTTCATGTCCTCTGCCCATTTTTTGATTGAGTTGTTTGATTTATTTGTTGTTCAGTTGTATGAGTTCTTTATATATTCTGCAAATTAACCCCCATTGGATATATTATTTGAAAATATTTTGTCCCAGTTGGTGGGTTGTCTTTTTGTTTTGTCGATGGTTTCCTTTCCCATGCAAATCTTTTTAGTTTGATGTATTCCCATTTGTTTATTTTTTCTTTTGTTTCCCTTGCCTGAGGAGACATGATATTCAAAAAGATACTGCTAAGACTGATGTCAAAGACTGTATTGCCTATATTTTCTTCTTGGGGTTTTATGGTTTCGGTCTTACATTCAAGTCTTCATTCCATTTTGAGTTAATTTTTGTGTGTGGTGAAGATAGTGGTCTACTTTCATTCTTTTGCATGTGGCTGTCCAGTTTTCCCAACACCATCTAGTGAAGAGACTTTCCTTTCTCCATTATATGTTATTGGCTCCTTTGTCAAAAATTAGCTGTCCTCCCATTTCTTTCTAGAATTTGTCCATGGAGAATGGAATGTATGAGAGTAGATAAGGATATGTATGTTTTTAAATGTTTTTATTCTCTATTTTAGCAAAAAATTGTAATATTAGACCAAATATGAGTGTGAAGCTTTTCACAACATCCATAGCTGGTTACATCTACTTTGAACTGTTTTAGTATATTTCTGTCAGTCAAAATTTTTTTCTCCTCTGGGATGCTGAGACATTATAGTTGTGTGCTTCCCACCTCCTCCCCGGGCCCCCTAGGCCACCAATAATGCAAATCTTCTGTGCAGACTGATGCTGGGTCACTTCCTCTCCCTCCCTCTGATGCTGCTATAGTCAGAAACGAATCTCATGTCTCTTGGTTTTGTAGGAGAGCAGTTTACTACTGAGCCATTCCAGACATCCTCAGGGCTGCCATAACGTTACTCTCAGAAGGATGTCTTGGAAGCTCCTTGAGAAATTTCTACTGATCACTCTGAAGTTCTATGGAATGTCAGTTCTGGGAGAAGCTTGTGCCTGCACCATTGTCTTCCCACCACATGTGTTGGCTTGAAGGGAGACATTTCTTGTCAAGAATTGGCCTGTGCTGCTGTCCTTGTGGGAAGGAGCAGGTGACATAGGAAATTCAGTGACGTCTGTAAGTGGATCTTCCCCTCAGAGTAGTTAGTGTGAAATAGGGACCCAGACCCTGCATGTGGCAGAGAAAGAGTCGAAGGACGATGAAGACCCTCAGTGTTTCCTGGCAGAAAAGCTTACTTCTGAGACCTAACAGCTGGCTCTGGGGTGCTGGGTAAATATAGCAAGAGGTGGAGGTTGACATATTCCCCAAGATCCTCTTCCACAAATACTCAGACAATCCAAATATTCAAGATAAGAGAGCAGTAATACACATTGTGATATATTCATGGGATCAAATGTTGTCCAGGTGTTAAAAAGCATCATGTTTTAGAAGACTAAATGTGGCACGGAGTGGCTTGTATCATCTAATCTAAAGTGGAAAACAAAAGGTAGACTGTAGAACAGTGTATACTATTTGATAACGATTCTGTTAAAGTCAAAGATGAGAACCGAACAGCAATTTTATGTGACTTTTATTTTCAACTTTATATTTTCCAATTTTTTTCTGTAATGGAAAATATTATTTTTACTGGCAGAAAAAAATTTAGAGCTCATGATTGCTATAAACAGCCAACACTATTAAACACAGTGGGTTGAGATGAGCTAGCAGTTTAGTGAAACAGTTTCCTTTTCTTCCAGGGGACACAGGTGAACCACACTTACAGCCTCACTTGAGGTCTTGAGGTCTTGGGTGTGTGACTGCTGCAGCAAATGGGATGTGAGTGGAAATGCTGTGGGTGCCTTCCAGACCTGGCTCCACACACTCCTGTGCCTGACCACGTAGACTCCTCCCCTTCTAGAGTTTTATGCTGGTGAATAGGGAACATTGATGTCATCTTCAGAGGACTGATCCTGGTCCTTTCGTCATGGGTTGACCATGTAATTATTGTCCAAACTGGCACATTTGAGAGAAAGAGGGGCACTACTCACCAGGAAACTCACGGACAGTTTGTGAGCAAGAAGTAGTCTTCTACTGTGTCAGTGACTAAACTCTAAAGTTTATCATTTAGAACAGAGTTATCTTAACTTTGACATGGACCATCTTACTGAAGCCTACCTTGTTTTTATTTGAATTGCAATATTTTTTAAATAAAATTATTCTAATAATTATACATTTTAAACATTGAATAAATTAGAAAATAGAAAGAAGAAAAAAAGGATGTCAGCCTTAATCTCAGCACCCAATTGACCAATGTTAACAGATGTTTTCCCATATAGGATTTTTTTCTATGTATTTATATAGGTGTGATCACAATATATTTAATTTTTTTTTTTGAGGAAGATTAGCCATGAGGTAACATATGCCACCAATCCTCTTCTTTTTTGCTGAGGAACACTGGCCCTGAGCATCCATGTCCATCTTCCTCTATTTTATATGTGAGACTCCTGCCACAGCATGGCTTGACAAGTGGTGCCATGTCCACACCTGGGATCCAAACTGGCAAACCCTGGGCCACCGAAGTGGAATGTGTGAACTTAACCGCTGTGCCACTGGCTGGCCCGCAATGTATTTAGTTTTTAATCCTATAATTTAAATTATTCAACATAAACATTGCTCTCATTTTGTTCAAACTCTATTAGTGAATATCACTTTAGAATCTCATTTACATTAAATAAATAGCCTTTTAAGTTATTTAAATCATACAGAAAAATTTTGGGAAAATTAGGAAAATGGATATGTAGGCAGAAAAAAAGCTTACAAGGAAAATAGGTGTACAAGCAAAAATTTCATTGTATTATATAATGTTCTCTAACTGCTTTTGACTTCAACATACTTGGCAAACATTCTCCATTTGGAAAATTGTAATTCTATCTCAGAACTTTAAAGTTTCCCCAGTGTTCAATGAACTTTTTGAAAAATGAATGCCCAAATTGGCGTTGAACATTGGCATGTTTCGAAGATTTGAGTTTTGTAACAATCTATAAGGACACTTCCCTTGTTCACTTTTCTTGGTGTGGGTGATGGCTAGGTCAAAGACTGCTTTCCTCCTTTTCTTTTAAGGACCTCTGTGTGCAAGGTTTGAAAATGCCATTTTCTCAATGTCCATACTGAACGTAAGCATCATTAGTTTTCTAAATCCTTCCCAATTAGATAAGCAAAACATTATTTATATTTTAATTTGCATTGATTAATGAGCTTTTACTTTTTTCTAAATGTTGTTTTTTTATGACTTTTCTATTAATGTTCTTAGCCTAGTCTTCTAAAGCAGAGGATAATGTAGATGTTAAGGCTGCAGAATCCGTAATGTGATGTGCTGTATTTACCATTTCCCTAGTGTGCACATTAATACTGATTCCAATCTGGGGTTTATTATGAAATAATGCAGTGTGAACATCTTTACGAATAACGCACACACACATGCACACACACACACACTTTAGAACTTGTGTAGGAATAAGTCCTAGGAATAAAAGTCACTAGATCAAGAGAGAGAAATAGTTGTAAACTGACTTAGAAAGCTTTTTAAGGAAACAGGTACCATCAAGAGCAGCCCAGTCTTCCTGATGCTACAGGCATTAGAAGGTCATCGTTTTGCTTCCTCATGTGTGTCATAATAAGACAAGTGTTCCTGTCAGGTGTGAGAGGGAATTGACCTTCCACGCACTGTCCTTTGAGGCCACACACCCATGCCACTGGTGGTGAATATCTCTGGTTATTCTCTCGCTGGCTCTGGCTTACACCCTGTGGCTCCGGGGAGCTCCTCATGGCTGAATTTCCTGGGTCTCCATTTCTTTAGTTTGATGGCTTCTCCCAAAAGCGTCCTTTAACTACTAGGACCCGAAGTTGTCCCTGGGCTCCTGCACTATCTACCATTCAGCTGTTCATTTCCGCACGTGCATTCAGCTCTTCCCTCCCCTGTGCTTCTGCGGTGCTGTGAGCCCCAGATGGACATGGGGACAGTCATAAATGAAAAATAAGCTTTCATTTGCTTTTCATCTTATTTTTCAACGTGCTAGATTTTGCTGTTCATATCCATGAATGTGTTGTGTTCTGTCACATCCAATTCACTGGTGGAGCTGTTTGAAGGATATACCATCCTAAAATAAGGTCGTCTGGATCACAGTAGTCAATTCAAATAATCAATAACCAATCTGTAGATGAGAAAAATAGAGTAATATTTATTGAGCTATGCTGAGGACTAGCTCAGAAGTGCTGTGTCCACCAGGGAAGAAAGCTCTCCTGAGAAGTGTGGTCACAGCATGGCTAGAGACCATTTCACCACAAAGAGATTCAGCAAGCATGACAGGAATACAATTTTTTCCCCAAAGTCACAAGCATATGTTTTGCTAGAGTTTAGCACATACATAGGAGGTCAACTTGACCTTGGTTCTCTACAAAGAAGAGCTTATCTTGAAAGAAGCGCTGGTATTGGCTTCAGAGGAAGGGAGACATTCACCTCTGTCTTTAAAGAGTTCATTCATCTTTGCTTTGGGAAAATGTTTGAAGCAGATTAACAATGCAAGTTTGGTGGTTCATAAGGAAGGCTGCTCTGGGAAAAACAAGGTTTAGGCTGAATCCTTGTTAAACCAGAATAGCTTCCCCATACATATCAATAAGTAAAAACTTCTCATTATTCTTCTTATTTTCGTTACAATGAAAGGTCTTACACTTCAAATGTGGCACTTTGTGGGTTTGTGGACTGGGGCTCATGCCTTCTACATGTCAATAAATAAAGATAAGGCTGCCTAGGTGCCTCCTCCTCACTCCCTCACCTCCAGACATGGACTCCACTGAGCGCAGACTGGGGACCTCAGGACCTGTGAGTCTCTGAGTCTCTTCCAATGTCACACGGCCCTTGTTGAATCAAACTAGGTCACCCATGTGAAACTATAATGTGCAATACAGATAAAATACAGAGAATTTAATGATGTTCAAGGCAAGATTTCTTGAGGATTCCAAATACAGATCCATCTGTCAAAAAGACCTGCATGTGGGCCACGTTTTCACAGACAAGGGGGATCCCAGAGTCACCCTGGGAGCCAAGAGAAGAAAGAATGAGTTGCTCTCCTCCTGGTCCTGCCCTTCCTGCCACCTCAGGGGTCTAAGATCTTTACTGGGTGCATCGTGGGAGATCAGGGCGAGGGCAGGCCTGTCACTTCCCTCATCCTGGGCTCCAGCCTGGCTCTGACTGTTCCTTGCAGCTCCACGGAGGCCAAGGCTTTCTTTCCAATCTTCAGGGAAATTTTGGTGAGAATCCCACTGTGGGATGACTGATCCTTCCTCAGCCTGAATGTCTGATATGCTAGGGTTATAAACTAAAGACTTGATTCAGGGACACATGCTGCCCAAGCTCTCAGGCTGAGGCATGAATATATGGCCACTCCTATCCCCCAGATCTCCCCATTTCCTCTCTCCCAGGGCCTGTCTAGGTGCATGCTGGAACCCTCACCTTGAAGCTATTCTCCATCTTCTTTGGGTCCCCCACACAAATCTGGGTGGCCCCACTGTTATAGCTGCAGAAGAGGGATTCACACTCCTGCCCTTCTGCATGGTCAGCTCCACCTCGTGTGGATTGGTTGTTAAAGTACCCATCGGGACTTTCTCCTAGCCGGCCACCCTGCACACACATCCGGGCCTCGCCTTGGCCTTGCCCTTGGACAGGCTGTGAGGCCCCACAGTGGCAGTCAGCTTGGCCTTTCTCTCCAGCTGATGGGAAGAGGCAAGAAGGTCCAGCTCAGCCACTGGCATCCTGGGCCTGGACACCAGGATGGGGCCGTACTGACTTCCCTCTCCCCTGAACCACTTGGTCTTAGTCAGGTGGCCAGGACAGGGAGGAAGAAAATGACAGGTCACAGTGGGAGGGGAAGGAATTTGGACCCAGGACAGCAAGAGCAGCAGAGAGGCTCCCTTACCTTTAGTATCATGATATCATTGGAGATGTGCTTTTCTGATTGTCTTGTGTCATCTGTGAGCTGGTTGGTTCAAATTCTCTGGCTTGGGGCAAGTGACAGTAGCCCTGTCATCAACTTGCACTCCTAGTGCTGAGTCAGAAGGTGAAAGCAAGAAGAAAGAACAAGAAGGCGAATGAAGCCTGTGCTGCAGGCAGCAGAGGAGCTGGACCCCAGAAGCCCCTCAGTGACCGAATCTAGAATGTCTCCATTTCTCAGCTCTTGGCTCTTTTTCCATCCTGATGAAGTCATGAATAATTATTTAGCAAGCTAACTCCAGGGAGATGAGTGAGATGGCTCCTGCCCTTGAGAAGATGGCATTGGTTGGAGTAGACTGGAATAAGTGGTTAGAGTACAGGATGGTAAGGGCTGTGGTGGACGTCTGCTTGGTGGTATGAGATAGATGGTGGACCTGCCTTCGGGGTATGTAGAGCTGGACACACCCAAACTCCCCAAAGGGTAACCCCACTGCC
Organism: Equus asinus; assembly: GCF_041296235.1. NCBI lineage: Eukaryota > Metazoa > Chordata > Mammalia > Perissodactyla > Equidae > Equus > Equus asinus. The sequence goes on from NC_091791.1 coordinate 169,730,381, forward strand.
TCTCTGAACACCCTCCAGCCTTGTCTTTTGGAATATTTAGAATCCCCTCTTTAGACGTGAATATTTTGTGACCAAGAGGGCTTCTCTTATCCCCCAATTTTGAACAACAGTCCTGGACTTGATATTCATTGGACCAAAACAAGCCATCATTGAGTCCATCAGAACTGAATGGCCTTATTGGTCTATTCCTGAATCATTTAGCACCCCTGGCCCTGAGGTGAGGACTGTTCCACCCAAATCATAGTATCTGTTTTCTGGTGACAGGATATCCCTTGAGAAATGCTGGTCACTGGGGCCAGTTGAGGGGAAAATGGATGCTGATCATCCTAAGAATTAGCATACAGTAAATTTTCTCTGTCCCGAGTCCAGTGAGCCATGGCTCTGATGTCCCTGGGCATAACAATTATATGCGTTGGCCAACAGATTATGCCAATACTATCTCCATTATGATGATGGATGAAAGAGTAATTGAAGAGAAGGCATTATTAATTCTAAACAGCCCGATTCCATTTCTGTTAAGCAACAACATCTTATGAAGACATAGAAAAAGAAGGGAAGGCAAGCTGCTTAAGCATTAATGATGCTGATCTCTGAGTGGTGGAATTCTCAGGAATTTTAATGTTCTTATTGACATGTTCTGCCTTCAACTGTCTTTCTATGATGAATGTGTATTACTTTTCAACCCAACAGACATTTTTCCATAGTCGAAGCACCTACATCTATGGCAAACATTCAGTAGACCACTTCTTTCCAGTCTAGCCTTCTCTAACCTGGGTGTTTTAAAAATGAGTTTACATTAATGAATCCATTCTTATATACAAGACTTAGAGATTCTTGAAAAATAGAAGAAAAATTTACTGAACAAGCTATAGGCTCTAGGAGATTTTGGTGAATAAAGGAAGAATTAATGATTTCTACTCTAGAGATGGAAGTTCATTAAGTCCCTGGTTGGCCCCACTCCATCCGCCTGGGCCCAATCCATTTCTGGTGTTAGCCCCCAAGAAGATGGGCGGATCAATCCAGGTGGCGCTATTTATCCAGGGCAAAAAGTACGAGGTCCTGGTATAGACTGCTGGATGTTTCCCATACTTTTTTCAAGGGAGACAATGCCCTGAGCCACATTTTTACACAGGACATGGCCTCTGGGAGCCCCCTGTGAGCCAGGGAGGAGGGAGTGAGCTGGGCCTTCTCCTGGTCCTGCTCTTCCAGCTGACTATGATTAAATGGTCTGTATTAGGGGGCTGTGAGTGAGATCTGGGCCAGGACAGCCTTTGTGCCTTCCTCAGTACTGGGACCCAGCTTGGCCCTGACAATTCCCTTCCTCTCCTCCCCCAGGAAGGCTCTGTTTGTAAGTGGCTGTGGGACAGTGTCCTATCCCTGCAGGGTGACAAGACATGAGACTGAGTTGGTGACAAGGCTGACTATATAAGGATATAGCTACTTCCCACTGCCCAGATCTCCTCAAAGCTTGGCTATACACAAGGCTGGGCATGGACAATGGCTAGAGATCTCACCTTAAAAGAAGTCTTCCTTTTTGTTGGGTCCCCCACACATATCTGGGTGGTGATATGGTAATGGTCTTTGTAGTGAGAGATGCGTTGCTCATCCATTTGAACTGCAAGTTACACCTCATGCAGTTTTCTAGCTAAGGGTGCACTCCCACCAAGATGCTCTCAGTTAGCAACACTGCACACCATCCCTGGCTTTGCCAGTTCTCTCCTCCTTGGCAGCCTGAAGGGGTTCACAGAGGCAGTCAGGTTGGCCGTCCTCTTCAAGCTCAGGGCAGAGGAAAGGAATCCATAAAGACTCCAGGGACCATCATGGGGTTGCCTTCTCCACAGCCCTGGGACAAGTGAAGGGGTCATGCTGAGAAGGAGGGATAGGAAGGAGGTTGTGGGGGATGCAAAACCTCGGGATTAAAGTGTGCAAGAACCAGTGGAGCAAGGTGCCCTACCCTGAGTAACACAATGTCCTTGGAGAAATTCCTAGGCTTGTGGTCTGGATGGGGAATGGCTCCTCTCACAGGGATGACCTGCTGGGTCTTTTCCTGCTCCTGCAGGTTGTAAGCCCCTAGGGTGAAGTGAACTGAGCTTCACAGAGAGCAGAGAGAGAGGTAGATGCACAGGAGTTGCACCCCAGGGGCCATGAAAGAGGCAGGGCAGCTTGGCAGACTGCAGGATTGGAGGGGGGAGGAATTACGGGGGTGGGGCCCCGGGGCTGAGCATCTCCATGTCCTCTGCTTCTTGGCATCCCATGCCGGGTTGCAGTTCCTGAAGCAGACTCCAGGTGCTCAGTCAGGTACAGAGCTTGCCTTTCTCTAAGCAAAACTGTAACTTTCTCCCCTAGCACTCTGGGCTTTGAGCACAACCGCAGCCTCCTCCCGATGCCACCTTTGATCAGACCGTCTCTTCCACAGACCCCTTGCATAGACCTATCTCTCTCTCCCCAAATCTTCCCTGTCCCCTGAAGGGCTCTTCTGTATTACTAGGTGGCCCAGCTCTGCAGCCCCTGAGAAGAGGCTTCTCTGTGAGGTGTCGCCAGAAGGGTGGGGCCACACACTGCTCCTCACCTTCCCCGTAGGGAGCTGCTGTCAGCGCAAAGTCCTCAAGCACAAGGAAACCCCCTCAGCTTTTTCTTTTTTCTGGAGTCTGGATCAGAAGAAATACCAGATAGGGACAAGAATAACATTTGGTCTCATGGCCCCGTATGATTTTCCCTGAAAGAACAATTCTACCCCGCTTGTTGTGCTCATGGAGTCACACGCTGGAGTAGGGAGATGGGGACAAAGGAGACCACGGTGGGAAAGAGTTGGGATGGCAGACAGTGGGGTCTGTAGTACCCATCAGCAACCAAAAAGGGAGTCCTGTGGGTTTCTGGAGTGGCAATCCAGGCTTGCGTAGTGACCCAGCAGACTCAGATTCTCTCTCTGACAAAGAGAAGAGCAGTTCTCATTCCTTAATTCCTGCTGCAGACACACATGTTGGCAGACAGGAATGGTGTTTGGAACAAGTGATGAAGGACCGGTGGATCCTGGAAAATCCATTCCCTTACGTTCTCTGGGTCTTCTCCTCAGTCTTGTTTTCCAGACCTCACTGGGCTGCTGGTCTGTAGTATTTGGAGCATGAGCTCAAGATGCTGGGTTGTGTTTGATCCTTATCTACTTGAATCTAGCACATCGTAGGTGCCCAGTAAATGTCTTGGCTTCCTGAAGGAATAGTTCCCAGTTAACATATGGATAGGGGGAGGTTGGGGTAGTGCTGGCAGGGTTCTGAGCAGCAGGTGCGATGGAGCCTGCCAAAGCTGTTGTGCCCATTGACCAAAGCATTACCGGAGAGAACTTGAAAGTGAACTGGGATGCCACCAACTCTGGGATCAACTGGATCCTGAGCTTTTTTCCTGGGCAGCATGGGAATGAAAAAGCTTGGAGAAGGGAGTGGAATTGGAGGATAGATTTTAGGTCACTGAGTCCGAAAGCTAGTGGGCCCTACTTTGATTTCAGAAGCCAGCCCCTTTCTCCAAGCTTCCCTTTCCTAGGGAATTAATTATTTCTCATTCCCAGCTTCCAACCTCCTTCCAGATGCCTTTGTAAAAGAACCCACTTTCCAGATGACAAGGGTAGGGCCTGGGGAGGAACAGCACCCACTGGCCCTCATGGAGAACCACGTTCTGCCCTGCCATTCCTGCTGAGTTTTCATTATGCATCAGATTTGCTGGTGTTTGAGGGATGTTGGACCTGGAGTTCAGAAAGTTCCTGGGATGGACCGGCACCAGGATGTGTCTGAGTGCAGCACTGGAGCAGGGCTGTGCCAGTGTGGGATGAAGCTGGACCTCTATTGGTGGGGAGAGTCACTGACCTGCTTCTCTCTTGGGGGACAGAAGTAAGGCCACCAGCAATGGCAGTGGCTACATCTCTCCAGGAAGGCTCCCCAGGTCACAGTGCTGGTGCTTCCTTTTTGTTGTCTAATTCCAAGGGTCACCTCAGTGTTGCGGCCGTTATCACATAGGATTCCCTCCGAATGCCTCACGCTGCCATCTGATCAAGTCCTCGGGCCTGAGTGGAGCTAGAGCTTATCAGTCACCACACAAGCACTCGTAGCTCTTGTCTCAGTGCTGACCATAGCCACAGAAAGCAGGAACTGCCGGCTACACGTGGGGTGGTTGGGGATGTTCATCAGCCAGTAGCCACTCCCTGAGTCCCAGCACATGAGTCTTATGATGATAGATCCAACAATATCTTTCTTTCCTTGGCTCTCATTAGACCTCATTGTTGTGGATGATCATTTATGGAGGCCTCTTTCTGCGTGAGACTTGGTGTTATTGAGATGAGATTCCTTGCTTCTGGTGGAGGAGACAAAACCATCAAGGATCAGACAAGGGTGGTGAGGATGATGGTTAGACTCATGGACAGAAGATGTGGCCATGGCTGAAGAGGGCTTGTTCCATTCTTAAAGAACTGAGTGGTTTAACACAATAACAACCACATTGATTTTGCCCACAAATCTGCGTTTTGGTCAGGGTGTAGTGTGGATGGGTACCCTCTGCTTCACTTGGTGTCAGGAGAAGCTTGAAGCCCGGAGGCCAGAATCACCTGAAGGCTCGCTCACACATGCTTAGTGGTTGGTCTGGCTGTCCGCTCGGCATGCCCCTTCCTCTCCATGAAAGCCTCTCAAGTAGTGTCTATGCACAGGATTGTTGGGTCTTCCTCACAACATGATAGTTGTTGTCCCCAGAGTGAGCATCTCCCAAATAGCAAGCCAGGCAGAAACTGTGTTCTTTTTATTTCCTAGACTTTGAAGTCATAATGCATCCATTCTGCCCTGTTTCACTGCTTTGGGCAATCAAAAGTCAGCCAAGCCCCCAAGTAAAAAGGAAAGGTCCCAAACCCTGCCTGTGAGTGGGAGGAGGGTTGAAGTCCTTTAGGAAGAACCCATGGGATGGAAGATATACAGAGGCCATCCCAGCAAGGCACAATCTGTCACACTACTCTAGGTGCCTGGAGAGTTGGTCAGAGGCTCTGATCTAAGCCCAGGTCACAGCCTTTGATTGGCTGGAGTCTGCTCTGTCCAAATCCCATGTCCTGAGAACGGAAGATGGTTGGTTCTCCCCTAAGTTATTCTCCTCAGTGAATTGCTGATACCATGTGAAATGGGAACGGATGCCAGGGAGCCAAAGCAGTATTCTCACACCACTGCACAGAGAATGACATTTCTGATATCCTGGTACCATTTTCTAAAAGAGTCATCCTGATTATCTCCCCACGATGGAAAAAGAGGAGAAAGGCATGGAATAGAAATACTGTTGGTTCTAAACATGTTGATCCCAATTTTCTTAAAAAGCAATAGAACCTTAGTTAAAGTAACAAGGCACAATGCCAATGGTGACTCTGGAATGGGAGCCACAGTGAACCACAACGAGGTGTCCAAGCCTTGTCTGTGTGGGGTGGTGAAGGTGGTGCTCATGCCAGGCCTCCCTCTGTGTGCACACCTTACTCACCCCACATTAGCTCAGACACCCTGCATTGGGCTGCCTGGCTTTGGGTGTCAGAATACATGTGAGGTGAGAATGGTAGCCCAGTGCAGGGAGTGGATGCTTAAGTGGGGTGAGCAGGGTGTTCACATAAGGGGCTGGCCTAGTAGGTGTTATCAGCGCTCAAGTGGGGAGACAGGGACCTCTACAGGGGGGCAGGCTGGTGCAAGTTGTCAGAGCAGGCTGATTAGGGTGAGGTGGGCTTTGGCATAAAGGGGCTACTGATGTGGAATGCCAGAGCCTGCATAGAGCAAGGAAGGGACCCACCTAGGGGACGATGGGGATGTGGGAGATTTGTTATATGAATCTCTGTGGGGATTAATCTAATAAGTAAACAATGTAAGGCTAATGATTTGATGTCTAAAGATTAGATGGTGTTGATGGTATTGATGCTAATTTCTTGGGTTTGATGGCTGGATTGTGGTTATATAAGAGTGTCCTTGTTTGTAGGAATTACACACTAAAGTATTTGGGACATGACAAGGCACCATGTCAGTAACTTTAGTCTCAAATGGCTCAAGAAAACAAAAGTTCTTTGTACTGTACTTGCAGCTTCTGTGTAAGCTTGAGATTGTTTTAAAATTAGGAGGAAATCCATTGCTTTCCCATATACAAAAACCATCAGTTTGAAGACATAACTGGAAAGAAAATCTGTTAGTAGCGACAAAAAAAACCCAAGATGCTAGGAAAAGCTTAACCAGAATTGTGAAAAATTTATTTGAGAAGAATTTTAAATACTCCTAGAACACAAAAAGAGACTTGAGTTATAGAAAGATGGTCTTAGTTCTCAGATAGGATTCATTTACACCATAAATTTAACGTGATTCCAATAAAAATAATAATTGCCTTAGTGTTACACAAGTTCTAAGCAATTTCTAAAATTTATGTGGAAAATAAGCAAGCAAGATTAGCTAGGAAAGTTATGACAAAAAGAAAAAAGACTGGTAAGGGAGAGGATTAACTCTGTCAGAGATTAAGAACATCTTATAAAACTTCTTTCCTGAAAACAGTGTGGCACTGACCCATGAAAGACAGAGAGACCAATGAGACAGAACAGAAAATCCGGAATCATTCCCAAGGACATATGGAAATGTCGTTTTTCATAAGGGGGCATTTCAGATCGTTGGGAAAATGATGGACTTTTTCATAAATGATACTGTATCAACTAGACAGTGATTTGTTCAGACATGAAGTTGGATTCATATTTCACATAAGCCACCAGACTAAACTGCAAACAGGTAAGAGATTCAAAAATGCAAGATAATATCATTCATGCAGTAGATTAAACATGGATAAATTCCTCTATAAACTTAGAAAGGGGAAAGCCTTTCTAGCAATGACTCTATATCCAGAAACATTAAATTAAAAGTTTGATAAATAAACTTCGATATGTAAAAAAAATTTTTTTTAAAGTACATTTTTTTTTTTTTTTACGATTTTCTTTTTCACTTTTTTCCCCCCAAAATCCCCCGGTACATAGTTGTGTATTTTTAGTTGTGGGTCCTTCTAGTTGTGGCATGTGGCATGCCGCCTCAGCATGGCTTGATGAGTGGTGCTATGTCCATGCCCAGGATTCGAACTGATGAAACCCTGGGTCACTGAAGCGGAGCACACAAACTTAACCACGCAGCCACGGGGCTGGCCCCCTGTAAAAAATTTTTTTTTAAAGTTTGTATGCCAGTAAGCAAATTCAAAATACAGACAGCAACCTTGGAAAAAACTATTGTAACATATATTACAATTAAAGAGCTAATTGAGCTAACATCTAAAGAATTCTGAAAATTCAGAAGAAAAAGACCAAAAACCTGATCGAAGAATGGACAAAAAACTAGACAGTTCACAGTAAAATATGTTTAAAACATGATGAAGAGTCTCAAGCTCTCTCATATTAAGAGAAATGGAAGTAAAATATGGAAAACAATGGAAATAAAAATTCTACTGAGACACTCTATTTCATCTCATAGGTTGCCAAAAATTCTAGAGTTAGCACACTCCAAGGACAAGGCTGTTTTCTTTTGATTGGTGTTGCAGGATATGTCTTTTACTTCTTCTGTAATTTTACTTTCATCCTATTTGTGTTTATATTTAAGACTGTCTACTGTCAACAGCAGAAAGTTAGTCTTGCATTTTTTTGTCCCGATTGACAATCTCTGTCCTTTAGTTGCAGTGTCTAATCTGCTTACATCTAATGCAACTACTGATAGGGTTAGGGTGAAGAATGCCATGTTGGCACTTGATTTCCACTTGTGTGATTAATTTTTCTTCCTTTGTCCTTCTTTTTGTTCCTACTTTGTCATATCTCCTTTTGTCTTCTTTACTGGCTTTAGTTCTCTCTCTATATATTATTTTACTGGCTACTCTAGGATTGCAATATGCCTCCTTCACATATCACAGTCTATTTTGAATTGACATTATACCACTTCATATAAGAACATTGTAATAAAATATTTCCATTTATCCCCCTCCTACCCTTTGAGTTATTTTTATCATGCATTTGTCTACTAGATTCCACAAATCCTAAAGCTTTTCTGCCTTAAATAGTCATTGATCTTTGAAAGGAATTTATATAAACTCTTCTACATTGGGTCACATTTCACAATTTTATTTCTCTTTTGTCTTTCCTGCCTACAATGGGGATCGTGTCCCTTCAGCCTGAGGAACTGATTTTAGTCTTTCTTCCAGGGCAGGACTGATGGCAATAAATTTTCGTATCTTTGTTTTTCTGAAAATTTCTTTCCTTTGCCCTCATTTTCAAATAATATGTTCACTGAAGATAGAATTCAGATATAGGTTGCCTTTTCCTTTCAACTATTTAGAAATGTCATCTCAGTGTCTTCTGACTTTCATCATTTCTGATGAGAGCTCATTGTTATTCTTGTTGTTTCTCTTCAAGTAATGCATATTGCTTTCCTCTTTGTCTACTTTCAGCCTTTTCTCTTTATCTTTATTTTGGAGGAAGATTGCCCTGAGCTAACATCTGTGCCCATCCTCCTCCATTTGTTGTATGGGGACGTGCGCCGCAGCATGGCTTCATAAGCAGTGTGCCGGTCTGTGCCCAGAGTCCGAACTGGCAAACCTTGGGCCACTGAAGCAGAGTGCATGAGCTTCACCACAGCACTGCCAGACGTGCTGCTATCTTTGGATTTGCCAGTTTGACTATTATGTACTTAGAAGTGGTTTTCTTTGTCCTTCCCAAGGTTCACTGAGCTTCCTGAACCTGTGGATGAGGAATATAGTCTAGCAATAGGCCTATGACGAAAAGGAACCAGTGGCTGCACTTCTTTTATGGTGAAATGTGTTTGTTGGACGAAAGCAGTGTTGTGTGAGATACCAAGAGAGGAAATCAACCCTGTGAGTTCTGTAAGTCCACAAAGGGGGGAACCGGCAGAAGTACAGTGGTGGGCAGGAAGGAAGAGCCATCCCAAGACACGCTCACGAAGGAAATTAGCAAGATCTCACTTTCCTTTGGGCCTCTCCCCCCCAGGAGCTGTCTTGGCGGTTCTCTCCCTGCCATCCTGGGACTCAGCATTTCTTGTGGGTCTGGAGGGAAGGAGGGGAGATGGGAGTGGGTTTGGGTGAGTAGAGGCATTTCCTTGAGGTCATTCCAGAGATCTTTTATTTATTTCTATTTAAATTTTCATTACAGAGGTACTTGAGGAACAGAAGGATTGTTTCCTCAAAGGCGGGGTGGGGCAGGGGACACTTCCACAGACAAAGGAGATTTGAAGGAATCAGCATGATTAGGGTGCTCACCCACCCCCATCCAAATGTGCCCCTGAGCAGACCTCAGCTCACCAAGGGAGGCCTTGGAATCCTTGTCACAGAATGGCTGCATAGCAGCCCAGAGGTTTTCTCTCCAGGGAGGAGTCTGAGCAGAAGCTCAGCTCTTGTTCAGGGGTGCCAGGAAGTCATCACGGGGCGGGGGTTAGACAACATGTCCGGGCTCTTGCTGGCCTGGCTGTCAGGGCTCCTGGGCTCAGTCCAGGCTCTGTTCTAACTCTGTGGTCCCTTCAGTCGGCCACTGCCCCCTCCTGGGACTGTGTTTCCCCCTCATCTCTCACAGGAAGAAGACCTGCAGCAGGGTCCTCATGTTTTAACCACAGAACCATTTACTCAAGTACATGTTATATCTAAACTCAATATACATGTGGCTGGGCAACTTATTAAATATTACTATGTTTTGCTTTTGGAGTTTTCCTTCTTGTCTTTTTCCATCAAGGAGCCAGGTTCTTAGCAAGTCTTCAAAGCAGGGATATTTTTTCGGCTCCAAATCAGAATCAGAGTGTGTCCTCACTGCTCTGCCCTTGTGAAAGTGCCCGCAGTCATGAAGAGATTGCGTTGCTGCCTGCCTTGCACACAGCAAAGTGGAAAAGGCCGTAGCTTCAAGGGTTACATGATCCCAGAGTACGTACCCCTGGTTGTGAGAGGGTAGTGCTGTGTGTGTTTGGAACAGGAACTCAGAGCTAGAACGTATGCTCAGTTCCCAGGTCCTGCCTGATATGAGAGGCAAGCTCTTAGAGAGATGGCTGCTGGGAGTGTTTCCTGAGCTGAGTCCAACTCAGGGAGATCTTCATTCAGCAAAGGATCCTGTACTCTATGTGTGGGCTCCAAGCCAAAAATCTCCTCAAGTCAAAAAATCTGGGTGGTCTGGAAACCATGGATGAAGCAGTGACCATCATGGTCTAATGAGAAGAGAACTTTCTCCGTTTTTCCAGACCTTGTGAACCTCCCTGTACAGTACAGTAACCACAGGGATCAGCTTTCCGGCCAGTCCTATTGGGTGGGTGTTTAGAGTCTGACTCTAGTTGCCTTCAAGCAAATACATAATACAGTTTTGCCTACCATCTGAATCTGTACAATGACATTCCTACCTGCTACTTTTAAGGCAAATGAAGGTAAGACTGCCCTTGCTGCCCCTCTCCCTCCCTAAGGGCTGCCCTCTCCTCTAGCTGAAGACGAGGCTCCAGTGGACAGAGTGTGGTGACTTCATCCCTAGAAACTAAATGACTGCTGTCATTTCCAAATCCCACGCCCTGCTGTTCTAGAGTCACACGTGCTCACGCTCACATGGACTGTGACCAGCAATAGGAACAGCACACAAGTACTTTATTCCTGTGGATTTCCCATGAGATCTAGGCCACATGCACTCATGTGAGGAAGGAAAGAGAGGTACATGATTTGGGTGAAACTCCCACTGTCAGTGTCCCTCGGGTTCCGATGACAGAGTCTGTATTAGGTCCACTGTGGATCCCCAGCGCCGGGCACGTAAGAGCTCAATCAGTGTGTTTGTTTATTGATGCAAAAATGGTGCTTTCCAGTCCTACTGCAGAGAGGGTAGGGCTAACTCAAAAGGCTGAGACAGCCTAGGTGGCCAGAGAGGGGTCTTAGCCTAGAGGCCAGCGGTGACTAAGAGGGACAGGCTGAAACGGACTCAGGTTATCAAGTGCCCAGGTGACCAATGCACCCTGAGCACTTCGGGGGACACTGGGCTGGATATGAGGGGTTGAGCTGGCCTTGCCAGGTGAGAGATGGGGCAGGGCTTCTGGAGAGACAGCCTGCCTGCTGTGTCCTCCATGAGTCCGCCTGTTGCCAGCACAAGCCTGGTCCGTTGGGTAGCCCTCTAGGACAGGGCATGAGCTGGGCAGGCATCTCAGGGGAGAGGCCCTGCTGGAACCACATGGGCCTCCAGGTATCTTAGGTAATAGGGCTACAAAGAAGTGCCCAACTCAGATCAGGCTTGTGTGGAGGGGACAGGAGTTGGTGGACACTGAGAACTCTCCATGGAAAGCAGGGATGGAGAAGAAGGGGCAGCCCGGAGACTGGAGGGCAAGCTGGGCCCCCAGGTCACAGGAGGGCAGGGAGGAAACTCAGGCTGGGTGAGATCGAGGAGCTTCTCCAGAGACCCATCCTGACTCCACCCCAGCTCCCTGGCTGTGGGAGAGAAATGTCCTGCTCAGGCAGCCTCTCCCCTCCCCAGTGTGTGTGGCTATGATGTTGACCTTCAGCCCCAGGCTTGCCTGCTTGGTGTCCGGGACCCATGGTGTCATCCCCCTTCCTCTCTGCCATCTAACACAGGGAAGGAGGTAAGAAGTTCACCCTGAGCCCCAGGACCAGAGAGGTTCATGTTTTCTCCTGATGGTGCTCAGCTGCAGCCCTGGCAGAAGGGCAGGCCCAGAGGAAGGTGTGGGTCAGAAAGAGCTGTGTAACAGCTTTGCTTGAGGTTTGGGGGAGGTGGTGGTGGGAGGGGGAGGAGCATGAAGCAGAAAACAGCAGATTTGTGCCATTGGCCTTCTAAGCACAGAGTAGGTGCCTGTGAATGAGGGTCAGTGAATAAACAAGAAACCAGCCTTTCCTGCTCAGCTCAGAGACATTTATTTAGTTGCTGGTGACATTCTGGATCAGCTCCAGAGAAGGTGGGCTTGTTCCTACAGTTAGAGGCTTTTCATAGGATTTCATGGTTTTCTTTATCCAGGGCAAGAAGCTCAAGACTTTGGTGAAGAGCCGTGGAGCTGTCCCGTCAACTCGTCCACCGAGGGCCACACCCTGGATCATGTCCTTACACACGAGAGGGCCCCCGGAGTCCCCCTGTGGACAGAGAGTGGGGAGGATTGAGTCTGTGCTCTCCCTGATCCTGCCCACCTGCATCCCAAGCGCCCTCTCAGTGATGGCCGCTTGGCCTGGCCTCCATGTGGGAGATCAGAGAGCAGGGCAGGACCCTGTGGGCCCCTCAGCTGCCCAGTCCTGACCCTGGACATTGTCACGGCTTCATTTCACTCAAGGGGCAGCTCCCTCTCCTCCCCCAGGTCCTGGATCCTCTCCCATGAGGGCGCTGTGGGACTGTGCTTCCGTCTACCGTTTAAGGACATGGAAGCACGCAGGTGAGGCTGACACTCAGCGTGGAAGGTGAGCCATTTAACCAAGATGGGAGCCAGCTCTGAGGAGCCACCTGGTTTGACTGCTGCACACCCAGGGAGCAGTTTTCTAACACGTGTGCCCAGCGTGGTGTAGAGTGTTGTAAATTCATCTTCCGGATGGAGCACCACGTTTGGATGCATCTCAGGCCCCTGGTACGCTCCCAGAAGGCCTGTGACTCCCCACTCTGGCTGCTGCCCCCTTCTCTTCCCAGGAGAAAGATCAGAGTCTAGGGGGTGGAGGAGTCCCTACTGCTTGGGTCTCCAGGTCCCGAAATACCCCTCTCCCCAGAGCAGAGCTAGGCAGATGCCCAGTCTCACCTGAAAGGAAGCCTTCCTTTCCTTCGGGTCCCCCACACACAGCATAGTGGTACTGTTGTAATAATCATATAAGCGGGCTTCGCACACCTCGTCCTGCTGCACCGCCAGCTCCACCTCCTGCAGTGTGTTGGAGTCACTGCCATTTGGGGCAACTTTCCCCCAGCCGGCCACATGGCACACCTCTCCAGGCCTCACCTGGGCTGTGCCCGAGGGCAGGATGAGGGGCCGCACAGCTGCAGTCAGCTTGGCCTTTCTCTCCAGCTGATGAGAAGAGGCAAGAAAGTCCAGCTCAGCCAGTGACCTCCTGGGCCTGGATACCGCAATGGGGCTGCACTGACTTCCCTCTCCCCTGAGCCACTGGGACTAGTCAGGTGGCCAAGATGAGGAGGAGGAAAGGGACAGGCCCCATTGGGAGGGGAAGCAATCTGGACCCAGGACAGCAAGAGCAGGAGGGAGGTTCCCTTACCTTTAGTATCATGATGTCATTGTAATAGTCTCCAGGAATATAGTCTGGGTGGCGGATGGCTTCTTTCACAGGGATGACCTGCTGGGTCCACTCTTGATTCCGGATGTTGTGGGCCCCCAGAGTCACCCTCATTGACCTGCAGGGAAAGGAGATTGGGGATGTGGGGGCAATCGGTCACAGGAGATCCAGCCCTGGAGTCATGATGGGAGGGTGACAGCCGGCGCAGGGCAAGGCTGCACCTAGGGGAAATCGAGACAACATGAAGGCCTGGTTCTAAGTGACTGTGTGTCCTGTGCTTCTCAAGGACACTGAGAGGAGGGCTTCTGGAAACTTTCTCTTGCCCTCAGGCAATATTGTGAAAGGACTCTGAGCTTGCCTATTGACTGGAATGCATGCTTTCATCCTCCACAGTTGCTTTAGTTGGCCAGTGTGGTCTCTCTTCTCAACTGAGCCTCTTGCTCTCACCTCTGACCCTCGGACTGCAAAGCTTCTGTGTCCTGTTTCTCACTTTCCATGGCCCAGTCATGCTCTCAGATGGCTCCTCACAAGAGCTTTTCTGGCACTGAGTTACCAGAAGCTTAGGGAGCTCCCCTCGGCTGCTGTCCATGGGCAGAGGACAGGGCTCCCTCTTGGGGACTCAGGAGGTGTCAGCTGTCAGGGGCCTCTCACCTTCCCCAGCAGTGAGCAGCTGTCAGAACACTGTCCAGTTCCACGAGGGCACCGCCACACCTCTTGATCTTCCCCGTCATGACAACCCGAATGAACGCCATGTAGGGGCGAAAGTGGGGCCTGACCTCATGTCCTCCGATGATGATTCCTGAAAGGAAAAACTGGAAGATGAGCTTTCTGGAAGCAGCTGTGGTCAGGAAGGAAGGCTCCAGAAGGTGGCAATTGAGGGTGGGGTCTACAATACCCTGCAGAAACCAGGCGAGAGTCCTCCCAGGTTCTCTCTGGAGCAGAATAACCTTTTCTGGATGTGGAGCCTCCAACTCCCCTTTGAGAAAGCGGAGGATGGTGCTTCTTGTCCCTGTCCTGCTTCAGACCATGTATGGGAGGGGTGAGAGCTGTCTTCACAATGGTGGAGCCCCAGGGGATTGTGGACAGGGCCCTGCTGACGCCTTCTGTGTCAGGGAGTCTCCCAACCCTTCTGAGCCTTTGCTAAGGTCCTGACTGGTGCCCGTATCTAACAATCTGTCCATGAGCTTGTGGAGTTGGATTTTCTACAATCCTCATGTCCTGTGGGCTAACCTGTCCTGGGATCTCAGTAAACATTTTTTGACTGTGTGAATGAATGGCCTTCACTTAGCTTTCTGCTGAGGTTTGGTGGGGATTGTGCTTGTAGGATTGAAGGCCATCATCATGTAGGGATGGTACTGTGTGGAGCAGCCTATGGCTTGGGAAGGCGGGGGGAGGTGGGGTGGAAAATGGGGTCTCTGGGCCTCTGGCAGAGTCAAAGCAACAGGAAAGCCCTGCATGCAGTCACCCAGCCCGTTCAGACTTCCACTGCTCCCTGGGGTCCTCTCCTTGGAGGGGTTTGGGGATGAGGGCACCAAGAAGTGAAACTGTTTTTTGGCTGGTTCCAGTGACAGTTCCACTACTGCAGCTGGTTTGTCTGATCTGCCCTTTCCTGAGTTGGACTGAGGGATTTTAATTACTTGTCTTTTAGAGCTCCATTTCCGCTGCCAAAGGCCTTTCTATGAATAGCTGGCTTTCCAGTTGATAAGAGAGAAGCTCACACACTGAATCTTTTAGTGAACACCCTGCCTTCCTGACATCCTTGTTGGGTGTCTATGCAGCATCAGACTTGTTAGTCTAAGTTTGGGATGGGAGCTGGGTTCTAGAAAATTCTTGGTCTGAAATTGAGGAAAATCAGTGACTGTGCTGGGTAGAAGGGTCAGGAGTCCAGAGGGTTTTGTGAGTTGGGCTGGAGCCTCTGGCATGGGGATGGTCACTCACCTGTCCCAGGCTCGGAGGGCAGAAGAAAGGCCAACAAGAGCAGGAGTGGCTGCATCTTCCTTGAAAGTCCGCCCAGGTCAGAGCTGCTGGTCGCTCTTCCTTCTAAATACTTGGTCGAGGAGAGGAAGGCAGGGGTGTGGCCCAGGGCCTTACAGACCTCCTCCACCTGTGCTGCTGGTTTTCTTGCATCATCTGCAAGGTGATTTGTTGAAGTTCTCTGGCTCTGGGTAGGTGACAGAAGCAGTCTCACCACACTTGCACTCCCTGTGCTGAGTCACAAAGTGAAAGCAAGAAGAAAGAACAAGAAAGGGGAGCCTTTGCTGCAGCCAGCAGAGGAGCTGGAGCCTAGGAGCCCCTCAGTGACCGAATCAAGAATGTCTCTTTTTCTCACCTCTTGGCTCTTTTTCCATCCTGATGAAGTCAAGAATAATTATTTAGCAAGCTAACTCCAGGGAGATGAGCGTGATAGCTCCCCCACTTGAGAAGATGGTGGTTAGCTGGGGTAGACTGAGAATCGGTGGTACCAGCTGGTAAAGGCTGTAGTGGGGGTCTGCTTGGTGGTGGGAGATAGAGGCTGGACCTGCCTAAATAGCATGTAGAGCTGGACACACCCAAACCCCAAATGGTAACCCCACTTCCTCTCTGGCTACCAGTCTAGGCTTGTATTTTGGAATATTTAGGATCACCTCTTTCAATGTGAATATTCTGTGACAATCAGAGCTTCTCTTCTCCCACGATTTTGAGCAAAGTTCCTGGAATTGATATTCCTTGGACCAAAACAAACCATCAGCGGGTCTGTGAGAATTGAGGGGCCTGATTGGTTTATGCTTGGGTCTTGTAGCATGAGGTGGGGACTGTTACCCATATCATAGTGCCTGGTATCTGCAGAGAGGGTTCATCTCAAGAGATGCAGGTCACTGTTGCCAGGAGATGGGGAAGTAGATGCCAATTGTCCTATAATTCCTATGCACTAAGAAGTCTGTCTGGGGTGCAGTGAACCATGACTCTGATGTCCCTGCACCTAACAGTTATAAATATTTGCAAACAGATTATCCCAACACTCTTACCAGTGTTACGAGAGGTGAAGGAGTCATGGAGCAGGAGGCATCATGAGCTCTAACAGCCTAACCCCAATTCTGCTGAAGGAACAGCATCCTATGAAGACATAGAAAACAGAGGAAGGCAACCTGCTTAAGCATTAAGGATGAAGATGACTGGGTGGTGGAATTCTCAGGAATTTTAATGTTCTTATTGCTATTTTCTGCTTCTACTGTTTTCCTCTATGAGTGTGTAATACTTTTCCACTCTGCATACATTTTCCTGTATTCAAACACACTCATGGATGGCAAGCATTCAGCAGACTCCTTCTTCACGGTCTAGCTTCTCTAAGGTGGATGTTTTCAAAATGAGGTTACTTTCGTGGAGATAGGGCTTTCTGGAGGCTTTGGGATTAGCCAGAAATGGTGTCCCTTTCCCCTAATTGAGAGCCTCCAAGAGCACGAATATGACAACAGTCTGCCTTGAATTTGTAATTAGGCAACTGTGTACTTCCTAAAACAACATGCATCTATCCAATCCTACTCTTTGTAGAGCTTCCTTTTTGTTTTAACCCAACAATTTTTCTGTTTGTATAAATGCCAAAGTACCCAGCACTGGTCTCTCATAAAACACACTAGCCAAGAGCCCAGTCATCCATCAACTTCTTGGTAGTTTCAGGCAACTTCAAACTGCTAGGCATGAGAGTGAGGAGCAGAGATTGGGGATGAAGTACAGATGGGACATTGATGAGAGTGCTAGGAAGTGAAGGTATTGACAGAACAGGAGAGCTTGAGAGGAGGGGTTTGACTGAGAAATGCACTTGAGGTCACTCTGTGGTCCCAGGTTGTCCTGATAAAGCTAATGTTGTTCTCAACTTCTTGATATTTCAAAGCTTTAAGGGCCCCACTGTTAAAGTAGCTGGGGCCATGCAGATGGAGACTGAAAAGGAGAAACAAAGCATTGTCACTCATTCTGAGTTCCCTTAGTCACTCCTGTCCCACCTGGCACAGGTAATCTGACGCCCCGGCTCCCAGGGTACCCCCTGGATCCAGATCATATTGCAAAGCAGTTGCCCCTGTCTGCTCTCCTTCTGCCCCTCTTGGCCCCCTGTCTCATTGGACCCACACCTAGCTGATCATGACTCTGCTGCTCTGACCAAGGGCAGAAGGCACCTGTGCCTGTGCTTAGCCATCATGTCTGGAGAGAAGCTTGGCTGCTCTTGTGAGGTTCTCATTAATAAATTTGTAATGGCTTTAGAAATTTTCAGTGACCAGAGAGAGAAAAGAAAGAAGAGAAGTGAACAGAGTGTCAGGGATGTGTAGGACACCACATTCAATATGCATGTAATGGGAGTCCCAGAAGGAGAGAAGAGAGAGAAAGGAGAAGAAAAAAAATTTGAAGAAATAATGGCTGAAAATTTCTCAATTTTGGTGTAAATAGACCCAAGACATCCATAATCCTTAATGTACACCCAGAATAAGCTCAAGAAACTCCAGGGAGAATAAAGTACCATAGATGAATGGGCCAGATCTCCTGCCTTCCTCCCTCCCTTCTACCCTAGATCTCATGGTCTCCCGTCCAGCCAAGCCCTCTCTCCAGACAGACCTCTGGCTCCTTCTCCCCACAGCTGCTGCTTCTATGTCGTGTTAGTGGGGGAAATGCTGGTGTGCAGCTACTTGTGAGTCTGTGAAAGCAACCAGACATTATGTCTTTTCTACTTGACTTAGAAACCTGAATGCTCAAAAGGAAAATGTAGCTCCAACGATGCCATATATGTGCAGAGGATGTCGCTGCCCACTTTCTACAAGAAGTGTTTTCTACCATTAGAGCTTTATTCCTTTTGTATTACAATAGATTCGTTTTTACAACTACTTTTTAAATCGTGGTAATATACATTTTACATAAAATTTAGCTATCAACATTTTCCCAGGACTCAGCCTGTCCTAAATCAGAGGCAGAGCACTGGCCTCAGCCTCGGTTCAATCTGGCTCTATTCTCCAGCTGGCAGGAAGAGTGCAGGCCCTCAGGGACTCCTGGGCAGAGCTCACCTCTTGCCCCCACCATTATCTGCAACTCTGTGCCTGCCTCATCCTCCTTGGCCCCAAGACAGGATGGAGCCTCCATGTTGGGAGAAAGCCAGCTGGGCTGGGGAACAAGAGCATGAGGTTGATGGTACCTGGAGTAACATGATGTCATTCAGGTTGGTCTGCTGATCATATTCAGGGTGGCGGATGCTCTGAGCACAGATATGCGCTGCTGGGTGCTTTCCAGCCTCTGAAGTTCTGGGCCCCAGGATGACATTTATAGAGCTGCAAAGGAAAGGTGGCCTAGAGGTAGCCGGAGCCGCAGGAGCTCGGTCCACCAGCGCTGCAGGGGAGGAGGATGGTGAGACAGTAGCTGAGGGAATTGAGGGGATGGGAGGGCTCTGGGGCTGAGCTGTCTGTGCCCTCCGCTCCTCAAAGCCCTGAGCTGGGGCTGGTGGGGGACACAGGGACCTTGAGTTTTACTTCCCCCAGAACATATTGAGAGAGAGCTTCAAATCATATTTTGGGCCCCAGTGGAGCCTTCGTTTTCCCCCATCGTTCTTCTTGATCATGTCCTTCTTTCCTCCTCATTTACACTGGCCTGTTTCTGCCCCCAGACCTACTTGGTCTCTTTGTCACCCCTTCATTGCTACTACCCTGGTTTTCATGATCCCCTTATGAACGCTTCATGGCCCTTGTGACTGGTTGCCCAGGAAGCTCCTTAGTTCCTCCTGTTCCCCAGCAGAGAGCTGCCATCAGCACAGTCTTCTCACACTGGGAACACCTGGCAGGTGTCCAGACTTTCTCCAAAGTATGTTCTTGGCTCCGTTAGTTAAAAATTTTTCTGTTCTCTCATTTCTTTCTTGAAGTTGTCCGTGGAGAATGGAGTATATGAGAGTAGATAGGGATGTGAATGTTTTTAAATGTTTTTGTTTCCCATTTTAGTTCAGTTACAACTTATTTCTCCACTCGGATGCTGGGACATTAAAGTCGTGTGTTCCCACTTCCTCCCTGGGCCTCCTAGGCCACCAACCATGCAAATCTGGGCAAACTGATGCTGGGTCACTTCCTCTCTCTCCCTGTGATACTGCTGTAGTCAGAAACCAATCTTGGTGCTCTTGGCTTTGTAAGAGAGCAGTGTACTGCTGAGCTATTTCAGACGTCCTCAGGGCTTCCTTAATGCCACTCTCAGAAGGACGTTTTGGAAGCTCCTTGAGAAGTTTCTACTGATCAGCCTGTAATGTTTCATGGAGTGTCAGTGCTGGGAGAAGGCTGTGCCCGCACCATTGTCTTCCTACCACATGTGTCTGCTTGGAGAAAGACCCTCCCTTCAAGAACTGGCCTGTGCTGTTGTCCTTGTAGGAAAGAACAGGTGACATAGGAAATTCAGTGACATCTGTATACAATCTTCCCCTCAGAGTAGTTAGTGGGAAATAAGAACTCTGACCCCGTATGTGGCAGAGAAAGTTTTGAAAAAATACGCAAGACCCTCAGTGTTTCCTGGCAGAAACGCTTACTTCTGAGACTCAGCAGCTGGCTCTGAGGACCTGGGTAAATACAGGAAGAGGTGGAGGTGGACATATTCCGTAAGACCCTCTTCCACTAATGCTCAGACAATCCAAATATTCAAGATAGGAGAGTGGTAATACACATCGTGATATATTCATGGGATGAACTGCTGTCCAGCTGTTAGAAAGCGTTATGTTTTAGAGCACTGCTTAGTGGCATGGAGTGGTTTGTATCATCTAATATAAAGTGGAAAAGGTAGACTGTAGAACGGTGGATAGAATTTGATACAAATTCTGCAAAATGGAAAGACAAGAACCAGAACAACAATCTTATTTTCACTTTTATAATATCCATTTTTTTCTGTAAGAGTAATGTATTAGTTTTATAGGCAGAAAACAAGTTGAGGGATCATGATCGCTGTAAACAGCAAACACTATTAAGGATCGAGGTTGAGATGAGCTAGCAGTTTAGCGAAACAATTTCCTTTTCTTCCAGGGGACACAGGTGAACCACATTTGCAGTCTCACTTGAGGTTGGGTGTGGCTGTGTGAGTATTGCCGCAAATGGGATGTGAGTGGAAATGCTGTGGGCACCTTCCAGACATGGCCACAAACTCACTTCTGTGCCTGACCGTGTAGACTCCTCCGCTCCCAGACTGTGATGCAGGTGAACACAGGGAACACGGATGCCATCTTGAGGGGAGGAGCCTGGTCGTTTATTCGTGTGTTGTCCAGGCAGTTATTGTCCAGACTGGGACACGTGAGAGTCAAAGGGGCACT
The DNA here is from genome assembly GCF_041296235.1 of Equus asinus. Lineage (NCBI taxonomy): Eukaryota > Metazoa > Chordata > Mammalia > Perissodactyla > Equidae > Equus > Equus asinus. Next base: position 169,750,911 of record NC_091791.1, read on the forward strand.
ACTCACCAGGACTCGCATTTTGGACTGAGTGTGAGCAAGAATTAGACTTCTATTGTGTTAGTGACTGAAATGCTACAGTCTATCAGAATAGTTAGGGTTATCTTAACTAACACAGGGCCCACCTTCCTGAAGCCTCTTGGAATATTCTTAAAATAAAATTATTCTAAAAATTATGCAGTTTAAAGTATTGAATAAATTAGAAAATGGAAAGAAGAAGAAAAATGTTAACCCTAATCTCAGCACCAAATTGACCACTAATAGCACAGGTTTTTCCTTCCAGGTTTCTTTCTATGTTTTTTTTTCACATAGGTGTGATCACAATATATTTATTTTTAATGCTATAATTTAAATTATTCAATGTAAAAATTTCCCTCATTTTCTTAAAACAATTTTAGTGAATATCACTTTAGAATCTCATTTCTATTCAATAAATAGCCTGTTATTTAAATAATACAGAAAAATTATAGGAAAATTAGGCAAATGGATATGTAGGAAGAAAAAAGCTTAAAAGGAGAATATATGTAGAAACAAATATTTGATTCTAGTAGATACTGCTCTCTAGCGGCTTTGACTTAACATACCTGGAGAACATTCTCCATGTGTCAAAAAGAAATTCTATCTCAAAATTTTGGTTTCCCCAGTGTTCAAAGATTTTAAAATTTTGAAAAACTAGTCACCAATTTGGTGCGGAACATTGGCATGTTTCAAAGATTTGACTTTTGTAACAAATCTATGAGGACACTTACCTTGTCCACTTTTCTCAGTGTAGTGGATGGCTAGGTCAAAGGCTCCTTTTTTCCCTTTTTTATTAAGGACATTCTGTGCAAGGCGTGAAAATGCCTTTTCTCAATGTCCATACTGAATGTCGCCATCATTAGTTTTGAAAATCCTTCCCGATTAGATAAGCAAAAAATTATTAATGTTTTAATTTGCATTGATTAATTAGTGAGCTTTTACTTTTTTCTTAATGTTGATTGTATTTTTTCTTAACTTTCATATTAATCTTCTTAGCCTAGCTTTCTAAAGCCCTGGTTCATGTAGATGTCATGGGCTGCAGAATCTCTAGTGTGCATGTGCCATATTTTACCATTTCCCTCTTTTGGACATTAATACTGATTCCAATTTGAGGTATATTATTAAATAATGGTGCATGAACATCTTTATGGACAATACACACAGCCTCACACTTTAGACACATGTAGCAATAAGTCCTAGAAATAAAAGTCACTAGATCAAGAGAGAGAAATAGATGTAAAGTGACTTTGAATCCATTTTAAGGAAACAGGTGCCATCAAGAACAGCCCAGCCTTCCTGATGCTACAGGCCCTTGAAGGTCGTCATTTTCCTTCAAAACGTGTGTCATTCTAGCTCAAGTGCTCCTATCAGGTGTGAGGGGGAACTGTCCCACCAGGCACTGTCCTTCGAGGCCACATTCCCATGTCCCTGGTGGCAGATATCCCTGGCTACTCTCTTGCTGGCTCTGGCTTACACCCTGCGGCTCCGTAGGGCTCCTGGTGGCTGACTTTCTGGGGTCTCTATTTCTTTTGTGTGATGGCTTCTTGTCCTTTTTTACTGCTGTGACCTGAAGTTGTCCCCTGGCTCCTGCACCTTCTACCTTACATTTGCTCATCTCTGCACGTGCGTTCAGCTCTTCCCTCCCCTGTGCTTTTGCTGGTGCTGTGGGCCCCAGGGGAGGCTTGAAAGATGGACATGGGGACAGTCTTAGATGAAAAATGGGCTTTCATTTACTTTTCTATGTGCTGGATTTCGCTTTTCACATCCATGAATTGGTCATGTTTGTCACATCCAGTTCACAAGTGGTGCTGTTTGAAGGATACACCATCCTAAAATAAGGTCATCTGGGTCATGATAGTGAATGCAAATAATCAATAACCCATTCACAGATAAGAAAAATAGAGTGATATTTACTGAGCCAATGCTGAGGACTAACCCAGAAGTGCTGTCTCCACCAGGGAACAAAGCAGTTCAGAGAAGCATGGTTTAGAGCATGGCTAAGACCATTTCACAAGCAAGAACATATGGAAGCATGACAGGAATACAATGTTTTCCCAAAAGTCCCAAGCACATGTTTTGCTGCAGTTTAGCACATACATAGCAGGTCAAATTGACCTTGGTCCTCTGGGAAGAAGAGTTTATCTTGAAAGAAGTGCTGGCATTGGCGTCAGAGAAAGGGAGACATTCATCCTTGTCTTTAAAGAGTGCATTCTTTGCTTTGGGAAAATGTTTGAAGCAGATGTACAGTGTGTGTTGGGTGGGTCAGAAGTCAGGCTGCTCTGGGGAAAACAAGTTTTAGGCTGAATCATTGTTAAACCAGAATGGCTTACATATCAATAAGTAAAACCTTCTCATTATTCTTATTATTTTCGTTACAATGAAAGGTCTTACACTTCAAATGTGGCACTTTGTGGGTTTGTAGACTGCGGCTCATGCCTTCTACATGTCAGTAAATAAAGATAAGGCTGCCCAGGTGCCTCCTCCCTCCCTCCCTCCCCTCCAGACATGGACTCCACTGAGCGCAGACTGGGGACCTCAGGACCTGTGAGTCTCTGAGTCTCTTCCAATGTCACACGGCCCTTGTGGAATCAAACAACGTCACCCATATGAAACTGTAATGTACAATACAGATAAAATACAGAGAATTTAATTATTTTCAAGGCAATCTTGAGGATTCCAAACACAGATCCATCTGCCAAACTGACCTGCCTGGGGGAAGGGGAGGAATCAGGGGAGTTTAGAGGAAATTTCCCCTCACTGTAAGTTTCCCAGCATCCGGGACAGAAGCTATTATGTGTTTGGCACAAAGAGAGAGATCAAGAAATGATGTATTCATGGATGGCCTAGTGATCCTTTTCAGGGCTGCAGGCCGGGGGCCCTCAGGCTCACAAAGCTGCCGTAACCCAGGTTGGCAGCAGTGGGAGTCAGGCCAGGCTGAAAGGGGCTGAGGCTGCTGAGTGACTCCACCACCACATTTCCTGAAGCCCTGGGGGATGCTGGGCTGGATTGAGGACCAGAACTGTCCTTGCTCAGGTGGGAAGTGAGTACTGGCTTCTCTGACAGGGATCAGTTGGGCAGAACTCTGTTAGGGAGATGAGAGAGAGGCTGTCTCAAAACAGGGTGGGCTGGAAGGGAAAGGGGCTGGTGGCCAGGGCAGTAGGATGGAAAACAGGAGGTGGTCTGGGACAATCAGCCTGGGAGGAAGGTTAACTGAGCTCAGTGCTGACCCAGTGCAGGGCAGGAAATGGGACCTGAGTGAGGTTGGGGGCCATCATGGGAGCATCTGAGCGTCCGAAGCTAAAATATCCTGGCTGTGGGAGAAGCTGCCCCCACTACAGAGAGAGTCTCTGGCAACAGGAACCTCAGTGCCCATGGCCTGGCCCCCTGGCCTCCTGGGTCCCTGGAGTTACTCTCCTCCCACTGCCCTGCTCCTCTCTCTGCCAAATTGTCAGGGTGTTGGTGATGGTGGTTGGGTTAGAGAAGGTAAGAATTTTCTAAGGCTCAGGCAGGAACATATTTTGGGGAAGAAGATTGTCCTTTTATAATGGGCAGCCTTTAGACTCAGCCCTTGCACAGGGCCAAGCACCACAGAGGCATGACTGAGAAAGGATATGGCATAGGGTTTAGGGGAAAGGAGGGCTGGAGGAGAAAGGAGGAAGGACAGCCCACAACTGACAGCAGAGGGCTGCCTGGAGCATGCTGTTGCGTGTTGAAAGTGATTCAGTGAGTCAGTGAGACTTCAGTCATACTCGCTAGAGATCCATTTATTACGTCCCTGCAGTCCCACTGCCCGCCCCATGGGAGTCCTGCCTCTACCCCAGAAAAGATGGTCAGGCACAGAGGAAGGTCAGCCTACTGCCTGCTGCTTAAAGCGCTTCATTGTTCTCTTTATCCAGGGCAGAAAGTGTGAGACCTTCACGAATACTGGTGGAGCGTACCTGGTTTTTGTTCAGAGGAGGAAATACCCTGGGCCACGTTTTCACAGACGAGGGGGATCCCAGAGTCCTCCAGGTTGCAGAGAGAGGAAGGACTGAGCTGGCCTTCCCATGGTCCTACCCTTCCTGCCACTCCAGGGGTCAATGGTCTCTATTAGGGGCCCTCGTGGAAGATCAGGGCTAGGGCAGGTTTTGTCACTTCCCTCATCCCAGGCTCCAGCCTGGCTCTGACTGTTCCTTGAAGCTCCACCCAGGCCAAGGCTTTCACTCCAATCCTCGGGGAAATTTAGGTGAGGACCCGCTATGGGAAACTGATACTACCTATGATCAGCCTACATGCCTGATCATAAAAACTTAAAAACTAAAAGTTTTTAGGTAGGCTTAAAAACTAAAGACTGAATTCGGGTATGCAGGCTGCACAAGCTCTCAGGCTGAGGCATGAAGTTATGGCCACTCCCATTCCTGAGAGCTCCCCATTTCCTGTCTCCCTTGGCCTGTCTGGGTAGATGCTAGAAATCTTACCTTGAAACTCTTCTCCATCTTCTTCGGGTCCCCCACACAATTCTGGGTGGCCCCACTGTTATAGCTCTCGAAGAGGGATTCACTCTCCTGCCCTTCTGCATGGTCAGCTCCACCTCCTGAGGATTGGTTTCTAAAGTGTCAATTGAGACTTTCCCCCTGTCGGCCACACTGTACACCTCTCTGTGCCTCACCAGGGCCTTGCCCCTGGACAGGCTGTAAGGCCTCCCAGCTGCAGTCGGCTTGGCCTTTCTCTCCAGCTGATGGGAACTGGCAAGAAAGTCCAGCTCAGCCACTGGACACCGGGATGGGGCCGCACTGACCTCCCTCTCCCCTGAGCCACTTGGTCTTAGGTGGCCAGGACAGGGAGGAGGAAAGCGACAGGTCACACTGGGAGGGGAAAAAATCTGGACCCAGGACAATAAAAGCAGCTGGGAGGTTTCCTTACCTTTAGTATCAAGATGTCATTAGAGAAGTTCTTAAGATTAATGTCTGAGTGACAGATGGCTTCTCTTATAGTGATGACCTGCTGGGTCCTCTCTGGCTCCCAAATGACGTGGGCCCCACAGTTGACACTGATTGAGCTGCATAGAAAGTAGAATAGGGATGTGGGGGACATAGAGTCACAGGAGATCCATCTTCAGAGCTATGATGGGTGGGTGACATGGGGCAGGACGCGGTGTAGTTAGGGGAAATCTGTACAACAGGTGGACTGGGCAGTGAGTGACTCTGTCCCCTGTGCTTCTCAATGACGTTGAGGATAGGTCACCTAGAAGATTTCTCTTGCCCTCAGGCAATATTGAGAAAATACTCCGAGTTTGCCTTTTGACCCTAATGCATGCTTTCATCCTCCCCAGCTGCTTTCTTTGGCCAGTGTGGTCTTTCTTCTCAACTGGGCCACTTGCTCTCACCTCTGACCCTCTGACTCCAAAGCTCGACTGTCCTATTTCTCACTTTCCATGGCCTGGATATGTTCCCAGGTGGCTCTTCTTATTTGCTGTCTTCGCCTTGAGTTACCAGGAGCCTGGGGAGCTCCCCTGGGCTGCAGCCCTTGGGAAGAGGAAAGGGATCCCTGCAGGGGTCTCAGGAGGTGTCAGTTGTCTGTGGCCCCTCACCTTCCCCAGCAGTGACCAGTCCTTAGAACAATGTCCTTTCCCATGAGGATGCCGCCACATTTGTTCATTTTGTCCTTAAGTAGAAACTGAACGAAGGCCATGTAGGGGCGGGAGTGGAGCTTGGCCTCAAGTCCTTTGACGATGTCCTCTGAAAGAAAAGGTTGGAAGATGGGCTTTCTGGGAGTGGTTGTGGGTCAGGATGGAAAGCTCTGGAAAGTGATGATTGAGGGTGGGGTCTAAAGTGCTCTGCACACACCGGGGGAGAGTCCTCCCAGGTTCTCCTTGCAGCAGAATAACCTTCTCTGAACATAAAGCCTCAGAACTCCCTGTGAGAAAAGGGAGGACAGTCCTCAACCTACTTCAAACCATGCATGGAAGAGATGAGAGCCGTCTTCATGATGCTGGAGTCCCAGGGGATTGTGGACAGGGCTCCCCTGATCTTCTGTCTCAGGAAGTCTCCTAACCCATCTGTGCCTCTGCTAATATCCCAATTATGTCCTGTCTTTTATCTAATAATCTTTCTGTGAGCTTTTGGAGTTGGATTTTCTAAAATCTTCATATCCTAGTGTTTAACCCATCCTAGGATCTCCTTAAACAATTTTAGCCTGTGTGAATGAATGACCTTCACTGAGCTTTAGGTTGAAGTTTGTTGGGGATCATGTTGGTGGGATAGAAGGCCATCATCATGTGGGGAGGGCACTGTGTGGAGCAACCAAAAGCCTGGGAAGGCAGGGGAAGGTGGGGCAGAAAATGGCGTCCCTGGGCCTCTGGCAGACTCAAGGCAACAGGGGAATCCTGCGGCAGTCATCCAGCCACTTCTGAGATCCACCGCACCCTGGACAGAGATGAGGGTGTGACGGCACTGAGAAATGAACTTGTTAAGCTGGGTCCATGGACATGTCCCACTACTGAAGTTGGTTTATCTGAGCTGTCCTTTCTTGAGTGGGAGTGACTGATTTTAATTCATTGTCTTCTTAGGTTCAAGACCTCTGCCGAATGCCTTTCTGTGAACAACTCACTTGCCAGGTGATAAGAGAGAGCCTCACACACTAAATCTTTTAGTGAACACCCTTCCTTCTTGCCATCCTTGTTGAGTGTCTGTGCAGAATCTTACTTATTAGTCTAGGTTTGGGATGGGAGTTGGGGTCTAGAAAGTCCTTGGGCTGAAACTGAGGAAAATCCCTAACTTTGCTAGGCAGAAGGGTCAGGAATACAAACCACTTGTGTGATGGGCTGGAGCCTCTGGAATGGGGATGGTCACTCACCGGTCCCAGCCTCAGGAGGCAGAAGTAAGGCCAACAAGAGCAGGAGTGGCTGCAGCTTCACTGAAGTTCTGCCCAGGTCAGAGCTGCTGGTGTTTCTTCTTTCCAGACACACGGTCCATAACTGGAAGGCAGGCATGGAGGCTCAGGACCTCAGAGACCTCCTAGACCTGTGCTCTTCTGGTTGTCTTGTGCCATCTGCAAGCTGGTTGGTTGAAGTTCTCTGACTTGGGTAGGTGACAGTCGCACTGTCACCAGCCACTTGCACTCCTAATGCAGAGTCACAAGGTGAAAGCAAGAAGAAAGAACAAGAAGGCGAAGCCTGTGCTGCAGGCAGTGGAGGAGCTGGACCCCAGAAGCCCCTCAGTGACTGAATCTAGAATGTCTCCATTTCTCAGCTCTTGGCTCTTTTTCCATCCCAAAGAAGTCATGCGTAATTATTTAGCAAGCTAGGTCCAGGGAGATGAGTGAGATGGCTCCTGCCCTCGAGAAGATGGCACTCGCTGGAGTAGACTGGAATCAGTGGTTAGAGTGGTAAGGGCTGTGATGGGCTCTGCTTGGTGTTGTGAGATAGAGGTTGGACCTGCCTTAACAGCATGTAGATCTGGACATACCCCCAAACCCCAAATGGTAACTCCACTTCCTCTCTGACCACCAGTCCAGCCTCATCTTTTGGAATATTTAGAATCCCCTTGTTAAACGTAAATATTCTGTGACCAAGAGGGCTTCTCTTATCCCCCAGTTTTGAACAAAAGTCCTGGACTTGATATTCATTGGACCAAAACAAGCCATCCTTGAGTCCATCAGAACTGAGTTGCCTTATTGGTCTATTCTTGAATCATTTGGCACCCCTGGCCCTGAGGTGGGGACTGTTCCACTCAAATGATGGTATCTGTTTTCTGGTGACAGGGTATCCCTTGAGAAATGCTGGTCACTGGGGCCAGTTGAGGGGAAAATGGGTGCCGATCATCCTAAGAATTAGCATACAGTTAAGTATTCTTTGTCCTGGGTCCAGTGAGCCATGGCTCTGATGTCTGGGCCTAACAATTATATTCATTTGCCAACAGATTATCTGAATACTGTCTCCAGTATGACGACAGATGAAAGAGTAATGGAAAAGAAGGCATTTAGAGTTCTAAACAGCCCACTTCCAATTCTGTTAAAGCAACAACATCTTATGAAGACACATAGAGTGGAAGGCAGCCTGCTTAAGCATTAATGATGCTGATCTCTGAGTGGTGGAATTCTCAGGAATTTTAATGTTCTCATTGATGTGTTCTGCCTTTAACTGTCTTTCTATGATGAATATGTATTACTTTTCTACCCAAAATACATTTTCCCATAGTCGAAGCACCTGCATCAATGGCAAACATTCAGCAGACCACTTCTTTTTAGTGCAGCCTTCTCTAAGGTGGATGTTTTAAAAATGAGGTTACTTTACTGAATCCATTCTTATTTACAAGATTTAGAGATTCTTGAAAAATGGAAGAATAATTTACTGAAAAGCTATAGGCTCTGGGAGATTTTTGTGAATAAAGGAAGATTTAAGTATTTCTACTCTAGAGGTGGAAGCTTGTTAAGTCCCTGGCAGCCTCCCCTCTATCCCCTTCCACCCAGTGCATTTCTGTTTTCTGCCCCAGAGAAGATGGATGGATCAAACCTTGTGGCACTTTCTATCCAGGGTAGAAATCTTGAGGTCCTGGTATAGACTGCTGGATGTTTCCCATTCCTTTTTCCAAAGGAGACAGTGGTCTGGGTCACATTTTTACACAGGACATGGTCCCTGGAGTCCCCCTGTGGGCCGGGGAGGAGGAACTGAGCTGGGTCTTCTCCCGGCCCTCCTCTCCCTGCTGCCCTGTGGTTAAGTGGTCTCTGTTAAGGGCCTTTGAACGAGATCTGGGACATGACAGCCTTTTGGCCTTCCTTGGTCCTGGAGCCCCAGCCTGGCTCTTACAATCCCCTTTTTCTCCTCCCCTAGGAAGGCTCTGTTTACAAGTGGCTGTAGGACTGTCCCCTATCCCTCCAGGGTGATGACACCAGAGACTGAGTTGGTGACAAGGCTGCATACATAAAGATATAGCTAGCTCCCACTTTCCAAGATCTCCTCATAGCTAGGCTGTACCCAGTGCTGAGAATGGAAAATGCTGGGGATCTCACCTTAAAAAGAGTTTTCCTTTTTGTTGGGTCCCTCACACATATCTGGGTGGTGGTGTGGTAACGGTCTTTGTAGCAAGAGATGCGTTGCTTGTCCCTTTGGACTTCAAGTTATACCTCATGCAGTTTTTTAGCTGAGGGACTACTCCCACCCAGATGCTCCCGGTTAGCAACACTGCATACCATCCTTGGCTTTGCCAGTTCTCTCCTCCTGGGCAGTCTGAGGGGGTTCACAGAGGCAGTCAGGTTGGCCATCCTCTTCAAGCTGAAGGCAGAGGAAAGGAATCCATAAAGACTCCAGGGATCATCATGGGGTTGCCTTCTTCACAGCCCTGAGACAAGTGAAGGGGTCATACTGAGAAGGAGGGACAGGAATGAGGTCATGGGGGATGCAAAACCTCAGGATTAAAGTCTGCAAGAACCAGTGGAGCCATGTGCCCTACCCTTAGTAACACAATGTCCTTGGAGAAATTCCTAGGCTTGTGGTCTGGGTGGGGGATGGCTCCTCTCACAGGGATGGCCTGCTGGCTCCTTTCCTGCTCTTGCGTGTTGTAAGCCCCCAGGGTGAAGTGAATTGAGCGCAGAGAGTAGAGAGGGAGGTAGATGCACAGGAGTTGCACCCCAGGAGCTGTGAAGGAGGCAGGGAGGCTTGGCACAGGGCAGGACTGGAATGGGGAGGAATTACAGGGGTGGGGTCCCGGGGCTGAGCATCTCCATGTCCTATGCATCTTAGCATCCCATGCTGGGTTGCAGCTCCTGGAGCAGATTCCGGGTACTCAGTCGGTACAGAGCTTACCTTTCTCTAAGCAAAACTGTGAATTTCTCCTCTGTGTCATCTGGGCTTAGCGCACAACCGCAGCCTCCTCCTGATGCCACCTTTGATCACCCTCTCTCTTCCATAGACTCCTTGCATGGACTTATGCCTCTTTCCCCACAGCTTGTCTGTCCTCTGAAGGGCTCTTCAGTGTTACTAGGTGGCCCAGGTCTGTAACCCCTGAGAAGAGTCTTCTTTGTGAGGTGTTGCCCGAAGGGTGGGGCCACACGGTGCTCCTCACCTTCGTCAACAGCGAGCTGCTGTCAGCACAAAGTCCTCAAGTACAAGGAAACCCCCACAGCTTTTTCTATTCTCTGGAGTCTGGATCAGAAAATGCCAGATAGGAACAAGAATAAGGCTTGGTCTCATGACCTCTGAAGATTTTCCCCGAAAGAAGAATTCTACCCTGCTTGCCGTGCTCATGGCATCACAGGCTGGAGCAGGGAAATGGGGACAAAGGAGAGCAGGGCTGGAAGAACTTGGGGTGGCAAATAGTGGGGTCTGTAGTATCCAGCAGCAACCAAAAATGGGGTCCTGTGGGTTTCTGGAGTGGCAATCCGGGCTTGCCTAGTGACCCAGCACACTCAGACTCTCTCTCTCTGACAAAGAGAAGAGCAGTCCTCATTCTTTAACTCCTGCTGCTGATATACCAGTTGACAGACAGGAATGATGTTTGGAACAAGCTATGAATGCCCATTGGATCCTGGAAAATCCTTTCCCTGATGTTCTCTGGGTCCTGTCCCCTGTCTTGTTTTCCAGACATCACTGGGCTGCTGGTCTGTAATATTTGGGACAATGAGCTCAAGATGCTGGATTGTGTTTGATCTTTGTCTACTTGAGTCTGACACATCATAGGTGCCCAGTAAATGTCTTGGCTGCTCGAAGAAATGGCTCAGAGTTAGCCTCTGAGGAGGGGAGATTGGGGTAGTGCTGTTAGGGGTCTGAGCAGCAGGCAAGATGGAGCCTGCCAAAGCTGCTGTGACCATTGACTGAAAAGTTACCAGAGAGAACTTGAAAGTGAACTGGGATGCCACCAACTTTGGGATCAACTGGATCCTCAGCTTTTTTCCTGGAAAATCCCTCAGCATGGGAATGACAAACCTTGGAGAAGGGAGTGGTAATGGAGGATAGAGTTTAGGTCATTGAGTTAGAAAGCTGGTGGGCCTTGCTTTGATTTCAGAAGCCAGCCCCTTTCTCCAAGCTGCCCTTTCCTGGGGAATTAATTGTTTCTCATTCCCTCTTCCAACCTCCTTCCAGATGCCTCTGTAAAAGAACCCGCTTTCCAGATGACAAGCGTAGGGCTTTGAGAGGCACAGTACCCACTGGCCCTTCTGGAGAACAGCGTTCTGCCCTGCCATTCCTGCTGAGTTTTCATTATGCATAAGATTTGCTGGTGTTTGAGGGATGTTGGACCTGGAGTTCAGAAAGTTCCTGGGATGGACTGGCACCAGGATGTGTCTGAGTGCAGCATTGGAGCTGGGCTGTGCCAGTGTGAGAGGAAGCTGCACCTCTATTGGTGGGGACAGACACTGACCTGCCTCTTCCCTGCAGGACTTGAAAGGCCAACAGGAGCGTCAGTGACTAAGTGTCCCAAGGAAGACTGCTAAGGTCACAGCTGCTGGTACTTCCTCCTTGTCATGTAACTCCCAAGTGTCTCCTCATTGTTGTGGCTTTTATCACATAAGTTTCCCTCTGAATGCCTCACACTGCTGTCTGATCAAGTCCTCGGGCCTGAGTGGGGGAAGAGCTTATCAGTCACCACACAAGCACTCGTAGCTATTGTCTCAGTGCTGAGCATACTCACAGGAAGCAGGGACTTCTGGCCACATGTGGGGTGGTTGGGGATATTGATAGCCAGTAGTAGGTCCTTGAGCACCTGCAACCTGACTCTTGTGATGATAGATCTAAGATCATCTTCATTTCCTTGACTCTCTTTGGATGTCATTATTGAGGATGATCATTTATGGAAGCCCTTTTCTGTGTGAGACTAGGGGATATTGAGATGAGATTCCTTGCTTCTAGTGGAGGTGCCAAAGCCATCAGCGAGTGGACAATGATGGTGAGGACCATGGTTAGAGGGGTGGACAGAAAGTAGGGTACCTGCTGAAGAGGGTGCATTCCAGTTACTAAAGAACTGAGTGGTTTAAAAGAACCAGAACAACATTGATTTTGCCCATGAATCTGTGTTTTGGTCAGGGTTTAGTGTGGATAGGTACCCTCTGTTCCCTCGGTGTCAGGGGAGGCTTGAAGCCCGGAGGTCAGAATCACCTGAAGGCTCGCTCATACATTCCCAGTGATTGGTGCTGGCTGTATGCTCGGCACGTCCCTTCCTCTCCACGAGGGCCTCTCAAGTAGTCTCTGTGCATGAGATTGCTGGGTCTTCCTCGCAACGTGATGCTTGGCTTCCCCAGAGTGAGCATCTCCCAAAATGCCAGCCAGGTAGAAGCTGTTCTTTTGATTACCTAGACTTTGAAGTCATAATGAATCCATTCTACAATATTTCTCTATTTGGGGCAATCAAAATCCACCCCATAGCCCCAAGTAAAAAGGAAAGAGCATAAACCCCACCTGTGAGTGGGAGGAGTGTTGCAGTCCTATAAGAAGAACTTGTGGGATGGGCCATATACAGAGGCCATCCCAGCAAAGCACAATCTGTTAAGCTGCTCTAGGTGCCTGTAGAGTTGGTCAGAGGCTCTGATCCTTCTAAATCTAGGTCACGGCTTTTGGTTGGCAGGAGTCTGCTCTGTCCAAATCCCATGTCCTGAGAACGGAAGAAGGTTGATTCTTCCCAAAGTTATTCTCCTCAATGAATTACTGATACCACGTGAAATGGGAATGGATGCCAGGGAGTCAAAGCAGTATTCTCACACCACTGCCCAGAGAACGACATTTCTCATATCCCAGTACCAGTTGCTAAATGAGTCCTGATTATCTCCCGATAATGGAAAAAGAGGAGTGAGGCATGGAATTGAAAATACTGTTGGTTCTAAACATGTTGATCCAAATTCTCTTAAAAATCAATAGAACCTTAGTTAAAGAAACAAAGCACAATGTCAATGGTGAGTCTGGCAGGGGATCCACAGTGAACCAGATCAAGGTATCCAAGCTGTGTCTGTGTGGGGTGAGGAAGGTGCTCACGTCAGGCCTCCCTCCTGTGTGGACACCCTCCTCACCTCACGTTGGCTCAGACACCCTGCACTGGGCAGCACAGCTTGGGGTGTCAGACTACCTGTGAGGTGAGGATGGCAGCCCAGTGCAGGGAGTGGATGCCCAAGTCGGGTGAGCAGGGTGTTCACATAAGGGGCTGGCCTAGTATGTGGTATTGGAGCTCAAGTGGGGAGACAGGGGCCTCTACAGGGGGGCAGGCTGGTCCAATTTGTCAGAGCAGACTGCTTAGGGTGAGGTGGGCTTTGGCCTGAAAGGGCTACTGATGTGGAATGTCAGAGCCTGCACAGAGCAAGGAGGAGACCCATTTAGCGGAAGTTGGGGATGTGAGAGATTTGTTAGGGGATGAGAGGAGATCCTCTGTGGGGATTAATCAAATAAGTAAGCATAGTAAAGCTAATGATTAGATGTCTAAAGATTTGAAGGTATTGATGGTATCGATGGTGATTTCCTGGGTTTGATGGCTGAATTGTGGTTGTGTAAGAGTGTCCTTGTTTGCCACTTAAAGTATTTGGGAAGTGACAGAGCACCACGTCAGTAACTTTACTCTCAAATGGCTCAAGAAAACACAAGATCTTGTATTGTACTTGCAACTTTTCTGTCAGCTTGAGATTGTTTCAAAATTAGAAGAAAATCCATAGCTTTCACATATGGAAACAACCATCAGTTTGGCGATACATCTGAAAAGAAAACCTGTTAATAGCAACAAAAAAAACAAGATGCTAGGAAAAACGTAATCAGAATTCTGAAAAATTTATTTGTGGACAACTTTTAAATACTTCTTAAAACACAAAAATAGACTTGAGTTATAGAAAGATAGTCTTATTTCTCAGATAGTATGGATTTACAACAAAAAGGTGTAATTTCTCCCCAAATTAATATATAAATTTAATGTGATTCCAATAAAATGCCAATTTTTTCCCTAGTGTTACACAAGTTTAGACAATTTCTAAAATTTATTTGGAAAATAAGCAAGCAAGATTAGCAAGGGAAATTAGGAGAAAAAGAAAAAAGACTAGTAATGGAGAGGATTAACACTGTCAGATATTAAGAACATCTTATAAAACATCTTTCCTGAAAACAGTGTGGCACTGACTCATGAAACCATCAAACAGAATAGAAAATCCAGAAACATTCTCAATTACATAAGGAAGTATAGTTTATCATAAGGGGGCAGTTCAAATCGTTGGGGGAAATGATGGACATCTTAATAAATGATACTGGAACAACTAGATAGTGATTTGTTAAGAGATTAAGTTGGAGTCATATTTCACATAAACCACCAGAATAAACTGCAAACAGATAAGAGATTCAAGTACACAAAACAATATCATTCATGCACTAGAAATAAACATGGATAAATTCCTTTATAAACTGAGGAAGGGAAAAGCCTTTCCAGCAATGACTCTAAATCCATAAACATTAATAGAAAAGATTGACAAATAAACTTCGACATGTAAAAAAAAAATTTAAGGTTTTTATGTCAGAAAGCAGTGTAAGCAAATTGAAAATACAGACAGCAAACTTGGAAGAAACTATTGCAACACATATCACAATTAAAAAGCTAATCTATCTAATATATAAAGAACTGTGGAAATTCAGAAGAAAAAGATCAAAAACCTGATAGAAGAATGGGCAAAAGACTAGACAATTCACAGGAAAATATATTTAAAACATTCTATTGAGTCTCAAGCTCAATCATATGAAGAGAAATGGAAATAACATATGGAAAAAAATAGAAATAAAAATTCTATTGAGACACTCTATTTCATCTCATAAGTGACCAAAAATTCTAAAGTTAAACTGCCCACTCCACGAGCAAGGCTGTTTTCTTCGGCTTGGTGTTGCAGGATACGTCTTTTTTTTTCTTCTGTAATTTTACTTTCACCTTATTTGTGTTTGTATTTAAGACTGTCTACTGTCAACAGCAGAAAATTGGTCTTGCATTTTTTTATCCAGATTGACAATCTCTGCCCTTTAGTTGCAGTGTCTAACCTGCTTACATTTAATGCAACTACTGATAGGATTAGGGTGAAGAAGACCATGTTGATACTTGATTTCTACTTGTGTGATTGATTTTTTTTCCTTTGCCCTTCTTTTCCTGCCTTCTTTTGTTATATCTCCTTTTGTCTTCTTTATTGGCTTTAAGTTCTATCTCTGTATATTATTTTAGTGGCTACTCTAGGATTGCAATATGCCTCCTTCACATATCACAATCTATTTTGAAGTAATGTTATACCACTTCATATAAGAACATTGTAATAAAATATTTCCATTTACCCTCCCCTCCTACGCTTTGAGTTATTTTTATCATACATTTGGCTACTATGTTCCATAAATCCTAAAGCTTTTTGCCGTAAATAGTCATTAATCTTTAAATGAAATTTATATAAAGTCTTTTAAATTTGGTACCATTTCACAATTTTATTTCTCTTTTGTCCTTCCTGCCTACAATGGAGAACATTTCTCTTCAGCCTGAGCAACTTCTTTTAGTCTTTTTTTTTTTTACTTTTTATTAAGATTATGATAGTTTACAACCTTGTGAAATTTCAGTTGTACATTATTGTCAGTCATGTTGTAGGTACACCACTTCACCCTTTGTGCCTACCCCCCAAGCCCCCTTTCCCCTAGTAACCACCAGTCTGTTCTCTTTGTCTACGTGTTCAACTTCCATCTATGGGTGGAGTCATACAGAGTTCGTCTTTCTCTTTCTGGCTTATTTCGCTTAACATAATACCTTCAAGGTCCATCCATGGTGTTGTGAATGGGACGATTTTATCCTTTTTTATGGCTGAGTAGTATTCCATTGTATATATATAACATATCTTCTTTATCCAATCATCAGTTGATGGACACTTACGTTGCTTCCATGTCTTGGCTATTGTAAATAATGCTGCAATGAACATAGGGGTGCACGGGACTTTTGGAATTGCTGATTTCAAGTTCTTTGGATAGATACACAGTAGTGGGATGGCTGGGTTATATGATATTTGTATTTTTAATTTTTTGAGAAATTTCCATACTGTTTTCCATAGTGGCTGCACCAGTTTGCATTCCCACCAACAGTGTATGAGGGTTCCCTTTCCTCCACAACTTCTCCAAAATTTGTCACTTTTTGTTTTGGTTATTTTAGCCATTCTAACAGGTGTAAGGTGATATCTTAGTGTAGTTTTGGTTTGCATTTTCCTGATGATTAGTGATGACGAGCATCTTTTCATGTGTCTTTGGCCATCTGTATATCTTCTTTGGAGAAATGTCTTTTCATGTCCCCTGCCCATTTTTTGATTGAGTTGTTTGATTTTTTATTGTTGAGCTGTGTGAGTTCTTTATATATTATGGAGATTAACCCTTTGTCAGATATATAATTTGTAAATATTGTTTTTTTGTTTCACTCCTGTTTTCCCTTGCCTTGAAGAAGCTCTTTAGTCTGATGAAGTCCCATTTGTTTATTCTTTCTATTGTTTCCCTTGTCTGAGAAGATGTGGTGTCCAAAAAGATCCTTTTGATACTGATGTCAAAGAGAGTACTGGCTATATTTTCTTCAAGAAACTTATGGTTTCAGGTGTAATCTTTAGGTCTTGATCCATTTAGAGTTTATTTTTGTGAATGGTTAAAAAGAATGGTCCATTTTCATTCTTTTACATGTGGTTCTCCAGTTTTCCCAGCACCATTTGTTGAAGAGACTTTCTTTTCTCCATTGTAGGCCCTCAGCGCCTTTGTCAAAGTTTAGGTGTCCATAGATGTGTGGTTTTATTCCTGGGCTTTCAATTCTGTTCCATTGATCTTTGCACCTGTTTTTGTACCAGTACCATGCTGTTTTGATTACTGTAGCTTTGTAGTATGTTTTGAAATCAGGGATTGTGATGCCTACAGCTTTGTTCTTTTTTCTCAGGATTGCTTTGGCTATTTGGGGTCTTTTGTTGTTCCATATGAATTTTAGTATTCTTTGTTCTATTTCTGTAGAGATTTTCATTGGGATTCTGATTGGGATTGCGTGGAATTTATAGATTGCTTTAGGTAGTATGGACATTTTAACTATGTTTATTCTTCCAATCCATGTGCATGGAATGTCTTTCCATCTCTTCATGTCATCATCAATTTCTTTCAGGAAAGTCTTGTAGTTTTCATTGTATAGGTCTTTCATTTCCTTGGTTAAATTCACCCCAAGGTATTTTATTCTTTTTGTTGAGATTGTGAATGGGATTGTGTTCTTGAGTCCTTTTTTTGTTAGTTTGTTGTTAGAGTATAGAAATGGTAATGATTTGTATATGTTGATTTTATACCCTGCAACTTTGCTGTAGCTGTTGATTATTTCTAATAGTTTTCCAATGGATTCTTTGGGGTTTTCTATATATAAGATCATGTCATCTGCAAACAGGGAGAGTTTCACTTCTTCATTGCCTATTTGGGTTCCTTTTATTTCTTTTTCCTGCCAAATTGCTCTGGCCAAAACCTCCAGTACCATGTTGAATAAGAGTGGTGAGAGTGGACACACTTGTCTTGTTCCTGTTCTCAGAGGGATAGCTTTCAGCTTTTGCCCATTGAGTATGATGTTGGCTGTAGGTTTGTCATATATGGCCTTTATTATGTTGAGGTACTTTCCTTCTGTACCCATTTTATTGAGAGTTTTTATCATAAATGGATGTTGGATCTTGTTGAATGCTTTCTCTGCATCTATTGAGATGATCCATGTGGTTTTTGTTTCTCATTTTATTAATGTGGTGTATCACGTTGATTGACTTGAGGATGTTGAACCATTCTTGTTTCCCTGGGGTATAAATTCCACTCGATCATGGTGTATAATCTTTTAATGCATTGCTGTATTCGGTTTGCCAAAATTTTGTTGAGGATTTTTGCATCTATGTTCATCAGTGGTATTGGCCTGTAGTTTTCCTTCTTTGTGTTGTCCTTGTCTGGTTTTGGGATCAGGGTGATATTGGCTTCATAGAATGTGTTAGGGAGTGCTCCATCTTCCTCAATTTTCTGAAATAATTTGAGAAGGATAGGTATTAAATCTTCTTTGAATGTGTGGTAGAATTCTCCAGAGAAGCCAGATGGAACTTTTATTTGGACTTTTGTTTTTGGGGAGACTTTTGATTACTGTTTCGATTTCTTTGCTTGTGATTGGTCTATTCAGCTTCTCGATTTCTTCCTGTTTCAGTTTTGGGAGGTTGTAAGAGTCTAAGAATTTATTCATTTCTTCTAGGTTGTCCAATTTGTTGGCATATAGTTTTTCATAGTATTCTCTTATGCTCTTTTGTATTTCTGTGGTATCCATTGTGATTTCTCCTCTCTCATTTCCAATTTTATTTATTTATTCTTCTCTCTTTTTTCTCAGTGAGTTTGGCTAAAGGTCTGTCAATTTTGTTTGCTTTTTCAAAGAACCAACTCTTTGTTTCATTGATCCTTTGTATTGTCTTTTTTGTTTCAATTTCACTTATTTCTGCTCTAATTTTTATTATTACCCTCCTTCTTCTGGCTTTGGGGTTTGTTTGTTCTTCTTTTTCTAATTCTGTTAGTTGTCATTTGAAATTGCTTATCTGAGATTTTCTCGTTTATTGAGGTGAGACTGTATTGCAATGAATTTCCCTCCTAGGGCCGCTTTTGCTGCATCCAAAATGAGTTGGTATGGCTTGTTTTCATTTTCATTTGTCTCCAGGTAATATTTGATTTCTTCTTTAATTTCTTCAATGATCCATTGTTTGTTCAGTGACATGTTGTTTAGTATCCACATTTTTTCCCCTTTCCTAGCTTTATTCTTGTAGTTGATTTCCAGTTTCATAGCATTACAGTCAGAAAAGATGCTTGATATTATTTCAACCCTCTTGAATTTGTTGAGGCTTGTTTTGTTTCCCAAGATATGGTCTAACCTTGAGAATGTTCCATGCGCACTTGAGAAGAATATGTAACCTGTTGTTTTTGGATGGAGTGTCCTATATATATCTATTAAGTCCATCTGGTCTAGTTTTTCATTTCATTTTATAATTTCCTTGTTGACTTTCTGTCTGGATGTTCTATCCATTGGTGCTAGTGGGGTGTTGAGGTCCCCTACTATTATTGTGTTGTTGTTGATATCTCCTTTTAGTTTTGTTAATAGTTGCTTTACATACTTTGGTGCTCCTGTGTTGGGTGCATATATATTTATAAGTGTTATGTATTCTTGGTGGAGTGTCCCTTTTATCGTTATAAATTGCCCCTCTTTGTCTCTCTTTATCTGTTTTGCTTTGAAGTCTACTTTGTCTGATATAAGTATAGCGACACCTGCTTTCTTATGTTCATTATTACCTTGGAATATCATCTTCCATCCCTTCACTCTGAGTCTGTGTTTGTCTTTGGGGCTGAGGAGTGTTTCCTGGAAGCAGCATATTGTTGGGTTTTTTTCTTTAATCCATCCTGCCACTCTGTGTCTTTTGATTGGAGAATTCAATCCATTTACATTTAGAGTGATTATTGAAATGTGGGCCTAATGCTGCCATTTTATTGCTTGTTTTCTGGTTCTCTTGTATTTCCTTTGTTTCTCGTCCCATGAATTTTGGACTACCAATTCAGGTAGGTGGTTTTCTATATTAGCTTTCTTCTTATTTGTAATTTGTGTCTTTATTCTTGTTATTTGTTTGGTGGTTACCATATGGTTTGTATAAAACACCTCATAGATGAGATAATCCATTTTCTGATCACCTCTTATTTCCTTAGATTGAGCCATTCCATCCCTTGCCTCTTCCCCTTCTAGCTTGTTATTGTCCGATTTTTTTTCTTCCTTATTTTGTTGTGAGTTTGTGGTTAGAATGACAAGATTATACTTATTCTTGGTGTTTCCCTCCCTTTTATATTTACTGTTATACTTAGCCTTTGCTAACCTGTTCTGATGGAGAGCTGCAACTTTCTGATTTTGTCTTTCTACTTATCTCCTTTGCTCTGGTTTTGTAACCCCTTTCCTTTTTTTTGTTTTTTCAGGTATCAGGGTCTTCCTGAGCATTTCTTGTAGGGGAGGTCTTGTGGCCATGAACTCCCTTAACTTTCGTTTATCTGGGAAAGTTCCCATTTCTCCATCATGTTTGAAGGATGTTTTCACTGGATAGAGTATTCTTGGCTGCAAGTTTTTCTCCTTCACAGTTTTGAATATATCATTCAACTCTCTTCTAGCCTGTAAGGTATCTGCTGAGAAATCTGCTGACAGCATTATGGGGGTTCCTTTGTAGGTTATTTTCTTCTGCCTTGCTGCCCTTAGTATTGTCTCTTTGTCATTGACTTTTGCAAGCTTCACTACTCTATGCCTTGGGGTTGGTTTTCCTTCATTGATAAAGTTTGGAGATCTATTAGCTTCTGTCACATGGAGTTCCATCTCTCTCCCGAGGTTTGGGAAGTTCTCAGTCATTATTTCTTTGAACAGGCTTTCTGCCCCCTTCTCCTTCTCTTCTCCCTCTGGGGTACCTATAATCCTTATGTTGCATTTCCTAATTGAGTCGGATATTTCTTGGAGAGTTTCTTCATTTCTTTTTAGTCTTAGTTCTCTCTCCTCCTCTATCTGCAGTGTTTCTATATTCCTATCATCCAAATTGCTAATTCTGCCTTCCATATTATAGACCCTACTGTTCAGAGAGTCCAGATTTTTCTTAATCTCCTCCATTGTGTTCTTCATCTCCAACATTTCTGGTTGGTTCTTCTTTATAGTATGAAGCTCTTTTGTGACATAGCTCCTGAACTCATTGAGTTGTCTATCTGTATTCTCTTTTAACTCATTGAGTTTTTTTTTTCCAATATATATATATATTTTTTAAAGATTTTATTTTTTCCTTTTTCTCCCCAAAGCCCCCCGGTACATAGTTGTGTATTCTTCGTTGTGGGTTCTTCTAGTTGTGGCATGTGAGACGCTGCCTCAGCGTGGTCTGATGAGCAGTGCCATGTCCGCGCCCAGGATTCGAACCAACGAAACACTGGGCCGCCTGCAGTGGAGTGCGCGAACTTAACCACTCGGCCACGGGGCCAGCCCCAAACTCATTGAGTTTTTTAATGATAGCTATTTTGAATTAATTGTCATTTAGGTTATAGATTTCAGTGTCTTCGGGATTGCTTTCTGGCTACTTGTTATTTTCCTTCTGTTCTGGAGATTTAACATGTTTTTTCATACTGCTTGATGGTGTGGATTGGTGCCTCAGCTTAGAGATAGAGTTTAGTTACTGCTTCCACTTGTTTCTCCTGGAAGGGGGGCACAGCAGCTGTGTAATCTGTACCAACTGGGATCCTTGTCAGCTGTTGCTGACTGGACCTGGGCCCCTCCTTGTGATCACAGTGTCCCTGTGGGGTCTCTCATCAGCTGTGGGGGCAATCACAAGGGGACCTCGGGTTGCTGGTGCCTACTGTCACATACCACCTAGACACACTCCCTCCTTAGGGTCTGCAGTGGTATGGGCTTTCACAGTGGCCGGGAGCAGGTCACCAAGACTCGCAGCTCTGCCACCGTCAGGGCCCACAAGATCTCACTTGTCCACTATGGGCCACAGCAGAGCTATGGGTATGTACTGCAGTCTGTGGTTAGCTCACCCAGCTGTGCCATTTCAGCCCCAGGGCCTTCCAACCTTGTGACTGCTAGGCAGGGCCTCTCCACTAATGCTACGCAGAGGCTTTCCCTGTGGCTGCTGTGGGACCGTGGATTTTCCCACTGGGCTTAGGAGCCATGGCAGGGGGCTTAGGTAGGGCTGTAGTCACCTGTTTCCACCATCGCACCACCGATGTGTATGCACGCCCACCCTTGGTGCTGTGGTGATGGTTTGAGCATGTCAGCTGATAGAAAGTCACTTGCAGGTACTAGGCTGTCCGGGGGGCAGAGAGTTTTCAACTATCTCCACCTCCTCCCAGGGAGAAGTCCGTCCACCTTCCGATGTATAGCAGTGTGGGTCTCTCAGGCTTCCTGAGATGCTGTGTAGATATCCTTTGCTGACCGATGAATGTCCAGTTAGTTGTAGGTCAAAGGGGGAGAGACAAAGAAAACTGCTCACTCTGCCATGTTGCTGACGTAACTCTCTTTTATTCTTTCTTGCGGTGTAGGTCTGATGGCAACAAATTCTCATACCTTTGTTTTTCTGAAAATATCTTTATTTTGGCTCCATTGTTGAATAATATATTCTCTGAAGATAAAATTCCAGAAATAGGTTGCCTTTTCCTTTCAACTATTTAGAAATGTCATCTCAGTGTCTTCTGACTTTTGTCATTTCTGATGAGAGCTCATTGTTATTTTTGTTGTTTCTGTTCAAGTAATGTACATTGCTCTCTCCCCTCTGTTTACTTTCAGCCTTTTCTCTTTACCTTTGTTTTTTTTTTTTATGAGAAAGATTAGCACTGAACTAACATCTGTGCCCATCCTCCTCCATGTTTTATATGTGGGACACCTGCCACAGCATGGCTTCATAAGTGGTGCATCAGTCTGTGCCTGGGATCCAAACCGGCAAAGCTGGGGCCACTGAGGCAGAGTGCAAGAACTAAACCACAGCAATGCCAGACGGGACCCTACCTTTCATTTTTACCAATTTGACTATTATGTGCTTAGACATGGTTTTCTTTGTCCTCCCCAAGGTTTACTGTGCTTCCTGTATCGGTGGATGAAGAATATAGGCTAGCAATAGGCCTATGATGAAAAAGAACCAGTGGCTGCACTTCTTTAACGGGGAAATGTATTTGTTGGACAAAAGCAGTGTTGTGTGGGATACCAAGACAGGAAATCAACCCTGTGAGTGCTGAAAGTCCACAAAGGGGGAACTGACAGAAGTATGATGGTGAGCAGGAAGGCAGAGCCAAGACATATCCTGAAAAGAAATTAGCAAGATCTCACTTTCATTTGGACCTCTCTCCCCCAGGAGCTGGCTTGGTGGTTCTCTTCCTGCCGTCCTGGGACCCAGTTCTTCTTCTGGGTCTGGAGGGAAGGAGGGGTGATGGGAGTGGGTTTGGGTGAGTAGAGGCATTTCCTTGAGGTCATTACAGAGATCTTTTATTTATTTATATTTTAAAATTTTCATTACAGAGATTTTTGGACAAGAGAAGCATTGTTTCCTTAAAGGCAGGGGTGGGTCAGGGGACATTTCCACAGGCAAGGGATATTTGAAGGAATCAGCATGATTAGGATGCTTACCCACCCCCATCCAAATGTGCCCCTGAGCAGACTTCAACTCACCAAGCCAGATGTTTTGAATCCTTGTCACAGATGGGTGCACAGCAGCCCAGAGGTTTTCTCTCCCTGGAGGTGTCTGAGCAGAAGCTCAGCTGTTATTCAGGGATGCCAGGAAGTCATCACAGGGCGGGGGTTAGACAACAATGTCAGGCATCTTTCTGGCCTGGCTGTCAGGGTGCCTGGGCTCAGTCCGGGCTCTGTTCTAACTCTGTGGTCCCTTCAGTCGGCCACTGCCCCCTCCAGGGACTGTGTCTCCCCCTCACCTCTCACAGGAGGAAGAAGACCTGCAGCAGGGTCCTCAATGTGTTTTAAACCACAAAATCATTTCCTCAAGGTAAATGTTGTCTCTAAACTAAATATGCATGTGGCTGGGCAACTTTTTAAAATATTATCTTTGTTTTGCTTTTGGCATTTTCCTTTTTGTCTTTTTCCATCAAGGAGCCAGGTTCTTAGTATGTCTTAGATGCAGGGATATTGTTTCAGCTCCAGATCAGAAGCTGCGTGTTCTCACTGCTCTTCCCTAGTAAAAGTGCCCGCAGTCATGAAGAGATTGTGTTGCTGCCTGCTTTGTGCACAACAAGGTGGGAAAGGCCGTGCCTGAGAGGGTTACATGATCTCAGAGTATGCACCCTTTGTGATGAGAGGCTTGTGCTGTGTGTACCTGGAGCAAGAGCTCAGAGCTAGAACTTATGCTTAGATCTCAGGTAGTACTACATATTAGTGACAAGCCCTCGGATAGATAGGAGTGTCTGGCAAGATTAACACAACACAGAAAGATCCTAATTCAGTTAACAAACCCATACTCTACGAGTGGGTTCCAAGCCAAAAACCTCCTAAAGTCAAAAAATCTGGGAGGTCTGGAAGCTATGGATGCAGCAGTAACCACGGTGGCATAAAGAGAAGAGGCCTTTCTCCAGTTTTCCAGACTGTGCGAACCTCCCTGATTGTGGTTTGACTCTGTGCAGGCAGGAGGTACAGTAACCACAGGGATCATGTTTCCAGCCAGTCCAATTGGATGGGTGTTTAGAGTCTGAATCTAATTGCCTGCAAGCAAATATGTAATACAGTTTTTCCTACCATCTTAATCTGTACAATGACACTCATACCTGCTACTTTTAAGGCAAATGAAGGTAAGGCTGCCGTCACTGCTTTTCTCCCTCCCTGCGGGCTGCCCTCTCCTCTAGGTGCAGACAATGCTGCAGTGGACAGAGTGTGGTGACTTCACCCCTAGAAAATAAATGACTGATGTCATTTCCAAATCCCACCCCCTGCTGTTCTAGAGTCACACGTGCTCGCTCACACGGACTGTGACCAGCAATAGGAACAGCACGCAAGTACTTTATTCCTGTGGATTTCCCACGAGATCTAGGCCATGTGGGCTCACATGAAGGAGGGAGAGACAGATGATTTGTGTGAAACTCACTCTGTCAGTGTCACTCGGGTTCAGATGACAGAGTCTGTATTAGGTCCACTGTGGATCCCCAGTGCAGGGCACTTAGGAGCTCAATCAGTGTGTGTTTGTTTATTGATGGAAAAGTGGTGCTTTCCAGTCCTACTGCAGAGAGGGTAACTCAAACTCAAAAGGCTGAGACAGCCCAAGGTTGCCAGTGAGGGGTCTTAACTTTGAGGCTGGCAGTGACTAAGAGGGACAGGCTGAAAGGTACTCAGGCTAATGAATGATCAGGCGGCCAGTGAACCTTGAGAACGTGGGACGTCACTGGGCTGGATGTGAGGGGTTGAGCTGACCTTGCCAGGTGAGAGATGGGGCAGGGGTTCTGGAGAGACAACCTGCCTGCCATGTCCTCCACGGACCCTGCCTATTGCCAGCACAAGCCTGGTCCCTGTGGCCCTCTAGGACAGGGCATGAGCTGGACTGGCATCTCTGTGGAGAGGCCCTTCTGGAACCACACAGAGCTCTGGGTGTCTTACCTAGAAGGGCTATAAGGAAAGGGCCAGCTCAGATCAGGGTTTATGGAGGGGACAATGTTGGTGGACTCTCAGAACTCTCAGTGAAAAGCAGGGATGGAGAAGAAGGGGCAGCCAGGAAACTGGAGGCCAAGCTGGGCCCCAAGATCACAGGAGGGCATGGAGGAAACTCAGACTGGGTGAGATCGAGGAGCTTCTCCAGAGACCCACTCCCACTCCGCAGCATCTCCCTGGCTGTGGGAGAGAAATGTCCTGCTCAGGTAGCTTATCCCCTCCCCAGTGCAGGGGCTATGCCATTGAACCGCAGCGCCAGGCTTGCCTGCTTGGTGTCCGGGACCCATGGTGTCATCCCCCTTCCTCTCTGCCATCTAACACAGGGAAGGAGGTAAGAAGTTCACCCTGAGCCCCAGGACCAGAGAGGTTCCTGTTTTCTCCCGATGGTGCTCAGCTGCAGCCCTGGCAGAAGGGCAGGTCCAGAGAAAGGTGAGGGTCAGAAGGAGCTGGGCAACAGCTTTGAATGAGGTTTGGGGGAGGTGGTGTTGGGAGGGGGAAGAGGAAGAAGCAGAAAACAGCAGATTTGTGCCATTGGCCTTCTAAGCACAGAGGTGGTGCCTGTGTAGGAGGGTCAAGGAATAAACAAGAAACCAGGCCTTGTTGCTCAACTAAGAGACACTTATTTAGTTCTTGGTTCATTCTGGATCAGCTCCAGAGAAGATGGCCTGATTTGAACAGTTAGAGACATTTCATGGTTTTCTTTATCCAGGGCAGGAAACTGGAGACTTTGGTGAAGGCCCGTGGAGGAGTCCTGTTATCTAGTCCATAGCAGGAAATGCCCTGGATCACCTTCTTACAGATGAGAGGGCCCCCAAAGTCCCCCTGTGGACAGAGAACAGGGAGGACTGAGCTCGTGTTCTGTAGGTCCTGCCCACCTGCATCCCAAGTGCCCTGTGAGAGAAGGCTCCTTGGAGTGGCCTCCATGTGGGAGATCAGAGGGCAGGGCAGGTCCTTGTGGGCCCCTCAGCTGCCCAGTCCTGACCCTGGACATTGTCACGGCTTTATTTCTCTCAGGGGGTGGCTCCCTCTCTTCCCCCAGGTCCCGGATCCTCTCCTATGAGGGCGCTGTGGGACTGTGCTTTGGTCTAATGTTTAAGGACAGGAAAGCAGGCAGGTGAGGATGACACTCAGCACGGAAGGTAAGCCATTTAACCAAGATGGGAGCCAGCTCTGAGGAGCCACCTGATTTGACTGCTGCACACCCAGGGAGCAGTTTTCTAACACCTGTGCCCAGCGTGAGGCAGAGTGTTGCAAATTCATCATCCGGATGGAGCACCATCTTGGATGCATCTCAGGCCCCTGGTAGGCTCCCAGAAGGCCTGTGACTCCACACTCTGGTTGCTCCTCCCTTCTCTTCCCAGGAGAAAGATCAGAGTCTAGGGGGTAAAGAAGTCCCTGCTGCTTGGGTCTCCAGATCCCCAAACACCCCTCTCCCCAGAGCCCAGCTAGGAAGATGCCCAGTCTCACCGTAAAGGAAGACTTCTTTTCCTTTGGGTTCCCCACGCACAGCTGAGTGGTACTGTTGTGATAATTGTGTAAGTAGGATTCACGCTCCCTGTCCTGCTGCGCAGTCAGCTCCACCTCCTGCAGTGTGTCTGAGAAGCTGCCCATTGGGGTGACTTTCCCCCATCCCGCCACACTGCACACCTGTCTGGGCCTCACCTGGGCCTTGGACCAGGGCAGGCGGAGGGGCCACACAGCTGCAGTCAGCTTGGTCTTTCTCTCCAGCTGATGGGAAGAGGCAACAAGGCCTAGCTCAGCCACTGGCCTCTTGGGCCTGGACACCGTGATGGGGATGAACTGACTTCCTTCCCCCCTGAGCCACTGGGACTAGTCTGGTGGCCAGGATGGGAAGGAGGGAAGGGAGAGGTCCCATTGGGAGGGGAAATAATGTGGACCCAGGACAGCAAGAGCAGCGGGGAGGTTCCCTTACCATTAGTAACATGATGTTGTTGGAGAATTTCAAACGACAAAAGTCTGGGTCGCGGATGGCTTCTTTCACAGGGATGACGTCCTGGGTCCTCTCCTGCTTCTTAATGTTGTGGGCCCCCAGGGTAACATTGATTGAGCTTCACAGAAAGTACAGTGGGGATGAGGGGGCATGGAGTCACAGGAGATCCAGCCCTGGAGCCATGAAGGGTAGGTGACAGCCTGGGAAGGGCAGGGCTGCAGCTAGGGTAGATTGAGACAACAAAAGGGCCCAGTGCTGAGGGACACTGTGCCCTGTGCTTCTCAATGACACTGAGAGCAGAGATTCTGGAAGCTTTCTCTTGCCCTCAGGCAGTATTGTGAAAGGACTCTGAGTTTGCATTTTGACTGTAATACGTATTTTCCTCCTCCAGAGCTGCTTTATTTGGCCAGTGTGGTCTCTCTTCTCAACTGGGCCACTTGCTCTCATCTCTGACCCTCTGATGCCAAAGCTTACCTGTCCTGTTTCTCACTTTCCATCACCCAGTCATGCTCTCAGATGGCCCCTCTCAAGAGCTCTCATGGCCCTGAGTTACCAGGAGCCAGGAGAGCTACCCTGGGCTGTAGCCCCTGGGCAGAGGACAGGGGTCCCTGTAGGGGTCTCAGGAGGTGTCAGTTGTCTGCGGCCCCTCACTTTCCCCAGCAGCGACCTGCCATCAAAATAAAGTACTTTCTTGTGAGGACACCTCCACATTTCACGGTCTTCTTTTCAATCAGAAACCTAACCAAGGCCATGTAGGGGCGGGAGTGGGACCTGGCCTCATGTCCTCCAGTGATGATTCCTGGAAGAAAAAACTGGAAGATGGGCTTTCTGGAAGCAGCTGTGGTCAGGAGGGAAGGCTCTGGAAGGTAGTGATTGAGGGTGGGGTCTACAGTGCCCTGCTGACACTGGGGACAGTCCTCCCAGGTCCTCCTTGCAGCAGATTAAACTTTTCTGAATGTCAAGCCCCAGAACCCCCTGTGTTAAAAGGGAGCACAGTGCTTGTTGTCCCAGTTCTGCTTCAGACCATTCATGGAGGAGGTAAGAGGTGTCTTCACGATGGTGGAGCCCAGGGGATTGTGGACGGGGCTGCCCTGATGCCTTCTGTCTCAGTTAGTCTCCCAACCCTTCTGAGCCTCTGCTAACATCTCGACTGGTGCCCGTATCTAACAACCTGTCCATGAGCTTATGGTGTTGGATTTTCTGAAATCCTCATGTCATAGGGTCTAACCCAACCTAGGATCTCAGTAAACATTTTTTGACTGTGTGAATGAATGGCCTTCAGTTAGCTTTCTGCTGAGGTTTGGTGGGGATCATTCTTGTGGGATTGAAGGTCATCATCATGGGGGGAGGGCCCTGTGTGGAGCAGCCTATGGCTTGGGAAGTTGGGGGAGGTGTAGTGGAAAGTGGCGTCCTTGTGCCTCTTGTGAGCCAAGGCAACAGGGGAGCCCTGCATGCAGTCACCTAGTTCTTTCTGAGATGAACTGTTCCCTGGGCTCCTCACCTGGGCAGGGGTGACGGGCTGAGGGCACCGAGAAGTGAAACTGCTTCTTTAGCTGGGTCCAGGGACAGGTCCCACGACTGCAACCAGATTGTCTGAACTTCCCTTTCCTGAGTTGGAGCGAAGAATTTTAATTACTTATCTTTTGTATGGCCATTTCCTCTGCCAAATGCCTTTCTGTGAACAGCCCACTTTCCAGTTGATAAGAGAGAGTTTCACAAGCTAAATCTTTTAGTGAATACCCTTTCTTCATGCTATCCTTGATGAGTGTCTGTGTAACATCTGTTACATGTGTTAGTCTAAGTTTAGGATGGCAGCTGAGTTCTAGAAAACTCTTGGTCTGAAATTGAGGGAAATCTGTGACTGTGCTGGGTGGAAGGGTCAGGAGTCTAGAAGGTTTTGTGAGATGGGCTGGAGCCTCTGGAATGGGGATGGTCACTCACCTGTCCCAGCCTCAGGAGGCAGAGGAAAGGCCAACAAGAGCAGGAGTGGCTGCATCTTCCCTGAAGTTCTGCCCAGGTCTGAGCTGCTGGTGTTTCTTCCTTCCAGACACACAGCCCAGGAGGGGAAGGCAGGGGTGTGGCTCAGGACCTCACAGACCTCCTAGAAGTGTGCTTCTGGTTTTCCTGCACCATCTGGTAGGTAGTTTGTCGAAGTTCTCTGGCTTGGGATAGGTGACAGTAGCCCTGTCACCACACTTGCACTCCTAGTGCTGAGTCACAAGGTGAAAGCCAGAACAAAGAATAATAAAGGGTGGCCTTTGCTGCAACCAGCAAAGAAGCTGGACCCTAGAAGCCCCTCAGTAACTGAATCTAGAATGTCTCTATTTCTCAGCTCTTGGCTCTTTTTCCATCCTGATGAAGTCATGAATAATTATTTAGCAAGCTAGCTCCAGGGAGATGAGCGAGATGGCTCCTGCCCTTGACAAGATGATGGTCAGCCAGAGTAGACTGAGAATCTGTGGTTAGAGTACAGTCTGGTAAGGGCTGTGGTGGGGGTGTGCTTGGTGGTGTGAGATAGACATTGGACCTGCCTTAACAGCATGTAGATCTGGACACACCCATACACCCCAAATGGTAACCCCACTTCCTCTCTGACCACCAGTCCAGACTGGTAGTTTGGAATATTTAGAATCCCCTCTTTAAATGTAAATATTCTGTGACAAAGAGAGATTCTCTTATCCTACACTTTTGAACAAGGTTCCTGGAAGTGATATTCATTGGACCAAAACAAACCATCAGCGGGTCTCTCAGAATTGAGTGGCCTGATTGGTTTATGCT
Source organism: Equus asinus (assembly GCF_041296235.1). Classification (NCBI taxonomy): domain Eukaryota; kingdom Metazoa; phylum Chordata; class Mammalia; order Perissodactyla; family Equidae; genus Equus; species Equus asinus. Next base: position 169,780,761 of record NC_091791.1, read on the forward strand.
GGAGTCTTGTATCATGCCTGCACCCGAGGTGGGGACTGTTCCTCCCAAATCATAGTGCCTGTTCTCTGGGGCAGGAGTTCACTCAAGAAATGCTGGTCACTGTTGCCTGGTTATGGGGAAATGGATGCCAATTGTCCTAATAATTACTATGCACAAAGAAGTCTCTGTCTAGGGTCCAGTGAACCATAGCTCTGATATCTCTTGGCCTAACGGTTATAAATATTTGCAAACAGATTATCCCAACACTCTCACCAGTGTGATGACAGATGAAGGAGTAATGAAAAGAAGGCATTATGAGTTCCAAACAGCCCAATTCCAAGTCTGCTAAAGGAACAGCATCCTATGAAGATATAGAAAAAGAGAGGAAGGCAACTTGCTTAAGCATTAATGATGAAGATCTCTGGGTGGTGGAATTCTCAGGGGTTTTAATCTTCTTATTTCTGTTTTCTGCTTCTACTGTGTTTCTCTGTTGTATGTAATACTTTTCAACCCAGCATACATTTTCCTGTAGTTGAAGCATGCTTATTAATGGCAAGCATTGAGCAGACCAGGTTGTTCTACTCTAGCTTTCTCTAAGGTGGATGCTTTAAAAAATGTTTTAAAATTAAAGGTTACTTTTATGAATCAATTCTTATATAAAAAAGACATTCTTGATAAATAGAAGAAAAATTTACTCAGTAAGCTATAGTCTATAGGACATTTTGGTGAGTAAAGGAGGAATCAATGATTTCCATTCTAGAGGTGGAAGTTTTTTAAGTCCCTAGCAGCCTCCCCTCCACTCTACTCTGCACAGGGCACTTCTGGCCTTGCCTCAAAAAAGATGGGCGGATCAGTCCTGGGGGCACCTGAGTCTGGGCCCTGCCACCTGAAGTATTGGGCTTTTTATCCAGGGCAAAAAGCTCAAGATCCTGGTGAAGCTATATTGAAGCTTCCCATTCTTTTTTGCAAAAGAGACAGTGCCCTGAGTCACGTTGTTACACATGAGGGGGTCCTTGGAGTCCCTCTGTGCACAGAGAATGGAGAAGTCTCACTCAGAGCCCTCTGGCTTCACCTAGCTCCGCATCCTTTTCTCCCTGGTGCTCTCCTGCCACCCTCTAAGGGCCAAGCTGTTAATAGGGGTAGTGGCTGAGTGGTTACCATACATCTTGGCTCTGAGTGTCAGGGGGATTGGTGGATCCTCTGTGATATACCCGTACCATGACCTGGTGTCATGGCTGTGTCCTCTCTCCTGCTCAACCCAGTTCCAGAAGCTCCTCTTGTTGTCCATGGGCAAAGGCCAAGAGATTGGCTGCAGGGAGATGCCTGGGCTCCACACGCTGGGAACAGCATGCCTCCACCCATGACTGGACCCAGGTCAACCATTGGTTGTTCAGTGGAAGAAATCCTGACAATGTCGCCCCAGCCTCATTGTGTCCCTGGGCAAGGTGGGAGGACACTTGTCTCCTTATGCTTGCAGTGCCCTTCTTGTCCTTAGAGTTCCCCATTCCCAGCTGCATGGAGTTTTTTGCAGTTTTAGAGGAGGTCCTTGCACTTCTGCTCATTCTGCACATCTAGATTCACCTCCCAGAGCATGTTTGCCTTTTTGCCATTTGCTAGTTGTCCCCAGACTGCCACACTGCACACCTGCCCCAGCCTCACCCAGTCCTGGCTCTGCGGCAGGGCAATGGTCTTCACACCCCAGTTGAATTGAACCTTGTTTTGCATCTGGTCAGAAAGGTGAGAGATGGCAGGTCAGGTCCCGCCCTGGAGCTGGGCTCAGAACCAGGGGTGAGGTTGCCTGTACCCATGCCTGGAGTCTCCCAAGCCCCCTTCTATTGCACTGACTCAGTAGAGTGGACAGGTTGGAGGAGAGGAGGGGACTGAGACCCCAAGTGAGCTGTCTGCTCCCTCATGACCTGTGTGAGTAAACCTGAAAGTTGGTACCCTCAGTAGCATGAGGTCATTGACCTTTGAATTATCATTATAATCTTTGTGAGGGAAGGTTTGAGCACAGGAATGACCTGCTTGCTGTTTTTCACTTTTCTGATATTGTGAGCACCCAGGATGACACTTATTTCTCTGTAAAGAAAAGGTGGATTGGGTCAGCCACAGGAGCTACAGCTCAGTCTCTGAAAGGCAGGTCGAAGTTCCAACCTAAGGCACACCTGCAGCTGAGTCAGATAAGGAGGAATGGAAAAGGGGACAATATCGCCATTCTGTGCCGTGCAGCAGTCACCCAGCCTGGTTCTTCAGCAGCCTGTCTGTCAGAAAGACTGTCTGTCACCAAGACTTCTTTCCATGCAGTCCATCCCTGAATCCCACACTCACTGTGTCCTGGTCTGAGTAGATCAGATTGCTCCTCTGATTAGTCATTTGCTCTTTGTGCACAGTGACCTTCCTGATTATGGGCCGTGGGACCATACCAGGGGATCCTAGAAAGACAAGGACTCATTTGTGCTCATTCCCTTCGATTAGAGTGAGCTGCTGTCAGCAGGAAGTTGTCTTGCACCAGGACCCCTCACATCTACTCCAGCCTTCTTTGTCATTGTAGGAAAGCCCCTGTAGGGCTGGAGGTGGTCTGAACTTTCTGCCTCATCTGATCTTCCCCGAAAGAGAAAATTGCCCTGGATCTCTGTGTTCATGACAAACATGGGCCAAGCACTGCCTGGTGGCCTCAACTCATGGGATGTTTAGAGGCTGGGATGGCTGTAGTGTCCTCATGGACCAACACAATGAGAGGGGCTGCAGGTTTCAGAGGGCAGCTGGCAGGCTTGCAGCATGACTTGTTTCCTGGCTTAGTTCTCAGGCTCCTCCTGTAGAGATGAGGAGCTCAGCCCTTGTTCTGGAGCAAACCTACTTCATATACATGTTAAGGGGACTCTCCTAGAAGATCTGGAAATTACTCTCTCTGACCTACCCTGGTGAATTTGTCCCTGAGCTGCTCAGACCCCTGTGACCTGCTTACTTCCAGGATGTGTCTGGTCTTAGAGCTGAATATTTAGAGCTCATGGAGCAGAAGACTCTGGCTTCTTTCTCCCCACTCCTGGATCAGGCACACAGTACATACCCCAGAAACGCTTGCTGGATTCATAAATGAATGGTCCTCAAATCTGCTTGGATCGGAAGCTGGGGACGAGTGGTTTTATTGTAATGTGAACTCCAGCACAGTTTATCTTTCAAAGGCACCCAGAGGACAAAATACAAAGGAGGTGGAATCAGAGTGAGATGGGGACTAGGGTAGAGGGGGCTGGAAGGGAGCCAGTCTGCACTAGAGTCATGGGAACAGTGGTGAGGCAGCACTCTGACGGCTCCTTTAGGTTATGGATGTGTGCTCTGGCAGAACTGAGTGGCTCTATAGAATGTGGCAAGGTGAAAATGACACCTAGGAAACTTAGTATTAGCTAGCTCTTCTATTCTTGATCCAGACAATAGCTCCTGGGATAGATAACCACACGTACCTTTGTAGAATGAGAATTATAGTGCTTATTTCAGCTTTCTCCTTCCACCAGCATCATGTGCTATCCTAATATTATGTCATTTTCCAGGTGACAAGGATGTAACCCTTGGAAGGGAGAGGACTTACCAGGTATCCTTTGGAGTAGCTTTCTTTTCTTTAATTTCTCCACACTACATATCCAATGAAGATATAGGGATCATCAAATTTCTGGGAATGGACCGAGGCAAGAAATGGTCATAATGATAGTCTCACTGGGAGACTGTGGAAGTGTCGCTGTTGGAATATTCTAGGCCTCTCAGGATCTACAGGGACACTTAGCTCCTTCAGCCCTGGAGGGTAGGAGATTGGCCAAGAAGAACAGAAGCAGCAGCATCTTCTCTGAAAGTCTGATCAGGTCTGAAGTGCTGTGTGCCTTCTCCTCCCAGGCTTTTCAATCCTAGAGGTGAAGGAAAATGAGGCAGGCTCTGTGACCAACAATTTCCTCCCAGTTTTATTGATTCTCAAGATTGGAGCTTTCATCACATCCCTCTTCCCCTTACAGTGAAAGGGCTGTGTGGTGAGGGTTTTGCAAGAACCATGTTCGAAGGCTGTTGATAGCATGACCATGTTTATCAGGATAAAGTACTGGACACTTTGAATGGAGAAGGAACTTTGGGGTGCTTTAGCATTAGCCAGACAAGGTGTCCCCTTTGCCTAAGTGAGATCTTTCAACAACAAGAATACGACCCAAACGTGACTTGAATTTGTGATTATGCAGCGTCTACCTCCTAAAATAGAATGCATCTATACAATCCTACTATTTGGAGAGCTTCATTTTTTTGACAACCCAAGGTTTTTCATTCTTATTTTTAGTATAAATGCTGAAGTACCAAGCACTGGTGTCTCCTAAAACACACCAGCCAAGAGCCTAGTCATCCATCAACTTCATGGTTGTTGCAGGTAACTGCAAACTGTTGAGGATGGGAGTGAGAGCAGCTATTGGGGATGAAGTGTAGATGGAAGGCTGATGAGAGTGCTAGGAAGAGAAGGCAATGACAGAGTAGGAGAGTTTGAGAGGAGGGGTTTGACAGACAAATGCACTTGAGTTCCCTATGTGGTCCCAGGTTGCCCTGATAAAGCTAATGTTGGCCTCAACTTCGGGATATTTCAAAGCTTTAAAAGACCCCAGTGTTGAAGTAGTTGGGGACATGCAGTCAAAGACTGAAAGAAGACAAACAATGCTTTGCTACTCATTCTGATTTTCCTTCATAACTCCTGTCCCACCTAGAACAGGTAACCTGATGCCCCAGTGCAGACTTGATTTAGGAAAAGGTTCTGTCCCCGGGGCTCCCTGTCCCTGGTGAGGAACCTGGCATGGTTGCTCTCAAAGTTCTCTGCACACAGGAGCTTGAGGGATGTCAGGTTTTGGATGGGAAAAGTTTCAAGGCATCATGCTACTAAGAATACAAGCAATCAGCATGACAGTTTAAATTATTTTTCTTTGTTCTAATATAATTTAATATAGATATAAGGAGACTTTTGAAGTTTTGTCTCAAACTGGGTATATTGCTTATGTTGCTTTTCCATCTGTTGGATCAGTCATTACCCAGAAGGTGGAACATGTCAAGTATCTTCTCATTTTCATTCTCTGTCCAGACATGTTTGCTGCTTACAGGAGATATCATTGTTCTCCTACCTTTGGTGTTTTATGCCTCCTCCCCACCCTCAATTTGGAAATCACAAATATGTTCAACAATGTTGTAGTGATTTATTAATTAAATGTCTGTTAACCTCTTGGGTTATGAAGTACCTATTAAATAATGTCTGAAGTTTTGCAAGCACAGACAACCAATCAAAGATGATAGAACGTAATTTTGGCTCTAAGGAGGTGTTTATCAATTGAGTGCATCTTGTCACATAAAACCATGAGAGTTTTCACAATTTACATAGCTGGTTTTCTTACTGAAACTGAAGAAGGTTCCCTCCTGGCAAGTTAAATCAGACTCTCCACAAGAAGTAGTTGTGTCACAAATTAAAGTATATTTGCTCCAAATAGGAAAGAAGGGGAATTATTTCCAGAGGCATGCCGTCCCCAAACAAAGGGCAGCAGAGACCTTTCTTTTGAATGGGGAGTGAATATTTAAAAGGGAGAAGTGAGTATTCTCCTGTGCAGGCTCAGCTGGAAAACATGCTTTCACATACACTGCAGGTTCCTGGAATAAGGCCTAAGCGTCTCCTGGAGAGATCTTGGCATTAAAATTAAGGAAAAATGTCATAAGCATAGCCGTCTGGTGAGGCTTGGTCTAGTTCAGGGTGGTTGATGATTGCATCTCCTTAATATTACCTAAGGTAAAGAACAATTTGGAAAAACAGTCAAAATATCCAAACCCACCATTGGGTTCCTTGGAGTAACTAGTCAGTGACAGTTTCTTGTACATTTGGCTGCGCTATCACATTTTTCTGATAGATAACTTTCCTCTGACTACGGCACACTACTCAGAGCTATTTGTCGATGTGGGCTACACATCCACCCCACAAATGACACAGGCCCCCATTGTCTCAGGGTGACCCATGGATCCGGATCATATCAGCAAGCAGTTGCCTCCTTCGGCTCTCCTGCTGCCCCTCTTTGACCCCTGTCTCATCTGACCCACACCTAACTGATCATGACTCTGATGCCCTGGCCAAGAGCTGAAGGCACCTGTGCCTGTACTTAGCTATTGTGACTGGAGAGAAGTTGGCTGCTCTTCTGAGGCTCTCATTACTACATGTGTAATTGCTCTAGAACTTTTCAGTGAAAGGAGGAGAAAAGAAAGAAGTGAAGTGAACAGAGTGTCAGAGATGTGTGCGACACTGCATTCAATACACGTGTAATGGGAGTCCCAGAAGGAGAGGAGAGAAAGGAGCAGAAAAAAAATTAGAAGAAATATTGGCTGAAAATTTCTCAATTTTGTTGACAAAACCCCAAAACAAACCAATAATATTAATGTACACACCCAAGAAGCTCAGTGAACTCCAAGGAGGATAAAGTATCATAGAAGAATGGGCAAGACTTCCCCCATCTCTCCTTCTCTTTTACCCTAGATCTCGTGGTCTCATTTCCAGCCCAGCCCTCTCTCCAGACGTCTCCTCTGGATCATTCTTCCCACAGCTGCTGCTTCTATGTCATGTTAACAGGGGAAAAACTCTGGATGGAGCCACTTCTGAGTCTGTGACATCAAGCACACATTATGCCTCCTCTGCTTGAATTAGAACCCAGAGAGCTCAAAGGAAAATGTAGCTCTAACAATGTGTACATGTGCAAAGCAGGTCTCTGCCCACTTTCTCCAAATAACTCTACTACCATTAGAACCTTATTCCTTTTTGTATTACAAGAGATTCTTTTCCACTGTTACTTTTTAAATTGTAGTAAAATAAAAATAAAACTTAACTCTTAACTATGTTTAAGTGTACAGTTCAGGGACATTAAATATATTCACATTGTTTTGCAGCCATCACAACTATCCATGCCCGAATTTTTCCTTTTCGCAAATTGAAACTCTGAATCCATGAAACAGTAACTTCCCTTTTCCATCTCCCCTTAGTGCCAGCCTATCACCATTCTACTTCTTGCTTCCATAAACTTTTGAGAAATTCTTGTGTAAATGTAAGAGCCTTGAGCATGGTCTCATCTTAAGCTTTACCCGTTACTTATCCATTGGACATCCTTAGGCAGTAGGCCAACTCTAGGCAATGAGATTGAAAGAAAAGTGGAAAGGACAGAGGAAGAGCTGGGGAGTGGCAAGTGATAGCACACAAGCCTGCCTGAATTCATCCTTCTGCCCCCGACCACATGAGGAAATTGAGCTTCCTCCTAACTTCTCCAGAGTGTCTTCAGGTGGGATAGAGAGGCCTGGCTCTGCACACTTTTAGATAATTTGGAAGATAAAGAGAGAGATGAAGGGCGAATTTCTTCATCTGAATGGGATTTTGATGTCATCAGGGACAACTGACCAGTGCTTGAAGCCTAGCGAGGGCTTCTGTTCTTGTTTCCAAGGAAAAAACAGTCCCAGTGAAGAGTGACTGTCTCCACCTGGGCTCTGGTCCTCTGCCCTTTCTACAAAACTCACTGTCTTGAGAAGTGGGAACATAATCGACATTTCCTCCAGAAACCACATCCTTAGTCCTGATCCTCAATGGAGCTTCTCAGTATAGTGCAGATTGGGCTCTTCCTCCACTTTCTGGTTTCCTTCACTACCTGACAGGTTAACTTGGGACAAGGTGTGAGACACCTCACCTTGAGGCTGGGTCTTGGAGGCACATGCCTTGGACTCTGATGAAAATTCTTGAAACCACAGGACTGCTGTTGTGGCCAGACCTGGTTAGTCTGTGGAGGTGGACGTGGTAGGGAATGGAGCCTTCTCTCAGGACCGCTACACGTTGACTTGGGGCTCCTGGCTTCTCTTGGCAGAATGGTGGCCTTGTGATATGGCCTGTTTCCTTCCTTTGTTCTCGATTTCTTCCAGTTGTGATGAAGAGCTCAGCTCTGGTCTGTATCAAGCATGCTTCAGATACATCTTACAAGGATGGGTTCTGTCTTTAAGGTGGACTGTCCAGAAGACCTGGAAAACACTTTCTCTTGCCTATGCTGGCTGGTTCTTTGTCCCTGAGCATCTCAGATCCATGTGTCCTGCTCCTTAACAGGTTGAGGCTGGTCCCTAAGACCTGAATATTTGAGATTATTGGGCAGAATACTGTGGTGTCTTTCTCTTCCATCCTGAGTAGGAGACATATGAAATACCCATAAAGGTTAGTTTGATTCATAAGTGAATAATACATAAATTTGCTTTAGCTTGCATGTTAGTGGGAGATGTCCACATGGGTTTCTGAACTCCTGCATGGATTTAACTTACTAAGGCATTGAGCTCTCAGAATAATGAGGGCAGACTGCAATGGATGGGACATCAGAGTGAGATGGGTAAATGGGCAGGAGGGGCCTGGGTGGAAGCCATTCTCCAACAGGGCTATTGGAGCAGTGGTGAGGCAACACTCTGATGGCTCAGTTAGGTTCTGGGTATCTGCCCTGGTAGAACTGAGTAGTTCAGCAATAGAGGGACAGGGTGAAAGTGACACCTAGGAAACTATTAGTGAGCTCTTCTATTCTTGATGCAGAAAATAGCTCTTGGAATACATAACCACTCTTAACTTTGGACAATGGAAAGTTGTATCCCCCTTTTTCAGTTTACCAGCCACCAGAGTTAAGTGCCATCTTAATACTTGCTCAGTATCTTGCCTACAAGTGAGCAAGCCATGAAATGGAGAGGCCCACCATTGCCCTTTGAGAAAGTTTTCATTTCTGTCCTTTCAGTGAATTATTGTCAACAATAGTGCTGGGGTTCAGAAAATTCCTTGGTAGGAGTGGGGCAAGGATGGGTCACAGAGATAGCTTGGCTGAGGCTCTCTGCAAGAGCTGAAGGTGTGGTGAGAACCCCATTCTTAGGCAGTTGCTGAGTCAGCCTGACCACGTTCACCAGGAGGAAATACTGGGCTCTTAGAAGGAATGAATAGAGCTTTTGGGGACCCTGGCCTGAGTCAGAAGTGATGTTCCCTACCTTAGTTGAATTCTGGGTGTTCAAAGAGGCTGAATATCACCCCACATTGTCCTGCATGTGTGATTAGCATCAAGCTACTTCCTAAAATATCATCATTCGACCCCATCCTTTCCCTTTTAGTCTCTCACTGTTTGAAGCCTGAGCCCTTTTTTCACATTCATGCAAAAGTGCCCTTGTGGCCTGCCCTGTGTCAAGTAGTTAGTTTTATGGGCTCCTTTTTGGCAGCCCTGGGTTCTCCAGTTCTGATCTTGTGTGCAGACCTATACACTGCTCATTAAGCCATGCTGTGACGACATCCCATATAGAAGAACTAGAAGAACCTACAACTATGATATACAGCTATGTAGTGAGAATTTGAGGAGGAAAAACAAAAAGAGGAAGATTGGCAGCAGATGTTAGCTCAGGGCCAATCTTCCATAACAAAAAGCATACTTAAAACAAAACAAAACAAAACAAAACAAAACAGTGCCCAGCTCTGGTCTCGCCTGAAACATGCTAGCTAAGAGCCCAGTCATCCATCAACTTCTTGGTAGTTTCAGACAACGGCAGAATCCTGGGTGTGTGGGTGGAGCATGGAGATGAGATGTTGAAGAGAGTAGGAGGAAGGTAAGGAGAGGCCAGAAGGGGAGCCCTTAGAAGAGGGAGGGTTGAGGACTAATGTACTTGAGTTCAGCATGTGTTCCCTACAGACCGGAGGTCTACTTTATTTCCAAGTGAGATTACTAAGAATGAGCTTGTCATGGTTTTGTGACTTCCCAGTCACTCAGTAGGGCCTTTAAAGAACAGAGTCTGCACCAGGAGAAAGAGTGGGAGGAATTGTGTCCTTTTGCACTAGAGTTCTGTGTGCAAAACACTAAGGCCAGAATTCTGCTGCTGAGGTTTCCTGAATACAGAAGAGTGCAGAGCTGTGGGAGGTGGTGGGCCTGGCCTCTGGGATGGTCAGGAAGGAATTGTCTCCTGGAGGTGAGTGCCATGAGGCATGGAACTCTTTGCAGCAGAGCAGCTGGAGGCAGAGAGCTGCCTGGGAAGTGCTGACAGGCAGAGAAAGACCTGGAGGTGAGACATGTCTGCCCTGGGTGTTTCCTGGGGACTGAGTCCTGAGACTGGGTCGTGCTCTGGGGCTCTGGGTAGCTGTTGCAGAAAGGAAGGGCTATCTGGGGGACTCTTCCAGTGCTCTACCCTACCCCTCCCCACCATCAAGTATTCTTTCCGTTTGCCACCTGAAATATTTAATGGGACTGCTATCCTCCCAAGCAGGATAGTAAAGGAAAATTCCTGTGGGTAGATGGAAGCAAACATAGAGAGTGACTGAGTGTTGTCAAAGATGTATTCTTGATTAAAATTTCATTGATAAATGGCTTACACTGAATATTAGCCTAGTGAGTTTGTGATAAGCAAGACCCATGTAGTAATGATCACATTTACCAGAGCATTTCTGTGCATAGTCACCTGGATTGTATGAAATATGTCCTCAGTGATTATTACATTTAAGATCATGGAAATTTCAAAAGTTCAGATAGTATGTGTCATACTGCAATGAGTAAAGACATTTTTTCCTTTATTTTATTGGGATCATGAAGGTTTATAACATTGTGTAATTTCAGGTGTACATTGTTCTTGATCAGTTTCTGTATACACTGCAAGAGTAATTTACATTTTGCTCCCTGGTAGAAAACTCTGCCAGCTCATTCTGTATAGTTACCTCAAGAAGGTCTTTAAAACATGATTTTAAATTAAATGACTTCAGTAATCTTTTCTTTGAATTTGGGATTATCTTTAGGCTAAAAGTCATTTTATTTTGGTCAACATTTTGTGTGGCATTTTCTATATCTTCAGAGCATCCAAAGACGAAGTTGACCCTCCTCACATTGAAAATGAGAGCATTGCTCCACAGTACGGTGGGGGTCAGTGTGTTGAATTGTTGAGGAGGGGGACTCTGGCTGTGATGGACATGTGGGTTCCTTCTATCTCTTGGCCATTGTGAATAGTGCTGCTGTGAACATGGCTACTAGCTGGTTAGCTATCTTTCAGCAAATAAATCTTTTTTCTTCCAGTACTTGAATGGTTTAATTTTTTGCTTTTAGACATCTGATCCACTTGAGGGTTATTTTAGACTATGGTGTAAGGAGTGGATCCAACTTTCTCTTTTTCCCCAAATAACTACCTGGTTCTTCTAACACCATCTTTAAAGGTTTATTGTTTCCGAGTGATTTGAGATGCCACATTTACCATGTATTAAATTAGGCCTCGTATGGCATTTCAGTTCTGTCCCTTGTTCTGCCTGTCCCACACACACACCAATGGCACTTAGTGTTAGAGTTTACAGTCATCCCTCAGTATCCAAGGGGGATGGGTTCCAGGACCTTCATTGATATCAAAATCTGCAGCTGTTCAATTCCTTGTATAAAATGACAAATTATTTGCATATAACCTATGCAAATCCTCCCTATCATACATTTTAAATTATCTCTATTACTTATAATACTTAATAGAATGCAAATGCCGTGGTGGTTAATACTGTAATTATTGTTTAGGGAATAATTACAAAAAAGAGTGTGTACATGTTCAGTACGACACAACCATCACAGGCTTTTAGATCTCCATTGGTTGAATCCTCGGGGGACACAGAGGTGGATTGTACTTTGATATGGGTTAGGGGGTCTCTGGTAGGGTGGAAAGGAGGAAGCTTTTCCCTGGAGAGAGAGATGTCCTTCCATCCCTTCCCAAGGCCATGTGGGGAGGGAGGATAGGGAATGGGCGGCTTAGAGGAGGGAAGAAGCTCATCCTGATCTCCAAGACATTGAGGGGGATTCATTTATCCTGAGGAAGAGGACTCATTTTCCTGGATTTGCTCAGACTCGGTCCTGGCATACATTTGTTGTCTACTGAATGATGTTGAATGAGCAAATGAGAAATCGGCTATTTCTGCTCTAGACGAGGTTGTTTATTAAGGCTCTGGGAACCCCCCTGGAGCTGGCCTTTACCCCAGAGAAGAAGAGTAAGTCATGGGGGGGGTGTCTCAGTCTGATCCCACTGTTTGAAGTATCTCATTGTTCTCCTTATGCAGGGTAGGCAGCTGGAAACCCTGGTGAAGACTGCTGGAGGAGTCCCCATCCTATTTCCATAGGAGCCAATACCCTGGGCCTCCTAGTGGCACACCAGGGAGCCTGTGGTGTCCCTCTGTGAGTGATGAGAGGAAGGGACATGAAATCAGGCCCACCAACTCCTGGCATCCTAAGGCACAGTCTTCAGAGGAGATAGGGATGGGGGGCTCCTTCAATGTGGGGTGTGTGTGAGATGGGAGGTTGTTGGATGGAGAAGTCAAACTTCTGGATCTTTCCATCGCTAGGCTTCAGTCCTTACTGTGGTTACTGTCTGTATTCAACCAAAGCAAGGGTACCTTCCCCTTCCCCAGGCTGTACATGTACAGGTTGTGTGTCCGATGCTCTTCCAATCCCCCAGAAATCCTACTGATAGAGGAAAGCCCCATGTCACTCAGGTCTAGGCCCCAGACTGAAGCTGTGGGCATGTGGTCTGTTCCAGCTGGTCAGTACTGCCAAAGCCTGTCTGTTTTGTAAAGTTTTGGCAGATGCCTGGGCCTTACCAGGAAGGTGGACTTCCTCATCCTAGGCGTCCCCACACAAATCTACATTGGACAGGTGTAGAAATTGAAGCGATCGTTGCACTGCTGGTCCCTCTGCACATTCAGCCGCACATCCTGGGCTATGTCTGTTCTATCATACAGCCGAACCAGGCCCCACCCCTCCACGATGTACTTGGCCCCAGGACTCAGCCTGGCCTTGGTCTGAAGCGGAGCACTGGCCTCATGACTCGGTTCAGTCTGGCTCTATTCTCCAGCTGGCAGGAAGAGTGCAGGCCATCAGGGACCCTTGGGCAGAGCTCACCCCTTTCCCCCACCACTACCTGGACTCTGTACCTGCTTCCTATTCCATAGTTCCAACATAGGGTGGAGCCTCCCATGCTGGGCAAAAGACAACTGGGTTGGAAAACCAGAGGTTCAGCTGGTGGTACCTGCAGTAACATGATGTCATTCAGGTTGTTCTGCTGACATGGATGCTCCGAGCACTGATATGCGCTGCTGGGTGCTTTCCAGCCTCCCCATGTTGTGGGCGCCCACAATGACATTTACAGCACTGCTAAGGAAAGTTGGCCTAGAGGTAGGTGTGAGCCCCAGGAGCTCAGTCCCCAGAGCCGTAGGACAGGAGGACAGCCCAGGATGCTGAGACAGTAGCTGAGGGAATTAAAGGGACAGTAGTGCTCTAGGGCTGAGCTGTCTGTGCCCTCTGATTCTCCAAAGCCCTGAGCTGGGGATGGTGGGGGTCACTGGGACGTTGAGTTTTACTCCCTGTAGAATCAATTGAGAGAGTGCTGGAATTCATATTTTGGACCCCAATATGTGTCTTCCATTTCCACCATTGCTCTTTTTCATCATGTCCTTTTCTCCTGTTCTCTGGTCTGTTCTCTACCCCTAAACCTACCTGGTGCCCTTGTCATCCCTTCATTGCTAAAACCCTGCTTTCGGATGGCCCTTCTCCTGAGCTCTTCTGCGCCAGTGTGATTGGTCACCCAGGAAGCTTCTTAGTGCCTCACATTCCTCAGCAAAGAGCTGCCATCAGCACAAAGTCTTCTCACACCAGGAACACCCTGCAGGTGCCCGGACCTGCTGGCCACTGGGTCTGAGGGTTGGCCATGTAGGGATGGGAATGGGTTCCGGCCTCTTGGCCTTTGATGACTTCCTGTGGAAGGAAGCATTCAGTAGTTATCTCTGTGCTCTCAGAATCCTCAATGTGGGTACCAGCTTGGTGCTCCAGAAAGGCTAGAAGATGGGAGGCAAGAGAGATGATGCAGAGGACAGAGGAGTCACTGACTGCAGGGGTCTGCTCCACACATCAGAAGAGCACTCCAGGTTCTTCAGGAAACACTGCTGACTCTCCATCCCAGACCTCAGCTCCCTCCCACCTCCCTCAAAGGAGGAGAGGAATCCTTTGTCCAATCCTGGTCAGCTTCAGCCTCCTCTGTTGAGGAGAGATGTTCTGCTGTTGGATGGGAGCCCAATGGACTGGCTTCTTCCTGAAGTCCCTGGTACTTTCTTCTCAGGGAGCTTCCCAGATCCCTCCGAGTCCAGCTCATGGCCAGCTCATGACCAGCAAGGGACTGATTTGAAGATTCTAGATGCGAGCCAATGAGACTGTTATTGCTGTCTCCTTATCTCCTAGGCTCTGACACATGGATGTCAAAGTGAATTTAGAGAGCACATTTATATAGCACGTTCTAGGTGCCAGGGGCAATTCCAAGAGTTTTATGTACACCAACTAATTTAACTCTTATAGGAATCTATGAGGTAGGCATGAAATGATTCCTATTTTAGGGTGAGGAACCTGAGGAATGTGAATTCAAATAACTTGCCCCGTGAAGCTGAGGTAGGCAGTACCTAGACAGGCTGGCTCCAGGGTCCAGGGTCAGATCTCTGAGGTTGGGGATGGTCACTCACCTGTCCCAGACCTGGGGGGTTGAGAAAGGCCATGAGGAGCAGGAGGGTGTGCATCTTCCTAGGATGGCTGCCCAGTGAGTTGCTGCTGGTACTTCTTCCTGACAGACTTTTAGCCCCCGAGACAGGAAGGAAGCCTAGGGCAGGGGGTCAGAATTCACAGTCTCATTAACCTGGTGGTACAATAGGTTTCATCACCCAAGGTGCCCAGGAGGCTTGCCCCCTAACTGCCAGTGATCTGGAGCCAAGAGAGTCATCCCAGCCAACACCCGCAAGCCCCCTCCTACTGCTGAGTCAGTGCTGGCAGCAGAAACTGGAACCCAGGGTGATGGAGGGCTGCTTGGAATTTATGTCTCAGAACGCTAAACCCACCAAATTCAATAATTTCCCAACAACGCATGAAAGCTGGTGGCTGCTCATTTCCTCTATTTCCTGTGTCTCTGGGACTAGACCTCAGTTGTTTGGAATTTCAGCTTCTCTGAATGAATATAAGTTTGCTGGATTCCTTCTTCATTTCTACTTAGTAATGAATGAAGAAAGGTGAAAGAAGCACAGGTGTGTTGGTGGGATGTGGTAGGGCACCAGGAATCAGTTGAAGGAGATGAAGGAGCAAGGATGAAACCTGCCCGTCTTCACCCTCTGAACCCCAGCCACCCTGCTGAGACCCTGGCTGCTCCCACTTCCTATTTGTTTATTTATTCATTTATTTTTATTTTAATGAAGTCACATTAGTTTATAACATCATGTAAATTTCAAATGTACATCATTATACTTTGGCTTCTGTAGACTGCATTGCATTCACCACTGAAAGTCCAGTTTCTCTCCGTCACCATACATATGTGCCCCCTACTCCTTTTCACCTTAGTCTACCTGCTTACCCTCTGGTAGCCACCACTCTGTTCTTGGTATCTATGTGTTTATTTGTTTTCTTATCTTCCACACATAAGTGAAATCATATGGCATTTGTTTTTCTCTGTCTGACGTATTTCGCTTACTGAAATGCCCTCGAGGTCCACCCACATTATTGCAAAGGGCAAGTTTTGTCATTCTGGGGGCTGAGTAGTGTCCTGTTGCATATACGTACCATGTCTTCTTCATCCATTCCTCCTTTGATGGGCACTTACGTTGCTTCCAGGTCTTGTTTATTGTGAATAACACTGCAATGAACACAGGGGTCCATATCTTTTTGAATTAATGTTTTCCTGTTCTTCGGAATAATATCCAGAAGTGGAATAGCTGGATCATATGATATTTCTATGTTTAATTAATTTTAATTTTTTATTTTTTGAGGAAGATTAGCCCTGAGTTAACATCTGTTGCCAATCCTCCTCTTTTGGCTGAGGAAAACTGGCCCTGAGCTAGCATCTGTGCCCATTTTCCTCTACTTTATATGTGGGACGCCTACCACAGCATGGCTTGTCAAGCGGTGCCATGTCCACACGGGGATCCGAATCCGCGAACCCGGGTCACTGAAGTGGAATGTGCAAACTTAACCGCTGCGTCACCAGGCCGGCCCCTCTATGTTTAATTTATTGAGGAATCTCCATGCCGTTTTCCATAGTGGCTGAACAAGTTTGCATCCTCACCAGCAGGGTATGAGGGTTCCCTTTGATCCATATCCTCTCCAACGCTTATTTCCTGTCATTTTAATAATAATCATTCTGAAGTGTGTGAGGTGATGTCTAATTGTACCTTTGATTTGCATTTCCCTAATTGTTAGTGACGTTGAACACCTTTTTAGGTGCCTGTTGGCCATGTGTGTATCTTCTTTGGAAACATGTCTGTTCATATCCTCTGCCTATTATTTGATTGAGTTGTTCGGTTTTTTGTCGTTGCGTTATATGAGTTCTTTATCTATTTCAGGAATTAACCCCCTTGGATATATGATTTGCAAATATTTTCTCACAGTTACTGGGTCGTCTTTCTGTTTTGTTGATAGTTTGGTTTGCTGTGCAGAAGCTTTTTAGTTTGGTGTAGTCTCATTTATTACCCTTTCTTTTGTTTCCCTTGCTTGAGGAGACATGATATTCAAAAAGATACTGCTAAGACCCAGGTCAAAGAGAGTACTGCCTATGTTTTCTTCTAGGGGTTTCATGGTTTCATTCTTACATTCAAGTCTTTAATCCATTTTGAGTTAATTTGCATGTGTGGTGAAGATAATGGTCCACTTTCATTCTTTTGCCTGTGGCTGTCCTGTTTTCCCAACAGTATTTAGTGAAGAGACTTTCATTTCTCCATTGTATGTTCTTGGCTCCTTTGTCAAAAATTAGCTGTCCTCTATGGGGCCCTCTGCTGGTGCAGCAGTCAAGTTCTCACATGCCACTTCGGCCGCTCGGGGTTCACTGTTTTGGATCCTGGGTGCCTAGCCTAGGCACACACCAGTCATCAAGCCATGCTGTGGCAGGCATCCCACATATAAAGTAGAGGAAGATGGGCATGGATGTTGGCTCAGGGCCAGTCTTCTTCACCAAAAAGAGGATGATTGGCTGCAGATGTTAGCTCAGGGTAATCTTCCTCAAAAAAGAAAAAAAAAAAAGACAAAATTAGCTGTCCTCCCATTTCTTTCTATGAGTTGTTCAAGGAGAATGGGAGGTATGAGAGTAGATAGGGTTATGTATGTTTTTAAAATGCATTTATTTTCTATTTTAGTAAAAAGTTGTAACATCAGATCAAATATGAGTGTGAAACATTTCACAACATCCATAGCCCGTTACATCTACTTTGGACTGTTTCATTACATTTCTGTCAGTTACATCTTTTTCTCCTCTCAGATGTTGTGACATTAAAGTTGTGTGTTCCCGCCTTCTCCCAGAACCCCCTAGGCCACCAACAATGTAAATCTTCTGGGCAGGCTGCTGCTGGGTCCCTTCCCCTTCATCCCTCTGATGCTGCTGTGGTCAGAAACCAATCTCGGTGCTCTTGGCTTTGTAGGAGAGCAGTGTACTACTGAGCCATTCCAGACATCCTCAGGGCTGCCTTAGTGTCACTCTCAGAAGGACGTTTTGGAAGCTCCTTGAGAAGTTTCTTCTGATCAGCCTGTGATGTTTTCTGGAGTGTCAGTGCTGGGAGAAGGCTGTGCACGCGCCATTGTCTTCCCACCACACGTGTCTGTTGGGAGTGAGAAACTCTCTTTCCAAGAAGTGGCCGGTGATGTTGTCCTTGTAGGAAGGAGCAGGTGACACAGGACATTCAGTGACATCAGCATACAGTCTTCCCCTCAGAGTAGTCAGTGGAAAAGAGGGCCCCAGACCCTGGATGTGGCAGAGAACAATTTGAAAAAAGGTGCAAGACCCTCAGTGTTTCCTGGCAGAAAAACTTACTTCTGAGACTGAGCTGCTGACCTGGGGCCTCTCCGTAATCATAGAAAGACGTGGAGGTGGACATATTCCCTAAGACCCTCTTCTGCAAATGCTCAGACAGTCCAATTGTTCAAGATAGGAGAGTTGTAATATACATTGTGATATGTTCCTGGGATGGAATGCTGACCTGCTGTTAAAAAGCATCATGTTTTAGATGACTGCTTAGTGGCATGGAGCGGTTTGTGTCATCCAGTGTTAAGGAAAAAAAGTAGACTGTAGAACGGTGTATACAATTTGATACTATTCTTTTAATGTGAAAGACAAGAACCAGAACAACCATTTTATGTGACTCTTATTTTCACCTTTCCATTATCCAATTTTTTTCTATAATGGAAATATATTAGTTTGATAGACAGAAAAACAATTTAGGGCCCGCGGTCCCTATAAACAGCAAACACTATTAAGCATCGCGGTAGAGATGCGCTAGCAGTTTACCCAGACAATTTCCTTTTCTTCCAGGGGACACAGGTTAACCCCATTGTGCAGCCTCACTTGAGGTCTCATGTGGCTGTGTGACTGTTACTGAAAATGGAATGTGAGTGGAAATGATGTGGGCACCTTCCAGACTTGGCCCCAAACAGAGGCCTGTGCCCGACCATGCAGATTTCTCCCCTTCCAAGGTTTGACGCAAGTGATCACGGGTAACACAGATACCATCTTTAGGGGACTGTGCCTGGTCCTTGAGCATGGGTTGACCATCTAATTATTGTCCAAACAAGGACACTTGAAAGTAAGAGGGGGCACTACTCTCCAGGAAACTCCTTTTAGATGGTATGTGAGCAAGAAACAGACTTCTCAGGGCATCCCTGTGGCGCAGCAGTTAAGTTTGCATGTTCCGCGTCAGCAGCCAGGGTATCACCTGTTCAGATCCTGGGTAGGGACATACGCACCACTTGTCAAGCCATGCTGTGGCAGGCATCCCACATATAAAGTAGAGGAAGATGGGCGTGGATGTTGGCTCAGGGCCAGTCTTCTTCAGCAAAAGGAGGAGGATTGGCAGCAAATGTTAACTCGGGGCTGATCTTCCTCAAAACAAATTTAAGAAAAGAAAAGAAAAAGAAATAGACTTCTCTTGTGTTAGTCACCAAAATCCTGTCTGTCATTTAGAATAGTTAGAGTTATCTTAACTAACATATGGACCATCTTACTGAAGCCTTTTTCTGAATTTTACTATTTATAAAAATAAAAGTATTTTAATCATTGTCCATTTTCCAAAAGTAAATAAACTAAAAAATAGAAAGAAGAAAAATATCAGCCTTAATGTCACCACCCAACTGACCATGGTTAACAGGTGTTTTTCCACAAGACTTTTTCTATGTATGTTTTTATATAGGCGTGATCACAACATATTTAGTTTTTCTTCTTATAATTTACTCAACATAAACATTTCCCTCATTTTGTTAAAAATCTATTATTGAATATCATTTTATGATCTCCTTCGTATTTAATAAATACACTTTAAAGTGATCTAAATAATACAGAAAACTTATGAAAATGAATATGTAGGAGGAATAAAAACCAAAAGGAAAATATACTTATAAGCAAAGATATGATTGTAGTCTATACTGACCTTTAACTAGTGTTCACTTCAATAGACCAAAGGAACATTCTTCCATGTGATGAAATGAAATTCTATCTCAAAACATTGAAGTTTCCATAGTGTTCGATGGTATGAAACTTTTCAAAAACGAATCCCCAAATTGGTGCTGAACATTGGCACTTATTTAGATGATTTGACATTTGTAACAAGTCTATGAGGAATAACCTTGTCCACTTTTCTCAGTGTGGTTGATCACGAGGTGAAAGACTCTTTTTGTCTTTTTTTTTTTAAGGACCTTTGTGCTCAAGGTGTGAAAATGCCATTTTCTCAATGTCCATACTGAGTGTAAACATCACTGGTTTCGTAAATCCTTCCCAATTAGAGAAGCACAAAATTATTAATATTTTAATTTGCATGATTTTTTAGTGAGCTTTTCCTTTTTTGCAAACGTTTATTAGTTTTTTATCACTTGCCTATTAATGTTCTTAGCCGAGTTTCTTAGACCCACGAATAATGTGGATGTTAAGAGCTGTAGAGTCAACAATGAGCATGCACCATATGTTACCCTTTTCCTCCTTGGAAATTAATACTGATTCCAATTTGGGGTCTATTATTGAATAATGGTGTGATGAACATCTGTATGAATAGCACACAAATACATACACACACACATGCTTTTAGACCTCATGTAGGAATAAGAAAAATCGCTAGATCAAGAGAGAAATAGATGTAAAATAATGTGGAAGCCATTTTAAGAAAAAAGGTGCCATCAGGAGCAGCCAAGTCTTCCTGATGCTACAGGTATTAGAAGGTCATCGTTTTCCTTCATGATGTGTGTCATTCAATATCAAGTGTTCCTGTCAGGTGTGAGGGGAAAGTGACCCACCAGGCACTGTCATTTGAGGACACACATGCACGTCTCTGGTGGCGTATTTCCCTGGCTACTCTCTCGCTGGCTCTGGCTTACACCCTGGGACTCTGTGGGGTGCCTCATGGCCGACTTTCTGGGGTTTCTAATTCTGTAGTGTGACGGCTTCTCCTAAGAGTGTCCATTTCTACTGCTGGGACCCAAAGTTGTCCCCTGGCTTGTGCACCTTCTACTATTCACTTGCTTGTCTCCACATGTGCATTCAGCTCTTCCCTCCCCTGTGCTTCTGCCGGTGCTGTGAGCCCCAGGGGAGGCTTGGCAGATGGACATGGGGACAGTCATGAATGGAAAATAAGCTTTCTTTTGCTTTTCATCTTAGTTTTCAATGCGCTGGACTTTGCTTTTCATATCTGTGTGATTTATTTGTTATTCTTTTTAATGATGGTGCTTCTCTTTTTGATGTTGGTCCCAGTTGATTCGGTGTTTGTCCAGCTATCATGAATTTGCTGTGTTCTGTCACATTCAGTTCACTGGTGGTGCTGTTTGAAGGATGCAGGATCCTAAAATAAGGTTGTCTGGGTCATAATTGGTGACAAAAATAATCAATGACCAATCTTTAGATAGGAAATATGGAGTGATATTTATTGAGCCAATTTGCTGCAGACTAGCCTGGAAGTGCTGTCTCCCCCAAGGAAGAAAGCTCTCCTGAGAAGCATGGTCACCTCATGGCTATAGACCATTCCACAACAAAGAACATACAGGAAGCATGACAGGAATATAATGTTTTTCCAAGTCACAAGGTATGTTTTTCTGCAGTTTAACACATGCATAGCAGGTCAACTTGACCTTGGTCCTCTGGGAAGAAGAGCTTACCTTGAAAGAAGTGCTGGTATTGGCGTCAGAGAAAGGCAGACATTCATCCCTGTCTTTAAAGAGTGCATTCTTTACTTTGGGAAAATGTTTGAGCAGATGTATAATGCGTGTTTTGTGGGTCATAAGTCACGCTATGCTGGGAAAAGCAAGTTTTACGTCGATCACGGTTAAACCAGAACGGCTTCCCCATACACCTCAAGATGTGAAAGCTTCTTATTACTCTTATTGTTTTCATCACAATGAAAGGGCTTGCACTTGAAATGTGGCACTTTGTGGGTTTGTGGACTGAGGGTCATGCCTTCCACATGTAAATAAGCAAAAATATGGCTGCCCCAAGTGCCTCTTCCCTCCCTCCCCTCCAGACATGGACTCCACTGAGCACAGACTGCGAACTTCAGGACCTGTGGGTCTCGAAGTCTCTTCATTTTCACACTGACCTTCTGGAATCAAACAAGATCACCCATGTGAAACTCTAACATGCACTCGAGATAGAATACAGAGAATTTAATTACTTTCAAGGCAAGATGTCTTGAGGATTCCAAACACTGATCCATTGGCCAAACTGGCGGGCCTGGGGAAAGAGGAGGCACCAGGGGAGTTTAGAGGAAATTTCCCCTCACTGTAAGTTTCCCAGTATCAGGGACAGAGCCTGTTATGTGCCTGGCACAAAGACTCAGGTTGCCAGCAGGGGGAGTCCGGATAGTCTGCCAGGGCCTGAGGCTCTTGGAGTGACACCACAAGCCATGATGGCAGAAGGCCCCAGGATGCTGGGCTGCATGGAGGACCTGAACTGTCTCTGCTCAGATGGGAAATGGGTACTGGGTGTTCTGATTGTCATCAGGTGGGCTGGTGGTTATGGTATGACAAGGACAAGCTATAGAGGAGAATTCACACGGGGCTTTAGGATCTCTGTTAGGGATCCCAAGGAAGCAGGAATCACACACCTTAGGGAGATGAGAGAGAGGCTGGTGCAAAACAGGGTGGGCTGGAGGGAAAGGAGCTGGTGGGCAGGGCAGTCACATGGAAAACAGGGGCTGATGTGGGACGGCCAGTCAGGAGGATGGTTGACTGAACTCAGTGCTGGGCACATTGTAGGGCAGGAAATGGGACGAGAGTGAGGCTAGAGGCCATCTAGGGAGCATCTGAGTGTGTAAAGCTGCAGATGGTCCTGGCTGTGGGAGAAGCTGCCCCCACAGCAGAGAGAGGCCCTGGAAATAGGAAGCTCAGTGTCCATGGCCTGGCCCCTGCCCTCTTGGGTTCTTGGAATTACTCCCTTTCCACTGCCCTGCTTCTCTTCCTGCCAAATTGTTGGGGGGGGCTGGTGACGGTGGTTGGCTTAGAGAAGGTAAGAATTTTCAATGTCCCAAGGAGGAACATATTTTGGGGAAGAAGTTTGTCCTTTTGTAATGGGCACCCTTCAGATTCAGCCATTGCACAGGGCTAAGCACCACAGAGGTGTGACTGAGAAACTATTCAGCATGAGGTTTAGGGGGAAGCAGGACTGGAAAAGAAAGGAGGAAGGCCAGCCCACAATTGACAGCAGAGGGCTGCCTGGAGCATGCTGTAGCGTGTTGAAAGTGGTTCAGTGAGTCAGTGAGACTTCAGTCACACTCGCTAGAGATCCATTTACTACGGCCCTGCAGTCCCACTGCCTGCCCCATGGGATTCCTGTCTCTGCCCCAGAAAAGGTGGTCAGGCACAGAGGAAGGTCAGCATCACACCTGCTATGAGAAGAACTTCATTGTTCTCTTTATCCAGTGCAAGTAGGGTGACACCTTCATGAAGACTCCTGGAAGGGTCCCTCTCTCTTGTACATGGGAGGAGATACTCTGGACCACATTTTCACAGACAAGGGGGCCCCCTGAGTCCCCCTGGAAGCAGAGAGAGGAAAGACTGAGCTTGCATCCTCGTGGCCCTGCCCTTCTCACCACCCCTAGGGTCAGTGGTATCTTAGGGGGCCACGTGTGAAATCAGAGCAGGGCAGGCCTTGTCACCTCCCTCATCCCAGGGCTCCAGCCTGGCTCTGACTGTCACATGCAGCTCCACCCAGGCCAAGGCTTTCTCTCTAATCCTCAGGGAAATTTTGGTGAGTACTCTGCTGTGGGATGACTGATCCTTCCTCAGCTTGCACCCCTGATCTACCCCAGGGAAAAAACTAAAGACTGGATTTGTGGACCCAGTCAGCCCACCTCTCAGGCTGAGGCATGAAGATATGGCCACTCCCATTCCCCAGAGCTCCCCATTTCCTCTCTTCCCGTGTCTGTCTAGGTAGACGCTGGAAACATTACCTCAGAGTTGGTCTTCAACTTCTTTGGGTCCCCTACACAAATCTGAGTGGCTCCGCTGGAATACCCAAGGAAGCAGGAATCACACACCTCATCCTTCTGCACGGTCAGCTTCACTTCCTTCAGAGTGGTTGCTAAAATGCCCATTGAGATTTTCCCCAGCCGGCCACGCTGCACACCTGTCCAGGCCTCACCTGGGTCTTGCCCTTGGGCAGGCCGAGGGGCCTCACAGCTGCAGTCAGCTTGGCCTTTCTCTCCAGGTGATGGGAAGAGGCAAGAAAGTACCCCTCAGCCACTGCCCTTGGGCCCCGACACCACATTGGGGCTGCATTGACTTCCCTCTCCCCTGAGCCACTGGGACTAGTCAGGTGGCCAGGATGGGAAGGAAGGAAGGGACAGGCCCCAGTGGGAGGGGAAGCAATCTGGACCCAGGACAGCAAGAGCAGTAGGGAGATTCCCTTACCTTTAGTAACATGACATCATTGGAGAAGTTCTTAGGATTATAGTGTGGGTGGCAGATGGCTTCTCTGACACGGATGACCTGCTGGGTCCTCTCCTGCTCCTGAATGTTGTGGGCCCCCAGGGTCACGTTGATTGAGCTGCCAGAAAGTAGAGTGGGGACATGAGGGTCATGGAGTCACAGGAAATGCAGCCCTGGAGTCATGAGGGGCAGATGACAACCAGGGCAGGGTAGGACTGCAGCAAGGGGAAATCGCGACAACACGAGCTCTGGGTGCTGAGTGACTGTCCCCTGTGCTTCTCAAAAACCCTGAGGGAAGGACACTTGGAAGCTTGTCTTGCCCTCAATCAATATTGTGAAAACACTCTGAGTTTGCCTGTTGACCAGAATACATGCTTTCATTCTCCACAGCTGTTTTATTTGGCCAGTGTGGTCTCTCTTCTCAAATGAGCCTCTTGCTCTCACCTCTGACCCTCTGACCCTCTTACCCCAAAGCTTACCTGTCCTGTTTCTCACTTTCCATGAACCAGTCATGCTCTCATCATGAACCAGATGGCTCCTCTCATGAGCTCTCATGGCATTGAGTTACCAGGAGCCAGGGGAGCTCCCCCGGGCTGTAGCCCCTGGGTAGAAGACAGGGGTCCCTTTAGGGGTTTCAGAAGATATCTATTGTCTGCAGCCCCTCAACTTTCCCAGAGTGAGGAGCCATCAAAACAAAGTCCTTTCTCATGAGGACACCGCTGCACCTGCCTTGATTCTCCCCCTCCACAAAGTGAACCAAAGCCATGTAGGGGTAGGAATGGGTCCTGGCCTCATGTTCCAATGACGTCCTCTGAAAGAAAAGACTGGAAGATGTGCTTTCTGGGAGTGGCTGTGGTCAGGAGGGAAGGCTCTGGAAGGTGGTGATTGAGGATGGGGTCTACATTGCCTTGCAGACCCTGGGGCAGAGTCCTTCCAGGTTCCCCTTGCAGCAGAATAACCTTTTCTGAATGTCAAGCCTCAGAACCCCCTGTGAGAAAAGGGAGGACAGTGCTTGTGGTCCCCATCCTACTTCTGACCTTGCATAGAGGAGATAAGAGCTGTCTTCATGATGGTGGAGCCCAGGGGATCATGGACAGGGCTCCCCTGATGGTTTCTGTCTCAGTGAGTCTCCCGACACCTCTGAGCCTCTGCTAATGTCCCACCTAGTGCCCATATCTCATGTCTGTCCTTGAGCTTATGGAGTTTGATTTTATAAAATGCTCATGTCCTACAGTCTAACCCATCCTAGGATCTCAGTGCACATTGAATGAGTGAATGGCCTTCTCTTAGCTTTAAACTGAGGTTTGGTGGGCTTTGTGCTAGTAGGATTGAAGGCCAATGGCATGGGGGGAGGAACTTTGCGGAGCATCGGAGGGCTTGGGAAGGCAGTGGAAAGTGTGGCTGTAAATGGCTGCCCAGGGCTGAGACAGATGTAAGGCACCAGGGGAGCCCTGCGTGCAGTCTTCCACCCCCTTCTGAGATCTACTGCACCCTGGACTCCCCTCCTGGACAGGGATGAGGGGGTGATGGCAGCGAGAAATGAAACTGGTTCTTGAGCTGGTCCAGGGACAGGTCCCACCACTGCAGTCGGTTTGTCTGAGCTGCCCTTTCCTGAGCTGAAGGGAGGGATTTTAATTACTTGTCTTTTGTAGCATCGCTTCCTCTGCTGAAGGCCTTGCGATGAAGAACCCACTTTCCAGGTGATAAGGGAGAGGCTCACACGCTAAATATTTCAGTGAACACCCTGCCTTCTGGCCATCCTTGTTAAGTGTCCATGTAGCATTGGGCTTGTTAGTCTAGGCTTGGGATGGCAGCTGGGCACCAGAAAGTTCTTGGGCTGAAATTGAGGAAAATCCCTGAACGTGCTGGGCAGAAGGGTCAGGTGTACAAAGGGGTTTGTGAGATGAGCTGGAGCCTCTGGAATGGGGATGGTCACTCACCTGTCCCAGCCTTGAGGGCAGAAGAAAGGCCAAGCAGAGCAGGAGTTGCTGCATCTTCCCTGAAGTTCTGCTCAGGTCAGAGCTGCTAGTGTTTCTTCCTTCCAGACACACGATCCCCCAGGGGAAGGCAGGGGTGTGGCTCAGGGCCTCACAGACCTCCTAGACCCGTGCTCCTGGTTTTCCTGTGTTATTTGGGAAAGTGGTTTCTCAAAGTTCTTAGGCTTGGGTTAGGTGACAGTAGCACTGTCACCACACTTGCACTCCAAGTACTGAGTCACAAGGTGAAGGCAAGAAGAACAAACAAGAAAGCGAAGCCTGTGCTGCAGCCAGCAGAGAGCTGGACCCCAGAAGCCCCTCAGTGACTGAATCTACAATGTCTCCATTTCTCAGCCATTGGCTCTTTTTCCATCCTGATGAAGTCATGAATAATTATTTAGCAAGCTGGCTCCAGGGAGATGGGCAAGATGGCTCCTGTCCTTGAGAAGACAGCGGTCGGCTGGAATAGACTGAGAATCAATGGTTAGTGTACAGGCTGGTAAGGTCTGTGGTGGGGCCTCCACTTGGTGGTGGGAGATAGAGACTAGACCTGCCTTAGGAGCATGTAGAGCTGGACACACCCAAACACCCCAAACGGTAACACCACTTCTTCTCTGACCACCATTCCAGCCTTGTATTTTTGGAATATTCAGAATTCACTCTTTAAATCTAAACATCCTGTAACCAAGAGAGCTTCTCTTATCTCACAATTTTGAACAAAAGTCCTGGACTTGATATTCATTGGACCAAAGCAAACCACCAGCAGGTCCATCGGAGTTGAGTTGCCTGATTGGTTCATTCTCGGGTTATTTAGCACCCCTGGGCCAGAGGTGGGGACTGCTCCACACAAACTGCAGTGCCTGGTTTTGGGGAGAGGGTTCTCCTACAGGAAGGCTGGTTACTGTTGCCAAGTGATGGGGAATTGGATGCTGATCATTGTAATAATTACTACCCACTAAGTGTTCTTTGCCCAGGGTCCAGTGAACCATGGCTATCACGTCCATGTACCCAACAGTCATAAACATTTGCAAACAGATTATCACAACACTCTCACCAGTGTGATGACAGATGACAGAGTAGTGGAAAGGAAGGCATTAGGAGTTCTAAACAGCCCCATCCCAGTTCTGTTAAAGCAACGGCAACTTATCAAGACACAGAAAAAAAGAGGGAAAGGCAACCTGCTTAAGCATTAATGATGATGACATCTGGGTGGTGGAATTCTCGGGAATTTTAATGCTCATATTGCTATGTTCTGCCTTTCCCTGTCTTTCTACGATGAACATGTATTGCTTTTCTACCCAGTAAACATTTTCCCGTAGTTGAAGCACATGCATCAGTGGCAACCATTCAGCAGACAATTTCTTTACAGTTCAGCCTTCTCTAAGCTGGATGTTTTAAAAATGAGGTTATTTTTCTGAATCCATTCTTATATAGAAGATTTAGAGACTGTTGAAAAATAGAAGAAAAATTTACTCCGTAGGCTATAGGCTATAGGTTATTTTGGTGAATAAAGAAGGAATCAATGATTTCCATTCTAGAGATGGAAGTTTATGAAGTCCCTGGCAGCCTCCCCTCCACCCTGCTCAGCCCAGGGTAGTTCTGGCCTTGACCCGAGAGAAGAACAATCATGTCCCATCCAATCCCTTCCAGATCAATCCTGGGGGCACCTGAGTCTGGGCTCTGCAACCTGAAGTATTGTTCTTTCTATTGAGGGCAGATAGCTTGAGATGCTGATGAAGACAAATGGAGATTTCCCATTGTTTTTTGCAAAGGAGATGACACCCTGGGCCACGTTGTTACACATGAGGGGCCCCCAGAGTCCCCCTGTGCACAGAGAAGGGAGAAGTCTCAGTCAGAGCCCTCTGGCTGCCCTTCTCAGCATCATTTTCTCCCTGTTGCTCTCCTGCTCGTCTCTAGGGCCCAGCTGTTCAGATGTGTAGTACCTGATTGATTACCATTCACCTTGGCTCTCAGTGTCAGGGGGCTAGGTGGATCCACTGTGACCTACTCACCCCATGAGCCTGTGTCCTGGCTGTGTCCTCTCTCACACTCAAGCCAGTCCCAGGCCCTGCTCTTGTTGTGCCATGGACAAAGGTGAAGAGACTGGCTGGAGGGAGATGCTTGGGCTCCACATGCTGGGAACAGCAAGCCTACACCCATGACTGGACCCAGGTCAACCATTGGTAGTTAGGTGGGAGAAGGCCTGGCCATGTCACCCCAGCATCACTGTGTCCCTGGGCAAGAGTGGGAAGATCCTTGTCTCCTTACACTTGCACCAGCCTTCCTGTCCTTAGGGTTCTGCACGCACAGCTGGATGGACTAGTTGTAGTTATTGAAGAGGTCCTTGCACTTCTGCTCATTCTTCACATCTAGATCCACCTCCTGGATTATGTTTGCCTTTTGCCACTTACCGGTTGTCCCCAGCCTCCCACACTGCACACCTGCCCTGGCCTCAGCCAGTCCTGGCTCTGCGGCAGGGCAATGGTCTTCACAGCTGAGTCAAGTAGAGCCTTTGTTTTGCATCTGGTCAGAAAGGTGAGAGATGGCAGTTCAGGTCCCGCCCCCTGCTGATCTCAGAACCAGGGGTGAGGTTGCCTGTACCCCCTGCCTGGAGTCTCCCAAGCCCCCTTCTATTACATTGACCCAATAGAACAGACAGGTTGGAAGAGAGGAGGGGACTGAGACCCTGAGTGAGCTGCCTGCTCCTTTGGGACCTGTGCAGTTTCACCTGAAAGTCAGCAAAATGGTACATTCCATAGCATGATATAGTTGACCTTTGAATGATCATTATAATCCTTGTGAGGGAAAGTTTGAGCACAGGAGTGACCTGCTTGCTGTTTTTCACTTTTCTGATATTGTGAGCACCCAGGATTACACTTATTTCTCTCTAAAGAAAAGGTGGATTGGGTCAGTCACAGGAGCTAGAACTCAGTCTCTGAAAGGCAGGTTGAAGTTCCAGCCTAAGGCACACCTGCAGCTGAGTCAGATAGGGAGGAAAAGTGGACAGTGTCGCCCATTTGTGCTCTGTGGCAGGACTGAGCCTGGTTCTTCAGCAGCCTGTCTGTCACCCAGGCCTCGGTCCACACACTCCACCCCTGAATCCCACACTCACTGTGTCCTGGTCTCAGCATATCAGATTGCTTCTCTGATTGGTCATTGGCTCTGTGTTCTCAGGGACCTTCCTGAATTGTGGGCTGTGGGATGGTACCAGCTTTCCCAGGAAGACAAGGACCCATTTGTAATCCTTATCCTCCACTACAGTTAGCTGCTGTCAGTACCAACTTGTCTCATGCCAGGATCTGTCCCCCCAACATCTGTTCCAGCTTTCCTTGTCATTGTAGCAAAGGACAAATGCCTTATGGGGCCGGCAGTGCACTCTGGCCTCTGTCCCATCTGATCTTCCCTGAAAGAGAAAATTGCCCTGAATCTCTGTGTTCATGGAAAAAAGGGAATGGGCATTGGCTGGTGGCCTAAACCCATGGGATGGTCGAGGCTGGGGTGGTTGTAGTGTCCTCAGGGACCCAACACAATGAGAGGGGGCTGCAGGCTTTAGAGGGCAGCTGGCGGGCTTGCAGCATGACTTGTTTCCTGGCTTAGTTCTCCGTTTCCTCCCACAGAGATGAGGAGCTCAGCCCTTGTTCTGGAGCAAACACACTTCATATGCTTGTTAAGAAGACTCTCCTAGAAGACCTGGAAATTTCTCTCTCTCTCTGACCCTGGTTGCTTCTTTGCCCCCGAGCTTCTCAGACTCCTGTGTCCTGCTTACTTCCAGGATGGGTCTAGTCTGACCTGAATGTTTTGTGCTCATGGAGATGAATACTCTGGCTTATTTCTCCCCCATCCTGGGTCAGGTACATGGTACATACCCCAGAAATGCTTGTCAGGTACATGAATGGCCAGTCCTCAAATCTACTTTGGTCAGCAGCTGGAGAGGAGTGATTTTAATGAAATCTGAACTCCCCACAGTTTACCTTTCTCAGGCACACAGAGGGCAGAATACAAAGGATGGGAAATCAGAGTGAGTTGGGGAAATGGGTTGGAGTGGCTGGGTGGGAGCCAGACTCCACTAGGGTCGTGGGAGCACTGGGAAAGCAACACTTGGATGGCTCAATTAGGTTCTGGATATCTGCTCTGGTAGAGCTGAGTGGCTATGTAGAATGGGGACACGGTGAGAGTGACACTTAGCAAACTGAGTAGTAGCTGGCTCTTCTATGCTTGATCCTGACAATAGCTCCTTGGATAGATAAACATGTAGCTTTAGAGAGTGGGAATTACAGTGCTTATTTCAGCTTTCCCTTCCACCAGAATCATGTGCTATCCTAATACTGTCATTTTCAAGCTGACAAGAATTTGACCCTTGGAAGTGAGAAGACCCACCAGGTCTCTTTGGGAGTGGATTTATTTTGTGTAATTTCTCCACACTGCAGATCTAGCGACAGATCTGGGGATCAGCAAATTGCTGTGAATGGTCTGAGGGAAGGAAGGATCATAAGGACAGCCTCACTGGGACACTGTGGAAGCCTCTGGTGGAATAAGCCAGGCCTCTGAGGGTCTACAGGGGCACTTAGCTCCTCCAGCCCTGGAGGGTAGGAGATGGCCAATAAGAACAGAAGCAGCAGCATCTTCTTTCACAGGCTGATCAGGTCTGAAGTTGTATGTGCTTTTTCCTCCCAGGCTTTTCAATCGTAGAGGTGAAGCAAGAAGGAACCGGCTCAGCGACCATCAATTTCCTCCCAGTTCTATAGATTCCCAAGATTAGAGCTTTCATCAGCTCGCTCTTCCCCTCAGAGAGAGGGGTTTGTGTGGTGACGGTTTTGCAAGAAACACATTCTTAGGCCGTTGATCACATGACCATATTCACCTATAAAGTACTGGACACTTTGAATGGAGAAGGAGCTTTGGGGGGCTTTGGCATTAGGCAGACATGGTGTCCCCTTTCCCTAAGTGAGATCCTCCAAGAACATGAATATGACCCCATTATGCCTTGAATTTGAGATTAGGCAACTGTCTACTTCCTAAAGTACCATGCATCTATGCAATCCTACTCTTTGTGGAGCTCCATTTTTTGATGGCCCAAGAGTTTTTACTTTTATTTTTAGTATAAATGCCAAAGTACCAGCACTGGTCTCTCCTAAAACACCTCAGCCTAGAGCCAAGTCTTCCATCAGCTTCTTGGTAGTTTTAGGCAGCGGCAAACTGCTGAGGTGGGGGTGAGAGCAGGGATTGGGGATGAAGTGCTGATGGAAGGCTGATGAGAGTGCTAGGAAGAGAAGGCAATGACAGAGTAGGAGAGTTTGAGAGGAGGGTTTGACAGAGAAATGCATGTGAGTTCACTCTGTGTTCCCAGGTTGCCCCGATATAGCTAATGTTGTTCTCAACTTCTTGATATTTCAAAGTTTTAAAAGACTCCAGTGTTAAAGTAGTTTCGGACATGCAGATAGAGACTGAAAGGGGAGAAACAAAGCTTTGCCTCTCATTCTGAGTTCTGTGGTCCCTCTTGTCCCACCTGGCACAGGTAATCTTGTGTGACAGCGAAGAACATGATGGAGGCAAAGATTCTGCCCCCAAGGCTCCCTGTCCCTGATGAGGAACGTGGAATGGCTACTCTCAGAGTTCCCTGCACACAGGATCTGGAAGGCTGTCAGCTTTTGGATGGGAGAAGTCTTAAGGCATCATGCTACTAACAATACGCAATCAGCTTGACAGTTTAAATTATTGTTCTTTGTCTTATATAATTTAATATAGATGTCAGAAGACTTCTGAAGTCTTGTCTCAAACTGAGTATAATGCTTTGCTGCTTTTGCATCTGCTGGATCAGTCATTGTCCAGGAGGTGGCACATGTCACGTGTCTTCTCATTTTCATTCTCTGTCCCAGACATGGTTGTTGCTTACAGGGTACATCATGTTCTCCTGCCTCTGATGACTGATGCCTCCACCCCACCCCTAATTTGGAAACCAAAAGTATGTTCAACAATGTTGCAGTGATTTATTAATCAAATGTGTGTTAACATGTTGGGTTATGAAGTATCTATTAAATAATGTCTATGAAGTTTTGAAAGTATAGAAAATCAAAGATGATAGAATGTAATTTTTGCCCAAAGCAGATGTTTATCATTTGATTGCATTTCATCACTTAAAACGATGAGAGTTTTCACAATTTCCATAGCTGGTTTTCTTACCCAAACTGAAGACTGTTCCCTCCTGGCAAGTTAAATTAGACTCTTCACCAGAAGCAGTTGTGTCTCCAAGTATATTAAATAAGAGAGCATGGGGAATCATTTCCCAAGTCATGGGGTCCCTGAAAACAGGGAAGCTGGGACATCCATTTCAGAC
This sequence comes from Equus asinus, assembly GCF_041296235.1. Classification (NCBI taxonomy): domain Eukaryota; kingdom Metazoa; phylum Chordata; class Mammalia; order Perissodactyla; family Equidae; genus Equus; species Equus asinus. The sequence goes on from NC_091791.1 coordinate 169,812,992, forward strand.
GGGGAATGAATATTCAAAAGGGAGAGGTGGGTATTCTCTTGTGCTGGCTCACATGGAAAACATGCTTCCACACACACTGCAGGTTTTGGTAATAAGGCCTAAGCCCCTCCTGGAGAGCTCTTAGCATTAAAGATAAGGCAAAGGTCGTAGGCATAGATCTCTGGTGAGGTTTGGTCTGGTTCAAGGTGGTTGGTGATTGCATCTCCTTAACATAGGAAAAGGAAAAAAAAAAACAATTTGGAGAATGGTTAAAATATCCAGACCCATCCTTCAGCTCCTCGTGGTAACTAGGGAGTGACAGTTTCTTGTAACTTCGGCTGCGCTAGCACAAGTTTCTTATACATAACTTTCCTCTGAGCTATTGGCACACTACGTAGGGCTATACATCCACCCTACAAATAGCTCAGATCCCCATTCTCACAGCTTGACCTGTGGATCCAGATCATATCAGCAGGCATTTGCTCCTTTCTGCTCCCCTTCTGCCCCTCTTCACCCCCTGTCTCATCTGGCCTACACCTGGTTGATCATGACTCTGCTACTCTGACCAAGGGTAGAAGGCACCTGTGCCTCTGCTTAGCCATCGTGTCTGGAGAGAAGCTTGGCTGCTCTTGTGAGTTTCTCATTAATAAATTTGTAATGGCTTTAGAACTTTTCAGTGAACTGAAAGAGAAAATGAAGAAGGGAAATGAACAGAGTGTCAGAGATGTGTGGGACACTGCATTCAATATATGTGTCATGGGAGTCCCAGAAGGAGAGGAGAGAGAGAAAGGAGAAGAAAAAGATATTGGAAGAAATAATGGCTGAAACTTTCTCAATTTTTGTGAAAAAACCCCAAACAAACCAAAACTATTAATGTACACACCAAAGAAACTCAGTGAAGTACAAGGAGGATAAAGGATCATAGAAGAAATGGGCAAGAGTTTCCCCATTCCTCCTTCCCTTCTATCCTAGATCTCATGGTCTCATTTCCAGCCCAGCCTTCTCCTCAGACAGCACCTCTGGCTCATTCTCCAGCTCATTCTCCAGCAGCTGCTGCTTCTATGTCATGTTAGAGGGGAGATCTACTGGGATGGAGTTGCTTTGAGTCTGTGATATCAACCACGCATGATGCCTCTTCTGCTTGACCTAGAACCCAGAGAGCTCAGAGGAAAATGTAGCTCTAACAATGCCATGCATGTGCAGAGGACGTCTCTGCCCACTTTCTCCAAATAGCTTCTTCTACAATCAGAGCTTTGCTCCTTTTGTATTACAGGAGATTCTTTTTTACTATTACTTTTTAAATTGTGGTAAAATATACATAACATAAAATGTAGCTATTAACCATGTATACATGTTCACATTAAATATAGTCACATTGTGTGCAACCATCATGGCTATCCATCTCCAGAACTGTTTTTCTTCCCAAATTGAAACCCTGAACCCATTAGACAGTTACTTCCTTTTGCCCTGTCCCCTTAGTGCTGGGAAATCACCATTCTACTTCTTGTCTTTATAAATTTGCAAGACATTCTTATGTAAATACAAGAGCTTGAGCATGTTCTCTTCTTAAACCTTACTCCTTATTTATCAATTAGAACTTTTTAGGCAGTAGGCCAACTCTAAGCCAGCAGAGATTTGAAGGAAAGTAGACAGTACAGAAGAAGAGCTGGGGAGGGAGCAAGGCATGGCACAGTTTGCCTGAACTCATCCTTCTGCCCCCGACCACCACGAGGAAGTGGAGGGTCCTCCTAACTTCTCGTGAATGTGTTCAGGTTGGACAGAGAGGCCTGGATCTCCACACTTTGGGATATTTTGGAAGAGAAAGAGAGAGGAGAAGGACAATTCTTTATCTGAGTGGGGTATGGGTGTTGTCAGGGACAACTGAGAGGTGCTTGATGCCTCATCAAAGAAAGAACAGCCCCAATGAAGAGTGACTGTCTCCCTCTTGGCTCTGCTTCTCTACTCTTTCTACACAACTCCCTGCCCTGAGAAGTAGGAATATAAATGGCATTGCCTCCAGAAACCACATCCCTAGTCCTGATCCTCAGTGGAGCTGCTCGCTAGGGTGGAGGATTGGATCTTCCTCCACAACTCTGATCAAGTTCATGACTGACAGGTTAGCTTGGCACGAGGTATGAGAAAGCTCAACTTGAGGCTGAGTCTAGGAAGTCCTCGTCTTGGGCTCTGAGGAGAATTCTAGACACCAGAGGACAGATCTGGTTACCAGACCTGGATAGTTTGTGGAAGTGGACATTGTGGGGAAGGGAGCTCATTGTCAGGACTGCTACACACTGAGTTGGGGCTCCTGGCTTTTGTGGGAAGCATAGTTGCCTCATAGCATGCCCTGCTGCTTCCTTAGTTCTCAGGTTCTTCCTATTGGTGAGTTGCTCAGCTCTGGTCTGTATGAAGAATGCTTCAGATATATCTTAGCTGGAAAGCTTGTGTCCTTAGGGTAGACTGTCCAGGAGACCTGGAAAACACTTTCTTTGGCCTGTGGTGGTTACTTCTCTGTCCCTGAGCATCTCAGACACTTGTGTCCTGCTCCATTCCAGGATGAGGCTGGTCCCTAAGACCTGAATATTTTGAGCTGATTAGGCAGAATACCCTAGTATCTTTCTCTTCCATCTTGAGTCAGACACATATGAAATACCCATAAGAGTTTGATGCAGAAGTGAATAATACACAAATTTGCTTTGGCTTGCCTGTGTGTGGGAGATGTGCACATCTGAAGTCCTGTCAGGCTTTATCTTCTTAAGGCATTGAACTCTCAGAATAATGAGGGCAGATACAAAGTTGGGACCTCAGAGTGAGATGGAGAAATGGGGAAGAGAGGCCTCGGTGGGAAGCAGTCTCCACTACAGCCTTGGGCGCGATGGTGAGGCAACAGTCTATGGATCAGTTAGGTTCTGAGTATTTGCCCTGGTAGAAGTGAGTCGCTCAGCAGTAGTGGGACAAGGTGAAGGTGACACCTAGGAAGCTATTAGTAAGCTCTTCTGCTTTTGATCCAGACAACAGCTCTTGAGATAGGGAACCACTCTTAACTTTGGAGAATGGAAAGTTATATCCCCCATTTTCAGCTTTTCCTCCACCAGAATCATGTGCCATCCTAATACTTGATCAGAGTCTTGGTTACAAGTGAGTGGACCACGAAATGAAATGGCCCACCATTGCCCTTTGAGAAAGTTTTTATTTCTATCCTTTCAGTGAATGGTTTTGGACAATAGTGGAGGGGCTCAGCAAATTCCTGGGTTGGACTGAGACAAGGATGGGTCACAGAGATAGCCTGGCTGAGGCTCTCTGCAAGAGCTGAAGGTGTTGTGAGAACTCCGTTCTTAGGCAGTTGCTGAGTCAACCTGACCACATTCACCAGGAGTGAATGCTGTGCTGTGAGAAGGAATGAATAGGGCTTTGGGGAACTCTGGCCTGAGTCAGAAGTGATGTTCCCTACCTTGATTGAATTCTGGGTATTCAAAGAGCCTGAATATCACCCCACAATGCCTTGCATGTGTGATTAGCATCAGCCTACTTCCTAAAATATCATCACTTGACCCAATCCTTTCCCTTTTAGTCTTTTACTGTTTGAAGCCTGAATTCTTTTTTCATATACATGCAAAAGTGCCCTTGGGGCCTGCCTCATGGTCCAGTGGTTAAGTTCACAGGCTCCTCTTTGGCTGCCCTGGGTTCACTGGTTCTGATCTTGGGCGCAGACCTACACATTGCTCATCAAGCCACACTGTGGCAGCATCCCACATAGAAGGACTAGAAGGACCTACAACTAGGATAAACAACTATGTACTGGGACCTCAGGGAGGGAAAAAAAAGAGGAAGATTGGCCATAGATGTCAGCTCAGGGCCCATGTTCCTCACCAAAAAGAATACTTTAAAAAAAAAACAGTGCCTTCCTCTAGTCTCACCTGAAAGACACTAGCCAAGAGTCCAGTCATCCATCAAATACTTGGTAGTTTCAGACAAAGGCAGAATCCTGGGTGTGCGTGTGCAGCCTGGAGATTGGGAAAGGAGTGGAGATGGGGTGTTAAGGAGAGTAGGAGGAAGGTAAGGAGAGGCCAGAAGGGAGCCTTAGAGGAGGGTTGTGCATGAATGCGCTTGAGTTCAGTGTGTGCTCCCTGCAGACCACTTTAGCTCTGGGTGAGGTTACTAGGCATGAGCTTGTCATGGTTTTAGCAGTTCCCAGTCACTCAGTAGGGCCTTTAATGCACAGTCTGCACCTGGAGAGAGAAAGTGGGAGGAATTTTGTCCTTTTGCACTAGAGTTCAGTGTGCAAAACACTTTCTTGCCACAGTTCTGCTGCCGAGGTTTCCTTAATAGAGAAGAGTGCAGAGCAGTGGGAGGTGGTGGGCCTGGCTGCCAGGATGGTCAGGAAGGAATTGTCTCCTGGAGGTGAGCGCTGTGAGATGTGGAAATCTTTTCAGTAGGGCCGCTGGAGGCAGAGAGCTGCCTGGGAAGTGCCACAGGCACAGAAAGACCTGGAGGTGACACATGTCTGCCCTAGGTGTTTCCTGGGGACTGAGTCCTGAGAATGGGCTGTGTTCGGGGCTCTAATTGACACAGAAAAGAAGGGCTGAATGGGGGACTCTTCCACTCCTCTCTCTTACCCCCTCCCCAGCATCAGGTATTCTTTCCATTTGCCAATGCAAACAGTTAATAATGAGACTGTTATCCTCCCAAGCATGCTAGTAAAGGAGAATTCCTGTGGGCAGATGGTAACAAATATGGAGAGTGACTGAATATTGTCAAATTTTGTTGATAAATGGCTTACACTGAATATAATGACTTTCTGATAAGCAAGACCCATAAAATAATGGTCACATTTACCATAGCATTTCTGTGTATAATCACTTGGATTTTACGAAATATGTCCTCTGTGATTATTTCATTGAAGATCATGGAAATTGCATAAGTTCAGATGGTATATGTCACCCTGCAATGAGTAAAAGCTTCATTTTTTTCAGTTATTTTATTGAGGACATAATGGTTTATAACATTGTGTAATTTCAGGTGTATATTATTATATGTCGGTTTCTGTATACACTGCAAGAGTAATTTACATTTTGATGGAGATAGAAAAATCTGCCAGCTTATTCTGTATAGTTACCTTAAGAAGGTATTTAAAGCATGATTTTAAATTAAGTGACTTCAGTAATCTTTTCTTTGAACATGGGCTAATCTTTAGGGTAAAATTCATGTTATTTTAGGGGCCAGCCTGGTGGCATAGTGGCTACGTTCACATGTTCCGGTTCGGCAGCCTGCTGTGCGCCACTTCAGACCCAAGGTGCAAAACAGAGGAGGATTGATGGCAGATGTTAGCTCAGGCCTATCTCCCTCAAAAAAAAAAAAAAGTCATGTTATTCCAGTCAACATTTTGTGTGGAGTTTTGTACGTCTTCAGAGTATCAAAAGAATAAGTGGACCCTGTTCACGTTGAAAATGAGAACATTGGTCCATAGTTCAGTGGGGGCTGGTGTGGTGAAGTGTTTAGGGGAAGGACTCTGGCTGTGATGGACCCGTGGGTTGCTTCCATTTCTTGACATTGTGAATAGTGCTGCTGTGAACACAGGCGTTTTTTAGGTTTTTTCAGCAAGCAAATTTTTTTTCTTCTAGTTCTTTTATGGTTTAATTTTTTCACGTTAGATGTCTAATCCATTTGAGGCTTATTTTAGATTATGATATGAGGTGTGGATCCAATTTTCTCTTTTTCCCCAAATCACTACCTGGTTGTTCTATCACCATCTATTAAAAGTTTCTTGTTTCCCAGTGATATGAGATGTCACCTTTACTCTGTGTTGAATTGGGCTTTCTGTGGAATTTCAGTTCTGCTCTTTGTTCTGCCTGTTCTACACACACCGTGGCACACAGTTTTAGAGTTTACAGTCATCCCTCAGTATCCGAGGGGGATGGCTTCAAGACCCCTGTTGGTAAGAAAATCTCCAGCTGTTCAATTCCTTGTATAAAATAACAAATTATTTGCATATAACCTATGCGTGTCCTTCCTACTGTGCATTTTAAATTATCTCTATTACATATAATACTTAATACAATGCAAATGCTATGGCTGTTAATACTATAGTTGTTGTTTAGGGAATAATGATAAGAAAGAGTCTGTGCATGTTCAGTAGGATGCAACCATCATTGGCTGGTCTATCCCTGTTGGTTGAATCCTAGGGGGATGTGGAAGGTGCATTGTTCTTTAATATCTACTAGAGGGTCTCTGGTAGGGCAGGGAGGAGAGAGCTTTCCCCTGGGAGAGAGATGTGCTTCCATCCCAACCCAAGGACAGAGGGAATGCATAGTTTGGGGAGGGAAGAAGTTCATCCTGGTCTCCAAGACATTGTAGGGGATTCATTTGTCCTGAAGATGAGACCCCATTTTCCTGGATTTGCTCAGACTCAGACCTGGCATACATTTGTTGTGTACTGAATGATGTTGAATGAGCAAATGAGAAACTGGATATTTCTGCTCTAGACGTGGTCGTTTATTAAGGCTCTGGCAACCCCTCTGGAGCTGTCCTCTGCCACAAAGAAGAGTGGCTCATGGGGGGTGTCTCAGTCTGACTCTGCTGTTTGAAGTGTCTCATTGTTCTCCTTATCCAGGGCAGGAAGCTGGAGACACCAGTGAAGACTGCTGGAGGAGTCTGCATCCTATTTCCATAGGAGATGAGGCCCTGGGCCTCATGGTGACACACCAGAGGGCCTGTGGTATCCCTCTGTGGGAGATGAGAGGAGGGACATGAAATCAGGTCTACCAACTCCTGCTATCCTAAGGCACGGGCCTCAGAAAAGATAGGGACTGGTGAGCTCCTTCAATGCAAGGTGTGTTTGAGATGGGAGGTTGTTGAGATGGAGAACACAGCTTCTGGATCTTTCCATTGCTGGCTTCCATTCTGACTGTGGTTACTGTCTGTAGCTCACCCCAAGGGTAGCTTCTCCTTATAGAAGACAAGGCTGCACATGTGTAGGTTGTGTGTCCGGTGCTCCTCTAATCCCCTAGAGACCAGACTGATAGGGGAAAGCTCCGTGTCACTCAGGTCTCGGCCCCAGACTGAGGCTATGGGGATGTAGTCAGTCCTGATTGGTTAGTACCGCTCAGGCCCGTCTGTTTTGGGCAGTATTGGCAGACGCCCTGGGCCTTACCAGGAAGGTGAAGGTTCCTCAGGTTCTCCATATGAATCTGCATTGGGTGGGTAGAAATTGAAGTGATCACTGCACTCCTGACCCCTCTGCACTCTCAACCTCACATCCTGGACTATGTCTACCCTAGCACACAGGCCAACCAGGCCCCATCGCACCACAATGCATTTGGCACCAGGACTAGACCTGGCCTGGGTCCAAGGCAGAGCACTCAAGACCCTGTTCAGTCTGGCTCTATTCTCCAGCTGGCAGGAAGAGTGCAGGCCCTCAGGGACTCCTGGGCAGAGCTCAACCCTTGCCTCCACCACTACCAGGACACTGTGGCTGCTTCCTCCTCCATGGTCCCAAGACAGGGTGGAGTCCCCACGATTGGAGAAAGCCAGCTGGGCTGGGGAGCCAGAGGGTCGGGTAGGTGGTACCTGCAGTAACTTGAGGTCATTCAGGTTGTTCTACTGATCACATTCAGGGTGGCGGAAGCTCTGAGTACAGATATGAGTGCTGGGTGCTTTCCAGCCTGCCCATGTTGTGGGCCCCCAGGATGACATTTCTATGACTGCAAAGCAAAGGTGGCCTAGAGGTAGGTGTGAGCCGTAGGGGCTTGGTCCCCCACCTCTCCAGGGCAGGAGGACAGCCCAGGGTGATGTGATTGCAGCTGAAGGAATTGAGGGGACACGAGGGCTGTGGGGCTGAGCTGTCTGTGCCCTCTGCTTCTCTAAACCCCTGAGCTTGGGATCATGGGGACAGTGGGACCCTGAGTTTTACTTCCTGTAGAATAAATTGATAAGTAGCTTGAATTCATATTTTCGGCCCCAATGTGTGCCTTCCATTTCCCCTGTTGCTCTTTTTGATTATGTCCTTCTTTTTTCCTTGTTTGCATTGGCCCATTCTCTACCCCCAGACATCCCTGGTGTCCTTGTCACCCCTTCATTGCTAGGACCCTGCTTTCAGATGGCCTCTCTCTTGAACTCTTTTTAGCCTGTGTGATTGGTCACCCAGGAAGCTCCTTAGTGCCTCATGTTCCTGAGCGGAGAGCTGCCATCAGCACAAAGTCTTCTGGCACCAGGAATCCCGCAAGTGGCCAGACCCACTGGAGTCTGGGTCTGAAGATATACCATGCCAGGATGGGAATGTGGCCTGGCCTCTTGGCCTCAGATAATCTCCCCTGAAAGGAAGCATTCAGTACTTATCTCTGTTTTCTCAGAATTCTCGACATGGGGAACAGCTTGGTGCTCCAGAAAGACTAGAAGATGGGAGGCAGGAGACGCAATGCAGAGGACAGCAGAGCTTGGGCCTGCAAGGGTCTGCTCCACACATTGGGTTGGCGCTCCAGAGTTCGTCAGGAAACACTGCTGACTCCCCATCCCAGACCTCAGCTCCCTCCCACCTGCCCCAATGGAGGAAAAGAACCCTTGGTCCAGGCATGGCCAGCTTCAGCCTGCCCTGTTGAGGAGAGATGCTCTGCTGTTGGATGGGAGCCCACTGGAGTGGCGTCTTCCTGAAGTTCATGGTACTTTCTTCCTCGGGGAGCTTCTCGGATCCCACTGAGTCCAGCTCATGGTTAGCTCATGACCAGTATGGAACTGGCTTTAAAATTCTAGATGTGAGCTGATGGAACTGTTATTGCTGTCTCCTTGTCTCCCAGGCTCTGACACATGGATGTCAAAGTGAATTTAGAGAGCACATTTATATAGTACATTCTAGGTGCCAGGGTCAATTCCAAGAGTTTTATGCACACCTACTAATTTAACTCTTATAGGAACTCTATGAAGTAGGCATGCAATGATTCCTATTTTAGGGTGAGGATCCTGAGGAACTGTGAATTCAAATAACTTTCCCCACGATGCAGAGGTAGGCAGTGCCTAGGCACTCTGGTTCTAGACTCTACGAGAGGGATCAGATCTCTGAGGTTAGGGATGGTCACTCACCTGCCCCGGAACTGGGGCCTTGAGAAAGGCCATGAGGAGCAGGAGGGGGTGCATCTTCCTAGGAAGGCTGCCCAGTGAGTTGCTGCTGCTGCTTCCTCCTGCCAGTCTTTCATCCTCCAAGACAGGAAGGAAGCCTGGGGCTGGGGGTCAGAATTCACAGTCTCCTTCTTCTGCTGGTGTGATAGGTTTCATCTCCCAGCTTGCCCCCTAACTGCCAGTGATCTGGGGGCGAGAGAGTCATCCTAGCCAACACCACCATCCCCCCTCCTACCGCTGAGTCATTGCTGGCCATTCAAACAGGAACCCAGGGTTACGGAGGGGCGCTTGGAGCTTGTGTCTCAGAATGCTAAACCCACGAAATTCAATAATTTCCCAGCAACACGTGAAAGCTGGAGGCTGCCCATTTCCTTTGTTTCCTGTTTCTCTGGGATTAGAGCTCAGTCATTTGGAATTTTACTTTCTCTGAATAATATACGTTTCCTGGATTCCTTATTCGTTTATACTTAGCAATGCTTGGAGAAAGGTGAAAGAAACACAGTCATGGTGTTGGTGGGATGTGGTGAGGACACCAGGAATAAGCTGAAGGAGATGAAGGAGCAAAGGGGAAGCCTGCCCGCCTACCCTCTGAACCCTGGCCACCCTGCTGAGACCCTGGGTGCTCCCACTTCATATTTATTTATTTATTCATTTATTTTTATTTTATTAAGGTCACATTTGTTTATAACATTATGTAAATTTCAGGTGAACATCATTATATTTCAGCTTCTGTATAGACTGCATTGTATTCACCATTAAAAGTCTACTTTCCGTCTGTCACCATACGTATGTGCCCCTTTACCCCTTTTTGCCTCAGCCCATCTGCTTACCCTCTGGTAACCACCAATCTGTTCTTAGTATCTATGTGTTTGTTTTTTTATCTTCCACCTTTGAGTGAAATCATATGGTTTTTTGTTTTTCTCTGTCTGACATTTCACTTTGCAAAATACCCTTGAGGTCCACCTATGTTACTGCAAATGGCAAGATGTCATTGTTTAGGAGGCTGAGCAGTATCCCATTGTATATATACACCATGTCTGCTTTATCCATTCCTCCATGATGGGCACGCAGCTTGCTTCCAGGTCTTGGTTATCGTGAATAATGCTGCAATGAACATAGGGGTCCATATCTTTTTGAATTAATGTTTTCATGTACTTTGGAATAATACCCAGAAGTGGAATAGCTGGATCATATGATATTTCTAATTTTAATTTATTGAGGAATCTCCATACCGTTTTCCATAGTGGCTGCACCAGTTTGCATTCCCACCAGCAGTGTATGCGGGTTCCCTTTGATCCATATCCTCTGCAACACTTGTTATTTTCTGTCATTTTAATGATACTCATTCCGAAGTGTGTGAGGTGATATCTAATTGTACCTTTGATTTGCATTTCCCTAATTATTAGTGATGTTGAAGACCTTGTCATGGCCTGTTGGCCATCTGTGTATCTTCTTTGGGAAACTGTCTGCTCATATCCTCTGCACATTTTTTGATTGAGTTGTTCCTTGTTTTGTTGTTGAGTTGCATGAGTTCTTTATGTATTTTGGAAATTAATCCCCATGGCATATATGATTTGCAAATATCTTCTCACAGTTGCTAGGTTATCATTTTGTTTAGTCGATGGCTTCCTTTGCTGTGCAGAAGCATTTTAGTTTGGTGTCGTCTCATTTGTTTATTTTTTCTTTTGTTTCCATTGCCTAAGGAGACAGGATATTCAAAAAGATACTGCTAAGACACATGTCAAAGAGAGTACTGTCTGTGTTTTCTTCTAGGCGTTTTATGGTTTCAGGTCTCACATTTTAGTCTTTAATCTATTTTGAGTTAATTTATGTGTGTGGTGAAGATAATGGTCTACTTTCCTTCTGTCTCCTGTGGCTGGCCCATTTTCCCAAGAGTATTTAGTGAAGAGACTTTCATTTCTCCGTTGTATGTTCTTTGCTCCTTTGTCAAAAATTAGCTGTCCTCCTATTTCTTTCTATGAGTTGTCCATGGAGAGTGGAATGTATGAGAGTAGATAGGAATACCTATGTTTTTAAAATGTTTTTATTTTCCATTTTAGTAAAACGTTGTAATATAGATCAAATATGAGTGTGAGATGTTTCACAACATCCATAGTTGGATCTACTTTGGACTATTTTATTTCATTTCCAACAGTCACAACATTTTTCTTCTCTGGGACGTTGGGACATTAAAGTCTTGTGCAACCCACCTCCTCCCTGGGCCCTGTGGGCTGCCAACAATGCAAGTCTTCTGGGCAGGCTGCTGGCGGGTCACTTCTCCTTCCTTCATTCTGATGCTGCTGTAGTCAGACACCAATCTCGTCGCTCTTGGCTTTGTAGGAGAGCAGTGTACTACTGAGGCATTCCAGACGTCCTCAGGGCTGCCTTACTGCCACTCTCAGAAGGACGTTTTGGAGCTCCTTGGGAAGTTTCTACTGATGAGCCTGTGATGTTTCATGGAGTGTCAGTGCTGGGAGAAGGCTGTGCCCACGACATTGTCTTCCTACCACACGTGTCTGCTGGAGCAAGAAACTCTCTTTCCAAGAAGTGACCTGTGCTGTTGCCCTTGTAGAAAGAGCAGGGGACATAGGACGTTCAGAGACATCAGCATACAGTCTTCCCCTCAGAGAAGTTAGTGGGAAAGAGCGAACTAGACTCTGGATGTGGCAAAGATTTGAAAAAGGTGCCAGACCCTCGGTGTTTCCTGGCAGAAAAGCTCACTTCTGAGACTGAGCAGCTGATCCTAGGGCCCTGAGTAAATATAGGAAGAGGTGGAGGTGGACATAGTCCCTGAAACCCTCTACCACAAACACTCAGACAATCCAAATATTCAAGATAGGAGAGTGGTGACACACAATGTGATGCATTCATGGGTGGAATGCTGTCCAGCTGTTCAAAAGCACCATGTTTTAGAGACTGCTTAGTGGCATGGAGCAGTTTGTATCATCTAATATCAGGTGGAAAAAGTAGACTGTAGAACGGTGTACTCAATTTGATACTAATTCTCTTAAAGAAAAAGACAAGAACCAGAACAACCGTTTTATGTGACTCTTATTTTCACCTTTATCTTATCTATTTTTTTCTATAATTGAAATGCATTCATTTTATAGGCAGAAAACAATTTAGGTCTCACGATTGTTATAAACAGCAAACACTATTAGGCATCGTGGTCAAGATGAGCTAGCAGTTTAATAAAACAATTTCCTTTTCTTCCAGGGGACACAGGTCAACCACACTGTGCAGCCTCACTTGAGGTCAGGTGTGGCTGTGTGACTGTCCCCACAAATGGGATGTGAGTGGAAATGCTGTGGGCACCTTCCAGACCAGGCCCCTAGCACAGTCCTTTGCTGACCGGGTAGACTCCTTCCCTTCCAGGGTTTGATGCAGGTGAACATGGGGAACACGGATGCCACCTTCAAGGGACTGAGCCTAGTCCCTTAATCATGGGTTGACCACGTAATGATTGTCCAAAATGGGACACTTGAGAGAAAGAGGGGCACTACTCACCAGGAAACTCATTTTGGACTGTGTCTGAGCAAGAAATAGACTTCTGTTGTGTTAGTCACTGAAATGCTCAAGTTTATCAGTTAGAATAATTAAAGTTATCTTAACTAACACATGGACCATCTTACTGAAGGGTAACTTTTTCTGAATTGTAATATTTATAAAAATAAAATTATTTTAATCAGTATACAGTTTAAAATATAGAATAAATTAAAAAAATAGAAAGAAGAAAAATACCATCCTTAATCCTACCCAACTGACCACTGTTAACAGACGTTTCTCCATGTAGATTTTTTTCTATGTGTATTTTTATCTAGATGTGATCACAATATATTTAGTTTTTCAACCTGTCACTTAAATGATTCAGCATAAATATTTCCCTCATTTTATTAAAAATCTATTGCTGAAAATCATTTAATGATATCATTCATATTTAATTAATAGGCTTTTAAGTTATCTAAATAATACAGAAAAATTATAAAAATGAATATGTTGGACTAAAAAAACCTACAAGAAAAATATAAATATAAACAAAGATATGATTGTAGTATATATGGATCTTTAACTAATTAGGCTTAAACATACCTGGTGAATATTCTTCTCCACAAAAAAACGTAATTCAGTCTCAAAACTTTCAAGTTCCCATAGTGTTCACTGCTATGAAACTTTTCAAAAGCTCATCCCCAAATTGGTGCTGAATGTTGGCATTGTTTCGAAGGTTTGACTTTTGTAACAAATCTGTAAGGAATAACCTTGTCCGCTTCTCTCATTGTGCTTGAAGGCTAGGTGAAAGACTCCTTTGTTCCTTTTTTCTTATGAACCTTTGTGCACAAGGTCCGAAAATGCCATTTTCTCAATGTCCGTACTGAACGTAAGCATCATTATTTTTGTAAATCCCTCCTGATTAGCTAAGCAAAAATTTATTAACATTTTAATTAGCATTGATTAATAAGTGAGCTTCTCCTTTTTTCCAAATGTTGATTAGTTCTTTTATAACTTACCTGTTAATGTTCTTAGCCCAGTTTTCTCCAGCAGTGGATACTGTCGACGTTAAGGGCTGAGGAATCCATAATGAACAGGTGCCATATTGTACCATTTTCCTATTTTGGAGATTAATACTGATTCCAGTTTGGGGTTAATTATTAAATAATGGTGTGATGAACATATTTATTAACACACACACACACACTCCTATACTTTAGACCTTGTGTAAGAATAAGTCCTAGAAGAAAAATGACTAGATCAAAAGAGAGAAATAGATATAAACTGACTTAGAATCCATTTTAAGGAAACAGGTACCATCAAGAACATCCCAGTCTTCCTGATACTACAGGCATCAGAAGGTCATCATGTTCCTTCCTAACGTGTGTCATACTATGTTAAGTGCTCTTATCAGGTGAGAAGGGGAATTGACCCACCAGCCACTGTCCTTCAAGGCCACACACCCAAGCCCCTGGTGGGGAATATCCCTGTCTACTCTCTCGCTGGCTCTGGCTTACACCCTGGAGCTCCATGGAGCTCCTCATGGCTGACTTTCTGGGGTCCATTTCTTTCTTGTGACGGCTTCTCCCAAGAGTGTTCTTTTTATCGCTGTGACCTGAAGTTGTCCCCTGGCTCCTGCCCCTTCTACTATTCACTTGCTCATCTCCGCACGTGCATTCAGCTCTTCCTTCGTGCCTCTGCTGATGCTTCTGCCGGTGCTGTGGGTCCCACAGAATGCTTGGTGGATGGACATGGGGACTGTCTTGAAGGAAAAATAAGCTTTCTTTGCTTTTCATCTTAGTTTTCAATGTGCTGGATTTTCCTTTTCATATCTGTGGGATTTGTTTGTTATTCTTCTCCATGATGGTTCTTCTCTTTTTGATGTTGGTCCCAACTGATTCAGTGTTTGTCCAGCTGTAACGAATTTGTTGCATTCTGTCACATGCAATTTATCGGTGGTGCTGTTTGCAGGATACGGGACGCTAAAATAAGATCATCTGGGTCATAATTGGTGATGAAAATAATAAATGACCAATCTTTAGATAAGAAAGATAGAGCGATGTTTATTGAGCTGTTGCTGAAGACTAGCCCGGAAGTGCTGTCTCCATCAGGGAGGAAAACTCGCCTGAGAAGTGTGGTCACAGCATGGCTATAGACCATTTCACAACCAAGAACATACATGAAGCAGGATAGGAATGCAATTTTTTCCAAGTCACAAGGATATGTTTTTCTGCAGTTTAGCACATACATAATAGGTCAACTTGACCTTGGACCTCTGAGAAGAAGAGATTATTTTCAAAGAACTGCTGGTATTGGAATCAGAGAAAGGGAGACATTCATTCTTATCTTTAAAGAATGCATTCTTGGGCCAGCCTGGTGGTGCGGTGGTTAAGTTCCCACGTTCTGCTTCGGGGAGCCCAGTTTGGATCCCGGGTGTGGACCTAAGCAGCGCTTATCAAGCCATGCTCTGGCAGGTGAACCACATATAAAATAGAGGAAGATGGTTATGGATGTTAGGTCAAGGCCAATCTTCCTCAGCAAAAAGAGCAGGATTGGCAGTGGATGTTTGCTCAGGGCTAATTTTCCTCAATAAATAAATAAGTAAATAAATAAAATAAAAAATGCATTCTTTGCCTTGGGAAAATGTTTGAAGCAGATGTACAATGTTTGGTGGGTCAGAGGTCAGGCTGCTCTGGGGAAAACAAGTTTTAGGTTGAATCATGGTTAAACCAAAACAGCTTCACCACATGCCTCAAGATGTGAAAGCTTCTTGTTATTCTTACTATTTTCATCACACTGAAGGATCTGGACTTGAAATGTGGCATTTTGTGCATTTGTGGACTGGGGCTCATGCCTTCTACATGTCAATAAATAAAGATACTGCTGCCCAGGTGGCTCTTTCCTCTCTCCCTCCATCCTGTCCGGTCATGGGATCCCCTGAGCACAGACTGGGAAACTCAGGACCTGTGGGTCTTGAAGTCTCCTCCAATTTCACACTGTCCTTCTCGAATCAAACAAGATGACTCATGTGACACTCTAATGTGCAATACAGATGAAATACAGAGAATTTAATTATTTTCAAGGCAAGATGTCTTGAGGATTCCAAATACCACTCCATCTGCCAAACTGACCTGCCTGGGGGAAGGGGAGGAACCAGGATAATTTAGAGGAAATTCCCCTCCATGTAAGTTTCCGAGTATCAGAGACACATCCTGTTATGTGTCTGGCACAAAGAGAGAGATCAGCAATTGACTTATTGATGGACAGCCAAGTGGTACTTTCTGGCCCAATAGCCCTAGAGTCCTCAGGCTCACTGAGCTGCCGTAACCCAGGTTGCCAGCATGGGGAGACAGGCCAGGCTGAAAGGGGCTGAGGCTGCTGAGCGACTCCACAGGACATTGTAGATATGGCCCTGGGAATGCTAGGCTGGATGGAGGACCTGAACTGTCTCTGCTCAGGTGGGAAGTGGGTACTGGGTCCTTTGATAGGCATCAGGTGGGCAGGCAGCTCAGGCATGACAGGGACAAGCCATAGAGGGGAATTCACATGGGACTTTGGGAACTCAGTTAAGGAGATGAGAGAGAAGCTGGCTCAAAACACGGTGGGCTGGAAGGGAAAGGAGCTGGTGGCCAGGGCAGTCACATGGAAAACAGACGCTGCTGTGGGACAGTCAGCCAGGGAGGAAGGTTGAGTGAGTTCAGTTCTGGGCCCAGGGAGGGCAGGAAATGGGACCAGAGTGAGGCTGGAGGCCATAATGGCAGCATCTGAGCATCAGAAGCTGCAGGTGGTCCTGGCTTGGGAGAAGCTGCCCCACTGGAGACAGAAGCCCTGGAAACAGGAAACTGAGTGCCCACGGCCTGGCCCCCTGGCCTCCTGTCTCCCTGGAGTTATTCCCCTTCCACTGACCTGCTGCTCTCTCTGCCAAATTGTCAGGGTATCGGTGATGGTGGTTGATTTAGAGAAGGTAAGAACTTTCTAAAGCCCAGGAAGGAACATATTTTGGGGAAGAAGATCATCCTTTTATCATGGGCAGCCTTCAGACTCAGCCCTTGCACAGGGCTCAGCACCACAGATGTGCGACTGAGAAAGGATACAGCATGGGGTTTAGGGGGAAGGAGAGCTGGAGGAGATGGAGGAAGGACAGCCACAACTGACAGCAGAGGGCTGCCTGGAGCATGCTGTTGCGTGTTGAAAGTGGTTCAGTGAGTCAGTGAGACTTCAGTCACACTCGCTAGAGATCCATTTATTACGTCCCCTCAGTCCCACTGCCCGCCCCATGGGATTCCTGCCTCTGCCCCAGGAAAGATGGTCAGGCACAGAGGAAGGTCAGCCTCCTGCCTGCTGTTAGAAGTGCTTCATTGTTGACTTTATCCAGGGCAGAAAGTGTGAGACCTTCATGAAGGCTCCTGGAGGGGTCCCGTTGTTTTGTCCATAGGAGAAAATACCCTGGATCAGCTTGTTGCAGATGAGGGGGCCTCCAGAGTCCCCCTGGGGACAGAGAAAGGAAGGACTGAGTTGGCCATCTCGTGGTCCTGCCCTACCCTCCCACCCAAGGGTCAGTGGTCTCCATTATGGGCTATGTTGGAGAGCAGGGCTGGGGCAGGCCTTGTCACCTCCCTCATCCCAGGCCTCCAGCCTGGTTCTGACTGTTACATGCAGCTCCACCCAGGCCAATGCTTTCTCTCTAATCCTTAGGGAAATTTGGGTGAGAACCCTACTGTGGGGTGACTGATCCTTCCTCGCCCTGCAGCCCTGATCTGCTCTGGGGAAAAAAACTAAAGACTGCATTCGTGGACCCAGGCTGCCCAAGCTCTCAGGCTGAGGCTTGAAGATATGGCCACTCCCATCCCCCAGAGCTCCCCATTTCTTCTCTCCCCAGGTCTGTCTTGGTGGATGATGGAAACCCTACCTTGAAGCTGTTGTTCATCTTCTTCGGGTCCCCTACACAAATCTGGGTGGCCCGGTTGCAATGGTGGGGGAAGTGGGAGTAACAATCATCATCCTTCTGCACAGTCAGCTCCACCTCCTGCAGTGTGTTGGACACTCTGTCTACTGGGGAGACTTTCCCCCAACTGGCCACACTGCACTCCTGTCTAGGCTTCACCTGGGCCTTGCCCCTGGGCAGGCTGAGGGGCTGCACAGCTGTAGTCTACATGGCCTTTCTCTCCACTGATGGGAAGAGGCAAGAAAGTCCAGCTCAGCCACGGGCCTCCTCGGCCTGGACACTGTGATGAGGCTGCAGTGACTTCCCTCTCCCCTGAGCCACAGGGACTAGTCAGGCAGCCCGGAGGGGAAGGAGGGAAGGGACAGGTCCCAGTGGGAGGGGAAGCAATCTGGACCCAGGGGAGCAAGAGCAGTAGGGAGGTTCCCTTATCTTAGTAAAATGATGTCATTGGAGAGGTTCTTAGGATTTTAGTCCGGGTGGCAGATGGCTTGTCTCACAGTCATGACCTGCTGGATCTTCTCCTGCTTCTGGATGTTGTGGGCCCCAAGGGTGACACTGATTAATCTGCATAGAAAGTATAGTGACGTGGTGTGGTGCATGGAATCAAAAGAGATCCAGCCCTGGAGTCATGAAGGGTGGATGACATGGGGCAGGGCAGGGCTGCAGCCAGTGGAAATCAAAACAAGAGGAGGACTGTCACTGAGCGACTGTGTCCCCTGTGCTTCTCAGTGACATTGAGGGTAGGTCACCTGGATGCTTTCTCTAGCCCTCAAGTCATATTGTGAAAAGACTCTGAGTATGCCTTTTCACACTAATGTATGCTTTCATCCTCCCCAGCTGCTTCATTTGGCCAGTGTGGTCTCTGTTCTCAACTGAGTCACTTGCTCTCACATCTGATCCTCTGACTCCAAAGCTTACCTGTCCTGTTTCTCACTTTCCATAGACCAGTCATGGTCTCAGATGGCTCGTCTCATCAGTTCTCATGGCCTTGATTTACCAGGAGCCAGGGGAACTACCCTGGGCTGCAGCCCCTGGGCAGAGGACAGGGGTCCCTGTAGGGGTCTCAGGAGGTGTCAGCTGTCTGTGGCCCCTCACCTTCCCCAGCAGTGAGCAGCCATCAGAACAAAGTCCTCTCGCATGAGGACACCGCCACACCTCTTTTTGTTCTCAAGCAGAAACTGAACAAATGCCATGTAGGGGCGGGAGTGGGGCTTGGCCTCATGTCCTCTGATGATGTCCTCTGAAAGAAAAGACTGGAAGATGGGCTTTCTGGGAGCAGCTGTGGTTAGGAGAGAAGGCTCTGGAAGGTGATGATTGAGGGTGGGGTCTATAGTGCCCTGCTGCCACTGGAGAGTGTCCTCCCAGGTTCTCCCCGTAGGAGAATAACCTTTTCTAAATGTCAAGCCTCAGAACCTCCTGTGAGAAAACGGATGACAGTGCTTGTTGTCCCTGTCCTACTTCAGACCATGCATAGAGGAGATAAGAGCTGTCTTCACGATGGTGGAGCCTGAGGATCGTGGACAGGGCTCCGCTACGCCTTCTGCCTCAGTGCGTCTCCCAACCCCTCTTAGCCTCTGCTAATGTCTCAACTGGTGCCCGTTTCTAATAATCTGTCCATGAGCTTATGGTGCTGGATTGTCTACAATCCTCATACCTGAGGGTCTAACCCGTCCTAGGATCTCAGTAAACATTTTGTGGCTGCATGAATAAATGTCCTTCACTTAGCTTTCTGCTGAGTTTGGTGGGGATCTTGCTGGTGGGATTGAAGGCCATTGGCCTGGAGAGGGGACACTGTGTGGAGCAGCCGAAGGCC
The DNA here is from genome assembly GCF_041296235.1 of Equus asinus. Taxonomy (NCBI): domain Eukaryota; kingdom Metazoa; phylum Chordata; class Mammalia; order Perissodactyla; family Equidae; genus Equus; species Equus asinus. Next base: position 169,832,320 of record NC_091791.1, read on the forward strand.
TGAGACAGCAGGGGGAGTGGGGCTGAAAATGTGCTGCCCAGGACCACGGCAGAGCCACGGCAACGGGGCGCCCTGCTTGCAGTGATCCAGCGGCTTCAGAGATCAGCTGCTCCCTGGGCTTCTTTCCTTGACGGGGGTGAGGGGGTGAAGTTTCCAGGAAATGAAACTGAATCTTAAGCTGGGTCCAGGACAACTCTCATTACCACACCCGATTTTTCTGAGCCGGCCTTTCTTGGGTTGGAGTGAAGGATTTTAACTACTTGTCATTTGTAGCTTCCCATCCTCTGCCAAATGCCTTTCTATGAACAACCTACTTCCCAGGTGATAAGAGAGAGGCTTACACACTAAACCTTCTAGTGAACACCCTTCCTTCCTGCCATCCTTTTTGAGTGTCTATGAAGCATCGGAATTATTAGTGTAGGTTTGGGATAGAGGCTGGCGTCTAGAAAGTTCTTGGGCTCAAACTGAGGAAAATCCCTGACTGTGCTGGGCAGAAGGGTGAGGAGTCTGGAGGGTTTTGTGAGATGGGCTGGAGTTTCTGGAATGGGGATGGTCACTCACCTGTCCCAGCCTCAGGAGGCAGAAGAAATGCTAAGAAAAGCAGGAGTGGCTGCATCTTTCCTGAAGGTGTACCGAAGTCACAGCTGCTGGTGTTACTTCCTTCCAGACACACAGTCCCCAAGGGGAAGGCAGGAGTGGTGGCTCAAGACCTCACAGACCTCCTACACCGGTGCTCCTCTAGTTTTCTTGCATCATCTGCAAGGTGGTTTGTCAAAGTTCTCTGGCTTGGCTTAGGTGACAGTAGCACTGTCACCAATGACACTTGCACTCCCAGTGCTGTGTCACAAAGTGAAAGCAAGAAGAAAGAACAAGAAAGTGAAGCCTGTGCTGTAGCCAGCAGAGGAGCTGGACCCCGGAAGCCCCTCAGTGACTGAATCTACAATGTCTCCATTTCTCAGCTCTTGGCTCTTTTTCCATCCTGACGAAGTCATGAATAACTACTTGGGAAGCTTGCTCTAAGGACATGAGTGAGATGTCTCCTGCCCTTGAGAAGATGGCGGTCGCCTTGAGTAGACTGAGACTCTGTGGTTAGAGTGTAGGCCAGTAGGGGCTGTGGTGGGGGTCTGCTTGGTGGTGGGAGATAGTCTGGACCTTCCTGAGGGGCATGTAGAGCTGGACACACACAGACCCCCCCAGTGGTAACCTCACTGCCTCTCTGCCCACAAGTCCAGCCTTGTGTTTTGGAATATTTAGAATCCCCTCTTTAAATGTAAATATTCTGTGACAAAGAGAGCTTCATTTATCCCACAATTTTGAATAAAATCTTGGACTTGATATTCACTGGACCAAAACAAACCATCATTGAGTCCATCAGAATTAAATGCCTAAGTGGTTTATGCTTGAGATATTGAGCACCCCTGGACCTGAGAGGGGGATTGTTCCACCCTAATCAGAGTGTCTCTTTTCTGAGGAGGGAGTTGCCCTTGAGAAATGCTGGTTACTGGTGACAGATGATGGGGAAATGGACGCTGATCATCCTAAAAATCACTATCCACTAAGTACTCTCTGTCCTGGGTCCAGTGAATCATGGCTCTGATGTGCCTGGGCCTAACAGAAGTATTTGCCAACAGATTATCCCACCATCCTCTCCAGTATGATGACAGATGAGGGAGTAGTGGAAAAGAAGACATTATGAATTCTAAACAGCCCAATCCCAATTCTGTTACAGCAATGGAAGGTTATAAAGACAAAGAAAACGAGGGGAAGGCAAGCTGCTTAAGCACTAATGATGATCTCAAGGAGGTGAAATTCTTGGGAATTTTAACCTTATTATTTGTCTGTTCTTCCTTTAACTGTCTTTCTCTGATGAACATGTATTACTTTTCTACCCAGTAAACATTGTCCCATAGTTGAAGCACACTCATCAATGACAAACATTCAGCAGACAACGTCTTTCTAGTCCAGCCTTCTCTAAGGCGGATATTTTAAAAATGAGTTTACTTTTCTCAATCCATTCTTATATACAAGATTCAGAGATTGTTGACAAATTTACTCAATACACTATAGGCCCTAGGACATTTTGGTGAATAAAGAAAGAATTAATGATTTCCACTCTAAAGATGGAAGGTTAGTGAGTCCCTGGCAGCCTCCCTTCCATGCTCCTCTACCCAGTGCATTGCTGGCTTCTGTCCCAGAGAAGATGGATGGATCAATCCCGGAGGTAGTTTTTCCCCGAGGTAGAAAGCTCGAGGTCCTGGGGTGGACAGGTGACAGTTTCCCCTTATTTTTTCCAAAGGAGACAATGTCCTGAGCCACCATGTTTCACACAAGGGAGCCACTGGACTCCCCCAGTGGGCAGGGGAGGAGGGGCTGGGCTGGGCCTTCTCCTGCTCCTCCTCTCCCTTATGCCCTGAGGTTAAGCAGTCTCTGCTTGGGGGCTGTGAGTAAGATGTGTCTCAGGACAGCCTTTGTGCCCCTCTTTGCTTCTGGGACCCCAGCCTGGCCCTGACAATTCCCTTCTTCTCCTCCCCCAGGAAGACTTTGACAATAAGTGGCTGTGGTAGAGTCTCCTATCCCTGCAGGGTGACAGGACACCAGACTGACTTGGTGACAAGGCTGAGTACACAAGGATATAGCTAGTTCCCTCTGCCCCAGATCTCCTCAAGCTTGGCTGTTCCCCAGGCTGGGCGTGGACAGTGCTGGGGATCTCACCTTAAAAAGAGTCTTACTCTTTGTTGGGTCCCCTACACATATCTGGGTGACGGTGTTGTAATGGTCTTTGTAGTGAGAGATGCGTTACTCATCCCTTTGGATATCAAGCTCTACTTCCCAAAGTTTTATGGCGGAGGGAGTGTTCCCACCAAGGCGCTCCCAGTCAGCCAAACTGTACACCGTCCCTAGCTTTGCCAGCAATCTCTTCCTGGGCAGCCTGAGGGGGCTCACAGAGGCAGTCAGGTTGGCTATCCTCTTCAAGCTCAGGGCAGAGGAAAGGAATTCACAAAGACTCCAGGAACTGTCATGGAGTTGCCTTCTCCACAGCCCTGAGACAAGTGAAAGGGTCATACTGGGAAGGAGGGACAGGAATGAGGTCGTGGGGGATGCAAAACCTTAGGATTAAAGTGTGCAAGAACCAGCGGAGCAATGTGCCCTACCCTTAGTGACACAATGTCCTTGGAGAAATTCCTAGGCTTGTAGTCTGGGTGGGGGATGGCTCTTCTCACAGGGATGACCTGCTGGGTCCTTTCCTGCTCCTGGATGTTGTGGAGCCTCAGGGAGAAGTGGGTTAAGCTGCACAGAGCAGAGTGGGACGTGCAGTCACAGGAGATGCACCCCAGGAGCCATGAAGGAGGCACGAAGGCTTGGGACACGGCAGGACTAGAGCGGGGAGGAATTACAGGGGTGGGGCCCTGGGGCTGAACATCCCCGTGTCCTCTGCTTCTTGGTGTTCCATGCTGGGTAGTGGTTCCTGGAGCAGATCCCCGGTGCTCAGTCAGATGCAGACCTTGCCTGTGTCTAAGCAAAACCGTGAATTTCTCCCCTGTGCACTCTGGGCATGGAGCACGACCTCAGCCTCCTCCCGATGCAGCTTTGACCAGCCCGTCTCTTCCACAGGCCCCTTGAACTGACCTGTTCCTCTCTCTCCAAAGCTTCCCTGTCCTCTGAAGGGCTCTTCAGTCTTCCTAGTTGGCTCACTGAGTGGGCAGTTCTCTGTGAAGTGTCGCCAGAAGGGTGGGGCCACAGCTGTTCCTCACCTTCCTCAGCAGCGATCGGCTGGCAGCACAAAGTCCTCACACACAAGGAAACCCCCCGCAGCTTTTTCTTTTCTCTGGAGTCTGGATCAGAAGAAATGCCAGATAGGGACAAGAATAAGGATTGGCCTCATGGCCCCTGATGGTTTTCCCTGAAAGAAAATTCTACCCTACTTGTTGTGCTCATGGAGTCACTTGGTGGAGCAGGGAGATGAGGACAAAGGAGACCAGGGCGGAAGGAGTTGGGGTGGCAGGTAGTGCGGTCTGCAGTATCCAGCACCAACCAAGTAGAGGGTCCTATGCGTTCCTGGAGTGACAAGCCTGGCTTGCCTGGTGACCCTCCAGACTCAGATTCTCTCTCTGACAGAGAGAAAAGCAGTCCTCATTCCTTAATTCCTGCTGCGGACACAAGTGTGGCAGACAGGAATGGTGTTTGGAACAAGCGTGGAAGGTCTGTTGGATCCTGGAAAATCCTTTCCCTGACGTTCTCTGGGTCCTCTCCCCCTCTTATTTTCCAGACCTGACTGGGCTGCTGGTCTGTAATGTTCGGAACATGAGCTCAAGATGCTGGGTTGTGTTTGCTCTGTATCTGCTTGAGCCTGACAGGTTGTAGGTGCCCAGTAAATATCTTGTCTGCCCAAAGGAATGGCTCCCAGTTAGCCTCTGAGGAGGGTAGGTTGGGATAATCCTGGTAGGGTTCTGAGCAGCAGGCAAGATGGAGCCTGCCAAAGCTGCTGTGCCCATTGACTGAAAAATTCCCAGAGAGAACTTGAGACTGATCCAGCCGAAGATCAGTTTAAGGGAACTGAGATGCCGCCAACTCTGGGATCAACTGGATCCTTAGTTTCTTTCCTGGGCAGCATGGGAGTGACAAAGCTTGGAGAAGGGAGTGGATTTGGAGGATATGTTTTAGGACATCGAGGTAGACAGCTAGTGGGCCCTACTTTGATTTCAGAAGTCAGCCCCTTTCTCCAAGCTGCCCTTTCCTGGGGAATTAATTATTTCTCATTCCCAGCTTCCAATCTCCTTCCAGATGCCTTTGTAAAAGAACCCACTTTCCAGATGACAAGGGTAGGACCTGGGGAGGAACAGCACCCACTGGCCCTTGTGGAGAACAGTGTTCCGCCCTGCCATTCCTGCTGAGTTTTCATTATGCATAAGATTTGCTGGTGTTTGAGGGATGTTGGACCTGGAGTTCAGAAAGTTCCTGGGATGGACCAGCACTAGGATGTGTCTGAGTGCAGCATCTGAGCAGTGCTGAGCCAGTGTGGGATGCGGCTGGGCCTCTGTTAGTGGGGACAGTCACTCACCTACCTCTCCCCTGTAGGACAGAAGAAAAGCCACCAGGAGTGGCAGTGGCTACATGTCCCTAGGAAGGCTGACCAGCTCACAGCGGCTGATGCTTCCTCTTTGTCATCAAACTCCAAGTGTCTCCTCATTGTTGTGGCCGTTATCACGTAAGCTTCCTTCTGAATGCCTCACACTGCTGTCTGATCAAGTCCTTGGGCCTGAGTGGAGCAAGAGCTTATCAGTCACCACAAAAGCACTCGTAGCTCTCTCAGAAAGCAGGAACTGCCGGCTACACGTGGGGTGGTTGGAGATATTGATCAGCCAGTAGCAGGTCCCTGAGCCCCAGAAACCTGAGTCTTGTGATGATAGATCCAACACTATCTTCATTTCCTTGGCTCTCTTTGGCCCTCATTATTGAGTACGATCATTTATGGAGGCCCCTTTCTGTTCCATGTGAGACTTGGGGGTATTGAGATGAGATTCCTTGCTTCTAGTGGAGGAGACGAAACCATCAGTGATCAGACAAGGGTGGTGAAGATGGTGGTTAGATGCATGGACAGAAGGGGTGGCCATGGCTGAAGAGGGCTTGTTCCATTCCTAAAGAACTGAGTGATTTAAAACAACAGCAACCACAGTGATTTTGCCCACGAATCTGCGTTTTGCTCTGGGTTTAGTGTGGATGGCTCCCCTCTGCTCCCTTTGGTGTCAGCGGAGGCTTGACGCTTGGAGGCCAGAATCACCTGAAGGCTCGTTCACATGTGCCCAGTGGTGGTGCTGGCTGTCCACTAGGCATGTTCCTTCCTATCCATGAGGGCCTCTCAAGTAGTCTCTGTGCATGGGACTGTCGGGTCTTCCTCGCAACGTGATGCTTGGCTTCCCCAGAGTGAGCATCTCCCAAAGAGCGAACCAGGCAGAAGCTGTGTTCTTTTTATTGCCTAGACTTTGAAGTCATAATGCATCCATTCTACCCTATTTCCCTGCTTGGGGCAATCAAAAGGCACCCCTGGCCCCAATTAAATAAGAAAGTGCATAGACCCTGCCTGTGAGCGGGAGGAGTGTTGCAGTCCTTTACGAAGAGCCCGTGGGATGTGAGATACACAGAGGCTGTCCCAGCAAAGCACAATGTGTCACGCTGCTCTAGGTGCCTGTAGAGTTGGTCAGAGGCTCTGATGTCTCTAAGCGCAGGTCACAGCCTTTGATTGGCTGGAGTCTGCTCTGTCCAAATCCTGTGTCCTGAGAATGGAAGAGAACTGATTCTCCCCAAAGTTATACTCCTCAATGAATTACTGTTACCACGTGAAATGGGAATGGATGCCAGGGAGTCAAAGCAGTATTCTCTCACCACTGCCCAGAGAACGACATCTCTGATATCCCAGTACTGTTCTCTACAAGAATTCTCTTGATTATCTCCCCATAATGGAAAAAGAGGAGTTCATCATGGAATTGAAAATTCTGTTGGTTCTAAACATGTTCTTCCCAATTCTCTTAAAAAGCGATAGAACCTTAATTAAAGAAACAAAGCACGATGACAGTGGTGACTCTGGAATGGGAGCCACAGTGAACCAGAGTGAGGTATTCAAGCCATGCCTGTGTGGGGTGGGGAAGGTGCTCACACCCGGCCTCACTCCTGTGTGGACACCTTACTCACCCCACATTAGCTTGGACACCCTGCACTGGCCTGTGTGGCTTGGAGAAGTCAGAATACATGTGAGGTGAGGATGGTAGCTCAGTGCAGGGAGTGATGCCCAAGTTGGGTGAGCAGGGTGTTCACACAAGGGTCTGGCCTACTAGATGGTATCAGAGCTCAAGTGGGGAGACAAGGCCCTCTACAGGGGGGCAGGCCGGTGCAGTTTGTCAGAGCAGGCTGCTTAGGGTGAGGTGGGCTTTGATGTGAAGGGGCTGCTGATGTGGAATGTCAGAGCCTACACGGAGGAAGGAGGGGACCCACTTAGGGGAAGATGGGGATGTGAGAGATTTGTTAAATAAATCTCTGTGGGGATTAATCTAATAAGTGAACATAGTGAGGCTAATGATTAGATGTCTAGAAATTAGTTGGTATTGATAATATGAATATTAATTTCCTGGGTTTCGTGGCTGGAATGTGGTTATGTACGAGTGTCCTTGTTTGTAGGAATTACACACCAAAGTATTCGGGAAGTGACAGAGCACCATGTCACTAACTTTACTCTCTAATGGCTCAAGAAAACAAAAGTTCTTTTTATTGTACTTGCAACTTCTCTGTAAGCTTGAGATTGTTTCAAAATTAGAAGGAAATCCTTAGCTTTCACATATACAAACAACCATCAGTTTGAAGATATAACTACAAAGAAAATCTGCTATAGTAGTAACAAAAACCCAAGATGCTAGGAAAAGCTTAATCAGAATTGTGAAAAATTTATTCTAGGAAAACTTTTAAATAGTCCTAAAAACACAGAAACAGACTTGAGAAATAGAAAGATAGTCATAGTTCTCAGATAGGATGGATCTACACCAAAAAAGTATAATTTCTCCCCAAAGTAATATATACATTTAAGGTGATTCCTATAAAAATATCATCATTTTTCCTAATGTTGCACAAGTCCTGGACAATTTCTAAATTTACCTGGGAAATAAGCAAGCAAGATTAGCTAGGAAAATTGTGACAAAAAGAAAAAGGACTAGTAATGGAGAGGATTAACCTTGTCAGGTATTAAAAACATCTTATAAAACTTCTTTCCTGAAAACAGTGTGGCTCTGACTCATGGAAAGACAGAGACCAATCAGACAGAACAGAAAATCCAGAATCATCCCCAAGCACATATGGAAATGTAGTTTTTCATAAGGGGGAATTTCAGATCATTGGGGAAATGATGGAGTTTTAAATAAATGACACTGGAAAAACTAGACAGTGATTTATTAAGAGATTAAGTTGGAGTCACATTTCATGTAAACCACCAGAGTAAACTCCAAATAGACAAGATATTCAAATATACAAAATAATACCGTACTTGCACTAGAAATAAACATGGATAAATTCCTTTATAAACTTAGAAAATGGAAGTCCTTTCTAGAAATGACTCTAAAGCCAGAAACATTGAAAGAAAAGATTGATAGATAAACTTTGACATATAAATAAAAATCTTTTTTAATTTGTACGTTGAAAAGCACTGTAAGCAAATTCAAAATACAGACAGCAAACTTGGAAAAAAAACCTTTTGCAACACATATCACAATTAAAGAGCTAATCTATCAATATATAAAAAAATCTGAAAGTTCAGAAGAAAAAGACCAAGACCTGATAGAAAAATGGGCAAAAGACAAGACAGTTCACAGTAAAATATAATTAAAACATAATGAAGTCTTAGCTCACTCATATTAAGAGAAATGGAAATAAAATATGGAAAAAATGGAAATAATTATTCTACCAAGACACTCTATTTTATCTCGTAGCTGGCCAAAATTCTAAAATTAAAGAGCGCACTCCATGGGCAAGGCTGTTTTCTTTGGATTGGTGTTGCAGGACATGTCTTTATTTTTCCTTCTATCATTTTACTTTCATCCTACCCATGTCTTTATATTTGAATATCTCCTGTGCACAGCACACAATTGGTCTTGCAGTTTTTATACAGACTGACAATCTCTGCTCTTCAGTTGGAGTGTTTAATCTGCTTACATTTAATGCAACTACTGATAGGGTTAGGTTGAAAATATCATATTGTTATTTGATTTCTATTGTGTGATATTTGTTCTTTTGTCCTTCTTTTCCTGTCTTCTTTTGTTGTATCTGATTTTGCCTTCTTTATCGGTTTTTGGTTACATCTCTATATAGTATTTTAGTGGGTACTGTAGGATTGGAATATGCTTACTTCACATATCACAGTCTACTTTGAATTAATGTTATACCACTTCATATAAGAATATTGTAATAAAATATTTCCGTTTATCCTCCCTCCCATCCTTTGAGTTATTTTTGTCATCATCTTGCTACTATATTGCATAAACCTTAAAGCATTTTTGCCTTAAATAGTCGTTAATCTTTGAAAGAAATTTATATAAAGTATTTTATATTTGGTCACATTTACACTTCTTTATTCTTTTTCCTTCCTTCCTACGATGGGGATCTTTTCCCTTCAGCCTGAGGAACTGCTTTTAGTCTGTCTTGCAGTGCAGGTCCGATGGCAACAAATTCTTATACCCTTGTTTTTCTGAAAATGTCTTTACTTTGCCTTTATTTTTCAAGAATATGTTCACTGATCATAGAGTTCCAGAAAGAGGTTGCCTATTTCTTTTTTCTTTCTAAACATTTAGAAATGCCATCTCACTGTCTTCTGACTTCCATCATTTCTGATGAGAGCTTATTGTTAGTCTTATTGTTGTTTCTATAAAAAAGGACATTGCTTTCCTCCCTGTCCACTTTCAGCCTTTTGTCTTCATCTTTGTTTTCTTTTTCTTCTGAAGAAGACTGGGCCTGATTTGACATCTGTGTCCATCCTCTTCTATTTTTTTGTATGTGGGATGCCTGGCACAGCATGGCTTCATGAGCGGTGTGTAGGTCCACGCCTGGGATCCAAACCAGCAAACTCAGGGCCACCGAAGCGGAGTGCACAAACTGAACCACTACACTGCTGGGGGGGGGGCCCTATCTTTGGTTTCTACCAGTTTGACTATTATATGCTTACACATGGATTCCTTTGCCCTCCCCGAGGTTCACTGAGCTTCCTGAGTCTGTGGATGAGGAATGCAGTCTAGCAATAGGCCTATGATGAAAAGGAACCAGTGGCTGCACTTCTTTTATGGTGAAATGTGTTTGTCGGACAAAAGCAGTGTTGTGTGGGATAGCAAGACAGGAAATCAACACTGTGAGTTCTGTAAGTCCACAAAGGTGGAACCGGCAGAAGTACGGTGGTGGGCAGGAAGGAAGAGCCATCCGAAGACATGATCCCAAACAAATTAGCAAGGTCTTACTTTCCTTTGGGCCTCTCTGCCCCAGGAGCAGGCCTGGCGGTTTTCTCCCTGCCATCCTGGGACACAGCTCTTCTGGTGGGTCTGGAGGGAAGGAAGGGAGATGGGAGTGACTTTTGGTGAGTAGCAAGGTCTCCTTGAGTTCATTACAGAGATATTTTGTTTATTTTTATTCTTAAATTTTTGTTACAGAGATGTTGAGAAACAGAAGGATCGTTTCCTCAAAGGCAGGGGTGAGGCAGGGGACACTTCCACAGACAAAGGAGGTTTGAAGGAATCAGCATGATTAGGGGGCTTCCCCACTCCCATCTAAATGTGCCCCTGAGCAGACTTCAGCTCACCAAGGGAGTCCTTGGAATCCTTGTCACAGAATGCCTGCACAGCAGCCCAGAGGTTTCCTCTCCAGGGAGGTGTGTGAGCAGAAGCTCAGCTCTTGTTCAGGGATTCCAGGAAGTCATCACGGGGCGGGGGTTAGACCACATGTCAGGGCTCTTGCTGGCCTGGCTGTCAGGGTGCCTGGGCTCAGTCCAGGCTCTGTTCTAACTCTGTGGTCCCTTCAGTCAGCCACTGCCCCCTCCTGGGACTGTGTCTCTCCCTCATCTCTCACAGGAGGAAGACCTGCAGCAGGGTCCTCAAACTTGAATCAAAACCACAGAACCATTTCCTTAAGTAAATGTCATATCTAAACTCAATATGCATGTGCCTGGGCTACTTTTTTAAATATTATTTTTGTTTTGCTTTTGGCATTTTCCGTTTTGTCTTTTTCCATCAAGGAGCCAGGTTCTTAGTATGTCTTAGATACAGAGATATTTTTTCAGTTCCAGATCGGAAGCTGCGAGTCCTCACTGCTCTCCCCTTATGAAAGTGCCTGCAGTCATGAAGAGATTGTGTTGCTGCCTGCGTTGTGCACAACAAGGTGGGAAAGGTCGTGCCTGAGAGGATTACATGATCCCAGAGTACGTACCCCTTGTGGTGAGAGGGTAGTGCTGTGTGTGTTTGGAGCAGGAGCTCAGAGCTGGAACGTATGCTCAGCTCCCAGGTCGTGCCCCATATGAGTGGCAAGCCCTTGGAGAGGTGGGTGCTGGGCGTGTGTTCTGAGGTGAGCCCAACACAGGGAGATCCTCACTCAGCAAAGGATCCTGAACTCCATGTGTGGGCTCCAAGCCAAAAACCTCCTCAAGTCAAAAAATCTGGGTGGTCTGGAAACTACAGATGCAGCAGTAACCACAGTGGCCCTAAGAGGAGATGCCTTTCTCTATGTTTCCAGACCATGTGAATCTCCCTGATTCTGGTTTGATTCTCCGCAGGCAGGATGTACAGTAACCACAGGGACCAGCTTTCCAGCCAGTCCAGTTGGATGGGTGTTTAGAGTCTGACTCTAGTTGCCTTCAAGCAAATACTTAATACAGTTGTTCCTATCATCTGAATCTGTACAATGACACTCATACCTGATACTTTGAAGACAAATGAACGTAAGGCTGCCCTCGCTGCCCTTCTCCCTCCCTACGGGCTGCCCTCTCCTCTAGGTGCAGACGATGCTCCACTGGACAGAATTGGGTGACTTCATCCCTAGAAACTGAATGACTGATGCAATCTCCAAATCCCACGCCCTGCTGTCCTAGAGTCACACGTGCTCATGCTCACATGGACTGTGACCAGCCATAGAAACAGAACGCAAGTACTTTATTCCTGTGGATTTCCCATAAGATCTAGGCCATGTGCACTCATGTGAGGAGGGAGAGAGAGGTACATGATTTGGGTGAACTCCCACTATCAGTGTCCCTCGGGTTCAGATGACAGAGTCTGTATTAGGTCCACTGTGGATCCCCAGTGCCAGGCCCTTAGGAGCTCAATCAGGGTGTGTTTGTTTATTGATTGAAAAATTGTGCTTTCCAGTCCTACTGCAGAGAGGGTAGGGCTACTAACTCAAAAGGCTGAGACAGCTGTATGTGGGCAGTGAGGGGTCTTAGCCTAGAGGCCAGCAGTGAGTAAGAAGGACAGGCTGAAAGGGACTCAGGCTACCAAATGACCAGGTGGCCAATGCACCCTGAGCACTTGGGGGGTCACTGGGCTGGATGTGAGGGGTTGAGCTGGCCTTGCCAGGTGAGAGATGGGGCAGGAGTTCTGGAGAGACAGCCTGCCTGCTGTGTCCTGCATGAGTCCCGCCTGTTGCCAGCACAAGCCTGATTCCTTGTGGCACTCTGTGCCACAGCATGAGCTGGGCTGGCATCTCAGGTGAGAGACCCTGCTGGAACCACACGGAGCTCTGAGTGTCCTAGGCAGGAGGGCTATAAGGAAGGGGTCAGCTCAGATCAGGCTTGTGTGGAGGGGACAGGAGTTAGTGGACAGTGAGATCTCTCAGTGGAAAGCCGGGATGGAGAAGAAGGGGCAGCCAGGAGACTGGAGGGCAAGCTGGGCCCCAAGGTCACAGGAGGGCAGGGAGGAAACTCAGGCTGGGTGAGATCGAGGAGCTTCTCCAGAGACCCACCCTGACTCTGCGCCAGGTCCCTGGCTGTGGGAGAGCACTGTCCTTCTCAGGCAGCCTCTCCTCTCCCCAGTGTGGGGGTTGTGCCGTTGAGCTTCAGCCCCAGGCTTGCCTGCTTGGTGTTCGGGACCCATGGTGTCATCCCCCTTCCTCTTTGCCATATAACACAGGGAAGCAGGTAAGAAGTTTGCCCTGAGCCACAGGACGAGAGAGGTTCATATTTTCTCCTGATGATGCTCAGCTGCAGCCCTGGCAGAAGGGCAGGCCCAGAGAAAGGTGTGGGTCAGCAGGAGCTGGGGAACAGCTTTGCTTGAGGTTTGGGGAAGGTGGTGGGAGGGGCAAGAGGAGGAAGCAGAAAACAGCAGATTTGTGCCATTGGCCTTCTAAGGACAGAGTTAGTGGCTGTGACTGAGGGTCAATGAATAAACGAGAATCCAGCCCTTCCCGCTCAGCTAGGAGACTTTTATTTAGTTACTAGTGTCATTCTGGATCAGCTCCAGAGAAGGTGGGCTGGTTCCTACAGTTAGAGGCTTTTCATGGTTTTCTTTCTTTTTTTTTTTTTAAAGATTTTAGCTTTTTCCTTTTTTTTCTCTCCAAAGCTGCCCAGTACATAGTTGTATATTCTTAGTTGTGGATCCTTCTAGTTGTGGCATGTGGGATGGCCCCTCTGCATGGCCTGATGAGCAGTGCCATGTCTGCGCCCAGGATGCGAACATGCAAAACCCTGGGCCGCCGCAGTGGAGCGCAGGAACTTAGCCACTCTGCCACAGGGCACGCCCCTTCATGGTTTTCTTTATCCAGGGCAGGAAACTCGAGACTTTGGTGAAGGCCTGTGGAGGAATCCCACCTATTCGTCCATAGGAGACAATGCCCTGAATCACGTTCTTACACACGAGAGGGCCCCCGGAGTCTCCCTGTGGAGAGAGAGCAGGGAGGACTGAGTCCATGCTCTCCTGGGTCCTGCCCACCTGCATCCCAAATGCCCTCTCAGTGAAGGCCGCCTGGCCTGGCCTCCATGTGGGAGATCAGAGAGCAGGGCAGGCCTCTGTGGGCCCCTCAGCTGCCCAGTCCTGACCCTGGACGTTGTCAGGACTTCATTTCTCTCAGGGGGTGGCTCCCTCTCCTCCCCGCTCTCCTGGATCCTCCCCCATGAGGGCGCTGTGGGACTGTGCTTCCATCTACCATTTAAGGAAATGGAAGCAGGCAGGTGAGGCCGACACTCAGCGTGGAAGGTGAGCCATTTAACCAAGATGGGAGCCAGCTCTGAGGAGCCACCTGATTTGACTGCTGCACACCCAGGGAGCAGTTTTCTAACACCTGTGCCCAGCGTGGAGCAGAGTGTTGCAAATTCATCTTCCAGATGGAACATCATGTCTGGATGCATCTCAGGCCCCTGGTGGGCTCCCAGAAGGCCTGTGACTCCCCACTTTGGCTTCTCCCCACTTCTCTTCCCAGGAGAAAGATCAAAGTACAGAGGGTGAAGGAGTGAACCCCTCCCACTGCTTGGGTTTGAAAGTTCCAAAACACCCCTCTCCCCAGAGCGAAGCTAGGTAGATGCCCAGTCTCACCTTAAAGGAAGACTTCTTTTCCTTCGGGTCCCCCGCACACAGCTGAGTGGTACTGTTGTACTTTTGTAAGTAGGATTCGCACTCCTGGTCCTGCTGCACGGTCAGCTCCACCTCCTGCAGAGTGTCTGATGCTCTGCCATTTGGGGCGACTCTCCCCCAGCCGGCCACATGGCACACCTCTCCGGGCCTCACCTGGGCTGTGCCCCTGGGCAGGTTGAGGGGCCACACAGCTTCGGTAAGCTTGGCCCTTCTCTCCAGCTGATAAGAGGCAAGAAATTCCAGCTCAGCCACTGGTCTCCTGTCGCCTGGACACTGCGATGGGTCTGCACTGACTTCCCTCTCCCATGAGCCACTGGGACTAGCCAGGTGACCGGGATGGGAAGGAGGGGAGGGACAGGTCCCAGTGGGAGGGGAAGCAATCTGGACCCAGGACAGCAAGAGCAGCGGGGAGGTTCCCTTACCTTTAGTAACATGATGTCATTGGCGAAGTTCTTAGAATTATAGTCTGGGTGGGGGATGGCTTCCTTCACAGGGATGACCTGCTGGGTCCTCTCCTGCTTCTGGATGTTGTGGGCCCCCAGGGTCACCTTGATTGAGCTACACAGAAAGCAGGGTGGGGATGCAGGGGGCTTGGAGTCAAAGGAGATCCAGCCCATGAGCCATGAAGGGCAGGTGACAGCTGGGGCAGGGCAGGGCTGCAGGTAGGAGATTGGAAACAACAGGAGTACTAGCCAGTGGGTGATTCTGAGAGGGGATTCTGGGAGCTTTGTAGGTGCTCAGTCAATATTGTGAAAGGACTCTGAGTTTGCCTTTTGACCCTAGTGCATGGTTTCATCCTCCACAGCTGCTCCATTTGACCAGTGTGGTCTCTCTTCTCAACTGGGCCAGTAGCTCTCACCTCTGACCCTTTGACTACAAATCTTCCCTGTCCTATTTCTCAATTTCCATAACCCAGGCATGCTCTCAGATGGCTCCTCTCATGAGCTCTCATGGCCTTGAGTTCCCAGGAGCCGGCGGAACTCCCCTGGGCTGCAGGCCCTGGGCAGAGAACTGGAGTCCCTGTAGGGGTCTCAGGAGGTGTTCATGGTCTTTGGTGCCTCACCTTCCCCAGCAGTGAGCAGCCGTCAGAACAAAGTCCTGTTGCACGAGGACACCGCCACAACCGTCCTTTGCCTCTTCAACCAGAAATTGAACGAATGCCATGTAGGGTCGAGAGTGGGGCCTGGCCTCATGTCCCCCGATGATCTCCTCTGAAGGAAAAGTCTTATCTACTTGTGCACACCCAGTGAGTCCACCAGGCATGTGTCACCTTGACTGCAGGACTGCTGGGCATCTGGGAGCCCGAGATGGCCTGGAGTTGAGAGGGGCTGGGGTGGGGCTTTCCCTCTAGAAAAAGGAAGAGGAGCAGGCTTGGCCTGTGAATCTGTCCTCCACAGATAATTGGAGGTGAGCATATGCATATTAGGGACAGCAAAGTCCTAGAGGCTCCTGTGAATTCCTCTCCTGACTTTGCTTTGTTTCAAGAGCCTTTCCAAGGCCCTGTTGCCCTGTGATGTCTAGGATGATGCTGTTTCCAGTGGCCAGGACTTAAGTTTAGGGACCTAGATGTTGTCATAGCCTGTTTTCCATGGCCCGACACATAGTGGGTGCCCAAAAGCTGTTTGTTGGCTGCATGAAGGAATGGCCCCCAATGGGCCTGAAGGAGAGTTTGTAGGGCCAGTGCTTGTGGGATTCTGGAAAGCAGAGAAGTTCAGGTCCACAAACAGCAGCTCCATCCTGGAAAGAAGGGAGCTGCTAAAGGCCTGGGAAGAAAAGCAGAGCTGGAGAAGGGACTGAGGGGCCTTGGGACTGAGCAAGGCATCAGCAGTCCTCTGGGGACAGTGGTCCCACCAACTCTGGGGTCTGCAGAGCTCTAGACTTCTCTCCTAAGCAGACGCTGAGGGGAGCATCTGTGTCATCCCAGACCTGGAAGCCAGGCCCACTCTGCCCTGTGCAGGGGAACTGATTATTTTCTCTTTTCCAGTTTCCCTCCCTCTGCCATGCACTTCCAGTTAAGTTCCACTTTGCAGATGGCAAACGTGGGGCCTAGGGAGGGAATAGCACCCACTGGCTCTTCTTGAGAGCAGCCTTCTGCCCTGCGGTTCCTGCTGGTAATTTATCCAGCGTCATACATGGGATTCTGAGTTGGGATGGGAGCTGGGATTCAGAATGTTGCTGGTGGATAGATGGATCAGGGATGTGCAGAAGGGGCAGGAGATGTGTGCCCACTGTCATTTGGGGGCAGGGGTTGGGCATCTGAGGGCGGGGGTGGTCACTCACCTGCCTCTGCCCCAGGGGACACTAAAATGGCCAGCAGGAGCAGGAGAGGCTGCATCTTTCCAGGAAGGTTGCCGAGGTCGGAGAGTCTGGTGCTTCCTCCTTGCTGTCTTTTAACCCCCAGGAGAGGAAGGATGTACAGATGGGATCAGTGACCTCAAGTCCCACTGTGGTTGTGTGGTGCTTCATCAGAGATGGCTTTCTATGAAACCTTCCCCACCCCCACTCCTGCTGCCTGATTATGTCCTCTGGATGGTTATGTGACAATCATGCAGTGACCACACCAGAACCCACAGTGGATGACTCAGGGCGGAACAATTGTTCCAGCCTAGAGCAGGAACCCAAGGGTACAAAGTGGAGACTTTGGGCTGTGGTATCGGCCAGTAGAGGTATTAGAGCCCCTGAAACCTGAGTCCCCAGTGATGGAACCACCAATGCCTCATTTCTGTGTTGCTAAGTCCATCAGGATTTCCTCAGCAGATGTGTGTTTGAGTCCATCTCTGTGCCGTGACCAAACGTAATGGAGATGTGTCTCCTTCCCTTAGACAGCTGTCTGTCTGGTGGAGGAGAGAGAAGCATCAGTGACCAGAGCACTGTATGGGAAGGGCCATAGCAGAGGGATGCAGAAGATGAGAACAAAGCATGGCCACCATCTACCAAATCCATTTAGCAACCCATTCATCAGCACAGCTTCCTTCCTAGGGGATTTTTAACATCTTTTTTAAGTTACAAATGCTCAGAGTGATAGAGTCCGTCTCTCTTGTCCATGTCTTTAACAAAAGTCCTACACTTGACATTTATTGGCCTAAATTAACAAATCGTTATGACCCTAGGAATTGAACCCACTTATTGACTCAAGCCTGGGTCAGTCTCCCTTGGGTAGGCTGGAGTCAGTCCCACCCAAACCACATGGACTAAGACTGGGAAAGGGCTGAGTCCCCAGAGGAAGTTCAGATGACTACATTGCCGATACCATGTGAAGTGAGAAAGCTTACCAGGCAACCAAAGACCAGTAATTATCCTTTCAGGATTCTCTGTTCTCCATCTAGAGAGCCACACTTCTGATGGAGCTGGCCCGGCACGTAATAGACTCTCATTTGCTCAACAAACTCTGCCGATGATCTTGCTATGATGGAAGTGAAGGAGTGTTATTTCTAAACAGCCCAAGTCCAATCCTGTTCGGAGAACAACTAAGCATATCTGAGTGCTTAGGGCCTGGTGATTTAAGTTTCCCTCTGTACATTATCTGTATTTTACAATTTTTCTACGAAGAATATTCTGTATCAAAATACCTTGATTCCAGTGTAAATATTCTGTTTATCAAACCAAGCACATTTATCAAACCGCTACCTTTTTGCACCTAGCTTACCCAGTAGCAGACATTTTAAAAATAAAATCACTTTTCTGATTATAGTGGTGATAAATGTTCATTAAGAAAATTTGGAAAGTAGAAAGGAACAATGCCACTCCTTTTCCTCTCACCAGCAGACAGCCTGTTACCATGAGCAGTGCATTTTAAATACTTGGGATCATATTATATATACAATACAGTTCTCTTTTTGTCCTCATTTAACTCAACAATTTAAGCATCTTCCTCATGCTCCTAAAAATCTGGTAGTCAATATCACTATAGTACTTCTTTCCCAGATACTAAAGAATTCAACATGCAATTATTTCCTAACATTGTTGGAAAATTTTAAAAATAATTTAAGTGAAGAGGAAACAATTAACATTACCTGATTTGCCATCACTCATTGATAATCATCTTTAATGTCTTGAAGTATGATCTAACATATTTTTCTCTCGTACATCTGTATTTTTTAAAATTAAAAGGGAATTATGCTAAATATAAGTCTATGATGCTTTCTTAAAAATTGAGGTGAAATTCACATAACATACAGTTAACTATTTGAAAGTACAACTCAGTAGCAGTTAGTGCATTCAAAATATTGTGCAACTACCACCTCTCCCTACTTTTGAAACTTTTTCATCACCCAGAAGAACAACCAACCATACCTGGTAAGCTGTAGGTCCACAACACAGTGAGTACCAAATCACTTTCCCTCCTCCCTCTCCCACCCCCGGCCCCGCCCCCTGGCGGCCTATAATCTTCTATCTATCTCTATGGATTTACATATTCTGGATACTTCATATAAAAGGAATCAAGCGGTATTTAACCTGTTGTATCTGGCTTCTTTCACTTAGCATAATGATTTTGAGGTCCATCCAAGCTGTGGCATGTATCAATATTCAATCTTTTTATAGGTAAATAATATTCCTTTGTATACATATACTCCAATTTATCCATTCATCTGTGGGTAGACATTTGGGTTTTTCTCACCTTTTGGCTATTGTGGCTAATGCTGCTATAAATATTTGTGTAGACATTTCTGTGTGGATCATACGTTTTCTTTTCTCTTGGATACACACCTAGGAGTGGAACTTCTAGGTCATATGGTAATCCTATGTTTACATTTTTGAGGAACCACCAAACTTTTTACCTCGGTGGTTGCACCATTTTACATTCCCACCGGCAATGTACAAATGTTCCCATTTGTCCATTTCTTCGCCAAAACTTGCGATTTTTCTTTCTTTCTTTTTGATTATAGCCATTCAGGTTGTTATGAAGTGATATCTCACTGTGGTTTTGATTTACATTTCCTTAATAATTAATGATGTTTGTATCTTTTCCTCTGTTTGCTGGTCATTTGTATATGTTGGGAAAATGTTGGTTCAAGACCTTTGCCCATTTCTTAATTGTTTCTCTTCTTGTTGTTGAGTTGTAAGAATTCTTTCTATATTCTGGATACTAAACCTTTATCAGATACCTGATATATAAACATTTTCTCCCATTCTGTAGATTGTCTTTTCACTTTCTTGATACTATGTTTAGTACACAAAATTTTTTAATTTATATGAAATCCAACTGATGTATTTTACCTTTTGTTGCTTGTGCTTTTGGTGTCAAATCTAAGAATCCAGTACCAAATCAGAGGTCATGAAGATTTACTCTGTTTTCTTCTAAGAGTTTTATGGTTTAAGCTCTGATATTTAGGCTGTTGATCCATTTTGAATTAATTATTGTGTATGGAGTTAGGCAGGGATCCAACTACATTCTTTTCATGCAGTTATCAGGTTGTAACAGTGCCATTTATTGAAGATATTATTCTTTCCCCACTGAATGGTCTTGGCACCCTTGTCAAAAATCATTTGGCCAAAGATGTTCAGGTTTGTTTCTGGGTTCTCAATTCTATTGCATTGGTCTATATGTCTATCCTTATGCAATACCACACTGCTTTCAATTGCTGTAGCTTTGTAGTAAGTTTTTTTTTTTTTTTTTTTTTTTGAGGAAGGTTAGCCCTGAGCTAACACCTGCCACCAATCCTCCTCCTTTTTGCTGAGGGAGACTGGCGCTGAACTAATATCTGTGCCCATCTTCCTCTACTTTATACATGGGATGCCTACCACATCATGTCTTGACAAGTGGTGTGTAAGTCCACACCTGGGATCTGAACTGGTGAACCCCAGGCCACCGAAGCAGAATGTGAGAACTTAACCACTCCGCCACCTGGCCAACTCCAGCTTTGTAGTAACTTTGGAAACCAAGAAGTATGAGTTCTCCAACTTTGTTTTCCTTTGCCAATGTTGTTTTGGCTATTTGGGGCCTCTTGCAATTCCATATGAATTTTAGAATTGGCTTTTCCAGTTCAGCAAAAATGGCCTTCGGAATTTTGATAGAGATGGCATTGAGTCTGTAGATGGCTTTGAAGAGTATTGTCATCTTAACACTGTGTGTCTTCCAGTCCATGAACATGGGATGTCTTTCTATTTAATTATTCTGTCTTCAATGTTTTGTAGTTTTCAATGTATGATTTGTTTACCTCCTTGGATAAATTTATTCCTAAGTATTTTATTCTTTTAGATGCTATTGTAAATGGAATTGTTTTCTTAGTTTCCTTTTTGTATTGTTCATTGCTGGTATACAGAAACACAGCTGATCCTCTACCCTGCACAATTTTTAATATATTTGTTAACTCCTATTCAATTCCACTCCCTTTTATGTTGTTAATGTCACATATTCCATCTTTATACATGTGTGCCCATAAGTTTTACAATTATTGCTTGATGCATTTATTATTTGATAAGTGTTTATTATTATGCATCTATGTATTTTAAATCATATAGGAAACAAAAGGAAGAGCTAAAAACCCAGAATAGACTAATGCTAGCTTTTATATTTATCTTTGTAGTTCTTTTTACCATTTGGACTCAAGTTTCCATCTAATGCCCTTGTATCAGCCTGAAGGACTCCCTTTAGCATTTCTTGTGGGGCAGGTCTACTAATGATGAACTCCCTTAGCTATTGTTTATCTGGGGATACCTATATTTCTACATTTTTTTTGCAGGGAAATTTCACCAGATATAGAATTCTTGGGTGACAGGATTTTTTTCCTTTCAGTACTTTAAATATATCATCCCACTGCCTCCTGGCCTCTGAGATTTCTGACGAGAAATGGGCTGTTAATCTTACTGTGAATCATCTGTCCATGATAAGTCACTTCTTGCTGCTTTCTAGATTTACTCTCTGTCTTTGGTGTTTGACATTTGATTACAGTGTATCTCAGTGTGGATCTCTGAGTTTATCCTCCTTGAAATTTGTTCAGCTTCTTGGATTTGCATATTCCTATGTTTCATCAGATTTAGGAAGTTTTGGGCCATTATTTCTACAAATATTGTTTTTCTGATCTTTTCTTTTTTCTCCTTCTGGGACTCCCATAATGCATCTGTTAGTATTCTTGATAGTTTCCCATGGGTCCCTTAGGCTCTGTTCATTTTCTTCATTCTTTTTTTTTGTTTCTGCTCCTCAGACTGGGTTAATTTCTTTGGCTTGAAAGTTCATTGATTCTTTCTTCTGCCTGGTCAATCTATTGTTGAATCCCTCCAGTGGAATTTTCATTACAGCTATTGTACTCTTTAGCTTCAAAATTATAATTTCTGTATATCTATGGATATTATCCACTTTTTCATGCATTGTTCTTGATTCTCTTTAGTGCCTTTCATAGTTTCCTTTAGTTCTTTGATATTTTAAAGACAGTCAATTCACATTTTGTCTTATATGAACAATGTCTGGGCTCCTTCAAATTATTTTATGTCAATTTATTTTTTTCCCCCTGTGAATGGATCGTATTTTTTTTGTGTCTTTGTATTTGCAATTTTCCAGTGAAAACTGGGAATTTTGCATATTGTAATGTGGGAGCTCTGGAAATAATGCTGTCCCTCTGCTCCAGGGATGGGCATATTTCTTGTAGAGTGGTACAGTTATCCATTTCTTTAGTGACTTTTCCAAACTTTTTTGCAAGGACTATATTCCTTGTTTGTGTGGTCACTGGAGTCTCTGTTACCTTACCTCTATCTAGTTGTGTCTGAGAAAACTGCTTCAATCTCTGTCAAGACAAGAAGCAGAGACATATTTCAGAATACAGTTCATGGCTTTAGGTGGTGTTTGAAGTCTCAAGTATCAAGTCAGTCCCTTGATAAGACAAGGCATGACAGGGTCAACAGAGCACAGCATTAAGGAAACTTTATTTGCTTTGTGTCTGTGGGGTTGTTGCTCATTCTCCTGACTTGAAGCTAGAAAACTTCAGGGCTTTATGTGCACTCCAGCCCAAGATGCCTCTCCTCGGAATTGCTAGAGATCCTATAATTTCACTAATTACTCCCTTGCTTTAGTATATTTGGAAAGCACCAGCTCCTCACACAGGAAGGAGAGTTTAGAGGAGGACATGAAACCCCTGAGTCTCAAGCCCTGCCCTTTCCCATCATCCTCATTCCTGGCCCTCACCCTATTTGGGTTGGTTCTTCAAGAGTCAGGCTAAGGCCCTGAACAAAGCCACCTTGACATGCTAGACTGATTAGGCAGAGAATGGAGGGGGTGGGGAATTCAAGGAAAATTTTCTTTTAACCTCAATGGCTAGTTAAATGGCCAAGGTCATGGAGGAACACCTCTCAAATCCAGAAGTACTAATACAAATTTAAGGGAGTGGAAAGATTACTGAGGTGGCAGACATGTGGAAAAGCATATAATACAGGTGTCTTCCCAGAAAGAATCCTACCTGGAAGAAGCCTCAGTGGAGAGACTAAATTTCTTCTCAGATTTGACCAAATAGAGACAAGCTAAAAGACGGTGAAAAGCATTTGTGACTTGTAATTTTAAGAAGCTGTGTTGAAGTGAAAGTTGATAATAAAAATATATCTAGAAAAGAAGATATGATTCTTCAGGTTGTTGAACAAATGAGACAATAATAGTCAATGTCATAATGTCGGCTAATATTTATTGATCACCAACCACAGATCCTCACCCCACCATCTGAGTTCCTACCGATGTTTCTTCCATTTCACAAATGAGGAAGCTAAGACCCTGAGGAGCTAAGGGACTTGTTCCACATGACTCAGCTCATGAGAATGGAGGGGGACTTGGCATGAGAATGCAGGGATCTGATTCCAAAGTCTGTGATCTTGCCCACACCTCTACAAGCTTAACCATATCATACAGTGTTCAAGGAATCTGGGGGAAATTTAAGGAGGTGCTGAGGAGTAAAATTTCTGTGTATATCTTTACTATGTGGCCCTAGTTCTCTTAGAAAAGAAAGGTCCCTCAGTGTCCACCATACTGTGATGGAAATTCCATCATATTGTGATGGAAAAGATCCTTGAGATCACAAACTACCTTTGCTTTTGGTCTTCATTCTCCTGATTTTCTTCCCCAATATGTAGGAGAATGTCATGCTTGGCCCATGAGGGGCAATCCCCTTGGGCCTTAGCCTCTTACCGAATCACATCTAGTACTTATTGGACATGGGCAGGGCCATTCCTTGGAGCAATGACAATGGCACAACGACATGACATTCCTGCACTCATACATGGCATTTGAGTCTGCTGCTATAAACCGCTTTCCCTGAGTCTGATCATTCTCTTAAGTTCTGCCTGAAATCAGAACCTACAAGTGTAAAGGGCCCTAGCTGATTTCTTTTGACTATGAGACTCAGCCATGCTGTTGAGAAGAGATTCCTGCCTCAGGTAGGAGTTGTCTCTCCATTCCTATTAGGAAGCTGGGATGATAGTCAGAATTTCTGGGGTGTTTACAGGGCATCAAAAAGAGTTTTCAGGGAAAGACGTGTCAGTAAAGGAGAACTTAGGTTATGTGTGGGAATGGGGAAGATTGTACTTCTCATTTGCCTCTGTAGTGATAAGTGTGAGGGAGAGAGGGCAGGATTGGGGAGAGAAAAATGTCTATAAGACAGATATGCATTTATGAGATTTCCAGAGTTTTGGTAACCACTAGAACACCCTTTAGTTTCTGCTTGTTGCCTACTCTAGTCATTGCCCAGCCACCAACAAAGAACAACGTTTCGATGTTGGGTTGGGGATAATTCAGTAAAAATCTGGTGTGGTTCAATGTCCAGGGTGATGAGTAGACAGAGGATTATATAGAAAGGGGGAGGAGAAGTGGGCTTGGGTGAGAACGGTGTGCCCACTCCCTCCCAAATGGGGACAGGTGTTGACCGCACTTCTGGGTGGGAGCAGGTTGGAAGGGAGTGATATTCTGGGTTGTGATGTCACTTTTAATGTGACCTTGGATCACACTCAAGACTTCTCTCCCCCAAATCCCCACCTGAGGATCTTTAGCTCCCTAGGAACTTTGCCCGCCAAGGCCATTTCCCTTCCCCAAAGCATTCATTCCCACAGGGCCTAAAGGTTACACTTTGCCCTTCTGGAGAGAACGAGTTCTTTTTTCTCCCATCTCTCTCAGGAGCTAGTGCTGTGAGCTTTCTTACCACATCTGTGCGGGATGTGGCAAATGGTTTGGTTTGGGGTAGGTAAGAGTGGTGCTGCTGAATCATTTACCAGAACCTCTAGTATACAACTGCAAAATTGGTGGGTGTTTCTCTTTCTTTCTGTCTCATAGTTCAGAGTAGGTATAATTAAGTGTTGGGTTTGCAAAATATAACTCACACCTAAGTATTCTTGTGTCACATCCCCTCTCCCTCCTCCAGTCTTGATATGACATCTCCTAGTAGTAGGGTCCCCACCCCCCACTGCTGTTAAACTTCTATTTCAGACCAAGTACTAGGAAGTAGCACTGGAACCACATGCGGGCAAAGCAGAAGATCTGGACCATTCTAGCCAGCCCTCCAAAGCCTGCACATGAGAAATCAGGCATTGCAGAAACCTTCTGGGCCACTGAGAGCATTTTACCAATGGAACTGCAGAAGGATAATTTACTGAGATATGAAAGACTATTGTTCTGTCTGTACTCTCTCTGGCTTAATTTGCCAGAACCTCCAGTATATGCATGCCAAACTCTAAACATTTTTAATGTTGCCTTGTCTCAGGTTCCTAAGCCTGGAAAATGGAGGATGGATCTGTTACTGGACCACAGTTAATTCATCAAGGCATTGAACTTCACCATTGATGTTTTTAGGAGTCAGCCTTCTGGCCCCCCTGGGCTTCAAATGTTAAGACTTTGTGCAGCTATGAGCATCTTAAATGCCTACACATAAATACCCACTCATGAGTGACACTCGATAACTCCTGAGGAGATAATGGGGACCAGAATGAGTGGAATTAGCATTGGCTTGTGTCTTTGACTTTGCCCTTGCCTCCCAGAAATCTCATCTTTCCTGAAGTCTCACGGGGGCAGGGAAGTTAGACATTTTTCTTGACCCCATGGAGGATATAACAGATAAGGGGAGGAAAGCCTTGTCCCAAGAGGGTGCCAACCCTGGGCTCTGCTGAGTGTCCCAAAAGAGTGGGTCCCCAGTGGTAAACCAACTCCCAGCTGATGCGTGTATGAAAAAGATGGGGGGGGGGTGTGTGCATCATGCTATCTTCAAATGGATCTTTATTTGGTAGCTGCTTTTTAACACAAATACAGTTTGGGGGACATCAGGGAAGAGAGAAAGCCAAGGGCATTACCGTAAATCCACACCTCACTATGTTTCCAGACATATGTGATTCATATATGTGATCTCACTGAATTCTCCACTTTCTGCATGGGCATTCTCAGGAATCACACTGTAAAATGAAACAGACCCAGAGAGATTAAGTGATGTGCTCAAGGTGACATGGTTACCGAAAGTGTGTACACACACATACACACACAGCACGCATGCCTGCCCAGCTGCAAACTCTCTTTTGTATCACTCTAAGAGGTGGTGGAAGCCACAGCGGGCAGATGTTAGCTCAGCAAAGGAGAGTGTTCTGACAATCAGAGTTCTCCTAGAATGGCTGCTCAGGTGGCCCAGGAGCTTCCTCTCCAGGGAATTGTTGCGAGAGAGGCTGGCAAACAGATTCCTCAGGGGCCAGGGAGGTGATCTTGGTCAGAGACATAAGATCAGTTTTAAGACTTCGCAGCTCTGAGCCTTTATCTCTCAGTTGAGAGCGACCTGACCTGCAGGTTAAGAGCCTTGAGTTGCTGCTCAGTTATATCAATTTCTGACCTCATTGTCCTCCTCTAACATAAGAACATCGGGCTACAGCAGATGCTTTGTAAGCATTGTTAGCCATGGAAATCTCTCCTCAAATGGGTATGTATGTGCCAGGGTAGCTTTTCGAAATCATATGTCCATACCTATACCTGTATCTATACGTATGTACATAGACACACGTATGCATATTTCATATATGATACACAATCAAATATATGCCTGTCTGTGTGCATATATATTTGTGTGTGCTTGCGTGTATAATCCTGTATTTTTGTTTGTTTTGTTCCCTTCCTTTTCTCTTTCTGAGCATGATCTTGGAATATCTTTGCTTCTGGAGGATTTTCGTCCCTCAAACAAAAGCTGTGTGAAGTCAACTGTTCTCCCCGTGTCACGAAAGTGGCCACGATCGTTAAGATATTCTGCTACAGAGGTCTTTGTGGCAATAAGATGTGAGAAGGGATGCCTGCCAGGGTGACAAGAACCCAGAGGGAGACCTTTACTGCATGTGAAATGAGTCTGGTGTGTGTGTGTTTTGGTCAGGGGACATTCATCTACCGCTGTGACTGGACTGAACTCTACAGCCAGATAAGCATCAAGATAAGGCACCCAGATAAGCACCAAGATCTGGGAGGGGATGGCTGCCCTGCATGCCCGGCAACACGGACCAGGCCCATGGGACCCAGCGTCAACATAGAGGCTCTTATCACACACATGGCCTCCAAGTTAAGAGCTAGCCAATTTTGAGGGTCACTGTGACCTTGAATTCTAAGCATGGAGCAGTAACCATTGTGGCTGTGGGTTGGAGGCTGTTCTCCATTTTTC
Source organism: Equus asinus (assembly GCF_041296235.1). Classification (NCBI taxonomy): domain Eukaryota; kingdom Metazoa; phylum Chordata; class Mammalia; order Perissodactyla; family Equidae; genus Equus; species Equus asinus. The sequence continues at coordinate 169,858,979 of NC_091791.1, forward strand.
TGGCACCATGTGAGCTTCCCTGATCTGGTGTGATTTAAGGAAGCTGAGGAACTGGGGTATGTCATCCATGTCAGAGTTTGTACTGAACCTTTTACCCATAGGGCACCCTAGATGTAAACCATAAAGAAATGGCTGCCCTGGTTGTGTTTTTCCCCCTTGTATCTCTCCTTCATCCAGAGGTGGGGCTCCACTGACCATAGAACTGGAAACTTCATTTCCAATCCCAAACACTGCTGTTCTAGAGACAAATGTGACAGTTCACGTGAAAACTGGAAGTGGTAAGACACATGAATTTTGTTATTCTCCGACAAGATGATTTTCACTTGTTTGGATTTCCCCCACAGATTCAGGACAATCTGACCAGCCTGGACAAGGAAGGAGACTTGGAAAATTCTGATGAAAGTCCTTTGGGCTGTAAGTTTCATGAGGCTATGAGTGGTGTGTGCCACGTCCGCTTCTGAGCCTCCTTTGTCTGGCACATAGCGAGTGCTCGATATTCCCTTGTTTGTTGATTGATGGCAATAGTAGTGATGTTCAGCCCCTCTGCAAAGACTCCCTCCCTTATTCAACTGGCAGCTATAGCCCAAGTGGGCAGCAAAGTCCTAGGCCAGAAGCCAGGTTACCACAGGTGACCAAGAGACAGGCTGAAAGGGGCCGAGGCTGTGAGTGAATGGTCTATGAGTCAATTCTAGCCCATAGGGGCTGTGGGCTGGATGTGAGGAGTTAATCCAGGAAGAGGTGTGGAAAAGCATCAATCTGGGTCCTAACCCAGCAAGGGTTTGTGAGTAGGTGGAGGGAGGTGGGAGAGAGGAGGATGCAGAAAACAGCGGAGAAACGTAAGCAGAGGCTAGCCTGCGCACAGCTGCTACCCAGTGACTGTTGGTCAACAAATAAAAGAGAAATCAGTCATTTCCATCTAGTTATTAAGGCCGTGGCAGCCTCCATGCAGGGAGGTCTGCACTCTTCCCCAAGAAATGGTCAAAGATGGGGCTCTCATTGATCTCTTTCTCCAGGACAGGAAGCTCGGGATCTTGGTGAAGACTTGAAGGTGTTCCATTTTTCATCCAAAGGAGACAACGCCCTGGGTGGCATTGTTACACAGGAGGGGCCCCCAGAGCCTCCTTCAGGCAGAGGAAGGGAGGACTGAGCTGGCCTCCATGTGTTCCTGCTCTCCCCGTCTCCCTGGCATGGGTGGTCTCTGTTTGGGTCTGCGTGGGAGATCAGAGGCAGTCCTGGTGTCCAACCCTGGCCTCGAGTGTTCTCCCAGCCTGACCCTGGTCTATGCCCTGCCCACTTCTGTGAGGCTGTACCTCTGGAGCTGCTGCCTGGCTTTGGGTGGCCATGCTCTCACACAGGTGCGAGCCTGAACTCTGTTCTCTGGGACTAATCCCTAGCTTGAGGCTGAAGAGCCTTGGAGGAATGGCCACCGTTCTCTTCACGCAAAGGCGTAGTTTAATACCCAGTAGCCACATGAGTGACAGTCCTGAGTGGGTGCCTGTCTGTACTTACTTCTGTCAGAGGGGGCGGCTTTTTCTGAGGCAGCTACCCCAGGGGACATGATTTCCAAATGCAAACTTCCAGATGAGGTGCTGTGTTAGTTTCCTATGGCCACTGCAGCAAATTCTCACCAACTTGATGGCTTAAAAGGGTGGAAATTTATTCCCTCACAGTTCTGGAGGCCAGAAATCCAACATCAGTTTCCCAGGGAATCTGTTTCTTCTTCCAGCTTCAGGAGGTGCATTTCTTGGTCCATGGCCTCTTCTTTCATCTTCAAAATATACTAAAATATAATTGAAGGAAATACAAATAAGCCAAGATAACAGGAAAAGAATAGCATTATCTAATATTCACCAGCTAGTTATAACCACCAACAACCATTTGGTGTACATTTTAATAGGCTTTTTACTATGCAAATTTGTATACTTCGTAAAATAAAAAAGGGATAATGCTACACATAAGATTGAGATATAATTGACATATAGCATTGCATATGTTTAAAGTATACAGCATAATGACTTGACTTGCATATACTGTGAAATAGTCATCACAATGAGTTTAGCTACCATCCATCATCCTTCTAAGGTGATTTGTCTTGGTCTCTGTGGTACAGGGGGTGCTTCAGCCTTGGTCCTCTGTTCTAAGATTTTCTCAGTGGTGTCTTGTCCGTGAATAGTTGTTAGTTGTTCGTCTTGTGAGGGGGGAGCAAAGCCGGGAATGACCTATGTTGCCATCTTGGTGACGTTACTCTCCCGCACATGAGATTTTGTACCTGCTTCTGTTACTTGGTCATCTATGACTGTCAGGAAATCCTAGTCATCATTTCAATGGCTGCTTCTATTTTGTCATTTGCATGTGATATATGAACTTACAACAATTTACTTACTGATGCTCTTTTTGCTTTATTTCAAGGTAGCTCTCATTTTTAAATTTTTGCTAGTATATACCATACTGCAATGAACAACCTTTAAGTACTTGTCCTATTTTCCGAGAATAAGTACGTAAAGTGAGTTTGCTAGTTCAAAGCATACTTGTATTTTTTTAACTTATTGCACACATTAGCAAATTGCTATCTAAAAGGATAGTACCAATTTATGTACTCTATATCAAGAAATTTCTACAGCAGTTTCTCTTCACCTATGCCCAAACAGAGTATTGTCATTTTTTAAATTGTTGCTGGTTCTAATAATTTTCTCTTTTGGGAGTGAGAGGATGCAAATTCCCAGTTAAGGTTTTTAGCATGGTTTTCTGTAATGTTCCTAAAAATCATATTTATGTTTATATCATACTCCATTATGTGGATTTACCATAGTTAATGCCTTCCACTTTGTTAATTAAGTTGTTTCTCATTTTTGGCAATTTTAAATAATATTGAGATGAGCATCTTTGTGCTCAAAGTTTGTTGTAGCAACGTGTGAACGTGTGAGGGTGTGCATGTTGGTTTGTGTGTGTGTTTCACACTGTTTTCAGGACATATTCCCAGTAGCAGAAATATTGTGTCGTATTGTTACCGGCCAAGTTAGGGTCCTCTGCTCACTGCAAGACATGCCAATAGTCAGGAGGCAAAGTGGTAGGAGAGAAAAGATTCCTTTATTACAGCTTGCTAGCAAGAGGGAAGATGGAGGACTAATGTCCAAAAGAATCATCTTACAGAACAAAGACTACAAGCTGCTTATATAGGGGATTGGTCTCCAGGTGGGGAAGGTGACTGGTCTCTGGGTGGGACTGCCATCTGATGTCCAGGTGGGGGCAGACATGTGGTCCCAGTTCCTCACACTCCTTTGTTTTGTTGGATATGCATTAGAGAATGGAGCCGTGCCCTATACCCTGATCTTTCAGTTGTCATTGATGATGGCTATCAGCATTGGCTCTCTCCCTGGGGCTCATCATATTCCTAAGGAACTCAAAAGAACAAAGTTATCATCTTTTTTTTTTGTTTTTGAAGATGTTTAGCCCTGAGCTGACTACTGCCAGTCCTCCTCTTTTTGCTGAGGAAGCCTGCCCCTGAGCTAACATCCGTGCCCATCTTCCTCTACTTTATATGTGCGACGCCTACCACAGCATGGTGTGCCAAGTGGTGCCATGTCCGTACCCGGGATCCTAACCGGCGAACCCCGGGCCGCTGAGAGGCGGAATGTGCGCACTTAACTGCTACGCCACTGGGCCGGCCCCCCATAGTTATCATCTTAAAGCGTCAGGAAGGGGCCACAAAATCTAGAGAGTATGCCTAGGCTAGTGAGTCAGAGGTCATTCATAGTTACAATGTGGTTTCTTTTCTACAATATGGCTTCCCTTATGTCAACCTTGTGTTGACCTGGTATCAATATAATATAAACATTTTAACGAATGGTATTGAATAATTGAACTGTTTCTCCTTGCTGCTGGGAAACTTGCTAAGGAAAGAAGAAGACATCCAGAATCCTGGCCCATTAACCACTCTCTGGTTTTTGCCCTGCCACGGTCATTACCACAGTGAAATACCATTTCATCATTGTACTTCTCATCCCTGGGATCTCACCTTTACACAGGTAGATGGGGCCAGGCTTCCCATCAGGTGCTAGCAATCTATGGGGAGGAATAAGAGGCTCAACCCCTCCTCATGAGGACCAAGGTGTGGGTGGGGGCATTTCCGTCCCCTCTCCTGCTCCAACCTTGGTCCCACGTCTACTGGGTCAGAACACTCCCCTCAGCAGGTTTCTCAGCCCTTTCTGTTTCCCTTTTCCATTGCTTGTTGCCCTGGCCAGCAAACGGTAGTGGTTTTAAATGGAGTTAGCCCCTTGGATACTCATAGATTTTTCTAAGTGGTACAAGATTGCCCCTAATCCAGAAAAGGGAATTTTTGAAATTCAGGAAGAGGATAGGATCCCAAAGTCAGGAAAGAGTTTGCACACCAGATTGGATTAGCTTTTTGCAGGAATCCTCCTCTGAAGAAAACCAACCTGGGATGAATTTGAAGTTTGCTCACTGAGGTTAAACTATCTTTTCTTTCAGTGGCAAGAGTCCACTAAAATGTAGTCACTGAACTATTTTCAGTGATTTTGTGAGGTAAAGAGTAACTGGCAAAATGATAGGGCAGTGATGAGGTGAAATAGTTCTAATTATGTCCTTCACAAGAGAAACCGAATCAAGGTTGGTTGAATAAATACAAAAGTAACACCCTGACTTCCATCTTTAGTGATAGCAGGCCAGGTTATTTGGACCAACCCTCTGAATCAAAAAAATTTAAGGGAAAAAACATTTTATGGCATTGACAAACTGAAGACACCAAGGGACTGTCAGGTTAAATTTTGGATTTAATTCTGAAACCCGGAACGGTAAGCAGAAGTCAAGACAACCCAAGCTGGTTTTGTCATGAAGGTATTTGCCATGTAAACAATTGCGCCTTCGGTTTTGGTGATTTCTTGGGGTAAGAGGGATAAAAGTGAAGGCCCTGGGTTCAACCAATATGGAGACTCAAGTAAGAAACTCTCCTCATGTTAATCTGGGGCCCCCACTGGCTGTCCGTTAGCATAACAGTGAGCAGAACTAAATCTACCCTCCACAGATAAGAGAGCCTTGATACTGAACAATGCAGGAAAATGGAGAAAAGGGAAAAACAACCAGTTTCTGAGAAGTTGTGACCATGGGCAGCCTTCCTGAAGATTTACAGCCTAGGGTCTCATTGGGTCTTCAGCACTGGTCTTGATTTTCAGGTGGTTTGGAAGGGAAATGCCTCCAGGGGCCAGGCAGAAGCTATTGCAAATCCTCTCTGAAGAAGATACCTTTATTTCAGGCCTTGAGAAGCCTGCCACCCTCAGCCTCTACCCACTACACATGTAAAATCTTTTAAAAAGTATCAAGCTGCACATAATCAAAATATCAAAGAACACATGAAAACGTGACACCGCGAACGACAGCCAGCAGAAATAACTCTTAGTAGGGACAGATCAGCAACTGTGTACTTGAGATTTTGGAATTATCTTGCACATATTATAATACAAACTTAAAAATGACTGGAGCAGGGCCGGCCCCATGGCCGAGTGGTTAAGTTTGGGCGCTTCTCTTCAGCGGCCCAGGGTTTCACTGGTTTGGATCCTGGGCGCGGACATGGCACCGTGCTTCAGGCCATGCTGAGGTGGCATCCCACATGCCACAACTAGAAGGACCCACAACTAAAATATACAACTGTGTACTGGGGAGATTTGGGAAGATAAAGGAGAAAAAAAAAGATTAGCAACAGTTGTTAGCTCAGGTGGCAACCTTAAAAAAAAAAGAAAAAGACTGGAGGGAACAGGGAAATATGAAGTGTCATTCCTGATTGGATAAAGATCCAGATAGATTTTCCAAATATAAAAAACGAAATTGTTACCGAAACCAAAGTGGGTTTCCTCCTGGCAAGTGAAATCAGACTCTTCACCAGAAGGAATTGACTCACACAATAAGGTGTATTTGCAGCAAATGGGAGACCATGAGGAATCATTTCTGGAGTCATGGCATCCCTGAACAAAGGGAAGCAGGGACTTTTATTTCAGATGGAGAACGGGAGTTTCAAAAGGGAGAGGTGGATGGGGAGGGCCGGGTGGTACAGCAGTTAAGTTTGTGTGTTCTGCTTTGGTGGCCTGGGGTTAGCCGGTTCGGATCCCGAGTGCAGACCCGAGTACGCACCATTTGTCAAGCCATGCTGTGGCAGGTGTCCCACATATAAAGTAGAGGAAGATGGGCACGGATGTTAGCACAGGGCCACTCTTCCTCAGCAAAAAGAGGAGGATTGGTGGCAGATGTTAGCTCAGGGCTAATCTTCCTCAAAAGAAAAAATGAGGCAGAGGAGAGTGTTCACTTGTGCAGGCTCAGACGGAAAACATGCTTCCACATACTGCAGGTTAATAAGGCCTAAGCTCCTCCCGGAGAGCTCTTAGCACTTCAAATAAGGCCAAGGTCATAGGCATAGGTCTCCTAGTGAGGCTTAGTCTGGTTCAGGGTGATTGGTTGCATCTCCTTAACATAACAAAAGGGAAGAAAACCGATTTGGAAAAACAGTTAAATGCTTTCAACTCCCCCTCAACCCTGGAATTCCTCAGGGTAATTAGTCCTGACAAAATAACAACATTAAACACGAAGTGGGTAAATTTGCTTGCACATTGAAGACAACAGAAAAGAGGATTCTTAAGTGGAAGAAATATTTGAAGAAATTATTAGAGTACCATACAGCAAAAATAAAACTAGCCTAGTAACTAGACACTATTAAAGAAAAATCAACATTCTTTGTGTAAAATGATAATCACAATTTCTAATGTGTTAACAAAAGAGGGTAGAATTAAAATCCAAAATTTGGGGAGAAGGTAAATGAGATTAAAAGTTCTGCATTTCCTGCATTTTCAG